>NW_028295788.1:2400000-3600000 GCF_964341445.2 Mesoplodon mirus | reverse complement strand
TATGGCCGAGTCATATTCCATTTTATATATGTACCACATCTTTATCCATTCATCTGTCTGTGGGCATTTAGGTTGCTTCCATTACCTGGCTATTGTAAATAGTGCTGCAACGAACATTGTGGTGAATGTGCCTTTTGGAAATACGGTTTTCTCTGGGTATATGCCCAGAAGTGGGATTGCTGGATCAGATGGTAATTCTATTTCTAGATTTTTTAAGGAAACTCCATACTGTTCTCCATAGTGCCTGTATCAATTTACATTCCCACCAATAGTGGAAGAGGGCTCCTTTTGTCCACACCCTCCCCAGAATTGGTTGTTTGTAGATTTTCTGATGATGCCGATTCTAACAGGTGTGAGGTGATACCTCATTGTAGTTTTGATTTGCATTTCTCTAATAATTAGTGCTGTTGAGCAGCTTTTCATGTGCGTCTTGGCCATCTCTGTGTCTCCTTTGAAGAAACGTCTCTTTAGATCTTCTGCCCATTTTTTTTTTGGGTTGTTTGTTTTTTTTAATATTAAGCTGCATGAGCTGTTTATATATATTGGAGATTAAACCTGTGTCCATTGATTCGTTTGCAACGATTTTCACCCATCCTGAGGGATGACTTTTTCCATTCCCGTTTTTTTTAACAAAAAAGGAAAGAAAGGAAAAGAAGCAGAACACTAATGTGCGTAAAATATGCCTTTTGAAACGGTCGTTTTGAAATATGGACGTCCTTTGAATTTTTTGGTCGATATGTGACCCCAGGATTTGTTTTCAGGGCAGGTGTCATTTACAGGCCTGCAATGATTTTGAATATCAACTGACCATTAGCGTTGGGATTAAAGCTGCTGTTGTGTGAAACGGCCACAAGGTGGCAGCAGTTCACCCTTACCAAATCTGGTTACTAGGGCAAGAGAGCCTCAGTGGAAGTGGTGTTCTAGATTGGAGTTTAGAATGGAATATACCAGGAGAAAGCCCCTCACGTTTGTCTCACTACTTCTTGTTCGTGTTTTTAATTAAAGTTTTTATTTTTTATTACAGCAAGTTTGATTACAATGTTTGGCTTGTTGTAGGTGTGGAAGATGTGGTTCTTTTACACATATTCAGATGTCTGTCCTTCCTGGGATCCTTTTCCCATGTACGTTATGACAGAATGTTGAGTAGTCCTCTCTTGGTATTCTGTAGGTCTTTGGTGATTATATATGTCACCTGTGTTTGTATATGTCTGTTAACCCCGATATCGTAATGAAACCAATCCTCACACCTTTCCATTGGTGAACCATAAGTTTGTTTAATGAATCTGTGATTGCCCTTCTCCGTGGAAATATCTGCCCTGGTATCCATTTTTAGGTAACACCTATAAGTGATATGATATGTGTCTTTCACTTTCTGACTTACTACAAGTCACGTGATTACTTCTAGACTCATCTACGGGGCTGCAAATGGCATATTCTCCTTTTTTCCCTTGGCTTCTCTTCTGCCTTTGCGGGGTCCATTTTCAACAATGTGATTCCCTGAGGGTTGTGGATTAGCTGACCTGGGCAGCCTTACCCTGCCGGCCCGCCCTCCCCAGGTGTGCCTCGTTGAGGTCAATATAAACAGCGCTCCAGGCAGCAGTAGCCTCTGAAGCTGTGCCTGACTCCATATTCTCTGCCCCGTCAGCAGTCTCGGGGCTGTGCTGGTGGGAGGGAGTGAGGGGCCACAGCTTTGTGGGTGGCCCGGTGTGAGTGGGGTTCTGCTGGCCGTTCTGCAGGAGTTGCCAGGCTGCCGCCTTTAAAGAAGAGGATGTGTCACCCATACCTTCCGCTGGAATTTCTCTCCGGACATAGGTGAGGAAGGAAAAAAGCAGTGGGGTCCGGGACAGGAGGGGTATCTCAGGCAAGGCAATGGAAAGCTTCTGGAAGAGCGCCAGGGCAAGGACCATGCTGGCTGGCCTGCAGGCACCAAGTTGGCCTGTGTGCTGTCGCTGGTGTGGCTCCACGGTCCTTCCTGTAGGCTTTCAAGCCCTTGTACATATTCAGGTGTTTTACCTGGAAAGGGTGGGAACAGTTCAGCAGCAGCTGGCCTGGGGCTCAGCTCACGTTTACTCACAGATGCCTCGGCACGGTCCCCCAGCTTTGCAATGAGGACGCTCCTTGCGTGGGGGTTGGGTTGCTGGCTGTATGGGAGATGGTTCCCCACCTCTGACCAATTTCAGAATTGTTTACCACTGGAGCAAGTGCCGTGATAGGGTTTTCCTCTGTATAACTCGTGGGTTCACTTTTTTTTTCTTTTATGTTTCAAGTTAGATGTTATTCCTCTTTTATGTATTTATAGATATAAGCATGGAAATAATTCATTCCTATAAATACATCTGTGTGACGGGAAGAACTTTTTTCTGTTTTATTTTTAAATTTTATTTTTTAAAATTTTGAAATTTTATTTATTTTTTTATACAGCACGTTATTATTAGTTATGTATTTTATGCATATACATGTATACAGGTCAATCCCAAACTCCCAACTCATCCCACCACCACCACCCCATGGCTTCCCACACTTGGTGTCCATACGTTTGTTCTCTACCTCTGTGTCTCTATTTCTTCCCTGCAAACCAGTTCATCTGTACCATTTTTAGGCTCCACATATATGCATTAATATACAATATTTGTTTTCCTCTTTCTGACTTACTTCATTCTGTATGACAGTCTCTCGATCCATCGATGTCTCTACAAATGACCCAGTTTCATTCCTTTTTATGGCCGAGTAATATTCCATTTTATATATGTACCACATCTTTATCCATTCATCTGTCTGTGTGCATTTAGGTTGCTTCCATTACCTGGCTATTGTAAATAGTGCTGCAACGAACATTGTGGTGAATGTGCCTTTTTGAAATACGGTTTTCTCTGGGTATATGCCCAGAAGTGCGATTGCTGGATCAGATGGTAATTCTATTTCTAGTTTTTTTAAGGAAACTCCATACTGTTCTCCATAGTGACTGTATCAATTTACATTCCCACCAATAGTGGAAGAGGGCTCCTTTTGTCCACACCCTCCCCAGAATTGGTTGTTTGTAGATTTTCTGATGATGCCGATTCTAACAGGTGTGAGGTGATACCTCATTGTAGTTTTGATTTGCATTTCTCTAATAATTAGTGCTGTTGAGCAGCTTTTCATGTGCGTCTTGGCCATCTCTGTGTCTCCTTTGAAGAATCGTCTCTTTCGATCTTCTGCCCATTTTTTTTGGGTTGTTTGTTTTTTTAATATTAAGCTGCATGAGCTGTTTATATATATTGGAGATTAAACCTCTGTCCTTTGATTCGTCTGCAATGATTTTCGCCCATTCTGGGGGATGCCTTTTTCCATTCCCGTGTTTTATAACAAAAAAGGAAAGAAAGGAAAAGAAGCAGAACACTAATGTGCATAAAATATGCCTTTTTGAACGTTCGTTTTGAAATATGGACGTCCTTTGAATTTTTTGGTCGATATGTGAACCCAGGATTTGTTTTCAGGGCAGGTGTCATTTACAGGCCTGCAATGATTTTGAATATCAACTGACCATTAGCGTTGGGATTAAAGCTGCTGTTGTGTGAAACGGCCACAAGGTGGCAGCAGTTCACCCTTACCAAATCTGGTTACTAGGGCAAGAGAGCCTCAGTGGAAGTGGTGTTCTAGATTGGAGTTTAGAATGGAATGTGCCAGGAGAAAGCCCCTCACGTTTGTCTCACTACTTCTTGTTCGTGTTTTTAATTTAATTTTTTTATTTTTTATTACAGCAAGTTTGATTACAATGTTTGGCTTTTTGTAGATGTGGAAGATGTGGTTCTTTTACACATATACAGATGACTGTTCTTCCTGGGATCCTTTTCCCATGTACGTTATGACAGAATGTTGAGTAGTCCTCTCTTGGTAGTCTGTAGGTCTTTGGTGATGATATATGTCACCTGTGTTTGTATATGTCTGTTAACCCCGATATCGTAATGAAACCAATCCTCACACCTTTCCATTGGTGAACCATAAGTTTGTTTAATGAATCTGTGATTGCCCTTCTCCGTGGAAATATCTGCCCTGGTATCCATTTTTAGGTAACACCTATAAGTGATATGATATGATATGTGTCTTTCACTTTCTGACTTACTACAAGTCACGTGATTACTTCTAGACTCATCTACGGTGCTGCAAATGGCATTGTGTCCTTTTTTCCCTTGGCTTCTCTTCTGCCTTAGCGGGGTCCATTTTCAACAATGTGATTCCCTGAGGGTTGTGGATTAGCTGAGCTGGGCAGCCTTACCCTTGGGGCCAGCCCTTCCCAGGTGTGCCTCGTTGAGGTCAATATAAACAGCGCTCCAGGCAGCAATAGCCCCTTAAGCTGTGCCTGACTCCATATTCTCTGCCCCGTCAGCAGTCTCGGGGCTGTGCTGGTGGGAGGGAGTGAGGGGCCACAGCTTTGTGGGTGGCCCGGTGTGAGTGGGGTTCTGCTGGCCTTTCTGCAGGAGTTGCCAGGCTGCCGCCTGTAAAGAAGAGGATGTGTCACCCATACCTTCCGCTGGAATTTCTCTCCGGACAGAGGTGAGGAAGGAAAAAAAGCAGTGGGGGCCCTGACAGGAGGGGTATCTCAGTCAGGGCAATGGAAAGCTTCTGGAAGAGCGCCCGGGGCCTGGACCACCCTGGCTGGCCTGCAGGCACCAAGTTGGCCTGCGTGCTGTCGCTGGTGTGGCTCCACGGTCCTTCCTCTAGGCTTTCAAGCCCTTGTACATATTCAGGTGTTTTACCTGGAAAGGGTGGGAACAGTTCAGCAGCAGCTGGCCTGGGGCTCAGCTCACGTTTACTCACAGATGCCTCGGCATGGTCAACCAGCTTTGCAATGAGGATGCTCCTTGCGTGGGGGGTGGGTTGCTGGCTGTATGGGAGATGATTCCCCACCTCTGACCAATTTCAGAATTGTTTACCACTGGAGCAAGTGCCCTGATAGGGTTTTCCTCTGTATAACACGTGGGTTCAGGTTTTTTTTTTTCTTTTATGGTTCAAGTTAGATTTTATTCCTCTTTTATGTATTTATAAATATAAGCATGGAAATAATTCATTCCTATAAATACATCTGTGGGACGGGAAGAAATTTTTCTGTTTTATTTTTAAATTTTATTTTTTAAAATTTTGAAATTTAATTTTATTTATGTTTTTATACAGCAGGTTATTATTAGTTATGTATTTTATGCATATACATGTATACAGGTCAATCCCAAACTCCCAACTCATCCCACCAAAACCACCCCATGGCTTCCCACACTTGGTGTCCATACGTTTGTTCTCTACCTCTGTGTCTCTATTTCTTCCCTGCAAACCAGTACATCTGTACCATTTTGAGGCTCCACATATATGCATTAATATACAATATTTGTTTTCCTCTTTCTGACTTACTTCATTCTGTATGACAGTCTCTCGATCCATCGATGTCTCTACAAATGACCCAGTTTCATTCTTGTTTATGGCCGAGTAATATTCCATTTTATATATGTACCACATCTTTATCCATTCATCTGTCTGTGGGCATTTAGGTTGCTTCCATTACCTGGCTATTGTAAATAGTGCTGCAATGAATATTGTGGTGAATGTGCCTTTTTGAAATACGGTTTTCTCTGGGTATATGCCCAGAAGTGGGATTGCTGGATCCGATGGTAATTCTATTTCTAGTTTTTTTTTAAGGAAACTCCATACTGTTCTCCATAGTGACTGTATCAATTTACATTCCCACCAATAGTGGAAGAGGGCTCCTTTTGTCCACACCCTCCCCAGAATTTGTTGTTTGTAGATATCCTGATGATGCCGATTCTAACAGTTGTGAGGTAATACCTCATTGTAGTTTTGATTTGCATTTCTCTAATAATTAGTGCTGTTGAGCAGCTTTTTATGTGCGTCTTGGCCATCTCTGTGTCTTCTTTGAAGAAACGTCCCTTTAGATCTTCTGCCCATTTTTGTATAGGGATGTTTGTTTTTTTTAATATTAAGCTGCATGAGCTGTTTATATAAATTGGAGATTAAACCTTTGTCCATTGATTGGTTTGCAACGATTTTCGCCCATTCTGAGGGATGCCTTTTTCCATTCCCGATTTTTTTTACAAAAAAAGGAAAGAAAGAAAAAGAAGCAGAACACTAATGTGCGTAAAATATGCCTTTTGAAATGGTCGTTTTGAAATATGGACGTGCTTTGAATTTTTTGGTCGATATGTGACCCCAGAATTTGTTTTCAGGGCAGGTGTGATTTACAGGCCTGCAATGATTTTGAATATCAATGGACCATTAGCGCTGGGATTAAAGCTGCTGTTGTGTGAAACGGCCACAAGGTGGCAGCAGTTCTCCCTTACCAAATCTGGTTAAGAGGGCAACAGAGCCTCAATGGAAGTCGTGTTCTAGATTGGAATTTAGAATGGAATGTGCCAGGAGAAAGACCCTCAAGTGTGTCTCACTACAACTTGTTTATGTTTTTTATTTATTTTAATTTATTTTTTATTACAGCAAGTTTGATTACAATGTGTGTCTTGTTGTAGATGTGGAAGATGTGGTTCTTTTACACATATAGAGATGTCTGATCTTCCGGGTGTCCTTTTCCCATGTACGTTATGACAGAATGTTGAGTAGTCTTCTCTTGGTATTCCGTAGGTCTTTGGTGATTATATATGTCACCTGTGTTTGTCTATGTCTGTTAACCCCGATATCGTAATGAAACCAATCCTCACACCTTTCCATTGGTGAAGCATAAGTTTGTTTAATGAATCTGTGATTGCCCTTCTCCGTGGAAATATCTGCCCTGGTATCCATTTTTAGGTAACACCTATAAGTGATATGATATGATATGTGTCTTTCACTTTCTGACTTACTACAAGTCACGTGATTACTTCTAGACTCATCTACGGTGCTGCAAATGGCATTGTGTCCTTTTTTTCCCTTGGCTTCTCTTCTGCCTTAGCGGGGTCCATTTTCAACAATGTGATTCCCTGAGGGTTGTGGATTAGCTGACCTGGGCAGCCTTACCCTGCTGGCCCGCCCTCCCCAGGTGTGCCTCGTTGAGGTCAATATAAACAGAGCTCCAGGCAGCAATAGCTCCTGAAGCTGTGCCTGACTCCATATTCTCTGCCCCGTCAGCAGTCTCGGGGCTGTGCTGGTGGGAGGGAGTGAGGGGCCACAGCTTTGTGGGTGGCCCTGTGTGAGTGGGGTTCTGCTGGCCTTTCTGCAGGAGTTGCCAGGCTGCCGCCTGTAAAGAAGAGGATGTGTCACCCATACCTTCCGCTGGAATTTCTCTCCGGACAGAGGTGAGGAAGGAAAAAAGCAGTGGGGTCCGGGACAGGAGGGGTATCTCAGGCAGGGCAATGGAAAGCTTCTGGAAGAGCGCCCGGGGCCAGGACCACGCTGGCTGGCCTGCAGGCACCAAGTTGTCCTGCGTGCTGTCGCTGGTGTGGCTCCATGGTCCTTCCTCTAGGCTTTCAAGCCCTTGTACATATTCAGGTGTTTTACCTGGAAAGGGTGGGAACAGATCAGAAGCAGCTGGCCTGGGGCTCAGCTCACGTTTACTCACACATGCCTCCTCACTGTCCCCCAGCTTTTCAATGAGGACGCTCCTTGTGTGGGGGGTGGGTGGCTGGCTGTATGGGAGATGGTTCCCCACCTCTGACCAATTTCAGAATTGTTTACCCCTGGTGCAAGTGCCGTGATAGGGTTTTCCTCTGTATAACTCGTGGGTTCAATTTTTTTTTCTTTTTTGGTTCAAGTTAGATTTTATTCCTCTTTTATGTATTTATAAATATAAGCGTGGAAATAATTCATTCCTATAAATACATCTGTGTGACGGGAAGAATTTTTTCTGTTTTATTTTTAAATTTTATTTTTTAAAATTTTAAAATTTAATTTTATTTATGTTTTTATACAGCACGTTATTATTAGTTATGTATTTTATGCATATACATGTATACAGGTCAATCCCAATCTCCCAACTCATCCCACCACCACCACCCCATGGATTCCCACACTTGGTGTCCATACGTTTGTTCTCTACCTCTGTGTCTCTATTTGTTCCCTGCAAACCAGTTCATCTGTACCATTTTTAGGCTCCACATATATGCATTAATATACAATATTTGTTTTCCTCTTTCTGACTTACTTCATTCTGTATGACAGTCTCTCGATCCATCGATGTCTCTACAAATGACCCAGTTTCATTCCTTTTTATGGCCGAGTCATATTCCATTTTATATATGTACCACATCTTTATCCATTCATCTGTCTGTGGGCATTTAGGTTGCTTCCATTACCTGGCTATTGTAAATAGTGCTGCAACGAACATTGTGGTGAATGTGCCTTTTGGAAATACGGTTTTCTCTGGGTATATGCCCAGAAGTGGGATTGCTGGATCAGATGGTAATTCTATTTCTAGATTTTTTAAGGAAACTCCATACTGTTCTCCATAGTGCCTGTATCAATTTACATTCCCACCAATAGTGGAAGAGGGCTCCTTTTGTCCACACCCTCCCCAGAATTGGTTGTTTGTAGATTTTCTGATGATGCCGATTCTAACAGGTGTGAGGTGATACCTCATTGTAGTTTTGATTTGCATTGCTCTAATAATTAGTGCTGTTGAGCAGCTTTTCATGTGCGTCTTGGCCATCTCTGTGTCTCCTTTGAAGAAACGTCTCTTTAGATCTTCTGCCCATTTTTTTTTTGGGTTGTTTGTTTTTTTTAATATTAAGCTGCATGAGCTGTTTATATATATTGGAGATTAAACCTGTGTCCATTGATTCGTTTGCAACGATTTTCACCCATCCTGAGGGATGACTTTTTCCATTCCCGTTTTTTTTAACAAAAAAGGAAAGAAAGGAAAAGAAGCAGAACACTAATGTGCGTAAAATATGCCTTTTGAAACGGTCGTTTTGAAATATGGACGTCCTTTGAATTTTTTGGTCGATATGTGACCCCAGGATTTGTTTTCAGGGCAGGTGTCATTTACAGGCCTGCAATGATTTTGAATATCAACTGACCATTAGCGTTGGGATTAAAGCTGCTGTTGTGTGAAACGGCCACAAGGTGGCAGCAGTTCACCCTTACCAAATCTGGTTACTAGGGCAAGAGAGCCTCAGTGGAAGTGGTGTTCTAGATTGGAGTTTAGAATGGAATATACCAGGAGAAAGCCCCTCACGTTTGTCTCACTACTTCTTGTTCGTGTTTTTAATTAAAGTTTTTATTTTTTATTACAGCAAGTTTGATTACAATGTTTGGCTTGTTGTAGGTGTGGAAGATGTGGTTCTTTTACACATATTCAGATGTCTGTCCTTCCTGGGATCCTTTTCCCATGTACGTTATGACAGAATGTTGAGTAGTCCTCTCTTGGTATTCTGTAGGTCTTTGGTGATTATATATGTCACCTGTGTTTGTATATGTCTGTTAACCCCGATATCGTAATGAAACCAATCCTCACACCTTTCCATTGGTGAACCATAAGTTTGTTTAATGAATCTGTGATTGCCCTTCTCCGTGGAAATATCTGCCCTGGTATCCATTTTTAGGTAACACCTATAAGTGATATGATATGTGTCTTTCACTTTCTGACTTACTACAAGTCACGTGATTACTTCTAGACTCATCTACGGGGCTGCAAATGGCATATTCTCCTTTTTTCCCTTGGCTTCTCTTCTGCCTTAGCGGGGTCCATTTTCAACAATGTGATTCCCTGAGGGTTGTGGATTAGCTGACCTGGGCAGCCTTACCCTGCCGGCCCGCCCTCCCCAGGTGTGCCTCGTTGAGGTCAATATAAACAGCGCTCCAGGCAGCAGTAGCCTCTGAAGCTGTGCCTGACTCCATATTCTCTGCCCCGTCAGCAGTCTCGGGGCTGTGCTGGTGGGAGGGAGTGAGGGGCCACAGCTTTGTGGGTGGCCCGGTGTGAGTGGGGTTCTGCTGGCCGTTCTGCAGGAGTTGCCAGGCTGCCGCCTTTAAAGAAGAGGATGTGTCACCCATACCTTCCGCTGGAATTTCTCTCCGGACATAGGTGAGGAAGGAAAAAAGCAGTGGGGTCCGGGACAGGAGGGGTATCTCAGGCAAGGCAATGGAAAGCTTCTGGAAGAGCGCCGGGGCAAGGACCATGCTGGCTGGCCTGCAGGCACCAAGTTGGCCTGTGTGCTGTCGCTGGTGTGGCTCCACGGTCCTTCCTGTAGGCTTTCAAGCCCTTGTACATATTCAGGTGTTTTACCTGGAAAGGGTGGGAACAGTTCAGCAGCAGCTGGCCTGGGGCTCAGCTCACGTTTACTCACAGATGCCTCGGCACGGTCCCCCAGCTTTGCAATGAGGACGCTCCTTGCGTGGGGGTTGGGTTGCTGGCTGTATGGGAGATGGTTCCCCACCTCTGACCAATTTCAGAATTGTTTACCACTGGAGCAAGTGCCGTGATAGGGTTTTCCTCTGTATAACTCGTGGGTTCACTTTTTTTTTCTTTTATGTTTCAAGTTAGATGTTATTCCTCTTTTATGTATTTATAGATATAAGCATGGAAATAATTCATTCCTATAAATACATCTGTGTGACGGGAAGAACTTTTTTCTGTTTTATTTTTAAATTTTATTTTTTAAAATTTTGAAATTTTATTTATTTTTTTATACAGCACGTTATTATTAGTTATGTATTTTATGCATATACATGTATACAGGTCAATCCCAAACTCCCAACTCATCCCACCACCACCACCCCATGGCTTCCCACACTTGGTGTCCATACGTTTGTTCTCTACCTCTGTGTCTCTATTTCTTCCCTGCAAACCAGTTCATCTGTACCATTTTTAGGCTCCACATATATGCATTAATATACAATATTTGTTTTCCTCTTTCTGACTTACTTCATTCTGTATGACAGTCTCTCGATCCATCGATGTCTCTACAAATGACCCAGTTTCATTCCTTTTTATGGCCGAGTCATATTCCATTTTATATATGTACCACATCTTTATCCATTCATCTGTCTGTGTGCATTTAGGTTGCTTCCATTACCTGGCTATTGTAAATAGTGCTGCAACGAACATTGTGGTGAATGTGCCTTTTTGAAATACGGTTTTCTCTGGGTATATGCCCAGAAGTGGGATTGCTGGATCAGATGGTAATTCTATTTCTAGTTTTTTTAAGGAAACTCCATACTGTTCTCCATAGTGACTGTATCAATTTACATTCCCACCAATAGTGGAAGAGGGCTCCTTTTGTCCACACCCTCCCCAGAATTGGTTGTTTGTAGATTTTCTGATGATGCCGATTCTAACAGGTGTGAGGTGATACCTCATTGTAGTTTTGATTTGCATTTCTCTAATAATTAGTGCTGTTGAGCAGCTTTTCATGTGCGTCTTGGCCATCTCTGTGTCTCCTTTGAAGAAACGTCTCTTTAGATCTTCTGCCCATTTTTTGGGGGGTTGTTTGTTTTTCTAATATTAAGCTGCATGAGCTGTTTATATATATTGGAGATTAAACCTCTGTCCATTGATTCGTTTGCCACGATTTTCACCCATTCTGAGGGAGGCCTTTTTCCATTCCCGTTTTTTTTAACAAAAAAGGAAAGAAAGGAAAAGAAGCAGAACACTAATGTGCGTAAAATATGCCTTTTGAAACGGTCGTTTTGAAATATGGAGGTCCTTTGAATTTTTTGGTCGATATGTGACCCCAGGATTTGTTTTCAGGGCAGGTGTCATTTACAGGCCTGCAATGATTTTGAATATCAACTGACCATTAGCGTTGGGATTAAAGCTGCTGTTGTGTGAAACGGCCACAAGGTGGCAGCAGTTCACCCTTACCAAATCTGGTTACTAGGGCAAGAGAGCCTCAGTGGAAGTGGTGTTCTAGATTGGAGTTTAGAATGGAATGTGCCAGGAGAAAGCCCCTCACGTTTGTCTCACTACTTCTTGTTCGTGTTTTTAAATTAAGTTTTTATTTTTTATTACAGCAAGTTTGATTACAATGTTTGGCTTGTTGTAGGTGTGGAAGATGTGGTTCTTTTACACATATACAGATGACTGTTCTTCTTGGGATCCTTTTCCCATGTACGTTATGACAGAATGTTGAGTAGTCCTCTCTTGGTATTCTGTAGGTCTTTGGTGATTATATATGTCACCTGTGTTTGTATATGTCTGTTAACCCCGATATCGTAATGAAACCAATCCTCACACCTTTCCATTGGTGAACCATAAGTTTGTTTAATGAATCTGTGATTGCCCTTCTCCGTGGAAATATCTGCCCTGGTATCCATTTTTAGGTAACACCTATAAGTGATATGATATGATATGTGTCTTTCACTTTCTGACTTACTACAAGTCACGTGATTACTTCTAGACTCATCTACGGTGCTGCAAATGGCATTGTGTCCTTTTTTCCCTTGGCTTCTCTTCTGCCTTAGCGGGGTCCATTTTCAACAATGTGATTCCCTGAGGGTTGTAGATTAGCTGACCTGGGCAGCCTTACCCTGCCGGCCCGCCCTCCCCAGGTGTGCCTCGTTGAGGTCAATATAAACAGAGCTCCAGGCAGCAATAGCTCCTGAAGCTGTGCCTGACTCCATATTCTCTGCCCCGTCAGCAGTCTCGGGGCTGTGCTGGTGGGAGGGAGTGAGGGGCCACAGCTTTGTGGGTGGCCCGGTGTGAGTGGGGTTCTGCTGGCCTTTCTGCAGGAGTTGCCAGGCTGCCGCCTGTAAAGAAGAGGATGTGTCACCCATACCTTCCGCTGGAATTTCTCTCCGGACAGAGGTGAGGAAGGAAAAAAGCAGTGGGGGCCGGGACAGGAGGGGTATCTCAGGCAGGGCAATGGAAAGCTTCTGGAAGAGCGCCAGGGTCCAGGACCACGCTGGCTGGCCTGCAGGCACCAAGTTGGCCTGCGTGTTGTCGCTGGTGTGGCTCCACAGTCCTTCCTCTAGGCTTTCAAGCCCTTGTACATATTCAGGTGTTTTACCTGGAAAGGGTGGGAACAGTTCAGCAGCAGCTGGCCTGGGGCTCAGCTCACGTTTACTCACAGATGCCTCGGCACGGTCCCCCAGCTTTGCAATGAGGACGCTCCTTGCGTGGGGGTTGGGTTGCTGGCTGTATGGGAGATGGTTCCCCACCTCTGACCAATTTCAGAATTGTTTACCACTGGAGCAAGTGCCGTGATAGGGTTTTCCTCTGTATAACTCGTGGGTTCACTTTTTTTTCTTTTATGTTTCAAGTTAGATGTTATTCCTCTTTTATGTATTTATAGATATAAGCATGGAAATAATTCATTCCTATAAATACATCTGTGTGACGGGAGAACTTTTTTCTGTTTTATTTTTAAATTTTATTTTTTAAAATTTTGAAATTTTATTTATTTTTTTATACAGCACATTATTATTAGTTATGTGTTTTATGCATATACATGTATACAGGTCAATCCCAAACTCCCAACTCATCCCACCACCACCACCCCATGGCTTCCCACACTTGGTGTCCATACGTTTGTTCTCTACCTCTGTGTCTCTATTTCTTCCCTGCAAACCAGTTCATCTGTACCATTTTTAGGCTCCACATATATGCATTAATATACAATATTTGTTTTCCTCTTTCTGACTTACTTCATTCTGTATGACAGTCTCTCGATCCATCGATGTCTCTACAAATGACCCAGTTTCATTCCTTTTTATGGCCGAGTCATATTCCATTTTATATAGGTACCACATCTTTATCCATTCATCTGTCTGTGGGCATTTAGGTTGCTTCCATTACCTGGCTATTGTAAATAGTGCTGCAACGAACATTGTGGTGAATGTGCCTTTTTGAAATACGGTTTTCTCTGGGTATATGCCCAGAAGTGGGATTGCTGGATCAGATGGTAATTCTATTTCTAGATTTTTTAAGGAAACTCCATACTGTTCTCCATAGTGCCTGTATCAATTTACATTCCCACCAATAGTGGAAGAGGGCTCCTTTTGTCCACACCCTCCCCAGAATTGGTTGTTTGTAGATTTTCTGATGATGCCGATTCTAACAGGTGTGAGGTGATACCTCATTGTAGTTTTGATTTGCATTGCTCTAATAATTAGTGCTGTTGAGCAGCTTTTCATGTGCGTCTTGGCCATCTCTGTGTCTCCTTTGAAGAAACGTCTCTTTAGATCTTCTGCCCATTTTTTTTTTGGGTTGTTTGTTTTTTTTAATATTAAGCTGCATGAGCTGTTTATATATATTGGAGATTAAACCTGTGTCCATTGATTCGTTTGCAACGATTTTCACCCATCCTGAGGGATGACTTTTTCCATTCCCGTTTTTTTTAACAAAAAAGGAAAGAAAGGAAAAGAAGCAGAACACTAATGTGCGTAAAATATGCCTTTTGAAACGGTCGTTTTGAAATATGGACGTCCTTTGAATTTTTTGGTCGATATGTGACCCCAGGATTTGTTTTCAGGGCAGGTGTCATTTACAGGCCTGCAATGATTTTGAATATCAACTGACCATTAGCGTTGGGATTAAAGCTGCTGTTGTGTGAAACGGCCACAAGGTGGCAGCAGTTCACCCTTACCAAATCTGGTTACTAGGGCAAGAGAGCCTCAGTGGAAGTGGTGTTCTAGATTGGAGTTTAGAATGGAATATACCAGGAGAAAGCCCCTCACGTTTGTCTCACTACTTCTTGTTCGTGTTTTTAATTAAAGTTTTTATTTTTTATTACAGCAAGTTTGATTACAATGTTTGGCTTGTTGTAGGTGTGGAAGATGTGGTTCTTTTACACATATTCAGATGTCTGTCCTTCCTGGGATCCTTTTCCCATGTACGTTATGACAGAATGTTGAGTAGTCCTCTCTTGGTATTCTGTAGGTCTTTGGTGATTATATATGTCACCTGTGTTTGTATATGTCTGTTAACCCCGATATCGTAATGAAACCAATCCTCACACCTTTCCATTGGTGAACCATAAGTTTGTTTAATGAATCTGTGATTGCCCTTCTCCGTGGAAATATCTGCCCTGGTATCCATTTTTAGGTAACACCTATAAGTGATATGATATGTGTCTTTCACTTTCTGACTTACTACAAGTCACGTGATTACTTCTAGACTCATCTACGGGGCTGCAAATGGCATATTCTCCTTTTTTCCCTTGGCTTCTCTTCTGCCTTAGCGGGGTCCATTTTCAACAATGTGATTCCCTGAGGGTTGTGGATTAGCTGACCTGGGCAGCCTTACCCTGCCGGCCCGCCCTCCCCAGGTGTGCCTCGTTGAGGTCAATATAAACAGCGCTCCAGGCAGCAGTAGCCTCTGAAGCTGTGCCTGACTCCATATTCTCTGCCCCGTCAGCAGTCTCGGGGCTGTGCTGGTGGGAGGGAGTGAGGGGCCACAGCTTTGTGGGTGGCCCGGTGTGAGTGGGGTTCTGCTGGCCGTTCTGCAGGAGTTGCCAGGCTGCCGCCTTTAAAGAAGAGGATGTGTCACCCATACCTTCCGCTGGAATTTCTCTCCGGACATAGGTGAGGAAGGAAAAAAGCAGTGGGGTCCGGGACAGGAGGGGTATCTCAGGCAAGGCAATGGAAAGCTTCTGGAAGAGCGCCGGGGCAAGGACCATGCTGGCTGGCCTGCAGGCACCAAGTTGGCCTGTGTGCTGTCGCTGGTGTGGCTCCACGGTCCTTCCTGTAGGCTTTCAAGCCCTTGTACATATTCAGGTGTTTTACCTGGAAAGGGTGGGAACAGTTCAGCAGCAGCTGGCCTGGGGCTCAGCTCACGTTTACTCACAGATGCCTCGGCACGGTCCCCCAGCTTTGCAATGAGGACGCTCCTTGCGTGGGGGTTGGGTTGCTGGCTGTATGGGAGATGGTTCCCCACCTCTGACCAATTTCAGAATTGTTTACCACTGGAGCAAGTGCCGTGATAGGGTTTTCCTCTGTATAACTCGTGGGTTCACTTTTTTTTTCTTTTATGTTTCAAGTTAGATGTTATTCCTCTTTTATGTATTTATAGATATAAGCATGGAAATAATTCATTCCTATAAATACATCTGTGTGACGGGAAGAACTTTTTTCTGTTTTATTTTTAAATTTTATTTTTTAAAATTTTGAAATTTTATTTATTTTTTTATACAGCACGTTATTATTAGTTATGTATTTTATGCATATACATGTATACAGGTCAATCCCAAACTCCCAACTCATCCCACCACCACCACCCCATGGCTTCCCACACTTGGTGTCCATACGTTTGTTCTCTACCTCTGTGTCTCTATTTCTTCCCTGCAAACCAGTTCATCTGTACCATTTTTAGGCTCCACATATATGCATTAATATACAATATTTGTTTTCCTCTTTCTGACTTACTTCATTCTGTATGACAGTCTCTCGATCCATCGATGTCTCTACAAATGACCCAGTTTCATTCCTTTTTATGGCCGAGTCATATTCCATTTTATATATGTACCACATCTTTATCCATTCATCTGTCTGTGGGCATTTAGGTTGCTTCCATTACCTGGCTATTGTAAATAGTGCTGCAACGAACATTGTGGTGAATGTGCCTTTTTGAAATACGGTTTTCTCTGGGTATATGCCCAGAAGTGGGATTGCTGGATCAGATGGTAATTCTATTTCTAGTTTTTTTAAGGAAACTCCATACTGTTCTCCATAGTGACTGTATCAATTTACATTCCCACCAATAGTGGAAGAGGGCTCCTTTTGTCCACACCCTCCCCAGAATTGGTTGTTTGTAGATTTTCTGATGATGCCGATTCTAACAGGTGTGAGGTGATACCTCATTGTAGTTTTGATTTGCATTTCTCTAATAATTAGTGCTGTTGAGCAGCTTTTCATGTGCGTCTTGGCCATCTCTGTGTCTCCTTTGAAGAAACGTCTCTTTAGATCTTCTGCCCATTTTTTGGGGGGTTGTTTGTTTTTCTAATATTAAGCTGCATGAGCTGTTTATATATATTGGAGATTAAACCTCTGTCCATTGATTCGTTTGCCACGATTTTCACCCATTCTGAGGGAGGCCTTTTTCCATTCCCGTTTTTTTTAACAAAAAAGGAAAGAAAGGAAAAGAAGCAGAACACTAATGTGCGTAAAATATGCCTTTTGAAACGGTCGTTTTGAAATATGGAGGTCCTTTGAATTTTTTGGTCGATATGTGACCCCAGGATTTGTTTTCAGGGCAGGTGTCATTTACAGGCCTGCAATGATTTTGAATATCAACTGACCATTAGCGTTGGGATTAAAGCTGCTGTTGTGTGAAACGGCCACAAGGTGGCAGCAGTTCACCCTTACCAAATCTGGTTACTAGGGCAAGAGAGCCTCAGTGGAAGTGGTGTTCTAGATTGGAGTTTAGAATGGAATGTGCCAGGAGAAAGCCCCTCACGTTTGTCTCACTACTTCTTGTTCGTGTTTTTAAATTAAGTTTTTATTTTTTATTACAGCAAGTTTGATTACAATGTTTGGCTTGTTGTAGGTGTGGAAGATGTGGTTCTTTTACACATATACAGATGACTGTTCTTCTTGGGATCCTTTTCCCATGTACGTTATGACAGAATGTTGAGTAGTCCTCTCTTGGTATTCTGTAGGTCTTTGGTGATTATATATGTCACCTGTGTTTGTATATGTCTGTTAACCCCGATATCGTAATGAAACCAATCCTCACACCTTTCCATTGGTGAACCATAAGTTTGTTTAATGAATCTGTGATTGCCCTTCTCCGTGGAAATATCTGCCCTGGTATCCATTTTTAGGTAACACCTATAAGTGATATGATATGATATGTGTCTTTCACTTTCTGACTTACTACAAGTCACGTGATTACTTCTAGACTCATCTACGGTGCTGCAAATGGCATTGTGTCCTTTTTTCCCTTGGCTTCTCTTCTGCCTTAGCGGGGTCCATTTTCAACAATGTGATTCCCTGAGGGTTGTAGATTAGCTGACCTGGGCAGCCTTACCCTGCCGGCCCGCCCTCCCCAGGTGTGCCTCGTTGAGGTCAATATAAACAGAGCTCCAGGCAGCAATAGCTCCTGAAGCTGTGCCTGACTCCATATTCTCTGCCCCGTCAGCAGTCTCGGGGCTGTGCTGGTGGGAGGGAGTGAGGGGCCACAGCTTTGTGGGTGGCCCGGTGTGAGTGGGGTTCTGCTGGCCTTTCTGCAGGAGTTGCCAGGCTGCCGCCTGTAAAGAAGAGGATGTGTCACCCATACCTTCCGCTGGAATTTCTCTCCGGACAGAGGTGAGGAAGGAAAAAAGCAGTGGGGGCCGGGACAGGAGGGGTATCTCAGGCAGGGCAATGGAAAGCTTCTGGAAGAGCGCCAGGGTCCAGGACCACGCTGGCTGGCCTGCAGGCACCAAGTTGGCCTGCGTGTTGTCGCTGGTGTGGCTCCACGGTCCTTCCTCTAGGCTTTCAAGCCCTTGTACATATTCAGGTGTTTTACCTGGAAAGGGTGGGAACAGTTCAGCAGCAGCTGGCCTGGGGCTCAGCTCACGTTTACTCACAGATGCCTCGGCACGGTCCCCCAGCTTTGCAATGAGGACGCTCCTTGCGTGGGGGTTGGGTTGCTGGCTGTATGGGAGATGGTTCCCCACCTCTGACCAATTTCAGAATTGTTTACCACTGGAGCAAGTGCCGTGATAGGGTTTTCCTCTGTATAACTCGTGGGTTCACTTTTTTTTCTTTTATGTTTCAAGTTAGATGTTATTCCTCTTTTATGTATTTATAGATATAAGCATGGAAATAATTCATTCCTATAAATACATCTGTGTGACGGGAGAACTTTTTTCTGTTTTATTTTTAAATTTTATTTTTTAAAATTTTGAAATTTTATTTATTTTTTTATACAGCACATTATTATTAGTTATGTGTTTTATGCATATACATGTATACAGGTCAATCCCAAACTCCCAACTCATCCCACCACCACCACCCCATGGCTTCCCACACTTGGTGTCCATACGTTTGTTCTCTACCTCTGTGTCTCTATTTCTTCCCTGCAAACCAGTTCATCTGTACCATTTTTAGGCTCCACATATATGCATTAATATACAATATTTGTTTTCCTCTTTCTGACTTACTTCATTCTGTATGACAGTCTCTCGATCCATCGATGTCTCTACAAATGACCCAGTTTCATTCCTTTTTATGGCCGAGTCATATTCCATTTTATATAGGTACCACATCTTTATCCATTCATCTGTCTGTGGGCATTTAGGTTGCTTCCATTACCTGGCTATTGTAAATAGTGCTGCAACGAACATTGTGGTGAATGTGCCTTTTTGAAATACGGTTTTCTCTGGGTATATGCCCAGAAGTGGGATTGCTGGATCAGATGGTAATTCTATTTCTAGATTTTTTAAGGAAACTCCATACTGTTCTCCATAGGGACTGTATCAATTTACATTCCCACCAATAGTGGAAGAGGGCTCCTTTTGTCCACACCCTCCCCAGAATTGGTTGTTTGTAGATTTTCTGATGATGCCGATTCTAACAGGTGTGAGGTGATACCTCATTGTAGTTTTGATTTGCATTTCTCTAATAATTAGTGCTGTTGAGCAGCTTTTCATGTGCGTCTTGGCCATCTCTGTGTCTCCTTTGAATAAACGTCTCTTTAGATCTTCTGCCCATTTTTTTGGGGTTGTTTGATTTTTAATATTAAGCTGCATGAGTTGTTTATATATATTGGAGATTAAACCTCTGTCCATTGATTCGTCTGCAATGATTTTCGCCCATTCTGAGGGATGCCTTTTTCCATTCCTGTGTTTTTTAACAAAAAAGGAAAGAAAGGAAAAGAAGCAGAACACTAATGTGCGTAAAATATGCCTTTTGAAATGGTCGTTTTGAAATATGGACGTCCTTTGAATTTTTTGGTCGATATGTGACCCCAGGATTTGTTTTCAGGGCAGGTGTCATTTACAGGCCTGCAATGATTTTGAATATCAACTGACCATTAGCGTTGGGATTAAAGCTGCTGTTGTGTGAAACGGCCACAAGGTGGCAGCAGTTCACCCTTACCAAATCTGGTTACTAGGGCAAGAGAGCCTCAGTGGAAGTGGTGTTCTAGATTGGAGTTTAGAATGGAATGTACCAGGAGAAAGCCCCTCACGTTTGTCTCAATACTTCTTGTTCGTGTTTTTAAATTAAGTTTTTATTTTTTATTACAGCAAGTTTGATTACAATGTTTGGCTTGTTGTAGGTGTGGAAGATGTGGTTCTTTTACACATATACAGATGACTGTTCTTCTTGGGATCCTTTTCCCATGTACGTTATGACAGAATGTTGAGTAGTCCTCTCTTGGTATTCTGTAGGTCTTTGGTGATTATATATGTCACCTGTGTTTGTATATGTCTGTTAACCCCGATATCGTAATGAAACCAATCCTCACACCTTTCCATTGGTGAACCATAAGTGTGTTTAATGAATCTGTGATTGCCCTTCTCCGTGGAAATATCTGCCCTGGTATCCATTTTTAGGTAACACCTATAAGTGATATGATATGATATGTGTCTTTCACTTTCTGACTTACTACAAGTCACGTGATTACTTCTAGACTCATCTACGGTGCTGCAAATGGCATTGTGTCCTTTTTTCCCTTGGCTTCTCTTCTGCCTTAGCGGGGTCCATTTTCAACAATGTGATTCCCTGAGGGTTGTGGATTAGCTGACCTGGGCAGCCTTACCCTGCCGGCCCGCCCTCCCCAGGTGTGCCTCGTTGAGGTCAATATAAACAGAGATCCAGGCAGCAATAGCTCCTGAAGCTGTGCCTGACTCCATATTCTCTGCTCCATCAGCAGTCTCGGGGCTGTGCTGGTGGGAGGGAGTGAGGGGCCACAGCTTTGTGGGTGGCCCGGTGTGAGTGGGGTTCTGCTGGCCTTTCTGCAGGAGTTGCCAGGCTGCCGCCTGTAAAGAAGAGGATGTGTCACCCATACCTTCCGCTGGAATTTCTCTCCGGACTGAGGTGAGGAAGGAAAAAAGCAGTGGGGGCCGGGACAGGAGGGGTATCTCAGGCAGGGCAATGGAAAGCTTCTGGAAGAGCGCCCGGGTCCAGGACCACGCTGGCTGGCCTGCAGGCACCAAGTTGTCCTGCGTGCTGTCGCTGGTGTGGCTCCACGGTCCTTCCTCTAGGCTTTCAAGCCCTTGTACATATTCAGGTGTTTTACCTGGAAAGGGTGGGAACAGTTCAGCAGCAGCTGGCCTGGGGCTCAGCTCACGTTTACTCACAGATGCCTCGGCACGGTCCCCCAGCTTTGCAATGAGGACGCTCCTTGCGTGGGGGTTGGGTTGCTGGCTGTATGGGAGATGGTTCCCCACCTCTGACCAATTTCAGAATTGTTTACCACTGGAGCAAGTGCCGTGATAGGGTTTTCCTCTGTATAACTCGTGGGTTCACTTTTTTTTCTTTTATGTTTCAAGTTACATGTTATTCCTCTTTTATGTATTTATAGATATAAGCATGGAAATAATTCATTCCTATAAATACATCTGTGTGACGGGAGAACATTTTTCTGTTTTATTTTTAAATTTTATTTTTTAAAATTTTGAAATTTTATTTATTTTTTTATACAGCACATTATTATTAGTTATGTATTTTATGCATATACATGTATACAGGTCAATCCCAAACTCCCAACTCATCCCACCACCACCACCCCATGGCTTCCCACACTTGGTGTCCATACGTTTGTTCTCTACCTCTGTGTCTCTATTTCTTCCCTGCAAACCAGTTCATCTGTACCATTTTTAGGCTCCACATATATGCATTAATATACAATATTTGTTTTCCTCTTTCTGACTTACTTCATTCTGTATGACAGTCTCTCGATCCATCGATGTCTCTACAAATGACCCAGTTTCATTCCTTTTTATGGCCGAGTCATATTCCATTTTATATATGTACCACATCTTTATCCATTCATCTGTCTGTGGGCATTTAGGTTGCTTCCATTACCTGGCTATTGTAAATAGTGCTGCAATGAACATTGTGGTGAATGTGCCTTTTTGAAATACGGTTTTCTCTGGGTATATGCCCAGAAGTGGGATTGCTGGATCAGATGGTAATTCTATTTCTAGATTTTTTAAGGAAACTCCATACTGTTCTCCATAGGGACTGTATCAATTTACATTCCCACCAATAGTGGAAGAGGGCTCCTTTTGTCCACACCCTCCCCAGAATTGGTTGTTTGTAGATTTTCTGATGATGCCGATTCTAACCGGTGTGAGGTGATACCTCATTGTAATTTTGATTTGCATTTCTCTAATAATTAGTGCTGTTGAGCAGCTTTTCATGTGCGTCTTGGCCATCTCTGTGTCTCCTTTGAAGAAACGTCTCTTTAGATCTTCTGCCCATTTTTTTGGGGTTGTTTGTTTTTTTAATATTAAGCTGCATGAGCTGTTTATATATATTGGAGATTAAACCTCTGTCCATTGATTCGTCTGCAACGATTTTCGCCCATTCTGAGGGATGCCTTTTTCCATTCCTGTGTTTTTTAACAAAAAAGGAAAGAAAGGAAAAGAAGCAGAACACTAATGTGCGTAAAATATGCCTTTTGAAATGGTCGTTTTGAAATATGGACGTCCTTTGAATTTTTTGGTCGATATGTGACCCCAGGATTTGTTTTCAGGGCAGGTGTCATTTACAGGCCTGCAATGATTTTGAATATCAACTGACCATTAGCGTTGGGATTAAAGCTGCTGTTGTGTGAAACGGCCACAAGGTGGCAGCAGTTCACCCTTACCAAATCTGGTTACTAGGGCAAGAGAGCCTCAGTGGAAGTGGTGTTCTAGATTGGAGTTTAGAATGGAATGTACCAGGAGAAAGCCCCTCACGTTTGTCTCACTACTTCTTGTTCGTGTTTTTAAATTAAGTTTTTATTTTTTATTACAGCAAGTTTGATTACAATGTTTGGCTTGTTGTAGGTGTGGAAGATGTGGTTCTTTTACACATATACAGATGACTGTTCTTCTTGGGATCCTTTTCCCATGTACGTTATGACAGAATGTTGAGTAGTCCTCTCTTGGTATTCTGTAGGTCTTTGGTGATTATATATGTCACCTGTGTTTGTATATGTCTGTTAACCCCGATATCATAATGAAACCAATCCTCACACCTTTCCATTGGTGAACCATAAGTTTGTTTAATGAATCTGTGATTTCCCTTCTCCGTGGAAATATCTGCCCTGGTATCCATTTTTAGGTAACACCTATAAGTGATATGATATGATATGTGTCTTTCACTTTCTGACTTACTACAAGTCACGTGATTACTTCTAGACTCATCTACGGTGCTGCAAATGGCATTGTGTCCTTTTTTCCCTTGGCTTCTCTTCTGCCTTAGCGGGGTCCATTTTCAACAATGTGATTCCCTGAGGGTTGTGGATTAGCTGACCTGGGCAGCCTTACCCTGCCGGCCCGCCCTCCCCAGGTGGGCCTCGTTGAGGTCAATATAAACAGAGCTCCAGGCAGCAATAGCTCCTGAAGCTGTGCCTGACTCCATATTCTCTGCCCCGTCAGCAGTCTCGGGGCTGTGCTGGTGGGAGGGAGTGAGGGGCCACAGCTTTGTGGGTGGCCCGGTGTGAGTGGGGTTCTGCTGGCCTTTCTGCAGGAGTTGCCAGGCTGCCGCCTGTAAAGAAGAGGATGTGTCACCCATACCTTCCGCTGGAATTTCTCTCCGGACAGAGGTGAGGAAGGAAAAAAGCAGTGGGGGCCGGGACAGGAGGGGTATCTCAGGCAGGGCAATGGAAAGCTTCTGGAAGAGCGCCCGGGTCCAGGACCACGCTGGCTGGCCTGCAGGCACAAAGTTGGCCTGCGTGCTGTCGCTGGTGTGGCTCCACGGTCCTTCCTCTAGGCTTTCAAGCCCTTGTACATATTCAGGTGTTTTACCTGGAAAGGGTGGGAACAGTTCAGCAGCAGCTGGCCTGGGGCTCAGCTCACGTTTACTCACAGATGCCTCGGCACGGTCCCCCAGCTTTGCAATGAGGACGCTCCTTGCGTGGGGGTTGGGTTGCTGGCTGTATGGGAGATGGTTCCCCACCTCTGACCAATTTCAGAATTGTTTACCACTGGAGCAAGTGCCGTGATAGGGTTTTCCTCTGTATAACTCGTGGGTTCACTTTTTTTTCTTTTATGTTTCAAGTTAGATGTTATTCCTCTTTTATGTATTTATAGATATAAGCATGGAAATAATTCATTCCTATAAATACATCTGTGTGACGGGAAGAACTATTTTCTGTTTTATTTTTAAATTTTATTTTTTAAAATTTTGAAATTTTATTTATTTTTTATACAGCACGTTATTATTAGTTATGTATTTTATGCATATACATGTATACAGGTCAATCCCAAACTCCCAACTCATCCCACCACCACCACCCCATGGCTTCCCACACTTGGTGTCCATACGTTTGTTCTCTACCTCTGTGTCTCTATTTCTTCCCTGCAAACCAGTTCATCTGTACCATTTTTAGGCTCCACATATATGCATTAATATACAATATTTGTTTTCCTCTTTCTGACTTACTTCATTCTGTATGACAGTCTCTCGATCCATCGATGTCTCTACAAATGACCCAGTTTCATTCCTTTTTATGGCCGAGTCATATTCCATTTTATATATGTACCACATCTTTATCCATTCATCTGTCTGTGGGCATTTAGGTTGCTTCCATTACCTGGCTATTGTAAATAGTGCTGCAACGAACATTGTGGTGAATGTGCCTTTTTGAAATACGGTTTTCTCTGGGTATATGCCCAGAAGTGGGATTGCTGGATCAGATGGTAATTCTATTTCTAGTTTTTTTAAGGAAACTCCATACTGTTCTCCATAGTGCCTGTATCAATTTACATTCCCACCAATAGTGGAAGAGGGCTCCTTTTGTCCACACCCTCCCCAGAATTGGTTGTTTGTAGATTTTCTGATGATGCCGATTCTAACAGGTGTGAGGTGATACCTCATTGTAGTTTTGATTTGCATTTCTCTAATAATTAGTGCTGTTGAGCAGCTTTTCATGTGCGTCTTGGGCATCTCTCTGTCTCCTTTGAAGAAACGTCTCTTTAGATCTTCTGCCCATTTTTTGGGGGGTTGTTTGTTTTTTTAATATTAAGCTGCATGAGCTGTTTATATATATTGGAGATTAAACCTCTGTCCATTGATTCGTTTGCCACGATTTTCACCCATTCTGAGGGAGGCCTTTTTCCATTCCTGTTTTTTTTAACAAAAAAGGAAAGAAAGGAAAAGAAGCAGAACACTAATGTGCGTAAATATGCCTTTTGAAACGGTCGTTTTGAAATATGGACGTCCTTTGAATTTTTTGGTCGATATGTGACCCCAGGATTTGTTTTCAGGGCAGGTGTCATTTACAGGCCTGCAATGATTTTGAATATCAACTGACCATTAGCGTTGGGATTAAAGCTGCTGTTGTGTGAAACGGCCACAAGGTGGCAGCAGTTCACCCTTACCAAATCTGGTTACTAGGGCAAGAGAGCCTCAGTGGAAGTGGTGTTCTAGATTGGAGTTTAGAATGGAATGTGCCAGGAGAAAGCCCCTCACGTTTGTCTCACTACTTCTTGTTCGTGTTTTTAAATTAAGTTTTTATTTTTTATTACAGCAAGTTTGATTACAATGTTTGGCTTGTTGTAGGTGTGGAAGATGTGGTTCTTTTACACATATACAGATGACTGTTCTTCTTGGGATCCTTTTCCCATGTACGTTATGACAGAATGTTGAGTAGTCCTCTCTTGGTATTCTGTAGGTCTTTGGTGATTATATATGTCACCTGTGTTTGTATATGTCTGTTAACCCCGATATCATAATGAAACCAATCCTCACACCTTTCCATTGGTGAACCATAAGTTTGTTTAATGAATCTGTGATTGCCCTTCTCCGTGGAAATATCTGCCCTGGTATCCATTTTTAGGTAACACCTATAAGTGATATGATATGATATGTGTCTTTCACTTTCTGACTTACTACAAGTCACGTGATTACTTCTAGACTCATCTACGGTGCTGCAAATGGCATTGTGTCCTTTTTTCCCTTGGCTTCTCTTCTGCCTTAGCGGGGTCCATTTTCAACAATGTGATTCCCTGAGGGTTGTGGATTAGCTGACCTGGGCAGCCTTACCCTGCCGGCCCGCCCTCCCCAGGTGGGCCTCGTTGAGGTCAATATAAACAGAGCTCCAGGCAGCAATAGCTCCTGAAGCTGTGCCTGACTCCATATTCTCTGCCCCGTCAGCAGTCTCGGGGCTGTGCTGGTGGGAGGGAGTGAGGGGCCACAGCTTTGTGGGTGGCCCGGTGTGAGTGGGGTTCTGCTGGCCTTTCTGCAGGAGTTGCCAGGCTGCCGCCTGTAAAGAAGAGGATGTGTCACCCATACCTTCCGCTGGAATTTCTCTCCGGACAGAGGTGAGGAAGGAAAAAAGCAGTGGGGGCCGGGACAGGAGGGGTATCTCAGGCAGGGCAATGGAAAGCTTCTGGAAGAGCGCCAGGGTCCAGGACCACGCTGGCTGGCCTGCAGGCACCAAGTTGGCCTGCGTGCTGTCGCTGGTGTGGCTCCACGGTCCTTCCTCTAGGCTTTCAAGCCCTTGTACATATTCAGGTGTTTTACCTGGAAAGGGTGGGAACAGTTCAGCAGCAGCTGGCCTGGGGCTCAGCTCACGTTTACTCACAGATGCCTCGGCACGGTCCCCCAGCTTTGCAATGAGGACGCTCCTTGCGTGGGGGTTGGGTTGCTGGCTGTATGGGAGATGGTTCCCCACCTCTGACCAATTTCAGAATTGTTTACCACTGGAGCAAGTGCCGTGATAGGGTTTTCCTCTGTATAACTCGTGGGTTCACTTTTTTTTCTTTTATGTTTCAAGTTAGATGTTATTCCTCTTTTGTGTATTTATAGATATAAGCATGGAAATAATTCATTCCTATAAATACATCTGTGTGACGGGAGAACTTTTTTCTGTTTTATTTTTAAATTTTATTTTTTAAAATTTTGAAATTTTATTTATTTTTTTATACAGCACATTATTATTAGTTATGTATTTTATGCATATACATGTATACAGGTCAATCCCAAACTCCCAACTCATCCCACCACCACCACCCCATGGCTTCCCACACTTGGTGTCCATACGTTTGTTCTCTACCTCTGTGTCTCTATTTCTTCCCTGCAAACCAGTTCATCTGTACCATTTTTAGGCTCCACATATATGCATTAATATACAATATTTGTTTTCCTCTTTCTGACTTACTTCATTCTGTATGACAGTCTCTCGATCCATCGATGTCTCTACAAATGACCCAGGTTCATTCCTTTTTATGGCCGAGTCATATTCCATTTTATATATGTACCACATCTTTATCCATTCATCTGTCTGTGGGCATTTAGGTTGCTTCCATTACCTGGCTATTGTAAATAGTGCTGCAACGAACATTGTGGTGAATGTGCCTTTTTGAAATACGGTTTTCTCTGGGTATATGCCCAGAAGTGGGATTGCTGGATCAGATGGTAATTCTATTTCTAGATTTTTTAAGGAAACTCCATACTGTTCTCCATAGGGACTGTATCAATTTACATTCCCACCAATAGTGGAAGAGGGCTCCTTTTGTCCACACCCTCCCCAGAATTGGTTGTTTGTAGATTTTCTGATGATGCCGATTCTAACCGGTGTGAGGTGATACCTCATTGTAGTTTTGATTTGCATTTCTCTAATAATTAGTGCTGTTGAGCAGCTTTTCATGTGCGTCTTGGCCATCTCTGTGTCTCCTTTGAAGAAACGTCTCTTTAGATCTTCTGCCCATTTTTTTGGGGTTGTTTGTTTTTTTAATATTAAGCTGCATGAGCTGTTTATATATATTGGAGATTAAACCTCTGTCCATTGATTCGTCTGCAACGATTTTCGCCCATTCTGAGGGATGCCTTTTTCCATTCCTGTGTTTTTTAACAAAAAAGGAAAGAAAGGAAAAGAAGCAGAACACTAATGTGCGTAAAATATGCCTTTTGAAATGGTCGTTTTGAAATATGGACGTCCTTTGAATTTTTTGGTCGATATGTGACCCCAGGATTTGTTTTCAGGGCAGGTGTCATTTACAGGCCTGCAATGATTTTGAATATCAACTGACCATTAGCGTTGGGATTAAAGCTGCTGTTGTGTGAAACGGCCACAAGGTGGCAGCAGTTCACCCTTACCAAATCTGGTTACTAGGGCAAGAGAGCCTCAGTGGAAGTGGTGTTCTAGATTGGAGTTTAGAATGGAATGTACCAGGAGAAAGCCCCTCACGTTTGTCTCACTACTTCTTGTTCGTGTTTTTAAATTAAGTTTTTATTTTTTATTACAGCAAGTTTGATTACAATGTTTGGCTTGTTGTAGGTGTGGAAGATGTGGTTCTTTTACACATATACAGATGACTGTTCTTCTTGGGATCCTTTTCCCATGTACGTTATGACAGAATGTTGAGTAGTCCTCTCTTGGTATTCTGTAGGTCTTTGGTGATTATATATGTCACCTGTGTTTGTATATGTCTGTTAACCCCGATATCATAATGAAACCAATCCTCACACCTTTCCATTGGTGAACCATAAGTTTGTTTAATGAATCTGTGATTGCCCTTCTCCGTGGAAATATCTGCCCTGGTATCCATTTTTAGGTAACACCTATAAGTGATATGATATGATATGTGTCTTTCACTTTCTGACTTACTACAAGTCACGTGATTACTTCTAGACTCATCTATGGTGCTGCAAATGGCATTGTGTCCTTTTTTCCCTTGGCTTCTCTTCTGCCTTAGCGGGGTCCATTTTCAACAATGTGATTCCCTGAGGGTTGTGGATTAGCTGACCTGGGCAGCCTTACCCTGCCGGCCCGCCCTCCCCAGGTGGGCCTCGTTGAGCTCAATATAAACAGAGCTCCAGGCAGCAATAGCTCCTGAAGCTGTGCCTGACTCCATATTCTCTGCCCCGTCAGCAGTCTCGGGGCTGTGCTGGTGGGAGGGAGTGAGGGGCCACAGCTTTGTGGGTGGCCCGGTGTGAGTGGGGTTCTGCTGGCCTTTCTGCAGGAGTTGCCAGGCTGCCGCCTGTAAAGAAGAGGATGTGTCACCCATACCTTCCGCTGGAATTTCTCTCCGGACAGAGGTGAGGAAGGAAAAAAGCAGTGGGGGCCGGGACAGGAGGGGTATCTCAGGCAGGGCAATGGAAAGCTTCTGGAAGAGCGCCCGGGTCCAGGACCACGCTGGCTGGCCTGCAGGCACCAAGTTGGCCTGCGTGCTGTCGCTGGTGTGGCTCCACGGTCCTTCCTCTAGGCTTTCAAGCCCTTGTACATATTCAGGTGTTTTACCTGGAAAGGGTGGGAACAGTTCAGCAGCAGCTGGCCTGGGGCTCAGCTCACGTTTACTCACAGATGCCTCGGCACGGTCCCCCAGCTTTGCAATGAGGACGCTCCTTGCGTGGGGGTTGGGTTGCTGGCTGTATGGGAGATGGTTCCCCACCTCTGACCAATTTCAGAATTGTTTACCACTGGAGCAAGTGCCGTGATAGGGTTTTCCTCTGTATAACTCGTGGGTTCACTTTTTTTTCTTTTATGTTTCAAGTTAGATGTTATTCCTCTTTTATGTATTTATAGATATAAGCATGGAAATAATTCATTCCTATAAATACATCTGTGTGACGGGAAGAACTATTTTCTGTTTTATTTTTAAATTTTATTTTTTAAAATTTTGAAATTTTATTTATTTTTTATACAGCACGTTATTATTAGTTATATATTTTATGCATATACATGTATACAGGTCAATCCCAAACTCCCAACTCATCCCACCACCACCACCCCATGGCTTCCCACACTTGGTGTCCATACGTTTGTTCTCTACCTCTGTGTCTCTCTTTCTTCCCTGCAAACCAGTTCATCTGTACCATTTTTAGGCTCCACATATATGCATTAATATACAATATTTGTTTTCCTCTTTCTGACTTACTTCATTCTGTATGACAGTCTCTCGATCCATCGATGTCTCTACAAATGACCCAGTTTCATTCCTTTTTATGGCCGAGTCATATTCCATTTTATATATGTACCACATCTTTATCCATTCATCTGTCTGTGGGCATTTAGGTTGCTTCCATTACCTGGCTATTGTAAATAGTGCTGCAACGAACATTGTGGTGAATGTGCCTTTTTGAAATACGGTTTTCTCTGGGTATATGCCCAGAAGTGGGATTGCTGGATCAGATGGTAATTCTATTTCTAGTTTTTTTAAGGAAACTCCATACTGTTCTCCATAGTGCCTGTATCAATTTACATTCCCACCAATAGTGGAAGAGGGCTCCTTTTGTCCACACCCTCCCCAGAATTGGTTGTTTGTAGATTTTCTGATGATGCCGATTCTAACAGGTGTGAGGTGATACCTCATTGTAGTTTTGATTTGCATTTCTCTAATAATTAGTGCTGTTGAGCAGCTTTTCATGTGCGTCTTGGCCATCTCTCTGTCTCCTTTGAAGAAACGTCTCTTTAGATCTTCTGCCCATTTTTTGGGGGGTTGTTTGTTTTTTTAATATTAAGCTGCATGAGCTGTTTATATATATTGGAGATTAAACCTCTGTCCATTGATTCGTTTGCCACGATTTTCACCCATTCTGACGGAGGCCTTTTTCCATTCCTGTTTTTTTTAACAAAAAAGGAAAGAAAGGAAAAGAAGCAGAACACTAATGTGCGTAAATATGCCTTTTGAAACGGTCGTTTTGAAATATGGACGTCCTTTGAATTTTTTGGTCGATATGTGACCCCAGGATTTGTTTTCAGGGCAGGTGTCATTTACAGGCCTGCAATGATTTTGAATATCAACTGACCATTAGCGTTGGGATTAAAGCTGCTGTTGTGTGAAACGGCCACAAGGTGGCAGCAGTTCACCCTTACCAAATCTGGTTACTAGGGCAAGAGAGCCTCAGTGGAAGTGGTGTTCTAGATTGGAGTTTAGAATGGAATGTGCCAGGAGAAAGCCCCTCACGTTTGTCTCACTACTTCTTGTTCGTGTTTTTAATTTAATTTTTTTATTTTTTATTACAGCAAGTTTGATTACAATGTTTGGCTTGTTGTAGGTGTGGAAGAAGTGGTTCTTTTACACATATACAGATGACTGTTCTTCTTGGGATCCTTTTCCCATGTACGTTATGACAGAATGTTGAGTAGTCCTCTCTTGGTATTCTGTAGGTCTTTGGTGATTATATATGTCACCTGTGTTTGTATATGTCTGTTAACCCCGATATCATAATGAAACCAATCCTCACACCTTTCCATTGGTGAACCATAAGTTTGTTTAATGAATCTGTGATTGCCCTTCTCCGTGGAAATATCTGCCCTGGTATCCATTTTTAGGTAACACCTATAAGTGATATGATATGATATGTGTCTTTCACTTTCTGACTTACTACAAGTCACGTGATTACTTCTAGACTCATCTACGGTGCTGCAAATGGCATTGTGTCCTTTTTTCCCTTGGCTTCTCTTCTGCCTTAGCGGGGTCCATTTTCAACAATGTGATTCCCTGAGGGTTGTGGATTAGCTGACCTGGGCAGCCTTACCCTGCCGGCCCGCCCTCCCCAGGTGGGCCTCGTTGAGGTCAATATAAACAGAGCTCCAGGCAGCAATAGCTCCTGAAGCTGTGCCTGACTCCATATTCTCTGCCCCGTCAGCAGTCTCGGGGCTGTGCTGGTGGGAGGGAGTGAGGGGCCACAGCTTTGTGGGTGGCCCGGTGTGAGTAGGGTTCTGCTGGCCTTTCTGCAGGAGTTGCCAGGCTGCCGCCTGTAAAGAAGAGGATGTGTCACCCATACCTTCCGCTGGAATTTCTCTCCGGACAGAGGTGAGGAAGGAAAAAAGCAGTGGGGGCCGGGACAGGAGGGGTATCTCAGGCAGGGCAATGGAAAGCTTCTGGAAGAGAGCCAGGGTCCAGGACCACGCTGGCTGGCCTGCAGGCACCAAGTTGGCCTGCCTGCTGTCGCTGGTGTGGCTCCACGGTCCTTCCTCTAGGCTTTCAAGCCCTTGTACATATTCAGGTGTTTTACCTGGAAAGGGTGGGAACAGTTCAGCAGCAGCTGGCCTGGGGCTCAGCTCACGTTTACTCACAGATGCCTCGGCACGGTCCCCCAGCTTTGCAATGAGGACGCTCCTTGCGTGGGGGTTGGGTTGCTGGCTGTATGGGAGATGGTTCCCCACCTCTGACCAATTTCAGAATTGTTTACCACTGGAGCAAGTGCCGTGATAGGGTTTTCCTCTGTATAACTCGTGGGTTCACTTTTTTTTCTTTTATGTTTCAAGTTAGATGTTATTCCTCTTTTATGTATTTATAGATATAAGCATGGAAATAATTCATTCCTATAAATACATCTGTGTGACGGGAGAACTTTTTTCTGTTTTATTTTTAAATTTTATTTTTTAAAATTTTGAAATTTTATTTATTTTTTTATACAGCACATTATTATTAGTTATGTATTTTATGCATATACATGTATACAGGTCAATCCCAAACTCCCAACTCATCCCACCACCACCACCCCATGGCTTCCCACACTTGGTGTCCATACGTTTGTTCTCTACCTCTGTGTCTCTATTTCTTCCCTGCAAACCAGTTCATCTGTACCATTTTTAGGCTCCACATATATGCATTAATATACAATATTTGTTTTCCTCTTTCTGACTTACTTCATTCTGTATGACAGTCTCTCGATCCATCGATGTCTCTACAAATGACCCAGTTTCATTCCTTTTTATGGCCGAGTCATATTCCATTTTATATAGGTACCACATCTTTATCCATTCATCTGTCTGTGGGCATTTAGGTTGCTTCCATTACCTGGCTATTGTAAATAGTGCTGCAACGAACATTGTGGTGAATGTGCCTTTTTGAAATACGGTTTTCTCTGGGTATATGCCCAGAAGTGGGATTGCTGGATCAGATGGTAATTCTATTTCTAGTATTTTTAAGGAAACTCCATACTGTTCTCCATAGTGACTGTATCAATTTACATTCCCTCCAATAGTGGAAGAGGGCTCCTTTTGTCCACACCCTCCCCAGAATTGGTTGTTTGTAGATTTTCTGATGATGCCGATTCTAACCGGTGTGAGGTGATACCTCATTGTAGTTTTGATTTGCATTTCTCTAATAATTAGTGCTGTTGAGCAGCTTTTCATGTGCGTCTTGGCCATCTCTGTGTCTCCTTTGAAGAAACGTCTCTTTAGATCTTCTGCCCATTTTTTTGGGGTTGTTTGTTTTTTTAATATTAAGCTGCATGAGCTGTTTATATATATTGGAGATTAAACCTCTGTCCATTGATTCGTCTGCAACGATTTTCGCCCATTCTGAGGGATGCCTTTTTCCATTCCTGTGTTTTTTAACAAAAAAGGAAAGAAAGGAAAAGAAGCAGAACACTAATGTGCGTAAAATATGCCTTTTGAAATGGTCGTTTTGAAATATGGACGTCCTTTGAATTTTTTGGTCGATATGTGACCCCAGGATTTGTTTTCAGGGCAGGTGTCATTTACAGGCCTGCAATGATTTTGAATATCAACTGACCATTAGCGTTGGGATTAAAGCTGCTGTTGTGTGAAACGGCCACAAGGTGGCAGCAGTTCACCCTTACCAAATCTGGTTACTAGGGCAAGAGAGCCTCAGTGGAAGTGGTGTTCTAGATTGGAGTTTAGAATGGAATGTACCAGGAGAAAGCCCCTCACGTTTGTCTCACTACTTCTTGTTCGTGTTTTTAAATTAAGTTTTTATTTTTTATTACAGCAAGTTTGATTACAATGTTTGGCTTGTTGTAGGTGTGGAAGATGTGGTTCTTTTACACATATACAGATGACTGTTCTTCTTGGGATCCTTTTCCCATGTCCGTTATGACAGAATGTTGAGTAGTCCTCTCTTGGTATTCTGTAGGTCTTTGGTGATTATATATGTCACCTGTGTTTGTATATGTCTGTTAACCCCGATATCGTAATGAAACCAATCCTCACACCTTTCCATTGGTGAACCATAAGTTTGTTTAATGAATCTGTGATTGCCCTTCTCCGCGGAAATATCTGCCCTGGTATCCATTTTTAGGTAACACCTATAAGTGATATGATATGATATGTGTCTTTCACTTTCTGACTTACTACAAGTCACGTGATTACTTCTAGACTCATCTACGGTGCTGCAAATGGCATTGTGTCCTTTTTTCCCTTGGCTTCTCTTCTGCCTTAGCGGGGTCCATTTTCAACAATGTGATTCCCTGAGGGTTGTGGATTAGCTGACCTGGGCAGCCTTACCCTGCCGGCCCGCCCTCCCCAGGTGTGCCTCGTTGAGGTCAATATAAATAGAGCTCCAGGCAGCAATAGCCCCTGAAGCTGTGCCTGACTCCATATTCTCTGCCCCGTCAGCAGTCTCGGGGCTGTGCTGGTGGGAGGGAGTGAGGGGCCACAGCTTTGTGGGTGGCCCGGTGTGAGTGGGGTTCTGCTGGCCTTTCTGCAGGAGTTGCCAGGCTGCCGCCTGTAAAGAAGAGGATGTGTCACCCATACCTTCCGCTGGAATTTCTCTCCGGACAGAGGTGAGGAAGGAAAAAAGCAGTGGGGGCCGGGACAGGAGGGGTATCTCAGGCAGGGCAATGGAAAGCTTCTGGAAGAGCGCCCGGGTCCAGGACCACGCTGGCTGGCCTGCAGGCACCAAGTTGGCCTGCCTGCTGTCGCTGGTGTGGCTCCACGGTCCTTCCTCTAGGCTTTCAAGCCCTTGTACATATTCAGGTGTTTTACCTGGAAAGGGTGGGAACAGTTCAGCAGCAGCTGGCCTGGGGCTCAGCTCACGTTTACTCACAGATGCCTCGGCACGGTCCCCCAGCTTTGCAATGAGGACGCTCCTTGCGTGGGGGTTGGGTTGCTGGCTGTATGGGAGATGGTTCCCCACCTCTGACCAATTTCAGAATTGTTTACCACTGGAGCAAGTGCCGTGATAGGGTTTTCCTCTGTATAACTCGTGGGTTCACTTTTTTTTTCTTTTAGGTTTCAAGTTAGATGTTATTCCTCTTTTATGTATTTATAGATATAAGCATGGAAATAATTCATTCCTATAAATACATCTGTGTGACGGGAAGAACTATTTTCTGTTTTATTTTTAAATTTTATTTTTTAAAATTTTGAAATTTTATTTATTTTTTTATACAGCACGTTATTATTAGTTATGTATTTTATGCATATACATGTATACAGGTCAATCCCAAACTCCCAACTCATCCCACCACCACCACCCCATGGCTTCCCACACTTGGTGTCCATACGTTTGTTCTCTACCTCTGTGTCTCTATTTCTTCCCTGCAAACCAGTTCATCTGTACCATTTTTAGGCTCCACATATATGCATTAATATACAATATTTGTTTTCCTCTTTCTGACTTACTTCATTCTGTATGACAGTCTCTCGATCCATCGATGTCTCTACAAATGACCCAGTTTCATTCCTTTTTATGGCCGAGTCATATTCCATTTTATATATGTACCACATCTTTATCCATTCATCTGTCTGTGGGCATTTAGGTTGCTTCCATTACCTGGCTATTGTAAATAGTGCTGCAACGAACATTGTGGTGAATGTGCCTTTTTGAAATACGGTTTTCTCTGGGTATATGCCCAGAAGTGGGATTGCTGGATCAGATGGTAATTCTATTTCTAGTTTTTTTAAGGAAACTCCATACTGTTCTCCATAGTGCCTGTATCAATTTACATTCCCACCAATAGTGGAAGAGGGCTCCTTTTGTCCACACCCTCCCCAGAATTGGTTGTTTGTAGATTTTCTGATGATGCCGATTCTAACAGGTGTGAGGTGATACCTCATTGTAGTTTTGATTTGCATTTCTCTAATAATTAGTGCTGTTGAGCAGCTTTTCATGTGCGTCTTGGCCATCTCTCTGTCTCCTTTGAAGAAACGTCTCTTTAGATCTTCTGCCCATTTTTTGGGGGGTTGTTTGTTTTTTTAATATTAAGCTGCATGAGCTGTTTATATATATTGGAGATTAAACCTCTGTCCATTGATTCGTCTGCAACGATTTTCGCCCATTCTGAGGGAGGCCTTTTTCCATTCCCGTTTTTTTTAACAAAAAAGGAAAGAAAGGAAAAGAAGCAGAACACTAATGTGCGTAAAATATGCCTTTTGAAACGGTCGTTTTGAAATATGGACGTCCTTTGAATTTTTTGGTCGATATGTGACCCCAGGATTTGTTTTCAGGGCAGGTGTCATTTACAGGCCTGCAATGATTTTGAATATCAACTGACCATTAGCGTTGGGATTAAAGCTGCTGTTGTGTGAAACGGCCACAAGGTGGCAGCAGTTCACCCTTACCAAATCTGGTTACTAGGGCAGGAGAGCCTCAGTGGAAGTGGTGTTCTAGATTGGAGTTTAGAATGGAATGTACCAGGAGAAAGCCCCTCACGTTTGTCTCACTCCTTCTTGTTCGTGTTTTTAATTTAAGTTTTTATTTTTTATTACAGCAAGTTTGATTACAATGTTTGGCTTGTTGTAGGTGTGGAAGATGTGGTTCTTTTACACATATACAGATGACTGTTCTTCTTGGGATCCTTCTCCCATGTACGTTATGACAGAATGTTGAGTAGTCCTCTCTTGGTATTCTGTAGGTCTTTGGTGATTATATATGTCACCTGTCTTTGTATATGTCTGTTAACCCCGATATCGTAATGAAACCAATCCTCACACCTTTCCATTGGTGAACCATAAGTTTGTTTAATGAATCTGTGATTGCCCTTCTCTGTGGAAATATCTGCCCTGGTATCCATTTTTAGGTAACACCTATAAGTGATATGATATGATATGTGTCTTTCACTTTCTGACTTACTACAAGTCACATGATTACTTCTAGACTCATCTACGGTGCTGCAAATGGCATTGTGTCCTTTTTTCCCTTGGCTTCTCTTCTGCCTTAGCGGGGTCCATTTTCAACAATGTGATTCCCTGAGGGTTGTGGATTAGCTGACCTGGGCAGCCTTACCCTCCCGGCCCGCCCTCCCCAGGTGTGCCTCGTTGAGGTCAATATAAACAGAGCTCCAGGTAGCAATAACCCCTGAAGCTTTGCCTGACTCCATATTCTCTGCCCCGTCAGCAGTCTCGGGGCTGTGCTGGTGGGAGGGAGTGAGGGGCCACAGCTTTGTGGGTGTCCCGGTGTGAGTGGGGTTCTGCTGGCCTTTCTGCAGGAGTTGCCAGACTGCCGCCTGTAAAGAAGAGGATGTGTCACCCATACCTTCCGCTGGAATTTCTCTCCGGACAGAGGTGAGGAAGGAAAAAAGCAGTGGGGGCCGGGACAGGAGGGGTATCTCAGGCAGGGCAATGGAAAGCTTCTGGAAGAGCGCCAGGGTCCAGGACCACGCTGGCTGGCCTGCAGGCACCAAGTTGGCCTGCGTGCTGTCGCTGGTGTGGCTCCACGGTCCTTCCTCTAGGCTTTCAAGCCGTTGTACATATTCAGGTGTTTTACCTGGAAACGGTGGGAACAGTTCAGCAGCAGCTGGCCTGGGGCTCAGCTCACGTTTACTCACAGATGCCTTGGCACGGTCCCCCAGCTTTGCAATGAGGACGCTCCTTGCGTGGGGGGTGGGTTGCTGGCTGTATGGGAGATGATTCCCCACCTCTGACCAATTTCAGAATTGTTTACCACTGGAGCAAGTGCCCTGATAGGGTTTTCCTCTGTATAACTCGTGGGTTCAGGATTTTTTTTCTTTTATGGTACAAGTTAGATTTTATTCCTCTTTTATGTATTTATAGATAGAAACATGGAAATAATTCATTCCTATAAATACATCTGTGTGACGGGAAGAACTTTTTTCTGTTTTATTTTTAAATTTTATTTTTTAAAATTTTGAAATTTTATTTTATTTATTTTCTTTTTTATACAGCACGTTATTATTAGTTATGTATTTTATGCATATACATGTATACAGGTCAATCCCAAACTCCCAACTCATCCCACCACCACCACCCCATGGCTTCCCACACTTTGTGTCCATACGTTTGTTCTCTACCTCTGTGTCTCTATTTCTTCCCTGCAAACCAGTTCATCTGTACCATTTTTAGGCTCCACATATATGCGTTAATGGACAATATTTGTTTTCCTCTTTCTGACTTACTTCATTCTGTATGACAGTCTCTCGATCCATCGATGTCTCAACAAATGACCCAGTTTCATTCCTTTATATGGCCGAGTTATATTCCATTTTATATAAGTACCACATCTTTATCCATTCATCTGTCTGTGGGCATTTAGGTTGCTTCCATTACCTGGCTATTGTAAATAGTGCTGCAACGAACATTGTGGTGAATGTGCCTTTTTGAAATACGGTTTTCTCTGGGTATATGCCCAGAAGTGGGATTGCTGGATCAGATGGTAATTCTATTTATAGATTTTTTAAGGAAACTCCATACTGTTCTCCATAGTGACTGTATCAATTTACATTCCCACCAATTGTGGAAAAGGGCTCCTTTTGTCCACACCCTCCCCAGAATTGGTTGTTTGTAGATTTTCTGATGATGCCGATTCTAACAGGTGTGAGGTGATACCTCATTGTAGTTTTGATTTGCATTTCTCTAATAATTAGTGCTGTTGAGCAGATTTTCATGTGCGTGTTGGCCATCTCTGTGTCTCCTTTGAAGAAACGTCTCTTTAGATCTTCTGCCCATTTTTTGGGGGGTTGTTTGTTTTTTTAATATTAAGCTGCATGAGCTGTTTATATATATTGGAGATTAAACCTCTGTCCATTGATTCGTCTGCAACGATTTTCGCCCATTCTGAGGGATGCCTTTTTCCATTCCCATGTTTTTTAACAAAAAAGGAAAGAAAGGAAAAGAAGCACAACACTAATGTGCGTAAAATATGCCTTTTGAAACGGTCGTTTTGAAATATGGACGTCCTTTGAATTTTTTGGTCGATATGTGACCCCAGGATTTGTTTTCAGGGCAGGTGTCATTTACAGGCCTGCAATGATTTTGAATATCAACTGACCATTAGCGTTGGGATTAAAGCTGCTGTTGTGTGAAACGGCCACAAGGTGGCAGCAGTTCACCCTTAACAAATCTGGTTACTAGGGCAAGAGAGCCTCAGTGGAAGTGGTGTTCTAGATTGGAGTTTAGAATGGAATGTGCCAGGAGAAAGCCCCTCACGTTTGTCTCACTACTTCTTGTTCGTGTTTTTAATTTAAGTTTTTATTTTTTATTACAGCAAATTTGATTACAATGTTTGGCTTGCTGTAGGTGTGGAAGATGTGGTTCTTTTACACATATACAGATGACTGTTCTTCCTGGGATCCTTTTCCCATGTACGTTATGACAGAATATTGAGTAGTCCTCTCTTGGTATTCTGTAGGTCTTTTGTGATTATATATGTCACCTGTGTTTGTATATGTCTGTTAACCCCGATATCGTAATGAAACCAATCCTCACACCTTTCCATTGGTGAACCATAAGTTTGTTTAATGAATCTGTGATTGCCCTTCTCCGTGGAAATATCTGCCCTGGTATCCATTTTTAGGTAACACCTATAAGTGATATGATATGTGTCTTTCACTTTCTGACTTACTACAAGTCACGTGATTACTTCTAGACTCATCTACGGTGCTGCAAATGGCATTGTGTCCTTTTTTCCCTTGGCTTCTCTTCTGCCTTAGCGGGGTCCATTTTCAACAATGTGATTCCCTGAGGGTTGTGGATTAGCTGACCTGGGCAGCCTTACCCTGCCGGCCCGCCCTCCCCAGGTGGGCCTCGTTGAGGTCAATATAAACAGAGCTCCAGGCAGCAATAGCCCCTGAAGCTGTGCCTGACTCCACATTCTCTGCCCCGTCAACAGTCTCGGGGCTGTGCTGGTGGGAGGGAGTGAGGGGCCACAGCTTTGTGGGTGGCCCGGTGTGAGTGGGGTTCTGCTGGCCTTTCTGCAGGAGTTGCCAGGCTGCCGCCTGTAAAGAAGTGGTTGTGTCACACATACCTTCCGCTGGAATTTCTCTCCGGACAGAGGTGAGGAAGGAAAAAAAGCAGTGGGGGCCGGGACAGGAGGGGTATCTCAGGCAGGGCAATGGAAAGCTTCTGGAAGAGCGCACGGGGCCAGGACCACCCTGGCTGGCCTGCAGGCACCAAGTTGGGCTGCGTGCTGTCGCTGGTGTGGCTCCACGGTCCTTCCTCTAGGCTTTCAAGCCCTTGTACATATTCAGGTGTTTTACCTGGAAAGGGTGGGAACAGTTCAGCAGCAGCTGGCCTGGGGCTCAGCTCACGTTTACTCACAGATGCCTCGGCACGGTCCCCCAGCTTTGCAATGAGGACGCTCCTTGCGTGGGGGGTGGGTTGCTGGCTGTATGGGAGATGATTCCCCACCTCTGACCAATTTCAGAATTGTTTACCACTGGAGCAAGTGCCCTGATAGGGTTTTCCTCTGTATAACTCGTGGGTTCAGGATTTTTTTTTCTTTTATGGTTCAAGTTAGATTTTATTCCTCTTTTATGTATTTATATATATAAGCATGGAAATAATTCATTCCTATAAATACATCTGTGTGACGGGAATTACTTTTTTCTGTTTTATTTTTAAATTTTATTTTTTAAAATTTTGAAATTTTATTTGTTTTCTTTTTTATACAGCACGTTATTATTAGTTATGTATTTTATGCATATACATGTATACAGTTCAATCCCAAACTCCCAACTCATCCCACCACCACCACCCCATGGCTTTCCACACTTGGTGTCCATACGTTTGTTCTCTACCTCTGTGTCTCTATTTCTTCCCTGCAAACCAGTTCATCTGTACCATTTTTAGGCTCCACATATATGCATTAATATACAATATTTGTTTTCCTCTTTCTGACTTACTTCATTCTGTATGACAGTCTCTCGATCCTTCGATGTCTCTACAAATGACCCAGTTTCATTCCTTTTTATGGCCGAGTCATATTCCATTTTATATATGTACCACATCTTTATCCATTCATCTGTCTGTGGGCATTTAGGTTGCTTCCATTACCTGGCTATTGTAAATAGTGCTGCAACGAACATTGTGGTGAATGTGCCCTTTTGAAATACGGTTATCTCTGGGTATATGCCCAGAAGTGGGATTGCGGGATCTGATGGTAATTCTATTTCTAGTTTTTTTTAAGGAAACTCCATACTGTTCTCCATAGCGACTGTATCAATTTACATTCCCACCAATAGTGGAAGAGGGCTCCTTTTGTCCACACCCTCCCCAGAATTGGTTGTTTGTAGATTTTCTGATGATGCCGATTCTATCAGGTGTGAGGTGATACCTCATTGTAGTTTTGATTTGCATTTCTCTAATAATTCTGTTGAGCAGCTTTTCATGTGCGTCTTGGCCATCTCTGTGTCTCCTTTGAAGAAACGTCTCTTTAGATCTTCTGCCCATTTTTTTTGTGGGTTGTTTGTTTTTTTAATATTAAGCTGCATGAGCTGTTTATATATATTGGAGATTAAACCTCTGTCCATTGATTCGTCTGCAACGATTTTCGCCCATTCTGAGGGATGCCTTTTTCCATTCCCGTGTTTTTTAACAAAAAAGGAAAGAAAGGAAAAGAAGCAGAACACTAATGTGCGTAAAATATGCCTTTTGAAACGGTCGTTTTGAAATATGGACGTCCTATGAATTTTTTGGTCCATATGTGACCCCAGGATTTGTTTTCAGGGCAGGTGTCATTTACAGGCCTGCAATGATTTTGAATATCAACTGACCATTAGCGTTGGGATTAAAGCTGCTGTTGTGTGAAACGGCCACAAGGTGGCAGCAGTTCACCCTTACCAAATCTGGTTACTAGGGCAAGAGAGCCTCAGTGGAAGTGGTGTTCTAGATTGCAGTTTAGAATGGAATGTACCAGGAGAAAGCCCCTCACGTTTGTCTCACTACTTCTTGTTCGTGTTTTTAATTTAATTTTTTTATTTTTTATTACAGCAAGTTTGATTACAATGTTTGGCTTGTTGTAGGTGTGGAAGATGTGGTTCTTTTACACATAACCAGATGTCTGTTCTTCCTGGGATCCTTTTCCCATGTACGTTATGACAGAATGTTGAGTAGTCCTCTCTTGGTATTCTGTAGGTCTTTGGTGATTATATATGTCACCTGTGTTTGTATATGTCTGTTAACCCCGATATCGTAATGAAACCAATCCTCACACCTTTCCATTGGTGAACCATAAGTTTGTTTAATGAATCTGTGATTGCCCTTCTCCGTGGAAATATCTGCCCTGATATCCATTTTTAGGTAACACCTATAAGTGATATGATATGATATGTGTCTTTCACTTTCTGACTTACTACAAGTCACGTGATTACTTCTAGACTCATCTACGGTGCTGCAAATGGCATTGTGTCCTTTTTTCCCTTGGCTTCTCTTATGACTTAGCGGGGTCCATTTTTAACAATGTGATTCCCTGAGGGTTGTGGATTAGCTGACCTGGGCAGCCTTACCCTGCCGGCCCGCCCTCCCCAGGTGTGCCTCGTTGAGGTCAATATAAACAGAGCTCCAGGCAGCAATAGCCCCTGAAGCTGTGCCTGACTCCATATTCTCTGCCCCGTCAGCAGTCTCGGGGCTGTGCTGGTGGGAGGGAGTGAGTGGCCACAGCTTTGTGGGTGGCCCGGCGTGAGTGGGGTTCTGCTGGCCTTTCTGCAGGAGTTGCCAGGCTGCGGCCTGTAAAGAAGAGGATGTGTCACCCATACCTTCCACTGGAGTTTCTCTCCGGACAGAGGTGAGGAAGGAAAAAAGCAGTGGGGGCCGGGACAGGAGGGGTATCTCAGGCAGGGCAATGGAAAGCTTCTGGAAGAGCGCCCGGGGCCAGGACCACCCTGGCTGGCGTGCAGGCACCAAGTTGGCCTGCGTGCTGTCGCTGGTGTGGCTCCACGGTCCTTCCTCTAGGCTTTCAAGCCCTTATGCATATTCAGGTGTTTTACCTGGGAATGGTGGGAACAGTTCAGCAGCAGCTGCCTGGGGCTCAGCTCACGTTTACTCACAGATGCCTCGGCATGGTCCCCCAGCTTTGCAATGAGGACGCTCCTTGCGTGGGGGGTGGGTTGCTGGCTGTATGGGAGATGGTTCCCCACCTCTGACCAATTTCAGAATTGTTTACCACTGGAGCAAGTGCCGTGATAGGGTTTTCCTCTGTATAACTCGTGGGTTCACTTTTTTTTTCTTTTATGTTTCAAGTTAGATGTTATTCCTCTTTTATGTATTTATAGATATAAGCATGGAAATAATTCATTCCTATAAATACATCTGTGTGATGGGAAGAACTTTTTTCTGTTTTATTTTTAAATTTTATTTTTTAAAATTTTGAAATTTTATTTATTTTTTTATACAGCACGTTATTATTAGTTATGTATTTTATGCATATACATGTATACAGGTCAATCCCAAACTCCCAACTCATCCCACCACCACCACCCCATGGCTTCCCACACTTGGTGTCCATACGTTTGTTCTCTACCTCTGTGTCTCTATTTCTTCCCTGCAAAACAGTTCATCTGTACCATTTTTAGGCTCCACATATATGCATTAATATACAATATTTGTTTTCCTCTTTCTGACTTAATTCATTCTGTATGACAGTCTCTCGATCCATCGATGTCTCTACAAATGACCCAGTTTCATTCCTTTTTATGGCCGAGTCATATTCCATTTTATATAGGTACCACATCTTTATCCATTCATCTGTCTGTGGGCATTTAGGTTGCTTCCATTACCTGGCTATTGTAAATAGTGCTGCAACGAACATTGTGGTGAATGTGCCTTTTTGAAATACGGTTTTCTCTGGGTATATGCCCAGAAGTGGGATTGCTGGATCAGATGGTAATTCTATTTCTAGTTTTTTTAAGGAAACTCCATACTGTTCTCCATAGTGACTGTATCAATTTACATACCCACCAATAGTGGAAGAGGGCTCCTTTTGTCCACACCCTCCCCAGAATTGGTTGTTTGTAGATTTTCTGATGATGCCGATTCTAATAGGTGTGAGGTGATACCTCATTGTAGTTTTGATTTGCATTTCTCTAATAATTAGTGCTGTTGAGCAGCTTTTCATGTGCGTCTTGGCCATCTCTGTGTCTCCTTTGAAGAAACGTCTCTTTAGATCTTCTGCCCATTTTTTTTGGGTTGTTTGTTTTCTTAATATTAAGCTGCATGAGCTGTTTATATATATTGGAGATTAAACCTCTGTCCATTGATTCGTCTGCAACGATTTTCGCCCATTCTGAGGGATGCCTTTTTCCATTCCCGTGTTTTTTAACAAAAAAGGAAAGAAAGGAAAAGAAGCAGAACACTAATGTGCGTAAAATATGCCTTTTGAAACGGTCGTTTTGAAATATGGACGTCCTTTGAAATTTTTGGTCGATATGTGACCCCAGGATTTGTTTTCAGGGCAGGTGTCATTTACAGGCCTGCAATGATTTTGAATATCAACTGACCATTAGCGTTGGGATTAAAGCTGCTGTTGTGTGAAACGGCCACAAGGTGGCAGCAGTTCACCCTTACCAAATCTGGTTACTAGGGCAAGAGAGTCTCAGTGGAAGTGGTGTTCTAGATTGGAGTTTAGAATGGAATGTGCCAGGAGAAAGCCCCTCACGTTTGTCTCACTACTTCTTGTTCGTGATTTTAATTTAAGTTTTTATTTTTTATTACAGCAAGTTTGATTACAATGTTTGGCTTGTTGTAGGTGTGGAAGATGTGGTTCTTTTACACATATACAGATGACTGTTCTTCTTGGGATCCTTTTCCCATGTACGTTATGACAGAATGTTGAGTAGTCCTCTCTTGGTATTCTGTAGGTCTTTGGTGATTATATATGTCACCTGTGTTTGTATATGTCTGTTAACCCCGATATCGTAATGAAACCAATCCTCACACCTTTCCATTGGTGAACCATAAGTTTGTTTAATGAATCTGTGATTGCCCTTCTCCGTGGAAATATCTGCCCTGGTATCCATTTTTAGGTAACACCTATAAGTGATATGATATGATATGTGTCTTTCACTTTCTGACTTACTACAAGTCACGTGATTACTTCTAGACTCATCTACGGTGCTGCAAATGGCATTGTGTCCTTTTTTCCCTTGGCTTCTCTTCTGCCTTAGCGGGGTCCATTTTCAACAATGTGATTCCCTGAGGGTTGTGGATTAGCTGACCTGGGCAGCCTTACCCTGCCGGCCCGCCCTCCCCAGGTGTGCCTCGTTGAGGTCAATATAAACAGAGCTCCAGGCAGCAATAGCCCCTGAAGCTGTGCCTGACTCCATATTCTCTGCCCCGTCAGCAGTCTCGGGGCTGTGCTGGTGGGAGGGAGTGAGGGGCCACAGCTTTGTGGGTGGCCCGGTGTGAGTGGGGTTCTGCTGGCCTTTCTGCAGGAGTTGCCAGGCTGCCGCCTGTAAAGAAGAGGATGTGTCACCCATACCTTCCGCTGGAATTTCTCTCCGGACAGAGGTGAGGAAGGAAAAAAGCAGTGGGGGCCGGGACAGGAGGGGTATCTCAGGCAGGGCAATGGAAAGCTTCTGGAAGAGCGCCAGGGTCCAGGACCACGCTGGCTGGCCTGCAGGCACCAAGTTGGCCTGCGTGCTGTCGCTGGTGTGGCTCCACGGTCCTTCCTCTAGGCTTTCAAGCCCTTGTACATATTCAGGTGTTTTACCTGGAAAGGGTGGGAACAGTTCAGCAGCAGCTGGCCTGGGGCTCAGCTCACGTTTACTCACAGATGCCTCGGCACGGTCCCCCAGCTTTGCAATGAGGACGCTCCTTGCGTGGGGGTTGGGTTGCTGGCTGTATGGGAGATGGTTCCCCACCTCTGACCAATTTCAGAATTGTTTACCACTGGAGCAAGTGCCGTGATAGGGTTTTCCTCTGTATAACTCGTGGGTTCACTTTTTTTTCTTTTATGTTTTAAGTTAGATGTTATTCCTCTTTTATGTATTTATAGATATAAGCATGGAAATAATTCATTCCTATAAATACATCTGTGTGACGGGAAGAACATTTTTCTGTTTTATTTTTAAATTTTATTTTTTAAAATTTTGAAATTTTATTTATTTTTTTATACAGCACGTTATTATTAGTTATGTATTTTATGCATATACATGTATACAGGTCAATCCCAAACTCCCAACTCATCCCACCACCACCACCCCATGGCTTCCCACACTTGGTGTCCATACGTTTGTTCTCTACCTCTGTGTCTCTATTTCTTCCCTGCAAACCAGTTCATCTGTACCATTTTTAGGCTCCACATATATGCATTAATATACAATATTTGTTTTCCTCTTTCTGACTTACTTCATTCTGTATGACAGTCTCTCGATCCATCGATGTCTCTACAAATGACCCAGTTTCATTCCTTTTTATGGCCGAGTCATATTCCATTTTATATAGGTACCACATCTTTATCCATTCATCTGTCTGTGGGCATTTAGGTTGCTTCCATTACCTGGCTATTGTAAATAGTGCTGCAACGAACATTGTGGTGAATGTGCCTTTTTGAAATACGGTTTTCTCTGGGTATATGCCCAGAAGTGGGATTGCTGGATCAGATGGTAATTCTATTTCTAGTATTTTTAAGGAAACTCCATACTGTTCTCCATAGTGACTGTATCAATTTACATTCCCTCCAATAGTGGAAGAGGGCTCCTTTTGTCCACACCCTCCCCAGAATTGGTTGTTTGTAGATTTTCTGATGATGCCGATTCTAACAGGTGTGAGGTGATACCTCATTGTAGTTTTGATTTGCATTTCTCTAATAATTAGTGCTGTTGAGCAGCTTTTCATGTGCGTCTTGGCCATCTCTGTGTCTCCTTTGAAGAAACGTCTCTTTAGATCTTCTGCCCATTTTTTTTGGGTTGTTTGTTTTCTTAATATTAAGCTGCATGAGCTGTTTATATATATTGGAGATTAAACCTCTGTCCATTGATTCGTCTGCAACGATTTTCGCCCATTCTGAGGGATGCCTTTTTCCATTCCCGTGTTTTTTAACAAAAAAGGAAAGAAAGGAAAAGAAGCAGAACACTAATGTGCGTAAAATATGCCTTTTGAAACGGTCGTTTTGAAATATGGACGTCCTTTGAAATTTTTGGTCGATATGTGACCCCAGGATTTGTTTTCAGGGCAGGTGTCATTTACAGGCCTGCAATGATTTTGAATATCAACTGACCATTAGCGTTGGGATTAAAGCTGCTGTTGTGTGAAACGGCCACAAGGTGGCAGCAGTTCACCCTTACCAAATCTGGTTACTAGGGCAAGAGAGCCTCAGTGGAAGTGGTGTTCTAGATTGGAGTTTAGAATGGAATGTGCCAGGAGAAAGCCCCTCACGTTTGTCTCACTACTTCTTGTTCGTGTTTTTAATTTAATTTTTTTATTTTTTATTACAGCAAGTTTGATTACAATGTTTGGCTTGTTGTAGGTGTGGAAGATGTGGTTCTTTTACACATATACAGATGACTGTTCTTCTTGGGATCCTTTTCCCATGTACGTTATGACAGAATGTTGAGTAGTCCTCTCTTGGTATTCTGTAGGTCTTTGGTGATTATATATGTCACCTGTGTTTGTATATGTCTGTTAACCCCGATATCGTAATGAAACCAATCCTCACACCTTTCCATTGGTGAACCATAAGTTTGTTTAATGAATCTGTGATTGCCCTTCTCCGTGGAAATATCTGCCCTGGTATCCATTTTTAGGTAACACCTATAAGTGATATGATATGATATGTGTCTTTCACTTTCTGACTTACTACAAGTCACGTGATTACTTCTAGACTCATCTACGGTGCTGCAAATGGCATTGTGTCCTTTTTTCCCTTGGCTTCTCTTCTGCCTTAGCGGGGTCCATTTTCAACAATGTGATTCCCTGAGGGTTGTGGATTAGCTGACCTGGGCAGCCTTACCCTGCCGGCCCGCCCTCCCCAGGTGTGCCTCGTTGAGGTCAATATAAACAGAGCTCCAGGCAGCAATAGCCCCTGAAGCTGTGCCTGACTCCATATTCTCTGCCCCGTCAGCAGTCTCGGGGCTGTGCTGGTGGGAGGGAGTGAGGGGCCACAGCTTTGTGGGTGGCCCGGTGTGAGTTGGGTTCTGCTGGCCTTTCTGCAGGAGTTGCCAGGCTGCCGCCTGTAAAGAAGAGGATGTGTCACCCATACCTTCCGCTGGAATTTCTCTCCGGACAGAGGTGAGGAAGGAAAAAAGCAGTGGGGGCCGGGACAGGAGGGGTATCTCAGGCAGGGCAATGGAAAGCTTCTGGAAGAGCGCCAGGGTCCAGGACCACGCTGGCTGGCCTGCAGGCACCAAGTTGTCCTGCGTGCTGTCGCTGGTGTGGCTCCACGGTCCTTCCTCTAGGCTTTCAAGCCCTTGTACATATTCAGGTGTTTTACCTGGAAAGGGTGGGAACAGTTCAGCAGCAGCTGGCCTGGGGCTCAGCTCACGTTTACTCACAAATGCCTCGGCACGGTCCCCCAGCTTTGCAATGAGGACGCTCCTTGCGTGGGGGTTGGGTTGCTGGCTGTATGGGAGATGGTTCCCCACCTCTGACCAATTTCAGAATTGTTTACCACTGGAGCAAGTGCCGTGATAGGGTTTTCCTCTGTATAACTCGTGGGTTCACTTTTTTTTCTTTTATGTTTCAAGTTAGATGTTATTCCTCTTTTATGTATTTATAGATATAAGCATGGAAATAATTCATTCCTATAAATACATCTGTGTGACGGGAAGAACTTTTTTCTGTTTTATTTTTAAATTTTATTTTTTAAAATTTTGAAATTTTATTTATTTTTTTATACAGCACGTTATTATTAGTTATGTATTTTATGCATATACATGTATACAGGTCAATCCCAATCTCCCAACTCATCCCACCACCACCACCCCATGGCTTCCCACACTTGGTGTCCATACGTTTGTTCTCTACCTCTGTGTCTCTATTTCTTCCCTGCAAACCAGTTCATCTGTACCATTTTTAGGCTCCACATATATGCATTAATATACAATATTTGTTTTCCTCTTTCTGACTTACTTCATTCTGTATGACAGTCTCTCGATCCATCGATGTCTCTACAAATGACCCAGTTTCATTCCTTTTTATGGCCGAGTCATATTCCATTTTATATATGTACCACATCTTTATCCATTCATCTGTCTGTGGGCATTTAGGTTGCTTCCATTACCTGGCTATTGTAAATAGTGCTGCAACGAACATTGTGGTGAATGTGCCTTTTTGAAATACGGTTTTCTCTGGGTATATGCCCAGAAGTGGGATTGCTGGATCAGATGGTAATTCTATTTCTAGTATTTTTAAGGAAACTCCATACTGTTCTCCATAGTGACTGTATCAATTTACATTCCCTCCAATAGTGGAAGAGGGCTCCTTTTGTCCACACCCTCCCCAGAATTGGTTGTTTGTAGATTTTCTGATGATGCCGATTCTAACAGGTGTGAGGTGATACCTCATTGTAGTTTTGATTTGCATTTCTCTAATAATTAGTGCTGTTGAGCAGCTTTTCATATGCGTCTTGGCCATCTCTGTGTCTCCTTTGAAGAAACGTCTCTTTAGATCTTCTGCCCATTTTTTTTGGGTTGTTTGTTTTCTTAATATTAAGCTGCATGAGCTGTTTATATATATTGGAGATTAAACCTCTGTCCATTGATTCATCTGCAACGATTTTCGCCCATTCTGAGGGATGCCTTTTTCCATTCCCGTGTTTTTTAACAAAAAAGGAAAGAAAGGAAAAGAAGCAGAACACTAATGTGCGTAAAATATGCCTTTTGAAACGGTCGTTTTGAAATATGGACGTCCTTTGAAATTTTTGGTCGATATGTGACCCCAGGATTTGTTTTCAGGGCAGGTGTCATTTACAGGCCTGCAATGATTTTGAATATCAACTGACCATTAGCGTTGGGATTAAAGCTGCTGTTGTGTGAAACGGCCACAAGGTGGCAGCAGTTCACCCTTACCAAATCTGGTTACTAGGGCAAGAGAGTCTCAGTGGAAGTGGTGTTCTAGATTGGAGTTTAGAATGGAATGTGCCAGGAGAAAGCCCCTCACGTTTGTCTCACTACTTCTTGTTCGTGATTTTAATTTAAGTTTTTATTTTTTATTACAGCAAGTTTGATTACAATGTTTGGCTTGTTGTAGGTGTGGAAGATGTGGTTCTTTTACACATATACAGATGACTGTTCTTCTTGGGATCCTTTTCCCATGTACGTTATGACAGAATGTTGAGTAGTCCTCTCTTGGTATTCTGTAGGTCTTTGGTGATTATATATGTCACCTGTGTTTGTATATGTCTGTTAACCCCGATATCGTAATGAAACCAATCCTCACACCTTTCCATTGGTGAACCATAAGTTTGTTTAATGAATCTGTGATTGCCCTTCTCCGTGGAAATATCTGCCCTGGTATCCATTTTTAGGTAACACCTATAAGTGATATGATATGATATGTGTCTTTCACTTTCTGACTTACTACAAGTCACGTGATTACTTCTAGACTCATCTACGGTGCTGCAAATGGCATTGTGTCCTTTTTTCCCTTGGCTTCTCTTCTGCCTTAGCGGGGTCCATTTTCAACAATGTGATTCCCTGAGGGTTGTGGATTAGCTGACCTGGGCAGCCTTACCCTGCCGGCCCGCCCTCCCCAGGTGTGCCTCGTTGAGGTCAATATAAACAGAGCTCCAGGCAGCAATAGCCCCTGAAGCTGTGCCTGACTCCATATTCTCTGCCCCGTCAGCAGTCTCGGGGCTGTGCTGGTGGGAGGGAGTGAGGGGCCACAGCTTTCTGGGTGGCCCGGTGTGAGTGGGGTTCTGCTGGCCTTTCTGCAGGAGTTGCCAGGCTGCCGCCTGTAAAGAAGAGGATGTGTCACCCATACCTTCCGCTGGAATTTCTCTCCGGACAGAGGTGAGGAAGGAAAAAAGCAGTGGGGGCCGGGACAGGAGGGGTATCTCAGGCAGGGCAATGGAAAGCTTCTGGAAGAGCGCCAGGGTCCAGGACCACGCTGGCTGGCCTGCAGGCACCAAGTTGGCCTGCGTGCTGTCGCTGGTGTGGCTCCACGGTCCTTCCTCTAGGCTTTCAAGCCCTTGTACATATTCAGGTGTTTTACCTGGAAAGGGTGGGAACAGTTCAGCAGCAGCTGGCCTGGGGCTCAGCTCACGTTTACTCACAGATGCCTCGGCACGGTCCCCCAGCTTTGCAATGAGGACGCTCCTTGCGTGGGGGGTGGGTTGCTGGCTGTATGGGAGATGGTACCCAACCTCTGACCAATTTCAGAATTGTTTACCACTGGAGCAAGTGCCGTGATAGGGTTTTCCTCTGTATAACTCGTGGGTTCACTTTTTTTTTCTTTTATGTTTCAAGTTAGATGTTATTCCTCTTTTATGTATTTATAGATATAAGCATGGAAATAATTCATTCCTATAAATACATCTGTGTGACGGGAAGAACTTTTTTCTGTTTTATTTTTAAATTTTATTTTTTAAAATTTTGAAATTTTATTTATTTTTTTATACAGCACGTTATTATTAGTTATGTATTTTATGCATATACATGTATACAGGTCAATCCCAAACTCCCAACTCATCCCACCACCACCACCCCATGGCTTCCCACACTTGGTGTCCATACGTTTGTTCTCTACCTCTGTGTCTCTATTTCTTCCCTGCAAACCAGTTCATCTGTACCATTTTTAGGCTCCACATATATGCATTAATATACAATATTTGTTTTCCTCTTTCTGACTTACTTCATTCTGTATGACAGTCTCTCGATCCATCGATGTCTCTACAAATGACCCAGTTTCATTCCTTTTTATGGCCGAGTCATATTCCATTTTATATATGTACCACATCTTTATCCATTCATCTGTCTGTGGGCATTTAGGTTGCTTCCATTACCTGGCTATTGTAAATAGTGCTGCAACGAACATTGTGGTGAATGTGCCTTTTTGAAATACGGTTTTCTCTGGGTATATGCCCAGAAGTGGGATTGCTGGATCAGATGGTAATTCTATTTCTAGTTATTTTAAGGAAACTCCATACTGTTCTCCATAGGGACTGTATCAATTTACATTCCCACCAATAGTGGAAGAGGGCTCCTTTTGTCCACACCCTCCCCAGAATTGGTTGTTTGTAGATTTTCTGATGATGCCGATTCTAACAGGTGTGAGGTGATACCTCATTGTAGTTTTGATTTGCATTTCTCTAATAATTAGTGCTGTTGAGCAGCTTTTCATGTGCGTCTTGGCCATCTCTGTGTCTCCTTTGAAGAAACGTCTCTTTAGATCTTCTGCCCATTTTTTTTGGGTTGTTTGTTTTTTTAATATTAAGCTGCATGAGCTGTTTATATATATTGGAGATTAAACCTCTGTCCATTGATTCGTCTGCAACGATTTTCACCCATTCTGAGGGATGCCTTTTTCCATTCCCGTGTTTTTTAACAAAAAAGGAAAGAAAGGAAAAGAAGCAGAACACTAATGTGCGTAAAATATGCCTTTTGAAACGGTCGTTTTGAAATATGGACGTCCTTTGAAATTTTTGGTCGATATGTGACCCCAGGATTTGTTTTCAGGGCAGGTGTCATTTACAGGCCTGCAATGATTTTGAATATCAACTGACCATTAGCGTTGGGATTAAAGCTGCTGTTGTGTGAAACGGCCACAAGGTGGCAGCAGTTCACCCTTACCAAATCTGGTTACTAGGGCAAGAGAGCCTCAGTGGAAGTGGTGTTCTAGATTGGAGTTTAGAATGGAATGTACCAGGAGAAAGCCCCTCACGTTTGTCTCACTACTTCTTGTTCGTGTTTTTAATTTAAGTTTTTATTTTTTATTACAGCAAGTTTGATTACAATGTTTGGCTTGTTGTAGGTGTGGAAGATGTGGTTCTTTTACACATATACAGATGACTGTTCTTCTTGGGATCCTTTTCCCATGTACGCTATGACAGAATGTTGAGTAGTCCTCTCTTGGTATTCTGTAGGTCTTTGGTGATTATATATGTCACCTGTGTTTGTATATGTCTGTTAACCCCGATATCGTAATGAAACCAATCCTCACACCTTTCCATTGGTGAACCATAAGTTTGTTTAATGAATCTGTGATTGCCCTTCTCCGTGGAAATATCTGCCCTGGTATCCATTTTTAGGTAACACCTATAAGTGATATGATATGATATGTGTCTTTCACTTTCTGACTTACTACAAGTCACGTGATTACTTCTAGACTCATCTACGGTGCTGCAAATGGCATTGTGTCCTTTTTTCCCTTGGCTTCTCTTCTGCCTTAGCGGGGTCCATTTTCAACAATGTGATTCCCTGAGGGTTGTGGATTAGCTGACCTGGGCAGCCTTACCCTGCCGGCCCGCCCTCCCCAGGTGTGCCTCGTTGAGGTCAATATAAACAGAGCTCCAGGCAGCAATAGCCCCTGAAGCTGTGCCTGACTCCATATTCTCTGCCCCGTCAGCAGTCTTGGGGCTGTGCTGGTGGGAGGGAGTGAGGGGCCACAGCTTTGTGGGTGGCCCGGTGTGAGTGGGGTTCTGCTGGCCTTTCTGCAGGAGTTGCCAGGCTGCCGCCTGTAAAGAAGAGGATGTGTCACCCATACCTTCCGCTGGAATTTCTCTCCGGACAGAGGTGAGGAAGGAAAAAAGCAGTGGGGGCCGGGACAGGAGGGGTATCTCAGGCAGGGCAATGGAAAGCTTCTGGAAGAGCGCCAGGGTCCAGGACCACGCTGGCTGGCCTGCAGGCACCAAGTTGGCCTGCGTGCTGTCGCTGGTGTGGCTCCACGGTCCTTCCTCTAGGCTTTCAAGCCCTTGTACATATTCAGGTGTTTTACCTGGAAAGGCTGGGAACAGTTCAGCAGCAGCTGGCCTGGGGCTCAGCTCACGTTTACTCACAAATGCCTCGGCACGGTCCCCCAGCTTTGCAATGAGGACGCTCCTTGCGTGGGGGTTGGGTTGCTGGCTGTATGGGAGATGGTTCCCCACCTCTGACCAATTTCAGAATTGTTTACCACTGGAGCAAGTGCCGTGATAGGGTTTTCCTCTGTATAACTCGTGGGTTCACTTTTTTTTCTTTTATGTTTCAAGTTAGATGTTATTCCTCTTTTATGTATTTATAGATATAAGCATGGAAATAATTCATTCCTATAAATACATCTGTGTGACGGCAAGAACTTTTTTCTGTTTTATTTTTAAATTTTATTTTTTAAAATTTTGAAATTTTATTTATTTTTTTATACAGCACGTTATTATTAGTTATGTATTTTATGCATATACATGTATACAGGTCAATCCCAAACTCCCAACTCATCCCACCACCACCACCCCATGGCTTCCCACACTTGGTGTCCATACGTTTGTTCTCTACCTCTGTGTCTCTATTTCTTCCCTGCAAACCAGTTCATCTGTACCATTTTTAGGCTCCACATATATGCATTAATATACAATATTTGTTTTCCTCTTTCTGACTTACTTCATTCTGTATGACAGTCTCTCGATCCATCGATGTCTCTACAAATGACCCAGTTTCATTCCTTTTTATGGCCGAGTCATATTCCATTTTATATATGTACCACATCTTTATCCATTCATCTGTCTGTGGGCATTTAGGTTGCTTCCATTACCTGGCTATTGTAAATAGTGCTGCAACGAACATTGTGGTGAATGTGCCTTTTTGAAATACGGTTTTCTCTGGATATATGCCCAGAAGTGGGATTGCTGGATCAGATGGTAATTCTATTTCTAGTATTTTTAAGGAAACTCCATACTGTTCTCCATAGTGACTGTATCAATTTACATTCCCTCCAATAGTGGAAGAGGGCTCCTTTTGTCCACACCCTCCCCAGAATTGGTTGTTTGTAGATTTTCTGATGATGCCGATTCTAACAGGTGTGAGGTGATACCTCATTGTAGTTTTGATTTGCATTTCTCTAATAATTAGTGCTGTTGAGCAGCTTTTCATGTGCATCTTGGCCATCTCTGTGTCTCCTTTGAAGAAACGTCTCTTTAGATCTTCTGCCCATTTTTTTTGGGTTGTTTGTTTTCTTAATATTAAGCTGCATGAGCTGTTTATATATATTGGAGATTAAACCTCTGTCCATTGATTCATCTGCAAAGATTTTCGCCCATTCTGAGGGATGCCTTTTTCCATTCCCGTGTTTTTTAACAAAAAAGGAAAGAAAGGAAAAGAAGCAGAACACTAATGTGCGTAAAATATGCCTTTTGAAACGGTCGTTTTGAAATATGGACGTCCTTTGAATTTTTTGGTCGATATGTGACCCCAGGATTTGTTTTCAGGGCAGGTGTCATTTACAGGCCTGCAATGATTTTGAATATCAACTGACCATTAGCGTTGGGATTAAAGCTGCTGTTGTGTGAAACGGCCACAAGGTGGCAGCAGTTCACCCTTACCAAATCTGGTTACTAGGGCAAGAGAGTCTCAGTGGAAGTGGTGTTCTAGATTGGAGTTTAGAATGGAATGTGCCAGGAGAAAGCCCCTCACGTTTGTCTCACTACTTCTTGTTCGTGATTTTAATTTAAGTTTTTATTTTTTATTACAGCAAGTTTGATTACAATGTTTGGCTTGTTGTAGGTGTGGAAGATGTGGTTCTTTTACACATATACAGATGACTGTTCTTCTTGGGATCCTTTTCCCATGTACGTTATGACAGAATGTTGAGTAGTCCTCTCTTGGTATTCTGTAGGTCTTTGGTGATTATATATGTCACCTGTGTTTGTATATGTCTGTTAACCCCGATATCGTAATGAAACCAATCCTCACACCTTTCCATTGGTGAACCATAAGTTTGTTTAATGAATCTGTGATTGCCCTTCTCCGTGGAAATATCTGCCCTGGTATCCATTTTTAGGTAACACCTATAAGTGATATGATATGATATGTGTCTTTCACTTTCTGACTTACTACAAGTCACGTGATTACTTCTAGACTCATCTACGGTGCTGCAAATGGCATTGTGTCCTTTTTTCCCTTGGCTTCTCTTCTGCCTTAGCGGGGTCCATTTTCAACAATGTGATTCCCTGAGGGTTGTGGATTAGCTGACCTGGGCAGCCTTACCCTGCCGGCCCGCCCTCCCCAGGTGTGCCTCGTTGAGGTCAATATAAACAGAGCTCCAGGCAGCAATAGCCCCTGAAGCTGTGCCTGACTCCATATTCTCTGCCCCGTCAGCAGTCTCGGGGCTGTGCTGGTGGGAGGGAGTGAGGGGCCACAGCTTTGTGGGTGGCCCGGTGTGAGTGGGGTTCTGCTGGCCTTTCTGCAGGAGTTGCCAGGCTGCCGCCTGTAAAGAAGAGGATGTGTCACCCATACCTTCCGCTGGAATTTCTCTCCGGACAGAGGTGAGGAAGGAAAAAAGCAGTGGGGGCCGGGACAGGAGGGGTATCTCAGGCAGGGCAATGGAAAGCTTCTGGAAGAGCGCCAGGGTCCAGGACCACGCTGGCTGGCCTGCAGGCACCAAGTTGGCCTGCGTGCTGTCGCTGGTGTGGCTCCACGGTCCTTCCTCTAGGCTTTCAAGCCCTTGTACATATTCAGGTGTTTTACCTGGAAAGGGTGGGAACAGTTCAGCAGCAGCTGGCCTGGGGCTCAGCTCACGTTTACTCACAGATGCCTCGGCACGGTCCCCCAGCTTTGCAATGAGGACGCTCCTTGCGTGGGGGGTGGGTTGCTGGCTGTATGGGAGATGGTTCCCCACCTCTGACCAATTTCAGAATTGTTTACCACTGGAGCAAGTGCCGTGATAGGGTTTTCCTCTGTATAACTCGTGGGTTCACTTTTTTTTCTTTTATGTTTCAAGTTAGATGTTATTCCTCTTTTATGTATTTATAGATATAAGCATGGAAATAATTCATTCCTATAAATACATCTGTGTGACGGGAAGAACTTTTTTCTGTTTTATTTTTAAATTTTATTTTTTAAAATTTTGAAATTTTATTTATTTTTTTATACAGCACGTTATTATTAGTTATGTATTTTATGCATATACATGTATACAGGTCAATCCCAATCTCCCAACTCATCCCACCACCACCACCCCATGGCTTCCCACACTTGGTGTCCATACGTTTGTTCTCTACCTCTGTGTCTCTATTTCTTCCCTGCAAACCAGTTCATCTGTACCATTTTTAGGCTCCACATATATGCATTAATATACAATATTTGTTTTCCTCTTTCTGACTTACTTCATTCTGTATGACAGTCTCTCGATCCATCGATGTCTCTACAAATGACCCAGTTTCATTCCTTTTTATGGCCGAGTCATATTCCATTTTATATATGTACCACATCTTTATCCATTCATCTGTCTGTGGGCATTTAGGTTGCTTCCATTACCTGGCTATTGTAAATAGTGCTGCAACGAACATTGTGGTGAATGTGCCTTTTTGAAATACGGTTTTCTCTGGGTATATGCCCAGAAGTGGGATTGCTGGATCAGATGGTAATTCTATTTCTAGTATTTTTAAGGAAACTCCATAGTGTTCTCCATAGTGACTGTATCAATTTACATTCCCTCCAATAGTGGAAGAGGGCTCCTTTTGTCCACACCCTCCCCAGAATTGGTTGTTTGTAGATTTTCTGATGATGCCGATTCTAACAGGTGTGAGGTGATACCTCATTGTAGTTTTGATTTGCATTTCTCTAATAATTAGTGCTGTTGAGCAGCTTTTCATGTGCGTCTTGGCCATCTCTGTGTCTCCTTTGAAGAAACGTCTCTTTAGATCTTCTGCCCATTTTTTTTGGGTTGTTTGTTTTCTTAATATTAAGCTGCATGAGCTGTTTATATATATTGGAGATTAAACCTCTGTCCATTGATTCATCTGCAACGATTTTTGCCCATTCTGAGGGATGCCTTTTTCCATTCCCGTGTTTTTTAACAAAAAAGGAAAGAAAGGAAAAGAAGCAGAACACTAATGTGCGTAAAATATGCCTTTTGAAACGGTCGTTTTGAAATATGGACGTCCTTTGAATTTTTTGGTCGATATGTGACCCCAGGATTTGTTTTCAGGGCAGGTGTCATTTACAGGCCTGCAATGATTTTGAATATCAACTGACCATTAGCGTTGGGATTAAAGCTGCTGTTGTGTGAAACGGCCACAAGGTGGCAGCAGTTCACCCTTACCAAATCTGGTTACTAGGGCAAGAGAGTCTCAGTGGAAGTGGTGTTCTAGATTGGAGTTTAGAATGGAATGTGCCAGGAGAAAGCCCCTCACGTTTGTCTCACTACTTCTTGTTCGTGATTTTAATTTAAGTTTTTATTTTTTATTACAGCAAGTTTGATTACAATGTTTGGCTTGTTGTAGGTGTGGAAGATGTGGTTCTTTTACACATATACAGATGACTGTTCTTCTTGGGATCCTTTTCCCATGTACGTTATGACAGAATGTTGAGTAGTCCTCTCTTGGTATTCTGTAGGTCTTTGGTGATTATATATGTCACCTGTGTTTGTATATGTCTGTTAACCCCGATATCGTAATGAAACCAATCCTCACACCTTTCCATTGGTGAACCATAAGTTTGTTTAATGAATCTGTGATTGCCCTTCTCCGTGGAAATATCTGCCCTGGTATCCATTTTTAGGTAACACCTATAAGTGATATGATATGATATGTGTCTTTCACTTTCTGACTTACTACAAGTCACGTGATTACTTCTAGACTCATCTACGGTGCTGCAAATGGCATTGTGTCCTTTTTTCCCTTGGCTTCTCTTCTGCCTTAGCGGGGTCCATTTTCAACAATGTGATTCCCTGAGGGTTGTGGATTAGCTGACCTGGGCAGCCTTACCCTGCCGGCCCGCCCTCCCCAGGTGTGCCTCGTTGAGGTCAATATAAACAGAGCTCCAGGCAGCAATAGCCCCTGAAGCTGTGCCTGACTCCATATTCTCTGCCCCGTCAGCAGTCTCGGGGCTGTGCTGGTGGGAGGGAGTGAGGGGCCACAGCTTTGTGGGTGGCCCGGTGTGAGTGGGGTTCTGCTGGCCTTTCTGCAGGAGTTGCCAGGCTGCCGCCTGTAAAGAAGAGGATGTGTCACCCATACCTTCCGCTGGAATTTCTCTCCGGACAGAGGTGAGGAAGGAAAAAAGCAGTGGGGGCCGGGACAGGAGGGGTATCTCAGGCAGGGCAATGGAAAGCTTCTGGAAGAGCGCCAGGGTCCAGGACCACGCTGGCTGGCCTGCAGGCACCAAGTTGGCCTGCGTGCTGTCGCTGGTGTGGCTCCACGGTCCTTCCTCTAGGCTTTCAAGCCCTTGTACATATTCAGGTGTTTTACCTGGAAAGGGTGGGAACAGTTCAGCAGCAGCTGGCCTGGGGCTCAGCTCACGTTTACTCACAGATGCCTCGGCACGGTCCCCCAGCTTTGCAATGAGGACGCTCCTTGCGTGGGGGGTGGGTTGCTGGCTGTATGGGAGATGGTACCCAACCTCTGACCAATTTCAGAATTGTTTACCACTGGAGCAAGTGCCGTGATAGGGTTTTCCTCTGTATAACTCGTGGGTTCACTTTTTTTTTCTTTTATGTTTCAAGTTAGATGTTATTCCTCTTTTATGTATTTATAGATATAAGCATGGAAATAATTCATTCCTATAAATACATCTGTGTGATGGAAAGAACTTTTTTCTGTTTTATTTTTAAATTTTATTTTTTAAAATTTTGAAATTTTATTTATTTTTTTATACAGCACGTTATTATTAGTTATGTATTTTATGCATATACATGTATACAGGTCAATCCCAAACTCCCAACTCATCCCACCACCACCACCCCATGGCTTCCCACACTTGGTGTCCATACGTTTGTTCTCTACCTCTGTGTCTCTATTTCTTCCCTGCAAACCAGTTCATCTGTACCATTTTTAGGCTCCACATATATGCATTAATATACAATATTTGTTTTCCTCTTTCTGACTTACTTCATTCTGTATGACAGTCTCTCGATCCATCGATGTCTCTACAAATGACCCAGTTTCATTCCTTTTTATGGCCGAGTCATATTCCATTTTATATAGGTACCACATCTTTATCCATTCATCTGTCTGTGGGCATTTAGGTTGCTTCCATTACCTGGCTATTATAAATAGTGCTGCAACGAGCATTGTGGTGAATGTGCCTTTTTGAAATACGGTTTTCTCTGGGTATATGCCCAGAAGTGGGATTGCTGTATCAGATGGTAATTCTATTTCTAGTTTTTTTAAGGAAACTCCATACTGTTCTCCATAGTGACTGTATCAATTTACATTCCCACCAATAGTGGAAGAGGGCTCCTTTTGTCCACACCCTCCCCAGAATTGGTTGTTTGTAGATTTTCTGATGATGCCGATTCTAACAGGTGTGAGGTGATACCTCATTGTAGTTTTGATTTGCATTTCTCTAATAATTAGTGCTGTTGAGCAGCTTTTCATGTGCGTCTTGGCCATCTCTGTGTCTCCTTTGAAGAAACGTCTCTTTAGATCTTCTGCCCATTTTTTTTGGGTTGTTTGTTTTTTTAATATTAAGCTGCATGAGCTGTTTATATATATTGGAGATTAAACCTCTGTCCATTGATTCGTCTGCAACGATTTTCGCCCATTCTGAGGGATGCCTTTTTCCATTCCCGTGTTTCTTAACAAAAAAGGAAAGAAAGGAAAAGAAGCAGAACACTAATGTGCGTAAAATATGCCTTTTGAAACGGTCGTTTTGAAATATGGACGTCCTTTGAATTTTTTGGTCGATATGTGACCCCAGGATTTGTTTTCAGGGCAGGTGTCATTTACAGGCCTGCAATGATTTTGAATATCAACTGACCATTAGCGTTGGGATTAAAGCTGCTGTTGTGTGAAACGGCCACAAGGTGGCAGCAGTTCACCCTTACCAAATCTGGTTACTAGGACAAGAGAGCCTCAGTGGAAGTGGTGTTCTAGATTGGAGTTTAGAATGGAATGTGCCAGGAGAAAGCCCCTCACGTTTGTCTCACTACTTCTTGTTTGTGTTTTTAATTTAATTTTTTTATTTTTTATTACAGCAAGTTTGATTACAATGTTTGGCTTGTTGTAGGTGTGGAAGATGTGGTTCTTTTACACATATACAGATGACTGTTCTTCTTGGGATCCTTTTCCCATGTACGTTATGACAGAATGTTGAGTAGTCCTCTCTTGGTATTCTGTAGGTCTTTGGTGATTATATATGTCACCTGTGTTTGTATATGTCTGTTAACCCCGATATCGTAATGAAACCAATCCTCACACCTTTCCATTGGTGAACCATAAGTTTGTTTAATGAATCTGTGATTGCCCTTCTCCGTGGAAATATCTGCCCTGGTATCCATTTTTAGGTAACACCTATAAGTGATATGATATGATATGTGTCTTTCACTTTCTGACTTACTACAAGTCACGTGATTACTTCTAGACTCATCTACGGTGCTGCAAATGGCATTGTGTCCTTTTTTCCCTTGGCTTCTCTTCTGCCTTAGCGGGGTCCATTTTCAACAATGTGATTCCCTGAGGGTTGTGGATTAGCTGACCTGGGCAGCCTTACCCTGCCGGCCCGCCCTCCCCAGGTGTGCCTCGTTGAGGTCAATATAAACAGAGCTCCAGGCAGCAATAGCCCCTGAAGCTGTGCCTGACTCCATATTCTCTGCCCCGTCAGCAGTCTCGGGGCTGTGCTGGTGGGAGGGAGTGAGGGGCCACAGCTTTGTGGGTGGCCCGGTGTGAGTGGGGTTCTGCTGGCCTTTCTGCAGGAGTTGCCAGGCTGCCGCCTGTAAAGAAGAGGATGTGTCACCCATACCTTCCGCTGGAATTTCTCTCCGGACAGAGGTGAGGAAGGAAAAAAGCAGTGGGGGCCGGGACAGGAGGGGTATCTCAGGCAGGGCAATGGAAAGCTTCTGGAAGAGCGCCAGGGTCCAGGACCACGCTGGCTGGCCTGCAGGCACCAAGTTGGCCTGCGTGCTGTCGCTGGTGTGGCTCCACGGTCCTTCCTCTAGGCTTTCAAGCCCTTGTACATATTCAGGTGTTTTACCTGGAAAGGGTGGGAACAGTTCAGCAGCAGCTGGCCTGGGGCTCAGCTCACGTTTACTCACAGATGCCTCGGCACGGTCCCCCAGCTTTGCAATGAGGACGCTCCTTGCGTGGGGGGTGGGTTGCTGGCTGTATGGGAGATGGTACCCAACCTCTGACCAATTTCAGAATTGTTTACCACTGGAGCAAGTGCCGTGATAGGGTTTTCCTCTGTATAACTCGTGGGTTCACTTTTTTTTTCTTTTATGTTTCAAGTTAGATGTTATTCCTCTTTTATGTATTTATAGATATAAGCATGGAAATAATTCATTCCTATAAATACATCTGTGTGACGGGAAGAACTTTTTTCTGTTTTATATTTAAATTTTATTTTTTAAAATTTTGAAATTTTATTTATTTTTTTATACAGCACGTTATTATTAGTTATGTATTTTATGCATATACATGTATACAGGTCAATCCCAAACTCCCAACTCATCCCACCACCACCACCCCATGGCTTCCCACACTTGGTGTCCATACGTTTGTTCTCTACCTCTGTGTCTCTATTTCTTCCCTGCAAACCAGTTCATCTGTACCATTTTTAGGCTCCACATATATGCATTAATATACAATATTTGTTTTCCTCTTTCTGACTTACTTCATTCTGTATGACAGTCTCTCGATCCATCGATGTCTCTACAAATGACCCAGTTTCATTCCTTTTTATGGCCGAGTCATATTCCATTTTATATATGTACCACATCTTTATCCATTCATCTGTCTGTGGGCATTTAGGTTGCTTCCATTACCTGGCTATTGTAAATAGTGCTGCAACGAACATTGTGGTGAATGTGCCTTTTTGAAATACGGTTTTCTCTGGGTATATGCCCAGAAGTGGGATTGCTGGATCAGATGGTAATTCTATTTCTACTTATTTTAAGGAAACTCCATACTGTTCTCCATAGGGACTGTATCAATTTACATTCCCACCAATAGTGGAAGAGGGCTCCTTTTGTCCACACCCTCCCCAGAATTGGTTGTTTGTAGATTTTCTGATGATGCCGATTCTAACAGGTGTGAGGTGATACCTCATTGTAGTTTTGATTTGCATTTCTCTAATAATTAGTGCTGTTGAGCAGCTTTTCATGTGCGTCTTGGCCATCTCTGTGTCTCCTTTGAAGAAACGTCTCTTTAGATCTTCTGCCCATTTTTTTTGGGTTGTTTGTTTTTTTAATATTAAGCTGCATGAGCTGTTTATATATATTGGAGATTAAACCTCTGTCCATTGATTCGTCTGCAACGATTTTCACCCATTCTGAGGGATGCCTTTTTCCATTCCCGTGTTTTTTAACAAAAAAGGAAAGAAAGGAAAAGAAGCAGAACACTAATGTGCGTAAAATATGCCTTTTGAAACGGTCGTTTTGAAATATGGACGTCCTTTGAAATTTTTGGTCGATATGTGACCCCAGGATTTGTTTTCAGGGCAGGTGTCATTTACAGGCCTGCAATGATTTTGAATATCAACTGACCATTAGCGTTGGGATTAAAGCTGCTGTTGTGTGAAACCGCCACAAGGTGGCAGCAGTTCACCCTTACCAAATCTGGTTACTAGGGCAAGAGAGCCTCAGTGGAAGTGGTGTTCTAGATTGGAGTTTAGAATGGAATGTACCAGGAGAAAGCCCCTCACGTTTGTCTCACTACTTCTTGTTCGTGTTTTTAATTTAAGTTTTTATTTTTTATTACAGCAAGTTTGATTACAATGTTTGGCTTGTTGTAGGTGTGGAAGATGTGGTTCTTTTACACATATACAGATGACTGTTCTTCTTGGGATCCTTTTCCCATGTACGCTATGACAGAATGTTGAGTAGTCCTCTCTTGGTATTCTGTAGGTCTTTGGTGATTATATATGTCACCTGTGTTTGTATATGTCTGTTAACCCCGATATCGTAATGAAACCAATCCTCACACCTTTCCATTGGTGAACCATAAGTTTGTTTAATGAATCTGTGATTGCCCTTCTCCGTGGAAATATCTGCCCTGGTATCCATTTTTAGGTAACACCTATAAGTGATATGATATGATATGTGTCTTTCACTTTCTGACTTACTACAAGTCACGTGATTACTTCTAGACTCATCTACGGTGCTGCAAATGGCATTGTGTCCTTTTTTCCCTTGGCTTCTCTTCTGCCTTAGCGGGGTCCATTTTCAACAATGTGATTCCCTGAGGGTTGTGGATTAGCTGACCTGGGCAGCCTTACCCTGCCGGCCCGCCCTCCCCAGGTGTGCCTCGTTGAGGTCAATATAAACAGAGCTCCAGGCAGCAATAGCCCCTGAAGCTGTGCCTGACTCCATATTCTCTGCCCCGTCAGCAGTCTCGGGGCTGTGCTGGTGGGAGGGAGTGAGGGGCCACAGCTTTGTGGGTGGCCCGGTGTGAGTGGGGTTCTGCTGGCCTTTCTGCAGGAGTTGCCAGGCTGCCGCCTGTAAAGAAGAGGATGTGTCACCCATACCTTCCGCTGGAATTTCTCTCCGGACAGAGGTGAGGAAGGAAAAAAGCAGTGGGGGCCGGGACAGGAGGGGTATCTCAGGCAGGGCAATGGAAAGCTTCTGGAAGAGCGCCAGGGTCCAGGACCACGCTGGCTGGCCTGCAGGCACCAAGTTGGCCTGCGTGCTGTCGCTGGTGTGGCTCCACGGTCCTTCCTCTAGGCTTTCAAGCCCTTGTACATATTCAGGTGTTTTACCTGCAAAGGCTGGGAACAGTTCAGCAGCAGCTGGCCTGGGGCTCAGCTCACGTTTACTCACAAATGCCTCGGCACGGTCCCCCAGCTTTGCAATGAGGACGCTCCTTGCGTGGGGGTTGGGTTGCTGGCTGTATGGGAGATGGTTCCCCACCTCTGACCAATTTCAGAATTGTTTACCACTGGAGCAAGTGCCGTGATAGGGTTTTCCTCTGTATAACTCGTGGGTTCACTTTTTTTTCTTTTATGTTTCAAGTTAGATGTTATTCCTCTTTTATGTATTTATAGATATAAGCATGGAAATAATTCATTCCTATAAATACATCTGTGTGACGGCAAGAACTTTTTTCTGTTTTATTTTTAAATTTTATTTTTTAAAATTTTGAAATTTTATTTATTTTTTTATACAGCACGTTATTATTAGTTATGTATTTTATGCATATACATGTATACAGGTCAATCCCAAACTCCCAACTCATCCCACCACCACCACCCCATGGCTTCCCACACTTGGTGTCCATACGTTTGTTCTCTACCTCTGTGTCTCTATTTCTTCCCTGCAAACCAGTTCATCTGTACCATTTTTAGGCTCCACATATATGCATTAATATACAATATTTGTTTTCCTCTTTCTGACTTACTTCATTCTGTATGACAGTCTCTCGATCCATCGATGTCTCTACAAATGACCCAGTTTCATTCCTTTTTATGGCCGAGTCATATTCCATTTTATATATGTACCACATCTTTATCCATTCATCTGTCTGTGGGCATTTAGGTTGCTTCCATTACCTGGCTATTGTAAATAGTGCTGCAACGAACATTGTGGTGAATGTGCCTTTTTGAAATACGGTTTTCTCTGGGTATATGCCCAGAAGTGGGATTGCTGGATCAGATGGTAATTCTATTTCTAGTATTTTTAAGGAAACTCCATACTGTTCTCCATAGTGACTGTATCAATTTACATTCCCTCCAATAGTGGAAGAGGGCTCCTTTTGTCCACACCCTCCCCAGAATTGGTTGTTTGTAGATTTTCTGATGATGCCGATTCTAACAGGTGTGAGGTGATACCTCATTGTAGTTTTGATTTGCATTTCTCTAATAATTAGTGCTGTTGAGCAGCTTTTCATGTGCATCTTGGCCATCTCTGTGTCTCCTTTGAAGAAACGTCTCTTTAGATCTTCTGCCCATTTTTTTTGGGTTGTTTGTTTTCTTAATATTAAGCTGCATGAGCTGTTTATATATATTGGAGATTAAACCTCTGTCCATTGATTCATCTGCAAAGATTTTCGCCCATTCTGAGGGATGCCTTTTTCCATTCCCGTGTTTTTTAACAAAAAAGGAAAGAAAGGAAAAGAAGCAGAACACTAATGTGCGTAAAATATGCCTTTTGAAACGGTCGTTTTGAAATATGGACGTCCTTTGAATTTTTTGGTCGATATGTGACCCCAGGATTTGTTTTCAGGGCAGGTGTCATTTACAGGCCTGCAATGATTTTGAATATCAACTGACCATTAGCGTTGGGATTAAAGCTGCTGTTGTGTGAAACGGCCACAAGGTGGCAGCAGTTCACCCTTACCAAATCTGGTTACTAGGGCAAGAGAGTCTCAGTGGAAGTGGTGTTCTAGATTGGAGTTTAGAATGGAATGTGCCAGGAGAAAGCCCCTCACGTTTGTCTCACTACTTCTTGTTCGTGATTTTAATTTAAGTTTTTATTTTTTATTACAGCAAGTTTGATTACAATGTTTGGCTTGTTGTAGGTGTGGAAGATGTGGTTCTTTTACACATATACAGATGACTGTTCTTCTTGGGATCCTTTTCCCATGTACGTTATGACAGAATGTTGAGTAGTCCTCTCTTGGTATTCTGTAGGTCTTTGGTGATTATATATGTCACCTGTGTTTGTATATGTCTGTTAACCCCGATATCGTAATGAAACCAATCCTCACACCTTTCCATTGGTGAACCATAAGTTTGTTTAATGAATCTGTGATTGCCCTTCTCCGTGGAAATATCTGCCCTGGTATCCATTTTTAGGTAACACCTATAAGTGATATGATATGATATGTGTCTTTCACTTTCTGACTTACTACAAGTCACGTGATTACTTCTAGACTCATCTACGGTGCTGCAAATGGCATTGTGTCCTTTTTTCCCTTGGCTTCTCTTCTGCCTTAGCGGGGTCCATTTTCAACAATGTGATTCCCTGAGGGTTGTGGATTAGCTGACCTGGGCAGCCTTACCCTGCCGGCCCGCCCTCCCCAGGTGTGCCTCGTTGAGGTCAATATAAACAGAGCTCCAGGCAGCAATAGCCCCTGAAGCTGTGCCTGACTCCATATTCTCTGCCCCGTCAGCAGTCTCGGGGCTGTGCTGGTGGGAGGGAGTGAGGGGCCACAGCTTTGTGGGTGGCCCGGTGTGAGTGGGGTTCTGCTGGCCTTTCTGCAGGAGTTGCCAGGCTGCCGCCTGTAAAGAAGAGGATGTGTCACCCATACCTTCCGCTGGAATTTCTCTCCGGACAGAGGTGAGGAAGGAAAAAAGCAGTGGGGGCCGGGACAGGAGGGGTATCTCAGGCAGGGCAATGGAAAGCTTCTGGAAGAGCGCCAGGGTCCAGGACCACGCTGGCTGGCCTGCAGGCACCAAGTTGGCCTGCGTGCTGTCGCTGGTGTGGCTCCACGGTCCTTCCTCTAGGCTTTCAAGCCCTTGTACATATTCAGGTGTTTTACCTGGAAAGGGTGGGAACAGTTCAGCAGCAGCTGGCCTGGGGCTCAGCTCACGTTTACTCACAAATGCCTCGGCACGGTCCCCCAGCTTTGCAATGAGGACGCTCCTTGCGTGGGGGTTGGGTTGCTGGCTGTATGGGAGATGGTTCCCCACCTCTGACCAATTTCAGAATTGTTTACCACTGGAGCAAGTGCCGTGATAGGGTTTTCCTCTGTATAACTCGTGGGTTCACTTTTTTTTTCTTTTATGTTTCAAGTTAGATGTTATTCCTCTTTTATGTATTTATAGATATAAGCATGGAAATAATTCATTCCTATAAATACATCTGTGTGACGGGAAGAACTTTTTTCTGTTTTATTTTTAAATTTTATTTTTTAAAATTTTGAAATTTTATTTATTTTTTTATACAGCACGTTATTATTAGTTATGTATTTTATGCATATACATGTATACAGGTCAATCCCAATCTCCCAACTCATCCCACCACCACCACCCCATGGCTTCCCACACTTGGTGTCCATACGTTTGTTCTCTACCTCTGTGTCTCTATTTCTTCCCTGCAAACCAGTTCATCTGTACCATTTTTAGGCTCCACATATATGCATTAATATACAATATTTGTTTTCCTCTTTCTGACTTACTTCATTCTGTATGACAGTCTCTCGATCCATCGATGTCTCTACAAATGACCCAGTTTCATTCCTTTTTATGGCCGAGTCATATTCCATTTTATATATGTACCACATCTTTATCCATTCATCTGTCTGTGGGCATTTAGGTTGCTTCCATTACCTGGCTATTGTAAATAGTGCTGCAACGAACATTGTGGTGAATGTGCCTTTTTGAAATACGGTTTTCTCTGGGTATATGCCCAGAAGTGGGATTGCTGGATCAGATGGTAATTCTATTTCTAGTATTTTTAAGGAAACTCCATACTGTTCTCCATAGTGACTGTATCAATTTACATTCCCTCCAATAGTGGAAGAGGGCTCCTTTTGTCCACACCCTCCCCAGAATTGGTTGTTTGTAGATTTTCTGATGATGCCGATTCTAACAGGTGTGAGGTGATACCTCATTGTAGTTTTGATTTGCATTTCTCTAATAATTAGTGCTGTTGAGCAGCTTTTCATGTGCGTCTTGGCCATCTCTGTGTCTCCTTTGAAGAAACGTCTCTTTAGATCTTCTGCCCATTTTTTTTGGGTTGTTTGTTTTCTTAATATTAAGCTGCATGAGCTGTTTATATATATTGGAGATTAAACCTCTGTCCATTGATTCATCTGCAACGATTTTCGCCCATTCTGAGGGATGCCTTTTTCCATTCCCGTGTTTTTTAACAAAAAAGGAAAGAAAGGAAAAGAAGCAGAACACTAATGTGCGTAAAATATGCCTTTTGAAACGGTCGTTTTGAAATATGGACGTCCTTTGAATTTTTTGGTCGATATGTGACCCCAGGATTTGTTTTCAGGGCAGGTGTCATTTACAGGCCTGCAATGATTTTGAATATCAACTGACCATTAGCGTTGGGATTAAAGCTGCTGTTGTGTGAAACGGCCACAAGGTGGCAGCAGTTCACCCTTACCAAATCTGGTTACTAGGGCAAGAGAGTCTCAGTGGAAGTGGTGTTCTAGATTGGAGTTTAGAATGGAATGTGCCAGGAGAAAGCCCCTCACGTTTGTCTCACTACTTCTTGTTCGTGATTTTAATTTAAGTTTTTATTTTTTATTACAGCAAGTTTGATTACAATGTTTGGCTTGTTGTAGGTGTGGAAGATGTGGTTCTTTTACACATATACAGATGACTGTTCTTCTTGGGATCCTTTTCCCATGTACGTTATGACAGAATGTTGAGTAGTCCTCTCTTGGTATTCTGTAGGTCTTTGGTGATTATATATGTCACCTGTGTTTGTATATGTCTGTTAACCCCGATATCGTAATGAAACCAATCCTCACACCTTTCCATTGGTGAACCATAAGTTTGTTTAATGAATCTGTGATTGCCCTTCTCCGTGGAAATATCTGCCCTGGTATCCATTTTTAGGTAACACCTATAAGTGATATGATATGATATGTGTCTTTCACTTTCTGACTTACTACAAGTCACGTGATTACTTCTAGACTCATCTACGGTGCTGCAAATGGCATTGTGTCCTTTTTTCCCTTGGCTTCTCTTCTGCCTTAGCGGGGTCCATTTTCAACAATGTGATTCCCTGAGGGTTGTGGATTAGCTGACCTGGGCAGCCTTACCCTGCCGGCCCGCCCTCCCCAGGTGTGCCTCGTTGAGGTCAATATAAACAGAGCTCCAGGCAGCAATAGCCCCTGAAGCTGTGCCTGACTCCATATTCTCTGCCCCGTCAGCAGTCTCGGGGCTGTGCTGGTGGGAGGGAGTGAGGGGCCACAGCTTTGTGGGTGGCCCGGTGTGAGTGGGGTTCTGCTGGCCTTTCTGCAGGAGTTGCCAGGCTGCCGCCTGTAAAGAAGAGGATGTGTCACCCATACCTTCCGCTGGAATTTCTCTCCGGACAGAGGTGAGGAAGGAAAAAAGCAGTGGGGGCCGGGACAGGAGGGGTATCTCAGGCAGGGCAATGGAAAGCTTCTGGAAGAGCGCCAGGGTCCAGGACCACGCTGGCTGGCCTGCAGGCACCAAGTTGGCCTGCGTGCTGTCGCTGGTGTGGCTCCACGGTCCTTCCTCTAGGCTTTCAAGCCCTTGTACATATTCAGGTGTTTTACCTGGAAAGGGTGGGAACAGTTCAGCAGCAGCTGGCCTGGGGCTCAGCTCACGTTTACTCACAGATGCCTCGGCACGGTCCCCCAGCTTTGCAATGAGGACGCTCCTTGCGTGGGGGGTGGGTTGCTGGCTGTATGGGAGATGGTACCCAACCTCTGACCAATTTCAGAATTGTTTACCACTGGAGCAAGTGCCGTGATAGGGTTTTCCTCTGTATAACTCGTGGGTTCACTTTTTTTTTCTTTTATGTTTCAAGTTAGATGTTATTCCTCTTTTATGTATTTATAGATATAAGCATGGAAATAATTCATTCCTATAAATACATCTGTGTGATGGAAAGAACTTTTTTCTGTTTTATTTTTAAATTTTATTTTTTAAAATTTTGAAATTTTATTTATTTTTTTATACAGCACGTTATTATTAGTTATGTATTTTATGCATATACATGTATACAGGTCAATCCCAAACTCCCAACTCATCCCACCACCACCACCCCATGGCTTCCCACACTTGGTGTCCATACGTTTGTTCTCTACCTCTGTGTCTCTATTTCTTCCCTGCAAACCAGTTCATCTGTACCATTTTTAGGCTCCACATATATGCATTAATATACAATATTTGTTTTCCTCTTTCTGACTTACTTCATTCTGTATGACAGTCTCTCGATCCATCGATGTCTCTACAAATGACCCAGTTTCATTCCTTTTTATGGCCGAGTCATATTCCATTTTATATAGGTACCACATCTTTATCCATTCATCTGTCTGTGGGCATTTAGGTTGCTTCCATTACCTGGCTATTGTAAATAGTGCTGCAACGAGCATTGTGGTGAATGTGCCTTTTTGAAATACGGTTTTCTCTGGGTATATGCCCAGAAGTGGGATTGCTGTATCAGATGGTAATTCTATTTCTAGTTTTTTTAAGGAAACTCCATACTGTTCTCCATAGTGACTGTATCAATTTACATTCCCACCAATAGTGGAAGAGGGCTCCTTTTGTCCACACCCTCCCCAGAATTGGTTGTTTGTAGATTTTCTGATGATGCCGATTCTAACAGGTGTGAGGTGATACCTCATTGTAGTTTTGATTTGCATTTCTCTAATAATTAGTGCTGTTGAGCAGCTTTTCATGTGCGTCTTGGCCATCTCTGTGTCTCCTTTGAAGAAACGTCTCTTTAGATCTTCTGCCCATTTTTTTTGGGTTGTTTGTTTTCTTAATATTAAGCTGCATGAGCTGTTTATATATATTGGAGATTAAACCTCTGTCCATTGATTCGTCTGCAACGATTTTCGCCCATTCTGAGGGATGCCTTTTTGCATTCCCGTGTTTTATAACAAAAAAGGAAAGAAAGGAAAAGAAGCAGAACACTAATGTGCGTAAAATATGCCTTTTGAAACGGTCGTTTTGAAATATGGACGTCCTTTGAAATTTTTGGTCGATATGTGACCCCAGGATTTGTTTTCAGGGCAGGTGTCATTTACAGGCCTGCAATGATTTTGAATATCAACTGACCATTAGCGTTGGGATTAAAGCTGCTGTTGTGTGAAACGGCCACAAGGTGGCAGCAGTTCACCCTTACCAAATCTGGTTACTAGGGCAAGAGAGCCTCAGTGGAAGTGGTGTTCTAGATTGGAGTTTAGAATGGAATGTGCCAGGAGAAAGCCCCTCACGTTTGTCTCACTACTTCTTGTTCGTGTTTTTAATTTAATTTTTTTATTTTTTATTACAGCAAGTTTGATTACAATGTTTGGCTTGTTGTAGGTGTGGAAGATGTGGTTCTTTTACACATATACAGATGACTGTTCTTCTTGGGATCCTTTTCCCATGTACGTTATGACAGAATGTTGAGTAGTCCTCTCTTGGTATTCTGTAGGTCTTTGGTGATTATATATGTCACCTGTGTTTGTATATGTCTGTTAACCCCGATATCGTAATGAAACCAATCCTCACACCTTTCCATTGGTGAACCATAAGTTTGTTTAATGAATCTGTGATTGCCCTTCTCCGTGGAAATATCTGCCCTGGTATCCATTTTTAGGTAACACCTATAAGTGATATGATATGATATGTGTCTTTCACTTTCTGACTTACTACAAGTCACGTGATTACTTCTAGACTCATCTACGGTGCTGCAAATGGCATTGTGTCCTTTTTTCCCTTGGCTTCTCTTCTGCCTTAGCGGGGTCCATTTTCAACAATGTGATTCCCTGAGGGTTGTGGATTAGCTGACCTGGGCAGCCTTACCCTGCCGGCCCGCCCTCCCCAGGTGTGCCTCGTTGAGGTCAATATAAACAGAGCTCCAGGCAGCAATAGCCCCTGAAGCTGTGCCTGACTCCATATTCTCTGCCCCGTCAGCAGTCTCGGGGCTGTGCTGGTGGGAGGGAGTGAGGGGCCACAGCTTTGTGGGTGGCCCGGTGTGAGTGGGGTTCTGCTGGCCTTTCTGCAGGAGTTGCCAGGCTGCCGCCTGTAAAGAAGAGGATGTGTCACCCATACCTTCCGCTGGAATTTCTCTCCGGACAGAGGTGAGGAAGGAAAAAAGCAGTGGGGGCCGGGACAGGAGGGGTATCTCAGGCAGGGCAATGGAAAGCTTCTGGAAGAGCGCCAGGGTCCAGGACCACGCTGGCTGGCCTGCAGGCACCAAGTTGGCCTGCGTGCTGTCGCTGGTGTGGCTCCACGGTCCTTCCTCTAGGCTTTCAAGCCCTTGTACATATTCAGGTGTTTTACCTGGAAAGGGTGGGAACAGTTCAGCAGCAGCTGGCCTGGGGCTCAGCTCACGTTTACTCACAGATGCCTCGGCACGGTCCCCCAGCTTTGCAATGAGGACGCTCCTTGCGTGGGGGTTGGGTTGCTGGCTGTATGGGAGATGGTTCCCCACCTCTGACCAATTTCAGAATTGTTTACCACTGGAGCAAGTGCCGTGATAGGGTTTTCCTCTGTATAACTCGTGGGTTCACTTTTTTTTCTTTTATGTTTCAAGTTAGATGTTATTCCTCTTTTATGTATTTATAGATATAAGCATGGAAATAATTCATTCCTATAAATACATCTGTGTGACGGGAAGAACTTTTTTCTGTTTTATTTTTAAATTTTATTTTTTAAAATTTTGAAATTTTATTTATTTTTTTATACAGCACGTTATTATTAGTTATGTATTTTATGCATATACATGTATACAGGTCAATCCCAAACTCCCAACTCATCCCACCACCACCACCCCATGGCTTCCCACACTTGGTGTCCATACGTTTGTTCTCTACCTCTGTGTCTCTATTTCTTCCCTGCAAACCAGTTCATCTGTACCATTTTTAGGCTCCACATATATGCATTAATATACAATATTTGTTTTCCTCTTTCTGACTTACTTCATTCTGTATGACAGTCTCTCGATCCATCGATGTCTCTACAAATGACCCAGTTTCATTCCTTTTTATGGCCGAGTCATATTCCATTTTATATATGTACCACATCTTTATCCATTCATCTGTCTGTGGGCATTTAGGTTGCTTCCATTACCTGGCTATTGTAAATAGTGCTGCAACGAACATTGTGGTGAATGTGCCTTTTTGAAATACGGTTTTCTCTGGGTATATGCCCAGAAGTGGGATTGCTGGATCAGATGGTAATTCTATTTCTAGTATTTTTAAGGAAACTCCATACTGTTCTCCATAGTGACTGTATCAATTTACATTCCCTCCAATAGTGGAAGAGGGCTCCTTTTGTCCACACCCTCCCCAGAATTGGTTGTTTGTAGATTTTCTGATGATGCCGATTCTAACAGGTGTGAGGTGATACCTCATTGTAGTTTTGATTTGCATTTCTCTAATAATTAGTGCTGTTGAGCAGCTTTTCATGTGCGTCTTGGCCATCTCTGTGTCTCCTTTGAAGAAACGTCTCTTTAGATCTTCTGCCCATTTTTTTTGGGTTGTTTGTTTTCTTAATATTAAGCTGCATGAGCTGTTTATATATATTGGAGATTAAACCTCTGTCCATTGATTCATCTGCAACGATTTTCGCCCATTCTGAGGGATGCCTTTTTCCATTCCCGTGTTTTTTAACAAAAAAGGAAAGAAAGGAAAAGAAGCAGAACACTAATGTGCGTAAAATATGCCTTTTGAAACGGTCGTTTTGAAATATGGACGTCCTTTGAATTTTTTGGTCGATATGTGACCCCAGGATTTGTTTTCAGGGCAGGTGTCATTTACAGGCCTGCAATGATTTTGAATATCAACTGACCATTAGCGTTGGGATTAAAGCTGCTGTTGTGTGAAACGGCCACAAGGTGGCAGCAGTTCACCCTTACCAAATCTGGTTACTAGGGCAAGAGAGTCTCAGTGGAAGTGGTGTTCTAGATTGGAGTTTAGAATGGAATGTGCCAGGAGAAAGCCCCTCACGTTTGTCTCACTACTTCTTGTTCGTGATTTTAATTTAAGTTTTTATTTTTTATTACAGCAAGTTTGATTACAATGTTTGGCTTGTTGTAGGTGTGGAAGATGTGGTTCTTTTACACATATACAGATGACTGTTCTTCTTGGTATCCTTTTCCCATGTACGTTATGACAGAATGTTGAGTAGTCCTCTCTTGGTATTCTGTAGGTCTTTGGTGATTATATATGTCACCTGTGTTTGTATATGTCTGTTAACCCCGATATCGTAATGAAACCAATCCTCACACCTTTCCATTGGTGAACCATAAGTTTGTTTAATGAATCTGTGATTGCCCTTCTCCGTGGAAATATCTGCCCTGGTATCCATTTTTAGGTAACACCTATAAGTGATATGATATGATATGTGTCTTTCACTTTCTGACTTACTACAAGTCACGTGATTACTTCTAGACTCATCTACGGTGCTGCAAATGGCATTGTGTCCTTTTTTCCCTTGGCTTCTCTTCTGCCTTAGCGGGGTCCATTTTCAACAATGTGATTCCCTGAGGGTTGTGGATTAGCTGACCTGGGCAGCCTTACCCTGCCGGCCCGCCCTCCCCAGGTGTGCCTCATTGAGGTCAATATAAACAGAGCTCCAGGCAGCAATAGCCCCTGAAGCTGTGCCTGACTCCATATTCTCTGCCCCGTCAGCAGTCTCGGGGCTGTGCTGGTGGGAGGGAGTGAGGGGCCACAGCTTTGTGGGTGGCCCGGTGTGAGTGGGGTTCTGCTGGCCTTTCTGCAGGAGTTGCCAGGCTGCCGCCTGTAAAGAAGAGGATGTGTCACCCATACCTTCCGCTGGAATTTCTCTCCGGACAGAGGTGAGGAAGGAAAAAAGCAGTGGGGGCCGGGACAGGAGGGGTATCTCAGGCAGGGCAATGGAAAGCTTCTGGAAGAGCGCCCGGGTCCAGGACCACGCTGGCTGGCCTGCAGGCACCAAGTTGGCCTGCGTGCTGTCGCTGGTGTGGCTCCACGGTCCTTCCTCTAGGCTTTCAAGCCCTTGTACATATTCAGGTGTTTTACCTGGAAAGGGTGGGAACAGTTCAGCAGCAGCTGGCCTGGGGCTCAGCTCACGTTTACTCACAGATGCCTCGGCACGGTCCCCCAGCTTTGCAATGAGGACGCTCCTTGCGTGGGGGTTGGGTTGCTGGCTGTATGGGAGATGGTTCCCCACCTCTGACCAATTTCAGAATTGTTTACCACTGGAGCAAGTGCCGTGATAGGGTTTTCCTCTGTATAACTCGTGGGTTCACTTTTTTTTCTTTTATGTTTCAAGTTAGATGTTATTCCTCTTTTATGTATTTATAGATATAAGCATGGAAATAATTCATTCCTATAAATACATCTGTGTGACGGGAAGAACTTTTTTCTGTTTTATTTTTAAATTTTATTTTTTAAAATTTTGAAATTTTATTTATTTTTTTATACAGCACGTTATTATTAGTTATGTATTTTATGCATATACATGTATACAGGTCAATCCCAAACTCCCAACTCATCCCACCACCACCACCCCATGGCTTCCCACACTTGGTGTCCATACGTTTGTTCTCTACCTCTGTGTCTCTATTTCTTCCCTGCAAACCAGTTCATCTGTACCATTTTTAGGCTCCACATATATGCATTAATATACAATATTTGTTTTCCTCTTTCTGACTTACTTCATTCTGTATGACAGTCTCTCGATCCATCGATGTCTCTACAAATGACCCAGTTTCATTCCTTTTTATGGCCGAGTCATATTCCATTTTATATATGTACCACATCTTTATCCATTCATCTGTCTGTGGGCATTTAGGTTGCTTCCATTACCTGGCTATTGTAAATAGTGCTGAAACGAACATTGTGGTGAATGTGCCTTTTTGAAATACGGTTTTCTCTGGGTATATGCCCAGAAGTGGGATTGCTGGATCAGATGGTAATTCTATTTCTAGTATTTTTAAGGAAACTCCATACTGTTCTCCATAGTGACTGTATCAATTTACATTCCCTCCAATAGTGGAAGAGGGCTCCTTTTGTCCACACCCTCCCCAGAATTGGTTGTTTGTAGATTTTCTGATGATGCCGATTCTAACAGGTGTGAGGTGATACCTCATTGTAGTTTTGATTTGCATTTCTCTAATAATTAGTGCTGTTGAGCAGCTTTTCATGTGCGTCTTGGCCATCTCTGTGTCTCCTTTGAAGAAACGTCTCTTTAGATCTTCTGCCCATTTTTTTTGGGTTGTTTGTTTTCTTAATATTAAGCTGCATGAGCTGTTTATATATATTGGAGATTAAACCTCTGTCCATTGATTCGTCTGCAACGATTTTCGCCCATTCTGAGGGATGCCTTTTTCCATTCCCGTGTTTTTTAACAAAAAAGGAAAGAAAGGAAAAGAAGCAGAACACTAATGTGCGTAAAATATGCCTTTTGAAACGGTCGTTTTGAAATATGGACGTCCTTTGAAATTTTTGGTCGATATGTGACCCCAGGATTTGTTTATAGGGCAGGTGTCATTTACAGGCCTGCAATGATTTTGAATATCAACTGACCATTAGCGTTGGGATTAAAGCTGCTGTTGTGTGAAACGGCCACAAGGTGGCAGCAGTTCACCCTTACCAAATCTGGTTACTAGGGCAAGAGAGCCTCAGTGGAAGTGGTGTTCTAGATTGGAGTTAAGAATGGAATGTGCCAGGAGAAAGCCCCTCACGTTTGTCTCACTATTTCTTGTTCATGTTTTTAATTTAATTTTTTATTTTTTATTACAGCAAGTTTGATTACAATGTTTGGCTTGTTGTAGGTGTGGAAGATGTGGTTCTTTTACACATATACAGATGACTGTTCTTCTTGGTATCCTTTTCCCATGTACGTTATGACAGAATGTTGAGTAGTCCTCTCTTGGTATTCTGTAGGTCTTTGGTGATTATATATGTCACCTGTGTTTGTATATGTCTGTTAACCCCGATATCGTAATGAAACCAATCCTCACACCTTTCCATTGGTGAACCATAAGTTTGTTTAATGAATCTGTGATTGCCCTTCTCCGTGGAAATATCTGCCCTGGTATCCATTTTTAGGTAACACCTATAAGTGATATGATATGATATGTGTCTTTCACTTTCTGACTTACTACAAGTCACGTGATTACTTCTAGACTCATCTACGGTGCTGCAAATGGCATTGTGTCCTTTTTTCCCTTGGCTTCTCTTCTGCCTTAGCGGGGTCCATTTTCAACAATGTGATTCCCTGAGGGTTGTGGATTAGCTGACCTGGGCAGCCTTACCCTGCCGGCCCGCCCTCCCCAGGTGTGCCTCGTTGAGGTCAATATAAACAGAGCTCCAGGCAGCAATAGCCCCTGAAGCTGTGCCTGACTCCATATTCTCTGCCCCGTCAGCAGTCTCGGGGCTGTGCTGGTGGGAGGGAGTGAGGGGCCACAGCTTTGTGGGTGGCCCGGTGTGAGTGGGGTTCTGCTGGCCTTTCTGCAGGAGTTGCCAGGCTGCCGCCTGTAAAGAAGAGGATGTGTCACCCATACCTTCCGCTGGAATTTCTCTCCGGACAGAGGTGAGGAAGGAAAAAAGCAGTGGGGGCCGGGACAGGAGGGGTATCTCAGGCAGGGCAATGGAAAGCTTCTGGAAGAGCGCCAGGGTCCAGGACCACGCTGGCTGGCCTGCAGGCACCAAGTTGGCCTGCGTGCTGTCGCTGGTGTGGCTCCACGGTCCTTCCTCTAGGCTTTCAAGCCCTTGTACATATTCAGGTGTTTTACCTGGAAAGGGTGGGAACAGTTCAGCAGCAGCTGGCCTGGGGCTCAGCTCACGTTTACTCACAGATGCCTCGGCACGGTCCCCCAGCTTTGCAATGAGGACGCTCCTTGCGTGGGGGTTGGGTTGCTGGCTGTATGGGAGATGGTTCCCCACCTCTGACCAATTTCAGAATTGTTTACCACTGGAGCAAGTGCCGTGATAGGGTTTTCCTCTGTATAACTCGTGGGTTCACTTTTTTTTCTTTTATGTTTCAAGTTAGATGTTATTCCTCTTTTATGTATTTATAGATATAAGCATGGAAATAATTCATTCCTATAAATACATCTGTGTGACGGGAAGAACTTTTTTCTGTTTTATTTTTAAATTTTATTTTTTAAAATTTTGAAATTTTATTTATTTTTTTATACAGCACGTTATTATTAGTTATGTATTTTATGCATATACATGTATACAGGTCAATCCCAAACTCCCAACTCATCCCACCACCACCACCCCATGGCTTCCCACACTTGGTGTCCATACGTTTGTTCTCTACCTCTGTGTCTCTATTTCTTCCCTGCAAACCAGTTCATCTGTACCATTTTTAGGCTCCACATATATGCATTAATATACAATATTTGTTTTCCTCTTTCTGACTTACTTCATTCTGTATGACAGTCTCTCGATCCATCGATGTCTCTACAAATGACCCAGTTTCATTCCTTTTTATGGCCGAGTCATATTCCATTTTATATATGTACCACATCTTTATCCATTCATCTGTCTGTGGGCATTTAGGTTGCTTCCATTACCTGGCTATTGTAAATAGTGCTGCAACGAACATTGTGGTGAATGTGCCTTTTTGAAATACGGTTTTCTCTGGGTATATGCCCAGAAGTGGGATTGCTGGATCAGATGGTAATTCTATTTCTAGTATTTTTAAGGAAACTCCATACTGTTCTCCATAGTGACTGTATCAATTTACATTCCCTCCAATAGTGGAAGAGGGCTCCTTTTGTCCACACCCTCCCCAGAATTGGTTGTTTGTAGATTTTCTGATGATGCCGATTCTAACAGGTGTGAGGTGATACCTCATTGTAGTTTTGATTTGCATTTCTCTAATAATTAGTGCTGTTGAGCAGCTTTTCATGTGCGTCTTGGCCATCTCTGTGTCTCCTTTGAAGAAACGTCTCTTTAGATCTTCTGCCCATTTATTTTGGGTTGTTTGTTTTCTTAATATTAAGCTGCATGAGCTGTTTATATATATTGGAGATTAAACCTCTGTCCATTGATTCATCTGCAACGATTTTCGCCCATTCTGAGGGATGCCTTTTTCCATTCCCGTGTTTTTTAACAAAAAAGGAAAGAAAGGAAAAGAAGCAGAACACTAATGTGCGTAAAATATGCCTTTTGAAACGGTCGTTTTGAAATATGGACGTCCTTTGAATTTTTTGGTCGATATGTGACCCCAGGATTTGTTTTCAGGGCAGGTGTCATTTACAGGCCTGCAATGATTTTGAATATCAACTGACCATTAGCGTTGGGATTAAAGCTGCTGTTGTGTGAAACGGCCACAAGGTGGCAGCAGTTCACCCTTACCAAATCTGGTTACTAGGGCAAGAGAGTCTCAGTGGACGTGGTGTTCTAGATTGGAGTTTAGAATGGAATGTGCCAGGAGAAAGCCCCTCACGTTTGTCTCACTACTTCTTGTTCGTGATTTTAATTTAAGTTTTTATTTTTTATTACAGCAAGTTTGATTACAATGTTTGGCTTGTTGTAGGTGTGGAAGATGTGGTTCTTTTACACATATACAGATGACTGTTCTTCTTGGGATCCTTTTCCCATGTACGTTATGACAGAATGTTGAGTAGTCCTCTCTTGGTATTCTGTAGGTCTTTGGTGATTATATATGTCACCTGTGTTTGTATATGTCTGTTAACCCCGATATCGTAATGAAACCAATCCTCACACCTTTCCATTGGTGAACCATAAGTTTGTTTAATGAATCTGTGATTGCCCTTCTCCGTGGAAATATCTGCCCTGGTATCCATTTTTAGGTAACACCTATAAGTGATATGATATGATATGTGTCTTTCACTTTCTGACTTACTACAAGTCACGTGATTACTTCTAGACTCATCTACGGTGCTGCAAATGGCATTGTGTCCTTTTTTCCCTTGGCTTCTCTTCTGCCTTAGCGGGGTCCATTTTCAACAATGTGATTCCCTGAGGGTTGTGGATTAGCTGACCTGGGCAGCCTTACCCTGCCGGCCCGCCCTCCCCAGGTGTGCCTCATTGAGGTCAATATAAACAGAGCTCCAGGCAGCAATAGCCCCTGAAGCTGTGCCTGACTCCATATTCTCTGCCCCGTCAGCAGTCTCGGGGCTGTGCTGGTGGGAGGGAGTGAGGGGCCACAGCTTTGTGGGTGGCCCGGTGTGAGTGGGGTTCTGCTGGCCTTTCTGCAGGAGTTGCCAGGCTGCCGCCTGTAAAGAAGAGGATGTGTCACCCATACCTTCCGCTGGAATTTCTCTCCGGACAGAGGTGAGGAAGGAAAAAAGCAGTGGGGGCCGGGACAGGAGGGGTATCTCAGGCAGGGCAATGGAAAGCTTCTGGAAGAGCGCCAGGGTCCAGGACCACGCTGGCTGGCCTGCAGGCACCAAGTTGGCCTGCGTGCTGTCGCTGGTGTGGCTCCACGGTCCTTCCTCTAGGCTTTCAAGCCCTTGTACATATTCAGGTGTTTTACCTGGAAAGGGTGGGAACAGTTCAGCAGCAGCTGGCCTGGGGCTCAGCTCACGTTTACTCACAGATGCCTCGGCACGGTCCCCCAGCTTTGCAATGAGGACGCTCCTTGCGTGGGGGTTGGGTTGCTGGCTGTATGGGAGATGGTTCCCCACCTCTGACCAATTTCAGAATTGTTTACCACTGGAGCAAGTGCCGTGATAGGGTTTTCCTCTGTATAACTCGTGGGTTCACTTTTTTTCTTTTATGTTTCAAGTTAGATGTTATTCCTCTTTTATGTATTTATAGATATAAGCATGGAAATAATTCATTCCTATAAATACATCTGTGTGACGGGAAGAACTTTTTTCTGTTTTATTTTTAAATTTTATTTTTTAAAATTTTGAAATTTTATTTATTTTTTTATACAGCACGTTATTATTAGTTATGTATTTTATGCATATACATGTATACAGATCAATCCCAAACTCCCAACTCATCCCACCACCACCACCCCATGGCTTCCCACACTTGGTGTCCATACGTTTGTTCTCTACCTCTGTGTCTCTATTTCTTCCCTGCAAACCAGTTCATCTGTACCATTTTTAGGCTCCACATATATGCGTTAATAGGCAATATTTGTTTTCCTCTTTCTGACTTACTTCATTCTGTATGACAGTCTCTCGATCCATCGATGTCTCTACAAATGACCCAGTTTCATTCCTTTTTATGGCCGAGTCATATTCCATTTTATATATGTACCACATCTTTATCCATTCATCTGTCTGTGGGCATTTAGGTTGCTTCCATTACCTGGCTATTGTAAATAGTGCTGCAACGAACATTGTGGTGAATGTGCCTTTTTGAAATACGGTTTTCTCTGGGTATATGCCCAGAAGTGGGATTGCTGGATCAGATGGTAATTCTATTTCTAGTATTTTTAAGGAAACTCCATACTGTTCTCCATAGTGACTGTATCAATTTACATTCCCTCCAATAGTGGAAGAGGGCTCCTTTTGTCCACACCCTCCCCAGAATTGGTTGTTTGTAGATTTTCTGATGATGCCGATTCTAACCGGTGTGAGGTGATACCTCATTGTAGTTTTGATTTGCATTTCTCTAATAATTAGTGCTGTTGAGCAGCTTTTCATGTGCGTCTTGGCCATCTCTGTGTCTCCTTTGAAGAAACGTCTCTTTAGATCTTCTGCCCATTTTTTTTGGGTTGTTTGTTTTCTTAATATTAAGCTGCATGAGCTGTTTATATATATTGGAGATTAAACCTCTGTCCATTGATTCGTCTGCAACGATTTTCGCCCATTCTGAGGGATGCCTTTTTCCATTCCCGTGTTTTATAACAAAAAAGGAAAGAAAGGAAAAGAAGCAGAACACTAATGTGCGTAAAATATGCCTTTTGAAACGGTCGTTTTGAAATATGGACGTCCTTTGAAATTTTTGGTCGATATGTGACCCCAGGATTTGTTTTCAGGGCAGGTGTCATTTACAGGCCTGCAATGATTTTGAATATCAACTGACCATTAGCGTTGGGATTAAAGCTGCTGTTGTGTGAAACGGCCACAAGGTGGCAGCAGTTCACCCTTACCAAATCTGGTTACTAGGGCAAGAGAGCCTCAGTGGAAGTGGTGTTCTAGATTGGAGTTTAGAATGGAATGTGCCAGGAGAAAGCCCCTCACGTTTGTCTCACTACTTCTTGTTCGTGTTTTTAATTTAATTTTTTTATTTTTTATTACAGCAAGTTTGATTACAATGTTTGGCTTGTTGTAGGTGTGGAAGATGTGGTTCTTTTACACATATACAGATGACTGTTCTTCTTGGGATCCTTTTCCCATGTACGTTATGACAGAATGTTGAGTAGTCCTCTCTTGGTATTCTGTAGGTCTTTGGTGATTATATATGTCACCTGTGTTTGTATATGTCTGTTAACCCCGATATCGTAATGAAACCAATCCTCACACCTTTCCATTGGTGAACCATAAGTTTGTTTAATGAATCTGTGATTGCCCTTCTCCGTGGAAATATCTGCCCTGGTATCCATTTTTAGGTAACACCTATAAGTGATATGATATGATATGTGTCTTTCACTTTCTGACTTACTACAAGTCACGTGATTACTTCTAGACTCATCTACGGTGCTGCAAATGGCATTGTGTCCTTTTTTCCCTTGGCTTCTCTTCTGCCTTAGCGGGGTCCATTTTCAACAATGTGATTCCCTGAGGGTTGTGGATTAGCTGACCTGGGCAGCCTTACCCTGCCGGCCCGCCCTCCCCAGGTGTGCCTCGTTGAGGTCAATATAAACAGAGCTCCAGGCAGCAATAGCCCCTGAAGCTGTGCCTGACTCCATATTCTCTGCCCCGTCAGCAGTCTCGGGGCTGTGCTGGTGGGAGGGAGTGAGGGGCCACAGCTTTGTGGGTGGCCCGGTGTGAGTGGGGTTCTGCTGGCCTTTCTGCAGGAGTTGCCAGGCTGCCGCCTGTAAAGAAGAGGATGTGTCACCCATACTTTCCGCTGGAATTTCTCTCCGGACAGAGGTGAGGAAGGAAAGAAGCAGTGGGGGCCGGGACAGGAGGGGTATCTCAGGCAGGGCAATGGAAAGCTTCTGGAAGAGCGCCAGGGTCCAGGACCACGCTGGCTGGCCTGCAGGCACCAAGTTGGCCTGCGTGCTGTCGCTGGTGTGGCTCCACGGTCCTTCCTCTAGGCTTTCAAGCCCTTGTACATATTCAGGTGTTTTACCTGGAAAGGGTGGGAACAGTTCAGCAGCAGCTGGCCTGGGGCTCAGCTCACGTTTACTCACAAATGCCTCGGCACGGTCCCCCAGCTTTGCAATGAGGACGCTCCTTGCGTGGGGGTTGTGTTGCTGGCTGTATGGGAGATGGTTCCCCACCTCTGACCAATTTCAGAATTGTTTACCACTGGAGCAAGTGCCGTGATAGGGTTTTCCTCTGTATAACTCGTGGGTTCACTTTTTTTTCTTTTATGTTTCAAGTTAGATGTTATTCCTCTTTTATGTATTTATAGATATAAGCATGGAAATAATTCATTCCTATAAATACATCTGTGTGACGGGAAGAACTTTTTTCTGTTTTATTTTTAAATTTTATTTTTTAAAATTTTGAAATTTTATTTATTTTTTTATACAGCACGTTATTATTAGTTATGTATTTTATGCATATACATGTATACAGGTCAATCCCAATCTCCCAACTCATCCCACCACCACCACCCCATGGCTTCCCACACTTGGTGTCCATACGTTTGTTCTCTACCTCTGTGTCTCTATTTCTTCCCTGCAAACCAGTTCATCTGTACCATTTTTAGGCTCCACATATATGCATTAATATACAATATTTGTTTTCCTCTTTCTGACTTACTTCATTCTGTATGACAGTCTCTCGATCCATCGATGTCTCTACAAATGACCCAGTTTCATTCCTTTTTATGGCCGAGTCATATTCCATTTTATATATGTACCACATCTTTATCCATTCATCTGTCTGTGGGCATTTAGGTTGCTTCCATTACCTGGCTATTGTAAATAGTGCTGCAACGAACATTGTGGTGAATGTGCCTTTTTGAAATACGGTTTTCTCTGGGTATATGCCCAGAAGTGGGATTGCTGGATCAGATGGTAATTCTATTTCTAGTATTTTTAAGGAAACTCCATACTGTTCTCCATAGTGACTGTATCAATTTACATTCCCTCCAATAGTGGAAGAGGGCTCCTTTTGTCCACACCCTCCCCAGAATTGGTTGTTTGTAGATTTTCTGATGATGCTGATTCTAACAGGTGTGAGGTGATACCTCATTGTAGTTTTGATTTGCATTTCTCTAATAATTAGTGCTGTTGAGCAGCTTTTCATGTGCGTCTTGGCCATCTCTGTGTCTCCTTTGAAGAAACGTCTCTTTAGATCTTCTGCCCATTTATTTTGGGTTGTTTGTTTTCTTAATATTAAGCTGCATGAGCTGTTTATATATATTGGAGATTAAACCTCTGTCCATTGATTCGTCCGCAACGATTTTCGCCCATTCTGAGGGATGCCTTTTTCCATTCCCGTGTTTTTTAACAAAAAAGGAAAGAAAGGAAAAGAAGCAGAACACTAATGTGCGTAAAATATGCCTTTTGAAACGGTCGTTTTGAAATATGGACGTCCTTTGAATTTTTTGGTCGATATGTGACCCCAGGATTTGTTTTCAGGGCAGGTGTCATTTACAGGCCTGCAATGATTTTGAATATCAACTGACCATTAGCGTTGGGATTAAAGCTGCTGTTGTGTGAAACGGCCACAAGGTGGCAGCAGTTCACCCTTACCAAATCTGGTTACTAGGGCAAGAGAGTCTCAGTGGAAGTGGTGTTCTAGATTGGAGTTTAGAATGGAATGTGCCAGGAGAAAGCCCCTCACGTTTGTCTCACTTCTTCTTGTTCGTGATTTTAATTTTAGTTTTTATTTTTTATTACAGCAAGTTTGATTACAATGTTTGGCTTGTTGTAGGTGTGGAAGATGTGGTTCTTTTACACATATACAGATGACTGTTCTTCTTGGGATCCTTTTCCCATGTACGTTATGACAGAATGTTGAGTAGTCCTCTCTTGGTATTCTGTAGGTCTTTGGTGATTATATATGTCACCTGTGTTTGTATATGTCTGTTAACCCCGATATCGTAATGAAACCAATCCTCACACCTTTCCATTGGTGAACCATAAGTTTGTTTAATGAATCTGTGATTGCCCTTCTCCGTGGAAATATCTGCCCTGGTATCCATTTTTAGGTAACACCTATAAGTGATATGATATGATATGTGTCTTTCACTTTCTGACTTACTACAAGTCACGTGATTACTTCTAGACTCATCTACGGTGCTGCAAATGGCATTGTGTCCTTTTTTCCCTTGGCTTCTCTTCTGCCTTAGCGGGGTCCATTTTCAACAATGTGATTCCCTGAGGGTTGTGGATTAGCTGACCTGGGCAGCCTTACCCTGCCGGCCCGCCCTCCCCAGGTGTGCCTCGTTGAGGTCAATATAAACAGAGCTCCAGGCAGCAATAGCCCCTGAAGCTGTGCCTGACTCCATATTCTCTGCCCCGTCAGCAGTCTCGGGGCTGTGCTGGTGGGAGGGAGTGAGGGGCCACAGCTTTGTGGGTGGCCCGGTGTGAGTGGGGTTCTGCTGGCCTTTCTGCAGGAGTTGCCAGGCTGCCGCCTGTAAAGAAGAGGATGTGTCACCCATACCTTCTGCTGGAATTTCTCTCCGGACAGAGGTGAGGAAGGAAAAAAGCAGTGGGGGCCGGGACAGGAGGGGTATCTCAGGCAGGGCAATGGAAAGCTTCTGGAAGAGCGCCAGGGTCCAGGACCACGCTGGCTGGCCTGCAGGCACCAAGTTGGCCTGCGTGCTGTCGCTGGTGTGGCTCCACGGTCCTTCCTCTAGGCTTTCAAGCCCTTGTACATATTCAGGTGTTTTACCTGGAAAGGGTGGGAACAGTTCAGCAGCAGCTGGCCTGGGGCTCAGCTCACGTTTACTCACAGATGCCTCGGCACGGTCCCCCAGCTTTGCAATGAGGACGCTCCTTGCGTGGGGGGTGGGTTGCTGGCTGTATGGGAGATGGTACCCAACCTCTGACCAATTTCAGAATTGTTTACCACTGGAGCAAGTGCCGTGATAGGGTTTTCCTCTGTATAACTCGTGGGTTCACTTTTTTTTTCTTTTATGTTTCAAGTTAGATGTTATTCCTCTTTTATGTATTTATAGATATAAGCATGGAAATAATTCATTCCAATAAATACATCTGTGTGATGGGAAGAACTTTTTTCTGTTTTATTTTTAAATTTTATTTTTTAAAATTTTGAAATTTTATTTATTTTTTTATACAGCACGTTATTATTAGTTATGTATTTTATGCATATACATGTATACAGGTCAATCCCAAACTCCCAACTCATCCCACCACCACCACCCCATGGCTTCCCACACTTGGTGTCCATACGTTTGTTCTCTACCTCTGTGTCTCTATTTCTTCCCTGCAAACCAGTTCATCTGTACCATTTTTAGGCTCCACATATATGCATTAATATACAATAATTGTTTTCCTCTTTCTGACTTACTTCATTCTGTATGACAGTCTCTCGATCCATCGATGTCTCTACAAATGACCCAGTTTCATTCCTTTTTATGGCCGAGTCATATTCCATTTTATATAGGTACCACATCTTTATCCATTCATCTGTCTGTGGGCATTTAGGTTGCTTCCATTACCTGGCTATTGTAAATAGTGCTGCAACGAACATTGTGGTGAATGTGCCTTTTTGAAATACGGTTTTCTCTGGGTATATGCCCAGAAGTGGGATTGCTGGATCAGATGGTAATTCTATTTCTAGTATTTTTAAGGAAACTCCATACTGTTCTCCATAGTGACTGTATCAATTTACATTCCCTCCAATAGTGGAAGAGGGCTCCTTTTGTCCACACCCTCCCCAGAATTGGTTGTTTGTAGATTTTCTGATGATGCCGATTCTAACAGGTGTGAGGTGATACCTCATTGTAGTTTTGATTTGCATTTCTCTAATAATTAGTGCTGTTGAGCAGCTTTTCATGTGCGTCTTGGCCATCTCTGTGTCTCCTTTGAAGAAACGTCTCTTTAGATCTTCTGCCCATTTTTTTTGGGTTGTTTGTTTTCTTAATATTAAGCTGCATGAGCTGTTTATATATATTGGAGATTAAACCTCTGTCCATTGATTCATCTGCAACGATTTTCGCCCATTCTGAGGGATGCCTTTTTCCATTCCCGTGTTTTTTAACAAAAAAGGAAAGAAAGGAAAAGAAGCAGAACACTAATGTGCGTAAAATATGCCTTTTGAAACGGTCGTTTTGAAATATGGACGTCCTTTGAATTTTTTGGTCGATATGTGACCCCAGGATTTGTTTTCAGGGCAGGTGTCATTTACAGGCCTGCAATGATTTTGAATATCAACTGACCATTAGCGTTGGGATTAAAGCTGCTGTTGTGTGAAACGGCCACAAGGTGGCAGCAGTTCACCCTTACCAAATCTGGTTACTAGGGCAAGAGAGTCTCAGTGGAAGTGGTGTTCTAGATTGGAGTTTAGAATGGAATGTGCCAGGAGAAAGCCCCTCACGTTTGTCTCACTACTTCTTGTTCGTGATTTTAATTTAAGTTTTTATTTTTTATTACAGCAAGTTTGATTACAATGTTTGGCTTGTTGTAGGTGTGGAAGATGTGGTTCTTTTACACATATACAGATGACTGTTCTTCTTGGGATCCTTTTCCCATGTACGTTATGACAGAATGTTGAGTAGTCCTCTCTTGGTATTCTGTAGGTCTTTGGTGATTATATATGTCACCTGTGTTTGTATATGTCTGTTAACCCCGATATCATAATGAAACCAATCCTCACACCTTTCCATTGGTGAACCATAAGTTTGTTTAATGAATCTGTGATTGCCCTTCTCCGTGGAAATATCTGCCCTGGTATCCATTTTTAGGTAACACCTATAAGTGATGTGATATGATATGTGTCTTTCACTTTCTGACTTACTACAAGTCACGTGATTACTTCTAGACTCATCTACGGTGCTGCAAATGGCATTCTGTCCTTTTTTCCCTTGGCTTCTCTTCTGCCTTAGCGGGGTCCATTTTCAACAATGTGATTCCCTGAGGGTTGTGGATTAGCTGACCTGGGCAGCCTTACCCTGCCGGCCCGCCCTCCCCAGGTGTGCCTCGTTGAGGTCAATATAAACAGAGCTCCAGGCAGCAATAGCCCCTGAAGCTGTGCCTGACTCCATATTCTCTGCCCCGTCAGCAGTCTCGGGGCTGTGCTGGTGGGAGGGAGTGAGGGGCCACAGCTTTGTGGGTGGCCCGGTGTGAGTGGGGTTCTGCTGGCCTTTCTGCAGGAGTTGCCAGGCTGCCGCCTGTAAAGAAGAGGATGTGTCACCCATACCTTCCGCTGGAATTTCTCTCCGGACAGAGGTGAGGAAGGAAAAAAGCAGTGGGGGCCGGGACAGGAGGGGTATCTCAGGCAGGGCAATGGAAAGCTTCTGGAAGAGCGCCAGGGTCCAGGACCACGCTGGCTGGCCTGCAGGCACCAAGTTGGCCTGCGTGCTGTCGCTGGTGTGGCTCCACGGTCCTTCCTCTAGGCTTTCAAGCCCTTGTACATATTCAGGTGTTTTACCTGGAAAGGGTGGGAACAGTTCAGCAGCAGCTGGCCTGGGGCTCAGCTCACGTTTACTCACAGATGCCTCGGCACGGTCCCCCAGCTTTGCAATGAGGACGCTCCTTGCGTGGGGGTTGGGTTGCTGGCTGTATGGGAGATGGTTCCCCACCTCTGACCAATTTCAGAATTGTTTACCACTGGAGCAAGTGCCGTGATAGGGTTTTCCTCTGTATAACTCGTGGGTTCACTTTTTTTTTCTTTTATGTTTCAAGTTAGATGTTATTCCTCTTTTATGTATTTATAGATATAAGCATGGAAATAATTCATTCCAATAAATACATCTGTGTGATGGGAAGAACTTTTTTCTGTTTTATTTTTAAATTTTATTTTTTAAAATTTTGAAATTTTATTTATTTTTTTATACAGCACGTTATTATTAGTTATGTATTTTATGCATATACATGTATACAGGTCAATCCCAAACTCCCAACTCATCCCACCACCACCACCCCATGGCTTCCCACACTTGGTGTCCATACGTTTGTTCTCTACCTCTGTGTCTCTATTTCTTCCCTGCAAACCAGTTCATCTGTACCATTTTTAGGCTCCACATATATGCATTAATATACAATATTTGTTTTCCTCTTTCTGACTTACTTCATTCTGTATGACAGTCTCTCGATCCATCGATGTCTCTACAAATGACCCAGTTTCATTCCTTTTTATGGCCGAGTCATATTCCATTTTATATAGGTACCACATCTTTATCCATTCATCTGTCTGTGGGCATTTAGGTTGCTTCCATTACCTGGCTATTGTAAATAGTGCTGCAACGAACATTGTGGTGAATGTGCCTTTTTGAAATACGGTTTTCTCTGGGTATATGCCCAGAAGTGGGATTGCTGTATCAGATGGTAATTCTATTTCTAGTTTTTTTAAGGAAACTCCATACTGTTCTCCATAGTGACTGTATCAATTTACATTCCCACCAATAGTGGAAGAGGGCTCCTTTTGTCCACACCCTCCCCAGAATTGGTTGTTTGTAGATTTTCTGATGATGCCGATTCTAACAGGTGTGAGGTGATACCTCATTGTAGTTTTGATTTGCATTTCTCTAATAATTAGTGCTGTTGAGCAGCTTTTCATGTGCGTCTTGGCCATCTCTGTGTCTCCTTTGAAGAAACGTCTCTTTAGATCTTCTGCCCATTTTTTTTGGGTTGTTTGTTTTTTTAATATTAAGCTGCATGAGCTGTTTATATATATTGGAGATTAAACCTCTGTCCATTGATTCGTCTGCAACGATTTTCGCCCATTCTGAGGGATGCCTTTTTCCATTCCCGTGTTTTTTAACAAAAAAGGAAAGAAAGGAAAAGAAGCAGAACACTAATGTGCGTAAAATATGCCTTTTGAAACGGTCGTTTTGAAATATGGACGTCCTTTGAAATTTTTTGGTCGATATGTGACCCCAGGATTTGTTTTCAGGGCAGGTGTCATTTACAGGCCTGCAATGATTTTGAATATCAACTGACCATTAGCGTTGGGATTAAAGCTGCTGTTGTGTGAAACGGCCACAAGGTGGCAGCAGTTCACCCTTACCAAATCTGGTTACTAGGGCAAGAGAGCCTCAGTGGAAGTGGTGTTCTAGATTGGAGTTTAGAATGGAATGTGCCAGGAGAAAGCCCCTCACGTTTGTCTCACTACTTCTTGTTCGTGTTTTTAATTTAATTTTTTTATTTTTTATTACAGCAAGTTTGATTACAATGTTTGGCTTGTTGTAGGTGTGGAAGATGTGGTTCTTTTACACATATACAGATGACTGTTTTTCTTGGGATCCTTTTCCCATGTACGTTATGATAGAATGTTGAGTAGTCCTCTCTTGGTATTCTGTAGGTCTTTGGTGATTATATATGTCACCTGTGTTTGTATATGTCTGTTAACCCCGATATCGTAATGAAACCAATCCTCACACCTTTCCATTGGTGAACCATAAGTTTGTTTAATGAATCTGTGATTGCCCTTCTCCGTGGAAATATCTGCCCTGGTATCCATTTTTAGGTAACACCTATAAGTGATATGATATGATATGTGTCTTTCACTTTCTGACTTACTACAAGTCACGTGATTACTTCTAGACTCATCTACGGTGCTGCAAATGGCATTGTGTCCTTTTTTCCCTTGGCTTCTCTTCTGCCTTAGCGGGGTCCATTTTCAACAATGTGATTCCCTGAGGGTTGTGGATTAGCTGACCTGGGCAGCCTTACCCTGCCGGCCCGCCCTCCCCAGGTGTGCCTCGTTGAGGTCAATATAAACAGAGCTCCAGGCAGCAATAGCCCCTGAAGCTGTGCCTGACTCCATATTCTCTGCCCCGTCAGCAGTCTCGGGGCTGTGCTGGTGGGAGGGAGTGAGGGGCCACAGCTTTGTGGGTGGCCCGGTGTGAGTGGGGTTCTGCTGGCCTTTCTGCAGGAGTTGCCAGGCTGCCGCCTGTAAAGAAGAGGATGTGTCACCCATACCTTCCGCTGGAATTTCTCTCCGGACAGAGGTGAGGAAGGAAAAAAGCAGTGGGGGCCGGGACAGGAGGGGTATCTCAGGCAGGGCAATGGAAAGCTTCTGGAAGAGCGCCAGGGTCCAGGACCACGCTGGCTGGCCTGCAGGCACCAAGTTGGCCTGCGTGCTGTCGCTGGTGTGGCTCCACGGTCCTTCCTCTAGGCTTTCAAGCCCTTGTACATATTCAGGTGTTTTACCTGGAAAGGGTGGGAACAGTTCAGCAGCAGCTGGCCTGGGGCTCAGCTCACGTTTACTCACAGATGCCTCGGCACGGTCCCCCAGCTTTGCAATGAGGACGCTCCTTGCGTGGGGGTTGGGTTGCTGGCTGTATGGGAGATGGTTCCCCACCTCTGACCAATTTCAGAATTGTTTACCACTGGAGCAAGTGCCGTGATAGGGTTTTCCTCTGTATAACTCGTGGGTTCACTTTTTTTTCTTTTATGTTTCAAGTTAGATGTTATTCCTCTTTTATGTATTTATAGATATAAGCATAGAAATAATTCATTCCTATAAATACATCTGTGTGACGGGAAGAACTTTTTTCTGTTTTATTTTTAAATTTTATTTTTTAAAATTTTGAAATTTTATTTATTTTTTTATACAGCACGTTATTATTAGTTATGTATTTTATGCATATACATGTATACAGGTCAATCCCAAACTCCCAACTCATCCCACCACCACCACCCCATGGCTTCCCACACTTGGTGTCCATACGTTTGTTCTCTACCTCTGTGTCTCTATTTCTTCCCTGCAAACCAGTTCATCTGTACCATTTTTAGGCTCCACATATATGCATTAATATACAATATTTGTTTTCCTCTTTCTGACTTACTTCATTCTGTATGACAGTCTCTCGATCCATCGATGTCTCTACAAATGACCCAGTTTCATTCCTTTTTATGGCCGAGTAATATTCCATTTTATATATGTACCACATCTTTATCCATTCATCTGTCTGTGGGCATTTAGGTTGCTTCCATTACCTGGCTATTGTAAATAGTGCTGCAACGAACATTGTGGTGAATGTGCCTTTTTGAAATACGGTTTTCTCTGGGTATATGCCCAGAAGTGGGATTGCTGTATCAGATGGTAATTCTATTTCTAGTTTTTTTAAGGAAACTCCATACTGTTCTCCATAGTGACTGTATCAATTTACATTCCCACCAATAGTGGAAGAGGGCTCCTTTTGTCCACACCCTCCCCAGAATTGGTTGTTTGTAGATTTTCTGATGATGCCGATTCTAACAGGTGTGAGGTGATACCTCATTGTAGTTTTGATTTGCATTTCTCTAATAATTAGTGCTGTTGAGCAGCTTTTCATGTGCGTCTTGGCCATCTCTGTGTCTCCTTTGAAGAAACGTCTCTTTAGATCTTCTGCCCATTTTTTTTGGGTTGTTTGTTTTTTTAATATTAAGCTGCATGAGCTGTTTATATATATTGGAGATTAAACCTCTGTCCATTGATTCGTCTGCAACGATTTTCGCCCATTCTGAGGGATGCCTTTTTCCATTCCCGTGTTTTTTAACAAAAAAGGAAAGAAAGGAAAAGAAGCAGAACACTAATGTGCGTAAAATATGCCTTTTGAAACGGTCGTTTTGAAATATGGACGTCCTTTGAAATTTTTTGGTCGATATGTGACCCCAGGATTTGTTTTCAGGGCAGGTGTCATTTACAGGCCTGCAATGATTTTGAATATCAACTGACCATTAGCGTTGGGATTAAAGCTGCTGTTGTGTGAAACGGCCACAAGGTGGCAGCAGTTCACCCTTACCAAATCTGGTTACTAGGGCAAGAGAGCCTCAGTGGAAGTGGTGTTCTAGATTGGAGTTTAGAATGGAATGTGCCAGGAGAAAGCCCCTCACGTTTGTCTCACTACTTCTTGTTCGTGTTTTTAATTTAATTTTTTTATTTTTTATTACAGCAAGTTTGATTACAATGTTTGGCTTGTTGTAGGTGTGGAAGATGTGGTTCTTTTACACATATACAGATGACTGTTTTTCTTGGGATCCTTTTCCCATGTACGTTATGACAGAATGTTGAGTAGTCCTCTCTTGGTATTCTGTAGGTCTTTGGTGATTATATATGTCACCTGTGTTTGTATATGTCTGTTAACCCCGATATCGTAATGAAACCAATCCTCACACCTTTCCATTGGTGAACCATAAGTTTGTTTAATGAATCTGTGATTGCCCTTCTCCGTGGAAATATCTGCCCTGGTATCCATTTTTAGGTAACACCTATAAGTGATATGATATGATATGTGTCTTTCACTTTCTGACTTACTACAAGTCACGTGATTACTTCTAGACTCATCTACGGTGCTGCAAATGGCATTGTGTCCTTTTTTCCCTTGGCTTCTCTTCTGCCTTAGCGGGGTCCATTTTCAACAATGTGATTCCCTGAGGGTTGTGGATTAGCTGACCTGGGCAGCCTTACCCTGCCGGCCCGCCCTCCCCAGGTGTGCCTCGTTGAGGTCAATATAAACAGAGCTCCAGGCAGCAATAGCCCCTGAAGCTGTGCCTGACTCCATATTCTCTGCCCCGTCAGCAGTCTCGGGGCTGTGCTGGTGGGAGGGAGTGAGGGGCCACAGCTTTGTGGGTGGCCCGGTGTGAGTGGGGTTCTGCTGGCCTTTCTGCAGGAGTTGCCAGGCTGCCGCCTGTAAAGAAGAGGATGTGTCACCCATACCTTCGGCTGGAATTTCTCTCCGGACAGAGGTGAGGAAGGAAAAAAGCAGTGGGGGCCGGGACAGGAGGGGTATCTCAGGCAGGGCAATGGAAAGCTTCTGGAAGAGCGCCAGGGTCCAGGACCACGCTGGCTGGCCTGCAGGCACCAAGTTGTCCTGCGTGCTGTCGCTGGTGTGGCTCCACGGTCCTTCCTCTAGGCTTTCAAGCCCTTGTACATATTCAGGTGTTTTACCTGGAAAGGGTGGGAACAGTTCAGCAGCAGCTGGCCTGGGGCTCAGCTCACGTTTACTCACAGATGCCTCGGCACGGTCCCCCAGCTTTGCAATGAGGACGCTCCTTGCGTGGGGGTTGGGTTGCTGGCTGTATGGGAGATGGTTCCCCACCTCTGACCAATTTCAGAATTGTTTACCACTGGAGCAAGTGCCGTGATAGGGTTTTCCTCTGTATAACTCGTGGGTTCACTTTTTTTTCTTTTATGTTTCAAGTTAGATGTTATTCCTCTTTTATGTATTTATAGATATAAGCATAGAAATAATTCATTCCTATAAATACATCTGTGTGACGGGAAGAACTTTTTTCTGTTTTATTTTTAAATTTTATTTTTTAAAATTTTGAAATTTTATTTATTTTTTTATACAGCACGTTATTATTAGTTATGTATTTTATGCATATACATGTATACAGGTCAATCCCAAACTCCCAACTCATCCCACCACCACCACCCCATGGCTTCCCACACTTGGTGTCCATACGTTTGTTCTCTACCTCTGTGTCTCTATTTCTTCCCTGCAAACCAGTTCATCTGTACCATTTTTAGGCTCCACATATATGCATTAATATACAATATTTGTTTTCCTCTTTCTGACTTACTTCATTCTGTATGACAGTCTCTCGATCCATCGATGTCTCTACAAATGACCCAGTTTCATTCCTTTTTATGGCCGAGTAATATTCCATTTTATATATGTACCACATCTTTATCCATTCATCTGTCTGTGGGCATTTAGGTTGCTTCCATTACCTGGCTATTGTAAATAGTGCTGCAACGAACATTGTGGTGAATGTGCCTTTTTGAAATACGGTTTTCTCTGGGTATATGCCCAGAAGTGGGATTGCTGGATCAGATGGTAATTCTATTTCTAATTTTTTTAAGGAAACTCCATACTGTTCTCCATAGTGACTCTATCAATTTACATTACCACCAATAGTGGAAGAGGGCTCCTTTTGTCCACACCCTCCCCAGAATTGGTTGTTTGTAGATTTTCTGATGATGCCGATTCTAACAGGTGTGAGGTGATACCTCATTGTAGTTTTGATTTGCATTTCTCTAATAATTAGTGCTGTTGAGCAGCTTTTCATGTGTGTCTTGGCCATCTCTCTGTCTCCTTTGAAAAAACGTCTCTTTAGATCTTCTGCCCATTTTTTGGGGGTTTGTTTGTTTTTTAATATTAAGCTGCATGAGCTGTTTATATATATTCGAGATTAAACCTCTGTCCATTGATTTGTCTGCAACGATTTTCGCCCATTCTGAGGGATGCCTTTTTCCATTCCCGTGTTTTTTAACAAAAAAGGAAAGAAAGGAAAAGAAGCAGAACACTAATGTGCGTAAAATATGCCTTTTGAAACGGTCGTTTTGAAATATGGACGTCCTTTGAATTTTTTGGTCGATATGTGACCCCAGGATTTGTTTTCAGGGCAGGTGTCATTTACAGGCCTGCAATGATTTTGAATATCAACTGACCATTAGCGTTGGGATTAAAGCTGCTGTTGTGTGAAACGGCCACAAGGTGGCAGCAGTTCACCCTTACCAAATCTGGTTACTAGGGCAAGAGAGCCTCAGTGGAAGTGGTGTTCTAGATTGGAGTTTAGAATGGAATGTGCCTGGAGAAAACCCCTCACGTTTGTCTCACTATTTCTTGTTCGTGTTTTTAATTTAATTTTTTTTATTTTTTATTACAGCAAGTTTGATTACAATGTTTGGCTTGTTGTAGGTGTGGAAGATGTGGTTCTTTTACACATATACAGATGACTGTTCTTCTTGGGATCCTTTTCCCATGTACGTTATGACAGAATGTTGAGTAGTCCTCTCTTGGTATTCTGTAGGTCTTTGGTGATTATATATGTCACCTGTGTTTGTATATGTCTGTTAACCCCGATATCGTAATGAAACCAATCCTCACACCTTTCCATTGGTGAACCATAAGTTTGTTTAATGAATCTGTGATTGCCCTTCTCCGTGGAAATATCTGCCCTGGTATCCATTTTTAGGTAACACCTATAAGTGATATGATATGATATGTGTCTTTCACTTTCTGACTTACTACAAGTCACGTGATTACTTCTAGACTCATCTACGGTGCTGCAAATGGCATTGTGTCCTTTTTTCCCTTGGCTTCTCTTCTGCCTTAGCGGGGTCCATTTTCAACAATGTGATTCCCTGAGGGTTGTGGATTAGCTGACCTGGGCAGCCTTACCCTGCCGGCCCGCCCTCCCCAGGTGTGCCTCGTTGAGGTCAATATAAACAGAGATCCAGGCAGCAATAGCCCCTGAAGCTGTGCCTGACTCCATATTCTCTGCCCCGTCAGCAGTCTCGGGGCTGTGCTGGTGGGAGGGAGTGAGGGGCCACAGCTTTGTGGGTGGCCCGCTGTGAGTGGGGTTCTGCTGGCCTTTCTGCAGGAGTTGCCAGGCTGCCGCCTGTAAAGAAGAGGATGTGTCACCCATACCTTCCGCTGGAATTTCTCTCCGGACAGAGGTGAGGAAGGAAAAAAGCAGTGGGGGCCGGGACAGGAGGGGTATCTCAGGCAGGGCAATATAAAGCTTCTGGAAGAGCGCCAGGGTCCAGGACCACGCTGGCTGGCCTACAGGCACCAAGTTGGCCTGCGTGCTGTCTCTGGTGTGGCTCCACGGTCCTTCCTCTAGGCTTTCAAGCCCTTGTACATATTCAGGTGTTTTACCTGGAAAGGGTGGGAACAGTTCAGCAGCAGCTGGCCTGAGGCTCAGGTCACGTTTACTCACAGATGCCTCGGCACGGTCCCCCAGCTTTGCAATGAGGATGCTCCTTGTGTGGGGGTTGGGTTGCTGGCTGTATGGGAGATGGTTCCCCACCTCTGACCAATTTCAGAATTGTTTACCACTGGAGCAAGTGCCGTGATAGGGTTTTCCTCTGTATAACTCGTGGGTTCACTTTTTTTTTCTTTTATGTTTCAAGTTAGATGTTATTCCTCTTTTATGTATTTATAGATATAAGCATGGAAATAATTCATTCCTATAAATACATCTGTGTGACGGGAATAACTTTTTTCTGTTTTATTTTTAAATTTTATTTTTTAAAATTTTGAAATTTTATTTATTTTTTTATACAGCACGTTATTATTAGTTATGTATTTTATGCATATACATGTATACAGGTCAATCCCAAACTCCCAACTCATCCCACCACCACCACCCCATGGCTTCCCACACTTGGTGTCCATACGTTTGTTCTCTACCTCTGTGTCTCTATTTCTTCCCTGCAAACCAGTTCATCTGTACCATTTTTAGGCTCCACATATATGCATTAGTATACAATATTTGTTTTCCTCTTTCTGACTTACTTCATTCTGTATGACAGTCTCTCGATCCATCGATGTCTCTACAAATGACCCAGTTTCATTCCTTTTTATGGCCGAGTAATATTCCATTTTATATATGTACCATATCTTTATCCATTCATCTGTCTGTGGGCATTTAGGTTGCTTCCATTACCTGGCTATTGTAAATAGTGCTGCAACGAACATTGTGGTGAATGTGCCTTTTTGAAATACGGTTTTCTCTGGGTATATGCCCAGAAGTGGGATTGCTGGATCAGATGGTAATTCTATTTCTAGTTTTTTTAAGGAAACTCCATACTGTTCTCCATAGTGACTGTATCAATTTACATTCCCACCAATAGTGGAAGAGGGCTCCTTTTGTCCACACCCTCCCCAGAATTGGTTGTTTGTAGATTTTCTGATGATGCCGATTCTAACAGGTGTGAGGTGATACCTCATTGTAGTTTTGATTTGCATTTCACTAATAATTAGTGCTGTTGAGCAGCTTTTCATGTGCGTCTTGGCCATCTCTGTGTCTCCTTTGAAGAAACGTCTCTTTAGATCTTCTGCCCATTTTTTTTGGGTTGTTTGTTTTTTTAATATTAAGCTGCATGAGCTGTTTATATATATTGGAGATTAAACCTCTGTCCATTGATTCGTCTGCAACGATTTTCGCCCATTCTGAGGGATGCCTTTTTCCATTCCCGTGTTTTTTAACAAAAAAGGAAAGAAAGGAAAAGAAGCAGAACACTAATGTGCGTAAAATATGCCTTTTGAAACGGTCGTTTTGAAATATGGACGTCCTTTGAATTTTTTGGTCGATATGTGACCCCAGGATTTGTTTTCAGGGCAGGTGTCATTTACTGGCCTGCAATGATTTTGAATATCAACTGACCATTAGCGCTGGGATTAAAGCTGCTGTTGTGTGAAACGGCCACAAGGTGGCAGCAGTTCACCCTTACCAAATCTGGTTACTAGGGCAAGAGAGCCTCAGTGGAAGTGGTGTTCTAGATTGGAGTTTAGAATGGAATGTGCCAGGAGAAAGCCCCTCACGTTTGTCTCACTACTTCTTGTTCGTGTTTTTAATTTAATTTTTTATTTTTTGTTACAGCAAGTTTGATTACAATGTTTGGCTTGTTGTAGGTGTGGAAGATGTGGTTCTTTTACACATATACAGATGACTGTTCTTCTTGGGATCCTTTTCCCATGTACGTTATGACAGAATGTTGAGTAGTCCTCTCTTGGTATTCTGTAGGTCTTTGGTGATTATATATGTCACCTGTGTTTGTATATGTCTGTTAACCCCGATATCCTAATGAAACCAATCCTCACACCTTTCCATTGGTGAACCATAAGTTTGTTTAATGAATCTGTGATTGCCCTTCTCCGTGGAAATATCTGCCCTGGTATCCATTTTTAGGTAACACCTATAAGTGATATGATATGATATGTGTCTTTCACTTTCTGACTTACTACAAGTCACGTGATTACTTCTAGACTCATCTACGGTGCTGCAAATGGCATTGTGTCCTTTTTTCCCTTGGCTTCTCTTCTGCCTTAGCGGGGTCCATTTTCAACAATGTGATTCCCTGAGGGTTGTGGATTAGCTGACCTGGGCAGCCTTACCCTGCCGGCCCGCCCTCCCCAAGTGTGCCTCATTGAGGTCAATATAAACAGAGCTCCAGGCAGCAATAGCCCCTGAAGCTGTGCCTGACTCCATATTCTCTGCCCCGTCAGCAGTCTCGGGACTGTGCTGGTGGGAGGGACTGAGGGGCCACAGCTTTGTGGGTGGCCCGGTGTGAGTGGGGTTCTGCTGGCCTTTTTGCAGGAGTTGCCAGGCTGCCGCCTGTAAAGAAGAGGATGTGTCACCCATACCTTCCGCTGGAATTTCTCTCCGGACAGAGGTGAGGAAGGAAAAAAGCAGTGGGGGCCGGGACAGGAGGGGTATCTCAGGCAGGGCAATGGAAAGCTTCTGGAAGAGCGCCAGGGTCCAGGAACACGCTGGCTGGCCTGCAGGCACCAAGTTGGCCTGCGTGCTGTCGCTGGTGTGGCTCCACGGTCCTTCCTCTAGGCTTTCAAGCCCTTGTACATATTCAGGTGTTTTACCTGGAAAGGGTGGGAACAGTTCAGCAGCAGCTGGCCTGGGGCTCAGCTCACGTTTACTCACAGATGCCTCGGCACGGTCCCCCAGCTTTGCAATGAGGACGCTCCTTGCGTGGGGGTTGGGTTGCTGGCTGTATGGGAGATGGTTCCCCACCTCTGACCAATTTCAGAATTGTTTACCACTGGAGCAAGTGCCGTGATAGGGTTTTCCTCTGTATAACTCGTGGGTTCACTTTTAGTTTCTTTTATGTTTCAAGTTAGATGTTATTCCTCTTTTATGTATTTATAGATATAAGCATGGAAATAATTCATTCCTATAAATACATCTGTGTGACGGGAAGAACTATTTTCTGTTTTATTTTCAAATTTTATTTTTTAAAATTTTGAAATTTTATTTATTTTTTTATACAGCACGTTATTATTAGTTATGTATTTTATGCATATACATGTATACAGGTCAATCCCAAACTCCCAACTCATCCCACCACCACCACCCCATGGCTTCCCACACTTGGTGTCCATACGTTTGTTCTCTACCTCTGTGTCTCTATTTCTTCCCTGCAAACCAGTTCATCTGTACCATTTTTAGGCTCCACATATATGCATTAATATACAATATTTGTTTTCCTCTTTCTGACTTACTTCATTCTGTATGACAGTCTCTCGATCCATCGATGTCTCTACAAATGACCCAGTTTCATTCCTTTTTATGGCCGAGTTATATTCCATTTTATATATATACCACATCTTTATCCATTCATCTGTCTGTGGGCATTTAGGTTGCTTCCATTACCTGGCTATTGTAAATAGTGCTGCAACGAACATTGTGGTGAATGTGCCTTTTTGAAATACGGTTTTCTCTGGGTATATGCCCAGAAGTGGGATTGCTGGATCAGATGGTAATTCTATTTCTAATTTTTTTAAGGAAACTCCATACTGTTCTCCATAGTGACTCTATCAATTTACATTACCACCAATAGTGGAAGAGGGCTCCTTTTGTCCACACCCGCCCCAGAATTGGTTGTTTGTAGATTTTCTGATGATGCCGATTCTAACAGGTGTGAGGTGATACCTCATTGTAGTTTTGATTTGCATTTCTCTAATAATTAGTGCTGTTGAGCAGCTTTTCATGTGTGTCTTGGCCATCTCTCTGTCTCCTTTGAAAAAACGTCTCTTTAGATCTTCTGCCCATTTTTGGGGGGTTTGTTTGTTTTTTAATATTAAGCTGCATGAGCTGTTTATATATATTCGAGATTAAACCTCTGTCCATTGATTTGTCTGCAATGATTTTCGCCCATTCTGAGGGATGCCTTTTTCCATTCCCGTGTTTTTTAACAAAAAAGGAAAGAAAGGAAAAGAAGCAGAACACTAATGTGCGTAAAATATGCCTTTTGAAACGGTCGTTTTGAAATATGGACGTCCTTTGAATTTTTTGGTCGATATGTGACCCCAGGATTTGTTTTCAGGGCAGGTGTCATTTACAGGCCTGCAATGATTTTGAATATCAACTGACCATTAGCGCTGGGATTAAAGCTGCTGTTGTGTGAAACGGCCACAAGGTGGCAGCAGTTCACCCTTACCAAATCTGGTTACTAGGGCAAGAGAGCCTCAGTGGAAGTGGTGTCCTAGATTGGAGTTTACAATGGAATGTGCCAGGAGAAAGCCCCTCACGTTTGTCTCACTACTTCTTGTTCGTGTTTTTAATTCAAGTTTTTTATTTTTTATTACAGCAAGTTTGATTACAATGTTTGGCTTGTTGTAGGTGTGGAAGATGTGGTTCTTTTACACATATACAGATGACTGTTCTTCTTGGGATCCTTTTCCCATGTACGTTATGACAGAATGTTGAGTAGTCCTCTCTTGGTATTCTGTAGGTCTTTGGTGATTATATATGTCACCTGTGTTTGTATATGTCTGTTAACCCCGATATCGTAATGAAACCAATCCTCACACCTTTCCATTGGTGAACCATAAGTTTGTTTAATGAATCTGTGATTGCCCTTCTCCGTGGAAATATCTGCCCTGGTATCCATTTTTAGGTAACACCTATAAGTGATATGATATGATATGTGTCTTTCACTTTCTGACTTACTACAAGTCACGTGATTACTTCTAGACTCATCTACGGTGCTGCAAATGGCATTGTGTCCTTTTTTCCCTTGGCTTCTCTTCTGCCTTAGCGGGGTCCATTTTCAACAATGTGATTCCCTGAGGGTTGTGGATTAGCTGACCTGGGCAGCCTTACCCTGCCGGCCCGCCCTCCCCAGGTGTGCCTCGTTGAGGTCAATATAAACAGAGCTCCAGGCAGCAATAGCCCCTGAAGCTGTGCCTGACTCCATATTCTCTGCCCCGTCAGCAGTCTCGGGGCTGTGCTGGTGGGAGGGAGTGAGGGGCCACAGCTTTGTGGGTGGCCCGGTGTGAGTGGGGTTCTGCTGGCCTTTCTGCAGGAGTTGCCAGGCTGCCGCCTGTAAAGAAGAGGATGTGTCACCCATACCTTCCGCTGGAATTTCTCTCCGGACAGAGGTGAGGAAGGAAAAAAGCAGTGGGGGCCGGGACAGGAGGGGTATCTCAGGCAGGGCAATGGAAAGCTTCTGGAAGAGCGCCAGGGTCCAGGACCACGCTGGCTGGCCTGCAGGCACCAAGTTGGCCTGCGTGCTGTCTCTGGTGTGGCTCCACGGTCCTTCCTCTAGGCTTTCAAGCCCTTGTACATATTCAGGTGTTTTACCTGGAAAGGGTGGGAACAGTTCAGCAGCAGCTGGCCTGAGGCTCAGCTCACGTTTACTCACAGATGCCTCGGCACGGTCCCCCAGCTTTGCAATGAGGATGCTCCTTGCGTGGGGGTTGGGTTGCTGGCTGTATGGGAGATGGTTCCCCACCTCTGACCAATTTCAGAATTGTTTACCACTGGAGCAAGTGCCGTGATAGGGTTTTCCTCTGTATAACTCGTGGGTTCACTTTTTGTTTCTTTTATGTTTCAAGTTAGATGTTATTCCTCTTTTATGTATTTATAGATATAAGCATGGAAATAATTCATTCCTATAAATACATCTGTGTGACGGGAAGAACTTTTTTCTGTTTTATTTTTAAATTTTATTTTTTAAAATTTTGAAATTTTATTTATTTTTTTATACAGCACGTTATTATTAGTTATGTATTTTATGCATATACATGTATACAGGTCAATCCCAAACTCCCAACTCATCCCACCACCACCACCCCATGGCTTCCCACACTTGGTGTCCATACGTTTGTTCTCTACCTCTGTGTCTCTATTTCTTCCCTGCAAACCAGTTCATCTGTACCATTTTTAGGCTCCACATATATGCATTAATATACAATATTTGTTTTCCTCTTTCTGACTTACTTCATTCTGTATGACAGTCTCTCGATCCATCGATGTCTCTACAAATGACCCAGTTTCATTCCTTTTTATGGCCGAGTAATATTCCATTTTATATATGTACCACATCTTTATCCATTCATCTGTCTGTGGGCATTTAGGTTGCTTCCATTACCTGGCTATTGTAAATAGTGCTGCAACGAACATTGTGGTGAATGTGCCTTTTTGAAATACGGTTTTCTCTGGGTATATGCCCAGAAGTGGGATTGCTGGATCAGATGGTAATTCTATTTCTAATTTTTTTAAGGAAACTCCATACTGTTCTCCATAGTGACTGTATCAATTTACATTACCACCAATAGTGGAAGAGGGCTCCTTTTGTCCACACCCTCCCCAGAATTGGTTGTTTGTAGATTTTCTGATGATGCCGATTCTAACAGGTGTGAGGTGATACCTCATTGTAGTTTTGATTTGCATTTCACTAATAATTAGTGCTGTTGAGCAGCTTTTCATGTGCGTCTTGGCCATCTCTGTGTCTCCTTTGAAGAAACGTCTCTTTAGATCTTCTGCCCATTTTTTTTGGGTTGTTTGTTTTTTTAATATTAAGCTGCATGAGCTGTTTATATATATTGGAGATTAAACCTCTGTCCATTGATTCGTCTGCAACGATTTTCGCCCATTCTGAGGGATGCCTTTTTCCATTCCCGTGTTTTTTAACAAAAAAGGAAAGAAAGGAAAAGAAGCAGAACACTAATGTGCGTAAAATATGCCTTTTGAAACGGTCGTTTTGAAATATGGACGTCCTTTGAATTTTTTGGTCGATATGTGACCCCAGGATTTGTTTTCAGGGCAGGTGTCATTTACTGGCCTGCAATGATTTTGAATATCAACTGACCATTAGCGCTGGGATTAAAGCTGCTGTTGTGTGAAACGGCCACAAGGTGGCAGCAGTTCACCCTTACCAAATCTGGTTACTAGGGCAAGAGAGCCTCAGTGGAAGTGGTGTTCTAGATTGGAGTTTAGAATGGAATGTGCCAGGAGAAAGCCCCTCACGTTTGTCTCACTACTTCTTGTTCGTGTTTTTAATTTAATTTTTTATTTTTTGTTACAGCAAGTTTGATTACAATGTTTGGCTTGTTGTAGGTGTGGAAGATGTGGTTCTTTTACACATATACAGATGACTGTTCTTCTTGGGATCCTTTTCCCATGTACGTTATGACAGAATGTTGAGTAGTCCTCTCTTGGTATTCTGTAGGTCTTTGGTGATTATATATGTCACCTGTGTTTGTATATGTCTGTTAACCCCGATATCCTAATGAAACCAATCCTCACACCTTTCCATTGGTGAACCATAAGTTTGTTTAATGAATCTGTGATTGCCCTTCTCCGTGGAAATATCTGCCCTGGTATCCATTTTTAGGTAACACCTATAAGTGATATGATATGATATGTGTCTTTCACTTTCTGACTTACTACAAGTCACGTGATTACTTCTAGACTCATCTACGGTGCTGCAAATGGCATTGTGTCCTTTTTTCCCTTGGCTTCTCTTCTGCCTTAGCGGGGTCCATTTTCAACAATGTGATTCCCTGAGGGTTGTGGATTAGCTGACCTGGGCAGCCTTACCCTGCCGGCCCGCCCTCCCCAAGTGTGCCTCATTGAGGTCAATATAAACAGAGCTCCAGGCAGCAATAGCCCCTGAAGCTGTGCCTGACTCCATATTCTCTGCCCCGTCAGCAGTCTCGGGACTGTGCTGGTGGGAGGGACTGAGGGGCCACAGCTTTGTGGGTGGCCCGGTGTGAGTGGGGTTCTGCTGGCCTTTTTGCAGGAGTTGCCAGGCTGCCGCCTGTAAAGAAGAGGATGTGTCACCCATACCTTCCGCTGGAATTTCTCTCCGGACAGAGGTGAGGAAGGAAAAAAGCAGTGGGGGCCGGGACAGGAGGGGTATCTCAGGCAGGGCAATGGAAAGCTTCTGGAAGAGCGCCAGGGTCCAGGACCACGCTGGCTGGCCTGCAGGCACCAAGTTGGCCTGCGTGCTGTCGCTGGTGTGGCTCCACGGTCCTTCCTCTAGGCTTTCAAGCCCTTGTACATATTCAGGTGTTTTACCTGGAAAGGGTGGGAACAGTTCAGCAGCAGCTGGCCTGGGGCTCAGCTCACGTTTACTCACAGATGCCTCGGCACGGTCCCCCAGCTTTGCAATGAGGACGCTCCTTGCGTGGGGGTTGGGTTGCTGGCTGTATGGGAGATGGTTCCCCACCTCTGACCAATTTCAGAATTGTTTACCACTGGAGCAAGTGCCGTGATAGGGTTTTCCTCTGTATAACTCGTGGGTTCACTTTTTGTTTCTTTTATGTTTCAAGTTAGATGTTATTCCTCTTTTATGTATTTATAGATATAAGCATGGAAATAATTCATTCCTATAAATACATCTGTGTGACGGGAAGAACTTTTTTCTGTTTTATTTTTAAATTTTATTTTTTAAAATTTTGAAATTTTATTTATTTTTTTATACAGCACGTTATTATTAGTTATGTATTTTATGCATATACATGTATACAGGTCAATCCCAAACTCCCAACTCATCCCACCACCACCACCCCATGGCTTCCCACACTTGGTGTCCATACGTTTGTTCTCTACCTCTGTGTCTCTATTTCTTCCCTGCAAACCAGTTCATCTGTACCATTTTTAGGCTCCACATATATGCATTAATATACAATATTTGTTTTCCTCTTTCTGACTTACTTCATTCTGTATGACAGTCTCTCGATCCATCGATGTCTCTACAAATGACCCAGTTTCATTCCTTTTTATGGCCGAGTTATATTCCATTTTATATATATACCACATCTTTATCCATTCATCTGTCTGTGGGCATTTAGGTTGCTTCCATTACCTGGCTATTGTAAATAGTGCTGCAACGAACATTGTGGTGAATGTGCCTTTTTGAAATACGGTTTTCTCTGGGTATATGCCCAGAAGTGGGATTGCTGGATCAGATGGTAATTCTATTTCTAATTTTTTTAAGGAAACTCCATACTGTTCTCCATAGTGACTCTATCAATTTACATTACCACCAATAGTGGAAGAGGGCTCCTTTTGTCCACACCCGCCCCAGAATTGGTTGTTTGTAGATTTTCTGATGATGCCGATTCTAACAGGTGTGAGGTGATACCTCATTGTAGTTTTGATTTGCATTTCTCTAATAATTAGTGCTGTTGAGCAGCTTTTCATGTGCGTCTTGGCCATCTCTGTGTCTCCTTTGAAGAAACGTCTCTTTAGATCTTCTGCCCATTTTTTTTGGGTTGTTTGTTTTTTTAATATTAAGCTGCATGAGCTGTTTATATATATTGGAGATTAAACCTCTGTCCATTGATTCGTCTGCAACGATTTTCGCCCATTCTGAGGGATGCCTTTTTCCATTCCCGTGTTTTTTAACAAAAAAGGAAAGAAAGGAAAAGAAGCAGAACACTAATGTGCGTAAAATATGCCTTTTGAAACGGTCGTTTTGAAATATGGACGTCCTTTGAAATTTTTTGGTCGATATGTGACCCCAGGATTTGTTTTCAGGGCAGGTGTCATTTACAGGCCTGCAATGATTTTGAATATCAACTGACCATTAGCGTTGGGATTAAAGCTGCTGTTGTGTGAAACGGCCACAAGGTGGCAGCAGTTCACCCTTACCAAATCTGGTTACTAGGGCAAGAGAGCCTCAGTGGAAGTGGTGTTCTAGATTGGAGTTTAGAATGGAATGTGCCAGGAGAAAGCCCCTCACGTTTGTCTCACTACTTCTTGTTCGTGTTTTTAATTTAATTTTTTTATTTTTTATTACAGCAAGTTTGATTACAATGTTTGGCTTGTTGTAGGTGTGGAAGATGTGGTTCTTTTACACATATACAGATGACTGTTTTTCTTGGGATCCTTTTCCCATGTACGTTATGACAGAATGTTGAGTAGTCCTCTCTTGGTATTCTGTAGGTCTTTGGTGATTATATATGTCACCTGTGTTTGTATATGTCTGTTAACCCCGATATCGTAATGAAACCAATCCTCACACCTTTCCATTGGTGAACCATAAGTTTGTTTAATGAATCTGTGATTGCCCTTCTCCGTGGAAATATCTGCCCTGGTATCCATTTTTAGGTAACACCTATAAGTGATATGATATGATATGTGTCTTTCACTTTCTGACTTACTACAAGTCACGTGATTACTTCTAGACTCATCTACGGTGCTGCAAATGGCATTGTGTCCTTTTTTCCCTTGGCTTCTCTTCTGCCTTAGCGGGGTCCATTTTCAACAATGTGATTCCCTGAGGGTTGTGGATTAGCTGACCTGGGCAGCCTTACCCTGCCGGCCCGCCCTCCCCAGGTGTGCCTCGTTGAGGTCAATATAAACAGAGCTCCAGGCAGCAATAGCCCCTGAAGCTGTGCCTGACTCCATATTCTCTGCCCCGTCAGCAGTCTCGGGGCTGTGCTGGTGGGAGGGAGTGAGGGGCCACAGCTTTGTGGGTGGCCCGGTGTGAGTGGGGTTCTGTTGGCCTTTCTGCAGGAGTTGCCAGGCTGCCGCCTGTAAAGAAGAGGATGTGTCACCCATACCTTCCGCTGGAATTTCTCTCCGGACAGAGGTGAGGAAGGAAAAAAGCAGTGGGGGCCGGGACAGGAGGGGTATCTCAGGCAGGGCAATGGAAAGCTTCTGGAAGAGCGCCAGGGTCCAGGACCACGCTGGCTGGCCTGCAGGCACCAAGTTGTCCTGCGTGCTGTCGCTGGTGTGGCTCCACGGTCCTTCCTCTAGGCTTTCAAGCCCTTGTACATATTCAGGTGTTTTACCTGGAAAGGGTGGGAACAGTTCAGCAGCAGCTGGCCTGGGGCTCAGCTCACGTTTACTCACAGATGCCTCGGCACGGTCCCCCAGCTTTGCAATGAGGACGCTCCTTGCGTGGGGGTTGGGTTGCTGGCTGTATGGGAGATGGTTCCCCACCTCTGACCAATTTCAGAATTGTTTACCACTGGAGCAAGTGCCGTGATAGGGTTTTCCTCTGTATAACTCGTGGGTTCACTTTTTTTTCTTTTATGTTTCAAGTTAGATGTTATTCCTCTTTTATGTATTTATAGATATAAGCATAGAAATAATTCATTCCTATAAATACATCTGTGTGACGGGAAGAACTTTTTTCTGTTTTATTTTTAAATTTTATTTTTTAAAATTTTGAAATTTTATTTATTTTTTTATACAGCACGTTATTATTAGTTATGTATTTTATGCATATACATGTATACAGGTCAATCCCAAACTCCCAACTCATCCCACCACCACCACCCCATGGCTTCCCACACTTGGTGTCCATACGTTTGTTCTCTACCTCTGTGTCTCTATTTCTTCCCTGCAAACCAGTTCATCTGTACCATTTTTAGGCTCCACATATATGCATTAGTATACAATATTTGTTTTCCTCTTTCTGACTTACTTCATTCTGTATGACAGTCTCTCGATCCATCGATGTCTCTACAAATGACCCAGTTTCATTCCTTTTTATGGCCGAGTAATATTCCATTTTATATATGTACCACATCTTTATCCATTCATCTGTCTGTGGGCATTTAGGTTGCTTCCATTACCTGGCTATTGTAAATAGTGCTGCAACGAACATTGTGGTGAATGTGCCTTTTTGAAATACGGTTTTCTCTGGGTATATGCCCAGAAGTGGGATTGCTGGATCAGATGGTAATTCTATTTCTAATTTTTTTAAGGAAACTCCATACTGTTCTCCATAGTGACTCTATCAATTTACATTACCACCAATAGTGGAAGAGGGCTCCTTTTGTCCACACCCTCCCCAGAATTGGTTGTTTGTAGATTTTCTGATGATGCCGATTCTAACAGGTGTGAGGTGATACCTCATTGTAGTTTTGATTTGCATTTCTCTAATAATTAGTGCTGTTGAGCAGCTTTTCATGTGCGTCTTGGCCATCTCTGTGTCTCCTTTGAAGAAACGTCTCTTTAGATCTTCTGCCCATTTTTTTTGGGTTGTTTGTTTTCTTAATATTAAGCTGCATGAGCTGTTTATATATATTGGAGATTAAACCTCTGTCCATTGATTCGTCTGCAACGATTTTCGCCCATTCTGAGGGATGCCTTTTTCCATTCCCGTGTTTTTTAACAAAAAAGGAAAGAAAGGAAAAGAAGCAGAACACTAATGTGCGTAAAATATGCCTTTTGAAACGGTCGTTTTGAAATATGGACGTCCTTTGAATTTTTTGGTCGATATGTGACCCCAGGATTTGTTTTCAGGGCAGGTGTCATTTACAGGCCTGCAATGATTTTGAATATCAACTGACCATTAGCGTTGGGATTAAAGCTGCTGTTGTGTGAAACGGCCACAAGGTGGCAGCAGTTCACCCTTACCAAATCTGGTTACTAGGGCAAGAGAGCCTCAGTGGAAGTGGTGTTCTAGATTGGAGTTTAGAATGGAATGTGCCTGGAGAAAACCCCTCACGTTTGTCTCACTATTTCTTGTTCGTGTTTTTAATTTAATTTTTTTTATTTTTTATTACAGCAAGTTTGATTACAATGTTTGGCTTGTTGTAGGTGTGGAAGATGTGGTTCTTTTACACATATACAGATGACTGTTCTTCTTGGGATCCTTTTCCCATGTACGTTATGACAGAATGTTGAGTAGTCCTCTCTTGGTATTCTGTAGGTCTTTGGTGATTATATATGTCACCTGTGTTTGTATATGTCTGTTAACCCCGATATCGTAATGAAACCAATCCTCACACCTTTCCATTGGTGAACCATAAGTTTGTTTAATGAATCTGTGATTGCCCTTCTCCGTGGAAATATCTGCCCTGGTATCCATTTTTAGGTAACACCTATAAGTGATATGATATGATATGTGTCTTTCACTTTCTGACTTACTACAAGTCACGTGATTACTTCTAGACTCATCTACGGTGCTGCAAATGGCATTGTGTCCTTTTTTCCCTTGGCTTCTCTTCTGCCTTAGCGGGGTCCATTTTCAACAATGTGATTCCCTGAGGGTTGTGGATTAGCTGACCTGGGCAGCCTTACCCTGCCGGCCCGCCCTCCCCAGGTGTGCCTCGTTGAGGTCAATATAAACAGAGCTCCAGGCAGCAATAGCCCCTGAAGCTGTGCCTGACTCCATATTCTCTGCCCCGTCAGCAGTCTCGGGGCTGTGCTGGTGGGAGGGAGTGAGGGGCCACAGCTTTGTGGGTGGCCCGCTGTGAGTGGGGTTCTGCTGGCCTTTCTGCAGGAGTTGCCAGGCTGCCGCCTGTAAAGAAGAGGATGTGTCACCCATACCTTCCGCTGGAATTTCTCTCCGGACAGAGGTGAGGAAGGAAAAAAGCAGTGGGGGCCGGGACAGGAGGGGTATCTCAGGCAGGGCAATGGAAAGCTTCTGGAAGAGCGCCAGGGTCCAGGACCACGCTGGCTGGCCTACAGGCACCAAGTTGGCCTGCGTGCTGTCTCTGGTGTGGCTCCACGGTCCTTCCTCTAGGCTTTCAAGCCCTTGTACATATTCAGGTGTTTTACCTGGAAAGGGTGGGAACAGTTCAGCAGCAGCTGGCCTGGGGCTCAGCTCACGTTTACTCACAGATGCCTCGGCACGGTCCCCCAGCTTTGCAATGAGGATGCTCCTTGTGTGGGGGTTGGGTTGCTGGCTGTATGGGAGATGGTTCCCCACCTCTGACCAATTTCAGAATTGTTTACCACTGGAGCAAGTGCCGTGATAGGGTTTTCCTCTGTATAACTCGTGGGTTCACTTTTTTTTTCTTTTATGTTTCAAGTTAGATGTTATTCCTCTTTTATGTATTTATAGATATAAGCATAGAAATAATTCATTCCTATAAATACATCTGTGTGACGGGAAGAACTTTTTTCTGTTTTATTTTTAAATTTTATTTTTTAAAATTTTGAAATTTTATTTATTTTTTTATACAGCACGTTATTATTAGTTATGTATTTTATGCATATACATGTATACAGGTCAATCCCAAACTCCCAACTCATCCCACCACCACCACCCCATGGCTTCCCACACTTGGTGTCCATACGTTTGTTCTCTACCTCTGTGTCTCTATTTCTTCCCTGCAAACCAGTTCATCTGTACCATTTTTAGGCTCCACATATATGCATTAGTATACAATATTTGTTTTCCTCTTTCTGACTTACTTCATTCTGTATGACAGTCTCTCGATCCATCGATGTCTCTACAAATGACCCAGTTTCATTCCTTTTTATGGCCGAGTAATATTCCATTTTATATATGTACCACATCTTTATCCATTCATCTGTCTGTGGGCATTTAGGTTGCTTCCATTACCTGGCTATTGTAAATAGTGCTGCAACGAACATTGTGGTGAATGTGCCTTTTTGAAATACGGTTTTCTCTGGGTATATGCCCAGAAGTGGGATTGCTGGATCAGATGGTAATTCTATTTCTAGTTTTTTTAAGGAAACTCCATACTGTTCTCCATAGTGACTGTATCAATTTACATTCCCACCAATAGTGGAAGAGGGCTACTTTTGTCCACACCCTCCCCAGAATTGGTTGTTTGTAGATTTTCTGATGATGCCGATTCTAACAGGTGTGAGGTGATACCTCATTGTAGTTTTGATTTGCATTTCACTAATAATTAGTGCTGTTGAGCAGCTTTTCATGTGCGTCTTGGCCATCTCTGTGTCTCCTTTGAAGAAACGTCTCTTTAGATCTTCTGCCCATTTTTTTTGGGTTGTTTGTTTTTTTAATATTAAGCTGCATGAGCTGTTTATATATATTGGAGATTAAACCTCTGTCCATTGATTCGTCTGCAACGATTTTCGCCCATTCTGAGGGATGCCTTTTTCCATTCCCGTGTTTTTTAACAAAAAAGGAAAGAAAGGAAAAGAAGCAGAACACTAATGTGCGTAAAATATGCCTTTTGAAACGGTCGTTTTGAAATATGGACGTCCTTTGAATTTTTTGGTCGATATGTGACCCCAGGATTTGTTTTCAGGGCAGGTGTCATTTACTGGCCTGCAATGATTTTGAATATCAACTGACCATTAGCGCTGGGATTAAAGCTGCTGTTGTGTGAAACGGCCACAAGGTGGCAGCAGTTCACCCTTACCAAATCTGGTTACTAGGGCAAGAGAGCCTCAGTGGAAGTGGTGTTCTAGATTGGAGTTTAGAATGGAATGTGCCAGGAGAAAGCCCCTCACGTTTGTCTCACTACTTCTTGTTCGTGTTTTTAATTTAATTTTTTATTTTTTGTTACAGCAAGTTTGATTACAATGTTTGGCTTGTTGTAGGTGTGGAAGATGTGGTTCTTTTACACATATACAGATGACTGTTCTTCTTGGGATCCTTTTCCCATGTACGTTATGACAGAATGTTGAGTAGTCCTCTCTTGGTATTCTGTAGGTCTTTGGTGATTATATATGTCACCTGTGTTTGTATATGTCTGTTAACCCCGATATCCTAATGAAACCAATCCTCACACCTTTCCATTGGTGAACCATAAGTTTGTTTAATGAATCTGTGATTGCCCTTCTCCGTGGAAATATCTGCCCTGGTATCCATTTTTAGGTAACACCTATAAGTGATATGATATGATATGTGTCTTTCACTTTCTGACTTACTACAAGTCACGTGATTACTTCTAGACTCATCTACGGTGCTGCAAATGGCATTGTGTCCTTTTTTCCCTTGGCTTCTCTTCTGCCTTAGCGGGGTCCATTTTCAACAATGTGATTCCCTGAGGGTTGTGGATTAGCTGACCTGGGCAGCCTTACCCTGCCGGCCCGCCCTCCCCAAGTGTGCCTCATTGAGGTCAATATAAACAGAGCTCCAGGCAGCAATAGCCCCTGAAGCTGTGCCTGACTCCATATTCTCTGCCCCGTCAGCAGTCTCGGGACTGTGCTGGTGGGAGGGACTGAGGGGCCACAGCTTTGTGGGTGGCCCGGTGTGAGTGGGGTTCTGCTGGCCTTTTTGCAGGAGTTGCCAGGCTGCCGCCTGTAAAGAAGAGGATGTGTCACCCATACCTTCCGCTGGAATTTCTCTCCGGACAGAGGTGAGGAAGGAAAAAAGCAGTGGGGGCCGGGACAGGAGGGGTATCTCAGGCAGGGCAATGGAAAGCTTCTGGAAGAGCGCCAGGGTCCAGGACCACGCTGGCTGGCCTGCAGGCACCAAGTTGTCCTGCGTGCTGTCGCTGGTGTGGCTCCACGGTCCTTCCTCTAGGCTTTCAAGCCCTTGTACATATTCAGGTGTTTTACCTGGAAAGGGTGGGAACAGTTCAGCAGCAGCTGGCCTGGGGCTCAGCTCACGTTTACTCACAGATGCCTCGGCACGGTCCCCCAGCTTTGCAATGAGGACGCTCCTTGCGTGGGGGTTGGGTTGCTGGCTGTATGGGAGATGGTTCCCCACCTCTGACCAATTTCAGAATTGTTTACCACTGGAGCAAGTGCCGTGATAGGGTTTTCCTCTGTATAACTCGTGGGTTCACTTTTAGTTTCTTTTATGTTTCAAGTTAGATGTTATTCCTCTTTTATGTATTTATAGATATAAGCATGGAAATAATTCATTCCTATAAATACATCTGTGTGACGGGAAGAACTATTTTCTGTTTTATTTTCAAATTTTATTTTTTAAAATTTTGAAATTTTATTTATTTTTTTATACAGCACGTTATTATTAGTTATGTATTTTATGCATATACATGTATACAGGTCAATCCCAAACTCCCAACTCATCCCACCACCACCACCCCATGGCTTCCCACACTTGGTGTCCATACGTTTGTTCTCTACCTCTGTGTCTCTATTTCTTCCCTGCAAACCAGTTCATCTGTACCATTTTTAGGCTCCACATATATGCATTAATATACAATATTTGTTTTCCTCTTTCTGACTTACTTCATTCTGTATGACAGTCTCTCGATCCATCGATGTCTCTACAAATGACCCAGTTTCATTCCTTTTTATGGCCGAGTTATATTCCATTTTATATATATACCACATCTTTATCCATTCATCTGTCTGTGGGCATTTAGGTTGCTTCCATTACCTGGCTATTGTAAATAGTGCTGCAACGAACATTGTGGTGAATGTGCCTTTTTGAAATACGGTTTTCTCTGGGTATATGCCCAGAAGTGGGATTGCTGGATCAGATGGTAATTCTATTTCTAATTTTTTTAAGGAAACTCCATACTGTTCTCCATAGTGACTCTATCAATTTACATTACCACCAATAGTGGAAGAGGGCTCCTTTTGTCCACACCCGCCCCAGAATTGGTTGTTTGTAGATTTTCTGATGATGCCGATTCTAACAGGTGTGAGGTGATACCTCATTGTAGTTTTGATTTGCATTTCTCTAATAATTAGTGCTGTTGAGCAGCTTTTCATGTGTGTCTTGGCCATCTCTCTGTCTCCTTTGAAAAAACGTCTCTTTAGATCTTCTGCCCATTTTTGGGGGGTTTGTTTGTTTTTTAATATTAAGCTGCATGAGCTGTTTATATATATTCGAGATTAAACCTCTGTCCATTGATTTGTCTGCAATGATTTTCGCCCATTCTGAGGGATGCCTTTTTCCATTCCCGTGTTTTTTAACAAAAAAGGAAAGAAAGGAAAAGAAGCAGAACACTAATGTGCGTAAAATATGCCTTTTGAAACGGTCGTTTTGAAATATGGACGTCCTTTGAATTTTTTGGTCGATATGTGACCCCAGGATTTGTTTTCAGGGCAGGTGTCATTTACAGGCCTGCAATGATTTTGAATATCAACTGACCATTAGCGCTGGGATTAAAGCTGCTGTTGTGTGAAACGGCCACAAGGTGGCAGCAGTTCACCCTTACCAAATCTGGTTACTAGGGCAAGAGAGCCTCAGTGGAAGTGGTGTCCTAGATTGGAGTTTACAATGGAATGTGCCAGGAGAAAGCCCCTCACGTTTGTCTCACTACTTCTTGTTCGTGTTTTTAATTTAATTTTTTTATTTTTTATTACAGCAAGTTTGATTACAATGTTTGGCTTGTTGTAGGTGTGGAAGATGTGGTTCTTTTACACATATACAGATGACTGTTCTTCTTGGGATCCTTTTCCCATGTACGTTATGACAGAATGTTGAGTAGTCCTCTCTTGGTATTCTGTAGGTCTTTGGTGATTATATATGTCACCTGTGTTTGTATATGTCTGTTAACCCCGATATCGTAATGAAACCAATCCTCACACCTTTCCATTGGTGAACCATAAGTTTGTTTAATGAATCTGTGATTGCCCTTCTCCGTGGAAATATCTGCCCTGGTATCCATTTTTAGGTAACACCTATAAGTGATATGATATGATATGTGTCTTTCACTTTCTGACTTACTACAAGTCACGTGATTACTTCTAGACTCATCTACGGTGCTGCAAATGGCATTGTGTCCTTTTTTCCCTTGGCTTCTCTTCTGCCTTAGCGGGGTCCATTTTCAACAATGTGATTCCCTGAGGGTTGTGGATTAGCTGACCTGGGCAGCCTTACCCTGCCGGCCCGCCCTCCCCAGGTGTGCCTCGTTGAGGTCAATATAAACAGAGCTCCAGGCAGCAATAGCCCCTGAAGCTGTGCCTGACTCCATATTCTCTGCCCCGTCAGCAGTCTCGGGGCTGTGCTGGTGGGAGGGAGTGAGGGGCCACAGCTTTGTGGGTGGCCCGGTGTGAGTGGGGTTCTGCTGGCCTTTCTGCAGGAGTTGCCAGGCTGCCGCCTGTAAAGAAGAGGATGTGTCACCCATACCTTCCGCTGGAATTTCTCTCCGGACAGAGGTGAGGAAGGAAAAAAGCAGTGGGGGCCGGGACAGGAGGGGTATCTCAGGCAGGGCAATGGAAAGCTTCTGGAAGAGCGCCAGGGTCCAGGACCACGCTGGCTGGCCTGCAGGCACCAAGTTGGCCTGCGTGCTGTCTCTGGTGTGGCTCCACGGTCCTTCCTCTAGGCTTTCAAGCCCTTGTACATATTCAGGTGTTTTACCTGGAAAGGGTGGGAACAGTTCAGCAGCAGCTGGCCTGAGGCTCAGCTCACGTTTACTCACAGATGCCTCGGCACGGTCCCCCAGCTTTGCAATGAGGACGCTCCTTGCGTGGGGGTTGGGTTGCTGGCTGTATGGGAGATGGTTCCCCACCTCTGACCAATTTCAGAATTGTTTACCACTGGAGCAAGTGCCGTGATAGGGTTTTCCTCTGTATAACTCGTGGGTTCACTTTTTGTTTCTTATATGTTTCAAGTTAGATGTTATTCCTCTTTTATGTATTTATAGATATAAGCATGGAAATAATTCATTCCTATAAATACATCTGTGTGACGGGAAGAACTTTTTTCTGTTTTATTTTTAAATTTTATTTTTTAAAATTTTGAAATTTTATTTATTTTTTTATACAGCACGTTATTATTAGTTATGTATTTTATGCATATACATGTATACAGGTCAATCCCAAACTCCCAACTCATCCCACCACCACCACCCCATGGCTTCCCACACTTGGTGTCCATACGTTTGTTCTCTACCTCTGTGTCTCTATTTCTTCCCTGCAAACCAGTTCATCTGTACCATTTTTAGGCTCCACATATATGCATTAATATACAATATTTGTTTTCCTCTTTCTGACTTACTTCATTCTGTATGACAGTCTCTCGATCCATCGATGTCTCTACAAATGACCCAGTTTCATTCCTTTTTATGGCCGAGTAATATTCCATTTTATATATGTACCACATCTTTATCCATTCATCTGTCTGTGGGCATTTAGGTTGCTTCCATTACCTGGCTATTGTAAATAGTGCTGCAACGAACATTGTGGTGAATGTGCCTTTTTGAAATACGGTTTTCTCTGGGTATATGCCCAGAAGTGGGATTGCTGGATCAGATGGTAATTCTATTTCTAATTTTTTTAAGGAAACTCCATACTGTTCTCCATAGTGACTCTATCAATTTACATTACCACCAATAGTGGAAGAGGGCTCCTTTTGTCCACACCCGCCCCAGAATTCGTTGTTTGTAGATTTTCTGATGATGCCGATTCTAACAGGTGTGAGGTGATACCTCATTGTAGTTTTGATTTGCATTTCTCTAATAATTAGTGCTGTTGAGCAGCTTTTCATGTGTGTCTTGGCCATCTCTCTGTCTCCTTTGAAAAAACGTCTCTTTAGATCTTCTGCCCATTTTTGGGGGGTTTGTTTGTTTTTTAATATTAAGCTGCATGAGCTGTTTATATATATTCGAGATTAAACCTCTGTCCATTGATTTGTCTGCAATGATTTTCGCCCATTCTGAGGGATGCCTTTTTCCATTCCCGTGTTTTTTAACAAAAAAGGAAAGAAAGGAAAAGAAGCAGAACACTAATGTGCGTAAAATATGCCTTTTGAAACGGTCGTTTTGAAATATGGACGTCCTTTGAATTTTTTGGTCGATATGTGACCCCAGGATTTGCTTTCAGGGCAGGTGTCATTTACAGGCCTGCAATGATTTTGAATATCAACTGACCATTAGCGCTGGGATTAAAGCTGCTGTTGTGTGAAACGGCCACAAGGTGGCAGCAGTTCACCCTTACCAAATCTGGTTACTAGGGCAAGAGAGCCTCAGTGGAAGTGGTGTCCTAGATTGGAGTTTAGAATGGAATGTGCCAGGAGAAAGCCCCTCACGTTTGTCTCACTACTTCTTGTTCGTGTTTTTAATTTAATTTTTTTATTTTTTATTACAGCAAGTTTGATTACAATGTTTGGCTTGTTGTAGGTGTGGAAGATGTGGTTCTTTTACACATATACAGATGACTGTTCTTCTTGGGATCCTTTTCCCATGTACGTTATGACAGAATGTTGAGTAGTCCTCTCTTGGTATTCTGTAGGTCTTTGGTGATTATATATGTCACCTGTGTTTGTATATGTCTGTTAACCCCGATATCGTAATGAAACCAATCCTCACACCTTTCCATTGGTGAACCATAAGTTTGTTTAATGAATCTGTGATTGCCCTTCTCCGTGGAAATATCTGCCCTGGTATCCATTTTTAGGTAACACCTATAAGTGATATGATATGATATGTGTCTTTCACTTTCTGACTTACTACAAGTCACGTGATTACTTCTAGACTCATCTACGGTGCTGCAAATGGCATTGTGTCCTTTTTTCCCTTGGCTTCTCTTCTGCCTTAGCGGGGTCCATTTTCAACAATGTGATTCCCTGAGGGTTGTGGATTAGCTGACCTGGGCAGCCTTACCCTGCCGGCCCGCCCTCCCCAGGTGTGCCTCGTTGAGGTCAATATAAACAGAGCTCCAGGCAGCAATAGCCCCTGAAGCTGTGCCTGACTCCATATTCTCTGCCCCGTCAGCAGTCTCGGGGCTGTGCTGGTGGGAGGGAGTGAGGGGCCACAGCTTTGTGGGTGGCCCGGTGTGAGTGGGGTTCTGCTGGCCTTTCTGCAGGAGTTGCCAGGCTGCCGCCTGTAAAGAAGAGGATGTGTCACCCATACCTTCCGCTGGAATTTCTCTCCGGACAGAGGTGAGGAAGGAAAAAAGCAGTGGGGGCCGGGACAGGAGGGGTATCTCAGGCAGGGCAATGGAAAGCTTCTGGAAGAGCGCCAGGGTCCAGGACCACGCTGGCTGGCCTGCAGGCACCAAGTTGGCCTGCGTGCTGTCTCTGGTGTGGCTCCACGGTCCTTCCTCTAGGCTTTCAAGCCCTTGTACATATTCAGGTGTTTTACCTGGAAAGGGTGGGAACAGTTCAGCAGCAGCTGGCCTGAGGCTCAGCTCACGTTTACTCACAGATGCCTCGGCACGGTCCCCCAGCTTTGCAATGAGGATGCTCCTTGTGTGGGGGTTGGGTTGCTGGCTGTATGGGAGATGGTTCCCCACCTCTGACCAATTTCAGAATTGTTTACCACTGGAGCAAGTGCCGTGATAGGGTTTTCCTCTGTATAACTCGTGGGTTCACTTTTTTTTTCTTTTATGTTTCAAGTTAGATGTTATTCCTCTTTTATGTATTTATACATATAAGCATGGAAATAATTCATTCCTATAAATACATCTGTGTGACGGGAAGAACTTTTTTCTGTTTTATTTTTAAATTTTATTTATTAAAATTTTGAAATTTTATTTATTTTTTTATACAGCACGTTATTATTAGTTATGTATTTTATGCATATACATGTATACAGGTCAATCCCAAACTCCCAACTCATCCCACCACCACCACCCCATGGCTTCCCACACTTGGTGTCCATACGTTTGTTCTCTACCTCTGTGTCTCTATTTCTTCCCTGCAAACCAGTTCATCTGTACCATTTTTAGGCTCCACATATATGCATTAATATACAATATTTGTTTTCCTCTTTCTGACTTACTTCATTCTGTATGACAGTCTCTCGATCCATCGATGTCTCTACAAATGACCCAGTTTCATTCCTTTTTATGGCCGAGTAATATTCCATTTTATATATGTACCACATCTTTATCCATTCATCTGTCTGTGGGCATTTAGGTTGCTTCCATTACCTGGCTATTGTAAATAGTGCTGCAACGAACATTGTGGTGAATGTGCCTTTTTGAAATACGGTTTTCTCTGGGTATATGCCCAGAAGTGGGATTGCTGGATCAGATGGTAATTCTATTTCTAGTTTTTTTAAGGAAACTCCATACTGTTCTCCATAGTGACTGTATCAATTTACATTCCCACCAATAGTGGAAGAGGGCTCCTTTTGTCCACACCCTCCCCAGAATTGGTTGTTTGTAGATTTTCTGATGATGCCGATTCTAACAGGTGTGAGGTGATACCTCATTGTAGTTTTGATTTGCATTTCTCTAATAATTAGTGCTGTTGAGCAGCTTTTCATGTGCGTCTTGGCCATCTCTGTGTCTCCTTTGAAGAAACGTCTCTTTAGATCTTCTGCCCATTTTTTTTGGGTTGTTTGTTTTTTTAATATTAAGCTGCATGAGCTGTTTATATATATTGGAGATTAAACCTCTGTCCATTGATTCGTCTGCAACGATTTTCGCCCATTCTGAGGGATGCCTTTTTCCATTCCCGTGTTTTTTAACAAAAAAGGAAAGAAAGGAAAAGAAGCAGAACACTAATGTGCGTAAAATATGCCTTTTGAAACGGTCGTTTTGAAATATGGACGTCCTTTGAATTTTTTGGTCGATATGTGACCCCAGGATTTGTTTTCAGGGCAGGTGTCATTTACAGGCCTGCAATGATTTTGAATATCAACTGACCATTAGCGCTGGGATTAAAGCTGCTGTTGTGTGAAACGGCCACAAGGTGGCAGCAGTTCACCCTTACCAAATCTGGTTACTAGGGCAAGAGAGCCTCAGTGGAAGTGGTGTTCTAGATTGGAGTTTAGAATGGAATGTGCCAGGAGAAAGCCCCTCACGTTTGTCTCACTATTTCTTGTTCGTGTTTTTAATTTAAGTTTTTATTTTTTATTACAGCAAGTTTGATTACAATGTTTGGCTTGTTGTAGGTGTGGAAGATGTGGTTCTTTTACACATATACAGATGACTGTTCTTCTTGGGATCCTTTTCCCATGTACGTTATGACAGAATGTTGAGTAGTCCTCTCTTGGTATTCTGTAGGTCTTTGGTGATTATATATGTCACCTGTGTTTGTATATGTCTGTTAACCCCGATATCGTAATGAAACCAATCCTCACACCTTTCCATTGGTGAACCATAAGTTTGTTTAATGAATCTGTGATTGCCCTTCTCCGTGGAAATATCTGCCCTGGTATCCATTTTTAGGTAACACCTATAAGTGATATGATATGATATGTGTCTTTCACTTTCTGACTTACTACAAGTCACGTGATTACTTCTAGACTCATCTACGGTGCTGCAAATGGCATTGTGTCCTTTTTTCCCTTGGCTTCTCTTCTGCCTTAGCGGGGTCCATTTTCAACAATGTGATTCCCTGAGGGTTGTGGATTAGCTGACCTGGGCAGCCTTACCCTGCCGGCCCGCCCTCCCCAGGTGTGCCTCGTTGAGGTCAATATAAACAGAGCTCCAGGCAGCAATAGCCCCTGAAGCTGTGCCTGACTCCATATTCTCTGCCCCGTCAGCAGTCTCGGGGCTGTGCTGGTGGGAGGGAGTGAGGGGCCACAGCTTTGTGGGTGGCCCGGTGTGAGTGGGGTTCTGCTGGCCTTTCTGCAGGAGTTGCCAGGCTGCCGCCTGTAAAGAAGAGGATGTGTCACCCATACCTTCCGCTGGAATTTCTCTCCGGACAGAGGTGAGGAAGGAAAAAAGCAGTGGGGGCCGGGACAGGAGGGGTATCTCAGGCAGGGCAATGGAAAGCTTCTGGAAGAGCGCCAGGGTCCAGGACCACGCTGGCTGGCCTGCTGGCACCAATTTGGCCTGCGTGCTGTCGCTGGTGTGGCTCCACGGTCCTTCCTCTAGGCTTTCAAGCCCTTGTACATATTCAGGTGTTTTACCTGGAAAGGGTGGGAACAGTTCAGCAGCAGCTGGCCTGGGGCTCAGCTCACGTTTACTCACAGATGCCTCGGCACGGTCCCCCAGCTTTGCAATGAGGACGCTCCTTGCGTGGGGGTTGGGTTGCTGGCTGTATGGGAGATGGTTCCCCACCTCTGACCAATTTCAGAATTGTTTACCACTGGAGCAAGTGCCGTGATAGGGTTTTCCTCTGTATAACTCGTGGGTTCACTTTTTTTTTTCTTTTATGTTTCAAGTTAGATGTTATTCCTCTTTTATGTATTTATAGATATAAGCATGGAAATAATTCATTCCTATAAATACATCTGTGTGACGGGAAGAACTTTTTTCTGTTTTATTTTTAAATTTTATTTTTTAAAATTTTGAAATTTTATTTATTTTTTTATACAGCACGTTATTATTAGTTATGTATTTTATGCATATACATGTATACAGGTCAATCCCAAACTCCCAACTTATCCCACCACCACCACCCCATGGCTTCCCACACTTGGTGTCCATACGTTTGTTCCCTACCTCTGTGTCTCTATTTCTTCCCTGCAAACCAGTTCATCTGTACCATTTTTAGGCTCCACATATATGCATTAATATACAATATTTGTTTTCCTCTTTCTGACTTACTTCATTCTGTATGACAGTCTTTCGATCCATCGATGTCTCTACAGATGACCCAGTTTCATTCCTTTTTATGGCCGAGTAATATTCCATTTTATATATGTACCACATCTTTATCCATTCATCTGTCTGTGGGCATTTAGGTTGCTTCCATTACCTGGCTATTGTAAATAGTGCTGCAACGAACATTGTGGTGAATGTGCCTTTTTGAAATACGGTTTTCTCTGGGTATATGCCCAGAAGTGGGATTGCTGGATCAGATGGTAATTCTATTTCTATTTTTTTTAAGGAAACTCCATACTGTTCTCCATAGGGACTGTATCAATTTACATTCCCACCAATAGTGGAAGAGGGCTCCTTTTGTCCACACCCTCCCCAGAATTGGTTGTTTGTAGATTTTATGATGATGCCGATTCTAACAGTTGTGAGGTGATACCTCATTGTAGTTTTGATTTGCATTTCTCTAATAATTAGTGCTGTTGAGCAGCTTTTCATGTGCGTCTTGGCCATCTCTGTGTCTCCTTTGAAGAAACGTCTCTTTAGATCTTCTGCCCATTTTTTTGGGTTGTTTGTTTTTTAATATTAAGCTGCATGAGCTGTTTATATATATTGGAGATTAAACCTCTGTCCATTGATTCGTCTGCAACGATTTTCGCCCATTCTGAGGGATGCCTTTTTCCATTCCCGTGTTTTTTAACAAAAAAGGAAAGAAAGGAAAAGAAGCAGAACACTAATGTGCGTAAAATATGCCTTTTGAAACGGTCGTTTTGAAATATGGACGTCCTTTGAATTTTTTGGTCGATATGTGACCCCAGGATTTGTTTTCAGGGCAGGTGTCATTTACAGGCCTGCAATGATTTTGAATATCAACTGACCATTAGCGCTGGGATTAAAGCTGCTGTTGTGTGAAACGGCCACAAGGTGGCAGCAGTTCACCCTTACCAAATCTGGTTACTAGGGCAAGAGAGCCTCAGTGGAAGTGGTGTTCTAGATTGGAGTTTAGAATGGAATGTGCCAGGAGAAAGCCCCTCACGTTTGTCTCACTACTTCTTGTTCGTGTTTTTAATTTAATTTTTTTTATTTTTTATTACAGCAAGTTTGATTACAATGTTTGGCTTGTTGTAGGTGTGGAAGATGTGGTTCTTTTACACATATACAGATGACTGTTCTTCTTGGGATCCTTTTCCCATGTACGTTATGACAGAATGTTGAGTAGTCCTCTCTTGGTATTCTGTAGGTCTTTGGTGATTATATATGTCACCTGTGTTTGTATATGTCTGTTAACCCCGATATCGTAATGAAACCAATCCTCACACCTTTCCATTGGTGAACCATAAGTTTGTTTAATGAATCTGTGATTGCCCTTCTCCGTGGAAATATCTGCCCTGGTATCCATTTTTAGGTAACACCTATAAGTGATATGATATGATATGTGTCTTTCACTTTCTGACTTACTACAAGTCACATGATTACTTGTAGACTCATCTACGGTGCTGCAAATGGCATTGTGTCCTTTTTTCCCTTGGCTTCTCTTCTGCCTTAGCGGGGTCCATTTTCAACAATGTGATTCCCTGAGGGTTGTGGATTAGCTGACCTGGGCAGCCTTACCCTGCCGGCCCGCCCTCCCCAGGTGTGCCTCGTTGAGGTCAATATAAACAGAGCTCCAGGCAGCAATAGCCCCTGAAGCTGTGCCTGACTCCATATTCTCTGCCCCGTCAGCAGTCTCGGGGCTGTGCTGGTGGGAGGGAGTGAGGGGCCACAGCTTTGTGGGTGGCCCGGTGTGAGTGGGGTTCTGCTGGCCTTTCTGCAGGAGTTGCCAGGCTGCCGCCTGTAAAGAAGAGGATGTGTCACCCATACCTTCCGCTGGAATTTCTCTCCGGACAGAGGTGAGGAAGGAAAAAAGCAGTGGGGGCCGGGACAGGAGGGGTATCTCAGGCAGGGCAATGGAAAGCTTCTGGAAGAGCGCCAGGGTCCAGGACCACGCTGGCTGGCCTGCAGGCACCAAGTTGGCCTGCGTGCTGTCGCTGGTGTGGCTCCACGGTCCTTCCTCTAGGCTTTCAAGCCCTTGTACATATTCAGGTGTTTTACCTGGAAAGGGTGGGAACAGTTCAGCAGCAGCTGGCCTGGGGCTCAGCTCACGTTTACTCACAGATGCCTCGGCACGGTCCCCAGCTTTGCAATGAGGACGCTCCTTGCGTGGGGGTTGGGTTGCTGGCTGTATGGGAGATGGTTCCCCACCTCTGACCAATTTCAGAATTGTTTACCACTGGAGCAAGTGCCGTGATAGGGTTTTCCTCTGTATAACTCGTGGGTTCACTTTTTTTTTTCTTTTATGTTTCAAGTTAGATGTTATTCCTCTTTTATGTATTTATAGATATAAGCATGGAAATAATTCATTCCTATAAATACATCTGTGTGACGGGAATAACTTTTTTCTGTTTTATTTTTAAATTTTATTTTTTAAAATTTTGAAATTTTATTTATTTTTTTATACAGCACGTTATTATTAGTTATGTATTTTATGCATATACATGTATACAGGTCAATCCCAAACTCCCAACTCATCCCACCACCACCACCCCATGGCTTCCCACACTTGGTGTCCATACGTTTGTTCTCTACCTCTGTGTCTCTATTTCTTCCCTGCAAACCAGTTCATCTGTACCATTTTTAGGCTCCACATATATGCATTAATATACAATATTTGTTTTCCTATTTCTGACTTAATTCATTCTGTATGACAGTCTCTCGATCCATCGATGTCTCTACAAATGACCCAGTTTCATTCCTTTTTATGGCCGAGTCATATTCCATTTTATATATGTACCACATCTTTATCCATTTATCTGTCTGTGGGCATTTAGGTGGCTTCTATTACCTGGCTATTGTAAATAGTGCTGCAACGAACTTTGTGGTGAATGTGCCTTTTTGATTTACGGTTTTCTCTGGGTATATGCCCAGAAGTGGGATTGCTGGATCAGATGGTAATTCTATTTCTAGTTTTTTTAAGGAAACTCCATACTGTTCTCCATAGTGACTGTATCAATTTACATTCCCACCAATAGTGGAAGAGGGCTCCTTTTGTCCACACCCTCCCCAGAATTGGTTGTTTGTAGATTTTCTGATGATGCCGATTCTAACAGGTGTGAGGTGATACCTCATTGTAGTTTTGATTTGCATTTCTCTAATAATTAGTGCTGTTGAGCAGCTTTTCATGGGCGTCTTGTCCATCTCTGTGTATTCTTTGAAGAAACGCCTCTTTAGATCTTCTGCCCATTTTTGTATTGGGTTGTTTGTTTTTTTAATATTAAGCTGCATGAGCTGTTTATATATATTGGAGATTAAACCTCTGTCCATTGATTCGTCTGCAACGATTTTCGCCCATTCTGAGGGATGCCTTTTTCCATTCCCGTGTTTTTTAACAAAAAAGGAAAGAAAGGAAAAGAAGCAGAACACTAATGTGCGTAAAATATGCCTTTTGAAACGGTCGTTTTGAAATATGGACGTCCTTTGAATTTTTTGGTCGATATGTGACCCCAGGATTTGTTTTCAGGGCAGGTGTCATTTACAGGCCTGCAATGATTTTGAATATCAACTGACCATTAGCGTTGGGATGAAAGCTGCTGTTGTGTGAAACGGCCACAAGGTGGCAGCAGTTCACCCTTACCAAATCTGGTTACTAGGGCAAGAGAGCCTCAGTGGAAGTGGTGTTCTAGATTGGAGTTTAGAATGGAATGTGCCAGGAGAAAGCCCCTCACGTTTGTCTCACTACTTCTTGTTCGTGTTTTTAATTTAATTTTTTTATTTTTTATTACAGCAAGTTTGATTACAATGTTTGGCTTGTTGTAGGTGTGGAAGATGTGGTTCTTTTACACATATACAGATGACTGTTCTTCTTGGGATCCTTTTCCCATGTACGTTATGACAGAATGTTGAGTAGTCCTCTCTTGGTATTCTGTAGGTCTTTGGTGATTATATATGTCACCTGTGTTTGTATATGTCTGTTAACCCCGATATCGTAATGAAACCAATCCTCACACCTTTCCATTGGTGAACCATAAGTTTGTTTAATGAATCTGTGATTGCCCTTCTCCGTGGAAATATCTGCCCTGGTATCCATTTTTAGGTAACACCTATAAGTGATATGATATGATATGTGTCTTTCACTTTCTGACTTACTACAAGTCACATGATTACTTCTAGACTCATCTACGGTGCTGCAAATGGCATTGTGTCCTTTTTTCCCTTGGCTTCTCTTCTGCCTTAGCGGGGTCCATTTTCAACAATGTGATTCCCTGAGGGTTGTGGATTAGCTGACCTGGGCAGCCTTACCCTGCCGGCCCGCCCTCCCCAGGTGTGCCTCGTTGAGGTCAATATAAACAGAGCTCCAGGCAGCAATAGCCCCTGAAGCTGTGCCTGACTCCATATTCTCTGCCCCGTCAGCAGTCTCGGGGCTGTGCTGGTGGGAGGGAGTGAGGGGCCACAGCTTTGTGGGTGGCCCGGTGTGAGTGGGGTTCTGCTGGCCTTTCTGCAGGAGTTGCCAGGCTGCCGCCTGTAAAGAAGAGGATGTGTCACCCATACCTTCCGCTGGAATTTCTCTCCGGACAGAGGTGAGGAAGGAAAAAAGCAGTGGGGGCCGGGACAGGAGGGGTATCTCAGGCAGGGCAATGGAAAGCTTCTGGAAGAGCGCCAGGGTCCAGGACCACGCTGGCTGGCCTGCAGGCACCAAGTTGGCCTGCGTGCTGTCGCTGGTGTGGCTCCACGGTCCTTCCTCTAGGCTTTCAAGCCCTTGTACATATTCAGGTGTTTTACCTGGAAAGGGTGGGAACAGTTCAGCAGCAGCTGGCCTGGGGCTCAGCTCACGTTTACTCACAGATGCCTCGGCACGGTCCCCAGCTTTGCAATGAGGACGCTCCTTGCGTGGGGGTTGGGTTGCTGGCTGTATGGGAGATGGTTCCCCACCTCTGACCAATTTCAGAATTGTTTACCACTGGAGCAAGTGCCGTGATAGGGTTTTCCTCTGTATAACTCGTGGGTTCACTTTTTTTTTCTTTTATGTTTCAAGTTAGATGTTATTCCTCTTTTATGTATTTATAGATATAAGCATGGAAATAATTCATTCCTATAAATACATCTGTGTGACGGGAATAACTTTTTTCTGTTTTATTTTTAAATTTTATTTTTTAAAATTTTGAAATTTTATTTATTTTTTTATACAGCACGTTATTATTAGTTATGTATTTTATGCATATACATGTATACAGGTCAATCCCAAACTCCCAACTCATCCCACCACCACCACCCCATGGCTTCCCACACTTGGTGTCCATACGTTTGTTCTCTACCTCTGTGTCTCTATTTCTTCCCTGCAAACCAGTTCATCTGTACCATTTTTAGGCTCCACATATATGCATTAATATACAATATTTGTTTTCCTATTTCTGACTTAATTCATTCTGTATGACAGTCTCTCGATCCATCGATGTCTCTACAAATGACCCAGTTTCATTCCTTTTTATGGCCGAGTAATATTCCATTTTATATATGTACCACATCTTTATCCATTTATCTGTCTGTGGGCATTTAGGTGGCTTCTATTTCCTGGCTATTGTAAATAGTGCTGCAACGAACTTTGTGGTGAATGTGCCTTTTTGATTTACGGTTTTCTCTGGGTATATGCCCAGAAGTGGGATTGCTGGATCAGATGGTAATTCTATTTCTAGTTTTTTTAAGGAAACTCCATACTGTTCTCGATAGGGAGTGTATCAATTTACATTCCCACCAATAGTGGAAGAGGGCTCCTTTTGTCCACACCCTCCCCAGAATTGGTTGTTTGTAGATTTTCTGATGATGCCGATTCTAACAGGTGTGAGGTGATACCTCATTGTAGTTTTGATTTGCATTTCTCTAATAATTAGTGCTGTTGAGCAGCTTTTCATGGGCGTCTTGGCCATCTCTGTGTATTCTTTGAAGAAACGCCTCTTTAGATCTTCTGCCCATTTTTGTATTGGGTTGTTTGTTTTTTTAATATTAAGCTGCATGAGCTGTTTATATATATTGGAGATTAAACCTCTGTCCATTGATTCGTCTGCAACGATTTTCGCCCATTCTGAGGGATGCCTTTTTCCATTCCCGTGTTTTTTAACAAAAAAGGAAAGAAAGGAAAAGAAGCAGAACACTAATGTGCGTAAAATATGCCTTTTGAAACGGTCGTTTTGAAATATGGACGTCCTTTGAATTTTTTGGTCGATATGTGACCCCAGGATTTGTTTTCAGGGCAGGTGTCATTTACAGGCCTGCAATGATTTTGAATATCAACTGACCATTAGCGTTGGGATGAAAGCTGCTGTTGTGTGAAACGGCCACAAGGTGGCAGCAGTTCACCCTTACCAAATCTGGTTACTAGGGCAAGAGAGCCTCAGTGGAAGTGGTGTTCTAGATTGGAGTTTAGAATGGAATGTGCCAGGAGAAAGCCCCTCACGTTTGTCTCACTACTTCTTGTTCGTGTTTTTAATTTAATTTTTTTATTTTTTATTACAGCAAGTTTGATTACAATGTTTGGCTTGTTGTAGGTGTGGAAGATGTGGTTCTTTTACACATATACAGATGACTGTTCTTCTTGGGATCCTTTTCCCATGTACGTTATGACAGAATGTTGAGTAGTCCTCTCTTGGTATTCTGTAGGTCTTTGGTGATTATATATGTCACCTGTGTTTGTATATGTCTGTTAACCCCGATATCGTAATGAAACCAATCCTCACACCTTTCCATTGGTGAACCATAAGTTTGTTTAATGAATCTGTGATTGCCCTTCTCCGTGGAAATATCTGCCCTGGTATCCATTTTTAGGTAACACCTATAAGTGATATGATATGATATGTGTCTTTCACTTTCTGACTTACTACAAGTCACATGATTACTTCTAGACTCATCTACGGTGCTGCAAATGGCATTGTGTCCTTTTTTCCCTTGGCTTCTCTTCTGCCTTAGCGGGGTCCATTTTCAACAATGTGATTCCCTGAGGGTTGTGGATTAGCTGACCTGGGCAGCCTTACCCTGCCGGCCCGCCCTCCCCAGGTGTGCCTCGTTGAGGTCAATATAAACAGCGCTCCAGGCAGCAATAGCCCCTGAAGCTGTGCCTGACTCCATATTCTCTGCCCCGTCAGCAGTCTCGGGGCTGTGCTGGTGGGAGGGAGTGAGGGGCCACAGCTTTGTGGGTGGCCCGGTGTGAGTGGGGTTCTGCTGGCCTTTCTGCAGGAGTTGCCAGGCTGCCGCCTGTAAAGAAGAGGATGTGTCACCCATACCTTCCGCTGGAATTTCTCTCCGGACAGAGGTGAGGAAGGAAAAAAGCAGTGGGGGCCGGGACAGGAGGGGTATCTCAGGCAGGGCAATGGAAAGCTTCTGGAAGAGCGCCAGGGTCCAGGACCACGCTGGCTGGCCTGCAGGCACCAAGTTGGCCTGCGTGCTGTCGCTGGTGTGGCTCCACGGTCCTTCCTCTAGGCTTTCAAGCCCTTGTACATATTCAGGTGTTTTACCTGGAAAGGGTGGGAACAGTTCAGCAGCAGCTGGCCTGGGGCTCAGCTCACGTTTACTCACAGATGCCTCGGCACGGTCCCCAGCTTTGCAATGAGGACGCTCCTTGCGTGGGGGTTGGGTTGCTGGCTGTATGGGAGATGGTTCCCCACCTCTGACCAATTTCAGAATTGTTTACCACTGGAGCAAGTGCCGTGATAGGGTTTTCCTCTGTATAACTCGTGGGTTCACTTTTTTTTTCTTTTATGTTTCAAGTTAGATGTTATTCCTCTTTTATGTATTTATAGATATAAGCATGGAAATAATTCATTCCTATAAATACATCTGTGTGACGGGAATAACTTTTTTCTGTTTTATTTTTAAATTTTATTTTTTAAAATTTTGAAATTTTATTTATTTTTTTATACAGCACGTTATTATTAGTTATGTATTTTATGCATATACATGTATACAGGTCAATCCCAAACTCCCAACTCATCCCACCACCACCACCCCATGGCTTCCCACACTTGGTGTCCATACGTTTGTTCTCTACCTCTGTGTCTCTATTTCTTCCCTGCAAACCAGTTCATCTGTACCATTTTTAGGCTCCACATATATGCATTAATATACAATATTTGTTTTCCTATTTCTGACTTAATTCATTCTGTATGACAGTCTCTCGATCCATCGATGTCTCTACAAATGACCCAGTTTCATTCCTTTTTATGGCCGAGTAATATTCCATTTTATATATGTACCACATCTTTATCCATTTATCTGTCTGTGGGCATTTAGGTGGCTTCTATTTCCTGGCTATTGTAAATAGTGCTGCAACGAACTTTGTGGTGAATGTGCCTTTTTGATTTACGGTTTTCTCTGGGTATATGCCCAGAAGTGGGATTGCTGGATCAGATGGTAATTCTATTTCAAGTTTTTTTAAGGAAACTCCATACTGTTCTCGATAGGGAGTGTATCAATTTACATTCCCACCAATAGTGGAAGAGGGCTCCTTTTGTCCACACCCTCCCCAGAATTGGTTGTTTGTAGATTTTCTGATGATGCCGATTCTAACAGGTGTGAGGTGATACCTCATTGTAGTTTTGATTTGCATTTCTCTAATAATTAGTGCTGTTGAGCAGCTTTTCATGGGCGTCTTGGCCATCTCTGTGTATTCTTTGAAGAAACGCCTCTTTAGATCTTCTGCCCATTTTTGTATTGGGTTGTTTGTTTTTTTAATATTAAGCTGCATGAGCTGTTTATATATATTGGAGATTAAACCTCTGTCCATTGATTCGTCTGCAACGATTTTCGCCCATTCTGAGGGATGCCTTTTTCCATTCCCGTGTTTTTTAACAAAAAAGGAAAGAAAGGAAAAGAAGCAGAACACTAATGTGCGTAAAATATGCCTTTTGAAACGGTCGTTTTGAAATATGGACGTCCTTTGAATTTTTTGGTCGATATGTGACCCCAGGATTTGTTTTCAGGGCAGGTGTCATTTACAGGCCTGCAATGATTTTGAATATCAACTGACCATTAGCGTTGGGATTAAAGCTGCTGTTGTGTGAAACGGCCACAAGGTGGCAGCAGTTCACCCTTACCAAATCTGGTTACTAGGGCAAGACAGCCTCAGTGGAAGTGGTGTTCTAGATTGGAGTTTAGAATGGAATGTGCCAGGAGAAAGCCCCTCACGTTTGTCTCACTACTTCTTGTTCGTGTTTTTAATTTAATTTTTTTATTTTTTATTACAGCAAGTTTGATTACAATGTTTGGCTTGTTGTAGGTGTGGAAGATGTGGTTCTTTTACACATATACAGATGACTGTTCTTCTTGGGATCCTTTTCCCATGTACGTTATGACAGAATGTTGAGTAGTCCTCTCTTGGTATTCTGTAGGTCTTTGGTGATTATATATGTCACCTGTGTTTGTATATGTCTATTAACCCCGATATCGTAACGAAACCAATCCTCACACCTTTCCATTGGTGAACCATAAGTTTGTTTAATGAATCTGTGATTGCCCTTCTCCGTGGAAATATCTGCCCTGGTATCCATTTTTAGGTAACACCTATAAGTGATATGATATGATATGTGTCTTTCACTTTCTGACTTACTACAAGTCACGTGATTACTTCTAGACTCATCTACGGTGCTGCAAATGGCATTGTGTCCTTTTTTCCCTTGGCTTCTCTTCTGCCTTAGCGGGGTCCATTTTCAACAATGTGATTCCCTGAGGGTTGTGGATTAGCTGACCTGGGCAGCCTTACCCTGCCGGCCCGCCCTCCCCAGGTGTGCCTCGTTGAGGTCAATATAAACAGAGCTCCAGGCAGCAATAGCCCCTGAAGCTGTGCCTGACTCCATATTCTCTGCCCCGTCAGCAGTCTCGGGGCTGTGCTGGTGGGAGGGAGTGAGGGGCCACAGCTTTGTGGGTGGCCCGGTGTGAGTGGGGTTCTGCTGGCCTTTCTGCAGGAGTTGCCAGGCTGCCGCCTGTAAAGAAGAGGATGTGTCACCCATACCTTCCGCTGGAATTTCTCTCCGGACAGAGGTGAGGAAGGAAAAAAGCAGTGGGGGCCGGGACAGGAGGGGTATCTCAGGCAGGGCAATGGAAAGCTTCTGGAAGAGCGCCAGGGTCCAGGACCACGCTGGCTGGCCTGCTGGCACCAAGTTGGCCTGCGTGCTGTCGCTGGTGTGGCTCCACGGTCCTTCCTCTAGGCTTTCAAGCCCTTGTACATATTCAGGTGTTTTACCTGGAAAGGGTGGGAACAGTTCAGCAGCAGCTGGCCTGGGGCTCAGCTCACGTTTACTCACAGGTGCCTCGGCACGGTCCCCCAGCTTTGCAATGAGGACGCTCCTTGCGTGGGGGTTGGGTTGCTGGCTGTATGGGAGATGGTTCCCCACCTCTGACCAATTTCAGAATTGTTTACCACTGGAGCAAGTGCCGTGATAGGGTTTTCCTCTGTATAACTCGTGGGTTCACTTTTTTTTTTCTTTTATGTTTCAAGTTAGATGTTATTCCTCTTTTATGTATTTATAGATATAAGCATGGAAATAATTCATTCCTATAAATACATCTGTGTGACGGGAAGAACTTTTTTCTGTTTTATTTTTAAATTTTATTTTTTAAAATTTTGAAATTTTATTTATTTTTTTATACAGCACGTTATTATTAGTTATGTATTTTATGCATATACATGTATACAGGTCAATCCCAAACTCCCAACTCATCCCACCACCACCACCCCATGGCTTCCCACACTTGGTGTCCATATGTTTGTTCTCTACCTCTGTGTCTCTATTTCTTCCCTGCAAACCAGTTCATCTGTACCATTTTTAGGCTCCACATATATGCATTAATATACAATATTTGTTTTCCTCTTTCTGACTTACTTCATTCTGTATGACAGTCTCTCGATCCATCGATGTCTCTACAGATGACCCAGTTTCATTCCTTTTTATGGCCGAGTAATATTCCATTTTATATATGTACCACATCTTTATCCATTCATCTGTCTGTGGGCATTTAGGTTGCTTCCATTACCTGGCTATTGTAAATAGTGCTGCAACGAACATTGTGGTGAATGTGCCTTTTTGAAATACGGTTTTCTCTGGGTATATGCCCAGAAGTGGGATTGCTGGATCAGATGGTAATTCTATTTCTATTTTTTTTAAGGAAACTCCATACTGTTCTCCATAGGGAGTGTATCAATTTACATTCCCACCAATAGTGGAAGAGGGCTCCTTTTGTCCACACCCTCCCCAGAATTGGTTGTTTGTAGATTTTCTGATGATGCCGATTCTAACAGGTGTGAGGTGATACCTCATTGTAGTTTTGATTTGCATTTCTCTAATAATTAGTGCTGTTGAGCAGCTTTTCATGTGCGTCTTGGCCATCTCTCTGTCTCCTTTGAAGAAACGTCTCTTTAGATCTTCTGCCCATTTTTTTGGGTTGTTTGTTTTTTAATATTAAGCTGCATGAGCTGTTTATATATATTGGAGATTAAACCTCTGTCCATTGATTCGTCTGAAACGATTTTCGCCCATTCTGAGGGATGCCTTTTTCCATTCCCGTGTTTTTTAACAAAAAAGGAAAGAAAAGAAAAGAAGCAGAACACTAATGTGCGTAAAATATGCCTTTTGAAACGGTCGTTTTGAAATATGGACGTCCTTTGAATTTTTTGGTCGATATGTGACCCCAGGATTTGTTTTCAGGGCAGGTGTCATTTACAGGCCTGCAATGATTTTGAATATCAACTGACCATTAGCGTTGGGATTAAAGCTGCTGTTGTGTGAAACGGCCACAAGGTGGCAGCAGTTCACCCTTACCAAATCTGGTTACTAGGGCAAGAGAGCCTCAGTGGAAGTGGTGTTCTAGATTGGAGTTTAGAATGGAATGTGCCAGGAGAAAGCCCCTCACGTTTGTCTCACTACTTCTTGTTCGTGTTTTTAATTTAATTTTTTTATTTTTTATTACAGCAAGTTTGATTACAATGTTTGGCTTGTTGTAGGTGTGGAAGATGTGGTTCTTTTACACATATACAGATGACTGTTCTTCTTGGGATCCTTTTCCCATGTACGTTATGACAGAATGTTGAGTAGTCCTCTCTTGGTATTCTGTAGGTCTTTGGTGATTATATATGTCACCTGTGTTTGTATATGTCTGTTAACCCCGATATCGTAATGAAACCAATCCTCACACCTTTCCATTGGTGAACCATAAGTTTGTTTAATGAATCTGTGATTGCCCTTCTCCGTGGAAATATCTGCCCTGGTATCCATTTTTAGGTAACACCTATAAGTGATATGATATGATATGTGTCTTTCACTTTCTGACTTACTACAAGTCACATGATTACTTCTAGACTCATCTACGGTGCTGCAAATGGCATTGTGTCCTTTTTTCCCTTGGCTTCTCTTCTGCCTTAGCGGGGTCCATTTTCAACAATGTGATTCCCTGAGGGTTGTGGATTAGCTGACCTGGGCAGCCTTACCCTGCCGGCCCGCCCTCCCCAGGTGTGCCTCGTTGAGGTCAATATAAACAGAGCTCCAGGCAGCAATAGCCCCTGAAGCTGTGCCTGACTCCATATTATCTGCCCCGTCAGCAGTCTCGGGGCTGTGCTGGTGGGAGGGAGTGAGGGGCCACAGCTTTGTGGGTGGCCCGGTGTGAGTGGGGTTCTGCTGGCCTTTCTGCAGGAGTTGCCAGGCTGCCGCCTGTAAAGAAGAGGATGTGTCACCCATACCTTCCGCTGGAATTTCTCTCCGGACAGAGGTGAGGAAGGAAAAAAGCAGTGGGGGCCGGGACAGGAGGGGTATCTCAGGCAGGGCAATGGAAAGCTTCTGGAAGAGCGCCAGGGTCCAGGACCACGCTGGCTGGCCTGCAGGCACCAAGTTGGCCTGCGTGCTGTCGCTGGTGTGGCTCCACGGTCCTTCCTCTAGGCTTTCAAGCCCTTGTACATATTCAGGTGTTTTACCTGGAAAGGGTGGGAACAGTTCAGCAGCAGCTGGCCTGGGGCTCAGCTCACGTTTACTCACAGATGCCTCGGCACGGTCCCCAGCTTTGCAATGAGGACGCTCCTTGCGTGGGGGTTGGGTTGCTGGCTGTATGGGAGATGGTTCCCCACCTCTGACCAATTTCAGAATTGTTTACCACTGGAGCAAGTGCCGTGATAGGGTTTTCCTCTGTATAACTCGTGGGTTCACTTTTTTTTTCTTTTATGTTTCAAGTTAGATGTTATTCCTCTTTTATGTATTTATAGATATAAGCATGGAAATAATTCATTCCTATAAATACATCTGTGTGACGGGAATAACTTTTTTCTGTTTTATTTTAAAATTTTATTTTTTAAAATTTTGAAATTTTATTTATTTTTTTATACAGCACGTTATTATTAGTTATGTATTTTATGCATATACATGTATACAGGTCAATCCCAAACTCCCAACTCATCCCACCACCACCACCCCATGGCTTCCCACACTTGGTGTCCATACGTTTGTTCTCTACCTCTGTGTCTCTATTTCTTCCCTGCAAACCAGTTCATCTGTACCATTCTTAGGCTCCACATATATGCATTAATATACAATATTTGTTTTCCTATTTCTGACTTAATTCATTCTGTATGACAGTCTCTCGATCCATCAATGTCTCTACAAATGACCCAGTTTCATTCCTTTTTATGGCCGAGTAATATTCCATTTTATATATGTACCACATCTTTATCCATTTATCTGTCTGTGGGCATTTAGGTGGCTTCTATTACCTGGCTATTGTAAATAGTGCTGCAACGAACTTTGTGGTGAATGTGCCTTTTTGATTTACGGTTTTCTCTGGGTATATGCCCAGAAGTGGGATTGCTGGATCAGATGGTAATTCTATTTCTAGTTTTTTTAAGGAAACTCCATACTGTTCTCCATAGTGACTGTATCAATTTACATTCCCACCAAGAGTGGAAGAGGGCTCCTTTTGTCCACACCCTCCCCAGAATTGGTTGTTTGTAGATTTTCTGATGATGCCGATTCTAACAGGTGTGAGGTGATACCTCATTGTAGTTTTGATTTGCATTTCTCTAATAATTAGTGCTGTTGAGCAGCTTTTCATGGGCGTCTTGGCCATCTCTGTGTCTTCTTTGAAGAAACGCCTCTTTAGATCTTCTGCCCATTTTTGTATTGGGTTGTTTGTTTTTTTAATATTAAGCTGCATGAGCTGTTTATATATATTGGAGATTAAACCTCTGTCCATTGATTCGTCTGCAACGATTTTCGCCCATTCTGAGGGATGCCTTTTTCCATTCCCGTGTTTTTTAACAAAAAAGGAAAGAAAGGAAAAGAAGCAGAACACTAATGTGCGTAAAATATGCCTTTTGAAACGGTCGTTTTGAAATATGGACGTCCTTTGAATTTTTTGGTCGATATGTGACCCCAGGATTTGTTTTCAGGGCAGGTGTCATTTACAGGCCTGCAATGATTTTGAATATCAACTGACCATTAGCGTTGGGATTAAAGCTGCTGTTGTGTGAAACGGCCACAAGGTGGCAGCAGTTCACCCTTACCAAATCTGGTTACTAGGGCAAGAGAGCCTCAGTGGAAGTGGTGTTCTAGATTGGAGTTTAGAATGGAATGTGCCAGGAGAAAGCCCCTCACGTTTGTCTCACTACTTCTTGTTCGTGTTTTTAATTTAATTTTTTTATTTTTTATTACAGCAACTTTGATTACAATGTTTGGCTTGTTGTAGGTGTGGAAGATGTGGTTCTTTTACACATATACAGATGACTGTACTTCTTGGGATCCTTTTCCCATGTACGTTATGACAGAATGTTGAGTAGTCCTCTCTTGGTATTCTGTAGGTCTTTGGTGATTATATATGTCACCTGTGTTTGTATATGTGTATTAACCCCGATATCGTAACGAAACCAATCCTCACACCTTTCCATTGGTGAACCATAAGTTTGTTTAATGAATCTGTGATTGCCCTTCTCCGTGGAAATATCTGCCCTGGTATCCATTTTTAGGTAACACCTATAAGTGATATGATATGATATGTGTCTTTCACTTTCTGACTTACTACAAGTCACGTGATTACTTCTAGACTCATCTACGGTGCTGCAAATGGCATTGTGTCCATTTTTCCCTTGGCTTCTCTTCTGCCTTAGCGGGGTCCATTTTCAACAATGTGATTCCCTGAGGGTTGTGGATTAGCTGACCTGGGCAGCCTTACCCTGCCGGCCCGCCCTCCCCAGGTGTGCCTCGTTGAGGTCAATATAAACAGAGCTCCAGGCAGCAATAGCCCCTGAAGCTGTGCCTGACTCCATATTCTCTGCCCCGTCAGCAGTCTCGGGGCTGTGCTGGTGGGAGGGAGTGAGGGGCCACAGCTTTGTGGGTGGCCCGGTGTGAGTGGGGTTCTGCTGGCCTTTCTGCAGGAGTTGCCAGGCTGCCGCCTGTAAAGAAGAGGATGTGTCACCCATACCTTCCGCTGGAATTTCTCTCCGGACAGAGGTGAGGAAGGAAAAAAGCAGTGGGGGCCGGGACAGGAGGGGTATCTCAGGCAGGGCAATGGAAAGCTTCTGGAAGAGCGCCAGGGTCCAGGACCACGCTGGCTGGCCTGCAGGCACCAAGTTGGCCTGCGTGCTGTCGCTGGTGTGGCTCCACGGTCCTTCCTCTAGGCTTTCAAGCCCTTGTACATATTCAGGTGTTTTACCTGGAAAGGGTGGGAACAGTTCAGCAGCAGCTGGCCTGGGGCTCAGCTCACGTTTACTCACAGATGCCTCGGCACGGTCCCCCAGCTTTGCAATGAGGACGCTCCTTGCGTGGGGGTTGGGTTGCTGGCTGTATGGGAGATGGTTCCCCACCTCTGACCAATATCAGAATTGTTTACCACTGGAGCAAGTGCCGTGATAGGGTTTTCCTCTGTATAACTCGTGGGTTCACTTTTTTTTTCTTTTATGTTTCAAGTTAGATGTTATTCCTCTTTTATGTATTTATAGATATAAGCATGGAAATAATTCATTCCTATAAATACATCTGTGTGACGGGAAGAACTTTTTTCTGTTTTATTTTTAAATTTTATTTTTTAAAATTTTGAAATTTTATTTATTTTTTTATACAGCACGTTATTATTAGTTATGTATTTTATGCATATACATGTATACAGGTCAATCCCAAACTCCCAACTCATCCCACCACCACCACCCCATGGCTTCCCACACTTGGTGTCCATACGTTTGTTCTCTACCTCTGTGTCTCTATTTCTTCCCTGCAAACCAGTTCATCTGTACCATTTTTAGGCTCCACATATATGCATTAATATACAATATTTGTTTTCCTCTTTCTGACTTACTTCATTCTGTATGACAGTCTCTCGATCCATCGATGTCTCTACAGATGACCCAGTTTCATTCCTTTTTATGGCCGAGTAATATTCCATTTTATATATGTACCACATCTTTATCCATTCATCTGTCTGTGGGCATTTAGGTTGCTTCCATTACCTGGCTATTGTAAATAGTGCTGCAACGAACATTGTGGTGAATGTGCCTTTTTGAAATACGGTTTTCTCTGGGTATATGCCCAGAAGTGGGATTGCTGGATCAGATGGTAATTCTATTTCTAATTTTTTAAGGAAACTCCATACTGTTCTCCATAGGGAGTGTATCAATTTACATTCCCACCAATAGTGGAAGAGGGCTCCTTTTGTCCACACCCTCCCCAGAATTGGTTGTTTGTAGATTTTCTGATGATGCCGATTCTAACAGGTGTGAGGTGATACCTCATTGTAGTTTTGATTTGCATTTCTCTAATAATTAGTGCTGTTGAGCAGCTTTTCATGTGCGTCTTGGCCATCTCACTGTCTCCTTTGAAGAAACGTCTCTTTAGATCTTCTGCCCATTTTTTTTGGGTTGTTTGTTTTTTAATATTAAGCTGCATGAACTGTTTATATATATTGGAGATTAAACCTCTGTCCATTGATTCGTCTGCAACGATTTTCGCCCATTCTGAGGGATGCCTTTTTCCATTCCCGTGTTTTTTAACAAAAAAGGAAAGAAAGGAAAAGAAGCAGAACACTAATGTGTGTAAAATATGCCTTTTGAAACGGTCGTTTTGAAATATGGACGTCCTTTGAATTTTTTGGTCGATATGTGACCCCAGGATTTGTTTTCAGGGCAGGTGTCATTTACAGGCCTGCAATGATTTTGAATATCAACTGACCATTAGCGTTGGGATTAAAGCTGCTGTTGTGTGAAACGGCCACAAGGTGGCAGCAGTTCACCCTTACCAAATCTGGTTACTAGGGCAAGAGAGCCTCAGTGGAAGTGGTGTTCTAGATTGGAGTTTAGAATGGAATGTGCCAGGAGAAAGCCCCTCACGTTTGTCTCACTACTTCTTGTTCGTGTTTTTAATTTAATTTTTTTATTTTTTATTACAGCAAGTTTGATTACAATGTTTGGCTTGTTGTAGGTGTGGAAGATGTGGTTCTTTTACACATATACAGATGACTGTTCTTCTTGGGATCCTTTTCCCATGTACGTTATGACAGAATGTTGAGTAGTCCTCTCTTGGTATTCTGTAGGTCTTTGGTGATTATATATGTCACCTGTGTTTGTATATGTCTGTTAACCCCGATATCGTAATGAAACCAATCCTCACACCTTTCCATTGGTGAACCATAAGTTTGTTTAATGAATCTGTGATTGCCCTTCTCCGTGGAAATATCTGCCCTGGTATCCATTTTTAGGTAACACCTATAAGTGATATGATATGATATGTGTCTTTCACTTTCTGACTTACTACAAGTCACATGATTACTTCTAGACTCATCTACGGTGCTGCAAATGACATTGTGTCCTTTTTTCCCTTGGCTTCTCTTCTGCCTTAGCGGGGTCCATTTTCAACAATGTGATTCCCTGAGGGTTGTGGATTAGCTGACCTGGGCAGCCTTACCCTGCCGGCCCGCCCTCCCCAGGTGTGCCTCGTTGAGGTCAATATAAACAGAGCTCCAGGCAGCAATAGCCCCTGAAGCTGTGCCTGACTCCATATTCTCTGCCCCGTCAGCAGTCTCGGGGCTGTGCTGGTGGGAGGGAGTAAGGGGCCACAGCTTTGTGGGTGGCCCGGTGTGAGTGGGGTTCTGCTGGCCTTTCTGCAGGAGTTGCCAGGCTGCCGCCTGTAAAGAAGAGGATGTGTCACCCATACCTTCCGCTGGAATTTCTCTCCGGACAGAGGTGAGGAAGGAAAAAAGCAGTGGGGGCCGGGACAGGAGGGGTATCTCAGGCAGGGCAATGGAAAGCTTCTGGAAGTGCGCCAGGGTCCAGGACCACGCTGGCTGGCCTGCAGGCACCAAGTTGGCCTGCGTGCTGTCGCTGGTGTGGCTCCACGGTCCTTCCTCTAGGCTTTCAAGCCCTTGTACATATTCAGGTGTTTTACCTGGAAAGGGTGGGAACAGTTCAGCAGCAGCTGGCCTGGGGCTCACCTCACGTTTACTCACAGATGCCTCGGCACGGTCCCCAGCTTTGCAATGAGGACGCTCCTTGTGTGGGGGTTGGGTTGCTGGCTGTATGAGAGATGGTTCCCCACCTCTGACCAATTTCAGAATTGTTTACCACTGGAGCAAGTGCCGTGATAGGGTTTTCCTCTGTATAACTCGTGGGTTCACTTTTTTTTTCTTTTATGTTTCAAGTTAGATGTTATTCCTCTTTTATGTATTTATAGATATAAGCATGGAAATAATTCATTCCTATAAATACATCTGTGTGACGGGAAGAACTTTTTTCTGTTTTATTTTAAAATTTTATTTTTTAAAATTTTGAAATTTTATTTATTTTTTTATACAGCACGTTATTATTAGTTATGTATTTTATGCATATACATGTATACAGGTCAATCCCAAACTCCCAACTCATCCCACCACCACCACCCCATGGCTTCCCACACTTGGTGTCCATACGTTTGTTCTCTACCTCTGTGTCTCTATTTCTTCCCTGCAAACCAGTTCATCTGTACCATTCTTAGGCTCCACATATATGCATTAATATACAATATTTGTTTTCCTATTTCTGACTTAATTCATTCTGTATGACAGTCTCTCGATCCATCAATGTCTCTACAAATGACCCAGTTTCATTCCTTTTTATGGCCGAGTAATATTCCATTTTATATATGTACCACATCTTTATCCATTTATCTGTCTGTGGGCATTTAGGTGGCTTCTATTACCTGGCTATTGTAAATAGTGCTGCAACGAACTTTGTGGTGAATGTGCCTTTTTGATTTACGGTTTTCTCTGGGTATATGCCCAGAAGTGGGATTGCTGGATCAGATGGTAATTCTATTTCTAGTTTTTTTAAGGAAACTCCATACTGTTCTCCATAGTGACTGTATCAATTTACATTCCCACCAAGAGTGGAAGAGGGCTCCTTTTGTCCACACCCTCCCCAGAATTGGTTGTTTGTAGATTTTCTGATGATGCCGATTCTAACAGGTGTGAGGTGATACCTCATTGTAGTTTTGATTTGCATTTCTCTAATAATTAGTGCTGTTGAGCAGCTTTTCATGGGCGTCTTGGCCATCTCTGTGTCTTCTTTGAAGAAACGCCTCTTTAGATCTTCTGCCCATTTTTGTATTGGGTTGTTTGTTTTTTTAATATTAAGCTGCATGAGCTGTTTATATATATTGGAGATTAAACCTCTGTCCATTGATTCGTCTGCAACGATTTTCGCCCATTCTGAGGGATGCCTTTTTCCATTCCCGTGTTTTTTAACAAAAAAGGAAAGAAAGGAAAAGAAGCAGAACACTAATGTGCGTAAAATATGCCTTTTGAAACGGTCGTTTTGAAATATGGACGTCCTTTGAATTTTTTGGTCGATATGTGACCCCAGGATTTGTTTTCAGGGCAGGTGTCATTTACAGGCCTGCAATGATTTTGAATATCAACTGACCATTAGCGTTGGGATTAAAGCTGCTGTTGTGTGAAACGGCCACAAGGTGGCAGCAGTTCACCCTTACCAAATCTGGTTACTAGGGCAAGAGAGCCTCAGTGGAAGTGGTGTTCTAGATTGGAGTTTAGAATGGAATGTGCCAGGAGAAAGCCCCTCACGTTTGTCTCACTACTTCTTGTTCGTGTTTTTAATTTAATTTTTTTATTTTTTATTACAGCAACTTTGATTACAATGTTTGGCTTGTTGTAGGTGTGGAAGATGTGGTTCTTTTACACATATACAGATGACTGTACTTCTTGGGATCCTTTTCCCATGTACGTTATGACAGAATGTTGAGTAGTCCTCTCTTGGTATTCTGTAGGTCTTTGGTGATTATATATGTCACCTGTGTTTGTATATGTGTATTAACCCCGATATCGTAACGAAACCAATCCTCACACCTTTCCATTGGTGAACCATAAGTTTGTTTAATGAATCTGTGATTGCCCTTCTCCGTGGAAATATCTGCCCTGGTATCCATTTTTAGGTAACACCTATAAGTGATATGATATGATATGTGTCTTTCACTTTCTGACTTACTACAAGTCACGTGATTACTTCTAGACTCATCTACGGTGCTGCAAATGGCATTGTGTCCTTTTTTCCCTTGGCTTCTCTTCTGCCTTAGCGGGGTCCATTTTCAACAATGTGATTCCCTGAGGGTTGTGGATTAGCTGACCTGGGCAGCCTTACCCTGCCGGCCCGCCCTCCCCAGGTGTGCCTCGTTGAGGTCAATATAAACAGAGCTCCAGGCAGCAATAGCCCCTGAAGCTGTGCCTGACTCCATATTCTCTGCCCCGTCAGCAGTCTCGGGGCTGTGCTGGTGGGAGGGAGTGAGGGGCCACAGCTTTGTGGGTGGCCCGGTGTGAGTGGGGTTCTGCTGGCCTTTCTGCAGGAGTTGCCAGGCTGCCGCCTGTAAAGAAGAGGATGTGTCACCCATACCTTCCGCTGGAATTTCTCTCCGGACAGAGGTGAGGAAGGAAAAAAGCAGTGGGGGCCGGGACAGGAGGGGTATCTCAGGCAGGGCAATGGAAAGCTTCTGGAAGAGCGCCAGGGTCCAGGACCACGCTGGCTGGCCTACAGGCACCAAGTTGGCCTGCGTGCTCTCGCTGGTGTGGCTCCACGGTCCTTCCTCTAGGCTTTCAAGCCCTTGTACATATTCAGGTGTTTTACCTGGAAAGGGTGGGAACAGTTCAGCAGCAGCTGGCCTGAGGCTCAGCTCAGGTTTACTCACAGATGCCTCGGCACGGTCCCCCAGCTTTGCAATGAGGACGCTCCTTGTGTGGGGGCTGGGTTGCTGGCTGTATGGGAGATGGTTCCCCACCTCTGACCAATTTCAGAATTGTTTACCACTGGAGCAAGTGCCGTGATAGGGTTTTCCTCTGTATAACTCGTGGGTTCACTTTTTTTTTCTTTTATGTTTCAAGTTAGATGTTATTCCTCTTTTATGTATTTATAGATATAAGCATGGAAATAATTCATTCCTATAAATACATCTGTGTGACGGGAAGAACTATTTTCTGTTTTATTTTTAAATTTTATTTTTTAAAATTTTGAAATTTTATTTATTTTTTATACAGCACGTTATTATTAGTTATGTATTTTATGCATATACATGTATACAGGTCAATCCCAAACTCCCAACTCATCCCACCACCACCACCCCATGGCTTCCCACACTTGGTGTCCATACGTTTGTTCTCTACTTCTGTGTCTCTATTTCTTCCCTGCAAACCAGTTCATCTGTACCATTTTTAGGCTCCACATATATGCATTAATATACAATATTTGTTTTCCACTTTCTGACTTACTTCATTCTGTATGACAGTCTCTCGATCCATCGATGTCTCTAAAAATGACCCAGTTTAATTCCTTTTTATGGCCGAGTAATATTCCATTTTATATACCTACCACATCTTTATCCATTCATCTGTCTGTGGGCATTTAGGTTGCTTCCATTACCTGGCTATTGTAAATAGTGCTGCAACGAAAATTGTGGTGAATGTGCCTTTTTGATTTACGGTTTTATCTGGGTATATGCCCAGAAGTGGTATTGCTGGATCAGATGGTAATTCTATTTCTAGTTTTTTTAAGGAAACTCCATACAGTTCTCCATAGTGACTGTATCAATTTACATTCCCACCAATAGTGGAAGAGGGCTCCTTTTGTCCACACCCTCCCCAGAATTGGTTGTTTGTAGATTTTCTGATGATGCCGATTCTAACAGGTGTGAGGTGATACCTCATTGTAGTTTTGATTTGCATTTCTCTAATAATTAGTGCTGTTGAGCAGCTTTTCATGTGCGTCTTGGCCATCTCACTGTCTCCTTTGAAGAAACGTCTCTTTAGATCTTCTGCCCATTTTTTTGGGGTTGTTTGTTTTTTAATATTAAGCTGCATGAGCTGTTTATATATATTGGAGATTAAACCTCTGTCCATTGATTCGTCTGCAACGATTTTCGCCCATTCTGAGGGATGCCTTTTTCCATTCCCGTGTTTTTTAACAAAAAAGGAAAGAAAGGAAAAGAAGCAGAACACTAATGTGCGTAAAATATGCCTTTTGAAACGGTCGTTTTGAAATATGGACGTCCTTTGAATTTTTTGGTCGATATGTGACCCCAGGATTTGTTTTCAGGGCAGGTGTCATTTACAGGCCTGCAATGATTTTGAATATCAACTGACCATTAGCGTTGGGATTAAAGCTGCTGTTGTGTGAAACGGCCACAAGGTGGCAGCAGTTCACCCTTACCAAATCTGGTTACTAGGGCAAGAGAGCCTCAGTGGAAGTGGTGTTCTAGATTGGAGTTTAGAATGGAATGTGCCAGGAGAAAGCCCCTCACGTTTGTCTCTCTACTTCTTGTTCGTGTTTTTAATTTAATTTTTTTATTTTTTATTACAGCAAGTTTGATTACAATGTTTGGCTTGTTGTAGGTGTGGAAGATGTGGTTCTTTTACACATATACAGATGACTGTTCTTCTTGGGATCCTTTTCCCATGTACGTTATGACAGAATGTTGAGTAGTCCTCTCTTGGTATTCTGTAGGTCTTTGGTGATTATATATGTCACCTGTGTTTGTATATGTCTGTTAACCCCGATATCGTAATGAAACCAATCCTCACACCTTTCCATTGGTGAACCATAAGTTTGTTTAATGAATCTGTGATTGCCCTTCTCCGTGGAAATATCTGCCCTGGTATCCATTTTTAGGTAACACCTATAAGTGATATGATATGATATGTGTCTTTCACTTTCTGACTTACTACAAGTCACATGATTACTTCTAGACTCATCTACGGTGCTGCAAATGGCATTGTGTCCTTTTTTCCCTTGGCTTCTCTTCTGCCTTAGCGGGGTCCATTTTCAACAATGTGATTCCCTGAGGGTTGTGGATTAGCTGACCTGGGCAGCCTTACCCTGCCGGCCCGCCCTCCCCAGGTGTGCCTCGTTGAGGTCAATATAAACAGAGCTCCAGGCAGCAATAGCCCCTGAAGCTGTGCCTGACTCCATATTCTCTGCCCCGTCAGCAGTCTCGGGGCTGTGCTGGTGGGAGGGAGTGAGGGGCCACAGCTTTGTGGGTGGCCCGGTGTGAGTGGGGTTCTGCTGGCCTTTCTGCAGGAGTTGCCAGGCTGCCGCCTGTAAAGAAGAGGATGTGTCACCCATACCTTCCGCTGGAATTTCTCTCCGGACAGAGGTGAGGAAGGAAAAAAGCAGTGGGGGCCGGGACAGGAGGGGTATCTCAGGCAGGGCAATGGAAAGCTTCTGGAAGTGCGCCAGGGTCCAGGACCACGCTGGCTGGCCTGCAGGCACCAAGTTGGCCTGCGTGCTGTCGCTGGTGTGGCTCCACGGTCCTTCCTCTAGGCTTTCAAGCCCTTGTACATATTCAGGTGTTTTACCTGGAAAGGGTGGGAACAGTTCAGCAGCAGCTGGCCTGGGGCTCACCTCACGTTTACTCACAGATGCCTCGGCACGGTCCCCAGCTTTGCAATGAGGACGCTCCTTGTGTGGGGGTTGGGTTGCTGGCTGTATGAGAGATGGTTCCCCACCTCTGACCAATTTCAGAATTGTTTACCACTGGAGCAAGTGCCGTGATAGGGTTTTCCTCTGTATAACTCGTGGGTTCACTTTTTTTTTCTTTTATGTTTCAAGTTAGATGTTATTCCTCTTTTATGTATTTATAGATATAAGCATGGAAATAATTCATTCCTATAAATACATCTGTGTGACGGGAAGAACTTTTTTCTGTTTTATTTTAAAATTTTATTTTTTAAAATTTTGAAATTTTATTTATTTTTTTATACAGCACGTTATTATTAGTTATGTATTTTATGCATATACATGTATACAGGTCAATCCCAAACTCCCAACTCATCCCACCACCACCACCCCATGGCTTCCCACACTTGGTGTCCATACGTTTGTTCTCTACCTCTGTGTCTCTATTTCTTCCCTGCAAACCAGTTCATCTGTACCATTCTTAGGCTCCACATATATGCATTAATATACAATATTTGTTTTCCTATTTCTGACTTAATTCATTCTGTATGACAGTCTCTCGATCCATCAATGTCTCTACAAATGACCCAGTTTCATTCCTTTTTATGGCCGAGTAATATTCCATTTTATATATGTACCACATCTTTATCCATTTATCTGTCTGTGGGCATTTAGGTGGCTTCTATTACCTGGCTATTGTAAATAGTGCTGCAACGAACTTTGTGGTGAATGTGCCTTTTTGATTTACGGTTTTCTCTGGGTATATGCCCAGAAGTGGGATTGCTGGATCAGATGGTAATTCTATTTCTAGTTTTTTTAAGGAAACTCCATACTGTTCTCCATAGTGACTGTATCAATTTACATTCCCACCAAGAGTGGAAGAGGGCTCCTTTTGTCCACACCCTCCCCAGAATTGGTTGTTTGTAGATTTCCTGATGATGCCGATTCTAACAGGTGTGAGGTGATACCTCATTGTAGTTTTGATTTGCATTTCTCTAATAATTAGTGCTGTTGAGCAGCTTTTCATGTGCGTCTTGGCCATCTCTGTGTCTTCTTTGAAGAAACGCCTCTTTAGATCTTCTGCCCATTTTTGTATTGGGTTGTTTGTTTTTTTTAATATTAAGCTGCATGAGCTGTTTATATATATTGGAGATTAAACCTCTGTCCATTGATTCGTCTGCAACGATTTTCGCCCATTCTGAGGGATGCCTTTTTCCATTCCCGTGTTTTTTAACAAAAAAGGAAAGAAAGGAAAAGAAGCAGAACACTAATGTGCGTAAAATATGCCTTTTGAAACGGTCGTTTTGAAATATGGATGTCCTTTGAATTTTTTGGTCGATATGTGACCCCAGGATTTGTTTTCAGGGCAGGTGTCATTTACAGGCCTGCAATGATTTTGAATATCAACTGACCATTAGCATTGGGATTAAAGCTGCTGTTGTGTGAAACGGCCACAAGGTGGCAGCAGTTCACCCTTACCAAATCTGGTTACTAGGGCAAGAGAGCCTCAGTGGAAGTGGTGTTCTAGATTGGAGTTTAGAATGGAATGTGCCAGGAGAAAGCCCCTCACGTTTGTCTCACTACTTCTTGTTCGTGTTTTTAATTTAATTTTTTTATTTTTTATTACAGCAAGTTTGATTACAATGTTTGGCTTGTTGTAGGTGTGGAAGATGTGGTTCTTTTACACATATACAGATGACTGTTCTTCTTGGGATCCTTTTCCCATGTACGCTATGACAGAATGTTGAGTAGTCCTCTCTTGGTATTCTGTAGGTCTTTGGTGATTATATATGTCACCTGTGTTTGTATATGTCTATTAACCCCGATATCGTAACGAAACCAATCCTCACACCTTTCCATTGGTGAACCATAAGTTTGTTTAATGAATCTGTGATTGCCCTTCTCCGTGGAAATATCTGCCCTGGTATCCATTTTTAGGTAACACCTATAAGTGATATGATATGATATGTGTCTTTCACTTTCTGACTTACTACAAGTCACGTGATTACTTCTAGACTCATCTACGGTGCTGCAAATGGCATTGTGTCCTTTTTTCCCTTGGCTTCTCTTCTGCCTTAGCGGGGTCCATTTTCAACAATGTGATTCCCTGAGGGTTGTGGATTAGCTGACCTGGGCAGCCTTACCCTGCCGGCCCGCCCTCCCCAGGTGTGCCTCGTTGAGGTCAATATAAACAGAGCTCCAGGCAGCAATAGCCCCTGAAGCTGTGCCTGACTCCATATTCTCTGCCCCGTCAGCAGTCTCGGGGCTGTGCTGGTGGGAGGGAGTGAGGGGCCACAGCTTTGTGGGTGGCCCGGTGTGAGTGGGGTTCTGCTGGCCTTTCTGCAGGAGTTGCCAGGCTGCCGCCTGTAAAGAAGAGGATGTGTCACCCATACCTTCCGCTGGAATTTCTCTCCGGACAGAGGTGAGGAAGGAAAAAAGCAGTGGGGGCCGGGACAGGAGGGGTATCTCAGGCAGGGCAATGGAAAGCTTCTGGAAGAGCGCCAGGGTCCAGGACCACGCTGGCTGGCCTACAGGCACCAAGTTGGCCTGCGTGCTCTCGCTGGTGTGGCTCCACGGTCCTTCCTCTAGGCTTTCAAGCCCTTGTACATATTCAGGTGTTTTACCTGGAAAGGGTGGGAACAGTTCAGCAGCAGCTGGCCTGAGGCTCAGCTCAGGTTTACTCACAGATGCCTCGGCACGGTCCCCCAGCTTTGCAATGAGGACGCTCCTTGTGTGGGGGCTGGGTTGCTGGCTGTATGGGAGATGGTTCCCCACCTCTGACCAATTTCAGAATTGTTTACCACTGGAGCAAGTGCCGTGATAGGGTTTTCCTCTGTATAACTCGTGGGTTCACTTTTTTTTTCTTTTATGTTTCAAGTTAGATGTTATTCCTCTTTTATGTATTTATAGATATAAGCATGGAAATAATTCATTCCTATAAATACATCTGTGTGACGGGAAGAACTATTTTCTGTTTTATTTTTAAATTTTATTTTTTAAAATTTTGAAATTTTATTTATTTTTTTATACAGCACGTTATTATTAGTTATGTATTTTATGCATATACATGTATACAGGTCAATCCCAAACTCCCAACTCATCCCACCACCACCACCCCATGGCTTCCCACACTTGGTGTCCATACGTTTGTTCTCTACCTCTGTGTCTCTATTTCTTCCCTGCAAACCAGTTCATCTGTACCATTTTTAGGCTCCACATATATGCATTAATATACAATATTTGTTTTCCACTTTCTGACTTACTTCATTCTGTATGACAGTCTCTCGATCCATCGATGTCTCTAAAAATGACCCAGTTTAATTCCTTTTTATGGCCGAGTAATATTCCATTTTATATACCTACCACATCTTTATCCATTCATCTGTCTGTGGGCATTTAGGTTGCTTCCATTACCTGGCTATTGTAAATAGTGCTGCAACGAAAATTGTGGTGAATGTGCCTTTTTGAAATACGGTTTTATCTGGGTATATGCCCAGAAGTGGTATTGCTGGATCAGATGGTAATTCTATTTCTAGTTTTTTTAAGGAAACTCCATACAGTTCTCCATAGTGACTGTATCAATTTACATTCCCACCAATAGTGGAAGAGGGCTCCTTTTGTCCACACCCTCCCCAGAATTGGTTGTTTGTAGATTTTCTGATGATGCCGATTCTAACAGGTGTGAGGTGATACCTCATTGTAGTTTTGATTTGCATTTCTCTAATAATTAGTGCTGTTGAGCAGCTTTTCATGTGCGTCTTGGCCATCTCACTGTCTCCTTTGAAGAAACGTCTCTTTAGATCTTCTGCCCATTTTTTTGGGGTTGTTTGTTTTTTAATATTAAGCTGCATGAGCTGTTTATATATATTGGAGATTAAACCTCTGTCCATTGATTCGTCTGCAACGATTTTCGCCCATTCTGAGGGATGCCTTTTTCCATTCCCGTGTTTTTTAACAAAAAAGGAAAGAAAGGAAAAGAAGCAGAACACTAATGTGCGTAAAATATGCCTTTTGAAACGGTCGTTTTGAAATATGGACGTCCTTTGAATTTTTTGGTCGATATGTGACCCCAGGATTTGTTTTCAGGGCAGGTGTCATTTACAGGCCTGCAATGATTTTGAATATCAACTGACCATTAGCGTTGGGATTAAAGCTGCTGTTGTGTGAAACGGCCACAAGGTGGCAGCAGTTCACCCTTACCAAATCTGGTTACTAGGGCAAGAGAGCCTCAGTGGAAGTGGTGTTCTAGATTGGAGTTTAGAATGGAATGTGCCAGGAGAAAGCCCCTCACGTTTGTCTCACTACTTCTTGTTCGTGTTTTTAATTTAATTTTTTTATTTTTTATTACAGCAAGTTTGATTACAATGTTTGGCTTGTTGTAGGTGTGGAAGATGTGGTTCTTTTACACATATACAGATGACTGTTCTTCTTGGGATCCTTTTCCCATGTACGTTATGACAGAATGTTGAGTAGTCCTCTCTTGGTATTCTGTAGGTGTTTGGTGATTATATATGTCACCTGTGTTTGTATATGTCTATTAACCCCGATATCGTAACGAAACCAATCCTCACACCTTTCCATTGGTGAACCATAAGTTTGTTTAATGAATCTGTGATTGCCCTTCTCCGTGGAAATATCTGCCCTGGTATCCATTTTTAGGTAACACCTATAAGTGATATGATATGATATGTGTCTTTCACTTTCTGACTTACTACAAGTCACGTGATTACTTCTAGACTCATCTACGGTGCTGCAAATGGCATTGTGTCCTTTTTTCCCTTGGCTTCTCTTCTGCCTTAGCGGGGTCCATTTTCAACAATGTGATTCCCTGAGGGTTGTGGATTAGCTGACCTGGGCAGCCTTACCCTGCCGGCCCGCCCTCCCCAGGTGTGCCTCGTTGAGGTCAATATAAACAGAGCTCCAGGCAGCAATAGCCCCTGAAGCTGTGCCTGACTCCATATTCTCTGCCCCGTCAGCAGTCTCGGGGCTGTGCTGGTGGGAGGGAGTGAGGGGCCACAGCTTTGTGGGTGGCCCGGTGTGAGTGGGGTTCTGCTGGCCTTTCTGCAGGAGTTGCCAGGCGGCCGCCTGTAAAGAAGAGGATGTGTCACCCATACCTTCCGCTGGAATTTCTCTCCGGACAGAGGTGAGGAAGGAAAAAAGCAGTGGGGGCCGGGACAGGAGGGGTATCTCAGGCAGGGCAATGGAAAGCTTCTGGAAGAGCGCCAGGGTCCAGGACCACGCTGGCTGGCCTACAGGCACCAAGTTGGCCTGCGTGCTCTCGCTGGTGTGGCTCCACGGTCCTTCCTCTAGGCTTTCAAGCCCTTGTACATATTCAGGTGTTTTACCTGGAAAGGGTGGGAACAGTTCAGCAGCAGCTGGCCTGAGGCTCAGCTCAGGTTTACTCACAGATGCCTCGGCACGGTCCACCAGCTTTGCAATGAGGACGCTCCTTGTGTGGGGGCTGGGTTGCTGGCTGTATGGGAGATGGTTCCCCACCTCTGACCAATTTCAGAATTGTTTACCACTGGAGCAAGTGCCGTGATAGGGTTTTCCTCTGTATAACTCGTGGGTTCACTTTTTTTTCTTTTATGTTTCAAGTTAGATGTTATTCCTCTTTTATGTATTTATAGATATAAGCATGGAAATAATTCATTCCTATAAATACATCTGTGTGACGGGAAGAACTATTTTCTGTTTTATTTTTAAATTTTATTTTTTAAAATTTTGAAATTTTATTTATTTTTTTATACAGCACGTTATTATTAGTTATGTATTTTATGCATATACATGTATACAGGTCAATCCCAAACTCCCAACTCATCCCACCACCACCACCCCATGGCTTCCCACACTTGGTGTCCATACGTTTGTTCTCTACCTCTGTGTCTCTATTTCTTCCCTGCAAACCAGTTCATCTGTACCATTTTTAGGCTCCACATATATGCATTAATATACAATATTTGTTTTCCACTTTCTGACTTACTTCATTCTGTATGACAGTCTCTCGATCCATCGATGTCTCTAAAAATGACCCAGTTTAATTCCTTTTTATGGCCGAGTAATATTCCATTTTATATACCTACCACATCTTTATCCATTCATCTGTCTGTGGGCATTTAGGTTGCTTCCATTACCTGGCTATTGTAAATAGTGCTGCAACGAAAATTGTGGTGAATGTGCCTTTTTGATTTACGGTTTTATCTGGGTATATGCCCAGAAGTGGTATTGCTGGATCAGATGGTAATTCTATTTCTAGTTTTTTTAAGGAAACTCCATACAGTTCTCCATAGTGACTGTATCAATTTACATTCCCACCAATAGTGGAAGAGGGCTCCTTTTGTCCACACCCTCCCCAGAATTGGTTGTTTGTAGATTTTCTGATGATGCCGATTCTAACAGGTGTGAGGTGATACCTCATTGTAGTTTTGATTTGCATTTCTCTAATAATTAGTGCTGTTGAGCAGCTTTTCATGTGCGTCTTGGCCATCTCACTGTCTCCTTTGAAGAAACGTCTCTTTAGATCTTCTGCCCATTTTTTTGGGGTTGTTTGTTTTTTAATATTAAGCTGCATGAGCTGTTTATATATATTGGAGATTAAACCTCTGTCCATTGATTCGTCTGCAACGATTTTCGCCCATTCTGAGGGATGCCTTTTTCCATTCCCGTGTTTTTTAACAAAAAAGGAAAGAAAGGAAAAGAAGCAGAACACTAATGTGCGTAAAATATGCCTTTTGAAACGGTCGTTTTGAAATATGGACGTCCTTTGAATTTTTTGGTCGATATGTGACCCCAGGATTTGTTTTCAGGGCAGGTGTCATTTACAGGCCTGCAATGATTTTGAATATCAACTGACCATTAGCGTTGGGATTAAAGCTGCTGTTGTGTGAAACGGCCACAAGGTGGCAGCAGTTCACCCTTACCAAATCTGGTTACTAGGGCAAGAGAGCCTCAGTGGAAGTGGTGTTCTAGATTGGAGTTTAGAATGGAATGTGCCAGGAGAAAGCCCCTCACGTTTGTCTCACTACTTCTTGTTCGTGTTTTTAATTTAATTTTTTTATTTTTTATTACAGCAAGTTTGATTACAATGTTTGGCTTGTTGTAGGTGTGGAAGATGTGGTTCTTTTACACATATACAGATGACTGTTCTTCTTGGGATCCTTTTCCCATGTACGTTATGACAGAATGTTGAGTAGTCCTCTCTTGGTATTCTGTAGGTCTTTGGTGATTATATATGTCACCTGTGTTTGTATATGTCTGTTAACCCCGATATCGTAATGAAACCAATCCTCACACCTTTCCATTGGTGAACCATAAGTTTGTTTAATGAATCTGTGATTGCCCTTCTCCGTGGAAATATCTGCCCTGGTATCCATTTTTAGGTAACACCTATAAGTGATATGATATGATATGTGTCTTTCACTTTCTGACTTACTACAAGTCACATGATTACTTCTAGACTCATCTACGGTGCTGCAAATGGCATTGTGTCCTTTTTTCCCTTGGCTTCTCTTCTGCCTTAGCGGGGTCCATTTTCAACAATGTGATTCCCTGAGGGTTGTGGATTAGCTGACCTGGGCAGCCTTACCCTGCCGGCCCGCCCTCCCCAGGTGTGCCTCGTTGAGGTCAATATAAACAGAGCTCCAGGCAGCAATAGCCCCTGAAGCTGTGCCTGACTCCATATTCTCTGCCCCGTCAGCAGTCTCGGGGCTGTGCTGGTGGGAGGGAGTGAGGGGCCACAGCTTTGTGGGTGGCCCGGTGTGAGTGGGGTTCTGCTGGCCTTTCTGCAGGAGTTGCCAGGCTGCCGCCTGTAAAGAAGAGGATGTGTCACCCATACCTTCCGCTGGAATTTCTCTCCGGACAGAGGTGAGGAAGGAAAAAAGCAGTGGGGGCCGGGACATGAGGGGTATCTCAGGCAGGGCAATGGAAAGCTTCTGGAAGAGCGCCAGGGTCCAGGACCACGCTGGCTGGCCTGCAGGCACCAAGTTGGCCTGCATGCTGTCGCTGGTGTGGCTCCACGGTCCTTCCTCTAGGCTTTCAAGCCCTTGTACATATTCAGGTGTTTTACCTGGAAAGGGTGGGAACAGTTCAGCAGCAGCTGGCCTGGGGCTCAGCTCACGTTTACTCACAGATGCCTCGGCACGGTCCCCAGCTTTGCAATGAGGACGCTCCTTGCGTGGGGGTTGGGTTGCTGGCTGTATGGGAGATGGTTCCCCACCTCTGACCAATTTCAGAATTGTTTACCACTGGAGCAAGTGCCGTGATAGGGTTTTCCTCTGTATAACTCGTGGGTTCACTTTTTTTTTCTTTTATGTTTCAAGTTAGATGTTATTCCTCTTTTATGTATTTATAGATATAAGCATGGAAATAATTCATTCCTATAAATACATCTGTGTGACGGGAAGAACTTTTTTCTGTTTTATTTTTAAATTTTATTTTTTAAAATTTTGAAATTTTATTTATTTTTTATACAGCACGTTATTATTAGTTATGTATTTTATGCATATACATGTATACAGGTCAATCCCAAACTCCCAACTCATCCCACCACCACCACCCCATGGCTTCCCACACTTGGTGTCCATACGTTTGTTCTCTACCTCTGTGTCTCTATTTCTTCCCTGCAAACCAGTTCATCTGTACCATTCTTAGGCTCCACATATATGCATTAATATACAATATTTGTTTTCCTATTTCTGACTTAATTCATTCTGTATGACAGTCTCTCGATCCATCAATGTCTCTACAAATGACCCAGTTTCATTCCTTTTTATGGCCGAGTAATATTCCATTTTATATATGTACCACATCTTTATCCATTTATCTGTCTGTGGGCATTTAGGTGGCTTCTATTACCTGGCTATTGTAAATAGTGCTGCAACGAACTTTGTGGTGAATGTGCCTTTTTGATTTACGGTTTTCTCTGGGTATATGCCCAGAAGTGGGATTGCTGGATCAGATGGTAATTCTATTTCTAGTTTTTTTAAGGAAACTCCATACTGTTCTCCATAGTGACTGTATCAATTTACATTCCCACCAAGAGTGGAAGAGGGCTCCTTTTGTCCACACCCTCCCCAGAATTGGTTGTTTGTAGATTTTCTGATGATGCCGATTCTAACAGGTGTGAGGTGATACCTCATTGTAGTTTTGATTTGCATTTCTCTAATAATTAGTGCTGTTGAGCAGCTTTTCATGTGCGTCTTGGCCATCTCTGTGTCTTCTTTGAAGAAACGCCTCTTTAGATCTTCTGCCCATTTTTGTATTGGGTTGTTTGTTTTTATAATATTAAGCTGCATGAGCTGTTTATATATATTGGAGATTAAACCTCTGTCCATTGATTCGTCTGCAACGATTTTCGCCCATTCTGAGGGATGCCTTTTTCCATTCCCGTGTTTTTTAACAAAAAAGGAAAGAAAGGAAAAGAAGCAGAACACTAATGTGCGTAAAATATGCCTTTTGAAACGGTCGTTTTGAAATATGGATGTCCTTTGAATTTTTTGGTCGATATGTGACCCCAGGATTTGTTTTCAGGGCAGGTGTCATTTACAGGCCTGCAATGATTTTGAATATCAACTGACCATTAGCGTTGGGATTAAAGCTGCTGTTGTGTGAAACGGCCACAAGGTGGCAGCAGTTCACCCTTACCAAATCTGGTTACTAGGGCAAGAGAGCCTCAGTGGAAGTGGTGTTCTAGATTGGAGTTTAGAATGGAATGTGCCAGGAGAAAGCCCCTCACGTTTGTCTCACTACTTCTTGTTCGTGTTTTTAATTTAATTTTTTTATTTTTTATTACAGCAAGTTTGATTACAATGTTTGGCTTGTTGTAGGTGTGGAAGATGTGGTTCTTTTACACATATACAGATGACTGTTCTTCTTGGGATCCTTTTCCCATGTACGTTATGACAGAATGTTGAGTAGTCCTCTCTTGGTATTCTGTAGGTCTTTGGTGATTATATATGTCACCTGTGTTTGTATATGTCTATTAACCCCGATATCGTAACGAAACCAATCCTCACACCTTTCCATTGGTGAACCATAAGTTTGTTTAATGAATCTGTGATTGCCCTTCTCCGTGGAAATATCTGCCCTGGTATCCATTTTTAGGTAACACCTATAAGTGATATGATATGATATGTGTCTTTCACTTTCTGACTTACTACAAGTCACGTGATTACTTCTAGACTCATCTACGGTGCTGCAAATGGCATTGTGTCCTTTTTTCCCTTGGCTTCTCTTCTGCCTTAGTGGGGTCCATTTTCAACAATGTGATTCCCTGAGGGTTGTGGATTAGCTGACCTGGGCAGCCTTACCCTGCCGGCCCGCCCTCCCCAGGTGTGCCTCGTTGAGGTCAATATAAACAGAGCTCCAGGCAGCAATAGCCCCTGAAGCTGTGCCTGACTCCATATTCTCTGCCCCGTCAGCAGTCTCGGGGCTGTGCTGGTGGGAGGGAGTGAGGGGCCACAGCTTTGTGGGTGGCCCGGTGTGAGTGGGGTTCTGCTGGCCTTTCTGCAGGAGTTGCCAGGCTGCCGCCTGTAAAGAAGAGGATGTGTCACCCATACCTTCCGCTGGAATTTCTCTCCGGACAGAGGTGAGGAAGGAAAAAAGCAGTGGGGGCCGGGACAGGAGGGGTATCTCAGGCAGGGCAATGGAGAGCTTCTGGAAGAGCGCCCGGGTCCTGGACCACCCTGGCTGGCCTGCAGGCACCAAGTTGGCCTGCGTACTGTCGCTGGTGTGGCTCCACGGCCCTTCCTCTAGGCTTTCAAGCCCTTGTACATATTCAGGTGTTTTACCTGGAAAGGGTGGGAACAGTTCAGCAGCAGCTGGCCTGAGGCTCAGCTCAGGTTTACTCACAGATGCCTCGGCACGGTCCCCCAGCTTTGCAATGAGGACGCTCCTTGTGTGGGGGCTGGGTTGCTGGCTGTATGGGAGATGGTTCCCCACCTCTGACCAATTTCAGAATTGTTTACCACTGGAGCAAGTGCCGTGATAGGGATTTCCTCTGTATAACTCGTGGGTTCACTTTTTTTTTCTTTTATGTTTCAAGTTAGATGTTATTCCTCTTTTATGTATTTATAGATATAAGCATGGAAATAATTCATTCCTATAAATACATCTGTGTGACGGGAAGAACTATTTTCTGTTTTATTTTTAAATTTTATTTTTTAAAATTTTGAAATTTTATTTATTTTTTTATACAGCACGTTATTATTAGTTATGTATTTTATGCATATACATGTATACAGGTCAATCCCAAACTCCCAACTCATCCCACCACCACCACCCCATGGCTTCCCACACTTGGTGTCCATACGTTTGTTCTCTACCTCTGTGTCTCTATTTCTTCCCTGCAAACCAGTTCATCTGTACCATTTTTAGGCTCCACATATATGCATTAATATACAATATTTGTTTTCCACTTTCTGACTTACTTCATTCTGTATGACAGTCTCTCGATCCATCGATGTCTCTAAAAATGACCCAGTTTAATTCCTTTTTATGGCCGAGTAATATTCCATTTTATATACCTACCACATCTTTATCCATTCATCTGTCTGTGGGCATTTAGGTTGCTTCCATTACCTGGCTATTGTAAATAGTGCTGCAACGAAAATTGTGGTGAATGTGCCTTTTTGATTTACGGTTTTATCTGGGTATATGCCCAGAAGTGGTATTGCTGGATCAGATGGTAATTCTATTTCTAGTTTTTTTAAGGAAACTCCATACAGTTCTCCATAGTGACTGTATCAATTTACATTCCCACCAATAGTGGAAGAGGGCTCCTTTTGTCCACACCCTCCCCAGAATTGGTTGTTTGTAGATTTTCTGATGATGTCGATTCTAACAGGTGTGAGGTGATACCTCATTGTAGTTTTGATTTGCATTTCTCTAATAATTAGTGCTGTTGAGCAGCTTTTCATGTGCGTCTTGGCCATCTCACTGTCTCCTTTGAAGAAACGTCTCTTTAGATCTTCTGCCCATTTTTTTGGGGTTGTTTGTTTTTTAATATTAAGCTGCATGAGCTGTTTATATATATTGGAGATTAAACCTCTGTCCATTGATTCGTCTGCAACGATTTTCGCCCATTCTGAGGGATGCCTTTTTCCATTCCCGTGTTTTTTAACAAAAAAGGAAAGAAAGGAAAAGAAGCAGAACACTAATGTGCGTAAAATATGCCTTTTGAAACGGTCGTTTTGAAATATGGACGTCCTTTGAATTTTTTGGTCGATATGTGACCCCAGGATTTGTTTTCAGGGCAGGTGTCATTTACAGGCCTGCAATGATTTTGAATATCAACTGACCATTAGCGTTGGGATTAAAGCTGCTGTTGTGTGAAACGGCCACAAGGTGGCAGCAGTTCACCCTTACCAAATCTGGTTACTAGGGCAAGAGAGCCTCAGTGGAAGTGGTGTTCTAGATTGGAGTTTAGAATGGAATGTGCCAGGAGAAAGCCCCTCACGTTTGTCTCACTACTTCTTGTTCGTGTTTTTAATTTAATTTTTTTATTTTTTATTACAGCAAGTTTGATTACAATGTTTGGCTTGTTGTAGGTGTGGAAGATGTGGTTCTTTTACACATATACAGATGACTGTTCTTCTTGGGATCCTTTTCCCATGTACGCTATGACAGAATGTTGAGTAGTCCTCTCTTGGTATTCTGTAGGTCTTTGGTGATTATATATGTCACCTGTGTTTGTATATGTCTGTTAACCCCGATATCGTAATGAAACCAATCCTCACACCTTTCCATTGGTGAACCATAAGTTTGTTTAATGAATCTGTGATTGCCCTTCTCCGTGGAAATATCTGCCCTGGTATCCATTTTTAGGTAACACCTATAAGTGATATGATATGATATGTGTCTTTCACTTTCTGACTTACTACAAGTCACATGATTACTTCTAGACTCATCTACGGTGCTGCAAATGGCATTGTGTCCTTTTTTCCCTTGGCTTCTCTTCTGCCTTAGCGGGGTCCATTTTCAACAATGTGATTCCCTGAGGGTTGTGGATTAGCTGACCTGGGCAGCCTTACCCTGCCGGCCCGCCCTCCCCAGGTGTGCCTCGTTGAGGTCAATATAAACAGAGCTCCAGGCAGCAATAGCCCCTGAAGCTGTGCCTGACTCCATATTCTCTGCCCCGTCAGCAGTCTCGGGGCTGTGCTGGTGGGAGGGAGTGAGGGGCCACAGCTTTGTGGGTGGCCCGGTGTGAGTGGGGTTCTGCTGGCCTTTCTGCAGGAGTTGCCAGGCTGCCGCCTGTAAAGAAGAGGATGTGTCACCCATACCTTCCGCTGGAATTTCTCTCCGGACAGAGGTGAGGAAGGAAAAAAGCAGTGGGGGCCGGGACATGAGGGGTATCTCAGGCAGGGCAATGGAAAGCTTCTGGAAGAGCGCCAGGGTCCAGGACCACGCTGGCTGGCCTGCAGGCACCAAGTTGGCCTGCATGCTGTCGCTGGTGTGGCTCCACGGTCCTTCCTCTAGGCTTTCAAGCCCTTGTACATATTCAGGTGTTTTACCTGGAAAGGGTGGGAACAGTTCAGCAGCAGCTGGCCTGGGGCTCAGCTCACGTTTACTCACAGATGCCTCGGCACGGTCCCCAGCTTTGCAATGAGGACGCTCCTTGCGTGGGGGTTGGGTTGCTGGCTGTATGGGAGATGGTTCCCCACCTCTGACCAATTTCAGAATTGTTTACCACTGGAGCAAGTGCCGTGATAGGGTTTTCCTCTGTATAACTCGTGGGTTCACTTTTTTTTTCTTTTATGTTTCAAGTTAGATGTTATTCCTCTTTTATGTATTTATAGATATAAGCATGGAAATAATTCATTCCTATAAATACATCTGTGTGACGGGAAGAACTTTTTTCTGTTTTATTTTTAAATTTTATTTTTTAAAATTTTGAAATTTTATTTATTTTTTATACAGCACGTTATTATTAGTTATGTATTTTATGCATATACATGTATACAGGTCAATCCCAAACTCCCAACTCATCCCACCACCACCACCCCATGGCTTCCCACACTTGGTGTCCATACGTTTGTTCTCTACCTCTGTGTCTCTATTTCTTCCCTGCAAACCAGTTCATCTGTACCATTCTTAGGCTCCACATATATGCATTAATATACAATATTTGTTTTCCTATTTCTGACTTAATTCATTCTGTATGACAGTCTCTCGATCCATCGATGTCTCTACAAATGACCCAGTTTCATTCCTTTTTATGGCCGAGTAATATTCCATTTTATATATGTACCACATCTTTATCCATTTATCTGTCTGTGGGCATTTAGGTGGCTTCTATTACCTGGCTATTGTAAATAGTGCTGCAACGAACTTTGTGGTGAATGTGCCTTTTTGATTTACGGTTTTCTCTGGGTATATGCCCAGAAGTGGGATTGCTGGATCAGATGGTAATTCTATTTCTAGTTTTTTTAAGGAAACTCCATACTGTTCTCCATAGTGACTGTATCAATTTACATTCCCACCAAGAGTGGAAGAGGGCTCCTTTTGTCCACACCCTCCCCAGAATTGGTTGTTTGTAGATTTTCTGATGATGCCGATTCTAACAGGTGTGAGGTGATACCTCATTGTAGTTTTGATTTGCATTTCTCTAATAATTAGTGCTGTTGAGCAGCTTTTCATGTGCGTCTTGGCCATCTCTGTGTCTTCTTTGAAGAAACGCCTCTTTAGATCTTCTGCCCATTTTTGTATTGGGTTGTTTGTTTTTATAATATTAAGCTGCATGAGCTGTTTATATATATTGGAGATTAAACCTCTGTCCATTGATTCGTCTGCAACGATTTTCGCCCATTCTGAGGGATGCCTTTTTCCATTCCCGTGTTTTTTAACAAAAAAGGAAAGAAAGGAAAAGAAGCAGAACACTAATGTGCGTAAAATATGCCTTTTGAAACGGTCGTTTTGAAATATGGATGTCCTTTGAATTTTTTGGTCGATATGTGACCCCAGGATTTGTTTTCAGGGCAGGTGTCATTTACAGGCCTGCAATGATTTTGAATATCAACTGACCATTAGCGTTGGGATTAAAGCTGCTGTTGTGTGAAACGGCCACAAGGTGGCAGCAGTTCACCCTTACCAAATCTGGTTACTAGGGCAAGAGAGCCTCAGTGGAAGTGGTGTTCTAGATTGGAGTTTAGAATGGAATGTGCCAGGAGAAAGCCCCTCACGTTTGTCTCACTACTTCTTGTTCGTGTTTTTAATTTAATTTTTTTATTTTTTATTACAGCAAGTTTGATTACAATGTTTGGCTTGTTGTAGGTGTGGAAGATGTGGTTCTTTTACACATATACAGATGACTGTTCTTCTTGGGATCCTTTTCCCATGTACGTTATGACAGAATGTTGAGTAGTCCTCTCTTGGTATTCTGTAGGTCTTTGGTGATTATATATGTCACCTGTGTTTGTATATGTCTATTAACCCCGATATCGTAACGAAACCAATCCTCACACCTTTCCATTGGTGAACCATAAGTTTGTTTAATGAATCCGTGATTGCCCTTCTCCGTGGAAATATCTGCCCTGGTATCCATTTTTAGGTAACACCTATAAGTGATATGATATGATATGTGTCTTTCACTTTCTGACTTACTACAAGTCACGTGATTACTTCTAGACTCATCTACGGTGCTGCAAATGGCATTGTGTCCTTTTTTCCCTTGGCTTCTCTTCTGCCTTAGCGGGGTCCATTTTCAACAATGTGATTCCCTGAGGGTTGTGGATTAGCTGACCTGGGCAGCCTTACCCTGCCGGCCCGCCCTCCCCAGGTGTGCCTCGTTGAGGTCAATATAAACAGAGCTCCAGGCAGCAATAGCCCCTGAAGCTGTGCCTGACTCCATATTCTCTGCCCCGTCAGCAGTCTCGGGGCTGTGCTGGTGGGAGGGAGTGAGGGGCCACAGCTTTGTGGGTGGCCCGGTGTGAGTGGGGTTCTGCTGGCCTTTCTGCAGGAGTTGCCAGGCTGCCGCCTGTAAAGAAGAGGATGTGTCACCCATACCTTCCGCTGGAATTTCTCTCCGGACAGAGGTGAGGAAGGAAAAAAGCAGTGGGGGCCGGGACAGGAGGGGTATCTCAGGCAGGGCAATGGACAGCTTCTGGAAGAGCGCCCGGGTCCTGGACCACCCTGGCTGGCCTGCAGGCACCAAGTTGGCCTGCGTGCTGTCGCTGGTGTGGCTCCACGGCCCTTCCTCTAGGCTTTCAAGCCCTTGTACATATTCAGGTGTTTTACCTGGGAATGGTGGGAACAGTTCAGCAGCAGCTGGCCTGGGGCTCAGCTCACGTTTACTCACAGATGCCTCGGCATGGTCCCCCAGCTTTGCAATGAGGACGCTCCTTGCGTGGGGGGTGGGTTGCTGGCTGTATGGGAGATGGTTCCCCACCTCTGACCAATTTCAGAATTGTTTACCGCTGGATCAAGTGCCCAGATAGGATTTTCCTCTGTAAAACTCGTGAGTTCAGGTTTTTATTTTTCTTTTGTGGTTCAAGTTAGATTTTATTCCTCATTTATGTATTTATAGATATAAGCATGGAAATAATTCATTCCTATAAATACATCTGTGTGACGGGAAGAACATTTTTCTGTTTTATTATTAAATTTTATTTTTTTAAATTTTGAAATACAATTTTATTTATGTTTTTATACAGCAGGTTTTTATTAGTTATGTATTTTATGCATATACATTTATACAGGTCAATCCCAATCTCCCAACTCATCCCACCAGCACCACCCCATGGCTTCCCACACTTGGTGTCCATACGTTTGTTCTCTACCTCTGTTTCTCTATTTCTTCCCTGCAAGCCAGTTCATCTGTACGGTTTTTTAGGCTCCACATATATGCATTAATATACAATATTTGTTTTCCTCTTTCTGACTTACTTCATTCTGTATAACAGTCTCTCCATCCATCGATGTCTCTACAAATGACTCAGTTTCATTCCTTTTTATGGCCGATTAATATTCCATTTTATATATGTACCACATCTTTATCCATTCATCTGTCTGTGGGCAATTAGGTTGCTTCCATTACCTGGCTATTGTAAATAGTGCTGCAATTAACATTGTGGTGAATGTGCCTTTTAGATTTACGGTTTTATCTGGGTATATGCCCAGAAGTGGGATTGCTGGATCAGATGGTAATTCTATTTCTAATTTTCTTAAGGAAACTCCATACTGTTCTCCATAGTGACTGTATCAATTTACATTCCCACCAATAGTGGAAGAGGGCTCCTTTTGTCCACACCCTCCCCAGAATTGGTTGTTTGTAGATTTTCTGATGATGCCGATTCTAATAGGTGTGAGGTGATACCTCATTGTAGTTTTGATTTGCATTTCTCTAATAATTAGTGCTGTTGAGCAGCTTTTCATGTGCGTCTTGGCCATCTCTGTGTCTCCTTTGAAGAAACGTCTCTTTAATTCTTCTGCCCATTTTTGTATTGGGTTGTTTGTTTTTTTAATATTAAGCTGCATGAGCTGTTTATATATATTGGAGATTAAACCTCTGTCCATTGATTCGACTGCAAGGATTTTCGCCCATTCCGAGGGATGCCTTTTTCCATTCCCGTTTTTTTTTAACAAAAAAGGAAAGAAAGGAAAAGAAGCAGAACACTACTGTGCGTAAAATATGCCTTTTGAAATGGTCGTTTTGAAATATGGACGTCCTTTGAATTTTTTGGTCGATATGTGACCCCAGGATTTGTTTTCAGGGCAGGTGTCATTTACAGGCCTGCAATAATTTTGAATATCAACTGACCATTAGTGCTGGGATTAAAGCTGCTGTTGTGTGAAACGGCCACAAGGTGGCAGCAGTTCTCCCTTACCAAATCTGGTTACTAGGGCAAGAGAGCCTCAGTGGAAGTGGTGTTCTAGATTGGAATTTAGAATGGAATGTTCCAGGAGAAAGCCCCTCACGTTTGTCTCACTACTTCTTGTTCGTGTTTTTAATTTAATTTTTTTATTTTTTATTACAGCAAGTTTGATTACAATGTTTGGCTTGCTGTAGCTGTGGAAGATGTTGTTCTTTTACACATATACAGATGTCTGTTCTTCCTGGGATCCTTTTCCCATGTACGTTATGACAGAATGTTGAGTAGTCCTCTCTTGGTATTCTGAAGGTCTTTGGTGATTATATATGTCACCTGTGTTTGTATATGTGTGTTAACCCCGATATCGTAATGAAACCAATCCTCACACCTTTCCATTGGTGAACCATATGTTTGTTTAATGAATCTGTGATTGCCCTTCTCCGTGGAAATATCTGCCCTGGTATCCATTTTTAGGTAACACCTATAAGTGATATGATATGATATGTGTCTTTCACTTTCTGAGTTACTACAAGTCACGTGATTACTTCTAGACTCATCTACGGTGCTGCAAATGGCATTGTTTCCTTTTTTCCCTTGGCTTCTCTTCTGCCTTAGCGAGGTCCATTTTCACCAATGTGATTCCCTGAGGGATGTGGATTAGCTGACCTGGGCAGCCTTACCCTGCCGGCCCGCCCTCCCCTGGTGTGCCTCGTCAGGCTATATGCTGACACACCGGTCAGTGCCAGCGTATGGGCCAGGAGTAGGCTATGGCTTGGGGGTAAGCTGTAGTGCTGGTGGTGGGTTTCCGTGACGGGCTAGGGTTAGGGTTAGGGAACCGCAAGGCTTAGGGCACAGGTGATGGTACGGAAACCTGGGAGGTTCAGGCTACGTGCTGACGCACGGCTCAGTGCCAGCGTACGGGCCAGGAATAGGCTACAGCGTAGGGTAGAGTGTATGGCTGGTGGTGGGTTTCCATACGGGGCTAGGGTTAGGATTAGGGAACGGCAAGGCTTAGGGCACAGGTGAGGGTAGAGTAACATGGGAGGGTCAGGCTATGTGCTGAAGCACAGGTCAGTGCCCGCGTATGGGCCAGGAGTAGGCTATGGCGTAGGGTAAGGTGTAGAGCTGGTGGTGGGTTTCCGTTCGGGGCTAGGGTTAGTGTTAGGGAACGGCAAGGCTTAGGGCACAGGTGAGGGTACAGAAACGTGTGAGGGTCAGGGTACGTGTTGACGCACGGGTCAGTGCCAGCGTACCGGCCAGGAGTAGGCTATGGCTTGGGGTAAGCTGTACGGCTGCTGGTGTGTTTCCTTTCCGGACTAGGGTTAGGGTTAGGGAATGGCAAGGCTTAGGGCACAGGTGAGGGTATGGAAACGTGTGAGGGTCAGGCTACTTGCTGACGCACGGGTCAGTGCCAGCGTACGGGCCAGGAGTAGGCTACGGCGTAGTGTAAGTTGTAAGGCTGGTGGTGGGTTTCCGTTCATGGCTTGGGTTAGGATGAGGGAACTGCTAGGCTTAGGGAACAGGTGAGGGTACGGAAACGTGGGAGGGTCAGGCTACGTGTTTCGCACGGGTTAGTGCCAGCGTACGGGCCAGGAGTAGGCTGTGGCTTGGGGGTTAGGTGTAGGGTTGTTGGTGTGTTTCCGTTCTGTACTAGGTTTAGGGTTAGGGAACGGCAAGGCTTAGGGCACAGGTGAGGGTACGGAAACGTGGGACGGTCAGGCTACATGCTGACGCACGGGTCAGTGCCAGCGTACTGGCCAGGAGTAGGCTATGGGTTTGGGGTAAGCTGTAGGGCTGGTGGTGGGTTTCCGTTCAGGACTAGGGTTCGGGTTAGGGAACGGCAAGGCTTAGGGCATAGGTGAGTGTACGGATACGTGTGAGGGTCTGGCTACGTGCTGACTCACGGGTCAGTGCCAGCGTACGGGCCAGGAGTAGTCTACGGTGTAGGGTAAGGTGTAGGGCTGGGAGTGGGTTTCTGTTCCGGGCTACGGTTAGGGTTAGAGAACATCAAGGCTTAGGGCACAGGTGAGTATAGGGAAACGTGGGAGCGTCAGGCTACATGCTGACACACGTGTCAGTGCCAGCGTATGGGCCAGGAGTAGGCTACGGCATACGGTAATGTGTAGGGCTGGTGGTGGGTTTTCGTTCCGGGCTAGGGTTAGTGTTAGGGAACGGCAAGGTTTAGGGCACAGGTGAGGGTACGGAAACGTGGGAGGGTCAGGCTACGTGCTGACGCACGGGTCAGTGCCAGCTTTCGGGCCAGGTGTAGGCTACGGCGTAGGGAAAGGTGTAGGCCTGGTGGTTGGTTTCCGTTCACGGCTAGGGTTAGGGTGAGGGAACGGCAAGGCTTAGGGCACAGGTGAGGGTACGGAAATGTGGGAGGGTCAGTCTACGTGATGACTTACGGGTCAGTGCCAGCGTACGGGCCAGGAGTAGGCTACGGCCTATGGTAAGGTGTAGGGATTGTGGTGGGTTTCCGTTCCGGGCTAGGGTTAGGGTTAGGAAACGGCAAGGCTTAGGGCACAGGTGAGGGTACGGAAACGTGGGAGGGTCAGGCTATATGTTGACGCATGGGTCAGTGCCAGCGTACGGACCAGGAATAGGCTACGGCTTGGGGATAAGATGTAGGGCTGGTGGTGGGTTTCCGTTCAGGGCTAGGTTTAGGGATAGGGAACGGCAAGGCTTAGGGCCCAGGTGAGGGTACGGAAACGTGGGAGTTTCAGGCTACGTGCTGTCTCACTGGTCAGTGCCAGCGTACGGGCCAGGAGTAGGCTACGGCTTGTGCGTAAGTTGTAGGGCTGGTGGTGGGTTTCCGTTCCGGGCTAGGGTTAGGGTTAGGGAACGGCAAGGCTTAGGGCACATGTGAGGGTACGGAAACGTGGGAGGGTAGGCTACATGCTGACGCACGGGTCAGTGCCCGCGTACGATCCAGGAGTAGGCTGCGGCCTAGGGTAAGGTATAGGGCTTGTGGTGGGTTTCCATTCCGGGCTGGGATTAGGGTTAGGGAACCGCAAGGCTTAGGGCACAGGTGAGGGTACGGAAACGTGGGAGGGTAGGCTACATGCTGACGCACGAGTCATTGCCAGCGTACGGGCCAGGATTAGGCTTCAGCTTGGGGGTAACGTGTAGGGCTGGTGGTGTGTTTCCGTTCCGGGCTAGGGTTAGTGTTAGGGAACAGGAAGTCTTAGGGCATAGGTGAGGGTACGGAAACCTGGGAGGTTCAGGCTACGTGCTGACGCACGGTTCAGTGCCAGTGTACGGGCCAGGAGTATGCTATGGCTTGGGGGTTAGGTGTAGGGCTTGTGGTGTGTTTCCGTCCCGTACTAGGGTTAGGGTTAGGGAACGGCAAGGCTTAGGGCACAGGTGACGTTATGGTAACGTGGGAAGGTCAGGCTACGTGCTGACGCACAGGTCAGTGCCAGCGTACGGGCCAGGAGTAGGCTACGGCATAGTGTAAGGTGTAGGGCTGGTGGTGGGTTTTCGTTCCGCACTACGGTTACTTTTAGGGAATGGCAAGGCTTAGGGCCCATGTGAGGGTACGGAAACGTGGGAGGGTATGGCTATGTGCTGAAGCACGGGTCAGTGCCAGGGTACGGGCAAGGAGTAGGCTACGTCATAGGGTAAGGTGTAGGGCGGGTGGTGGGTTTCCATTCTGGGCTAGGGTTAGGTTTAGGGAACGGCAAGGCTTAGGGCACTGGTGAGGGTATGGAAAAGTGGGAGGGTCAGGCTACGTGCTGACCCATGGGTCAGTGCCAGCGTACGGGCCAGGAGTAGGCTATGGCTTGTGGCTAAGTTTTAGGGCTGGTGGTGGCTTTCCGTTCCAGTCTAGGGTTAGGGTTAGGGAACGGCAAGGCTTAGGGCACAGGTGAGGGTACAGAAACGTGGGAGGGACAGGCAACGTGCTGACGCACGGGTCAGTGCCCGCGTACGGGCCATGTGTAGGCTACAGCATAGGGTAATGTGTAGGGCTAGTGGTGGGTTTCCGTTCCGGGCTAGGGTTAGGGTTAGGGAACGGCAAGGCTTAGGGCACAGGTGAGGGTACGGAAACGTGGGAGGGTCACGCTACGTGCTGACGCACGGGTCAGTGCCAGCATATGGGCCATGAGTACGCTACTGCTTGGGGGTAAGGTGTAGGGCTGGTGGTGGGTTTCCGTTCTGGGCTAGGGTTAGGGTTACGGAACGGCAAGTCTTAGGGCACGGGTGAGGGTACAGAAACTTGGGAGGGTCAGGCTACTTGCTGATGCTAGGGTTACTGCCACCGAACGGGCCAGGAGTAGGCTATGGCTTGGGGGTAAGGTGTAGGGCTGGTGGTGGGTTTCCGTTCCGGGCTAGGGTTAGGGTTAGGGAACGGCAAGGCTTAGGGCACAGGTGAGGGTACGGAAAGGAGGGAGGGTCAGGCTACATGCTGACGCACGGGTCAGTGCCAGCGTACGGGCCAGGAATAGCCTATGGCTTGCGGGTAAGCTGTAGGGCTGGTGGTGGGTTTCCGCTCCGGACTAGGGTTAGGGTTAGGGAACGGCAAGGCTTAGGGCACAGGTGAGGGTACGGAAACGTGGGAGGGTCAGGCTACGTGCTGACGCACGGGTCAGTGCCAGCGTACCGGCCAGGAGTAGGCTACGGCTTGGTGGTTAGTTGTAGGGCTGATGTTGTGTTTCCATTCCAGGCTAGTGTTAGTGTTAGGGAACAGCAAGTCTTAGGGCACAGGTGAGGGTACGGAAACGTGGGAGGGTCAGGCTACGTGCTGAAGCACAGGTCATTGCCAGCGTATGGACCAGGAGTAGGCTACGGCTTGGGGGTAAGGTTTAGGGCTGGTGGTGGGTTTCCGTTCCGGGCTAGGGTTAGGGTTAGGGAACGGCAAGGCTTAGGGCACAGGTGAGGGTACGGAAACGTGGGAGGGTCAGGCTACGTGCTGATGAAAGGGTCAGTGCCTGCGTACGGGCCAGGAATAGGCTACGGCGTAGGGAATGGTGTAGGGCTGGTGGTGGGTTTCCGTTCCGGGCTAGGGTTAGGGTTAGGGAATGGCAAGGCTTAGGGCACAGGTGATGGTCCGCAAACGTGGGAGGGTCAGGCTACGTGCTGACGCACGGGTCAGTGCCAGCATAAGGTCCAGGAATAGGCTACGGCTTTGGGGTAAGCTGTAGGGCTGGTGGTGTGTTTCCGTTCCGGGGAAGGGTTAGGGTTAGGGAACGGCAAGGCTTAGGGCACAGGTGAGGGTACGGAAACATGGGAGGGTCAGGCTACATGATGATGCACGGTTCAGTGCCAGCGTACTGGCCAGGAGTAAGCTACGGCTTGGGGGTTAGGTGTAGGGCTGGTGGTGGGTTTCCGTTCCGGGCTAGGGTTAGGCTTAGGGAACGGCAAGGCTTAGGGCACAGGTGAGCGTACGGAAACGTGGGAGGGTCAGGCTACATGCTGACGCACGGGTCAGTGCCAGCGTACGTGCCAGGAATAGGCTATGGCTTGGGGGTAAGGTGTAGGGCTGGTGGTGGGTTTCCGCTCCGGGCTAGGGTTAGGGTTAGGGAACGGCAAGGCTTAGGGCACAGGTGAGGGTACGGAAACGTGGGAGGGTCAGGCTACGTGCTGACGCACGCGTCAGTGCCAGCGTACGGGCCAAGAGTAGGCTACGGCTTGTGGGTAAGTTTCAGGGCTGGTGGTGGGTTTCCATTCCGGAATAGGGTTAGGGTTACGGACCGGCAAGCCTTAGGGCACAGATGAGGGTACGGAAACGTGGGAGTGTCTGGCTACGTGCTGATGAAAGGGTCAGTGCCTGCGTACGGGCCAGGAATAGGTTACGGCGTAGGGAAAGGTGTAGGGCTGGTGGTGGGTTTCCGTTCCGGGCTGGGTTAGGGTTAGGGAACGGCAAGGCTTACAGCACATGTGAGGGTACGGAAACGTGAGAGGGTTAGGCTACGTGCTGACGCACGGGTCAGTGCCAGCGTACGGGCCAGGAGTAGGCTACGGCGTAGGGAAATGTGTAGGGCTGGTGGTGGGTTTCCGTTCATGGTCTAGGGTTAGGGTTAGGAAACGGCAAGGCTTAGGGCCCAGGTGAGGGTACGGAAACGTGGGAGGGTCAGACTACGTGCTGACGCATGGGTCAGTGCCAGCGTACAGGCCAGGTTTAGGCTACGGCGTAGGGAAAGGTTTAGGGCTAGTGGTGGGTTTCCGTTCCGGGCTAGGGTTAGGGTTAGGGAACTGCAAGGCTTAGGGCACAGGTGAGGGTAAGGAAACGTGGGAGGGTCAGGCTACGTGCTGACGCACATGTCAGTGCCAGCGTACCTCCCAGGAGTAGGCTTCGGCTTGGTGGTTAGGTGTAGGGCTGATGGTGTGTTTCCGTTCCAGGCTAGGGTTAGTGTTAGGGAACAGCAAGTCTTAGGGCACAGGTGAGTGTACGGAAACGTGGGAGGGTCAGGCTACATGCTGACGCACGGGTCAGTGCCAGCGTACGGGCCAGGAGTAGGCTACGGCTTGGGGTTTAGGTGTAGGGCTTGTGGTGTGTTTCCGTTCCGTACTAGGGTTAGGGAACGGCAAGGCTTAGGGCACAGGTGAGGGTACGGTAATGTGGGAAGTGCAGGCTACGTGCTGACGCACAGGTCATTGACAGCTTATGGACCAGGAGTAGGCTACGGCTTCGGGGTAAGGTTTAGGTCTGGTGGTGGTTTTCCGTTGCGGGCTAGGTTTAGGGTTAGGGAATGGCAAGGCTTAGGGCACAGGTGATGGTCCGCAAACGAGGGAGGGTCAGGCTACGTGCTGACGCACGGGTCAGTGCCAGCATAAGGTCAAGGAATAGGCTACGGCTTTGGGGTAAGTTGTAGGGCTGGTGGTGGGTTTCCGTTCCGGGCTAGGCTTAGGGTTAGGGAACGGCAAGGCTTAGGGCACAGGTGAGGGTCCACAAACGTGGGAGTGTCAGGCTTCGTGCTGACGCACGGTTCTGTGCCAGCGTACGGGCCAGGAGTAGGCTACGGCTTGGGGGTAAGATGTAGGGCTGGTGGTGGGTTTCCGTTCCGGGCTACGGTTAGGTTTAGGGAACGGCAAGGCTTAGGGCACAGGTGAGGGTACGGAAACGTGGGAGCATCAGGCTACGTGATGATGCACGTGTCAGTGCCAGGGTACTGGCCAGGAGTAAGCTACGGCTTGGGGGTTAGGGGTAGGGCTGGTGGTGGGTTTCCGTTCCGCGCTAGGTTTAGGGTTAGGGAACAGCAAGGCTTAGGGCACAGGTGAGGTTACGGAAACGTGGGAGGGTCAGGCTACATGCTGACGCACGGGTCAGTGCTAGCGTACGGGCCAGAAATAGGCTATGGTTTGGGGGTAAGCTGTAGGGCTGGTGGTGGGTTTCCGTTCCGGACTAGGTTTAGGGTTAGTGAACGGCAAGGCTTAGGGCACAGGTGAGGGTACGGAAACGTGTGAGGGTCAGGCTACGTGCTGAGGCACGTGTCAGTGCCAGCGTACGTGCTAGGAGTAGGCTATGGCATAGAGTAAGGTGTAGGGCTGCTGATGGTTTTCTGTTCCTGGCTAGGGTGAGGGTGAGGGAACGGCAAGGCTTAGGGCACAGGTGAGGGTCCACAAACGTGGGAGGGTCAGGCTTCGTGCTGAGGCACGGGTCTGTGCCAGCGTACGGGCCAGGAGTAGGCTACGGCTTGGGGGTAAGGTGTAGGGCTGGTGGTGGGTTTTCGTTCCGGGCTACGGTTAGGGTTAGGGAACGGCAAGGCTTAGGGCACAGGTGAGGGTACGGAAACGTGGGAGGGTCAGGCTACGTGCTGATGCACGGCTCAGTGGCAGCGTACCGGGCAGGAGTAGTCTACGGCATATTGTAAGGTGTAGGGCTGGTGGTGGGATTCCGTTCCGGGCTAGGGTTAGGGTTAGGGAACGGCAAGGCTTAGGGCTCAGGTAAGGGTACAGAAAAGTGGGAGGGTCAGGCTACGTGCTGACGCACGCGTCAGTGCCAGTATACGGGCCAGGAGTAGGCCACGGCTTGTGGGTAAGTTATAGGGCTGGTGGTGGGTTTCCGTTCCGGGCTAGGGTAACAGTTAGGGAACGGCAAGTCTTAGGGCACAGGTGAGGGTATGGAAACGTGGGAGGGTCAGGCTACGTGCTGAAGCACAGGTCAGTGCCCGCGTACGGGCCAGGTGTAGGCTACGGCATAGAGTAAGGTGTAGGGCTGGTGGTGGGTTTCCGTTCCGGGCTAGGGTTAGGGTTAGGGAACGGCAAGGCTTAGGGCACAGGTGAGGGTACGGAAACGTGGGAGGGACAGGCTACGTGATGATGCACGGGTCAGTGCCAGCGTACCGGCCAGGAGTAAGCTATGGCTTGGGGGTTAGTTGTAGGGCTGGTGGTGGGTTTCTGTTCTGGGCTAGGGTTAGGGTTAGGGAACGGCAAGGCTTAGGGCACAGGTGAGGGTACGGAAACGTGGGAGGGTCACGCTACATGCTGACGCACGGGTCAGTGCCATCGTACGGGCCAGGAATAGGCTATGGCTTAGGGGTAAGCTGTAGGGCTGGTGGTGTGTTTCCGTTCCGGACTAGGGTTAGGGTTAGGGAACGGCAAGGCTTAGGGCACAGGTGAGGGTACGGAAACGTGTGAGGGTCAGGCTACGTGCTGACGCACGTGTCAGTGCCAGCATACGTGCCAGGATTAGGCTACGGCGTAGGGCAAGGTTTAGGGCTGGTAGTGCGTTTCTGTTCCGGGCTTGGGTTAGGGTTAGGGAAAGGCAAGGCTTAGGGCCCAGGTGAGGGTACGGAAACGTGGGAGGGTCAGGCTACGTGATGATGCACGGGTCAGTGCAGGCGAACCGGCCAGGAGTAGCCTACGGCTTGGGGGTTAGGTGTAGGGCTGGTGGTGTGTTTCCGTTCCGGGCTAGGGTTAGTGTTAGGGAACAGGAAGGCTTAGGGCATAGGTGAGGGTACGGAAACCTGGGAGGGTCAGGCTACGTGCTGACGCACGGTTCAGTGCCAGCGTACGGGCCAGGAATATGCTATGGCTTGTGGGTTAGGTGTAGGGCTTGTGGTGTGTTTCCGTCCCGTATTAGGGTTAGGGTTAAGGAACGGCAAGGCTTAGGGCCCAGGTGAGGGTACGGAAACGTGGGAGGGTCAGACTACGTGCTGACGCATGGTTCAGTGCCAGCGTACGGGCCAAGAGTATGCTACGGCGTAGGGTAAGGTGTAGGGCTGGTGGTGGGTTTCCGTTCTGGGCTAGGGTTAGGGTTAGGGAACGGCAAGGCTTAGGGCACAGGTGAAGTTACGGAAACGTGGGAGGGTCAGGCTACATGCTGACCCACGTGTCAGTGCCAGCGTACAGGCCAGGAGTAGGCTACGGCTTGGGGGTTAGGTGTAGGGCTTGTGGTGTGTTTCCGTTCCGTACTAGGGTTAGGGTTAGGGAACGGCAAGGCTTAGGGCACAGGTGAGGGTACGGTAATGTTGGAAGTTCAGGCTACGTGCTGACGCACAGGTCAGTGCCAGCGTATGGACCAGGAGTAGGCTACGGCTTGGGGGTAAGGTTTAGGGCTGGTGGTGGGTTTCCGTTCCGGGCTAGGGTTACGGTTAGGGAACGGCAAGGCTTAGGGCACAGGTGAGTGTACGGAAACGTGGGAGGGTCAGGCTACGTGCTGATGAAAGTGTCAGTGCCTGCGTACGGGCCAGGAATAGGCTACCGCGTAGGGAAAGGTGTAGGGCTGGTGGTGGGTTTCCGTTCCGGTCTAGGGTTAGGGTTAGGGAATGGCAAGGCTTAGGGCACAGGTGAGGGTCCGCAAACGTGGGAGGGTCAGTCTACGTGCTGACGCACGTGTCAGTGCCAGCATAAGGTCCAGGAATAGGCTACGGCTTTGGGGTAAGTTTTAGGGCTGGTGGTGGGTTTCCGTTCCGGGCTAGGGTTAGGGATAGGGAACGGCAAGGCTTAGGGCACAGGTGAGGGTACGGTAACGTGGGAGGGTCAGGCTACGTGCTGATGAACGGGTCAGTGCCAGCGTACCAGCCAGGAGTAGGCTATGGCTTGGGGTTAGGTGTAGGGCTGGTGGTGGGTTTCCGTTCCGGGCTAGGGTTAGGGTTAGGGAATGGCAAGGCTTAGGGCACAGGTGAGGGTACGGAAACGTGGGAGGGTCAGGCTACATGCTGAAGCACGTGTCAGTGCCAGCGTACGGGCCAGGAATAGGCTATGGATCGGGGGTAAGCTGTAGGGCTGGTGGTGGGCTTCCGTTCCGGACTAGGGTTAGGGTTAGGGAACGACAAGGCTTAGGGCACAGGTGAGGGTACGGAAACGTGTGAGGGTCAGGTTACGTGCTGACGCACTGGTCAGTGCCACTGTACGGGCCAGGAGTAGGCTATGGTGTAGGGTAAGGTTTAGGGCTGCTGGTGGGTTTCCGTTCTTGGCTAGGGTTAGGGTGAGGGAACGGCAAGGATTAGGGCACAGGTGAGGGTACGGAAATGTGGGAGGGTCAGTCTACGTGCTGACTCACGGGTCAGTGCCAGCGTACAGGCCAGGAGTAGGCTACGGCGTATGGTAAGGTGTAGGGCTGGTGGTGGGTTTCCGTTCCGGTCTAGGGTTAGAGTTACAGAACGGCAAGGCTTAGGGCACGTGTGAGGGTACAGAAACGTGGGAGGGTCAGGCTACTTGCTGATGCTAGGGTTACTGCCACCGAACGGGCCAGGAGTAGGCTACGGCTTGGGGGTAAGGTGTAGGGCTGGTGGTGGGTTTCCGTTCCGGGCTAGGGTTAGGGTTAGGGAACGGCAAGGCTTAGGGCACAGATGAGGGTACGGAAACGTGGGAGGGTTATGCTACGTGCTGATGAAAGGGTCAGTGCCTGCGTACGGGCCAGGAATAGGCTACGGCTTGGGGTAAGGTTTAGGGCTGGTGGTGGGTTTCTGTTCCGGGCTAGGGTTAGGGTTAGGGAACGGCAATGCTTAGGGCACAGGTGAGGTTACGGAAACGTGGGAGGGTCAGGCTACATGCTGACACACGGGTCAATGCCAGCGTACGGGCCAGGACTAGGCTATGGCATACGATAAGCTGTAGAGCTGGTGGTGAGATTCCGTGCCGGGCTAGGGTTAGGGTTAGGGAACGACAAGGCTTAGGGCACAGGTGAGCGTACGGTAACATGGGAGGGTCAGGCTACGTGCTGAAGCACAGGTCAGTGCCCGCGTACGGGCCAGGTGTAGGCTACGGCATAGAGTAAGGTGTAGGGCTGGTGGTGGGTTTCCGTTCCGGGCTAGGGTTAGGGTTAGTGAATGGCAAGGCTTAGGGCACAGGTGATGGTACGGAAACGTGGGAGGGTCAGGCTACGTGGTGACGCACGGGTCAGTGCCAGCATATGGGCCAGGAGTAGGCTACGGCGTGGTGGTAAGGTGTAGGGCTGGTGGTGGTTTTCTGTTCCGGCCTAGGGTTAGGGTTAGGGAACGTCAGGGCTTAGGGCACAGGTGATGGTACGGAAACGTGGAAAAGTCAGGCTACGTGCTGACGCACGGCTCAGTGCCATCGTACGGGCCAGGAATAGGCTATGGCATAGGGTAGAGTGTAGGGCTGGTGGTGGGTTTCTGTTCCGGGCTAGGGTTAGGGTTAGGAAACGGCAAGGCTTAGGGCACAGGTGAGTGTACGGAAACGTGTGAGGGTCAGGCTACGTGCTGACGCACGTGTCAGTGCCAGCGTACCGGCCAGGTGTAGGCTACGGCTTGGGGGTAAGGTGTAGGGCTGGTGGTGGGTTTCCGCTCTGGGCTAGGGTTAGGGTTAGTGAATGGCAATGCTTAGGGCACAGGTGAGGGTACGGAAAAGTGGGAGGGTCAGGCTACGTGCTGATGAAACGGTGAGTGCCGGCGTAAGAGCAAGGAATAGGCTACGGCGTTGGGAAAAGTGTAGGGCTGGTGGTGGATTTACGTTCCGGGCTAGGGTTAGGGTTAGTGAACAGCAAGGCTTAGGGTATAGGTGAGGGTCCGCAAACGTGGGAGGGTCAGGCTACGTGCTGAAGCACAGGTCAGTGCCCGCGTATGGGCCAGGTGTAGGCTATGGCATAGGGTAAGGTGTAGGGCTGGTGGTGGGTTTCCGTTCCGGGCTAGGGTTAGTGTTAGGGAATGGCATGTCTTAGGGCCCAGGTGAGGGTACGGAAACGTGGGAGGGTCAAACTCCATGCTGACGCACGGGTCAGTGCGAGCGTACGGGCGAGGAGTAGGCTACCCAGTAGGGAAAGGTTTAGGGATGATGGTGGATTTCCGTTCCGGGTTAGGGTTAGGGTTAGGGAACGGCAAGGCTTAGGACACAGGTGAGGATACGGAAACGTGGGAGGGTCAGGCTACGTGCTGACGCACGGGTCAGTGCCAGCGTACGGGCCAGGACTAGGCTACGGCATACGATAAGCTGTAGAGCTGGTGGTGAGATTCCGTGCCGGGCTAGGGTTAGGGTTAGGGAACGACAAGGCTTAGGGCACAGGTGAGCGTACGGTAACATGGGAGGGTCAGGCTACGTGCTGAAGCACAGGTCAGTGCCCGCGTACGGGCCAGGTGTAGGCTACGGCATAGAGTAAGGTGTAGGGCTGGTGGTGGGTTTCCGTTCCGGGCTAGGGTTAGGGTTAGTGAATGGCAAGGCTTAGGACACAGGTGAGGGTACGGAAACGTGGGAGGGTCAGTCTACTTGCTGATGAAAGGGTCAGTGCCTGCGTATGAGCCAGGAATAGGCTACGGCGTAGGGAAAGGTGTAGGGCTGGTGGTGGGTTTCGGTTCCGGGCTAGGGTTAGGGTTAGGGAACGGCAAGGCTTAGGGCACAGGTGAGTGTCCGCAAACGTGGGAGGGTCAGGCTTCGTGCTGACGCACGGGTCTGTGCCAGCGTACGGGCCAGGAGTAGGCTACGGCTTGGGGGTAAAGTGTAGGGCTGGTGGTGGGTTTCCGTTCCGGGCTACGATTAGGGTTAGGGAACGGCAAGGCTTAGGGTACAGGTGATTGTACGGAAACGTGGGAGGGTCAGGCTACGTGATGATGCACGGGTCAGTGCCTGCGTACTGGCCGGTAGTAAGCTACGGCTTGGGGGTTCGGTGTAGGGCTGGTGGTGTGTTTCTGTTCCGGACTAGGGTTAGGGTTAGGGAACGGCAAGGCTTAGGGCACAGGTGAGGGTACGGAAACGTGGGAGGGTCAGGCTACGTGCTGACGCACGGGTCAGTGCCAGCGTACGGGCCAGGAGTAGGCTACGGCGTAGGGAAAGGTGTAGGCCTGGTGGAGGGTTTTTGTTCCGGGCTATGGTTAGTGATATGGAACGGCAAGGCTTAGGGCACATGTGAGGGTACGGAAACGTGGGAGGGTCTGGCTACGTGCTGACGCACGGGTCAGTGCCAGGGTACAGGCAAGGAGTAGGCTACGGCATAGGCTAAGGTGTAGGGCTGGTGGTGGTTTTCCGTTCCGGGCTAGGGCTAGGGTAAGGGAACGGCAAGGCTTAGGGCACAGGTGAGGGTACGGAAAAGCGGGAGGGTCAGGCTACGTGATGACGCACGGTTCAGTGCCAGCGTACGGGCCAGGAGTAAGCTACGGCATAGGGAAAGGTGTAGGGCTGGTGGTGGGTTTGCGTCCCGGGCTAGGGTTAGTGTTAGGGAACGGCAAAGCTTAGGGCACAGGTGAGGGTACGGAAACGTGAGAGGGTCAGGCTACATGCTGACGCACGGTTCAGTGCCAGCGTACGGGCCAGGAGTAGGCTACGGTTTAGGGTTGGTGTAGGGCTGGTGGTGGGTTTCCGTTCCGGGCTAGGGTTAGTGTTAGGGAACGGCAAGGCTTAGGGCACAGGTGAGGGTACGGAAACGTGGGAGGGTCAGGCTACGTGCTGACGCACGGGTCAGTGCCAGCGTACAGTGCAGGAGTAGGCTATGGCTTGTGACTAAGTTTTAGGGCTGGTGGTGGCTTTCTGTTTGGGGCTATGGTTAGGGATAGAGAACGGCAAGGCTTAGGGCAGAGGTGAGGGTACGGAAACGTGTGAGGGTCAGGCTACGTGCTGACGCACGTGTCAGTGCCAGCGTAGGTGCCAGGAGTAGGCTGCGGCGTAGGGCAAGGTGTAGGGCTGGTAGTGCGTTTCTCTTCCGGGCTTGGGTTAGGGTTAGGGAAAGGCAAGGCTTAGGGCCCAGGTGAGGGTACGGAAACGTGGGAGGTTCAGGCTACGTGATGATGCACGGGTCAGTGCAGGCGAACCGGCCAGGAGTAGCCTACGGCTTGGGGGTTAGGTGTAGGGCTGGTGGTGGGTTTCCTTTACGGGCTAGGGTTAGTGTTAGGGAACAGGAAGTCTTAGGGCATAGGTGAGGGTACGGAAACCTGGGAGGGTCAGGCTACGTGCTGACGCACGGTTCAGTGCCAGCGTACGGGCCAGGAGTATGCTATGGCTTGTGGGTTAGTTGTAGGGCTTGTGGTGTGTTTCCGTCCCGTATTAGGGTTAGGGTTAAGGAACGGCAAGGCTTAGGGCACAGGTGAGGGTACGGAAACGTTGGAGTGTCAGGCTACATGCTGACGCACGGGTCAGTGCCAGCGTACGGGCCAGGAATTGGCTATGGCTTGGGGGTAAGCTGTAGGGCTGGTGGTGTGTTTCCTTTCCGGACTAGGGTTAGGGTTAGGGAACGGCAAGGCTTAGGGCACAGGAGAGGGTACGGAAACGTGTGAGGGGCAGGCTACGTGCTGACGCATGTGTCAGTGCCAGCGTACGTGCCAGGAGTAGGCTACGGCGTAGGGCAAGGTGTACGGCTGGTAGTGTGTTTCCGTTCCGGGCTAGGGTTAGGGTTAGGGAAAGGCAAGGCTTAGGGCCCAGGTGAGGGTACGGAAACGTGGGAGGGTCAGTCTACGTGCTGACGCACGCGTCAGTGCCAACGAACCGGCCAGGAGTAGGCTACGGCTTGGGGGTTAGTTGTAGGACTGGTGGTGGGTTTCCGATCCATACTAGGGTTAGTGTTAGGGAACAGGAAGGCTTAGGGCACAGGTGACGTTACGGTAACGTGGGAAGGTCAGGCTACGTGCTGACGCACAGGTCAGTGCCAGCGTATGGACCACGAGTAGGCTACGGCTTGGGGGTAAGGTGTAGGGCTTGTGGTGGTTTTCCGTTCGGGGCTAGGGTTAGGGTTAGGGAACGGCAAGGTTTAGGGCACATGTGAGGGTACGGCAACGTGGCAGGGTGAGGATACGTTCTGAAGCACGGGTCAATGCCAGCGTATGGACGAGGAGTAGGCTACGGCTTGGGGGTAAGTTGTTGGGCTGGTGGTGGGTTTCCGTTCCGGGCTACAGTTAGGGTTAGGGAACGGCAAAGCTTAGGGCACAGGTGAGGGTACGGAAACGTGGGAGGGTCAGGCTACGTGATGACGCAAGGGTCAGTGCCAGCGTACCAGCCAGGAGTAGGCTACGGCTTGGGGGTAAGGTGTAGGGCTGGTGGTGGGTTTCCGTTCAGGGCTAGGGTTAGGGTTAGGGAACGGCAAGGCTTACAGCACAGGTGAGGGTTCGGAAACGTGAGAGGGTTAGGCTACGTGCTGACGCACGGGTCAGTGCCAGCGTACGGGCCAGGAGTATGCTACGGCGTAGGGTAAGGTGTAGGGCTGGTGGTGGGTTTCCGTTCATGGGCTAGGGTTAGGGTTAGGAAACGGCAAGGCTTAGGGCCCAGGTGAGGGTACAGAAACGTGGGAGGTTCAGACAACGTGCTGACGCATGGGTCAGTGCCAGCATAAGGGCCAGGTGTAGGCTACGGTGTAGGGAAAGGTTTAGGGCTAGTGGTGGGTTTCCGTTCCGGGCTAGGGTTAGGGTAAGGGAACGGCAAGGCTTAGGGCACTGGTGAGGGTACGGAAACGTGGGAGGGTAAGGCTACGTGCTGACGCACGGGTCAGTGCCAGCGTACCGGCCAGGAGTAGACTACGGCTTGGTGGTTAGGTGTAGGTCTGATGGTGTGTTTCCGTTCCAGGCTAGGTTTAGTGTTAGGGAACAGCAAGTCTTAGGGCACAGGTGAGGGTACGGAAACGTGGGAGGGTCAGGCTACGTGCTGACGCCCGGGTCAGTGCCAGCGTACCGGCCAGGAGTAGGCTACGGCTTGGGGGTTAGGTGTAGGGCTTGTGGTGTGTTTCCGTTCCGTACTAGGGTTAGGGTTAGGGAACGGCAAGGCTTAGGGCACAGGTGAGGGTACGGTAATGTGGGAAGTTCAGGCTACGTGCTGACGCACAGGTCAGTGCCAGCGTATGGACCAGGAGTAGGCTACGGCTTGGGGGTAAGGTTTAGGGCTGGTGGTGGGTTTCCGTTCCGGGCTAGGGTTAGGGTTAGTGAACGGCAAGGCTTAGGGCACAGGTGAGGGTACGGAAACGTGGGAGGGTCAGGCTACGTGCTGATGAAAGGGTCAGTGCTGCGTACGGGCCAGGAATAGGCTACAGCGTAGGGAAAGGTGTAGGGCTGGTGGTGGGTTTCCGTTCCGGTCTAGGGTTAGGGTTAGGGAATGGCAAGGCTTAGGGCACAGGTGAGGGTACGGAAACGTGTGAGGGTCAGGCTACGTGCTGACGCACTGGTCAGTGCCACCGTACGGGCCAGGAGTAGGCTATGGTGTAGGGTAAGGTTTAGGGCTGCTGGTGGGTTTCCGTTCTTGGCTAGGGTTAGGGTGAGGGAACGGCAAGGCTTAGGGCACAGGTGAGGGTACGGAAATGTGGGAGGGTCAGTCTACGTGCTGACTCACGGGTCAGTGCCAGCGTACGGGCCAGGAGTAGGCTACGGCGTATGGTAAGGTGTAGGGATTGTGGTGGGTTTCCGTTCCGGGCTAGGGTTAGGGTTAGGGAACGGCAAGGCTTAGGGCACAGGTGAGGGTACGGAAACGTGGGAGGGTCAGGCTATATGTTGATGCACGGGTCAGTGCCAGCGTACGGGCCAGGACTAGGCTACGGCATACGATAAGGTGTAGGGCTGGGGGTGGGATTCCGTGCCAGGCTCGGGTTAGGGTTAGGGAACGGCAAGGCTTAGGGCCCAGGTGAGAGTACGGTAACATGGGAGGGTCAGGCTACGTGCTGAAGCACAGGTCAGTGCCCGCGTACGGGCCAGGTGTAGGCTACGGCATAGAGTAAGGTGTAGGGCTGGTGGTGGGTTTCCGTTCCGGGCTAGGGTTAGGGTTAGTGAATGGCAAGGCTTAGGGCACAGGTGAGGGTACGGAAACGTGGGAGGGTCAGTCTACTTGCTGATGAAAGGGTCAGTGCCTGCGTATGAGCCAGGAATAGGCTACGGCGTAGGGAAAGGTGTAGGGCTGGTGGTGGGTTTCGGTTCCGGGCTAGGGTTAGGGTTAGGGAACGGCAAGGCTTAGGGCACAGATGAGTGTCCGCAAACGTGGCATGGTCAGGCTTCGTGCTGACGCACGGGTCTGTGCCAGCGTACGGGCCAGGAGTAGGCTACGGCTTGGGGGTAAGGTGTAGGGCTGGTGGTGGGTTTCCGTTCCGGGCTACCGTTAGGGTTAGGGAACGGCAAGGCCTAGGGCACAGGTGAGTGTACGGAAAAGTGGGAGGGTCAGGCTACGTGATGATGCACTGGTCAGTGCCAGCGTACTGGCCGGGAGTAAGCTACGTCTTGGGGGTTAGGTGTAGGGCTGGTGGTGTGTTTCCGTTCCGGACTAGGGTTAGGGTTAGGGAACGGCAAGGCTTAGGGCACAGGTGAGGGTACGGTAATGTGGGAAGTTCAGGCTACGTGTTGAAGCACAGGTCAGTGCCAGCGTACGGACCAGGAGTAGGCTACGGCTTGGGGGTAAGATTTAGGGCTGGTGATGGGTTTCCATTCCGGGCTAGGGTTAGGGTTAGGGAACGGCAAGGCTTAGGGCACAGGTGAGGGTACGGAAACGTGGGAGGGTCAGGCTACGTGCTGATGAATGGGTCAGTGCCTCCGTACGGGCCAGGAATAGGCTACGGCGTAGGGAAAGGTGTAGGGCTGGTGGTGGGTTTCCGTTCCGGTCTAGGGTTAGGGTTAGGGAATGACAAGGCTTAGGGCACAGGTGAGGGTCCGCAAACGTGGGAGGGTCAGGCTACGTGCTGACGCACGGGTCAGTGCCAGCATAAGGTCCAGGAATAGGCTACGGCTTTGGGGTAAGTTTTAGGGCTGGTAGTGGGTTTCCGTTCCGGGCTAGGGTTAGGGATAGGGAACGGCAAGGCTTAGGGCACAGGTGAGGGTACGGAAACGTGGGAGGGTCAGGCTACGTGCTGATGAACGGGTCAGTGCCAGCGTACCAGCCAGGAGTAGGCTACGGCTTGGGGGTTAGGTGTAGGGCTGGTGGTGGGTTTCCGTTCCGGGCTAGGGTTAGGGTTAGGGAATGGCAAGGCTTAGGGCACAGGTGAGGGTACGGAAACTTGGGAGGGTCAGGCTACATGCTGAAGCACGGGTCAGTGCCAGCGTACGGGCCAGGAATAGGCTATGGATCGGGGGTAAGCTGTAGGGCTGGTGGTGGGCTTCCGTTCCGGACTAGGGTTAGGGTTAGGGAACGACAAGGCTTAGGGCACAGGTGAGGGTACGGAAACGTGTGAGGGTCAGGCTACGTGCTGACGCACTGGTCAGTGCCACCGTACGGGCCAGAGTAGGCTATGGTGTAGGGTAAGGTTTAGGGCTGCTGGTGGGTTTCCGTTCTTGGCTAGGGTTAGGGTGAGGGAACGGCAAGGCTTAGGGCACTGGTGAGGGTACGGAAACGTGGGAGGGTCAGGCTACGTGCTGACGCACGGGTCAGTGCCAGCGTACCGGCCAGGTGTAGGCTACGGCTTGGTGGATAGTTGTAGGGCTGATGGTGTGTTTCCGTTCCAGGCTAGGTTTAGTGTTAGGGAACAGCAAGTCTTAGGGCACAGGTGAGGGTACGGAAACGTGGGAGGGTCAGGCTACGTGCTGACGCACGGGTCAATGCCAGCGTACCGGCCAGGAGTAGGCTACGGCTTGGGCGTTAGTTGTAGGGCTTGTGGTGTGTTTCCGTTCCGTACTAGGGTTAGGGTTAGGGAATGGCAAGGCTTAGGGCACAGGTGAGTGTACGGTAATGTGGGAAGTTCAGGCTACGTGCTGACGCACAGGTCAGTGCCAGCGTATGGACCAGGAGTATGCTACGGCTTGGGGGTAATGTTTAGGGCTGGTGGTGTGTTTCCGTTCCGGGTTAGGGTAAAGGTTAGGGAACGGCAAGGCTGAGGGCACAGGTGAGGGTACAGAAACGTGGGAGGGTCAGGCTACGTGCTGATGAAAGGGTCAGTGCTTGCGTACGGTCCAGGAATAGGCTACCGCGTAGGGAAAGGTGTAGGGCTGGTGGTGGGTTTCCGTTCCGGTCTAGGGTTAGGGTTAGGGAATGGCAAGGCTTAGGGCACAGGTGAGGGTCCGCAAACGTGGGAGGGTCAGGCTACGTGCTGACGCACGGGTCAGTGCCAGCATAAGGTCCAGGAATAGGCTACGGCTTTGGGGTAAGTTTTAGGGCTGGTGGTGGGTTTCCGTTCCGGGCTAGGGTTAGGGATAGGGAACGGCAAGGCTTAGGGCACAGGTGAGGGTACGGAAACGTGGGAGGGTCAGGCTACGTGCTGATGAACGGGTCAGTGCCAGCGTACCAACCAGGAGTAGGCTACGGCTTGGGGGTTAGGTGTAGGGCTGGTGGTGGGTTTCCGTTCCGGGCTAGGTTTAGGGTTAGGGAATGGCAAGGCTTAGGGCACAGGTGAGGGTACGGAAACGTGGGAGGGTCAGGCTACATGCTGAAGCACGGGTCAGTGCCAGCGTACGGGCCAGGAATAGGCTATGGATCGGGGGTAAGCTGTAGGGCTGGTGGTGGGCTTCCGTTCCGGACTAGGGTTAGGGTTAGGGAACGACAAGGCTTAGGGCACAGGTGAGGGTACGGAAACGTGTGAGGGTCAGGTTACGTGCTGACGCACTGGTCAGTGCCACTGTACGGGCGAGGAGTAGGCTATGGTGTAGGGTAAGGTTTAGGGCTGCTGGTGGGTTTCCGTTCTTGGCTAGGGTTAGGGTGAGGGAACGGCAAGGATTAGGGCACAGGTGAGGGTACGGAAATGTGGGAGGGTCAGTCTACGTGCTGACTCACGGGTCAGTGCCAGCGTACAGGCCAGGAGTAGGCTACGGCGTATGGTAAGGTGTAGGGCTGGTGGTGGGTTTCCGTTCCGGTCTAGGGTTAGGGTTACAGAACGGCAAGGCTTAGGGCACGTGTGAGGGTACAGAAACGTGGGAGGGTCAGGCTACTTGCTGATGCCAGGGTTACTGCCACCGAACGGGCCAGGAGTAGGCTACGGCTTGGGGGTAAGGTGTAGGGCTGGTGGTGGGTTTCCGGTCCGGGCTAGGGTTAGGGTTACAGAACGGCAAGGTTTAGGGCACAGGTGAGGGTACGGAAACGTGGGAGGGTCAGGCTACATACTGACGCAAGGGTCAGTGCCACCGTAAAGGCCAGGAGTAGGCTACGGCGTAGGTTAAGGTGTAGGGCTGGTGGTGGGTTTCCGTTCCAGGCTAGGTTTAGTGTTAGGGAACAGCAAGTCTTAGGGCACAGGTGAGGGTACGGAATCGTGGGAGGGTCAGGCTACGTGCTGACGCACGGGTCAGCGCCAGCGTACCGGCCGGGAGTAGGCTACGGCTTGGGGGTTAGGTGTAGGGCTTGTGGTGTGTTTCCGTTCCGTACTAGGGTTAGGGTTAGGGAACGGCAAGGCTTAGGGCACAGGTGAGGGTACGGTAATGTGGGAAGTTCAGGCTACGTGCTGACGCACAGGTCAGTGCCAGCGTATGGACCAGGAGTAGGCTACGGCTTGGGGGTAAGGTTTAGGGCTGGTGGTGGGTTTCCGTTCCGGGCTAGGGTTAGGGTTAGTGAACGGCAAGGCTTAGGGCACAGGTGAGGGTACGGAAACGTGGGAGGGTCAGGCTCCGTGCTGATGAAAGGGTCAGTGCCAGCGTACGGGCCAGGAATAGGCTATGGCGTAGGGTAGAGTGTAGGGCTGGTGGTGGGTTTCTGTTCCGGGCTAGGGTTAGGGTTAGGAAACGGCAAGGCTTAGGGCACAGGTGAGTGTACGGAAACGTGTGAGGGTCAGGCTACGTGCTGACGCACGTGTCAGTGCCAGCGTACCGGCCAGGTGTAGGCTACGGCTTGGGAGTAAGGTGTAGGGCTGGTGGTGTGTTTCCGCTCTGGGCTAGGGTTAGGGTTAGTGAATGGCAATGCTTAGGGCACAGGTGAGGGTACGGAAAAGTGGGAGTGTCAGGCTACGTGCTGATGAAACGGTGAGTGCCGGCGTAAGAGCAAGGAATAGGCTACGGCGTTGGGAAAAGTGTAGGGCTGGTGGTGGATTTCCGTTCCGGGCTAGGGTTAGGGTTAGTGAACAGCAAGGCTTTGGGTATAGGTGAGGGTCCGCAAACGTGGGAGGGTCAGGCTACGTGCTGAAGCACAGGTCAGTGCCCGCGTATGGGCCAGGTGTAGGCTATGGCATAGGGTAAGGTGTAGGGCTGGTGGTGGGTTTCCGTTCCGGGCTAGGGTTAGTGTTAGGGAATGGCATGTCTTAGGGCCCAGGTGAGGGTACGGAAACGTGGGAGGGTCAAACTCCATGCTGACGCACGGGTCAGTGCGAGCGTACGGGCGACAAGTAGGCTACCCAGTAGGGAAAAGTTTAGGGATGATGGTGGGTTTCCGTTCCGGGTTAGGGTTAGGGTTAGGGAACGGCAAGGCTTAGGACACAGGTGAGGGTACGGAAACGTGGGAGGGTCAGGCTACGTGCTGACACACGGGTCAGTGCCAGCGTACGGGCCAGGACTAGGCTACGGCATACGATAAGCTGTAGAGCTGGTGGTGAGATTCCGTGCCAGGCTAGGGTTAGGGTTAGGGAACGACAAGGCTTAGGGCACAGGTGAGCGTACGTTAACATGGGAGGGTCAGGCTACGTGCTGAAGCACAGGTCAGTGCCCGCGTATGGGCCAGGTGTAGGCTACGGCATAGAGTAAGGTGTAGGGCTGGTGGTGGGTTTCCGTTCCGGGCTAGGGTTAGGGTTAGTGAATGGCAAGGCTTAGGACACAGGTGAGGGTACGGAAACGTGGGAGGGTCAGTCTACTTGCTGATGAAAGGGTCAGTGCCTGCGTATGAGCCAGGAATAGGCTACGGCGTAGGGAAAGGTGTAGGGCTGGTGGTGGGTTTCGGTTCCGGGCTAGGGTTAGGGTTAGGGAACGGCAAGGCTTAGGGCACAGGTGAGTGTCCGCAAACGTGGGAGGGTCAGGCTTCGTGCTGACGCACGGGTCTGTGCCAGCGTACGGGCCAGAAGTAGGCTACGGCTTGGGGGTAAGGTGTAGGGCTGGTGGTGGGTTTCCGTTCCGGGCTACGGTTAGGGTTAGGGAACGGCAAGGCTTAGGGTACAGGTGATTGGACGGAAACGTGGGAGGGTCAGGCTACGTGATGATGCACGGTTAAGTGCCTGCGTACTGGCCGGTAGTAAGCTACGGCTTGGGGGTTCGGTGTAGGGCTGGTGGTGTGTTTCCGTTCCGGACTAGGGTTAGGGTTAGGGAACGGCAAGGCTTAGGGCACAGGTGAGGGTACGGAAACGAGGGAGGGTCAGGCTACATGCTGACGCACGGGTCAGTGCCAGCGTACCGGCCAGGAGTAGGCTACGGCTTGGGGGTAAGTTGTAGGGCTGGTGGTGGGTTTCCGTTCAGGGCTAGGGTTAGGGTTAGGGAATGGCAAGGCTTACAGCACAGGTGAGGTTACGGAAACGTGAGAGGGTCAGGCTACGTGGTGACGCACGGGTCAGTGCCAGCATATGGGCCAGGAATAGGCTACGGCGTGGTGGTAAGGTGTAGGGCTGGTGGTGGTTTTCTGTTCCGGGCTAGGGTTAGGGTTAGAGAACGTCAGGGCTTAGGGCACAGGTGATGGTACGGAAACGTGGGAAAGACAGGCTACGTGGTGACGCACGGCTCAGTGCCAGCGTACGGGCCAGGAATAGGCTATGGCGTAGGGTAGAGTGTAGTGCTGGTGGTGGGTTTCTGTTCTGGGCTAGGGTTAGGGTTAGGAAACGGCAAGGCTTAGGGCACAGGTGAGGGTACGGAAACGTGTGAGGGTCAGGCTACGTGCTGACGCACGTGTCAGAGCCAGCGTACCAGCCAGGTGTAGGCTACGGCTTGGGGGTAAGGTGTAGGGCTGGTGGTGGGTTTCCGCTCTGGGCTATGGTTAGGGTTAGTGAACGGCAATGCTTAGGGCACAGGTGAGGGTACGGAAAATTGGGAGGGTCAGGGTACGTGCTGATGAAACGGTGAGTGCCGGCGTAAGAGCCAGGAATAGGCTACGGCGTTGGGAAAAGTGTAGAGCTGGTGGTGGATTTCCGTTCCGGGCTAGGGTTAGGGTTAGGGAACAGCAAGGCTTAGGGTACAGGTGAGGGTCCGCAAACGTGGGAGGGTCAGGCTACGTGCTGAAGCACAGGTCAGTGCCCGCGTATGGGCCAGGTGTAGGCTACGGAATAGGGTAAGGTGTAGGGCTGCTGGTGGGTTTCCGTTCCGGGCTAGGGTTAGTGTTAGGGAATGGCATGTCTTAGGGCCCAGGTGAGGGTACGGAAACGTGGGAGGGTAAAACTCCATGCTGACGCACGGGTCAGTGCGAGCGTACGGGCGAGGAGTAGGCTACCCAGTAGGGAAAGGTTTAGGGATGATGGTGGGTTTCCGTTCCGGGTTAGGGTTAGGGTTAGGGAACGGCAAGGCTTAGGGCACAGGTGAGGGTACGGAAACGTGGGAGGGTCAGGCTACGTGCTGACGCACGGGTCAGTGCCAGCGTACGGGCCAGGAGTAGGCTACGGCGTAGGGAAAGGTGTAGGCCTGGTGGAGGGTTTTTGTTCCGGGCTATGGTTAGTGATATGGAACGGCAAGGCTTAGGGCACATGTGAGGGTACGGAAACGTGGGAGGGTCTGGCTACGTGCTGACGCACGGGTCAGTGCCAGGGTACAGGCAAGGAGTAGGCTACGACATAGGCTAAGGTGTAGGGCTGGTGGTGGGTTTCCGTTCCGGGCTAGGGTTAGGGTTAGGGAACGGCAAGGCTTAGGGCACAGGTGAGGGTCCACAAACGTGGGAGGGTCAGGCTACGTGCTGACGCACGTGTCAGTGCCAGCGTACGTGCCAGGTGTAGGCTGCGGCGTAGGGCAAGGTGTAGGGCTGGTAGTGCTTTTCTCTTCCGGGCTTGGGTTAGGGTTAGGGAAAGGCAAGGCTTAGGGCCCAGGTGAGGGTACGGAAACGTGGGAGGTTCAGGCTACGTGATGATGCACGGGTCAGTGCAGGCGAACCGGCTAGGAGTAGCCTACGGCTTGGGGGTTAGGTGTAGGGCTGGTGGTGGGTTTCCGTTACGGGCTAGGGTTAGTGTTAGGGAACAGGAAGGCTTAGGGCATAGGTGAGGGTACGGAAACCTGGGAGGGTCAGGCTACGTGCTGACGCACGGTTCAGTGCCAGCGTACGGGCCAGGAGTATTCTATGGCTTGTGGGTTAGTTGTAGGGCTTGTGGTGTGTTTCCGTCCCGTATTAGGGTTAGGGTTAAGGAACGGCAAGGCTTAGGGCCCAGGTGAGGGTACGGAAACGTGGGAGGGTCAGACTACGTGCTGACGCATGGTTCAGTGCCAGCGTACGGGCCAAGAGTATGCTACAGCGTATGGTAAGGTGTAGGGCTGGTGGTGGGTTTCCGTTCCGGGCTAAGGTTAGGGTTACGAACGGCAAGGCTTAGGGCACAGGTGAGGTTACGGAAACGTGCGAGGGTCAGGCTACGTGCTGACCCACGGGTCAGTGCCAGCGTACGGGCTAGGAGTAGGCTACGGCTTGGGGGTTAGGTGTAGGGCTTGTGGTGTGTTTCCGTTCCGTACTAGGGTTAGGGTTAGGGAACGGCAAGGCTTAGGGCACAGGTGAGGGTACGGTAATGTGGGAAGTTCAGGCTACGTGCTGACGCACAGGTCAGTGCCAGCGTATGGACCAGGAGTAGGCTACGGCTTGGGGGTAAGGTTTAGGGCTGGTGGTGGGTTTCCGTTCCGGGCTAGCGTTAGGGTTAGGGAACGGCAAGGCTTAGGGCACAGGTGAGGGTACGGAAACGTGGGAGGGTCAGGCTACGTGCTGATGAAAGGGTCAGTGCCTGCGTACGGGCCAGGAATAGGCTACGGCGTAGGGAAAAGTATAGGGCTGGTGGTGGGTTTCTGTTCTGGGCTAGGGTTAGGGTTAGGGAACGGCAAGGCTTAGGGCACAGGTGAGCATACGGTAACATGGGAGGATCAGGCTACGTGTTGACGCAAGGGTCAGTGCCAGCGTACGGGCCAGGACTAGTCTACGGCATACGATAAGGTGTACGGCTGGTGGTGGGATTCCGTGCCGGGCTAGGGATAGGGTTAGGGAACGGCAAGGCTTAGGGCACAGGTGAGCGTACGGTAACATGGGAGGATCAGGCTACGTGCTGAAGCACAGGTCAGTGCCCGCGTACTGGCCAGGTGTAGGCTACGGCATAGAGTAAGGTGTAGGTCTGGTGGTGGGTTTCTGTTCAGGACGAGTGTTAGGGTTAGGGAACGGCAAGGCTTAGGGCACAGGTGAGCATACGGTAACATGGGAGGGTCAGGCTACGTGCTGAAGCACAGGTCAGTGCCCGCGTACGGGCCAGGTGTAGGCTACGGCATAGAGTAAGGTGTAGGGCTGGTGGTGGGTTTCCCTTCCGGGCTAGGGTTAGGGTTAGTGAACGGCAAGCCTTAGGGCACAGGTGAGGGTACGGAAACGTGGGTGGGTCAGGCTACTTGCTGATGAAAGGGTCAGTGCCTGCGTATGAGCCAGGAATAGGCTACGGCGTAGGGAAAGGTGTAGGGCTCTTGGTGGGTTTCCGTTCCTGTCTAGGGTTAGTGTTAGGGAATGGCAAGGCTTAGGGCACAGGTGAGGGTCCGCAAACGTGGGAGGGTCAGGCTTCGTGCTGACGCACGGGTCTGTGCCAGCGTACGGGCCAGGAGTAGGCTACGGCTTGGGGGTAAGGTGTAGGGCTGGTGGTGGGTTTCCGTTCCGGGCTAGGGTTAGGGTTAGGGAACGGCAAGGCTTAGGGCACAGGTGAGGGTACGGAAACGTGGGAGGGTCAGGCTACGTGATGATGCACGGGTCAGTGCCAGCGTACTGGCCAGGAGTAAGCTACGGCTTGGGCTTAGTTGTAGTGCTGGTGGTGGGTTTCCGTTCTGGGCTAGGGTTAGGGTTAGGAAACGGCAAGGCTTAGGGCACAGGTGAGGGTACGGAAACGTTGGAGTGTCAGGCTACATGCTGACGCACTGGTCAGTGCCAGCGTACGGGCCAGGAATTGGCTATGGCTTGGGTTTAAGCTGTAGGGCTGGTGGTGTGTTTCCTTTCCGGACTAGGGTTAGGGTTAGGGAACGGCAAGGCTTAGGGCACAGGTGAGGGTACGGAAACGTGTGAGGGGCAGGCTACGTGCTGACGCATGTGTCAGTGCCAGCGTACGTGCCAGGAGTAGGCTACGGCGTAGGGCAAGGTGTACGGCTGGTAGTGTGTTTCCGTTCCGGGCTAGGGTTAGGGTTAGGGAAAGGCAAGGCTTAGGGCCCAGGTGAGGGTACGGAAACGTGGGAGGGTCAGTCTACGTGCTGACGCACGGGTCACTGCCAACGAACCGGCCAGGAGTAGGCTACGGCTTGGGGGTTAGGTGTAGGACTGGTGGTGGGTTTCCGATCCGTACTAGGGTTAGTGTTAGGGAACAGGAAGGCTTAGGGCACAGGTGACGTTACGGTAACGTGGGAAGGTCAGGCTACGTGCTGACGCACAGGTCAGTGCCAGCGTATGGACCACGAGTAGGCTACGGCTTGGGGGTAAGGTGTAGGGCTTGTGGTGGTTTTCCGTTCCGGGCTAGGGTTAGGGTTAGGGAACGGCAAGGTTTAGGGCACATGTGAGGGTACGGCAACGTGGCAGGGTCAGGATACGTTCTGAAGCACGGGTCAATGCCAGCGTATGGACCAGGAGTAGGCTACGGCTTGGGGGTAAGTTGTAGGGCTGGTGGTGGGTTTCCGTTCCGGGCTAGAGTTAGGGTTAGGGAACGGCAAAGCTTAGGGCACAGGTGAGGGTACGGAAACGTGGGAGGGTCAGGCTACGTGATGACGCAAGGGTCAGTGCCAGCGTACCGGCCAGGAGTAGGCTACGGCTTGGGGGTAAGGTGTAGGGCTGGTGGTGGGTTTCCGTTCAGGGCTAGGGTTAGGGTTAGGGAACGGCAAGGCTTACAGCACAGGTGAGGGTTCGGAAACGTGAGAGGGTTAGGCTACGTGCTGACGCACGGGTCAGTGCCAGCGTACCGGCCAGGAGTATGCTACGGCGTAGGGTAAGGTGTAGGGCTGGTGGTGGGTTTCCGTTCATGGGCTAGGGTTAGGGTTAGGAAACGGCAAGGCTTAGGGCCCAGGTGAGGGTACGGAAACGTGGGAGGTTCAGACAACGTGCTGACGCATGGGTCAGTGCCAGGATACGGGCCAGGTGTAGGCTACGGCGTAGGGAAAGGTTTAGGGCTAGTGGTGGGTTTCCGTTCCGGGCTAGGGTTAGGGTTAGGGAACGGCAAGGCTTAGGGCACAGGTGAGGGTACGGAAACGTGGGAGGGTCAGGCTACGTGCTGACGCCCGGGTCAGTGCCAGCGTACCGGCCAGGAGTAGGCTACGGCTTGGGGGTTAGGTGTAGGGCTTGTGGTGTGTTTCCGTTCCGTACTAGGGTTAGGGTTAGGGAACGGCAAGGCTTAGGGCACAGGTGAGGGTACGGTAATGTGGGAAGTTCAGGCTACGTGCTGACGCACAGGTCAGTGCCAGCGTATGGACCAGGAGTAGGCTACGGCTTGGGGGTAAGGTTTAGGGCTGGTGGTGGGTTTCCGTTCCGGGCTAGGGTTAGGGTTAGTGAACGGCAAGGCTTAGGGCACAGGTGAGGGTTCGGAAACGTGGGAGGGTCAGGCTACATTCTGATGAAAGGGTCAGTGCTGCGTACGGGCCAGGACTAGGCTACAGCGTAGGGAAAGGTGTAGGGCTGGTGGTGGGTTACCGTTCCGGTCTAGTGTTAGGGTTAGGGAATGGCAAGGCTTAGGGCACAGGTGAGGGTCCGCAAACGTGGGAGGGTCAGGCTACGTGCTGACGCACGGGTCAGTGCCAGCATAAGGTCCAGGAATAGGCTACGGCTTTGGGGTAAGTTTTAGGGCTGGTGGTGGGTTTCCGTTCTGGGCTAGGGTTAGGGTTAGGGAACGGCAAGGCTTAGGGCACAGGTGAGGGTACGGAAACGTGGGAGGGTCAGGCTACGTGCTGATAAACGGGTCAGTGCCAGCGTACCAGCCAGGAGTAGGCTACGGCTTGGGGGTTAGGTGTAGGGCTGGTGGTGGGTTTCCGTTCCGGGCTAGGGTTAGGGTTAGGGAATGGCAAGGCTTAGGGCACAGGTGAGGGTACGGAAACGTGGGAGGGTCAGGCTACATGCTGAAGCACGGGTCAGTGCCAGCGTACGGGCCAGGAATAGGCTTTGGATCGGGGGTAAGCTGTAGGGCTGGTGGTGGGCTTCCGTTCCGGACTAGGGTTAGGGTTAGGGAATGACAAGGCTTAGGGCACAGGTGAGGGTACGGAAACGTGTGAGGGTCAGGCTACGTGCTGACGCACTGGTCAGTGCCACCGTACGGGCCAGGAGTAGGCTATGGTGTAGGGTAAGATTTAAGGCTGCTGGTGGGTTTCCGTTCTTGGCTAGGGTTAGGGTGAGGGAACGGCAATGCTTAGGGCACAGGTGAGGGTACGGAAATGTGGGAGGGTCAGTCTACGTGCTGACTCACGGGTCAGTGCCAGCGTACGGGCCAGGAGTAGGCTACGGCGTATGGTAAGGTGTAGGGAATGTGGTGGGTTTCCGTTCCGGGCTAGGGTTAGGGTTAGGGAACGGCAAGGCTTAGGGCACAGGTGAGGGTACGGAAACGTGGGAGGGTCAGGCTATATGTTGATGCACGGGTCAGTGCCAGCGTACGGGCCAGGACTAGGCTACGGCATACGATAAGGTGTAGGGCTGGGGGTGGGATTCCGTGCCAGGCTCGGGTTAGGGTTAGGGAACGGCAAGGCTTAGGGCCCAGGTGAGAGTACAGTAACATGGGAGGGTCAGGCTACGTGCTGAAGCCCAGGTCAGTGCCCGCGTACGGGCCAGGTGTAGGCTACGGCATAGTGTAAGGTGTAGGGCTGGTGGTGGGTTTCCGTTCCGGGCTAGGGTTAAGGTTAGGAAACGGCAAGGCTTAGGGCACAGGTGAGGTTACAGAAACGTGGGAGGGACAGGCTACGTGCTGACGCACGTGTCAGTGCCAGCATATGGGCCAGGAGTAGGCTACGGCGTGGTCGTAAGTTGTAGGGCTGTTGGTGGTTTTCTGTTCCGGGCTAGAGTTAGGGTTAGGGAACCTCAAGGCTTAGGGCACAGGTGAGGGTACGGAAACGTGGGAGGGTCAGGCTACGTGCTGACGCACGGCTCAGTGCCAGTGTACGGGCCAGGAATAGGCTATGGCGTAGGGTAGAGTGTAGGGCTGGTGGTGGGTTTCTGTTCCGGGCTAGGGTTAGGGTTAGGAAACGGCAAGGCTTAGGGCACAGGTGAGGGTACGGAAACGTGTGAGGGTCAGGCTACGTGCTGACGCACGTGTCAGTGCCAGCGTACCGGCCAGGAGTAGGCTACGGCTTGGGGGTAAGTTGTAGGGCTGGTGGTGGGTTTCCGTTCTGGGCTAGGGTTAGGGTTAGTGAACGGAAAGGCTTAGGGCACAGGTGAGGGTACAGAAACCTGGGAGGTTCAGGCTAAGTGCTGATGAAAGTGTCAGTGCCTGCGTACGAGCCAGGAATAGGCTACGGCGTAGGGAAAGGTGTAGGGCTGGTGGCGGGTTTCCGTTCCGGGCTAGGGTTAGGGTTTGGGAACGACAAGGCTTAGGGCACAGGTGAGGGTACGGAAACGTGGGAGGGTCAGGCTACGTGCTGATGAAAGGGTCAGTGCCTGCGTACGGGCCAGGAATAGGCTACGGCGTAGGGAAAGGTGTAGGGCTGGTGGTGGGTTTCCGTTCCGGGCTAGGGTTAGGGTTAGGGAATGGCAAGGCTTAGGGCACAGGTGAGGGTACGGAAACGTGGGAGGGTCAGGCTACATGCTGACTCACGGGTCAGTGCCAGCATAAGGTCCAGGAATAGGCTACGGCTTGGGGGTAAGATTTAGGGCTGGTGGTGGGTTTCCGTTCCGGGCTAGGGTTAGGGAAAGGGAACTGCAAGGCTTAGGGCACAGGTGAGGGTACGGAAATGTGGGAGGGTCAGGCTACCTGCTGATGAACGGGTCAGTGCCAGCGTACCAGCCAGGAGTAGGCTACGGCTTGGGGGTTAGGTGTAGGGCTGGTGGTGTGTTTCCGTTCCGGGCTAGGGTTAGGGTTAGGGAATGGCAAGGCTTAGGGCACAGGTGAGGGTACGGAAACGTGGGAGGGTCAGGCTACATGCTGAAGCACGGGTCAGTGCCAGCGTACGGGCCAGGAATAGGCTATGGATCGGGGGTAAGCTGTAGGGCTGGTGGTGGGCTTCCGTTCCGGCCTAGGGTTAGGGTTAGGGAACGATAAGGCTTCGGGCACAGGTGAGGGTACGGAAACGTGTGAGGGTCAGGCTACGTGCTGACGCACTGGTCAGTGCCACCGTACGGGCCAAGAGTAGGCTATGGTGTAGGGTAAGGTATAGGGCTGCTGGTGGGTTTCCATTCTTGGCTAGGGTTAGGGTGAGGGAACGGCAAGGCTTAGGGCACAGGTGAGGGTACGGAAACGTGGGAGGGTCAGGCTACGTGCTGATGAAAGGGTCAGTGCCTGCGTACGGGCCAGGAATAGGCTACGGCTTGGGGTAAGGTGTAGGGCTGGTGGTGGGTTTCTGTTCCGGGCTAGGGTTAGGGTTAGGGAACGGCAATGCTTAGGGCACAGGTGAGGTTACGGAAACGTGGGAGGGTCAGGCTACATGCTGACACACGGGTCAGTGCCAGCGTACGGGCCAGGACTAGGCTACGGCATAGGATAAGCTGTAGAGCTGGTGGTGAGATTCCGTGCCGGGCTAGGGTTAGGGTTAGGGAACGACAAGGCTTAGGGCACAAGTGAGCGTACGGTAACATGGGAGGGTCAGTCTACGTGCTGAAGCACAGGTCAGTGCCCGCGTACGGGCCAGGTGTAGGCTACGGCATAGAGTAAGGTGTAGGTCTGGTGATGGGTTTCCGTTCCAGGCTAGGTTTAGTGTTAGGGAACAGCAAGTCTTAGGGCACAGGTGAGGGTACGGAAACGTGGGAGGGTCAGGCTACGTGCTGACGCACGGGTCATTGCCAGCGTACCGGCCAGGTGTAGGCTACGGCTTGGGGGTTAGGTGTAGGGCTTGTGGTGTGTTTCCGTTCCGTACTAGGGTTAGGGTTAGGGAACGGCAAGGCTTAGGGCACAGGTGAGGGTACGGTAATGTGGGAAGTTCAGGCTACGTGCTGACGCACAAGTCAGTGCCAGCGTATGGACCAGGAGTAGGCTAAGGCTTGGGGGTAAGGTGTAGGGCTGGTGGTGGGTTTCCGTTCCGGGCTAGGGTTAGGGTTAGGGAACGGCAAGGCTTAGGGCACAGGTGAGGGTACGGAAACGTGGGAGGGTCAGGCTTCGTGCTGACGCACGGGTCTGTGCCAGCGTATGGGCCAGGAGTAGGCTACGGCTTGGGGGTAAGGTGTAGGGCTGGTGGTGGGTTTCCGTTCCGGGCTAGGGTTAGGGTTAGGGAACGGCAAGGCTTAGGGCACAGGTGAGGGTACGGAAACGTGGGAGGGTCAGGCTACGTGCTGATGAAAGGATCAGTGCCTGCGTACGGGCCAGGAATAGGCTACGGCGTAGGGAAAGGTGTAGGGCTGGTGGTGGGTTTCGGTTCCGGGCTAGGATGAGGGTTAGGGAACGGCAAGGCTTAGGGCACATGTGAGTGTCCGCAAACGTGGGAGGGTCAGGCTTCGTGCTGACGCACGGGTCTGTGCCAGCGTATGGGCCAGGAGTAGGCTACGGCTTGGGGGTAAGGTGTAGGCCTGGTGGTGGGTTTCCGTTCCGGGCTACGATTAGGATTAGGGTACGGCAAGGCTTAGGGCACAGGTGATTGTACGGAAACGTGGGAGGGTCAGGCTACGTGATGATGCACGGGTCAGTGCCAGCGTACCGGCCAGGAGTAGGCTACGGCTTGGGGGTAAGGTGTAGGGCTGGTGGTGGGTTTCCGTTCAGGGCTAGGGTTAGGGTTAGGGAACGGCAAGGCTTACAGCACAGGTGATGGTTCGGAAACGTGAGAGGGTTAGGCTACGTGTTGATGCACGGGTCAGTGCCAGCATACGGGCCAGGAGTATGCTACGGCGTAGGGTAAGGTGTAGGGCTGGTGGTGGGTTTCCGTTCATAGGCTAGGTTTAGGGTTAGGAAACGGCAAGGCTTAGGGCCCAGGTGAGGGTACGGAAACGTGGGAGGGTCAGACAACGTGCTGACGCATGGGTCAGTGCCAGCGTACGGGCCAGGTGTAGGCTACGGCGTAGGGAAAGGTTTAGGGCTAGTGGTGGGTTTCCGTTCCGGGCTAGGGTTAGGGTTATGGAACGGCAAGTCTTAGGGAACAGGTGAGGGTACGGAAACGTGGGAGGGTCAGGCTACGTGCTGACGCACGGGTCAGTGCTAGCGTACCGGCCAGGTGTAGGCTACGGCTTGGTGGTTAGGTGTAGGGCTGATGGTGTGTTTCCGTTCCAGGCTAGGTTTAGTGTTAGGGAACAGCAAGTCTTAGGGCACAGGTGAGGGTAGAGAAACGTGGGAGGGTCAGGCTACGTGCTGACGCACGGGTCAGTGCCAGCGTACCGGCCAGGAGTAGGCTACGGCTTGGGGGTTAGGTGTAGGGCTTGTGGTGTGTTTCCGTTCCGTACTAGGGTTAGGGTTAGGGAACGGCAAGGCTTAGGGCACAGGTGAGGGTACGGTAATGTGGGAAGTTCAGGCTACGTGCTGACGCACAGGTCATTGCCAGCGTATGGACCAGGAGTAGGCTACGCCTTGGGGGTAAGGTTTAGGGCTGATGGTGTGTTTCCGTTCCGGGCTAGGGTTAGGGTTAGTGAACGGCAAGGCTTAGGGCACAGGTGAGGGTACGGAAACGTGGGAGGGTCAGGCTACGTGCTGATGAAAGGGTCAGTGCCTGCGTACGGGCCAGGAATAGGCTACGGCGTAGGGAAAGGTGTAGGGCTGATGGTGGGTTTCCATTCCAGTCTAGGGTTAGGGTTAGGGAATGGCAAGGCTTAGGGCACAGGTGAGGGTCCGCAAACGTGGGAGGGTCAGGCTATGTGCTGACGCACGGGTCAGTGCCAGCATAAGGTCCAGGAATAGGCTACGGCTTTGGGGTAAGTTTTAGGGCTGGTGGTGGGTTTCCGTTCCGGGCTAGGGTTAGGGATAGGGAACGGCAAGGCTTAGGGCACAGGTGAGGGTACGGAAACGTGGGAGGGTCAGGGTACGTGCTGATGAACGGGTCAGTGCCAGCGTACCAGCCAGGAGTAGGCTACGGCTTGGGGGTTAGTTGTAGGGCTGGTGGTGGGTTTCCGTTCCGGGCTAGGGTTAGGGTTAGGGAATGGCAAGGCTTAGGGCACAGGTGAGGGTACGGAAACGTGGGAGGGTCAGGCTACATGCTGAAGCACGGGTCAGTGCCAGCGTACGGGCCAGGAATAGGCTATGGATCGGGGGTAAGCTGTAGGGCTGGTGGTGGGCTTCCGTTCCGGACTAGGGTTAGGGTTAGGGAACGACAAGGCTTAGGGCACAGGTGAGGGTACGGAAACGTGTGAGGGTCAGGCTACGTGCTGACGCACTGGTCAGTGCCACCGTATGGGCCAGGAGTAGGCTATGGTGTAGGGTAAGGTTTAGGGCTGCTGGTGGGTTTCCGTTCTTGGCTAGGGTTAGGGTGAGGGAACGGCAAGGCTTAGGGCACAGGTGAGGGTACGGAAATGTGGGAGGGTCAATCTACGTGCTGACTCACGGGTCAGTGCCAGCGTACGGGCCAGGAGTAGGCTACGGCGTATGGTAAGGTGTAGGGATTGTGGTGGGTTTCCGTTCCGGGCTAGGGTTAGGGTTAGGGAACGGCAAGGCTTAGGGCACAGGTGAGGGTACGGAAACGTGGGAGGGACAGGCTACGTGCTGACGCACGTGTCAGTGCCAGCATATGGGCCAGGAGTAGGCTACGGTGTGGTCGTAAGTTGTAGGGCTGTTGGTGGTTTTCTGTTCCGGGCTAGAGTTAGGGTTAGGGAACCTCAAGGCTTAGGGCACAGGTGAGGGTACGGAAACGTGGGAGGGTCAGGCTACGTGCTGACGCACGGCTCAGTGCCAGTGTACGGGCCAGGAACAGGCTATGGCGTAGGGTAGAGTGTAGGGCTGGTGGTGGGTTTCTGTTCCGGGCTAGGGTTAGGGTTAGGAAACGGCAAGGCTTAGGGCACAGGTGAGGGTACGGAAACGTGTGAGGGTCAGGCTACGTGCTGACGCACGTGTCAGTGCCAGCGTACCGGCCAGGAGTAGGCTAAGGCTTGGGGGTAAGTTGTAGGGCTGGTGGTGGGTTTCCGTTCCGGGCTAGGGTTAGGGTTAGTGAACGGCAAGGCTTAGGGCACAGGTGAGGGTACAGAAACCTGGGAGGTTCAGGCTAAGTGCTGATGAATGTGTCAGTGCCTGCGTACGAGCCAGGAATAGGCTACGGCGTAGGGAAAGGTTTAGGGCTGGTGGTGGGTTTCCGTTCCGGTCTAGGGTTAGGGTTACAGAACGGCAAGGCTTAGGGCACGTGTGAGGGTACAGAATCGTGGGAGGGTCAGGCTACTTGCTGATGCTAGGGTTACTGCCACCGAAAGGGCCAGGAGTAGGCTACGGCTTGTGGGTAAGTTGTAGGGCTGGTGGTGGGTTTCCGTTCCGGGCTAGGGTTAGGGTTACAGAACGGCAAGGTTTAGGGCACAGGTGAGGGTACGGAAACGTGGGAGGGTCAGGCTACATGCTGACGCAAGGGTCAGTGCCACCGTACAGGCCAGGAGTAGGCTACGGCATACGATAAGCTGTAGGGCTGGTGGTGAGATTCCGTGCCGGGCTAGGGTTAGGGTTAGGGAACGACAAGGCTTAGGGAACAGGTGAGCGTACGGTAACATGGGAGGGTCAGGCTACGTGCTGAAGCACAAGTCAGTGCCCGCGTATGGGCCAGGTGTAGGCTACGGCATAGAGTAAGGTGTAGGGCTGGTGGTGGGTTTCCGTTCCAGCCTAGGTTTAGTGTTAGGGAACAGCAATTCTTAGGGCACAGGTGAGGGTACGGAAACGTGGGAGGGTCAGGCTACGTGCTGACGCACGGGTCAGTGCCAGCGTACCGGCCAGGAGTAGGCTACGGCTTGGGGGTTAGGTGTAGGGCTTGTGGTGTGTTTCCGTTCCGTACTAGGGTTAGGGTTAGGGAACGGCAAGGCTTAGGGCACAGGTGAGGGTACGGTAATGTTGGAAGTTCAGGCTACGTGCTGACGCACAGGTCAGTGCCAGCGTATGGACCAGGAGTAGGCTACGGCTTGGGGGTAAGGTTTAGGGCTGGTGGTGGGTTTCCGTTCCGGGCTAGGGTAGGGTTAGGGAACGGCAAGGCTTAGGGCACAGGTGAGGGTACGGAAACGTGGGAGGGTCAGGCTACATGCTGAAGCACGGGTCAGTGCCAGCGTACGGGCCAGGAATAGGCTATGGATCGGGGGTAAGCTGTAGGGCTGGTGGTGGGCTTCCGTTCCGGCCTAGGGTTAGGGTTAGGGAACGACAAGGCTTCGGGCACAGGTGAGGGTACGGAAACGTGTGAGGGTCAGGCTACGTGCTGACGCACTGGTCAGTGCCACCGTACGGGCCAGGAGTAGGCTATGGTGTAGGGTATGGTATAGGGCTGCTGGTGGGTTTCCGTTCTTGGCTAGGGTTAGGGTGAGGGAACGGCAAGGCTTAGGGCACAGGTGAGGGTACGGAAATGTGGGAGGGTCAGTCTACGTGCTGACTCACGGGTCAGTGCCAGCGTACGGGCCAGGAGTAGGCTACGGCGTATGGTAAGGTGTAGGGATTGTGGTGGGTTTCCGTTCCGGGCTAGGGTTAGGGTTAGGGAAAGGCAAGGCTTAGGGCACAGGTGAGGGTACGGAAACGTGGGAGGGTCAGGCTATATGTTGACGCACGGGTCAGTGCCAGCGTACGGGCCAGGACTAGGCTACGGCATACGATAAGGTGTAGGGCTGGGGGTGGGATTCCGTGCCAGGCTCGGGTTAGGTTTAGGGAACGGCAAGGCTTAGGGCCCAGGTGAGAGTACAGTAACATGGGAGGGTCAGGCTACGTGCTGAAGCACAGGTCAGTGCCCGCGTACGGGCCAGGTGTAGGCTACGGCATAGTGTAAGGTGTAGGGCTGGTGGTGGGTTTCCGTTCCGGGCTAGGGTTAAGGTTAGGAAACGGCAAGGCATAGGGCACAGGTGAGGTTACGGAAACGTGGGAGGGACAGGCTACGTGCTGACGCACGTGTCAGTGCCAGCATATGGGCCAGGAGTAGGCTACGGCCTGGTCGTAAGTTGTAGGGCTGTTGGTGGTTTTCTGTTCCGGGCTAGAGTTAGGGTTAGGGAACCTCAAGGCTTAGGGCACAGGTGAGGGTACGGAAACGTGGGAGGGTCAGGCTACGTGCTGACGCACGGCTCAGTGCCAGTGTACGGGCCAGGAATAGGCTATGGCGTAGGGTAGAGTGTAGGGCTGGTGGTGGGTTTCTGTTCCGGGCTAGGGTTAGGGTTAGGAAACGGCAAGGCTTAGGGCACAGGTGAGGGTACGGAAACGTGTGAGGGTCAGGCTACGTGCTGACGCACGTGTCAGTGCCAGCGTACCGGCCAGGAGTAGGCTACGGCGTAGGTTAAGGTGTAGGGCTGGTGGTGGGTTTCCGTTCTGGGCTAGGGTTAGGGTTAGGGAACGGCAAGGCTTAGGGCACAGATGAGGGTACGGAAACGTGGGAGAGTCAGGCTACGTGCTGATGAAAGGGTCAGTGCCTGCGTACGGGCCAGGAATAGGCTACGGCTTGGGGTAAGGTGTAGGGCTGGTGGTGGGTTTCTGTTCCGGGCTAGGGTTAGGGTTAGGGAACGGCAATGCTTAGGGCACAGGTGAGGTTACGGAAACGTGGGAGGGTCAGGCTACATGCTGACACACGGGTCAGTGCCAGCGTACGGGCCAGGACTAGGCTACGGCATACAATAAACTGTAGAGCTGGTGGTGAGATTCCGTGCCGGGCTAGGGTTAGGGTTAGGGAACGACAAGGCTTAGGGCACAGGTGAGCGTACGGTAACATGGGAGGGTCAGGCTACGTGCTGAAGCACAGGTCAGTGCCCGCGTACGGGCCAGGTGTAGGCTACGGCATAGATTAAGGTGTAGGGCTGGTGGTGGGTTTCCGTTACAAGCTAGGTTTAGTGTTAGGGAACAGCAAGTCTTAGGGCACAGGTGAGGGTACGGAAACGTGGGAGGGTCAGGCTACGTGCTGACGCACAGGTCAGTGCCAGCGTACCGGCCAGGAGTAGGCTACGGCTTGGGGGTTAGGTGTAGGGCTTGTGGTGTGTTTCCGTTCCGTACTAGGGTTAGGGTTAGGGAACGGCAAGGCTTAGGGCACAGGTGAGGGTACGGTAATGTGGGAAGTTCAGGCTACGTGCTGACGCACAGGTCAGTGCCAGCGTATGGACCAGGAGTAGGCTACGGCTTGGGGGTAAGGTTTAGGGCTGGTGGTGGGTTTCCGTTCCGGGCTAGGGTTAGGGTTAGGGAACGGCAAGGCTTAGGGCACAGGTGAGGGTACGGAAACGTGGGAGGGTCAGGCTACGTGCTGATGAAAGGGTCAGTGCCTGCGTACGGGCCAGGAATAGGCTACGGCGTAGGGAAAGGTGTAGGGCTGGTGGTGGGTTTCCGTTCCGGTCTCGGGTTAGGGTTAGGGAATGGCAAGGCTTAGGGCACAGGTGAGGGTCCGCAAACGTGGGAGGGTCAGGCTACGTGCTGACGCACGGGTCAGTGCCAGCATAAGGTCCAGGAATAGGCTACGGCTTTGGGGTAAGTTTTAGGGCTGGTGGTGGGTTTCCGTTCCGGGCTAGGGTTAGGGATAGGGAACGGCAAGGCTTAGGGCACAGGTGAGGTTACGGAAACGTGGGAGGGTCAGGCTACGTGCTGATGAACGGGTCAGTGCCAGCGTACCAGCCAGGAGTAGGCTACGGCTTGGGGGTTAGGTGTAGGGCTGGTGGTGGGTTTCCGTTCTGGACTAGGGTTAGGGTTAAGGAACGACAAGGCTTAGGGCACAGGTGAGGGTACGGAAACGTGTGAGGGTCAGGCTACGTGCTGACGCACTGGTCAGTGCCACCGTACGGGCCAGGAGTAGGCTATGGTGTAGGGTAAGGTTTAGGGCTGCTGGTGGGTTTCCGTTCTTGGCTAGGGTTAGGGTGAGGGAACGGCAAGGCTTAGGGCACAGGAGAGGGTACGGAAATGTGGGAGGGTCAGTCTACGTGCTGACTCACGGGTCAGTGCCAGCGTACGGGCCAGGAGTAGGCTACGGCGTATGGTAAGGTGTAGGGCTGGTGGTGGGTTTCTGTTCCGGGCTAGTGTTAGGGTTAGGGAACGGCAATGCTTAGGGCACAGGTGAGGTTACGGAAACGTGGGAGGGTCAGGCTACATGCTGACACATGGGTCAGTGCCAGCGTACGGGCCAGGACTAGGCTACGGCATACGATAAGCTGTAGAGCTGGTGGTGAGATTCCGTGCCGGCTAGGGTTAGGGTTAGGGAACGACAAGGCTTAGGGCACAGGTGAGCGTACGGTAACATGGGAGGGTCAGGCTATGTGCTGAAGCACAGGTCAGTGCCCGCGTATGGGCCAGGTGTAGGCTACGGCATAGAGTAAGGTGTAGGGCTGGTGGTGGGTTTCCGTTCGGGGCTAGGGTTAGGGTTAGTGAATGGCAAGGCTTAGGGCACAGGTGAGGGTACGGAAACGTGGGAGGGTCAGTCTACTTGCTGATGAAAGGGTCAGTGCCTGCGTATGAGCCAGGAATAGGCTACGGCGTAGGGAAAGGTGTAGGGCTGGTGGTGGGTTTCGGTTCCGGGCTAGGGTTAGGGTTAGGGAACGGCAAGGATTAGGGCACAGGTGAGTGTCCGCAAACGTGGCTGGGTCAGGCTTCGTGCTGACGCACGGGTCTGTGCCAGCGTACGGGCCAGGATTAGGCTACGGCTTGGGGGTAAGGTGTAGGGCTGGTGGTGGGTTTCCGTTCCGGGCTACGATTAGGGTTAGGGAATGGCAAGGCTTAGGGCACAGGTGATTGTACGGAAACGTGGGAGGGTCAGGCTACGTGATGATGCACGGGTCAGTGCCAGCGTACTGGCCGGGAGTAAGCTACGGCTTGGGGGTTCGGTGTAGGGCTGGTGGTGTGTTTCCGTTCAGGACTAGGGTTAGGGTTAGGGAACGGCAAGGCTTAGGGCACAGGTGAGGGTACGGAAACGAGGGAGGGTCAGGCTTCATGCTGACGCACGGGTCAGTGCCAGCGTACCGGCCAGGAGTAGGCTACGGCTTGGGGGTAAGGTGTAGGGCTGGTGGTGTGTTTCCGTTCAGGGCTAGGATTAGGGTTAGGGAATGGCAAGGCTTACAGCACAGGTGAGGGTTCGGAAACGTGAGAGGTTTAGGCTACGTGCTGACACACGGGTCAGTGCCAGCGTACGGGCCAGGAGTATGCTACGGCGTAGGGTAAGATGTAGGGCTGGTGGTGGGTTTCCGTTCATGGGCTAGGTTTAGGGTTAGGAAACGGCAAGGCGTAGGGCCCAGGTGAGGGTACGGAAACGTGGGAGGGTCAGACAACGTGCTGACGCATGGGTCAGTGCCAGCGTACGGGCCAGGTGTAGGCTACGGCGTAGGGAAAGGTTTAGGGCTAGTGGTGGGTTTCCGTTCCGGGCTAGGGTTAGGGTTAGGGAACGGCAAGGCTTAGGGCACAGGTGAGGGTACGGAAACGTGGGAGGGTCAGGCTACGTGCTGATGAACGGGTCAGTGCCAGCGTACCAGCCAGGAGTAGGCTACGGCTTGGGGGTTAGTTTAGGGCTGGTGGTGGGTTTCCGTTCCGGGCTAGGGTTAGGGTTAGGGAATGGCAAGGCTTAGGGCACAGGTGAGGGTACGGAAACGTGGGAGGGTCAGGCTACATGCTGAAGCACGGGTCAGTGCCAGCGTACGGGCCAGGAATAGGCTATGGATCGGGGGTAAGCTGTAGGGCTGGTGGTGGGCTTCCGTTCCGGACTAGGGTTAGGGTTAGGGAACGACAAGGCTTAGGGCACAGGTGAGGGTACGGAAACGTGTGAGGGTCAGACTACGTGCTGACGCACTGGTCAGTGCCACCGTACGGGCCAGGAGTAGGCTATGGTGTAGGGTAAGGTTTAGGGCTGCTGGTGGGTTTCCGTTCTTGGCTAGGGTTAGGTTGAGGGAACGGCAAAGCTTAGGGCACAGGTGAGGGTACGGAAATGTGGGAGGGTCAGTCTACGTGCTGACTCACGGGTCAGTGCCAGCGTACGGGCCAGGAGTAGGCTACGGCGTATGGTAAGGTGTAGGGATTGTGGTGGGTTTCCGTTCCGGGCTAGGGTTAGGGTTAGGGAAAGGCAAGGCTTAGGGCACAGGTGAGGGTACGGAAACGTGTGAGGGTCAGGCTACGTGCTGACGCACGTGTCAGTGCCAGCGTACCGGCCAGGAGTAGGCTACGGCTTGGGGGTAAGTTGTAGGGCTGGTGGTGGGTTTCCATTCCGGGCTAGGGTTAGGGTTAGTGAACGGCAAGGCTTAGGGCACAGGTGAGGGTACAGAAACCTGGGAGGTTCAGGCTAAGTGCTGATGAAAGTGTCAGTGCCTGCGTACGAGCCAGGAATAGGCTATGGCGTAGGGAAAGGTGTAGGGCTGGTGGTGGGTTTCCGTTCCGGGCTAGGGTTAGGGTTACAGAACGGCAAGGCTTAGGGCACGTGTGAGGGTACAGAAACGTTGGAGGGTCAGGCTACTTGCTGATGCTAGGGTTAGTGCCACCGAACGGGCCAGGAGTAGGCTATTGCTTGGGGGTAAGGTGTAGGGCTGGTGGTGGGTTTCCGTTCCGGGCAAGGGTTAGGGTTTCGGAACGGCAAGGCTTAGGGCACAGGTGAGGGTACGGAAACGTGGGAGGGTCAGGCTACATGCTGACGCAAAGGTCAGTGCCACCGTACAGGCCAGGACTAGGCTACGGCGTAGGATAAGGTGTAGGGCTGGTGGTGGGTTTCCGTTCCGGGCTAGGGTTAGGGTTAGGGAACTGCAAGGCTTAGGGCACAGATGTGGGTACGGAAACGTGGGAGGGTCAGGCTACGTGCTGATGAAAGGGTCAGTGCCTGCGTACGGGCCAGGAATAGGCTACGGCTTGGTGTCAGGTGTAGGGCTGGTGGTGGGTTTCTGTTCCGGGCTAGGGTTAGGGTTAGGGAAAGGCAAGGCTTAGGGCACAGGTGAGTTTACGGAAACGTGGGAGGGTCAGGCTACGTGCTGACGCTCGGGTCAGTGCCAGCGTTCGGGCCAGGAGTAGGCTACGGCGTAGGGTAAGGTGTAGGGCTGGTGGTGGGTTTCCGTTCCGGGCTACGGTTAGTGTTAGGGAACGGCAAGGCTTAGGGCCCAGGTGAGGGTACGGAAACGTGGGAGTGTCAAGCTAAATGCTGACGCAGGGGTTATTGCGAGCGTACGGGCGAGGAGTAGGCTACGGAGTAGGGAAAGGTTTAGGGCTGGTGGTGGTTTTCCGTTCCGGGCTAGGTTTAGGGTTAGGGAACTGCAAGGCTTACAGCACAGGTGAGGGTACGGAAATGTGGGCGGGTCAGGCTATGTGCTGACGTACGGGTCACTGCCAGCATATGGACCAGGAGTAGGCTACGGCGTAGGGTAAGGTTTAAGGCTGGTGGTGGGTTTTCGTTCCGGTCTATGGTTAGGGTTAGGGAACGGCAAGGCTTAGGGCACAGGTGAGGGTACTGAAACGTGGGAGGGTCAGGCTACGTGCTGACGCACGGGTCATTGCCAGCGTATGGTCCAGGAGAAGGCTGCGGCTTGTGGGTATGATTTAGGGCTGGTGGTGTGTTTCCGTTCCGGGCTAGGGTTAGGGTTAGGGAACGGCAAGGCTTAGGGCACAGGTGAGGTTTCGGAAACGTGGGAGGGTCAGGCTACGTGCTGACGCACGGGTCAGTGCCAGCATATGGGCCAGGAGTAGGCTACGGCATGGTGGTAAGGTGTAGGGCTGGTGGTGGGTTTGTGTTCCGGGCTAGGGTTAGGATTAGCGAACGTCAATGCATAGGGCACAGGTGAGGGTACGCAAACGTTGGAGGGTCAGGCTACGTGCTGACGCACGGGTCAGTGCCAGCGTACGGGCCAGGTATAGGCTACGGCGTAGGATAGAGTGTAGGGCTGGTGGTGGGTTTCCGTTCCGGGCTAGGGTTAGGGTTAGGGAATGGCAAGGCTTAGGGCACAGGTGAGGGTACAGAAACGTGGGAGGTTCAGGCTACGTGCTGACGCACGGGTCAGTGCCAGCGTACGGGCCCGGAGTAGGCTACGGCGTAGGGTATGGTTTAGTGCTGGTGGTGGGTTTCCGTTCCGGGCTAGGGTTAGGGTTAGGGAACGGCAAGGCTTAGGGCACAGGTGAGGGTACGGAAACATGGGAGGTTCAGGCTACGTGCTGACGCACGGGTCAGTGCCAGCGTACGGGCCAGGAGTAGGCTACGGCTAGTGGGTAAGTTTTAGGGATGGTGGTGTTTTTCCGTTCAGGGCTAGGGTTAGGGTAAGGGAATGGCAAGGCTTAGAGCACAGGTGAGGGTACGGTAACATGGTAGGGTCAGGCAACGTGCGGAAGCACAGGCTATTACCCGCGTACTGGCCAGGTATAGGCTACGTCATAGGGTAAGGTGTAGGGCTGGTGGTGGGTTTCCGTTTCGGGCTAGGGTTAGGGTTAGGGAACGGCAAGGCTTAGGGCACAGGTGAGGGTACGGAAACGTGGGAGCGTCAGGCTACGTGCTGACGCATGGGTCAGTGCCAGCGTACAGGCCAGGAGTAGGCTACGGCGTAGGTTAAGGTTTAGGGCTCGTGGTGGGTTTCCGTTCCGGGCTAGGGTTAGGGTTAGGGAAAGGCAAGGCTTAGGGCCCAGGTGAGGGTACGGAAACGTGGGAGGGTCAGGCTACGTGCTGACGCATGGGTCAGTGCCATCGTACCGGCCAGGAGTAGGCTACGGCTTGGGGGTTAGTTTAGGGCTGGTGGTGGGTTTCCGTTCCGGGCTAGGGTTAGTGTTAGGGAAGAGCAAGGCTTAGGGCATAGGTGAGGGTACGGAAATGTGGGAGGGTCAGGCTACGTGCTGATGCACAGCTCAGTGGCAGCGTACCGGCCAGGAGTAGGCTACGGCATATGGTAAGGTGTAGGGCTGGTGGTGGGATTCCGTTCCGGTCTAGGGTTAGGGTTAGGGAACGGCAAGTCTTAGGGCTCAGGTAAGGGTACAGAAAAGTGGGAGGGTCAGGCTACGTGCTGACGCACGGGTCAGTGCCAGTGTACGGGCCAGGTGTAGGCTACGGCTTGTGGGTAAGATTTAGGGCTGGTGGTGGGTTTCCGTTCCGGGCTAGGGTTATGGTTAGGGAACAGCAAGGCTTAGGGCACAGGTGAGGGTACGGAAACGTGGGAGGGTCAGGCTACGTGCTGACGCACGTGTCAGTGCCAGCGTTCGGGCCAGGAGTAGGCTACGGCGTAGGGTAAAGTGTAGGGCTGGTGGTGGGTTTCTGTGCCGGACTAGGGTTATGGTTAGGGAACGGCAAGGCTTAGGGCACAGGTGAGGGTACGGAAACGTGGGAGGGTCAGGCTACGTGCTGACGCACGGGTCAGTGCCAGCGTACGGGCCAGGAGTAAGCCACGGCTTGTGGGTTAGGATTAGGGCTGGTGGTGGGTTTCCGTTCAGGGCTAGGGTTAGAGTTAGGGAACGGCAAGGCTTAGGGCACAGGTGAGGGTACGGTAAAATGGGAGGGTCAGGCTACATGCTGAAGCACAGGTCAGTGCCCGCGTACGGTCCAGGTGTAGGCTACGGCATAGTGTAAGGTGTAGGGCTGGGGGGGTGGGTTTCCATTCCGGGCTAGGATTAGGATTGGGGAACGGCAAGGCTTAGGGCACAGGTGAGGTTTCGGAATCGTGGGTGGGTCAGGCTATGTGCTGACACACGGCTCAATGCCAGCATATGGGCCAGGAGCAGGCTACGGCGTGGTGGTAAGGTGTAGGGCTGGTGGTGGGTCTCTGTTCCGGGCTAGCGTTAGGGTTAGGGAACCTCAAGGCTTAGGGCACATGTGAGGGTACGGAAACGTGGGAGGGTCAGGCTACGTGCTGACGCATGTGTCAGTGCCAGCGTGAGGGCCAGGAATAGGCTACGGCGTAGGGTAGAGTTTAGGGCGGGTGGTGGGTTTCTGTTCTGGGCTAGGGTTACTGTTAGGGAACGGCAAGGCTTAGGGCACAGGTGAGGGTAAGGAAAACTGTGAGGGTCAGGCTACGTGCTGACGCACGTGTCAGTGCCAGCATACCAGCCAGGATTAGGCTAAGGCTTCGGAGTTAGTTGTAGGGCTGATGGTGGGTTTCCATTCGGGCTAGGGTTAGGGTTAGGGAACGGTAAGGCTTAGGGCACAGGTGAGTGTACGGAAAAGTGGGAGGGTCAGGCTACGTGCTGCCACACGGGTCAGTGCAAGCGTACGGGCCAGGAGTAGGCTATGGCTTGGGCGTTAGGTGTAGGGCTGGTGGAGGGTTTCCGTTCCATACCAGGGATAGGGTTAGGGAACGGCAAAGCTTAGGGCACAGGTGAGGGTACGGAAACGTGGGAGGGTCAGGCTACATGCTGACGCACGTGTCAGTGTCAGCGTACAGGCCAGGAGTAGGCTACACTGTAGGGTAAGGTCTAGGGCTGGTGGTGATTTTCCGTTCAGGGCTAGGGTTATGGTTAGGGAACGTCAAGGCTTAGAGCACAGGTGAGGGTACGGTAACGTGGGAGGGTCAGGCTACGTGCTTACGCATGGGTCAGTGCCAGCATACGGGCCAGCAGTAGGCTACAGCGTAGGGTAAGGCATAGGGCTGGAGGTGGGTTTCCGTTCTGTGCTAGGGTTAGGGTTAGGGAACGGCAAGGCATAGGGCACAGGTGAGGGTACGGAAACGTGGGAGGGTCAGGCTACGTGCTGACGCACGGGTCAGTGCCAGCATACGGGCCAGGAGTAGGCTACAGATTGGGGGTAAGGTGTAGGGCTGGTGGTGGGTTTCCGTTCCGGGCTAGGGTTAGGGTAAGGGAACGTCAAGGCTTAGGGCACAGGTGAGGGTACGGAAAAGTGGCCGGGTCAGGCTACGTGCTGACGCACGGGTCAGTGCCAACGTACGGGGCAGGTGTAGGCTACGGCATAGGGTAAGGTGTAGGGCTGGAGGTGGGTTTCCGTTCTGTGCTAGGGTTAGGGTTAGGGAACGGCAAGGCATAGGGCACAGGTGAGGGTACGGAAAGTTGGGAGGGTCAGGCTACGTGCTGACGCACGGGTCAGTGCCAGTGTATGGACCAGGAGTAGGCTACGGCTTGGGGGTAAGTTGTAGGGCTGGTGGTGGGTTTCCTTTTCGGGCTAGGGTTAGGGTTAGGCAACGGCAAGGCTTAGGGCACAGGTGAGGGTACGGAAACGTGGGAGGGTCAGGCTACGTACTGCCGCATGGGTCAGTGCCAGCGTACGGGCCCGGACTAGGCTATGGCTTGTGCGTTAGTTGTAGGGCTGGTGGTGGGTTTCCGTTCCGGGCTAGGGTTAGGGTTAGGGAACGGCAAGGTTTAGGGCCCAGGTGAGGGTATGGAAACTTGGGGGTGTCTGTCTACATGCTGACGCACGGGTCAGTGCCACCGTACGGGCCAGGAGTAAGCTACGGCGTAGGGAAAGGTTTAGGGCTGGTGGTGGGTTTCCGTTCCGGGCTAGGGTTAGGGTTAGGGAACGGCAAGGCTTAGGGCACAGGTGTGGGTACGGAAACGTGGGAGGGTCAGGCTACGTGCTGATGAAAGGGTCAGTGCCTGCGTACGGGCCAGGAATAGGCTACGGCGTAGGGAAAGGTTTAGGGCTCGTGGTGGGTTTCCGTTCCGGGCTAGGGTTAGGGTTAGGTAACGGTAAGGCTTAGGGCACAGGTGAGTGTACGGAAACGTGGGAGGGTCAGGCTACGTGCTGCCGCACGGGTCAGTGCCAGCGTACGGTCCAGGAGTAGGCTATGGCTTGGGCGTTAGTTGTAGGGCTGGTGGAGTGTTTCCGTTCCGTACTAGGGATAGGGTTAGGGAACAGCAAGGCTTAGGGCACAGGTGAGGGTACGGAAATGTGGGAAGGTCAGGCTACGTGCAGACGCACGGGTCAGTGCCAGCGTACGGGACAGGAGTAGGCTACGGAGTAGGGTAAGGTATAGGGCTGGTGGTGGGTTTCCGTTTCGGGCTAGGGTTAGGGTTAGGGAACGGCAAGGCTTAGGGAACAGGTGAGGGTACGGAAACGTGTGTGGGTCAGGCTATGTGCTGACGCATGGGTCAGTGCCAGCGTTCGGGCCAGGAGTAGGCTACGGCGTAGGGTAAGGTGTAGGGCTGGTGGTGGGTTTCCGTTCCGGGCTAGGGTTAGGGATACGGAACGGCAAGTCTTAGGGCACAGGTGAGGGTACAGAAACGTGGGAGTGTCAGGCTACCTTCTGACGCATGGGTCAGTGCCTGCGTACAGGCCAGCAATAGGCTACGGCGTAGGGTTAGGTCTAGGGCTCGCGGTGGGTTTCCGTTCCGGGCTAGGGTTAGGGTTAGGGAACGGCAAGGCTTAGGGCACAGGTGAGGATACGGAAACGTGGGAGGGTAAGGCTACGTGCTGACGCACGGGTCAGTGCCAGCGTACGGGCCAGGAGTAGGCTACGGCTTGGTGGTTAGGTGTAGGGCTGGTGGTGGGTTTCCGTTCCAGGCAAGGTTTAGTGTTAGGGAACAGCAAGGCTTAGGGCACAGGTGAGGGTACGGAAACGTGGGAGGGGCAGGCTTCGTGCTGACGCACGGGTCAGTGCCAGCGTACGGGCCAGCATTAGGCTATGGCTTGAGGGTTAGGTGTAGGGCTTGTGGTGTGTTTCCGTTCCACACAAGGGTTAGGGGTAGGGAACTGCAAGGCTTAGGGCACAGGTGAGGGTACGGTCATGTGGGAAGTTCAGTCTACGTGCTGACGCACAGGTCAGTGCCAGCGTATGGACCAGGAGTAGGCTACGGCTTGGGGGTAAGGTGTAGGGCTGGTGTTGGGTTTCCGTTCCGGGCTAGGGTTAGGGTTAGGGAACGGCAAGGCTTAGGGCACAGGTGAGGGTACGGAAACGTGGGAGTGTCAGGCTACGTGCTGATGAAAGGGTCAGTGCCTGCGTATGGGCCAGGAATAGGCTACGGCGTAGGGAACAGTGTAAGGCTGGTGGTGGGTTTCCGTTCCGGGCTAGGGTTAGGGTTAGGGAACTGCAAGGCTTAGGGCACAGGTGAGGGTACGGAAACGTGGGAGGGTCCGGCTACATGTTTACGCACGGGTCAGTGCCAGCGTACGGGCCAGGAATAGTCTATGGCTTGGGGGTAAGCTGTAGGGTTGGTGGTGTGTTTCTGTTCCGGACTAGGGTTAGGGTTAGGGAACGGCAAGGCTTAGGGCACAGGTGAGGGTACGGAAATTTGTGAGGGTCAGGCTACGTGCTGACGCACGGGTCAGTGCCAGCGTACGGGCCAGGTGTAGGCTACGGCGTAGGGTAAGGTTTAGGGCTGCTGGTGGATTTCCGTTCCTGGCTAGGGTTATGGTGAGGGAATGGCAAGGCTTAGGGCACAGGTGAGGGTACGGAAACGTGGGAGGGTCAGGCTACGTGCTGACTCACGGGTCAGTGCCAGCGTACGGGCCATGATTGGGCTCCGACGTATGGTAAGGTTTAGGGCTTCTGGTGGGTTTCCGTTCCTGGCTAGGGTTAGGGTTAGGGAACGGCAAGGCTTAGGGCACAGGTGAGGGTACGGAAACGTGGGAGGGTCAGGCTACGTGCTGACGCACGTGTCAGTGCCAGCATATGGGCCAGGAATAGGCTACGGCATATGTTAAGGTGTAGGGCTGGTGGTGGGATTCCGTTACGGGCTTGGGTTAGAGTTAGGGAAGGCCAAGGCTTAGGGCTTAGCTGAGGGTACGGAAAAGTGGGAGGGTCAGGCTACGTGCTGATGCACGGGTCAGTGCCTGTGTACGGGCCAGGAGTAGGCTATGGCATGGGGGTAAGTTTTAGGGCTGGTGGTGGGTTTCCATTCCGGGCTAGGGTTAGTGTTGGGGAACGGCAAGGTTTAGGGCCCAGGTGAGGGTATGGAAACGTGGTGTGTCAGGCTACATGCTGACGCACGTGTCAGTGTCAGCGTACAGGCCAGGATTAGGCTACGCCGTAGGGTAAGGTCTAGGGCTGGTGGTGGTTTTCCGTTCTGGGCTAGGGTTATGGTTAGGGAACGTCAAGGCTTAGGGCACAGGTGAGGGTACGGAAACGTGGGAGGGTCAGGCTACGTGCTGACGCTCGGGTCAGTGCCAGCATACGGGCCAGGAGTAGGCTACAGCTTGGGGGTAAGGTGTAGGGCTGGTGGTGGGTTTCCGTTCCGGGCTAGGGTTAGGGTAAGGGAACGTCAGGGCTAAGGGCACAGGTGAGGGTACGGAAACGTGGCCGGGTCAGGCTACGTGCTGACGCACGGGTCAGTGCCAACGTACGGGCCAGGTGTAGGCTACGGCATAGGGTAATGTGTAGGGCTGGAGGTGGGTTTCCGTTCTGTGCTAGGGTTAGGGTTAGGGAACGGCAAGGCATAGGGCACAGGTGAGGGTACGGAAACGTGGGAGGGTCAGGCTACGTGCTGACGCATGGGTCAGTGCCAGCGTACGGGCCAGGAATAGGCTACGGTGTAGGGAATGGTCTAGGGCTGGTGGTGGGTTTCCGTTGCGGGCTAGGGTTAGGGTTAGGGAAAGGCAAGGTTTAGGGCACAGGTGAGGGTACAGAAAGGTGGGAGGGTCAGGCTACGTGCTGATGCACGGGTCAGTGCCAGTGTACGGACCAGGAGTAGGCTACGTCTTGGGGGTAAGTTGTAGGGCTGGTGGTGGTTTTCCGTTTCGGGCTAGGGTTAGGGTTAGGCAACGGCAAGGCTTAGTGCACAGGGGAGGGTACAGAAACGTGGGAGGGTCAGGCTACGTGCTGCCGCATGGGTCAGTGTCAGCGTACGGGCCCGGACTAGGCGATGGCTTGTGCGTTAGTTGTAGGGCTGGTGGTGGGTTTCCGTTCCGGGCTAGGGTTAGGGTTAGGTAACGGCAAGGTTTAGGGCCCAGGTGAGGGTATGGAAACTTGGGGGTGTCTGTCTACATGCTGACGCATGGGTCAGTGCCAGCGTATGGACCAGGAGTAGGCTACGGCTTGGGGGTAAGCTCTAGGGCTTGTGGTGCTTTTCCATTCCGGGCTAGGGTTAGGGTTAGGGAACGGCAAGGCTTAGGGCACAGGTGAGGGTACGGCAACGTGGCAGGGTCAGGATACGTTCTGACGCACGGGTCAGTGCCAGCGTATGGACCAGGAGTAGGCTACGGCTTGGGGGTAAGTTGTAGGGCTGGTGGTGGGTTTCTGTTCTGGGCTAGGGTTAGGGTTAGTGAACGGCAAGGCTTAGGGCACAGGTGAGGGTACGGAAACGTGGGAGTGTCAGGCTACGTGCTGATGAAAGTGTCAGTGCCTGCGTACGAGCCAGGAATAGACTACGGTGTAGGGAAAGGTGTAGGGCTGGTGGTGGGTTTCCGTTCAGGGCTAGGGTTAGGGTTAGGGAACGGCAAGGCTTAGGGCTCAGGTGAGGTTCCGCAAACGTCGGAGGGTCAGGCTACGTGCTGACGCATGGGTCAGTTCCAGCGTACGGGCCAGGAATAGGCTACGGCTTGGGGATAAGGTGTAGGGCTGGTGGTGGGTTTCCATTCCAGGCTAGGGTTAGGGTTAGGGAACAGCAAGTCTTAGGGCACAGGTGAGGGTACGGAAACGTGGGAGGGTCAGGCTACGTGCTGACGCACGGGTCAGTGCCAGTGTACGGGCCAGGAGTAGGCTACGGCGTAGGGTTAGGTGTAGGGCTGCTGGTGGGTTTCCGTTCGTGGCTAGGGTTTGGGTGAGGGAACGGCAAGGCTCAGGGCACAGTTGAGGTTACGGAAACGTGGGAGGGTGAGGCTACGTGCAGACTCACGGGTCAGTGACAGCGTACGGGCCAGGAGAACACTACGGCGTATGGTAAGGTGTAGGGCTTGTGGTGGGTTTCCGTTCCGGGCTAGGGTTAGTGTTAGGGAACGGCAAGGCTTAGGGCACAGGTGAGGGTACGGAAACGTGGGAGGGTCAGGCTACATGCTGACGCATGGGTCTGTGCCATCGTACGGGCCAGGACAAGGCTACGGCATACAATACGGTGTAGGGCTGGTGGTGGGTTTCCATTCCAGGCTATGGGTAGGGTTAGGGAATGGCAAGGCTTAGGGCACAGGTGAGGGTACGGAAACGTGGGAGGGTCAGGCTACGTGCTGACGCACGTGTCAGTGCCAGCGTACGGGCCAGGAGTAGGCTATGGCTTGGGCGTTAGGTGTAGGGCTGTTGGTGGGTTTCCGTTCTGTACTAGGTTTAGGGTTAGGGAACGGCAAGGCTTAGGGCGCAGGTGAGGGTACGGAAATGTGGGAAGGTCAGGCTATGTGCTGACGCACGGGTCAGAGCCAGTGTACGGGCCAGGAGTAGGCTACGGCGTAGGGTAAAGTATAGGGCTGGTGGTGGGTTTCCGTTCCAGGCTACGGTTAGTGTTAGAGAACGGCAAGGCTTAGGGCCCAGGTGAGGGTACGGAAACGTGGGAGTGTAAAACTACATGCTGACGCACGGGTTAGTGCGAGCGTTCGGGCGAGGAGTAGGCTACGGAGTAGGGAAATGTTTAGGGCTGGTGGTGGTTTTCTGTTCCGGGCTAGGGATAGGGTTAGGGAACGGCAAGGCTTAGGGCCCAGGTGAGGGTACGGAAACGTGGGAGGGTCAAGCTATGTGCTGACGTACGGTTCACTGCCAGCGTATGGGCCAGGAGTAGGCTACGGCGTAGGGTAAGGTGTAAGGCTGGTGGTGGGTTTTCGTTCTGGGCTATCGTTTGGGTTAGGGAACGGCAAGACTTAGGGCACAGGTGAGGGTACGGAAACGTGGGAGGGTCAGTCTAAGTGCTGACGCACATGTCAGTGCCAGCGTACGGGCCAGGAGTAGGCTACTGCTTGTGGGTAAGTTTTAGGGTTTGTGGTGGGTTTCCGTTCCGGGCTAGGGTTAGGGTTAGGGAACGGCAAGGCTTAGGGCACAGGTGAGGGTACGGTAACATGGGAAGGTTAGGCTATGTGCTGAAGCACAGGTCATTACCCGCGTATGGGCCAGGTGTAGGCTACGGCATAGGGTAAGGTGTAGGGCTGGTGGTGGGTTTTTGCTCCGGGCTAGGGTTAGGGTTAGGGAACGGCAAGGCTTAGGGCACAGTTGAGGTTACGGAAACGTGGGAGGGTCAGGCTACGTGCTGACGCATGGGTCAGTGCCAGCATATGGGCCAGGAGTAGGCTACGGCGTGGTGGTAAGTTGTAGGACTGGTGGTGGATTTCTGTTCCGGGCTAGGGTTAGGGTTAGCGAACGTCAATGCTTAGGGCACAGGTGAGGGTACGGAAACGTGGGAGGCTCAGGCTACGTGCTGACGCATGGGTCAGTGCCAGCGTACGGGCCAGGAATAGGCTACGGCATAGGATAGAGTGTAGGACTGGTGGTTGTTTTCCGTTCCGGGCTAGGGTTAGGGTTAGGGAACGGCAAGGCTTAGGGCACAGGTGAGGGAACGGAAACGTGGGAGGGTCAGGCTACGTGCTGACGCACGGGTCAGTGCCAGCGTACGGGCCAGGAGTAGGCTATGGCGTAGGGTAAGGTGTAGGGCTGGTGGTGGATTTCTGTTCCGGGCTACGGTTATTGTTAGGGAACAGCAAGGCTTAGGGCACAGGTGAGTGTACGGAAACGTGGGAGGGTCAGGATACGTGCTGACGCACGGGTCAGTGCCAGCGTACCGGACAGGAGTAGGCTACGGCTTGGGGGTTAGGTGTAGGGCTGGTGGTGGGTTTCCGTTCCAGGCTAGGGTTAGTGTTAGGGAACAGCAAGGCTTAGGGCACAGGGGAGGGTAAGGTAACGTGGGAGGGTCAGGCTACGTGCTGACGCACAGGTCAGTGCCAGCGTACGGGCCAGGAGTAGGCTATGGCTTGGGGCTTAGGTATAGTGCTTGTGGTGTGTTTCCCTTCCGTACTAGTGTTAGGTTTAAGGAACGGCAAGGCTTAGGGCACAGGTGACGTTACGCTAATGTGGGAAGGACACGCTACGTGCTGACGCACATGTCAGTGCCAGCGTATGGACCAGGAGTAGGGTACGGCTTGGGGGTAAGTTGTAGGGCTGGTCGTGGGTTTCCGTTGGGGGCTAGGGTTAGGGTTAGGGAACGGCAAGACTTAGGGCACAGGTGAGGGTACGGAAACGTTGGAGTGTCAGGCTACATGCTAACGCATGGGTCAGTGCCAGCGTACGGGCCAGGAGTAGGCTACAGCTTGTGGGTAAGGTTTAGGGCTGGTGGTGGGTTTCCATTCCGGGCTAGGGTTAGAGTTAGGGAACGGCAAGTCTTAGGGCAGAGGTGAGGGTACGGTAACATGGGAGGGTCAGGCTACGTGCTGAAGCACATGTCAGTGCCCGCGTATGGGCCACGTGTAGGCTAAGGCATAGGGTAAGGTTTAGGGCTGGTTGTCGGTTTCCTTTTCGGGCTAGGGTTAGAGTTACGGAACGGCAAGGCTTAGGGCACAGATGAGGGTACGAAATCGTGGGAGGGTCAGGCTACATGCTGACACAAGGGTCAGTGCCACCGTACAGGCCAGGAGTAGGCTATGGCGTAGGTTAAGGTGTAGGGCAGGTGGTGGGTTTCCGTTCAGGGATAGGGTTAGGGTTAGGGAACGTCAAGGCTTAGGGCACAGGTGAGGGTACGGAAACATGGGAGGGTCAGGCTACTTACTGACGCACGGGTCAGTGCCAGGGTACGGGCCAGTAGTAGGCTACGGCGTAGGGTAAGGTGTAGGGCTGGTTGTGGGTTTCCGTTCCGGGCTACATTTAGGGTTAGGGAACGGCAAAGCTTAGGGCACATGTGAGGGTACGGAAACGTGGGAGGGTCAGGCTACGTGCTGACGCACGGGTCAGTGCCAGTGTACGGGCCAGGAGTAGGCTACGGCTTGTCGGTAACTTTTAGAGCTGGTGGTGTGTTTCCGTTCGGGGCTAGGGTTAGGGTTAGGGAATGGCAAGGCTTACGGCACAGGTGAGGGTACGGAAACGTGGGAGAGTCAGGCTACGTGCTGACGCACGGCTAAGTGCCCGCGTACGGGCCAGGTGTAGGCTACGACATATGGTAAGGTGTAGGGCTGGTGGTGGTTTTCCATTCCGGCTAGGGTTAGGTTTAGGGAACGGCAAGGCTTAGGGGACAAGTGAGTGTACGGAAACGTGGGAGGGTCAGGCTACGTGCTGACGCACGGGTCAGTGTCAGCATACGGTCCACGAATAGGCTACGGCTTGGGGGTAAGTTGTAGAGCTGGTGGTGGGTTTCCTTTCTGGGCTAGGGTTAGTGTTAGGAACGGCCAGGCTTAGGGCACAGTTGAGGGTCCTGAAACGTGGGAGGGTCAGGCTACTTGCTGACGCACGTGTCAGTGCCAGAATACGGGCCAGGAGTAGGCTACGGCTTGGGGTTAAGGTGTTGGGCTGGTGGTGGCTTTCCATTCCGGGCTAGGGTTAGGGTTACGGAATGGCAAGGCTTAGTGCTCAGGTGAGTGTACGGAAACGTGGGAGGGTCAGGCTACGTGCTGACGCACGGGTCAGTGCCAGCATACAGGCCAGGAGTAGGCTACGGCGGAGGGTAATTTCTAGGGATGGTGGTGGGTTTCCGTTCCGGGTTAGGGTTAGGGTTAGGGAACGTCAAGGTTTAGGGCACAGGTGAAGGTACGGAAACGTGGGAGGGTCAGGCTACGTACTGATGCATGGATCAGTGCCAGCGTACGGGCCAGGAGTAGGCTACGGAGTAGGGTAAGGTGGAGGGCTGGTGGTGGGTTGGCATTGTGGACCACGGTTAGGGATAGGGAACGGCAAGCCTTAGGGCACAGGTGAGGGTACGGAAACGTGGGAGGGTCAGGCTACGTGCTGACGCACTGGTCAGTGCCATCGTATGGGCAAGGAGTAGGCTACGGCGTAGGGTAAGGTGTAGGGCTGGTAGTGGGTTTCCGTTCCGGGCTTGGTTTTGGGTTACGGAACGGCAAGGCTTAGGGCACGGGTGAGGGTACGGAAACGTGGGAGGGTCAGGCTACTTGCTGATGCTCAGGTTAGTGCCACCGAACGGGCCAGGATTAGGCTACGGCTTCGGGGTAAGATGCAGGGCTGGTGGTGGGTTTCCATTCCGGGCTAGGGTTAGGGTTACGGAACGGCAAGGCTTAGGGCACAGGTGAGGGTACGGAAACGTGGGAGGGTCAGGCTACATGCTGACGCAAGTGTCAGTGCCACCGTATAGGCCAAGAGTAGGCTACGGCGTAGGGTAACGTGTAGGGATGGTGGTGGGTTTCCGTTCCGGGCTAGGGTTAGGGTTAGGGAACGGCAAGGCTTAGGGCACAGCTTAGGGTACAGAAACGTGGGAGAGTCAGGCTACATGCTGACGCATGTGTCAGTGCCAGCATACCGGCCAGGAGTAGGCTACGGATTGGGGGTTTGGTGTAGGGCTGGTGGTGGGTTTCCGTTCAGGGCTAGGGTTAGGGTTAGGGAACGGCAAGGCTTAGTGCACAGGTGAGGGTACGGAAACGTGGGAGGGTCAGGATAAGTGCTGACGCACGGGTCAGTGCCAGCGTACGGGCCATGAGTAGGCTATGGCATGGAGTTTAGGTGTAGGGCTGGTGGTGGGTTTCCGTTCGGTACTAGGGTTAGGGTTAGGGAACGGCAAGGCTTAGGCCACAGGTGAGGGTACGGAAATGTGTGAAGGTCAGGCTACGTGCTGACGCACGGGTCAGTGCCAACGTACGGGCCAGGAGTAGGCTACGGCGTAGGGTAATGTGTAGGGCTGGTGCAGGGTTTCCGTTCCGGGCTAGGGATAGGTTTAGGGAACGGCAAGACTTAGGGCACAGGTGAGGGTACGGAAACGTGGTAGGGTCAGGCTACGTGCTGACGCAAGGGTCAGTGCCAGCGTTCGGGCCAGGAGTAGGCTACGGCATAGGGTAAAGTGTAGGGCTGGTGGTGGGGGTCCGTTCCGGGCTAGGGTTAGGGTTAGGGAACGGCAAGGCATAGGGCACAGGTGAGGGAACAGAAACGTGGGAGGATCAGGCTACATGCTGACGCACGTGTCAGTGCCAGCATACGGGCCAGGAGTAGGCTATGGCTTGTGGGTAAGCTGTAGGGCTGGTGGTGTGTTTCCTTTTCGGAATAGGGTTAGTGTTAGGGAACGGCAAGGCTTAGGGCACAGGTGAGCGTACGGAAACGTGTGAAGGTCAGGCTACGTGCTGACGCGCGTTTTAGTGCCAGCGTACGGGCCAGGAGTAGGCTACGGCGTAGGGTAAGGTGTAGGGCTGGTGGTGGGTTTCCGTTCCTGGCTAGGGTTAGGGTGAGGGAATGGCAAGGCTTAGGGTACAGGTGAGGGTATGGAAACGTGGGAGTGTCAGGCTACGTGATGACGCACGGGGCAGTGCCAACGTACACGCCAGGAGTAGGCTACGGCGTAGGGTAATGTCTAGGGATGTTGGTGGGTTTCCGTTTCGGGCTAGGGTTAGGGTTAGGGAACGTCAAGGCTTGGGCACAGGTGCGGGTACGGAAACGTGGGAGGGTCAGGCTACGTACTGATGCATGGGTCAGTGCCAGCGTACGGGCCAGGCGTAGGCTACGGTGTAGGGTAACGTGTAGGGCTGTTGGTGGGTTTTCATTGCGGGGTACGGTTAGGGTTAGGGAACGGCAAGGCTTAGGGCATAGGTGAGGGAACGGAAACGTGGGAGGGTCAGGCTACGTGCTGACGCACGGGTCAGTGCCAGCGTACGGGCAAGGAGTAGGCTACGGGGTAGGGTAAGATCTAGGGCTTGTCATGGGTTTCCGTTCCGGGCTAGGGTTAGTGTTAGGGAACGGCAAGGCTTAGGGCTCAGGTGAGGGTACAGAAAAGTTGGAGGTTCAGGCTACGTGCTAATGCACGTGTCAATGCTAGCGTACGGGCCAGGAGTAGGCTACGTCGTAGAGAAAGGTGTATGGCTGGTGGTGGGTTTCCTTTCTGGGCTAGGGTTAGGGATAGGGAACGGAAAGGCTTAGGGCACAGGTGAGGTTACGGAAACGTGGGAGGGTCAGGCTACGTGCTGACGCATGTGTCAGTGCCAGCGTACAGGCCAGGATTAGGCTATGGCTTGGGTGTTAGGTGTAGGGCTGGTGGTGGGTTTCCGTTCCGTACTAGGGTTAGGGTTAGGGAACGGCAAGGCTAAGGGCACAGGTTAGGGTACGGAAATGTGGGAAGGTCAGGCTACGTGCTGACACACGGGTCAGTGCCAGCATACGGGCCAGGAGTAGGCTACGGTGTAGTGTAAGGTGTAGGGTTTGTGGTGGGTTTCCGTTCCGGGCTATGGTTAGGGTTAGTGAAAGGCAAGTCTTAGGGCACAGGTGAGGATACGGAAACGTGGAAGGGTCAGGCTACGTGCTGACGCACGTGTCAGTGCCAGAATACGGGCCAGGAGTAGGCTACGGCCTGGGGGTAAGTTGTAGGGCTGGTGGGGCATTTCAGTTGGGGGCTAGTGTTAGGGTTAGGGAACGGCAAGGCTTAGGGCACAGGTGAGGGTACGGAAACGTGGGAGCGTCAGGCTACGTGCTGACGGATGGGCCAGTGCCAGTGTACAGGCCAGGAGTAGGCTATGTCGTAGGGTAAGGTCTAGGGCTGGTGGTGGGTTTCCGTTCCGGGCTAGGGTTAGGGTTAGGGAACGGCAAGGCTTTGGGCACAGGTGAGGGAACGGAAATGTGGGAGGGTCAGGCTACGTGCTGACGCACTGGTCAGTGCCAGCGTACCGGCCAGGTGTAGGCCACGGGTTGGGGGTTAGGTGTAGGGCTGGTGGTGGGTTTCCGTTCCGGGCTAGGGTTAGTGTAAGGGAACAGCAAGGCTTAGGGCACAGGTGACGTTACGGTAATGTGGGAAGGTCAGGCTACGTGCTGATGCACAAATCAGTGCCCTCGTATGGACCAGGAGTAGGCTACTGCTTGGGGGTAAGGTGTAGGTCTTGTGGTGGGTTTCCGTTCCGGGCTAGGGTTAGGGTTAGGGAACGGCAAGGCTTAGGGCACAGGTGAGGGTACGGCAAAATGGCAGGGTCAGGATACGTGCTGATGAAAGGTTCAGTGCCTGCGTACGGGCCAGGAATAGGCTACGGCGTAGGGAAAGGTATAGGGCTGGTGGTGTGTTTCCGTTCCGGGCTAGGGTTAGGGTTAGGTAACGGCAAGGCTTAGGAGTTGCCAGGCTGCCACCTGTAAAGAAGAGGATGCGTCACCCATAAAGTCTGATGAAATTTCTCTCCGGGCTGAGGTGAGGAAGGAAAAAAAGGAGTGGGGGCCGGGATAGGAGGGGTATCTCAGGCAGGAAAATGGAAAGCTTCCAGAAGAGCGCCTGTGGCCAGGACCATCCTGGCTGGCCTGCAGGCATCAAGTGGGCCTGTGTGCTGTCGCTGGTGTGACTCCACTGCCCTTCCTCTAGGCTTTCAAGCCCTTGTACATATTCAGGTGTTTTACCTGGGAAGGGTGGGAACAGTTCAGCAGCAGCTGGCCTGGGGCTCAGCTCACGTTTACTCACAGAAGCCTCGGCACGGTCCCGCAGCTTTGCAATGAGGACCCTCCTTGCGTGGGGTGGGGCTGCTGGCTGTATTGGAGATGATTCTCCACATCTGACCAATTTCAGAATTGTTTACCGCTGGAGTAAGTGCCTTGATAGGGTTTTCCTCTGTATAACTGTTGGGTTCAGGTTATTTTTTTTTCTCCATTGTTTCAAGTTAAATTTTATTCCTCTTTTATGTATTTATAGATATAAGCATGGAAATAAGTCATTCATATAAATACATCTGTGTGAATGCAAGAACATTTTTCTGTTTTATTTTTAAAAATTTTGAAATTTAAATTTATTTTCTTATACAGCAGGTTATTATTAGTTATGTATTTTATGCATTTACATGTATACAGGTCAATCCCAATCTCCCAACTCATCCCACCACCACCACCACCCCATGGCTTCCCCCTATTTGTGTCCATACGTTTGATCTCTACCTGTGTGTCTCTATTTCTGCCCTGCAAACAAGTTCATCTGTACCACTTTTCTAGGTACCAAATATAGGCATTAATATACAATATTTGTTTTTCTGTTTCTGACTTACTCCACTCTGTATGACAGTCTCTAGATCCATCGAGTTCTCTACAAATGACCCAGTTTCATTCCTTTATATGGTTGAGTAATACTCCATTTTATATATGTACCACATCTTTATCCGTTCTTCTGTCTGTGGGCATTTAGGTTGCTTCCATTACCTGGCTATTGTAAATAGTGCTGCAATGAACATTGTGGTGAATGTGTCTCTTTGATTTTTGTTTTTCTCTGGGTATATGCTCAGAAGTGGGATTGCTGGATCAGATGGTTCTCCTCTTTTCAGTTTTTTAAAGGAACCTCCATACTGTTCTCCATAGTGACAGTATCAATTTACATTCCCACCAATAGTGGAAGAGGGTTCCTTTTGTCCACACCCTCCCCAGAATTTTTGTTTGTAGATTTTCTGATGATGCCGACTCTAATGGGTGTGACGTCATACCTTATTGTAGTTTTGATTTGCATTTCTCTAACAATTAGTGATGTTGAGCAGCTTTTCATGTGCGTCTTGGCCATCTCTGTGTCTTCTTTGAAGAAACGTCTATTTAGATCTTCTGCCCATTTTTGTATTGGGTTGTTTGTTTTAGTAATATTAAGCTGCATGTGCTGTTTATATATATTGGAGATTAAACATTTGTCCATTGATTCGTTTGCAACGATTTTCGCCCATTCTGAGGGATGCCTTTTTCCATTCCCGTTTTTTTTAACAAAAAAGGAAAGAAAGGAAAAGAAGCAGAACACTAATGTGCGTAAAATATGCCTTTTGAAATGGTCGTTTTGAAATATGGACGTCCTTTGAATTTTTTGGTCGATATGTGACCCCAGGATTTGTTTTCAGGGCAGGTGTCATTTACAGGCCTGCAATGATTTTGAATATCAACTGACCATTAGCGTTGGGATTAAAGCTGCTGTTGTGTGAAACGGCCACAAGGTGGCAGCAGTTCACCCTTACCAAATCTGGTTACTAGGGCAAGAGAGCCTCAGTGGAAGTGGTGTTCTAGATTGGAGTTTAGAATGGAATGTACCAGGAGAAAGCCCCTCACGTTTGTCTCACTACTTCTTGTTCGTGTTTTTAATTTAATTATTTTATTTATTATTACAGCAAGTTTGATTACAATGTTTGGCTAGTTGTAGGTGTGGAAGATGTGGTTCTTTTACACATATACAGATGTCTGTTCTTCCTGGGATCCTTTTCCCATGTACGTTATGACAGAATGTTGAGTAGTCCTCTCTTGGTATTCTGTAGGTATTTGGTGATTATATATGTCACCTGTGTTTGTATATGTCTCTTAACCCCGATATCGTAATGAAACCAGTCCTCACACCTTTCCATTGGTGAACCATAAGTTTGTTTAATGAATCTGTGATTGCCCTTCTCCGTGGAAATATCTGCCCTAGTATCCATTTCTAGGTAACACCTATAAGTGATATGATATGATATGTGTCTTTCACTTTCTGACTTACTACAAGTCACGTGATTACTTCTAGACTCATCTACGGTGCTGCAAATGGCATTGTGTCCTTTTTTCCCTTGGCTTCTCTTCTGCCTTAGTGGGGTCCATTTTCAACAATGTGATTCCCTGAGGGTTGTGGATTAGCTGACCTGGGCAGCCTTACCCTGCCGGCCCGCCCTCCCCAGGTGTGCCTCGTTGAGGTCAATATAAACAGAGCTCCAGTCAGCAATAGCCCCTGAAGCTGTGCCTGACTTCATATTCTCTGCCCCGTCAGCAGTCTCGGGTCTGTGCTGGTGGGAGGGGGTGAGGGGCCACAGCTTTGTGGGTGTCCCGGTGTGAGTGGGGCTCTGCTGGCCTTTCTGCAGTTGTTGCCATGCTGCCACCTGTAAAGAAGTGGATGTGTCACCCATACCTTCCACTGGAATTTCTCTCCGGACAGAGGTGAGGAACGAAAAAAGCATTTGGGGCCAGGACAGGAGGGGTATATCAGGTAGGGCAATGGAAAGCTTCTGGAAGAGGGCCCAGGGCCAGGACCACCCTGGCTGGCCTGCAGGCACCAAGTTGCCCTGCGTGCTGTCGCTGGTGTGTCTCCAAGGCCCTTCCTCTAGGCTTTCAAGCCCTTGTACATATTCAGGTGTTTTACCTGGGAAAGGTGGGAACAGTTCAGCAGCATCTGTACTGGGGCTCAACTCATGTTTACTCACAGATGCCTCGGCACGTTCCCCCAGCTTTGCAATGAGGACACTCCTTGCGTGGGGGTTTGCTTGCTGGCTTTATGGGAGATGGTTCCCCACCTCTGACCAATTTCAGAATTGTTTACCACTTGAGCAAGTGCCTGATAGGATTTTCCCCTGTATAACTGGTGGGTTCAGGTTCCTTTTTACTTTTATGGTTCAAGTTAGATTTTTTTCCTCTTTTATGTATTTATAGATATAAGCATGGAAATTATTCATTCCTATAAATACATCTGTGTGAAGGGAAGAACATTTTTCTGTTTTATTTTTAAATTTTAGTTTGTAAAATTTTGAAATGTAATTTTATTTATTTTTTTATACAGCAGGTTATTATTAGTTATGTATTTTATGCATATACATGTATACAGGTCAATCCCAATCTCCCAACTCATCCCACCACCACCACCCCATGGCTTCCCACACTTGGTGTCCATACGTTTGTTCTCTACCTCTGTGTCTCTATTTCTTCCCTGCAAACTAGTTCATCTGTACCATTTTTAGGCTCCACATATATGCATTAATATACAATATTTGTTTTCCTCTTTCTGACTTACTTCATTCTGTATGACTTTCTCTAGATGCATCGATGTCTCTACAAATGACCCAGTATCATTCCTTTTATGGCTGAGTAATATTCCATTTTATATATGTACCACATCTTTATCCATTCATCTGTCTGTGGGCATTTAGGTTGCTTCCATTACCTGCCTATTGTAAATAGTGCTGCAATGAACATTGTGGTGAATGTGCCTTTTTGATTTATGGTTTTCTCTGGGTATATGCCCAGAAGTGGGATTGCTGGATCAGATGGTAATTCAATTTCTACTTTTTTTAAGGAAACTCCATACTGTTCTCCATAGTGACTGCATCAATTTACATTCCCACCAATAGTGGAAGAGGGCTCGTTTTGTCCACACCCTCCCCAGAATTTGTTGTTTGTAGATTTTCTGATGATGCCGATTCTAACAGGTGTGAGGTGATACCTCATTATAGTTTTGATTTGCATTTCTCTAATAATTAGTGCTGTTGAGCAGCTTTTCATGTGCGTCTTGGCCATCTCTGTGTCTTCTTTGAAGAAACGTCTCTTTAGATCTTCTGCCCATTTTTGTATTGGGTTGTTGGTTTTTTTAATATTAAGATGCATGAGCTGTTTATATATATTGGAGATTAAACCTCTGTCCATTGATTCGTTTGCAACGATTTTCGCCCATTCAAAGGGATTCCTTTTTCAATTCCCGTTTTTTTAACAAAAAAGGAAAGAAAGGAAAAGAAGCAGAACACTAATGTGCGTAAAATATGCCTTTTGAAACGGTCGTTTTGAAATATGGACGTCCTTTGAATTTTTTGGTCGATATGTGACCCCAGGATTTGTTTTCAGGGCAGGTGTCATTTACAGGCCTGCAATGATTTTGAATATTAATGGACCATTAGCGCTGGGATTAAAGCTGCTGTTGTGTGAAACGGCCACAAGGTGGCAGCAGTTCTCCCTTACCAAATCTGGTTTGAAGGGCAACAGAGCCTCAATGGATGTCGCGTTCTACATTGTAATTTAGAATGGAAAGTGCCAGGAGAAATCCCCTCAAGTTTGTCTCACTACTTCTTGTTCGTGTTTTTAATTTAATATTTTTTTTTATTTTTCATTACAGCAAGTTTGATTACAATATTTGGCTTGTTGTAGGTGTGGAAGATGTGGTTCTTTTACACATATACAGATGTCTTTTCTTCCTGGGATCCTTTTCCCATGTACGTTATGACAGAATGTTGAGTAGTCCTCTCTTGGTATTCTGTAGGTCTTTGGTGATTATATATGTCACCTGTGTTTGTATATGTCTGTTAACCCCGATATCGTAATGAAACCAATCCTCACACCTTTCCATTGGTGAACCATAAGTTTGTTTAATGAATCTGTGATTGCCCTTCTCCGTGGAAATATCTGCCCTGGTATCCATTTTTAGGTAACACCTATAAGTGATATGATATGATATGTGTCTTTCACTTTCTGACTTACTACAAGTCACGTGATTACTTCTAGACTCATCTACGGTGCTGTAAATGGCATTGTGTCCTTTTTTCCTTGGCTTCTATTCTGCCTTAGTGAGGTCCATTTTCAACAATGTGATTCCCTGAGGGTTGTGGATTAGCTGACCTGGGCAGCCTTACCCTGCCGGCCTGCCCTCCCCAGGTGTGCCTCGTTGAGGTCAATATAAACAGCGCTCCATGCAGCAATAGCCCCTGAAGCTGTGCCTGACTCCATATTCTCTGCCCCGTCAGCAGTCTCGGGGCTGTGCTGGTGGGAGGGAGTGAGGGGCCACAGCTTTGTGTGTGGCCCGGTGTGAGTGGGACTCTGCTGGCCTTTCTGCAGGAGTTGCCAGGCTGCCAACTGTAAAGAAGAGGATGTGTCACCCATACTTCCGCTGGAATTTCTCTCCGGACAGAGGTGAGGAAGGAAAAAAGCAGTGGGGGCCGGGACAGGAGGGGTATCTCAGGCAGGGCAATGGAAAGCTTCCGGAAGAGCGCCGGGGGCCAAGACCACCCTGGCTGGCCTGCAGGCACCAAGGTGGCCTGCATTCTGTCGCTGGTGTGGCTCGAAGGCCCTTCCTCTAGGCTTTCAAGCCCTTGTACATATTCAGGTGTTTTACCTGGGAAGGGTGGGAACAGTTCAGCAGCAGCTGGCCTGGGGCTCAGCTCACGTTTACTCACAGATGCCTCGGCACGGTCCCCCAGCTTTGCAATGAGGACGCTCCTTGCCTGGGGCGTGGGTTGCTGGCTGTATGGGAGATGGTTTCCCACCTCTGACCAATTTCAGAATAGTTTACCGCTGGAGCAAGTGCGCTGATAGGGTTTTCCTCTGTATAACTCATGGGTTCAGGGGTTTTTTTCTTTTATGCTTCAAGTTAGATTTTATTCCTCTTTTATATATTTATAGATATAAGCATGGAAATAATTCATTCCTATAAATACATCTGTGTGACGGGAAGAACTTTTTTCTGTTTTATTTTTAAATTTTATTTTTTAAAATTTTGAAATTTAATTTAATTTTTTTTATACAGCACGTTATTATTAGTTATGTATTTTATGCATATACATGTATACAGGTCAATCCCAATCTCCCAACTCATCCCACCACCACCACCCCATGGCTTCCCACCCTTGGTGTCCATACGTTTGTTCTCTACCTCTGTGTCTCTATTTCTTCCCTGCAAACCAGTTCATCTGTACCATTTTTTAGGTTCCACATATATGCATTAATATACAGTATTTGGTTTCCTCTTTCTGACTTACTTCATTCTGTATGACAGTCTCTCGATCCATCGATGTCTCTACAAATGACCCAGTTTCATTCCTTTTTATGGCCGAGTCATATTCCATTTTATATATGTACCACATCTTTATCCATTCATCTGTCTGTGGGCATTTAGGTTGCTTCCATTACCTGGCTATTGTAAATAGTGCTGCAACGAACATTGTGGTGAATGTGCCTTTTTGAAATACGGTTTTCTCTGGGTATATGCCCAGAAGTGGGATTGCTGGATCAGATGGTAATTCTATTTAGAGTTTTTTTAAGGAAACTCCATACTGTTCTCCATAGTGACTGTATCAATTTACATTCCCACCAATAGTGGAAGAGGGCTCCTTTGGTCCACACCCTCCCCAGAATTTGTTGTTTGTAGATTTTCTGATGATGCCGATTCTAACAGGTGTGAGGTGATACCTCATTGTAGTTTTGATTTGCATTTCTCTAATAATTAGTGCTGTTGAGCAGCTTTTCATGTGCGTGTTGGCCATCTCTGTGTCTCCTTTGAAGAAACGTCTCTTTAGATCTTCTGCCCATTTTTTTTGGGTGGTTTGTTTTTTTTAATATTAAGCTGCATGAGCTGTTTATATATACTGGAGATTAAACCTCTGTCCATTGATTCGTCTGCAACGATTTTCGCCCATTCTGAGGGATTCCTTTTTCCATTCCCGTGTTTATTAACAAAAAAGGAAAGAAAGGAAAAGAAGCAGAACACTAATGTGCGTAAAATATGCCTTTTGAAACGGTCCTTTTGAAATATGGACGTCCTTTGAATTTTTTGGTCGATATGTGACCCCAGGATTGGTTTTCAAGGCAGGTGTCATTTACAGGCCTGCAATGATTTTGAATATCAACTGACCATTAGCGTTGGGATTAAAGCTGATGTTGTGTGAAACGGCCACAAGGTGGCAGCAGTTCACCCTTACCAAATCTGGTTACTAGGGCAAGAGAGCCTCAGTGGAAGTGGTGTTCTAGATTGGAGTTTTGAATGGAATGTGTCAGGAGAAAGCCCCTCACGTTTGTCTCACTACTTCTTGTTCGTGTTTTTAATTTAATTTTTTATTTTTTATTACAGCAAGTTTGATTACAATGTTTGGCTTGTTGTAGGTGTGGAAGATGTGGTTCTTTTACACATATACAGATGTCTGTTCTTCCTGGGATCCTTTTCCCATGTACGTTATGACAGAATGTTGAGTAGTCCTCTCTTGGTATTCTGTAGGTCTTTGGTGATTATATATGTCACCTGTGTTTGTATATGTCTGTTAACCCCGATATCGTAATGAAACCAATCCTCACACCTTTCCATTGGTGAACCATAAGTTTGTTTAATGAATCTGTGATTGCCCTTCTCCGTGGAAATATCTGCCCTGGTATCCATTTTTAGGTAACACCTCTAAGTGATATGATATGTGTCTTTCACTTTCTGACTTACTACAAGTCACGTGATTACTTCTAGACTCATCTACGGGGCTGCAAATGGCATTGTGTCCTTTTTTCCCTTGGCTTCTCTTCTGCCTTAGCGGGGTCCATTTTCAACAATGTGATTCCCTGAGGGTTGTGGATTAGCTGACCTGGGCAGCCTTACCCTGCCGGCCCGCCCTCCCCAGGTGTGCCTCGTTGAGATCAATATAAACAGAGCTCCAGGCAGCAATAGCCCCTGAAGCTGTGCCTGACTCCATATTCTCTGCCCCGTCAGCAGTCTCGGGGCTGTGCTGGTGGGAGGGAGTGAGGGGCCACAGCTTTGTGGGTGACCCTGTGTGAGTGGGGTTCTGCTGGCCTTTCTGCAGGAGTTGCCAGGCTGCCGCCTGTAAAGAAGAGGATGTGTCACCCATACCTTCCGCTGGAATTTCTCTCCGGACAGAGGTGAGGAAGGAAAAAAGCAGTGGGGTCCGGGACAGGAGGGGTATCTCAGGCAGGGCAATGGAAAGCTTCTGGAAGAGCGCCCGGGGCCAGGACCACGCTGGATGGCCTGCAGGCACCAAGTTGGCCTGCGTGCTGTCGCTGGTGTGGCTCCACGGTCCTTCCTCTAGGCTTTCAAGCCCTTGTACATATTCAGGTGTTTTACCTGGAAAGGGTGGGAACAGATCAGAAGCAGCTGGCCTGGGGCTCAGCTCACGTTTACTCACAGATGCCTCGGCACGGTCCCCCAGCTTTTCAATGAGGACGCTCCTTGTGTGGGGGGTGGGTGGCTGGCTGTATGGGAGATGGTTCCCCACCTCTGACCAATTTCAGAATTGTTTACCGCTGGAGCAAGTGCCGTGATAGGTTTTTCCTCTGTATAACTCGTGGGTTCAATTTTTTTTTTCTTTTTTGGTTCAAGTTAGATTTTATTCCTCTTTTATGTATTTATAAATATAAGCATGGAAATAATTCATTCCTATAAATACATCTGTGTGACGGGAAGAATTTTTTTGTTTTATTTTTAAATTTTATTTTTTAAAATTTTGAAATTTAATTTTATTTATGTTTTTATACAGTACGTTATTAATAGTTATGTATTTTATGCATATACATGTATACAGGTCAATCCCAATCTCCCAAATCATCCCACCACCACCACCCCATGGATTCCCACCCTTGGTGTCCATACGTTTGTTCTCTACCTCTGTGTCTCTATTTCTTCCCTGCAAACCAGTTCATCTGTACCATTTTTAGGCTCCACATATATGCATTAATATACAATATTTGTTTTCCTCTTTCTGACTTACTTCATTCTGTATGACAGTCTCTCGATCCATCGATGTCTCTACAAATGACCCAGTTTCATTCCTTTATATGGTTGAGTAATACTCCATTTTATATATGTACCACATCTTTACCCATTCATCTGTCTGTGGGCATTTAGGTTGCTTCCATTACCTGGCTATTGTAAATAGTGCTGCAACGAATATTGTGGTGAATGTGCCTTTTTGAAATACGGTTTTCTCTGGGTATATGCCCAGAAGTGGGATTGCTGGTTCAGATGGTAATTCTATTTCTAATTTTTTTAAGGAAACTCCATACTGTTCTCCATAGTGACTGTATCAATTTACATTCCCACCAATAGTGGAAGAGGGCTCCTTTTGTCCACACCCTCCCCAGAATTGGTTGTTTGTAGATTTTCTGATGATGCCGATTCTAACAGGTGTGAGGTGATACCTCATTGTAGTTTTGATTTGCATTTCTCTAATAATTAGTGCTGTTGAGCAGCTTTTCATGTGCGTCTTGGCCATCTCTGTGTCTCCTTTGAAGAAACGTCTCTTTAGATCTTCTTTCCATTTTTTTTGGGATGTTTGTTTTTTTAATATTAAGCTGCATGAGCTGTTTATATATATTGGAGATTAAACCTGTGTCCATTGATTCGTTTGCAATGATTTTCACCCATCCTGAGGGATGCCTTTTACCATTCCCGTTTTTTTTAACAAAAAAGGAAAGAAAGGAAAAGAAGCAGAACACTAATATGCGTAAAATATGCCTTTTGAAACGGTCGTTTTGAAATATGGACGTCCTTTGAATTTTTTGGTCGATATGTGACCCCAGGAATTGTGTTCAGGGCAGGTGTCATTTACAGGCCTGCAATGATTTTGAATATCAACTGACCATTAGCGTTGGGATTAAAGCTGCTGTTGTGTGAAACGGCCACAAGGTGGCAGCAGTTCACCCTTACCAAATCTGGTTACTAGGGCAAGAGAGCCTCAGTGGAAGTGGTGTTCTAGATTGGAGTTTAGAATGGAATGTGCCAGGAGAAAGCCCCTCACGTTTGTCTCACTACTTCTTGTTCGTGTTTTTAATTTAAGTTTTTATTTTTTATTACAGCAAGTTTGATTACAATGTTTGGCTTGTTGTAGGTGTGGAAGATGTGGTTCTTTTACACATATACAGATGACTGTTCTTCTTGGGATCCTTTTCCCATGTACATTATGACAGAATGTTGAGTAGTCCTCTCTTGGTATTCTGTAGGTCTTTGGTGATTATATATGTCACCTGTGTTTGTATATGTCTGTTAACCCCGATATCGTAATGAAACCAATCCTCACACCTTTCCATTGGTGAACCATAAGTTTGTTTAATGAATCTGTGATTGCCCTTCTCCGTGGAAATATCTGCCCTGGTATCCATTTTTAGGTAACACCTATAAGTGATATGATATGATATGTGTCTTTCACTTTCTGACTTACTACAAGTCACGTGATTACTTCTAGACTCATCTACGGTGCTGCAAATGGCATTGTGTCCTTTTTTCCCTTGGCTTCTCTTCTGCCTTAGCGGGGTCCATTTTCAACAATGTGATTCCCTGAGGGTTGTGGATTAGCTGACCTGGGCAGCCTTACCCTGCCGGCCCGCCCTCCCCAGGTGTGCCTCGTTGAGGTCAATATAAACAGCGCTCCAGGCAGCAATAGCCCCTGAAGCTGTGCCTGACTCCATATTCTCTGCCCCGTCAGCAGTCTCGGGGCTGTGCTGGTGGGAGGGAGTGAGGGGCCACAGCTTTGTGGGTGGCCCGGTGTGAGTGGGGTTCTGCTGGCCTTTCTGCAGGAGTTGCCAGGCTGCCGCCTGTAAAGAAGAGGATGTGTCACCCATACCTTCCGCTGGAATTTCTCTCCGGACAGAGGTGAGGAAGGAAAAAAGCAGTGGGGTCCGGGACAGGAGGGGTATCTCAGGCAGGGCAATGGAAAGCTTCTGGAAGAGCACCAGGGTCCAGGACCACGCTGGCTGGCCTGCAGGCACCAAGTTGGCCTGCGTGCTGTCGCTGGTGTGGCTCCACGGTCCTTCCTCTAGGCTTTCAAGCCCTTGTACATATTCAGGTGTTTTACCTGGAAAGGGTGGGAACAGTTCAGCAGCAGCTGGCCTGGGGCTCAGCTCACGTTTACTCACAGATGCCTCGGCACGGTCCCCCAGCTTTGCAATGAGGACGCTCCTTGTGTGGGGGGTGGGTTGCTGGCTGTATGGGAGATGGTTCCCCACCTCTGACCAATTTCAGAATTGTTTACCACTGGAGCAAGTGCCCTGATTGGGTTTTCCTCTGTATAACTCCTGGGTTCAGGTTTTTTTTTTTCTTTTTTGGTTCAAGTTAGATTTTATTCCCCTTTTATGTATTTATAGATATAAGCATGGAAATAATTCTTTCCTATAAATACATCTGTGTGATGGGAAGAATTTTTTCTGTTTTATTTTTAAATTTTATTTTTTAAAATTTTGAAATTTAATTTTATTTATTTTTTTATACAGCACGTTATTATTAGTTATGTATTTTATGTATATACACGTATACAGGTCAATCCCAAACTCCCAACTCATCCCACCACCACCACTCCATGGCTTCCCACACTTGGTGTCCATACGTTTGTTCTCTACCTCTGTGTCTCTATTTCTTCCCTGCAAACCAGTTCATCTGTACCATTTTTAGGCTCCACATATATGCATTAATATACAGTATTTGTTTTCCTCTTTCTGACTTACTTCATTCTGTATGACAGTCTCTCGATCCATCGATGTCTCTACAAATGACCCAGTTTCATTCCTTTTTATGGCCGAGTAATATTCCATTTTATATATGTACCACATCTTTATCCATTCATCTGTCTGTGGGCATTTAGGTTGCTTCCATTACCTGGCTATTGTAAATAGTGCTGCAACGAACATTGTGGTGAATGTGCCTTTTTGAAATACGGTTTTCTCTGGGTATATGCCCAGAAGTGGGATTGCTGGATCAGATGGTAATTCTATTTCTAGTTTTTTTAAGGAAACTCCATACTGTTCTCCATAGTGACTGTATCAATTTACATTCCCACCAATAGTGGAAGAGGGCTCCTTTTGTCCACACCCTCCCCAGAATTGGTTGTTTGTAGATTTTCTGATGATGCCGATTCTAACAGGTGTGAGGAGATACCTCATTGTAGTTTTGATTTGCATTTCTCTAATAATTAGTGCTGTTGAGCAGCTTTTCATGTGCGTCTTGGCCATCTCTGTGTCTCCTTTGAAGAAACGTCTCTTTAGATCTTCTGCCCATTTTTTTTGGGTTGTTTGTTTTTTTAATATTAAGCTGCATGAGCTGTTTATATATATTGGAGATTAAACCTCTCTCCATTGATTCGTCTGCAACGATTTTCGCCCATTCTGAGGGATGCCTTTTTCAATTCCCGTGTTTTTTAACAAAAAAGGAAAGAAAGGAAAAGAAGCAGAACACTAATGTGCGTAAAATATGCCTTTTGAAACGGTCGTTTTGAAATATGGACGTCCTTTGAATTTTTTGGTCGATATGTGACCCCAGGATTTGTTTTCAGGGCAGGTGTCATTTACAGGCCTGCAATGATTTTGAATATTAATGGACCATTAGCGCTGGGATTAAAGCTGCTGTTGTGTGAAACGGCCACAAGGTGGCAGCAGTTCTCCCTTACCAAATCTGGTTTGAAGGGCAACAGAGCCTCAATGGATGTCGCGTTCTACATTGTAATTTAGAATGGAAAGTGCCAGGAGAAATCCCCTCAAGTTTGTCTCACTACTTCTTGTTCGTGTTTTTAATTTAATATTTTTTTTTATTTTTCATTACAGCAAGTTTGATTACAATATTTGGCTTGTTGTAGGTGTGGAAGATGTGGTTCTTTTACACATATACAGATGTCTTTTCTTCCTGGGATCCTTTTCCCATGTACGTTATGACAGAATGTTGAGTAGTCCTCTCTTGGTATTCTGTAGGTCTTTGGTGATTATATATGTCACCTGTGTTTGTATATGTCTGTTAACCCCGATATCGTAATGAAACCAATCCTCACACCTTTCCATTGGTGAACCATAAGTTTGTTTAATGAATCTGTGATTGCCCTTCTCCGTGGAAATATCTGCCCTGGTATCCATTTTTAGGTAACACCTATAAGTGATATGATATGATATGTGTCTTTCACTTTCTGACTTACTACATGTCACGTGATTACTTCTAGACTCATCTACGGTGCTGTAAATGGCATTGTGTCCTTTTTTCCTTGGCTTCTATTCTGCCTTAGTGAGGTCCATTTTCAACAATGTGATTCCCTGAGGGTTGTGGATTAGCTGACCTGGGCAGCCTTACCCTGCCGGCCTGCCCTCCCCAGGTGTGCCTCGTTGAGGTCAATATAAACAGCGCTCCAGGCAGCAATAGCCCCTGAAGCTGTGCCTGACTCCATATTCTCTGCCCCGTCAGCAGTCTCGGGGCTGTGCTGGTGGGAGGGAGTGAGGGGCCACAGCTTTGTGTGTGGCCCGGTGTGAGTGGGACTCTGCTGGCCTTTCTGCAGGAGTTGCCAGGCTGCCAACTGTAAAGAAGAGGATGTGTCACCCATACTTCCGCTGGAATTTCTCTCCGGACAGAGGTGAGGAAGGAAAAAAGCAGTGGGGGCCGGGACAGGAGGGGTATCTCAGGCAGGGCAATGGAAAGCTTCCGGAAGAGCGCCGGGGGCCAAGACCACCCTGGCTGTCCTGCAGGCACAAAGGTGGCCTGCGTTCTGTCGCTGGTGTGGCTCGAAGGCCCTTCCTCTAGGCTTTCAAGCCCTTGTACATATTCAGGTGTTTTACCTGGGAAGGGTGGGAACAGTTCAGCAGCAGCTGGCCTGGGGCTCAGCTCACGTTTACTCACAGATGCCTCGGCACGGGCCCCCAGCTTTGCAATGAGGACGCTCCTTGCCTGGGGCGTGGGTTGCTGGCTGTATGGGAGATGGTTTCCCACCTCTGACCAATTTCAGAATAGTTTACCGCTGGAGCAAGTGCGCTGATAGGGTTTTCCTCTGTATAACTCATGGGTTCAGGTGTTTTTTTCTTTTATGCTTCAAGTTAGATTTTATTCCTCTTTTATATATTTATAGATATAAGCATGGAAATAATTCATTCCTATAAATACATCTGTGTGACGGGAAGAACTTTTTTCTGTTTTATTTTTAAATTTTATTTTTTAAAATTTTGAAATTTAATTTAATTTTTTTTATACAGCACGTTATTATTAGTTATGTATTTTATGCATATACATGTATACAGGTCAATCCCAATCTCCCAACTCATCCCACCACCACCACCCCATGGCTTCCCACCCTTGGTGTCCATACGTTTGTTCTCTACCTCTGTGTCTCTATTTCTTCCCTGCAAACCAGTTCATCTGTACCATTTTTTAGGTTCCACATATATGCATTAATATACAGTATTTGGTTTCCTCTTTCTGACTTACTTCATTCTGTATGACAGTCTCTCGATCCATCGATGTCTCTACAAATGACCCAGTTTCATTCCTTTTTATGGCCGAGTCATATTCCATTTTATATATGTACCACATCTTTATCCATTCATCTGTCTGTGGGCATTTAGGTTGCTTCCATTACCTGGCTATTGTAAATAGTGCTGCAACGAACATTGTGGTGAATGTGCCTTTTTGAAATACGGTTTTCTCTGGGTATATGCCCAGAAGTGGGATTGCTGGATCAGATGGTAATTCTATTTAGAGTTTTTTTAAGGAAACTCCATACTGTTCTCCATAGTGACTGTATCAATTTACATTCCCACCAATAGTGGAAGAGGGCTCCTTTGGTCCACACCCTCCCCAGAATTTGTTGTTTGTAGATTTTCTGATGATGCCGATTCTAACAGGTGTGAGGTGATACCTCATTGTAGTTTTGATTTGCATTTCTCTAATAATTAGTGCTGTTGAGCAGCTTTTCATGTGCGTGTTGGCCATCTCTGTGTCTCCTTTGAAGAAACGTCTCTTTAGATCTTCTGCCCATTTTTTTTGGGTGGTTTGTTTTTTTTAATATTAAGCTGCATGAGCTGTTTATATATACTGGAGATTAAACCTCTGTCCATTGATTCGTCTGCAACGATTTTCGCCCATTCTGAGGGATTCCTTTTTCCATTCCCGTGTTTATTAACAAAAAAGGAAAGAAAGGAAAAGAAGCAGAACACTAATGTGCGTAAAATATGCCTTTTGAAACGGTCCTTTTGAAACATGGACGTCCTTTGAATTTTTTGGTCGATATGTGACCCCAGGATTGGTTTTCAAGGCAGGTGTCATTTACAGGCCTGCAATGATTTTGAATATCAACTGACCATTAGCGTTGGGATTAAAGCTGATGTTGTGTGAAACGGCCACAAGGTGGCAGCAGTTCACCCTTACCAAATCTGGTTACTAGGGCAAGAGAGCCTCAGTGGAAGTGGTGTTCTAGATTGGAGTTTAGAATGGAATGTGTCAGGAGAAAGCCCCTCACGTTTGTCTCACTACTTCTTGTTCGTGTTTTTAATTTAATTTTTTATTTTTTATTACAGCAAGTTTGATTACAATGTTTGGCTTGTTGTAGGTGTGGAAGATGTGGTTCTTTTACACATATACAGATGTCTGTTCTTCCTGGGATCCTTTTCCCATGTACGTTATGACAGAATGTTGAGTAGTCCTCTCTTGGTATTCTGTAGGTCTTTGGTGATTATATATGTCACCTGTGTTTGTATATGTCTGTTAACCCCGATATCGTAATGAAACCAATCCTCACACCTTTCCATTGGTGAACCATAAGTTTGTTTAATGAATCTGTGATTGCCCTTCTCCGTGGAAATATCTGCCCTGGTATCCATTTTTAGGTAACACCTCTAAGTGATATGATATGTGTCTTTCACTTTCTGACTTACTACAAGTCACGTGATTACTTCTAGACTCATCTACGGGGCTGCAAATGGCATTGTGTCCTTTTTTCCCTTGGCTTCTCTTCTGCCTTAGCGGGGTCCATTTTCAACAATGTGATTCCCTGAGGGTTGTGGATTAGCTGACCTGGGCAGCCTTACCCTGCCGGCCCGCCCTCCCCAGGTGTGCCTCGTTGAGATCAATATAAACAGAGCTCCAGGCAGCAATAGCCCCTGAAGCTGTGCCTGACTCCATATTCTCTGCCCCGTCAGCAGTCTCGGGGCTGTGCTGGTGGGAGGGAGTGAGGCGCCACAGCTTTGTGGGTGACCCTGTGTGAGTGGGGTTCTGCTGGCCTTTCTGCAGGAGTTGCCAGGCTGCCGCCTGTAAAGAAGAGGATGTGTCACCCATACCTTCCGCTGGAATTTCTCTCCGGACAGAGGTGAGGAAGGAAAAAAGCAGTGGGGTCCGGGACAGGAGGGGTATCTCAGGCAGGGCAATGGAAAGCTTCTGGAAGAGCGCCCGGGGCCAGGACCACGCTGGATGGCCTGCAGGCACCAAGTTGGCCTGCGTGCTGTCGCTGGTGTGGCTCCACGGTCCTTCCTCTAGGCTTTCAAGCCCTTGTACATATTCAGGTGTTTTACCTGGAAAGGGTGGGAACAGATCAGAAGCAGCTGGCCTGGGGCTCAGCTCACGTTTACTCACAGATGCCTCGGCACGGTCCCCCAGCTTTTCAATGAGGACGCTCCTTGTGTGGGGGGTGGGTGGCTGGCTGTATGGGAGATGGTTCCCCACCTCTGACCAATTTCAGAATTGTTTACCGCTGGAGCAAGTGCCGTGATAGGTTTTTCCTCTGTATAACTCGTGGGTTCAATTTTTTTTTTCTTTTTTGGTTCAAGTTAGATTTTATTCCTCTTTTATGTATTTATAAATATAAGCATGGAATTAATTCATTCCTATAAATACATCTGTGTGACGGGAAGAATTTTTTTGTTTTATTTTTAAATTTTATTTTTTAAAATTTTGAAATTTAATTTTATTTATGTTTTTATACAGTACGTTATTAATAGTTATGTATTTTATGCATATACATGTATACAGGTCAATCCCAATCTCCCAAATCATCCCACCACCACCACCCCATGGATTCCCACCCTTGGTGTCCATACGTTTGTTCTCTACCTCTGTGTCTCTATTTCTTCCCTTCAAACCAGTTCATCTGTACCATTTTTAGGCTCCACATATATGCATTAATATACAATATTTCTTTTCCTCTTTCTGACTTACTTCATTCTGTATGACAGTCTCTCGATCCATCGATGTCTCTACAAATGACCCAGTTTCATTCCTTTATATGGTTGAGTAATACTCCATTTTATATATGTACCACATCTTTACCCATTCATCTGTCTGTGGGCATTTAGGTTGCTTCCATTACCTGGCTATTGTAAATAGTGCTGCAACGAATATTGTGGTGAATGTGCCTTTTTGAAATACGGTTTTCTCTGGGTATATGCCCAGAAGTGGGATTGCTGGTTCAGATGGTAATTGTATTTCTAATTTTTTTAAGGAAACTCCATACTGTTCTCCATAGTGACTGTATCAATTTACATTCCCACCAATAGTGGAAGAGGGCTCCTTTTGTCCACACCCTCCCCAGAATTGGTTGTTTGTAGATTTTCTGATGATGCCGATTCTAACAGGTGTGAGGTGATACCTCATTGTAGTTTTGATTTGCATTTCTCTAATAATTAGTGCTGTTGAGCAGCTTTTCATGTGCGTCTTGGCCATCTCTGTGTCTCCTTTGAAGAAACGTCTCTTTAGATCTTCTTTCCATTTTTTTTGGGATGTTTGTTTTTTTAATATTAAGCTGCATGAGCTGTTTATATATATTGGAGATTAAACCTGTGTCCATTGATTCGTTTGCAATGATTTTCACCCATCCTGAGGGATGCCTTTTACCATTCCCGTTTTTTTTAACAAAAAAGGAAAGAAAGGAAAAGAAGCAGAACACTAATATGCGTAAAATATGCCTTTTGAAACGGTCGTTTTGAAATATGGACGTCCTTTGAATTTTTTGGTCGATATGTGACCCCAGGAATTGTGTTCAGGGCAGGTGTCATTTACAGGCCTGCAATGATTTTGAATATCAACTGACCATTAGCGTTGGGATTAAAGCTGCTGTTGTGTGAAACGGCCACAAGGTGGCAGCAGTTCACCCTTACCAAATCTGGTTACTAGGGCAAGAGAGCCTCAGTGGAAGTGGTGTTCTAGATTGGAGTTTAGAATGGAATGTGCCAGGAGAAAGCCCCTCACGTTTGTCTCACTACTTCTTGCTCGTGTTTTTAATTTAAGTTTTTATTTTTTATTACAGCAAGTTTGATTACAATGTTTGGCTTGTTGTAGGTGTGGAAGATGTGGTTCTTTTACACATATACAGATGACTGTTCTTCTTGGGATCCTTTTCCCATGTACATTATGACAGAATGTTGAGTAGTCCTCTCTTGGTATTCTGTAGGTCTTTGGTGATTATATATGTCACCTGTGTTTGTATATGTCTGTTAACCCCGATATCGTAATGAAACCAATCCTCACACCTTTCCATTGGTGAACCATAAGTTTGTTTAATGAATCTGTGATTGCCCTTCTCCGTGGAAATATCTGCCCTGGTATCCATTTTTAGGTAACACCTATAAGTGATATGATATGATATGTGTCTTTCACTTTCTGACTTACTACAAGTCACGTGATTACTTCTAGACTCATCTACGGTGCTGCAAATGGCATTGTGTCCTTTTTTCCCTTGGCTTCTCTTCTGCCTTAGCGGGGTCCATTTTCAACAATGTGATTCCCTGAGGGTTGTGGATTAGCTGACCTGGGCAGCCTTACCCTGCCGGCCCGCCCTCCCCAGGTGTGCCTCGTTGAGGTCAATATAAACAGCGCTCCAGGCAGCAATAGCCCCTGAAGCTGTGCCTGACTCCATATTCTCTGCCCCGTCAGCAGTCTCGGGGCTGTGCTGGTGGGAGGGAGTGAGGGGCCACAGCTTTGTGGGTGGCCCGGTGTGAGTGGGGTTCTGCTGGCCTTTCTGCAGGAGTTGCCAGGCTGCCGCCTGTAAAGAAGAGGATGTGTCACCCATACCTTCCGCTGGAATTTCTCTCCGGACAGAGGTGAGGAAGGAAAAAAGCAGTGGGGTCCGGGACAGGAGGGGTATCTCAGGCAGGGCAATGGAAAGCTTCTGGAAGAGCACCAGGGTCCAGGACCACGCTGGCTGGCCTGCAGGCACCAAGTTGCCCTGCGTGCTGTCACTTGTGTGGCTCCACGGTCCTTCCTCTAGGCTTTCAAGCCCTTGTACATATTCAGGTGTTTTACCTGGAAAGGGTGGGAACAGATCAGCAGCAGCTGGCCTGGGGCTCAGCTCACGTTTACTCACAGATGCCTCGGCACGGTCCCCCAGCTTTGCAATGAGGACGCTCCTTGCGTGGGGGGTGGGTTGCTGGCTGTATGGGAGATGGTTCCCCACCTCTGACCAATTTCAGAATTGTTTACCACTGGAGCAAGTGCCCTGATAGGGTTTTCCTCTGTATAACTCCTGGGTTCAGGTTTTTTTTTCTTTTATGGTTCAAATTAGATTTTATTCCCCTTTTATGTATTTATAGATATAAGCATGGAAATAATTCTTTCCTATAAATACATCAGTGTGATGGGAAGAATTTTTTCTGTTTTATTTTTAAATTATATTTTTTTAAAATTTTGAAATTTAATTTTATTTATTTTTTTATACAGCACGTTATTATTAGTTATGTATTTTATGCATATACATGTATACAGGTCAATCCCAAACTCCCAACTCATCCCACCACCACCACCCCATGGCTTCCCACACTTGGTGTCCATACGTTTGTTCTCTACCTCTGTGTCTCTATTTGTTCCCTGCAAACCAGTTCATCTGTACCATTTTTAGGCTCCACATATATGCATTAATATACAATATTTGTTTTCCTCTTTCTGACTTACTTCATTCTGTATGACAGTCTCTCGATCCATCGATGTCTCTACAAATGACCCAGTTTCATTCCTTTTTATGGCCGAGTCATATTCCATTTTATATATGTACCACATCTTTATCCATTCATCTGTCTGTGGGCATTTAGGTTGCTTCCATTACCTGGCTATTGTAAATAGTGCTGCAACGAACATTGTGGTGAATGTGCCTTTTTGAAATACGGTTTTCTCTGGGTATATGCCCAGAAGTGGGATTGCTGGATCAGATGGTAATTCTATTTCTAGTTTTTTTAAGGAAACTCCATACTGTTCTCCATAGTGACTGTATCAATTTACATTCCCACCAATAGTGGAAGAGGGCTCCTTTTGTCCACACCGTCCCCAGAATTGGTAGTTTGTAGATTTTCTGATGATGCCGATTCTAACAGGTGTGAGGTGATACCTCATTGTAGTTTTGATTTGCATTTCTCTAATAATTAGTGCTGTTGAGCAGCTTTTCATGTGCGTCTTGGCCATCTCTGTGTCTCCTTTGAAGAAACGTCTCTTTAGATCTTCTGCCCATTTTTTTTTGGGTGGTTTGTTTTTTTTAATATTAAGCTGCATGAGCTGTTTATATATATTGGAGATTAAACCTGTGTCCATTGATTCGTTTGCAACGATTTTCACCCATCCTGGGGGATGCCTTTTTCCATTCCCGTTTTTTTTAACAAAAAAGGAAAGAAAGGAAAAGAAGCAGAACACTAATGTGCGTAAAATATGCCTTTTGAAACGGTCGTTTTGAAATATGGACATCCTTTGAATTTTTTGGTCGATATGTGACCCCAGGATTTGTTTTCAGGGCAGGTGTCATTTACAGGCCTGCAATGATTTTGAATAACAACTGACCTTTAGCGTTGGGATTAAAGCTGCTGTTGTGTGAAACGGCCACAAGGTGGCAGCAGTTCACCCTTACCAAATCTGGTTACTAGGGCAAGAGAGCCTCAGTGGAAGTGGTGTTCTAGATTGGAGTTTAGAATGGAATGTACCAGGAGAAATCCCCTCACGTTTGTCTCACTACTTCTTGTTCGTGTTTTTAATTTAAGTTTTTATTTTTTATTACAGCAAGTTTGATTACAATGTTTGGCTTGTTGTAGGTGTGGAAGATGTGGTTCTTTTACACATATACAGATGACTGTTCTTCTTGGGATCCTTTTCCCATGTACGTTATGACAGAATGTTGAGTAGTCCTCTCTTGGTATTCTGTAGGTCTTTGGTGATTATATATGTCACCTGTGTTTGTATATGTCTGTTAACCCCGATATCGTAATGAAACCAATCCTCACACCTTTCCATTGGTGAACCATAAGTTTGTTTAATGAATCTGTGATTGCCCTTCTCCGTGGAAATATCTGCCCTGGTATCCATTTTTAGGTAACACCTATAAGTGATATGATATGATATGTGTCTTTCACTTTCTGACTTACTACAAGTCACGTGATTACTTCTAGACTCATCTACGGTGCTGCAAATGGCATTGTGTCCTTTTTTCCCTTGGCTTCTCTTCTGCCTTAGCGGGGTCCATTTTCAACAATGTGATTCCCTGAGGGTTGTGGATTAGCTGACCTGGGCAGCCTTACCCTGCCGGCCCGCCCTCCCCAGGTGTGCCTCGTTGAGGTCAATATAAACAGCGCTCCAGGCAGCAATAGCCCCTGAAGCTGTGCCTGACTCCATATTCTCTGCCCCGTCAGCAGTCTCGGGGCTGTGCTGGTGGGAGGGAGTGAGGGGCCACAGCTTTGTGGGTGGCCCGGTGTGAGTGGGGTTCTGCTGGCCTTTCTGCAGGAGTTGCCAGGCTGCCGCCTGTAAAGAAGAGGATGTGTCACCCATACCTTCCGCTGGAATTTCTCTCCGGACAGAGGTGAGGAAGGAAAAAAGCAGTGGGGGCCGGGACAGGAGGGGTATCTCAGGCAGGGCAATGGAAAGCTTCTGGAAGAGCACCAGGCTCCAGGACCACGCTGGCTGGCCTGCAGGCACCAAGTTGCCCTGCGTGCTGTCACTTGTGTGGCTCCACGGTCCTTCCTCTAGGCTTTCAAGCCCTTGTACATATTCAGGTGTTTTACCTGGAAAGGGTGGGAACAGATCAGCAGCAGCTGGCCTGGGGCTCAGCTCACGTTTACTCACAGATGCCTCGGCACGGTCCCCAATCTTTGCAATGAGGACGCTCCTTGCGTGGGGGGTGGGTTGCTGGCTGTATGGGAGATGGTTCCCCACCTCTGACCAATTTCAGAATTGTTTACCACTGGAGCAAGTGCCCTGATAGGGTTTTCCTCTGTATAACTCCTGGGTTCAGGTTTTTTTTTCTTTTATGGTTCAAATTAGATTTTATTCCCCTTTTATGTATTTATAGATATAAGCATGGAAATAATTCTTTCCTATAAATACATCAGTGTGATGGGAAGAATTTTTTCTGTTTTATTTTTAAATTATATTTTTTAAAATTTTGAAATTTAATTTTATTTTTTTTATACAGCACGTTATTATTAGTTATGTATTTTATGTATATACATGTATACAGGTCAATCCCAAACTCCCAACTCATCCCACCACCACCACCCCATGGCTTTCCACACTAGATGTCCATACGTTTGTTCTCTACCTCTGTGCCTCTATTTGTTCCCTGCAAACCAGTTCATCTGTACCATTTTTAGGCTCCACATATATGCATTAATATACAATATTTGTTTTCCTCTTTCTGACTTACTTCATTCTGTATGACAGTCTCTCGATCCATCGATGTCTCTACAAATGACCCAGTTTCATTCCTTTTTATGGCCGAGTCATATTCCATTTTATATATGTACCACATCTTTATCCATTCATCTGTCTGTGGGCATTTAGGTTGCTTCCATTACCTGGCTATTGTAAATAGTGCTGCAACGAACATTGTGGTGAATGTGCCTTTTTGAAATACGGTTTTCTCTGGGTATATGCCCAGAAGTGGGATTGCTGGATCAGATGGTAATTCTATTTCTAGTATTTTTAAGGAAACTCCATACTGTTCTCCATAGTGACTGTATCAATTTACATTCCCACCAATAGTGGAAGAGGGCTCCTTTTGTCCACACCCTCCCCAGAATTGGTTGTTTGTAGATTTTCTGATGATGCCGATTCTAACAGGTGTGAGGTGATACCTCATTGTAGTTTTGATTTGCATTTCTCTAATAATTAGTGCTGTTGAGCAGCTTTTCATGTGCGTCTTGGCCATCTCTGTGTCTCCTTTGAAGAAACGTCTCTTTAGATCTTCTGCCCATTTTTTTTTGGGTGGTTTGTTTTTTTTAATATTAAGCTGCATGAGCTGTTTATATATATTGGAGATTAAACCTGTGTCCATTGATTCGTTTGCAACGATTTTCACCCATCCTGGGGGATGCCTTTTTCCATTCCCGTTTTTTTTAACAAAAAAGGAAAGAAAGGAAAAGAAGCAGAACACTAATGTGCGTAAAATATGCCTTTTGAAACGGTCGTTTTGAAATATGGACATCCTTTGAATTTTTTGGTCGATATGTGACCCCAGGATTTGTTTTCAGGGCAGGTGTCATTTACAGGCCTGCAATGATTTTGAATAACAACTGACCTTTAGCGTTGGGATTAAAGCTGCTGTTGTGTGAAACGGCCACAAGGTGGCAGCAGTTCACCCTTACCAAATCTGGTTACTAGGGCAAGAGAGCCTCAGTGGAAGTGGTGTTCTAGATTGGAGTTTAGAATGGAATGTACCAGGAGAAATCCCCTCACGTTTGTCTCACTACTTCTTGTTCGTGTTTTTAATTTAAGTTTTTATTTTTTATTACAGCAAGTTTGATTACAATGTTTGGCTTGTTGTAGGTGTGGAAGATGTGGTTCTTTTACACATATACAGATGACTGTTCTTCTTGGGATCCTTTTCCCATGTACGTTATGACAGAATGTTGAGTAGTCCTCTCTTGGTATTCTGTAGGTCTTTGGTGATTATATATGTCACCTGTGTTTGTATATGTCTGTTAACCCCGATATCGTAATGAAACCAATCCTCACACCTTTCCATTGGTGAACCATAAGTTTGTTTAATGAATCTGTGATTGCCCTTCTCCGTGGAAATATCTGCCCTGGTATCCATTTTTAGGTAACACCTATAAGTGATATGATATGATATGTGTCTTTCACTTTCTGACTTACTACAAGTCACGTGATTACTTCTAGACTCATCTACGGTGCTGCAAATGGCATTGTGTCCTTTTTTCCCTTGGCTTCTCTTCTGCCTTAGCGGGGTCCATTTTCAACAATGTGATTCCCTGAGGGTTGTGGATTAGCTGACCTGGGCAGCCTTACCCTGCCGGCCCGCCCTCCCCAGGTGTGCCTCGTTGAGGTCAATATAAACAGCGTTCCAGGCAGCAGTAGCCTCTGAAGCTGTGCCTGACTCCATATTCTCTGCCCCGTCAGCAGTCTCGGGGCTGTGCTGGTGGGAGGGAGTGAGGGGCCACAGCTTTGTGGGTGGCGCGGTGTGAGTGGGGTTCTGCTGGCCTTTCTGCAGGAGTTGCCAGGCTGCCGCCTGTAAAGAAGAGGATGTGTCACCCATACCTTCCGCTGGAATTTCTCTCCGGACAGAGGTGAGGAAGGAAAAAAGCAGTGGGGGCCGGGACAGGATGGGTATCTCAGGCAAGGCAATGGAAAGCTTCTGGAAGAGCGCCGGGGCCAGGACCACGCTGGCTGGCCTGCAGGCACCAAGTTGGCCTGTGTGCTGTCGCTGGTGTGGCTCCACGGTCCTTCCTCTAGGCTTTCAAGCCCTTGTACATATTCAGGTGTTTTACCTGGGAAGGGTGGGAACAGTTCAGCAGCAGCTGGCCTGGGGCTCAGCTCACGTTTACTCACAGATGCCTCGGCACGGTCCCCCAGCTTTGCAATGAGGACGCTCCTTGCGTGGGGGGTGGGTTGCTGGCTGTATGGGAGATGGTTCCCCACCTCTGACCAATTTCAGAATTGTTTACCACTGGAGCAAGTGCCCTGATAGGGTTTTCTTCTGTATAACTCCTGGGTTCAGGTTTTTTTTTCTTTTATGGTTCAAGTTAGATTTTATTCCCCTTTTATGTATTTATAGATATAAGCATGGAAATAATTCTTTCCTATAAATACATCTGTGTGATGGGAAGAATTTTTTCTGTTTTATTTTTAAATTTTATTTTTTAAAATTTTGAAATTTAATTTTATTTATTTTTTTTATACAGCACGTTATTATTAGTTATGAATTTTATGTATATACATGTATACAGGTCAATCCCAAACTCCCAACTCATCCCACCACCACCACCCCATGGATTCCCACACTTGGTGTCCATACGTTTGTTCTCTACCTCTGTGTCTCTATTTGTTCCCTGCAAACCAGTTCATCTGTACCATTTTTAGGCTCCACATATATGCATTAATATACAATATTTGTTTTCCTCTTTCTGACTTACTTCATTCTGTATGACAGTCCCTCGATCCATCGATGTCTCTACAAATGACCCAGTTTCATTCCTTTTTATGGCCAAGTCATATTCCATTTTATATATGTACCACATCTTTATCCATTCATCTGTCTGTGGGCATTTAGGTTGCTTCCATTACCTGGTTATTGTAAATAGTGCTGCAACGAACATTGTGGTGAATGTGCCTTTTTGAAATACGGTTTTCTCTGGGTATATGCCCAGAAGTGGGATTGCTGGATCAGATGGTAATTCTATTTCTAGTTATTTTAAGGAAACTCCATACTGTTCTCCATAGGGACTGTATCAATTTACATTCCCACCAATAGTGGAGGAGGGCTCCTTTTGTCCACACCCTCCCCAGAATTGGTTGTTTGTAGATTTTCTGATGATGCCGATTCTAACAGGTGTGAGGTGATACCTCATTGTAGTTTTGATTTGCATTTCTCTAATATTTAGTGCTGTTGAGCAGCTTTTCTTGTGTGTCTTGGCCCTCTCTGTGTCTCCTTTGAAGAAACGTCTCTTTAGATCTTCTGCCCATTTTTTTGGGTTGTTTGTTTTTTTAATATTAAGCTGCATGAGCTGTTTATATATATTGGAGATTAAACCTGTGTCCATTGATTCGTTTGCAATGATTTTCACCCAGCCTGAGGGATGCCTTTTTCCATTCCCGTTTTTTTTAACAAAAAAGGAAAGAAAGGAAAAGAAGCAGAACACTAATGTGCGTAAAATATGCCTTTTGAAACGGTCGTTTTGAAATATGGACGTCCTTTGAATTTTTTGGTCGATATGTGACCCCAGGATTTGTTTTCAGGGCAGGTGTCATTTACAGGCCTGCAATGATTTTGAATATCAACTGACCATTAGTGTTGGGATTAAAGCTGCTGTTGTGTGAAACGGCCACAAGGTGGCAGCAGTTCACCCTTACCAAATCTGGTTACTAGGGCAAGAGAGCCTCAGTGGAAGTGGTGTTCTAGATTGGAGTTTAGAATGGAATGTACCAGGAGAAAGCCCCTCACGTTTGTCTCACTACTTCTTGTTCGTGTTTTTAATTTAAGTTTTTATTTTTTATTACAGCAAGTTTGATTACAATGTTTGGCTTGTTGTAGGTGTGGAAGATGTGGTTCTTTTACACATATACAGATGACTGTTCTTCTTGGGATCCTTTTCCCATGTACGTTATGACAGAATGTTGAGTAGTCCTCTCTTGGTATTCTGTAGGTCTTTGGTGATTATATATGTCACCTGTGTTTGTATATTTCTGTTAACCCCGATATCGTAATGAAACCAATCCTCACACCTTTCCATTGGTGAACCATAAGTTTGTTTAATGAATCTGTGATTGCCCTTCTCCGTGGAAATATCTGCCCTGGTATCCATTTTTAGGTAACACCTATAAGTGATATGATATGATATGTGTCTTTCACTTTCTGACTTACTACAAGTCACGTGATTACTTCTAGACTCATCTACGGTGCTGCAAATGGCATTGTGTCCTTTTTTCCCTTGGCTTCTCTTCTGCCTTAGCGGGGTCCATTTTCAACAATGTGATTCCCTGAGGGTTGTGGATTAGCTGACCTGGGCAGCATTACCCTGCCGGCCCGCCCTCCCCAGGTGTGCCTCGTTGAGGTCAATATAAACAGAGTTCCAGGCAGCAATAGCCCCTGAAGCTGTGCCTGACTCCATATTCTCTGCCCCATCAGCAGTCTCGGGGCTGTGCTGGTGGGAGGGAGTGAGGGGCCACAGCTTTGTGGGTGGCCCGGTGTGAGTGGGGTTCTGCTGGCCTTTCTGCAGGAGTTGCCAGGCTGCCGCCTGTAAAGAAGAGGATGTGTCACCCATACCTTCCGCTGGAATTTCTCTCCGGACAGAGGTGAGGAAGGAAAAAAGCAGTGGGGGCCGGGACAGGTGGGGTATCTCAGGCAGGGCAATGGAAACTTCTGGAAGAGCGCCAGGGTCCAGGACCACGCTGGCTGGCCTGCAGGCACCAAGTTGGCCTGCGTGCTGTCGCTGGTGTGGCTCCACGGTCCTTCCTCTAGGCTTTCAAGCCCTTGTACATATTCAGGTGTTTTACCTGGAAAGGGTGGGAACAGATCAGAAGCAGCTGGCCTGGGGCTCAGCTCACGTTTACTCACAGATGCCTCGGCACGGTCCCCCAGCTTTTCAATGAGGACGCTCCTTGAGTGGGGGGTGGGTGGCTGGCTGTATGGGAGATGGTTCCCCACCTCTGACCAATTTCAGAATTGTTTACCGCTGGAGCAAGTGCCGTGATAGGGTTTTCCTCTGTATAACTCGTGGGTTCAATTTTTTTTTCTTTTTTGGTTCAAGTTAGATTTTATTCCTCTTTTATGTATTTATAAATATAAGCATGGAAATAATTCATTCCTATAAATACATCTGTGTGACGGGAAGAAATTTTTCTGTTTTATTTTTAAATTTTATTTTTTAAAATTTTGAAATTTAATTTTATTTATGTTTTTATACAGCACGTTATTATTAGTTATGTATTTTATGCATATACATGTATACAGGTCAATCCCAATCTCCCAACTCATCCCACCACCACCACCCCATGGCTTCCCACACTTGGTGTCCATACGTTTGTTCTCTACCTCTGTGTCTCTATTTCTTCCCTGCAAACCAGTTCATCTGTACCATTTTTAGGCTCCACATATATGCATTAATATACAATATTTGTTTTCCTCTTTCTGACTTACTTCATTCTGTATGACAGTCTCTCGATCCATCGATGTCTCTACAGATGACCCAGTTTCATTCCTTTTTATGGTCGAGTCATATTCCATTTTATATATGTACCACATCTTTATCCATTCATCTGTCTGTGGGCATTTAGGTTGCTTCCATTACCTGGCTATTGTAAATAGTGCTGCAACGAACATTGTGGTGAATGTGCCTTTTTGAAATACGGTTTTCTCTGGGTATATGCCCAGAAGTGGGATTGCTGGATCAGATGGTAATTCTATTTCTAGTTTTTTTAAAGAAACTCCATACTGTTCTCCATAGTGACTGTATCAATTTACATTCCCACCAATAGTGGAAGAGGGCTCCTTTTGTGCACACCCTCCCCAGAATTGGTTGTTTGTAGATTTTCTGATGATGCCGATTCTAACAGGTGAGAGGTGACACCTCATTGTAGTTTTGATTTGCATTTCTCTAATAATTAGTGCTGTTGAGCAGCTTTTCATGTGCGTCTTGGCCATCTCTGTGTCTCCTTTGAAGAAACGTCTCTTTAGATCTTCTGCCCATTTTTTTTGGAATGTTTGTTTTTTTAATATTAAGCTGCATGAGCTGTTTATATATATTGGAGATTAAACCTGTGTCCATTGATTCGTTTGCAACGATTTTCACCCATCCTGAGGGATGCCTTTTACCATTCCCGTTTTTTTTAACAAAAAAGGAAAGAAAGGAAAAGAAGCAGAACACTAATGTGCGTAAAATATGCCTTTTGAAACGGTCGTTTTGAAATATGGACGTCCTTTGAATTTTTTGGTCGATATGTGACCCCAGGATTTGTTTTCAGGGCAGGTGTCATTTACAGGCCTGCAATGATTTTGAATATCAACTGACCATTAGCGTTGGGATTAAAGCTGCTGTTGTGTGAAACGGCCACAAGGTGGCAGCAGTTCACCCTTACCAAATCTGGTTCCTAGGGCAAGAGAGCCTCAGTGGAAGTGGTGTTCTAGATTGGAGTTTAGAATGGAATGTACCAGGAGAAAGCCCCTCACGTTTGTCTCACTACTTCTTGTTCGTGTTTTTAATTTAAGTTTTTATTTTTTATTACAGCAAGTTTGATTACAATGTTTGGCTTGTTGTAGGTGTGGAAGATGTGGTTCTTTTACACATATACAGATGACTGTTCTTCTTGGGATCCTTTTCCCATGTACGTTATGACAGAATGTTGAGTAGTCCTCTCTTGGTATTCTGTAGGTCTTTGGTGATTATATATGTCACCTGTGTTTGTATATGTCTGTTAACCCCTATATCGTAATGAAACCAATCCTCACACCTTTCCATTGGTGAACCATAAGTTTGTTTAATGAATCTGTGATTGCCCTTCTCCGTGGAAATATCTGCCCTGGTATCCATTTTTAGGAAACACCTACAAGTGATATGATATGATATGTGTCTTTCACTTTCTGACTTACTACAAGTCACGTGATTACTTCTAGACTCATCTACGGTGCTGCAAATGGCATTGTGTCCTTTTTTCCCTTGGCTTCTCTTCTGCCTTAGCGGGGTCCATTTTCAACAATGTGATTCCCTGAGGGTTGTGGATTAGCTGACCTGGACAGCCTTACCCTGCCGGCCCGCCGGCCCCAGGTGTGCCTCCTTGAGGTCAATATAAACATCGCTCCAGGCAGCAATAGCCCCTGAAGCTGTGCCTGACTCCATATTCTCTGCCCCGTCAGCAGTCTCGGGGCTGTGCTGGTGGGAGGGAGTGAGGGGCCACAGCTTTGTGGGTGGCACGGTGTGAGTGGGGTTCTGCTGGCCTTTCTGCAGGAGTTGCCAGGCTGCCGCCTGTAAAGAAGAGGATGTGTCACCCTTACCTTCCGCTGGAATTTCTCTCCGGACAGAGGTGAGGAAGGAAAAAAGCAGTGGGGGCCGGGACAGGAGGGGTATCTCAGGCAGGGCAATGGAAAGCTTCTGGAAGAGCACCAGGCTCCAGGACCACGCTGGCTGGCCTGCAGGCACCAAGTTGGCCTGCGTGCTGTCGCTGGTGTGGCTCCACGGTCCTTCCTCTAGGCTTTCAAGCCCTTGTACATATTCAGGTGTTTTACCTGGAAAGGGTGGGAACAGTTCAGCAGCAGCTGGCCTGGGGCTCAGCTCACGTTTACTCACAGATGCCTCGGCACGGTCCCCCAGCTTTGCAATGAGGACGCTCCTTGAGTGGGGGGTGGGTTGCTGGCTGTATGGGAGATGGTTCCCCACTTCTGACCAATTTCAGAATTGTTTACCACTGGAGCAAGTGTCGTGATAGGATTTTCCTCTGTATAACTCGTGGGTTCACTTTTTTTTTCTTTTATGTTTCAAGTTAGATGTTATTCCTCTTTTATGTATTTATAGTTATAAGCATGGAAATAATTCATTCCTATAAATACATCTGAGTGACGGAAGAACTTTGTTCTGTTTTATTTTTAAATTTTATTTTTTAAAATTTTGAAATTTTATTTATTTTTTTATACAGCACGTTATTATTAGTTATGTATTTTATGCATATACATGTATACAGGTCTATCCCAAACTCCCAACTCATCCCACCACCACCACCCCATGGCTTCCCACACTTGGTGTCTATACGTTTGATCTCTACCTCTGTGTCTCTATTTCTTCCCTGCAAACCAGTTCATCTGTACCATTTTTAGGCTCCACATATATGCATTAATATACAATATTTGTTTTCCTCTTTCTGACTTACTTCATTCTGTATGACAGTCTCTCGATCCATCGATGTCTCTACAAATGACCCAGTTTCATTCCTTTATATGGCCGAGTCATATTCCATTTTATATATGTACCACATCTTTATCCATTCATCTGTCTGTGGGCATTTAGGTTGCTTCCATTACCTGGCTATTGTAAATAGTGCTGCAACGAACGTTATGGTGAATGTGCCTTTTTGAAATACGGTTTTCTCTGGGTATATGCCCAGAGGTGGGATTGCTGGATCAGATGGTAATTCTATTTCTAATTTTTTTAAGGAAACTCCATACTGTTCTCCATAGTGACTGTATCAATTTACATTCTCACCCATAGTGGAAGAGGGTTCCTTTTGTCCACACCCTCCCCAGAATTGGTTGTTTGTAGATTTTCTGATGATGCCGATTCTACCAGGTGTGAGGTGATACCTCATTGTAGTTTTGATTTGCATTTCTCTAATAATTAGTGCTGTTGAGCAGCTTTTCATGTGCGTCTTGACCATCTCTGTGTCTCCTTTGAAGAAACGTCTCTTTAGATCTTCTGCCCATTTTTTGGGGGGTTGTTTGTTTTTTTAATATTAAGCTGCATGAGCTGTTTATATATATTGGAGATTAATCCTGTGTCCATTGATTCCTTTGCAACGATTTTCACCCATCCTGAGGGATGCCTTTTTCCATTCCCGTTTTTTTTAACAAAAAAGGAAAGAAAGGAAAAGAAGCAGAACACTAATGTGCGTAAAATATGCCTTTTGAAACGGTCGTTTTGAAATATGGACGTCCTTTGAATTTTTTGGTCGATATGTGACCCCAGGATTTGTTTTCAGGGCAGGTGTCATTTACAGGCCTGCGATGATTTTGAATATCAACTGACCATTAGCGTTGGGATTAAAGCTGCTGTTGTGTGAAACGGCCACAAGGTGGCAGCAGTTCACCCTTACCAAATCTGGTTACTAGGGCAAGAGAGCCTCAGTGGAAGTGGTGTTCTAGATTCGAATTTAGAATGGAATGTGCCAGGAGAAAGCCCCTCACGTTTGTCTCAGTACATCTTGTTCGTTTTTTAATTTAATTGTTTTTTTATTTTTAATTACAGCAAGTTTGATTACAATGTTTGGCTTGTTGTAGGTGTGGAAGATGTGGTTCTTTTACACATATAGAGATGTCTGTTCTTCCTGGGATCCTTTTCCCATGTACGTTATGACAGAATGTTGAGTAGTCCTCTCTTGGTATTCTGTAGGTCTTTGGTGATTATATATGTCACCTGTGTTTGTATATGTCTGTTAACCCCGATATCGTAATGAAACCAATCCTCACACCTTTCCATTGGTGAACCATAAGTTTGTTTAATGAAGCTGTGATTGCCCTTCTCCGTGGAAATATCTGCCCTGGTATCCATTTTTAGGTAACACCTCTAAGTGATATGATATGTGTCTTTCACTTTCTGACTTACTACAAGTCACGTGATTACTTCTAGACTCATCTACGGTGCTGCAAATGGCATTGTGTCCTTTTTTCCCTTGGCTTCTCTTCTGCCTTAGCGGGGTCCATTTTCAACAATGTGATTCCCTGAGGGTTGGGGATTAGCTGACCTGGGCAGCCTTACCCTGCCGGCCCGCCGTCCCCAGGTGTGCCTCCTTGAGGTCAATATAAACAGCGCTCCAGTGAGCAATAGCCCCTGAAGCTGTGCCTGACTCCATATTCTCTGCCCCGTCAGCAGTCTCGGGGCTGTGCTGGTGGGAGGGAGTGAGGGGCCACAGCTTTGTGGGTGGCCCGGTGTGAGTGGGGTTCTGCTGGCCTTTCTGCAGGAGTTGCCAGGCTGCCGCCTGTAAAGAAGAGGATGTGTCACCCTTACCTTCCGCTGGAATTTCTCTCCGGACAGAGGTGAGGAAGGAAAAAAGCAGTGGGGGCCGGGACAGGAGGGGTATCTCAGGCAGGGCAATGGAAAGCTTCTGGAAGAGCGCCAGGGTCCAGGACCACGCTGGCTGGCCTGCAGGCACCAAGTTGGCCTGCGTGCTGTCGCTGGTGTGGCTCCACGGTCCTTCCTGTAGGCTTTCTAGCCCTTGTACATATTCAGGTGTTTTACCTGGAAAGGGTGGGAACAGTTCAGCAGCAGCTGGCCTGGGGCTCAGCTCACGTTTACTCACAGATGCCTCGGCACGGTCCCCCAGCTTTGCAATGAGGACGCTCCTTGCGTGGGGGGTGGGTTGCTGGCTGTATGGGAGATGGTTCCCCACCTCTGACCAATTTCAGAATTGTTTACCACTGGAGCAAGTGCCCTGATAGGGTTTTCCTCTGTATAACTCCTGGGTTCAGGTTTTTTTTTTCTTTTATGGTTCAAGTTAGATTTTATTCCCCTTTTATGTATTTATAGATATAAGCATGGAAATAATACTTTCCTATAAATACATCTGTGTGATGGGAAGAATTTTTTCTGTTTTATTTTTAAATTTTATTTTTTAAAATTTTGAAATTTAATTTTGTTTATTTTTTTATAGAGCACGTTATTATTAGTTATGTATTTTATGTATATACATGTATACAGGTCAATCCCAAACTCCCAACTCATCCCACCACCACCACCCCATGGCTTCCCACACTTGGTGTCCATACGTTTGTTCTCTACCTCTGTGTCTCTATTTCTTCCCTGCAAACCAGTTCATCTGTACCATTTTTAGGCTCCACATATATGCATTAATATACAATATTTGTTTTCCTCTTTCTGACTTACTTCATTCTGTATGACACTCTCTCGATCCATCGATGTCTCTACAAATGACCCAGTTTCATTCCTTTTTATGGCCGAGTCATATTCCATTTTATATATGTACCACATCTTTATCCATTCATCTGTCTGTGGGCATTTAGGTTGCTTCCATTACCTGGCTATTGTAAATAGTGCTGCAACGAACATTGTGGTGAATGTGCCTTTTTGAAATACGGTTTTCTCTGGGTATATGCCCAGAAGTGGGATTGCTGGATCAGATGGTAATTCTATTTCTAGTTTTTTTAAGGAAACTCCATACTGTTCTACATAGTGACTGTATCAATTTACATTCCCACCAATAGTGGAAGAGGGCTCCTTTTGTCCACACCCTCCCCAGAATTGGTTGTTTGTAGATTATCTGATGATGCCGATTCTAACAGGTGTGAGGTGATACCTCATTGTAGTTTTGATTTGCATTTCTCTAATAATTAGTGCTGTTGAGCAGCTTTTCATGTGTGTCTTGGCCATCTCTGTGTCTCCTTTGAAGAAACGTCTCTTTAGATCTTCTGCCCATTTTTTTTGGGTTGTTTGTTTTTTTAATATTAAGCTGCATGAGCTGTTTATATATATTGGAGATTAAACCTCTCTCCATTGATTCGTCTGCAACGATTTTCGCCCATTCTGAGGGATGCCTTTTTCCATTCCCGTGTTTTTTAACAAAAAAGGAAAGAAAGGAAAAGAAGCAGAACACTAATGTGCGTAAAATATGCCTTTTGAAACGGTCGTTTTGAAATATGGACGTCCTTTGAATTTTTTGGTCGATATGTAACCCCAGGATTTGTTTTCAGGGCAGGTGTCATTTACAGGCCTGCAATGATTTTGAATATCAACTGACCATTAGCGTTGGGATTAAAGCTGCTGTTGTGTGAAACGGCCACAAGGTGGCAGCAGTTCACCCTTACCAAATCTGGTTACTAGGGCAAGAGAGCCTCAGTGGAAGTGGTGTTCCAGATTGGAGTTTAGAATGGAATGTACCAGGAGAAAGCCCCTCACGTTTGTCTCACTACTTCTTGTTCGTGTTTTTAATTTAAGTTTTTATTTTTTATTACAGCAAGTTTGATTACAATGTTTGGCTTGTTGTAGGTGTGGAAGATGTGGTTCTTTTACACATATACAGATGACTGTTCTTCTTGGGATCCTTTTCCCATGTACGTTATGACAGAATGTTGAGTAGTCCTCTCTTGGTATTCTGTAGGTCTTTGGTGATTATATATGTCACCTGTGTTTGTATATGTGTGTTAACCCTGATATCATAATGAAACCAATCCTCACACCTTTCCATTGGTGAACCATAAGTTTGTTTAATGAATCTGTGATTGCCCTTCTCCGTGGAAATATCTGCCCTGGTATCCATTTTTAGGTAACACCTACAAGTGATATGATATGATATGTGTCTTTCACTTTCTGACTTACTACAAGTCACGTGATTACTTCTAGACTCATCTACGGTGCTGCAAATGGCATTGTGTCCTTTTTTCCCTTGGCTTCTCTTCTGCCTTTGCGGGGTCCATTTTCAACAATGTGATTCCCTGAGGGTTGTGGATTAGCTGACCTGGGCAGCCTTACCCTGCCGGCCTGCCCTCCCCAGGTATGCCTCGTTGAGATCAATATTTACAGAGCTCCAGGCAGCAATAGCCCCTGAAGCTGTGCCTGACTCCATATTCTCTGCCCCGTCAGCAGTCTCGGGGCTGTGCTGGTGGGAGGGAGTGAGGGGCCACAGCTTTGTGGGTGGCCCTGTGTGAGTGGGGTTCTGCGGGCCTTTCTGCAGGAGTTGCCAGGCTGCCGCCTGTAAAGAAGAGGATGTGTCACCCATACCTTCCGCTGGAATTTCTCTCCGGACAGAGGTGAGGAAGGAAAATGCAGTGGGGTCCGGGACAGGAGGGGTATCTCAGGCAGGGCAATGGAAAGCTTCTGGAAGAGCGCCAGGGTCCAGGACCACGCTGGCTGGCCTGCAGGCACCAAGTTGGCCTGCGTGCTGTCGCTGGTGTGGCTCCACGGTCCTTCCTCTAGGCTTTCAAGCCCTTGTACATATTCAGGTGTTTTACCTGGAAAGGGTGGGAACAGTTCAGCAGCAGCTGGCCTGGGGCTCAGCTCACGTTTACTCACAGATGCCTCGGCACGGTCCCCCAGCTTTGCAATGAGGACACTCCTTGCGTGGGGGGTGGGTTGCTGGCTGTATGGGAGATGGTTCCCCACCTCTGACCAATTTCAGAATTGTTTACCACTGGAGCAAGTGCCCTGATAGGGTTTTCCTCTGTATAACTCCTGGGTTCAGGTTTTTTTTTCTTTTATGGTTCCAGTTAGATTTTATTCCCCTTTTATGTATTTATAGATATAAGCATGGAAATAATTCTTTCCTATAAATACATCTGTGTGATGGGAAGAATTTTTTCTGTTTTATTTTTAAATTTTATTTTTTAAAATTTTGAAATTTAATTTTATTTATGTTTTTATACAGCACGTTATTATTAGTTATGTATTTTATGCATATACATGTATACAGGTCAATCCCAATCTCCCAACTCATCCCACCACCACCACCCCATGGCTTCCCACACTTGGTGTCCATACGTTTGTTCTCTACCTCTGTGTCTCTATTTCTTCCCTGCAAACCAGTTCATCTGTACCATTTTTAGGCTCCACATATATGCATTAATATACAATATTTGTTTTCCTCGTTCTGACTTACTTCATTCTGTATGACAGTCTCTCGATCCATCGATGTCTCTACAAATGACCCAGTTTCATTCCTTTTTATGGCCGAGTCATATTCCATTTTATATATGTACCACATCTTTATCCATTCATCTGTCTGTGGGCATTTAGGTTGCTTCCATTACCTGGCTATTGTAAATAGTGCTGCAACGAACATTGTGGTGAATGTGCCTTTTTGAAATACGGTTTTCTCTGGGTATATGCCCAGAAGTGGGATTGCTGGATCAGATGGTAATTCTATTTCTAGTTTTTTTAAGGAAACTCCATACTGTTCTCCATAGTGACTGTATCAATTTACATTCCCACCAATAGTGGAAGAGGGTTCCTTTTGTCCACACCCTCCCCAGAATTGGTTGTTTGTAGATTTTCTGATGATGCCGATTCTAACAGGTGCGAGGTGATACCTCATTGTAGTTTTGATTTGCATTTCTATAATAATTAGTGCTGTTGAGCAGGTTTTCATGTGCAACTTGGCCATCTCTGTGTCTCCTTTGAAGAAACGTCTCTTTAGATCTTCTGCCCATTTTTTTTGGGGTTGTTTGTTTTTTTAATATTAAGCTGCATGAGCTGTTTATATATATTGGAGATTAAACCTGTGTCCATTGATTCGTTTGCAACGATTTTCACCCATCCTGAGGGATGCCTTTTTCCATTCCCGTTTTTTTTAACAAAAAAGGAAAGAAAGGAAAAGAAGCAGAACACTAATGTGCGTAAAATATGCCTTTTGAAACGGTCGTTTTGAAATATGGACGTCCTTTGAATTTTTTGGTCGATATGTGACCCCAGGAATTGTGTTCAGGGCAGGTGTCATTTACAGGCCTGCAATGATTTTGAATATCAACTGACCATTAGTGTTGGGATTAAAGCTGCTGTTGTGTGAAACGGCCACAAGGTGGCAGCAGTTCACCCTTACCAAATCTGGTTACTAGGGCAAGAGAGCCTCAGTGGAAGTGGTGTTCTAGATTGGAGTTTAGAATGGAATGTACCAGGAGAAAGCCCCTCACGTTTGTCTCACTACTTCTTGTTCGTGTTTTTAATTTAAGTTTTTATTTTTTATTACAGCAAGTTTGATTACAATGTTTGGCTTGTTGTAGGTGTGGAAGATGTGGTTCTTTTACACATATACAGATGACTGTTCTTCTTGGGATCCTTTTCCCATGTACGTTATGACAGAATGTTGAGTAGTCCTCTCTTGGTATTCTGTAGGTCTTTGGTGATTATATATGTCACCTGTGTTTGTATATGTCTATTAACCCCGATATCGTAACGAAACCAATCCTCACACCTTTCCATTGGTGAACCATAAGTTTGTTTAATGAATCTGTGATTGCCCTTCTCCGTGGAAATATCTGCCCTGGTATCCATTTTTAGGTAACACCTATAAGTGATATGATATGATATGTGTCTTTCACTTTCTGACTTACTACAAGTCACGTGATTACTTCTAGACTCATCTACGGTGCTGCAAATGGCATTGTGTCCTTTTTTCCCTTGGCTTCTCTTCTGCCTTAGCGGGGTCCATTTTCAACAATGTGATTCCCTGAGGGTTGTGGATTAGCTGACCTGGGCAGCCTTACCCTGCCGGCCTGCCCTCCCCAGGTGTGCCTCGTTGAGGTCAATATAAACAGCGTTCCAGGCAGCAGTAGCCTCTGAAGCTGTGCCTGACTCCATATTCTCTGCCCCGTCAGCAGTCTCGGGGCTGTGCTGGTGGGAGGGAGTGAGGGGCCACAGATTTGTGGGTGGCCCGGTGTGAGTGGGGTTCTGCTGGCCTTTCTGCAGGTGTTGCCAGGCTGCCGCCTGTAAAGAAGAGGATGTGTCACCCATACCTTCCGCTGGAATTTCTCTCCGGACAGAGGTGAGGAAGGAAAAAAGCAGTGGGGGCCGGGACAGGATGGGTATCTTAGGCAGGATAATGGAAAGCTTCTGGAAGAGCGCCGGGGCCAGGACCACGCTGGCTGGCCTGCAGGCACCAAGTTGGCCTGTGTGCTGTCGATGGTGTGGCTCCACGGTCCTTCCTCTAGGCTTTCAAGCCCTTGTACATATTCAGGTGTTTTACCTGGAAAGGGTGGGAACAGTCCAGCAGCAGCTGGCCTGGGGCTCAGCTCACGTTTACTCACAGATGCCTCAGCACTGTCCCCCAGCTTTGCAATGAGGACGCTCCTTGCGTGGGGGGTGGGTTGCTGGCTGTATGGGAGATGGTTCCCCACCTCTGACCAATTTCAGAATTGTTTACCACTGGAGCAAGTGCCCTGATAGGGTTTTCCTCTGTATAACTCCTGGGTTCAGGTTTCTTTTTTTCTTTTATGGTTCCAGTTAGATTTTATTCCCCTTTTATGTATTTATAGATATAAGCATGGAAATAATTCTTTCCTATAAATACATCTGTGTGATGGGAAGAATTTTTTCTGTTTTATTTTTAAATTTTATTTTTTAAAATTTTGAAATTTAATTTTATTTATTTTTTTATACAGCACGTTATTATTAGTTATGTATTTTATGTATATACATGTATACAGGTCAATCCCAAACTCCCAACTCATCCCACCACCACCACCCCATGGCTTCCCACACTTGGTGTCCATACGTTTGTTCTCTACATCTGTGTCTCTATTTCTTCCCTGCAAACCAGTTCATCTGTACCATTTTTAGGCTCCACATATATGCATTAATATACAATATTTGTTTTCCTCTTTCTGACTTACTTCATTCTGTATGACAGTCTCTCGATCCATCGATGTCTCTACAAATGACCCAGTTTCATTCCTTTTTACAGCCGAGTCATATTCCATTTTATATATGTACCACATCTTTATCCATTCATCTGTCTGTGGGCATTTAGGTTGCTTCCATTACCTGGCTATTGTAAATAGTGCTGCAACGAACATTGTGGTGAATGTGCCTTTTTGAAATACGGTTTTCTCTGGGTATATGCCCAGAAGTGGGATTGCTGGATCAGATGGTAATTCTATTTCTAGTTTTTTTAAGGAAACTCCATACTGTTCTCCATAGTGACTGTATCAATTTACATTCCCATCAATAGTGGAAGAGGGCTCCTTTTGTCCACACATTCCCCAGAATTGGTTGTTTGTAGATTTTCTGATGATGCCGATACTAACAGGTGTGAGGTGATACCTCATTGTAGTTTTGATTTGCATTTCTATAATAATTAGTGCTGTTGAGCAGCTTTTCATGTGCATCTTGGCCATCTCTGTGTCTCCTTTGAAGAAACGTCTCTTTAGATCTTCTGCCCATTTTTTTTGGAATGTTTGTTTTTTTAATATTAAGCTGCATGAGCTGTTTATATATATTGGAGATTAAACCTGTGTCCATTGATTCGTTTGCAACGATTTTCACCCATCCTGAGGGATGCCTTTTTCCATTCCCGTTTTTTTTAACAAAAAAGGAAAGAAAGGAAAAGAAGCAGAACACTAATGTGCGTAAAATATGCCTTTTGAAACGGTCGTTTTGAAATATGGACGTCCTTTGAATTTTTTGGTCGATATGTGACCCCAGGATTTGTTTTCAGGGCAGGTGTCATTTACAGGCCTGCAATGATTTTGAATATCAACTGACCATTAGTGTTGGGATTAAAGCTGCTGTTGTGTGAAACGGCCACAAGGTGGCAGCAGTTCACCCTTACCAAATCTGGTTACTAGGGCAAGAGAGCCTCAGTGGAAGTGGTGTTCTAGATTGGAGTTTAGAATGGAATGTACCAGGAGAAAGCCCCTCACGTTTGTCTCACTACTTCTTGTTCGTGTTTTTAATTTAAGTTTTTATTTTTTATTACAGCAAGTTTGATTACAATGTTTGGCTTGTTGTAGGTGTGGAAGATGTGGTTCTTTTACACATATACAGATGACTGTTCTTCTTGGGATCCTTTTCCCATGTACGTTATGACAGAATGTTGAGTAGTCCTCTCTTGGTATTCTGTAGGTCTTTGGTGATTATATATGTCACCTGTGTTTGTATATGTCTGTTAACCCCGATATCGTAATGAAACCAATCCTCACAACTTTCCATTGGTGAACCATAAGTTTGTTTAATGAATCTGTGATTGCCCTTCTCCGTGGAAATATCTGCCCTGGTATCCATTTTTAGGTAACACCTATAAGTGATATGATATGATATGTGTCTTTCACTTTCTGACTTACTACAAGTCACGTGATTACTTCTAGACTCATCTACGGTGCTGCAAATGGCATTGTGTCCTTTTTTTCCCTTGGCTTCTCTTCTGCCTTAGCGGGGTCCATTTTCAACAATGTGATTCCCTGAGGGTTGTGGATTAGGTGACCTGGGCAGCCTTACCCTGCCGGCCCGCCCTCCCCAGGTGTGCCTCCTTGAGGTCAATATAAACAGCGCTCCAGGCAGCAATAGCCCCTGAAGCTGTGCCTGACTCCATATTCTCTGCCCCGTCAGCAGTCTCGGGGCTGTGCTGGTGGGAGGGAGTGAGGGGCCACAGCTTTGTGGGTGGCCCGGTGTGAGTGGGGTTCTGCTGGCCTTTCTGCAGGAGTTGCCAGGCTGCCGCCTGTAAAGAAGAGGATGTGTCACCCATACCTTCCGCTGGAATTTCTCTCCGGACAGAGGTGAGGAAGGAAAAAAGCAGTGGGGGCCGGGACAGGAGGGGTATCTCACGCAGGGCAATGGAAAGCTTTTGGAAGAGCACCAGGCTCCAGGACCACGCTGGCTGGCCTGCAGGCACCAAGTTGGCCTGCGTGCTGTCGCTGGTGTGGCTCCACGGTCCTTCCTCTAGGCTTTCAAGCCCTTGTACATATTCAGGTGTTTTACCTGGAAAGGGTGGGAACAGTTCAGCAGCAGCTGGCCTGGGGCTCAGCTCACGTTTACTCACAGATGCCTCGGCACGGTCCCCCAGCTTTGCAATGAGGACGCTCCTTGCGTGGGGGGTGGGTTGCTGGCTGTATGGGAGATGGTTCCCCACTTCTGACCAATTTCAGAATTGTTTACCACTGGAGCAAGTGCCGTGATAGGGTTTTCCTCTGTATAACTCCTGGGTTCACTTTTTTTTTTCTTTTATGTTTCAAGTTAGATGTTATTCCTCTTTTATGTATTTATAGATATAAGCATGGAAATAATTCATTCCTATAAATACATCTGAGTGATGGGAAGAACATTTTTCTGTTTTATTTTTAAATTTTATTTTTTAAAATTTTGAAATTTTATTTATTTTTTTATACAGCACGTTATTATTAGTTATGTATTTTATGCATATTCATGTATACAGGTCTATCCCAAACTCCCAACTCATCCCACCACCACCACCCCATGGCTTCCCACACTTGGTGTCTATACGTTTGTTCTCTACCTCTGTGTCTCTATTTCTTCCCTGCAAACCAGTTCATCTGTACCATTTTTAGGCTCCACATATATGCATTAATATACAATATTTGTTTTCCTCTTTCTGACTTACTTCATTCTGTATGACAGTCTCTTGATCCATCGATGTCTCTACAAATGACCCAGTTTCATTCCTTTATATGGCCGAGTCATATTCCATTTTATATATGTACCACATCTTTATCCATTCATCTGTCTGTGGGCATTTAGGTTGCTTCCATTACCTGGCTATTGTAAATAGTGCTGCAACGAACATTGTGGTGAATGTGCCTTTTTGAAATACGGTTTTCTCTGGGTATATGCCCAGAAGTGGGATTGCTGGATCAGATGGTAATTCTATTTCTAGTTTTTTTAAGGAAACTCCATACTGTTCTCCATAGTGACTGTATCAATTTACATTCTCACCCATAGTGGAAGAGGGCTCCTTTTGTCCACACCCTCCCCAGAATTGGTTGTTTGTAGATTTTCTGATGATGCCGATTCTAACAGGTGTGAGGTGATACCTCATTGTAGTTTTGATTTGCATTTCTCTAATAATTAGTGCTGTTGAGCAGCTTTTCATGTGCGTCTTGACCATCTCTGTGTCTCCTTTGAAGAAACGTCTCTTTAGATCTTCTGCCCATTTTTTGGGGGGTTGTTTGTTTTTTTAATATTAAGCTGCATGAGCTGTTTATATATATTGGAGATTAATCCTGTGTCCATTGATTCGTTTGCAACGATTTTCACCCAGCCTGAGGGATGCCTTTTTCCATTCCCGTTTTTTTTAACAAAAAAGGAAAGAAAGGAAAAGAAGCAGAACACTAATGTGCGTAAAATATGCCTTTTGAAACGGTCGTTTTGAAATATGGACGTCCTTTGAATTTTTTGGTCGATATGTGACCCCAGGATTTGTTTTCAGGGCAGGTGTCATTTACAGGCCTGCGATGATTTTGAATATCAACTGACCATTAGCGTTGGGATTAAAGCTGCTGTTGTGTGAAACGGCCACAAGGTGGCAGCAGTTCACCCTTACCAAATCTGGTTACTAGGGCAAGAGAGCCTCAGTGGAAGTGGTGTTCTAGATTGGAGTTTAGAATGGAATGTACCAGGAGAAAGCCCCTCACGTTTGTCTCACTAGTTCTTGTTCGTGTTTTTAATTTAAGTTTTTATTTTTTATTACAGCAAGTTTGATTACAATATTTGGCTTGTTGTAGGTGTGGAAGATGTGGTTCTTTTACACATATACAGATGACTGTTCTTCTTGGGATCCTTTTCCCATGTACGTTATGACAGAATGTTGAGTAGTCCTCTCTTGGTATTCTGTAGGTCTTTGGCGATTATATATGTCACCTGTGTTTGTATATGTCTGTTAACCCCGATATCGTAATGAAACCAATCCTCACACCTTTCCATTGGTGAACCATAAGTTTGTTTAATGAATCTGTGATTGCCCTTCTCCGTGGAAATATCTGCCCTGGTATCCATTTTTAGGTAACACCTATAAGTGATATGATATGATATGTGTCTTTCACTTTCTGACTTACTACAAGTCACGTGATTACTTCTAGACTCATCTACGGTGCTGCAAATGGCATTGTGTCCTTTTTTCCCTTGGCTTCTCTTCTGCCTTAGCGGGGTCCATTTTCAACAATGTGATTCCCTGAGGGTTGTGGATTAGCTGACCTGGGCAGCCTTACCCTGCCGGCCCGCCCTCCCCAGGTGTGCCTCCTTGAGGTAAATATAAACAGCGCTCCAGGCAGCAATAGCCCCTGAAGCTGTGCCTGACTCCATATTCTCTGCCCCGTCAGCAGTCTCGGGGCTGTGCTGGTGGGAGGGAGTGAGGGGCCACAGCTTTGTGGGTGGCCCGGTGTGAGTGGGGTTCTGCTGGCCTTTCTGCAGGAGTTGCCAGGCTGCCGCCTGTAAAGAAGAGGATGTGTCACCCATACCTTCCGCTGGAATTTCTCTCCGGACAGAGGTGAGGAAGGAAAAAAGCAGTGGGGGCCGGGACAGGAGGGGTATCTCAGGCAGGGCAATGGAAAGCTTCTGGAAGAGCACCAGGCTCCAGGACCACGCTGGCTGGCCTGCAGGCACCAAGTTGGCCTGTGTGCTGTCGATGGTGTGGCTCCACGGTCCTTCCTCTAGGCTTTCAAGCCCTTGTACATATTCAGGTGTTTTACCTGGAAAGGGTGGGAACAGTCCAGCAGCAGCTGGCCTGGGGCTCAGCTCACGTTTACTCACAGATGCCTCGGCACGGTCCCCCAGCTTTGCAATGAGGACGCTCCTTGCGTGGGGGGTGGGTTGCTGGCTGTATGGGAGATGGTTCCCCACCTCTGACCAATTTCAGAATTGTTTACCACTGGAGCAAGTGCCCTGATAGGGTTTTCCTCTGTATAACTCCTGGGTTCAGGTTTCTTTTTTTCTTTTATGGTTCCAGTTAGATTTTATTCCCCTTTTATGTATTTATAGATATAAGCATGGAAATAATTCTTTCCTATAAATACATCTGTGTGATGGGAAGAATTTTTTCTGTTTTATTTTTAAATTTTATTTTTTAAAATTTTGAAATTTAATTTTATTTATTTTTTTATACAGCACGTTATTATTAGTTATGTATTTTATGTATATACATGTATACAGGTCAATCCCAAACTCCCAACTCATCCCACCACCACCACCCCATGGCTTCCCACACTTGGTGTCCATACGTTTGTTCTCTACATCTGTGTCTCTATTTCTTCCCTGCAAACCAGTTCATCTGTACCATTTTTAGGCTCCACATATATGCATTAATATACAATATTTGTTTTCCTCTTTCTGACTTACTTCATTCTGTATGACAGTCTCTCGATCCATCGATGTCTCTACAAATGACCCAGTTTCATTCCTTTTTACAGCCGAGTCATATTCCATTTTATATATGTACCACATCTTTATCCATTCATCTGTCTGTGGGCATTTAGGTTGCTTCCATTACCTGGCTATTGTAAATAGTGCTGCAACGAACATTGTGGTGAATGTGCCTTTTTGAAATACGGTTTTCTCTGGGTATATGCCCAGAAGTGGGATTGCTGGATCAGATGGTAATTCTATTTCTAGTTTTTTTAAGGAAACTCCATACTGTTCTCCATAGTGACTGTATCAATTTACATTCCCATCAATAGTGGAAGAGGGCTCCTTTTGTCCACACATTCCCCAGAATTGGTTGTTTGTAGATTTTCTGATGATGCCGATACTAACAGGTGTGAGGTGATACCTCATTGTAGTTTTGATTTGCATTTCTATAATAATTAGTGCTGTTGAGCAGCTTTTCATGTGCATCTTGGCCATCTCTGTGTCTCCTTTGAAGAAACGTCTCTTTAGATCTTCTGCCCATTTTTTTGGGGGTTGTTTGTTTTTTTAATATTAAGCTGCATGAGCTGTTTATATATATTGGAGATTAAACCTGTGTCCATTGATTCGTTTGCAACGATTTTCACCCATCCTGAGGGATGCCTTTTTCCATTCCCGTTTTTTTTAACAAAAAAGGAAAGAAAGGAAAAGAAGCAGAACACTAATGTGCGTAAAATATGCCTTTTGAAACGGTCGTTTTGAAATATGGACGTCCTTTGAATTTTTTGGTCGATATGTGACCCCAGGATTTGTTTTCAGGGCAGGTGTCATTTACAGGCCTGCAATGATTTTGAATATCAACTGACCATTAGTGTTGGGATTAAACCTGCTGTTGTGTGAAACGGCCACAAGGTGGCAGCAGTTCACCCTTACCAAATCTGGTTACTAGGGCAAGAGAGCCTCAGTGGAAGTGGTGTTCTAGATTGGAGTTTAGAATGGAATGTACCAGGAGAAAGCCCCTCACGTTTGTCTCACTACTTCTTGTTCGTGTTTTTAATTTAAGTTTTTATTTTTTATTACAGCAAGTTTGATTACAATGTTTGGCTTGTTGTAGGTGTGGAAGATGTGGTTCTTTTACACATATACAGATGACTGTTCTTCTTGGGATCCTTTTCCCATGTACGTTATGACAGAATGTTGAGTAGTCCTCTCTTGGTATTCTGTAGGTCTTTGGTGATTATATATGTCACCTGTGTTTGTATATGTCTGTTAACCCCGATATCGTAATGAAACCAATCCTCACACCTTTCCATTGGTGAACCATAAGTTTGTTTAATGAATCTGTGATTGCCCTTCTCCGTGGAAATATCTGCCCTGGTATCCATTTTTAGGTAACACCTATAAGTGATATGATATGATATGTGTCTTTCACTTTCTGACTTACTACAAGTCACGTGATTACTTCTAGACTCATCTACGGTGCTGCAAATGGCATTGTGTCCTTTTTTTCCCTTGGCTTCTCTTCTGCCTTAGCGGGGTCCATTTTCAACAATGTGATTCCCTGAGGGTTGTGGATTAGCTGACCTGGGCAGCCTTACCCTGCCGGCCCGCCCTCCCCAGGTGTGCCTCCTTGAGGTCAATATAAACAGCGCTCCAGGCAGCAATAGCCCCTGAAGCTGTGCCTGACTCCATATTCTCTGCCCCGTCAGCAGTCTCGGGGCTGTGCTGGTGGGAGGGAGTGAGGGGCCACAGCTTTGTGGGTGGCCCGGTGTGAGTGGGGTTCTGCTGGCCTTTCTGCAGGAGTTGCCAGGCTGCCGCCTGTAAAGAAGAGGATGTGTCACCCATACCTTCCGCTGGAATTTCTCTCCGGACAGAGGTGAGGAAGGAAAAAAGCAGTGGGGGCCGGGACAGGAGGGGTATCTCACGCAGGGCAATGGAAAGCTTTTGGAAGAGCACCAGGCTCCAGGACCACGCTGGCTGGCCTGCAGGCACCAAGTTGGCCTGCGTGCTGTCGCTGGTGTGGCTCCACGGTCCTTCCTCTAGGCTTTCAAGCCCTTGTACATATTCAGGTGTTTTACCTGGAAAGGGTGGGAACAGTTCAGCAGCAGCTGGCCTGGGGCTCAGCTCACGTTTACTCACAGATGCCTCGGCACGGTCCCCCAGCTTTGCAATGAGGACGCTCCTTGCGTGGGGGGTGGGTTGCTGGCTGTATGGGAGATGGTTCCCCACTTCTGACCAATTTCAGAATTGTTTACCACTGGAGCAAGTGCCGTGATAGGGTTTTCCTCTGTATAACTCCTGGGTTCACTTTTTTTTTTCTTTTATGTTTCAAGTTAGATGTTATTCCTCTTTTATGTATTTATAGATATAAGCATGGAAATAATTCATTCCTATAAATACATCTGAGTGATGGGAAGAACATTTTTCTGTTTTATTTTTAAATTTTATTTTTTAAAATTTTGAAATTTTATTTATTTTTTTATACAGCACGTTATTATTAGTTATGTATTTTATGCATATTCATGTATACAGGTCTATCCCAAACTCCCAACTCATCCCACCACCACCACCCCATGGCTTCCCACACTTGGTGTCTATACGTTTGTTCTCTACCTCTGTGTCTCTATTTCTTCCCTGCAAACCAGTTCATCTGTACCATTTTTAGGCTCCACATATATGCATTAATATACAATATTTGTTTTCCTCTTTCTGACTTACTTCATTCTGTATGACAGTCTCTTGATCCATCGATGTCTCTACAAATGACCCAGTTTCATTCCTTTATATGGCCGAGTCATATTCCATTTTATATATGTACCACATCTTTATCCATTCATCTGTCTGTGGGCATTTAGGTTGCTTCCATTACCTGGCTATTGTAAATAGTGCTGCAACGAACATTGTGGTGAATGTGCCTTTTTGAAATACGGTTTTCTCTGGGTATATGCCCAGAAGTGGGATTGCTGGATCAGATGGTAATTCTATTTCTAGTTTTTTTAAGGAAACTCCATACTGTTCTCCATAGTGACTGTATCAATTTACATTCTCACCCATAGTGGAAGAGGGCTCCTTTTGTCCACACCCTCCCCAGAATTGGTTGTTTGTAGATTTTCTGATGATGCCGATTCTAACAGGTGTGAGGTGATACCTCATTGTAGTTTTGATTTGCATTTCTCTAATAATTAGTGCTGTTGAGCAGCTTTTCATGTGCGTCTTGACCATCTCTGTGTCTCCTTTGAAGAAACGTCTCTTTAGATCTTCTGCCCATTTTTTGGGGGGTTGTTTGTTTTTTTAATATTAAGCTGCATGAGCTGTTTATATATATTGGAGATTAATCCTGTGTCCATTGATTCGTTTGCAACGATTTTCACCCAGCCTGAGGGATGCCTTTTTCCATTCCCGTTTTTTTTAACAAAAAAGGAAAGAAAGGAAAAGAAGCAGAACACTAATGTGCGTAAAATATGCCTTTTGAAACGGTCGTTTTGAAATATGGACGTCCTTTGAATTTTTTGGTCGATATGTGACCCCAGGATTTGTTTTCAGGGCAGGTGTCATTTACAGGCCTGCGATGATTTTGAATATCAACTGACCATTAGCGTTGGGATTAAAGCTGCTGTTGTGTGAAACGGCCACAAGGTGGCAGCAGTTCACCCTTACCAAATCTGGTTACTAGGGCAAGAGAGCCTCAGTGGAAGTGGTGTTCTAGATTGGAGTTTAGAATGGAATGTACCAGGAGAAAGCCCCTCACGTTTGTCTCACTACTTCTTGTTCGTGTTTTTAATTTAAGTTTTTATTTTTTATTACAGCAAGTTTGATTACAATGTTTGGCTTGTTGTAGGTGTGGAAGATGTGGTTCTTTTACACATATACAGATGACTGTTCTTCTTGGGATCCTTTTCCCATGTACGTTATGACAGAATGTTGAGTAGTCCTCTCTTGGTATTCTGTAGGTCTTTGGCGATTATATATGTCACCTGTGTTTGTATATGTCTGTTAACCCCGATATCGTAATGAAACCAATCCTCACACCTTTCCATTGGTGAACCATAAGTTTGTTTAATGAATCTGTGATTGCCCTTCTCCGTGGAAATATCTGCCCTGGTATCCATTTTTAGGTAACACCTATAAGTGATATGATATGATATGTGTCTTTCACTTTCTGACTTACTACAAGTCACGTGATTACTTCTAGACTCATCTACGGTGCTGCAAATGGCATTGTGTCCTTTTTTCCCTTGGCTTCTCTTCTGCCTTAGCGGGCTCCATTTTCAACAATGTGATTCCCTGAGGGTTGTGGATTAGCTGACCTGGGCAGCCTTACCCTGCCGGCCCGCCGTCCCCAGGTGTGCCTCCTTGAGGTCAATATAAACAGCGCTCCAGGGAGCAATAGCCCCTGAAGCTGTGCCTGACTCCATATTCTCTGCCCCGTCAGCAGTCTCGGGGCTGTGCTGGTGGGAGGGAGTGAGGGGCCACAGCTTTGTGGGTGGCCCGGTGTGAGTGGGGTTCTGCTGGCCTTTCTGCAGGAGTTGCCAGGCTGCCGCCTGTAAAGAAGAGGATGTGTCACCCATACCTTCCGCTGGAATTTCTCTTCGGACAGAGGTGAGGAAGGAAAAAAGCAGTGAGGTCCGGGACAGGAGGGGTATCTCAGGCAGGGCAATGGAAAGCTTCTGGAAGAGCGCCAGGGTCCAGGACCACGCTGGCTGGCCTGCAGGCACCAAGTTGGCCTGCGTGCTGTCGCTGGTGTGGCTCCACGGTCCTTCCTCTAGGCTTTCAAGCCCTTGTACATATTCAGGTGTTTTACCTGGAAAGGGTGGGAACAGTTCAGCAGCAGCTGGCCTGGGGCTCATCTCACGTTTACTCACAGATGCCTCTGCACTGTCCCCCAGCTTTGCAATGAGGACGCTCCTTGTGTGGGGGGTGGGTTGCTGGCTGTATGGGAGATGGTTCCCCACCTCTGACCAATTTCAGAATTGTTTACCACTGGAGCAAGTGCCCTGATAGGGTTTTCCTCTGTATAACTCCTGGGTTCAGGTTTTTATTTTCTTTTATGGTTCAAGTTAGATTTTATTCCCCTTTTATGTATTTATAGATATAAGCATGGAAATAATTCTTCCCTATCAATACATCTGTGTGATGGGAAGAATTTTTTCTGTTTTATTTTTAAATTTTATTTTTTAAAATTTTGAAATTTAATTTTATTTATTTTTTTATACAGCACGTTATTATTAGTTATGTATTTTATGTATATACATGTATACAGGTCAATCCCAAACTCCCAACTCATCCCACCACCACCACCCCATGGCTTCCCACACTTGGTGTCCATACGTTTGTTCTCTACCTCTGTGTCTCTATTTCTTCCCTGCAAACCAGTTCATCTGTACCATTTTTAGGCTCCACATATATGCATTAATATACAATATTTGTTTTCCTTTTTCTGACTTACTTCATTCTGTATGACAGTCTCTCGATCCATCGATGTCTCTACAAATGACCCAGTTTCATTCCTTTTTATGGCCGAGTCATATTCCATTTTATATATGTACCACATCTTTATCCATTCATCTGTCTGTGGGCATTTAGGTGGCTTCCATTACCTGGCTATTGTAAAGAGTGCTGCAACGAACATTGTGGTGAATGTGCCTTTTTGAAATACTGTTTTCTCTGGGTATATGCCCAGAAGTGGGATTGCTGGATCAGATGGTAATTCTATTTCTAATTTTTTTAAGGAAACTCCATACTGTTCTCCATAGTGACTGTATCAATTTACATTCCCACCAATAGTGGAAGAGGGCTCCTTTTGTCCACACCCTCCCCAGAATTGGTTGTTTGTAGATTTTCTGATGATGCCGATTCTAACAGGTGTGAGGTGATACCTCATTGTAGTTTTGATTTGCATTTCTCTAATAATTAGTGCTGTTGAGCAGCTTTTCATGTGCGTCTTGGCCATCTCTGTGTCTCCTTTAAGAAACGTCTCTTTAGATCTTCTGCCCATTTTTTTGGGTTTTTTTTTTTTAATATTAAGCTGCATGAGCTGTTTATATATATTGGAGATTAAACCTCTGTCCATTGATTCGTCTGCAACGATTTTCGCCCATTCTGAGGGATGCCTTTTTCCATTCCCGTGTTTTTTAACAAAAAAGGAAAGAAAGGAAAAGAAGCAGAACACTAATGTGCGTAAAATATGCCTTTTGAAATGGTCGTTTTGAAATATGGACGTCCTTTGAATTTTTTGGTCGATATGTGACCCCAGGATTTGTTTTCAGGGCAGGTGTCATTTACAGGCCTGCAATGATTTTGAATATCAACTGACCATTAGCGTTGGGATTAAAGCTGCTGTTGTGTGAAACGGCCACAAGGTGGCAGCAGTTCACCCTTACCAAATCTGGTTACTAGGGCAAGAGAGCCTCAGTGGAAGTGGTGTTCTAGATTGGAGTTTAGAATGGAATGTGCCAGGAGAAAGCCCCTCACGTTTGTCTCACTATTTCTTGTTCGTGTTTTTAATTTAATTTTTTATTTTTTATTACAGCAAGTTTGATTACAATGTTTGGCTTGTTGTAGGTGTGGAAGATGTGGTTCTTTTACACATATACAGATGACTGTTCTTCTTGGGATCCTTTTCCCATGTACGTTATGACAGAATGTTGAGTAGTCCTCTCTTGGTATTCTGTAGGTCTTTGGTGATTATATATGTCACCTGTGTTTGTATATGTCTGTTAACCCCGATATCGTAATGAAACCAATCCTCACACCTTTCCATTGGTGAACCATAAGTTTGTTTAATGAATCTGTGATTGCCCTTCTCCGTGGAAATATCTGCCCTGGTATCCATTTTTAGGTAACACCTATAAGTGATATGATATGATATGTGTCTTTCACTTTCTGACTTACTACAAGTCACGTGATTACTTCTAGACTCATCTACGGTGCTGCAAATGGCATTGTGTCCTTTTTTCCCTTGGCTTCTCTTCTGCCTTAGCGGGGTCCATTTTCAACAATGTGATTCCCTGAGGGTTGTGGATTAGCTGACCTGGGCAGCCTTACCCTGCCAGCCCGCCCTCCCCAGGTGTGCCTCCTTGAGGTCAATATAAACAGCGCTCCAGGCAGCAATAGCCCCTGAAGCTGTGCCTGACTCCATATTCTCTGCCCCGTCAGCAGTCTCGGGGCTGTGCTGGTGGGAGGGAGTGAGGGGCCACAGCTTTGTGGGTGGCCCGGTGTGAGTGGGGTTCTGCTGGCCTTTCTGCAGGAGTTGCCAGGCTGCCGCCTGTAAAGAAGAGGATGTGTCACCCATACCATCCGCTGGAATTTCTCTCCGGACAGAGGTGAGGAAGGAAAAAAGCAGTGGGGGCCGGGACAGGAGGGGTATCTCAGGCAGGGCAATGGAAAGCTTCTGGAAGAGCACCAGGCTCCAGGACCACGCTGGCTGGCCTGCAGGCACCAAGTTGGCCTGCGTGCTGTCGCTGGTGTGGCTCCACGGTCCTTCCTCTAGGCTTTCAAGCCCTTGTACATATTCAGGTGTTTTACCTGGAAAGGGTGGGAACAGTTCAGCAGCAGCTGGCCTGGGGCTCATCTCACGTTTACTCACAGATGCCTCGGCACGGTCCCCCAGCTTTGCAATGAGGACGCTCCTTGCGTGGGGGGTGGGTTGCTGGCTGTATGGGAGATGGTTCCCCACTTCTGACCAATTTCAGAATTGTTTACCACTGGAGCAAGTGCCGTGATAGGGTTTTCCTCTGTATAACTCGTGGGTTCACTTTTTTTTCTTTTATGTTTCAAGTTAGATGTTATTCCTCTTTTATGTATTTATAGATATAAGCATGGAAATAATTCATTCCTATAAATACATCTGTGTGACGGGAAGAATTTTTTCTGTTTTATTTTTAAATTTTATTTTTTAAAATTTTGAAATTTAATTTTATTTATGATTTTATACATCACGTTATTATTAGTTATGTATTTTATGCATATACATGTATACAGGTCAATCCCAATCTCCCAACTCATCCCACCACCACCACCCCATGGATTCCCACACTTGGTGTCCATACGTTTGTTCTCTACCTCTGTGTCTCTATTTCTTCCCTGCAAACCAGTTCATCTGTACCATTTTTAGGCTCCACATATATGCATTAATATACAATATTTGTTTTCCTCGTTCTGACTTACTTCATTCTGTATGACAGTCTCTCGATCCATCGATGTCTCTACAAATGACCCAGTTTCATTCATTTTTATGGTCGAGTCATATTCCATTTTATATATGTACCACATCTTTATCCATTCATCTGTCTGTGGGCATTTAGGTTGCTTCCATTACCTGGCTATTGTAAATAGTGCTGCAACAAACATTGTGGTGAATGTGCCTTTTTGAAATACGGTTTTTTCTGGGTATATGCCCAGAAGTGGGATTGCTGGATCAGATGGTAATTCTATTTCTAGTTTTTTTAAAGAAACTCCATACTGTTCTCCATAGTGACTGTATCAATTTACATTCCCACCAATAGTGGAAGAGGGCTCCTTTTGTCCACACCCTCCCCAGAATTGGTTGTTTGTAGATTTTCTGATGATGCCGATTCTAACAGGTGAGAGGTGATACCTCATTGTAGTTTTGATTTGCATTTCTCTAATAATTAGTGCTGTTGAGCAGCTTTTCATGTGCGTCTTGACCATCTCTGTGTCTCCTTTGAAGAAACGTCTCTTTAGATCTTCTGCCCATTTTTTTTGGAATGTTTGTTTTTTTAATATTAAGCTGCATGAGCTGTTTATATATATTGGAGATTAAACCTGTGTCCATTGATTCGTTTGCAACGATTTTCACCCATCCTGAGGGATGCCTTTTACCATTCCCGCTTTTTTTAACAAAAAAGGAAAGAAAGGAAAAGAAGCAGAACACTAATGTGCGTAAAATATGCCTTTTGAAACGGTCGTTTTGAAATATGGACGTCCTTTGAATTTTTTGGTCGATATGTGACCCCAGGATTTGTTTTCAGGGCAGGTGTCATTTACAGGCCTGCAATGATTTTGAATATCAACTGACCATTAGCGTTGGGATTAAAGCTGCTGTTGTGTGAAACGGCCACAAGGTGGCAGCAGTTCACCCTTACCAAATCTGGTTACTAGGGCAAGAGAGCCTCAGTGGAAGTGGTGTTCTAGATTGGAGTTTAGAATGGAATGTACCAGGAGAAAGCCCCTCACGTTTGTCTCACTACTTCTTGTTCGTGTTTTTAATTGAAGTTTTTATTTTTTATTACAGCAAGTTTGATTACAATGTTTGGCTTGTTGTAGGTGTGGAAGATGTGGTTCTTTTACACATATACAGATGACTGTTCTTTTGGGATCCTTTTCCCATGTACGTTATGACAGAATGTTGAGTAGTCCTCTCTTGGTATTCTGTAGGTCTTTGGTGATTATATATGTCACCTGTGTTTGTATATGTCTGTTAACCCCGATATCGTAATGAAACCAATCCTCACACCTTTCCATTGGTGAACCATAAGTTTGTTTAATGAATCTGTGATTGCCCTTCTCCGTGGAAATATCTGCCCTGGTATCCATTTTTAGGTAACACCTACAAGTGATATGATATGATATGTGTCTTTCACTTTCTGACTTACTACAAGTCACGTGATTACTTCTAGACTCATCTACGGTGCTGCAAATGGCATTGTGTCCTTTTTTCCCTTGGCTTCTCTTCTGCCTTAGCGGGGTCCATTTTCAACAATGTGATTCCCTGAGGGTTGTGGATTAGCTGACCTGGGCAGCCTTACCCTGCCGGCCTGCCCTCCCCAGGTGTGCCTCGTTGAGGTCAATATAAACAGCGTTCCAGGCAGCAGTAGCCTCTGAAGCTGTGCCTGACTCCATATTCTCTGCCCCGTCAGCAGTCTCGGGGCTGTGCTGGTGGGAGGGAGTGAGGGGCCACAGCTTTGTGGGTGGCCCGGTGTGAGTGGGGTTCTGCTGGCCTTTCTGCAGGAGTTGCCAGGCTGCCGCCTGTAAAGAAGAGGATGTGTCACCCTTACCTTCCGCTGGAATTTCTCTCCGGACAGAGGTGAGGAAGGAAAAAAGCAGTGGGGGCCGGGACAGGAGGGGTATCTCAGGCAGGGCAATGGAAAGCTTCTGGAAGAGCGCCAGGGTCCAGGACCACGCTGGCTGGCCTGCAGGCACCAAGTTGGCCTGCGTGCTGTCGCTGGTGTGGCTCCACGGTCCTTCCTCTAGGCTTTCAAGCCCTTGTACATATTCAGGTGTTTTACCTGGAAAGGGTGGGAACAGTTCAGCAGCAGCTGGCCTGGGGCTCAGCTCACGTTTACTCACAGATGCCTCGGCACGGTCCCCCAGCTTTGCAATGAGGACGCTCCTTGCGTGGGGGGTGGGTTGCTGGCTGTATGGGAGATGGTTCCCCACTTCTGACCAATTTCAGAATTGTTTACCACTGGAGCAAGTGCCGTGATAGGGTTTTCCTCTGTATAACTCGTGGGTTCACTTTTTTTTTCTTTTATGTTTCAAGTTAGATGTTATTCCTCTTTTATGTATTTATAGATTTAAGCATGGAAATAATTCATTCCTATAAATACATCTGAGTGACGGAAGAACTTTTTTCTGTTTTATTTTTAAATTTTATTTTTTAAAATTTTGAAATTTTATTTATTTTTTTATACAGCACGTTATTATTAGTTATGTATTTTATGCATATACATGTATACAGGTCTATCCCAAACTCCCAACTCATCCCACCACCACCACCCCATGGCTTCCCACACTTGGTGTCTATACGTTTGATCTCTACCTCTGTGTCTCTATTTCTTCCCTGCAAACCAGTTCATCTGTACCATTTTTAGGCTCCACATATATGCATTAATATACAATATTTGTTTTCCTCTTTCTGACTTACTTCATTCTGTATGACAGTCTCTCGATCCATCGATGTCTCTACAAATGACCCAGTTTCATTCCTTTATATGGCCGAGTCATATTCCATTTTATATATGTACCACATCTTTATCCATTCATCTGTCTGTGGGCATTTAGGTTGCTTCCATTACCTGGCTATTGTAAATAGTTCTGCAACGAACATTGTGGTGAATGTGCCTTTTTGAAATACGGTTTTCTCTGGGTATATGCCCAGAAGTGGGATTGCTGGATCAGATGGTAATTCTATTTCTAATTTTTTTAAGGAAACGCCATACTGTTCTCCATAGTGACTGTATCAATTTACATTCTCACCCATAGTGGAAGAGGGCTCCTTTTGTCCACACCCTCCCCAGAATTGGTTGTTTGTAGATTTTCTGATGATGCCGATTCTACCAGGTGTGAGGTGATACCTCATTGTAGTTTTGATTTGCATTTCTCTAATAATTGGTGCTGTTGAGCAGCTTTTCATGTGCGTCTTGACCATCTCTGTGTCTCCTTTGAAGAAACGTCTCTTTAGATCTTCTGCCCATTTTTTGGGGGGTTGTTTGTTTTTTTAATATTAAGCTGCATGAGCTGTTTATATATATTGGAGATTAATCCTGTGTCCATTGATTCGTTTGCAACGATTTTCACCCAGCCTGAGGGATGCCTTTTTCCATTCCCGTTTTTTTTAACAAAAAAGGAAAGAAAGGAAAAGAAGCAGAACACTAATGTGCGTAAAATATGCCTTTTGAAACGGTCGTTTTGAAATATGGACGTCCTTTGAAATTTTTGGTCGATATGTGACCCCAGGATTTGTTTTCAGGGCAGGTGTCATTTACAGGCCTGCAATGATTTTGAATATCAACTGACCATTAGCGTTGGGATTAAAGCTGCTGTTGTGTGAAATGGCCACAAGGTGGCAGCAGTTCACCCTTACCAAATCTGGTTACTAGGGCAAGAGAGCCTCAGTGGAAGTGGTGTTCTAGATTCGAATTTAGAATGGAATGTGCCAGGAGAAAGCCCCTCACGTTTGTCTCACTACATCTTGTTCGTTTTTTAATTTAATTTTTTTTTTATTTTTAATTACAGCAAGTTTGATTACAATGTTTGGCTTGTTGTAGGTGTGGAAGATGTGGTTCTTTTACACATATACAGATGTCTGTTCTTCCTGGGATCCTTTTCCCATGTACGTTATGACAGAATGTTGAGTAGTCCTCTCTTGGTATTCTGTAGGTCTTTGGTGATTATATATGTCACCTGTGTTTGTATATGTCTGTTAACCCCGATATCGTAATGAAACCAATCCTCACACCTTTCCATTGGTGAACCATAAGTTTGTTTAATGAAGCTGTGATTGCCCTTCTCCGTGGAAATATCTGCCCTGGTATCCATTTTTAGGTAACACCTCTAAGTGATATGATATGTGTCTTTCACTTTCTGACTTACTACAAGTCACGTGATTACTTCTAGACTCATCTACGGTGCTGCAAATGGCATTGTGTCCTTTTTTCCCTTGGCTTCTCTTCTGCCTTAGCGGGGTCCATTTTCAACAACGTGATTCCCTGAGGGTTGTGGATTAGCTGACCTGGGCAGCCTTACCCTGCTGGCCTGCCCTCCCCAGGTGTGCCTCGTTGAGGTCAATATAAACAGCGTTCCAGGCAGCAGTAGCCTCTGAAGCTGTGCCTGACTCCATATTCTCTGCCCCGTCAGCAGTCTCGGGGCTGTGCTGGTGGGAGGGAGTGAGGGGCCACAGCTTTGTGGGTGGCCCGGTGTGAGTGGGGTTCTGCTGGCCTTTCTGCAGGAGTTGCCAGGCTGCCGCCTATAAAGAAGAGGATGTGTCACCCATACCTTCCGCTGGAATTTCTCTCCGGACAGAGGTGAGGAAGGAAAAAAGCAGTGGGGGCCGGACAGGATGGGTATCTCAGGCAGGGCAATGGAAAGCTTCTGGAAGAGCGCCGGGGCCAGGACCACGCTGGCTGGCCTGTAGGCACCAAGTTGGCCTGTGTGCTGTCGATGGTGTGGCTCCACGGTCCTTCCTGTAGGCTTTCTAGCCCTTGTACATATTCAGGTGTTTTACCTGGAAAGGGTGGGAACAGATCAGAAGCAGCTGGCCTGGGGCTCAGCTCACGTTTACTCACAGATGCCTCGGCACGGTCCCCCAGCTTTGCAATGAGGACGCTCCTTGCGTGGGGGGTGGGTTGCTGGCTGTATGGGAGATGGTTCCCCACCTCTGACCAATTTCAGAATTGTTTACCACTGGAGCAAGTGCCCTGATAGGGTTTTCCTCTGTATAACTCCTGGGTTCAGGTTTTTTTTTTCTTTTATGGTTCAAGTTAGATTTTATTCCCCTTTTATGTATTTATAGATATAAGCATGGAAATAATACTTTCCTATAAATACATCTGTGTGATGGGAAGAATTTTTTCTGTTTTATTTTTAAATTTTATTTTTTAAAATTTTGAAATTTAATTTTATTTATTTTTTTATAGAGCACGTTATTATTAGTTATGTATTTTATGTATATACATGTATACAGGTTAATCCCAAACTCCCAACTCATCCCACCACCACCACCCCATGGCTTCCCACACTTGGTGTCCATACGTTTGTTCTCTACCTCTGTGTCTCTATTTCTTCCCTGCAAACCAGTTCATCTGTACCATTTTTAGGCTCCACATATATGCATTAATATACAATATTTGTTTTCCTCTTTCTGACTTAGTTCATTCTGTATGACAGTCTCTCGATCCATCGATGTCTCTACAAATGACCCAGTTTCATTCCTTTTTATGGCCGAGTCATATTCCATTTTATATATGTACCACATCTTTATCCATTCATCTGTCTGTGGGCATTTAGGTGGCTTCTATTTCCTGGCTATTGTAAATAGTGCTGCAACGAACTTTGTGGTGAATGTGCCTTTTTGAAATACGGTTTTCTCTGGGTATATGCCCAGAAGTGGGATTGCTGGATCAGATGGTAATTCTATTTCTAGTTTTTTTAAGGAAACTCCATACTGTTCTCCATAGTGACTGTATCAATTTACATTCCCACCAATAGTGGAAGAGGGCTCCTTTTGTCCACACCCTCCCCAGAATTGGTTGTTTGTAGATTTTCTGATGATGCCGATTCTAACAGGTGTGAGGTGATACCTCATTGTAGTTTTGATTTGCATTTCTCTAATAATTAGTGCTGTTGAGCAGCTTTTCATGTGTGTCTTGGCCATCTCTGTGTCTCCTTTGAAGACACGTCTCTTTAGATCTTCTGCCCATTTTTTTTGGGTTGTTTGTTTTTTTAATATTAAGCTGCATGAGCTGTTTATATATATTGGTGATTAAACCTCTCTCCATTGATTCGTCTGCAACGATTTTCGCCCATTCTGAGGGATGCCTTTTTCCATTCCCGTGTTTTTTAACAAAAAAGGAAAGAAAGGAAAAGAAGCAGAACACTAATGTGCGTAAAATATGCCTTTTGAAACGGTCGTTTTGAAATATGGACGTCCTTTGAATTTTTTGGTCGATATATAACCCCAGGATTTGTTTTCAGGGCAGGTGTCATTTACAGGCCTGCAATGATTTTGAATATCAACTGACCATTAGCGTTGGGATTAAAGCTGCTGTTGTGTGAAACGGCCACAAGGTGGCAGCAGTTCACCCTTACCAAATCTGGTTACTAGGGCAAGAGAGCCTCAGTGGAAGTGGTGTTCTAGATTGGAGTTTAGAATGGAATGTACCAGGAGAAAGCCCCTCACGTTTGTCTCACTACTTCTTGTTCGTGTTTTTAATTTAAGTTTTTATTTTTTATTACAGCAAGTTTGATTACAATGTTTGGCTTGTTGTAGGTGTGGAAGATGTGGTTCTTTTACACATATACAGATGACTGTTCTTCTTGGGATCCTTTTCCCATGTACGTTATGACAGAATGTTGAGTAGTCCTCTCTTGGTATTCTGTAGGTCTTTGGTGATTATATATGTCACCTGTGTTTGTATATGTCTGTTAACCCCGATATCGTAATGAAACCAATCCTCACACCTTTCCATTGGTGAACCATAAGTGTGTTTAATGAATCTGTGATTGCCCTTCTCCGTGGAAATATCTGCCCTGGTATCCATTTTTAGGTAACACCTATAAGTGATATGATATGATATGTGTCTTTCACTTTCTGACTTACTACAAGTCACGTGATTACTTCTAGACTCATCTACGGTGCTGCAAATAGCATTGTGTCCTTTTTTCCCTTGGCTTCTCTTCTGCCTTAGCGGGGTCCATTTTCAACAATGTAATTCCCTGAGGGTTGTGGATTAGCTGACCTGGGCAGCCTTACCCTGCCTGCCTGCCCTCCCCAGGTATGCGTCGTTGAGATCAATATTAACAGAGCTCCAGGCAGCAATAGCCCCTGAAGCTGTGCCTGACTCCATATTCTCTGCCCCGTCAGCAGTCTCGGGGCTGTGCTGGTGGGAGGGAGTGAGGGGCCACAGCTTTGTGGGTGGCCCGGTGTGAGTGGGGTTCTGCGGGCCTTTCTGCAGGAGTTGCCAGGCTGCCGCCTGTAAAGAAGAGGATGTGTCACCCATACCTTCCGCTGGAATTTCTCTCCGGACAGAGGTGAGGAAGGAAAAAAGCAGTGGGGGCCGGGACAGGAGGGGTATCTCAGGCAGGGCAATGGAAAGCTTCTGGAAGAGCGCCAGGGTCCAGGACCACGCTGGCTGGCCTGCAGTCACCAAGTTGGCCTGCGTGCTGTCGCTGGTGTGGCTCCACGGTCCTTCCTCTAGGCTTTCAAGCCCTTGTACATATTCAGGTGTTTTACCTGGAAAGGGTGGGAACAGTTCAGCAGCAGCTGGCCTGGGGCTCAGCTCACGTTTACTCACAGATGCCTCGGCATGGTCCCCCAGCTTTGCAATGAGGACGCTCCTTGCGTGGGGGGTGGGTTGCTGGCTGTATGGGAGATGGTTCCCCACCTCTGACCAATTTCAGAATTGTTTACCACTGGAGCAAGTGCCCTGATAGGGTTTTCCTCTGTATAACTCCTGGGTTCAGGTTTTTTTTTTCTTTTATGTTTCAAGTTAGATTTTATTCCCCTTTTATGTATTTATAGATATAAGCATGGAATTAATTCTTTCCTATAAATACATCTGTGTGATGGGAAGAATTTTTTCTGTTTTATTTTTAAATTTTATTTTTTAAAATTTTGAAATTTAATTTTATTTATGTTTTTATACAGCACGTTATTATTAGTTATGTATTTTATGCATATACATGTATACAGGTCAATCCCAATCTCCCAACTCATCCCACCACCACCACCCCATGGCTTCCCACACTTGGTGTCCATACGTTTGTTCTCTACCTCTGTGTCTCTATTTCTTCCCTGCAAACCAGTTCATCTGTACCATTTTTAGGCTCCACATATATGCATTAATATACAATATTTGTTTTCCTCTTTCTGACTTACTTCATTCTGTATGACAGTCTCTCGATCCATCGATGTCTCTACAAATGACCCAGTTTCATTCCTTTTTATGGCCGAGTCATATTCCATTTTATATATGTACCACATCTTTATCCATTCATCTGTCTGTGGGCATTTAGGTTGCTTCCATTACCTGGCTATTGTAAATAGTGCTGCAACGAACATTGTGGTGAATGTGCCTTTTTGAAATACGGTTTTCTCTGGGTATATGCCCAGAAGTGGGATTGCTGGATCAGATGGTAATTCTATTTCTAGTTTTTTTACGGAAACTCCATACTGTTCTCCATAGTGACTGTATCAATTTACATTCCCACCAATAGTGGAAGAGGGCTCCTTTTGTCCACACCCTCCCCAGAATTGGTTGTTTGTAGATTTTCTGATGATGCCGATTCTAACAGGTGCGAGGTGATACCTCATTGTAGTTTTGATTTGCATTTCTATAATAATTAGTGCTGTTGAGCAGCTTTTCATGTGCATCTTGGCCATCTCTGTGTCTCCTTTGAAGAAACGTCTCTTTAGATCTTCTGCCCATTTTTTTGGGGGTTGTTTGTTTTTTTAATATTAAGCTGCATGAGCTGTTTATATATATTGGAGATTAAACCTGTGTCCATTGATTCGTTTGCAACGATTTTCACCCATCCTGAGGGATGCCTTTTTCCATTCCCGTTTTTTTTAACAAAAAAGGAAAGAAAGGAAAAGAAGCAGAACACTAATGTGCGTAAAATATGCCTTTTGAAACGGTCGTTTTGAAATATGGACGTCCTTTGAATTTTTTGGTCGATATGTGACCCCAGGAATTGTGTTCAGGGCAGGTGTCATTTACAGGCCTGCAATGATTTTGAATATCAACTGACCATTAGTGTTGGGATTAAAGCTGCTGTTGTGTGAAACGGCCACAAGGTGGCAGCAGTTCACCCTTACCAAATCTGGTTACTAGGGCAAGAGAGCCTCAGTGGAAGTGGTGTTCTAGATTGGAGTTTAGAATGGAATGTACCAGGAGAAAGCCCCTCACGTTTGTCTCACTACTTCTTGTTCGTGTTTTTAATTTAAGTTTTTATTTTTTATTACAGCAAGTTTGATTACAATGTTTGGCTTGTTGTAGGTGTGGAAGATGTGGTTCTTTTACACATATACAGATGACTGTTCTTCTTGGGATCCTTTTCCCATGTACGTTATGACAGAATGTTGAGTAGTCCTCTCTTGGTATTCTGTAGGTCTTTGGTGATTATATATGTCACCTGTGTTTGTATATGTCTGTTAACCCCGATATCGTAATGAAACCAATCCTCACACCTTTCCATTGGTGAACCATAAGTTTGTTTAATGAATCTGTGATTGCCCTTCTCCGTGGAAATATCTGCCCTGGTATCCATTTTTAGGTAACACCTATAAGTGATATGATATGATATGTGTCTTTCACTTTCTGACTTACTACAAGTCACGTGATTACTTCTAGACTCATCTACGGTGCTGCAAATGGCATTGTGTCCTTTTTTCCCTTGGCTTCTCTTCTGCCTTAGCGGGGTCCATTTTCAACAATGTGATTCCCTGAGGGTTGTGGATTAGCTGACCTGGGCAGCCTTACCCTGCCGGCCTGCCCTCCCCAGGTGTGCCTCGTTGAGGTCAATATAAACAGCGTTCCAGGCAGCAGTAGCCTCTGAAGCTGTGCCTGACTCCATATTCTCTGCCCCGTCAGCAGTCTCGGGGCTGTGCTGGTGGGAGGGAGTGAGGGGCCACAGCTTTGTGGGTGGCCCGGTGTGAGTGGGGTTCTGCTGGCCTTTCTGCAGGAGTTGCCAGGCTGCCGCCTGTAAAGAAGAGGATGTGTCACCCTTACCTTCCGCTGGAATTTCTCTCCGGACAGAGGTGAGGAAGGAAAAAAGCAGTGGGGGCCGGGACAGGATGGGTATCTTAGGCAGGATAATGGAAAGCTTCTGGAAGAGCGCCGGGGCCAGGACCACGCTGGCTGGCCTGCAGGCACCAAGTTGGCCTGTGTGCTGTCGATGGTGTGGCTCCACGGTCCTTCCTCTAGGCTTTCAAGCCCTTGTACATATTCAGGTGTTTTACCTGGAAAGGGTGGGAACAGTCCAGCAGCAGCTGGCCTGGGGCTCAGCTCACGTTTACTCACAGATGCCTCGGCACTGTCCCCCAGCTTTGCAATGAGGACGCTCCTTGTGTGGGGGGTGGGTTGCTGGCTGTATGGGAGATGGTTCCCCACCTCTGACCAATTTCAGAATTGTTTACCACTGGAGCAAGTGCCCTGATAGGGTTTTCCTCTGTATAACTCCTGGGTTCAGGATTTTTTTTTCTTTTATGGTTCAAGTTAGATTTTATTCCCCTTTTATGTATTTATAGATATAAGCATGGAAATAATTCTTTCCTATAAATACATCTGTGTGATGGGAAGAATTTTTTCTGTTTTATTTTTAAATTTTATTTTTTAAAATTTTGAAATTTAATTTTATTTATTTTTTTATACAGCACGTTATTATTAGTTATGTATTTTATGTATATACATGTATACAGGTCAATCCCAAACTCCCAACTCATCCCACCACCACCACCCCATGGCTTCCCACACTTGGTGTCCATACGTTTGTTCTCTACATCTGTGTCTCTATTTCTTCCCTGCAAACCAGTTCATCTGTACCATTTTTAGGCTCCACATATATGCATTAATATACAATATTTGTTTTCCTCTTTCTGACTTACTTCATTCTGTATGACAGTCTCTCGATCCATCGATGTCTCTACAAATGACCCAGTTTCATTCCTTTTTACAGCCGAGTCATATTCCATTTTATATATGTACCACATCTTTATCCATTCATCTGTCTGTGGGCATTTAGGTTGCTTCCATTACCTGGCTATTGTAAATAGTGCTGCAACGAACATTGTGGTGAATGTGCCTTTTTGAAATACGGTTTTCTCTGGGTATATGCCCAGAAGTGGGATTGCTGGATCAGATGGTAATTCTATTTCTAGTTTTTTTAAGGAAACTCCATACTGTTCTCCATAGTGACTGTATCAATTTACATTCCCATCAATAGTGGAAGAGGGCTCCTTTTGTCCACACCCTCCCCAGAATTGGTTGTTTGTAGATTTTCTGATGATGCCGATTCTAACAGGTGTGAGGTGATACCTCATTGTAGTTTTGATTTGCATTTCTATAATAATTAGTGCTGTTGAGCAGCTTTTCATGTGCATCTTGGCCATCTCTGTGTCTCCTTTGAAGAAACGTCTCTTTAGATCTTCTGCCCATTTTTTGGGGGGTTGTTTGTTTTTTTAATATTAAGCTGCATGAGCTGTTTATATATATTGGAGATTAAACCTGTGTCCATTGATTCGTTTGCAACGATTTTCACCCATCCTGAGGGATGCCTTTTTCCATTCCCGTTGTTTTTAACAAAAAAGGAAAGAAAGGAAAAGAAGCAGAACACTAATGTGCGTAAAATATGCCTTTTGAAACGGTCGTTTTGAAATATGGACGTCCTTTGAATTTTTTGGTCGATATGTGACCCCAGGAATTGTGTTCAGGGCAGGTGTCATTTACAGGCCTGCAATGATTTTGAATATCAACTGACCATTAGTGTTGGGATTAAAGCTGCTGTTGTGTGAAACGGCCACAAGGTGGCAGCAGTTCACCCTTACCAAATCTGGTTACTAGGGCAAGAGAGCCTCAGTGGAAGTGGTGTTCTAGATTGGAGTTTAGAATGGAATGTACCAGGAGAAAGCCCCTCACGTTTGTCTCACTACTTCTTGTTCGTGTTTTTAATTTAAGTTTTTATTTTTTATTACAGCAAGTTTGATTACAATGTTTGGCTTGTTGTAGGTGTGGAAGATGTGGTTCTTTTACACATATACAGATGACTGTTCTTCTTGGGATCCTTTTCCCATGTACGTTATGACAGAATGTTGAGTAGTCCTCTCTTGGTATTCTGTAGGTCTTTGGTGATTATATATGTCACCTGTGTTTGTATATGTCTGTTAACCCCGATATCGTAATGAAACCAATCCTCACACCTTTCCATTGGTGAACCATAAGTTTGTTTAATGAATCTGTGATTGCCCTTCTCCGTGGAAATATCTGCCCTGGTATCCATTTTTAGGTAACACCTATAAGTGATATGATATGATATGTGTCTTTCACTTTCTGACTTACTACAAGTCACGTGATTACTTCTAGACTCATCTACGGTGCTGCAAAAGGCATTGTGTCCTTTTTTCCCTTGGCTTCTCTTCTGCCTTAGCGGGGTCCATTTTCAACAATGTGATTCCCTGAGGGTTGTGGATTAGCTGACCTGGGCAGCCTTACCCTGCCGGCCTGCCCTCCCCAGGTGTGCCTCGTTGAGGTCAATATAAACAGCGTTCCAGGCAGCAGTAGCCTCTGAAGCTGTGCCTGACTCCATATTCTCTGCCCCGTCAGCAGTCTCGGGGCTGTGCTGGTGGGAGGGAGTGAGGGGCCACAGCTTTGTGGGTGGCCCGGTGTGAGTGGGGTTCTGCTGGCCTTTCTGCAGGAGTTGCCAGGCTGCCGCCTGTAAAGAAGAGGATGTGTCACCCTTACCTTCCGCTGGAATTTCTCTCCGGACAGAGGTGAGGAAGGAAAAAAGCAGTGGGGGCCGGGACAGGATGGGTATCTTAGGCAGGATAATGGAAAGCTTCTGGAAGAGCGCCGGGGCCAGGACCACGCTGGCTGGCCTGCAGGCACCAAGTTGGCCTGTGTGCTGTCGATGGTGTGGCTCCACGGTCCTTCCTCTAGGCTTTCAAGCCCTTGTACATATTCAGGTGTTTTACCTGGAAAGGGTGGGAACAGTCCAGCAGCAGCTGGCCTGGGGCTCAGCTCACGTTTACTCACAGATGCCTCGGCACTGTCCCCCAGCTTTGCAATGAGGACGCTCCTTGCGTGGGGGGTGGGTTGCTGGCTGTATGGGAGATGGTTCCCCACCTCTGACCAATTTCAGAATTGTTTACCACTGGAGCAAGTGCCCTGATAGGGTTTTCCTCTGTATAACTCCTGGGTTCAGGATTTTTTTTTCTTTTATGGTTCAAGTTAGATTTTATTCCCCTTTTATGTATTTATAGATATAAGCATGGAAATAATTCTTTCCTATAAATACATCTGTGTGATGGGAAGAATTTTTTCTGTTTTATTTTTAAATTTTATTTTTTAAAATTTTGAAATTTAATTTTATTTATGTTTTTATACAGCACGTTATTATTAGTTATGTATTTTATGTATATACATGTATACAGGTCAATCCCAAACTCCCAACTCATCCCACCACCACCACCCCATGGCTTCCCACACTTGGTGTCCATACGTTTGTTCTCTACATCTGTGTCTCTATTTCTTCCCTGCAAACCAGTTCATCTGTACCATTTTTAGGCTCCACATATATGCATTAATATACAATATTTGTTTTCCTCTTTCTGACTTACTTCATTCTGTATGACAGTCTCTCGATCCATCGATGTCTCTACAAATGACCCAGTTTCATTCCTTTTTACAGCCGAGTCATATTCCATTTTATATATGTACCACATCTTTATCCATTCATCTGTCTGTGGGCATTTAGGTTGCTTCCATTACCTGGCTATTGTAAATAGTGCTGCAACGAACATTGTGGTGAATGTGCCTTTTTGAAATACGGTTTTCTCTGGGTATATGCCCAGAAGTGGGATTGCTGGATCAGATGGTAATTCTATTTCTAGTTTTTTTAAGGAAACTCCATACTGTTCTCCATAGTGACTGTATCAATTTACATTCCCATCAATAGTGGAAGAGGGCTCCTTTTGTCCACACCCTCCCCAGAATTGGTTGTTTGTAGATTTTCTGATGATGCCGATTCTAACAGGTGTGAGGTGATACCTCATTGTAGTTTTGATTTGCATTTCTATAATAATTAGTGCTGTTGAGCAGCTTTTCATGTGCATATTGGCCATCTCTGTGTCTCCTTTGAAGAAACGTCTCTTTAGATCTTCTGCCCATTTTTTGGGGGGTTGTTTGTTTTTTTAATATTAAGCTGCATGAGCTGTTTATATATATTGGAGATTAAACCTGTGTCCATTGATTCGTTTGCAACGATTTTCACCCATCCTGAGGGATGCCTTTTTCCATTCCCGTTTTTTTTAACAAAAAAGGAAAGAAAGGAAAAGAAGCAGAATACTAATGTGCGTCAAATATGCCTTTTGAAACGGTCGTTTTGAAATATGGACGTCCTTTGAATTTTTTGGTCGATATGTGACCCCAGGATTTGTTTTCAGGGCAGGTGTCATTTATAGGCCTGCAATGATTTTGAATATCAACTGACCATTAGTGTTGGGATTAAAGCTGCTGTTGTGTGAAACGGCCACAAGGTGGCAGCAGTTCACCCTTACCAAATCTGGTTACTAGGGCAAGAGAGCCTCAGTGGAAGTGGTGTTCTAGATTGGAGTTTAGAATGGAATGTACCAGGAGAAAGCCCCTCACGTTTGTCTCACTACTTCTTGTTCGTGTTTTTAATTTATGTTTTTATTTTTTATTACAGCAAGTTTGATTACAATGTTTGGCTTGTTGTAGGTGTGGAAGATGTGGTTCTTTTACACATATACAGATGACTGTTCTTCTTGGGATCCTTTTCCCATGTACGTTATGACAGAATGTTGAGTAGTCCTCTCTTGGTATTCTGTAGGTCTTTGGTGATTATATATGTCACCTGTGTTTGTATATGTCTGTTAACCCCGATATCGTAATGAAACCAATCCTCACACCTTTCCATTGGTGAACCATAAGTTTGTTTAATGAATCTGTGATTGCCCTTCTCCGTGGAAATATCTGCCCTGGTATCCATTTTTAGGTAACACCTATAAGTGATATGATATGATATGTGTCTTTCACTTTCTGACTTACTACAAGTCACGTGATTACTTCTAGACTCATCTACGGTGCTGCAAATAGCATTGTGTCCTTTTTTCCCTTGGCTTCTCTTCTGCCTTAGCGGGGTCCATTTTCAACAATGTGATTCCCTGAGGGTTGTGGATTAGCTGACCTGGGCAGCCTTACCCTGCCGGCCCGCCCTCCCCAGGTGTGCCTCCTTGAGGTCAATATAAACAGCGCTCCAGGCAGCAATAGCCCCTGAAGCTGTGCCTGACTCCATATTCTCTGCCCCGTCAGCAGTCTCGGGGCTGTGCTGGTGGGAGGGAGTGAGGGGCCACAGCTTTGTGGGTGGCCCGGTGTGAGTGGGGTTCTGCTGGCCTTTCTGCAGGAGTTGCCAGGCTGCCGCCTGTAAAGAAGAGGATGTGTCACCCTTACCTTCCGCTGGAATTTCTCTCCGGACAGAGGTGAGGAAGGAAAAAAGCAGTGGGGGCCGGGACAGGATGGGTATCTTAGGCAGGATAATGGAAAGCTTCTGGAAGAGCGCCGGGGCCAGGACCACGCTGGCTGGCCTGCAGGCACCAAGTTGGCCTGTGTGCTGTCGATGGTGTGGCTCCACGGTCCTTCCTCTAGGCTTTCAAGCCCTTGTACATATTCAGGTGTTTTACCTGGAAAGGGTGGGAACAGTCCAGCAGCAGCTGGCCTGGGGCTCAGCTCACGTTTACTCACAGATGCCTCGGCACTGTCCCCCAGCTTTGCAATGAGGACGCTCCTTGCGTGGGGGGTGGGTTGCTGGCTGTATGGGAGATGGTTCCCCACCTCTGACCAATTTCAGAATTGTTTACCACTGGAGCAAGTGCCCTGATAGGGTTTTCCTCTGTATAACTCCTGGGTTCAGGATTTTTTTTTCTTTTATGGTTCAAGTTAGATTTTATTCCCCTTTTATGTATTTATAGATATAAGCATGGAAATAATTCTTTCCTATAAATACATCTGTGTGATGGGAAGAATTTTTTCTGTTTTATTTTTAAATTTTATTTTTTAAAATTTTGAAATTTAATTTTATTTATGTTTTTATACAGCACGTTATTATTAGTTATGTATTTTATGTATATACATGTATACAGGTCAATCCCAAACTCCCAACTCATCCCACCACCACCACCCCATGGCTTCCCACACTTGGTGTCCATACGTTTGTTCTCTACATCTGTGTCTCTATTTCTTCCCTGCAAACCAGTTCATCTGTACCATTTTTAGGCTCCACATATATGCATTAATATACAATATTTGTTTTCCTCTTTCTGACTTACTTCATTCTGTATGACAGTCTCTCGATCCATCGATGTCTCTACAAATGACCCAGTTTCATTCCTTTTTACAGCCGAGTCATATTCCATTTTATATATGTACCACATCTTTATCCATTCATCTGTCTGTGGGCATTTAGGTTGCTTCCATTACCTGGCTATTGTAAATAGTGCTGCAACGAACATTGTGGTGAATGTGCCTTTTTGAAATACGGTTTTCTCTGGGTATATGCCCAGAAGTGGGATTGCTGGATCAGATGGTAATTCTATTTCTAGTTTTTTTAAGGAAACTCCATACTGTTCTCCATAGTGACTGTATCAATTTACATTCCCATCAATAGTGGAAGAGGGCTCCTTTTGTCCACACCCTCCCCAGAATTGGTTGTTTGTAGATTTTCTGATGATGCCGATTCTAACAGGTGTGAGGTGATACCTCATTGTAGTTTTGATTTGCATTTCTATAATAATTAGTGCTGTTGAGCAGCTTTTCATGTGCATCTTGGCCATCTCTGTGTCTCCTTTGAAGAAACGTCTCTTTAGATCTTCTGCCCATTTTTTGGGGGGTTGTTTGTTTTTTTAATATTAAGCTGCATGAGCTGTTTATATATATTGGAGATTAAACCTGTGTCCATTGATTCGTTTGCAACGATTTTCACCCATCCTGAGGGATGCCTTTTTCCATTCCCGTTTTTTTTAACAAAAAAGGAAAGAAAGGAAAAGAAGCAGAATACTAATGTGCGTCAAATATGCCTTTTGAAACGGTCGTTTTGAAATATGGACGTCCTTTGAATTTTTTGGTCGATATGTGACCCCAGGATTTGTTTTCAGGGCAGGTGTCATTTATAGGCCTGCAATGATTTTGAATATCAACTGACCATTAGTGTTGGGATTAAAGCTGCTGTTGTGTGAAACGGCCACAAGGTGGCAGCAGTTCACCCTTACCAAATCTGGTTACTAGGGCAAGAGAGCCTCAGTGGAAGTGGTGTTCTAGATTGGAGTTTAGAATGGAATGTACCAGGAGAAAGCCCCTCACGTTTGTCTCACTACTTCTTGTTCGTGTTTTTAATTTATGTTTTTATTTTTTATTACAGCAAGTTTGATTACAATGTTTGGCTTGTTGTAGGTGTGGAAGATGTGGTTCTTTTACACATATACAGATGACTGTTCTTCTTGGGATCCTTTTCCCATGTACGTTATGACAGAATGTTGAGTAGTCCTCTCTTGGTATTCTGTAGGTCTTTGGTGATTATATATGTCACCTGTGTTTGTATATGTCTGTTAACCCCGATATCGTAATGAAACCAATCCTCACACCTTTCCATTGGTGAACCATAAGTTTGTTTAATGAATCTGTGATTGCCCTTCTCCGTGGAAATATCTGCCCTGGTATCCATTTTTAGGTAACACCTATAAGTGATATGATATGATATGTGTCTTTCACTTTCTGACTTACTACAAGTCACGTGATTACTTCTAGACTCATCTACGGTGCTGCAAATAGCATTGTGTCCTTTTTTCCCTTGGCTTCTCTTCTGCCTTAGCGGGGTCCATTTTCAACAATGTGATTCCCTGAGGGTTGTGGATTAGCTGACCTGGGCAGCCTTACCCTGCCGGCCCGCCCTCCCCAGGTGTGCCTCCTTGAGGTCAATATAAACAGCGCTCCAGGCAGCAATAGCCCCTGAAGCTGTGCCTGACTCCATATTCTCTGCCCCGTCAGCAGTCTCGGGGCTGTGCTGGTGGGAGGGAGTGAGGGGCCACAGCTTTGTGGGTGGCCCGGTGTGAGTGGGGTTCTGCTGGCCTTTCTGCAGGAGTTGCCAGGCTGCCGCCTGTAAAGAAGAGGATGTGTCACCCATACCTTCCGCTGGAAATTCTCTCCGGACAGAGGTGAGGAAGGAAAAAAGCAGTGGGGGCCGGGACAGGAGGGGTATCTCAGGCAGGGCAATGGAAAGCTTCTGGAAGAGCACCTGGCTCCAAGACCACGCTGGCTGGCCTGCAGGCACCAAGTTGGCCTGCGCGCTGTCGCTGGTGTGGCTCCACGGTCCTTCGTCTAGGCTTTCAAGCCCTTGTACATATTCAGGTGTTTTACCTGGAAAGGGTGGGAACAGTTCAGCAGCAGCTGGCCTGGGGCTCAGCTCACGTTTACTCACAGATGCCTCGGCACGGTCCCCCAGCTTTGCAATGAGGACGCTCCTTGCGTGGGGGGTGGGTTGCTGGCTGTATGGGAGATGGTTCCCCACTTCTGACCAATTTCAGAATTGTTTACCACTGGAGCAAGTGCCGTGATAGGGTTTTCCTCTGTATAACTCGTGGGTTCACTTTTTTTTTTCTTTTATGTTTCAAGTTAGATATTATTCCTCTTTTATGTATTTATAGATATAAGCATGGAAATAATTCATTCCTATAAATACATCTGAGTGATGGGAAGAACTTTTTTCTGTTTTATTTTTAAATTTTATTTTTTAAAATTTTGAAATTTTATTTATTTTTTTATACAGCACGTTATTATTAGTTATGTATTTTATGCATATTCATGTATACAGGTCTATCCCAAACTCCCAACTCATCCCACCACCACCACCCCATGGCTTCCCATACTTGGTGTCTATACGTTTGTTCTCTACCTCTGTGTCTCTATTTCTTCCCTGCAAACCAGTTCATCTGTACCATTTTTAGGCTCCACATATATGCATTAATATACAATATTTGTTTTCCTCTTTCTGACTTACTTCATTCTGTATGACAGTCTCTCGATCCATCGATGTCTCTACAAATGACCCAGTTTCATTCCTTTATATGGCCGAGTCATATTCCATTTCATATATGTACCACATCTTTATCCATTCATCTGTCTGTGGGCATTTAGGTTGCTTCCATTACCTGGCTATTGTAAATAGTGCTGCAACGAACATTGTGGTGAATGTGCCTTTTTGAAATACGGTTTTCTCTGGGTATATGCCCAGAAGTGGGATTGCTGGATCAGATGGTAATTCTATTTCTAGTTTTTTTAAGGAAACTCCATACTGTTCTCCATAGTGACTGTATCAATTTACATTCTCACCCATATTGGAAGAGGGCTCCTTTTGTCCACACCCTCCCCAGAATTGGTTGTTTGTAGATTTTCTGATGATGCCGATTCTACCAGGTGTGAGGTGATACCTCATTGTAGTTTTGATTTGCATTTCTCTAATAATTAGTGCTGTTGAGCAGCTTTTCATGTGCGTCTTGGCCATCTCTGTGTCTCCTTTGAAGAAACGTCTCTTTAGATCTTCTGCCCATTTTTGTATTGGGTTGTTTGTTTTTTTAATATTAAGCTGCATGAGCTGTTTATATATATTGGAGATTAAACCTCTGTCCATTGATTCGTCTGCAACGATTTTCGCCCATTCTGAGGGATGCCTTTTACCATTCCCGTTTTTTTTAACAAAAAAGGAAAGAAAGGAAAAGAAGCAGAACACTAATGTGCGTAAAATATGCCTTTTGAAACGGTCGTTTTGAAATATGGACGTCCTTTGAATTTTTTGGTCGATATGTGACCCCAGGATTTGTTTTCAGGGCAGGTGTCATTTACAGGCCTGCAATGATTTTGAATATCAACTGACCATTAGCGTTGGGATTAAAGCTGCTGTTGTGTGAAACGGCCACAAGGTGGCAGCAGTTCACCCTTACCAAATCTGGTTACTAGGGCAAGAGAGCCTCAGTGGATGTGGTGTTCTAGATTGGAGTTTAGAATGGAATGTACCAGGAGAAAGCCCCTCACGTTTGTCTCACTACTTCTTGTTCGTGTTTTTAATTGAAGTTTTTATTTTTTATTACAGCAAGTTTGATTACAATGTTTGGCTTGTTGTAGGTGTGGAAGATGTGGTTCTTTTACACATATACAGATGACTGTTCTTCTTGGGATCCTTTTCCCATGTACGTTATGACAGAATGTTGAGTAGTCCTCTCTTGGTATTCTGTAGGTCTTTGGTGATTATATATGTCACCTGTGTTTGTATATGTCTGTTAACCCCGATATCGTAATGAAACCAATCCTCACACCTTTCCATTGGTGAACCATAAGTTTGTTTAATGAATCTGTGATTGCCCTTCTCCGTGGAAATATCTGCCCTGGTATCCATTTTTAGGTAACACCTACAAGTGATATGATATGATATGTGTCTTTCACTTTCTGACTTACTACAAGTCACGTGATTACTTCTAGACTCATCTACGGTGCTGCAAATGGCATTGTGTCCTTTTTTCCCTTGGCTTCTCTTCTGCCTTAGCGGGGTCCATTTTCAACAATGTGATTCCCTGAGGGTTGTGGATTAGCTGACCTGGGCAGCCTTACCCTGCCGGGCTGCCCTCCCCAGGTGTGCCTCGTTGAGGTCAATATAAACAGCGTTCCAGGCAGCAGTAGCCTCTGAAGCTGTGCCTGACTCCATATTCTCTGCCCCGTCAGCAGTCTCGGGGCTGTGCTGGTGGGAGGGAGTGAGGGGCCACAGCTTTGTGGGTGGCCCGGTGTGAGTGGGGTTCTGCTGGCCTTTCTGCAGGAGTTGCCAGGCTGCCGCCTGTAAAGAAGAGGATGTGTCACCCTTACCTTCCGCTGGAATTTCTCTCCGGACAGAGGTGAGGAAGGAAAAAAGCAGTGGGGGCCGGGACAGGAGGGGTATCTCAGGCAGGGCAATGGAAAGCTTCTGGAAGAGCGCCAGGGTCCAGGACCACGCTGGCTGGCCTGCAGGCACCAAGTTGGCCTGCGTGCTGTCGCTGGTGTGGCTCCACGGTCCTTCCTCTAGGCTTTCAAGCCCTTGTACATATTCAGGTGTTTTACCTGGAAAGGGTGGGAACAGTTCAGCAGCAGCTGGCCTGGGGCTCAGCTCACGTTTACTCACAGATGCCTCGGCACGGTCCCCCAGCTTTGCAATGAGGACGCTCCTTGCGTGGGGGGTGGGTTGCTGGCTGTATGGGAGATGGTTCCCCACTTCTGACCAATTTCAGAATTGTTTACCACTGGAGCAAGTGCCGTGATAGGGTTTTCCTCTGTATAACTCGTGGGTTCACTTTTTTTTTCTTTTATGTTTCAAGTTAGATGTTATTCCTCTTTTATGTATTTATAGATATAAGCATGGAAATAATTCATTCCTATAAATACATCTGAGTGACGGAAGAACTTTTTTCTGTTTTATTTTTAAATTTTATTTTTTAAAATTTTGAAATTTTATTTATTTTTTTATACAGCACGTTATTATTAGTTATGTATTTTATGCATATACATGTATACAGGTCTATCCCAAACTCCCAACTCATCCCACCACCACCACCCCATGGCTTCCCACACTTGGTGTCTATACGTTTGATCTCTACCTCTGTGTCTCTATTTCTTCCCTGCAAACCAGTTCATCTGTACCATTTTTAGGCTCCACATATATGCATTAATATACAATATTTGTTTTCCTCTTTCTGACTTACTTCATTCTGTATGACAGTCTCTCGATCCATCGATGTCTCTACAAATGACCCAGTTTCATTCCTTTATATGGCCGAGTCATATTCCATTTTATATATGTACCACATCTTTATCCATTCATCTGTCTGTGGGCATTTAGGTTGCTTCCATTACCTGGCTATTGTAAATAGTGCTGCAACGAACATTGTGGTGAATGTGCCTTTTTGAAATACGGTTTTCTCTGGGTATATGCCCAGAAGTGGGATTGCTGGATCAGATGGTAATTCTATTTCTAATTTTTTTAAGGAAACGCCATACTGTTCTCCATAGTGACTGTATCAATTTACATTCCCACCAATAGTGGAAGAGGGTTCCTTTTGTACACACCCTCCCCAGAATTGGTTGTTTGTAGATTTTCTGATGATGCCGATTCTAACAGGTGTGAGGTGATACCTCATTGTAGTTTTGATTTGCATTTCTCTAATAATTAGTGCTGTTGAGCAGCTTTTCATGTGCGTCTTGACCATCTCTGTGTCTCCTTTGAAGAAACGTCTCTTTAGATCTTCTGCCCATTTTTTGGGGGGTTGTTTGTTTTTTTAATATTAAGCTGCATGAGCTGTTTATATATATTGGAGATTAATCCTGTGTCCATTGATTCGTTTGCAACGATTTTCACCCAGCCTGAGGGATGCCTTTTTCCATTCCCGTTTTTTTTAACAAAAAAGGAAAGAAAGGAAAAGAAGCAGAACACTAATGTGCGTAAAATATGCCTTTTGAAACGGTCGTTTTGAAATATGGACGTCCTTTGAAATTTTTGGTCGATATGTGACCCCAGGATTTGTTTTCAGGGCAGGTGTCATTTACAGGCCTGCAATGATTTTGAATATCAACTGACCATTAGCGTTGGGATTAAAGCTGCTGTTGTGTGAAATGGCCACAAGGTGGCAGCAGTTCACCCTTACCAAATCTGGTTACTAGGGCAAGAGAGCCTCAGTGGAAGTGGTGTTCTAGATTCGAATTTAGAATGGAATGTGCCAGGAGAAAGCCCCTCACGTTTGTCTCACTACATCTTGTTCGTTTTTTAATTTAATTTTTTTTTTATTTTTAATTACAGCAAGTTTGATTACAATGTTTGGCTTGTTGTAGGTGTGGAAGATGTGGTTCTTTTACACATATACAGATGTCTGTTCTTCCTGGGATCCTTTTCCCATGTACGTTATGACAGAATGTTGAGTAGTCCTCTCTTGGTATTCTGTAGGTCTTTGGTGATTATATATGTCACCTGTGTTTGTATATGTCTGTTAACCCCGATATCGTAATGAAACCAATCCTCACACCTTTCCATTGGTGAACCATAAGTTTGTTTAATGAAGCTGTGATTGCCCTTCTCCGTGGAAATATCTGCCCTGGTATCCATTTTTAGGTAACACCTCTAAGTGATATGATATGTGTCTTTCACTTTCTGACTTACTACAAGTCACGTGATTACTTCTAGACTCATCTACGGTGCTGCAAATGGCATTGTGTCCTTTTTTCCCTTGGCTTCTCTTCTGCCTTAGCGGGGTCCATTTTCAACAACGTGATTCCCTGAGGGTTGTGGATTAGCTGACCTGGGCAGCCTTACCCTGCTGGCCTGCCCTCCCCAGGTGTGCCTCGTTGAGGTCAATATAAACAGCGTTCCAGGCAGCAGTAGCCTCTGAAGCTGTGCCTGACTCCATATTCTCTGCCCCGTCAGCAGTCTCGGGGCTGTGCTGGTGGGAGGGAGTGAGGGGCCACAGCTTTGTGGGTGGCCCGGTGTGAGTGGGGTTCTGCTGGCCTTTCTGCAGGAGTTGCCAGGCTGCCGCCTATAAAGAAGAGGATGTGTCACCCATACCTTCCGCTGGAATTTCTCTCCGGACAGAGGTGAGGAAGGAAAAAAGCAGTGGGGGCCGGACAGGATGGGTATCTCAGGCAGGGCAATGGAAAGCTTCTGGAAGAGCGCCGGGGCCAGGACCACGCTGGCTGGCCTGCAGGCACCAAGTTGGCCTGTGTGCTGTCGATGGTGTGGCTCCACGGTCCTTCCTGTAGGCTTTCTAGCCCTTGTACATATTCAGGTGTTTTACCTGGAAAGGGTGGGAACAGATCAGAAGCAGCTGGCCTGGGGCTCAGCTCACGTTTACTCACAGATGCCTCGGCACGGTCCCCCAGCTTTGCAATGAGGACGCTCCTTGCGTGGGGGGTGGGTTGCTGGCTGCATGGGAGATGGTTCCCCACCTCTGACCAATTTCAGAATTGTTTACCACTGGAGCAAGTGCCCTGATAGGGTTTTCCTCTGTATAACTCCTGGGTTCAGGTTTTTTTTTTCTTTTATGGTTCAAGTTAGATTTTATTCCCCTTTTATGTATTTATAGATATAAGCATGGAAATAATACTTTCCTATAAATACATCTGTGTGATGGGAAGAATTTTTTCTGTTTTATTTTTAAATTTTATTTTTTAAAATTTTGAAATTTAATTTTATTTATTTTTTTATAGAGCACGTTATTATTAGTTATGTATTTTATGTATATACATGTATACAGGTTAATCCCAAACTCCCAACTCATCCCACCACCACCACCCCATGGCTTCCCACACTTGGTGTCCATACGTTTGTTCTCTACCTCTGTGTCTCTATTTCTTCCCTGCAAACCAGTTCATCTGTACCATTTTTAGGCTCCACATATATGCATTAATATACAATATTTGTTTTCCTCTTTCTGACTTAGTTCATTCTGTATGACAGTCTCTCGATCCATCGATGTCTCTACAAATGACCCAGTTTCATTCCTTTTTATGGCCGAGTCATATTCCATTTTATATATGTACCACATCTTTATCCATTCATCTGTCTGTGGGCATTTAGGTGGCTTCTATTTCCTGGCTATTGTAAATAGTGCTGCAACGAACTTTGTGGTGAATGTGCCTTTTTGAAATACGGTTTTCTCTGGGTATATGCCCAGAAGTGGGATTGCTGGATCAGATGGTAATTCTATTTCTAGTTTTTTTAAGGAAACTCCATACTGTTCTCCATAGTGACTGTATCAATTTACATTCCCACCAATAGTGGAAGAGGGCTCCTTTTGTCCACACCCTCCCCAGAATTGGTTGTTTGTAGATTTTCTGATGATGCCGATTCTAACAGGTGTGAGGTGATACCTCATTGTAGTTTTGATTTGCATTTCTCTAATAATTAGTGCTGTTGAGCAGCTTTTCATGTGTGTCTTGGCCATCTCTGTGTCTCCTTTGAAGAAACGTCTCTTTAGATCTTCTGCCCATTTTTTTTGGGTTGTTTGTTTTTTTAATATTAAGCTGCATGAGCTGTTTATATATATTGGAGATTAAACCTCTCTCCATTGATTCGTCTGCAACGATTTTCGCCCATTCTGAGGGATGCCTTTTTCCATTCCCGTGTTTTTTAACAAAAAAGGAAAGAAAGGAAAAGAAGCAGAACACTAATGTGCGTAAAATATGCCTTTTGAAACGGTCGTTTTGAAATATGGACGTCCTTTGAATTTTTTGGTCGATATATAACCCCAGGATTTGTTTTCAGGGCAGGTGTCATTTACAGGCCTGCAATGATTTTGAATATCAACTGACCATTAGCGTTGGGATTAAAGCTGCTGTTGTGTGAAACGGCCACAAGGTGGCAGCAGTTCACCCTTACCAAATCTGGTTACTAGGGCAAGAGAGCCTCAGTGGAAGTGGTGTTCTAGATTGGAGTTTAGAATGGAATGTACCAGGAGAAAGCCCCTCACGTTTGTCTCACTACTTCTTGTTCGTGTTTTTAATTTAAGTTTTTATTTTTTATTACAGCAAGTTTGATTACAATGTTTGGCTTGTTGTAGGTGTGGAAGATGTGGTTCTTTTACACATATACAGATGACTGTTCTTCTTGGGATCCTTTTCCCATGTACGTTATGACAGAATGTTGAGTAGTCCTCTCTTGGTATTCTGTAGGTCTTTGGTGATTATATATGTCACCTGTGTTTGTATATGTCTGTTAACCCCGATATCGTAATGAAACCAATCCTCACACCTTTCCATTGGTGAACCATAAGTTTGTTTAATGAATCTGTGATTGCCCTTCTCCGTGGAAATATCTGCCCTGGTATCCATTTTTAGGTAACACCTATAAGTGATATGATATGATATGTGTCTTTCACTTTCTGACTTACTACAAGTCACGTGATTACTTCTAGACTCATCTACGGTGCTGCAAATAGCATTGTGTCCTTTTTTCCCTTGGCTTCTCTTCTGCCTTAGCGGGGTCCATTTTCAACAATGTGATTCCCTGAGGGTTGTGGATTAGCTGACCTGGGCAGCCTTACCCTGCCTGCCTGCCCTCCCCAGGTATGCCTCGTTGAGATCAATATTAACAGAGCTCCAGGCAGCAATAGCCCCTGAAGCTGTGCCTGACTCCATATTCTCTGCCCCGTCAGCAGTCTCGGGGCTGTGCTGGTGGGAGGGAGTGAGGGGCCACAGCTTTGTGGGTGGCCCGGTGTGAGTGGGGTTCTGCGGGCCTTTCTGCAGGAGTTGCCAGGCTGCCGCCTGTAAAGAAGAGGATGTGTCACCCATACCTTCCGCTGGAATTTCTCTCCGGACAGAGGTGAGGAAGGAAAAAAGCAGTGGGGGCCGGGACAGGAGGGGTATCTCAGGCAGGGCAATGGAAAGCTTCTGGAAGAGCGCCAGGGTCCAGGACCACGCTGGCTGGCCTGCAGTCACCAAGTTGGCCTGCGTGCTGTCGCTGGTGTGGCTCCACGGTCCTTCCTCTAGGCTTTCAAGCCCTTGTACATATTCAGGTGTTTTACCTGGAAAGGGTGGGAACAGTTCAGCAGCAGCTGGCCTGGGGCTCAGCTCACGTTTACTCACAGATGCCTCGGCATGGTCCCCCAGCTTTGCAATGAGGATGCTCCTTGCGTGGGGGGTGGGTTGCTGGCTGTATGGGAGATGGTTCCCCACCTCTGACCAATTTCAGAATTGTTTACCACTGGAGCAAGTGCCCTGATAGGGTTTTCCTCTGTATAACTCCTGGGTTCAGGTTTTTTTTTTTCTTTTATGGTTCAAGTTAGATTTTATTCCCCTTTTATGTATTTATAGATATAAGCATGGAATTAATTCTTTCCTATAAATACATCTGTGTGATGGGAAGAATTTTTTCTGTTTTATTTTTAAATTTTATTTTTTAAAATTTTGAAATTTAATTTTATTTATGTTTTTATACAGCACGTTATGATTAGTTATGTATTTTATGCATATACATGTATACAGGTCAATCCCAATCTCCCAACTCATCCCACCACCACCACCCCATGGCTTCCCACACTTGGTGTCCATACGTTTGTTCTCTACCTCTGTGTCTCTATTTCTTCCCTGCAAACCAGTTCATCTGTACCATTTTTAGGCTCCACATATATGCATTAATATACAATATTTGTTTTCCTCTTTCTGACTTACTTCATTCTGTATGACAGTCTCTCGATCCATCGATGTCTCTACAAATGACCCAGTTTCATTCCTTTTTATGGCCGAGTCATATTCCATTTTATATATGTACCACATCTTTATCCATTCATCTGTCTGTGGGCATTTAGGTTGCTTCCATTACCTGGCTATTGTAAATAGTGCTGCAACGAACATTGTGGTGAATGTGCCTTTTTGAAATACGGTTTTCTCTGGGTATATGCCCAGAAGTGGGATTGCTGGATCAGATGGTAATTCTATTTCTAGTTTTTTTACGGAAACTCCATACTGTTCTCCATAGTGACTGTATCAATTTACATTCCCACCAATAGTGGAAGAGGGCTCCTTTTGTCCACACCCTCCCCAGAATTGGTTGTTTGTAGATTTTCTGATGATGCCGATTCTAACAGGTGCGAGGTGATACCTCATTGTAGTTTTGATTTGCATTTCTATAATAATTAGTGCTGTTGAGCAGCTTTTCATGTGCATCTTGGCCATCTCTGTGTCTCCTTTGAAGAAACGTCTCTTTAGATCTTCTGCCCATTTTTTTGGGGGTTGTTTGTTTTTTTAATATTAAGCTGCATGAGCTGTTTATATATATTGGAGATTAAACCTGTGTCCATTGATTCGTTTGCAACGATTTTCACCCATCCTGAGGGATGCCTTTTTCCATTCCCGTTTTTTTTAACAAAAAAGGAAAGAAAGGAAAAGAAGCAGAACACTAATGTGCGTAAAATATGCCTTTTGAAACGGTCGTTTTGAAATATGGACGTCCTTTGAATTTTTTGGTCGATATGTGACCCCAGGAATTGTGTTCAGGGCAGGTGTCATTTACAGGCCTGCAATGATTTTGAATATCAACTGACCATTAGTGTTGGGATTAAAGCTGCTGTTGTGTGAAACGGCCACAAGGTGGCAGCAGTTCACCCTTACCAAATCTGGTTACTAGGGCAAGAGAGCCTCAGTGGAAGTGGTGTTCTAGATTGGAGTTTAGAATGGAATGTACCAGGAGAAAGCCCCTCACGTTTGTCTCACTACTTCTTGTTCGTGTTTTTAATTTAAGTTTTTATTTTTTATTACAGCAAGTTTGATTACAATGTTTGGCTTGTTGTAGGTGTGGAAGATGTGGTTCTTTTACACATATACAGATGACTGTTCTTCTTGGGATCCTTTTCCCATGTACGTTATGACAGAATGTTGAGTAGTCCTCTCTTGGTATTCTGTAGGTCTTTGGTGATTATATATGTCACCTGTGTTTGTATATGTCTGTTAACCCCGATATCGTAATGAAACCAATCCTCACACCTTTCCATTGGTGAACCATAAGTTTGTTTAATGAATCTGTGATTGCCCTTCTCCGTGGAAATATCTGCCCTGGTATCCATTTTTAGGTAACACCTATAAGTGATATGATATGATATGTGTCTTTCACTTTCTGACTTACTACAAGTCACGTGATTACTTCTAGACTCATCTACGGTGCTGCAAATGGCATTGTGTCCTTTTTTCCCTTGGCTTCTCTTCTGCCTTAGCGGGGTCCATTTTCAACAATGTGATTCCCTGAGGGTTGTGGATTAGCTGACCTGGGCAGCCTTACCCTGCCGGCCTGCCCTCCCCAGGTGTGCCTCATTGAGGTCAATATAAACAGCGCTCCAGGCAGCAGTAGCCTCTGAAGCTGTGCCTGACTCCATATTCTCTGCCCCGTCAGCAGTCTCGGGGCTGTGCTGGTGGGAGGGAGTGAGGGGCCACAGCTTTGTGGGTGGCCCGGTGTGAGTGGGGTTCTGCTGGCCTTTCTGCAGGAGTTGCCAGGCTGCCGCCTGTAAAGAAGAGGATGTGTCACCCATACCTTCCGCTGGAATTTCTCTCCGGACAGAGGTGAGGAAGGAAAAAAGCAGTGGGGGCCGGGACAGGATGGGTATCTTAGGCAGGATAATGGAAAGCTTCTGGAAGAGCGCCGGGGCCAGGACCACGCTGGCTGGCCTGCAGGCACCAAGTTGGCCTGTGTGCTGTCGATGGTGTGGCTCCACGGTCCTTCCTCTAGGCTTTCAAGCCCTTGTACATATTCAGGTGTTTTACCTGGAAAGGGTGGGAACAGTCCAGCAGCAGCTGGCCTGGGGCTCAGCTCACGTTTACTCACAGATGCCTCGGCACTGTCCCCCAGCTTTGCAATGAGGACGCTCCTTGCGTGGGGGGTGGGTTGCTGGCTGTATGGGAGATGGTTCCCCACCTCTGACCAATTTCAGAATTGTTTACCACTGGAGCAAGTGCCCTGATAGGGTTTTCCTCTGTATAACTCCTGGGTTCAGGATTTTTTTTTCTTTTATGGTTCAAGTTAGATTTTATTCCCCTTTTATGTATTTATAGATATAAGCATGGAAATAATTCTTTCCTATAAATACATCTGTGTGATGGGAAGAATTTTTTCTGTTTTATTTTTAAATTTTATTTTTTAAAATTTTGAAATTTAATTTTATTTATTTTTTTATACAGCACGTTATTATTAGTTATTTATTTTATGTATATACATGTATACAGGTCAATCCCAAACTCCCAACTCATCCCACCACCACCACCCCATGGCTTCCCACACTTGGTGTCCATACGTTTGTTCTCTACATCTGTGTCTCTATTTCTTCCCTGCAAACCAGTTCATCTGTACCATTTTTAGGCTCCACATATATGCATTAATATACAATATTTGTTTTCCTCTTTCTGACTTACTTCATTCTGTATGACAGTCTCTCGATCCATCGATGTCTCTACAAATGACCCAGTTTCATTCCTTTTTACAGCCGAGTCATATTCCATTTTATATATGTACCACATCTTTATCCATTCATCTGTCTGTGGGCATTTAGGTTGCTTCCATTACCTGGCTATTGTAAATAGTGCTGCAACGAACATTGTGGTGAATGTGCCTTTTTGAAATACGGTTTTCTCTGGGTATATGCCCAGAAGTGGGATTGCTGGATCAGATGGTAATTCTATTTCTAGTTTTTTTAAGGAAACTCCATACTGTTCTCCATAGTGACTGTATCAATTTACATTCCCATCAATAGTGGAAGAGGGCTCCTTTTGTCCACACCCTCCCCAGAATTGGTTGTTTGTAGATTTTCTGATGATGCCGATTCTAACAGGTGTGAGGTGATACCTCATTGTAGTTTTGATTTGCATTTCTATAATAATTAGTGCTGTTGAGCAGCTTTTCATGTGCATCTTGGCCATCTCTGTGTCTCCTTTGAAGAAACGTCTCTTTAGATCTTCTGCCCATTTTTTGGGGGGTTGTTTGTTTTTTTAATATTAAGCTGCATGAGCTGTTTATATATATTGGAGATTAAACCTGTGTCCATTGATTCGTTTGCAACGATTTTCACCCATCCTGAGGGATGCCTTTTTCCATTCCCGTTTTTTTTAACAAAAAAGGAAAGAAAGGAAAAGAAGCAGAATACTAATGTGCGTCAAATATGCCTTTTGAAACGGTCGTTTTGAAATATGGACGTCCTTTGAATTTTTTGGTCGATATGTGACCCCAGGATTTGTTTTCAGGGCAGGTGTCATTTATAGGCCTGCAATGATTTTGAATATCAACTGACCATTAGCGCTGGGATTAAAGCTGCTGTTGTGTGAAACGGCCACAAGGTGGCAGCAGTTCACCCTTACCAAATCTGGTTACTAGGGCAAGAGAGCCTCAGTGGAAGTGGTGTTCTAGATTGGAGTTTAGAATGGAATGTACCAGGAGAAAGCCCCTCACGTTTGTCTCACTACTTCTTGTTCGTGTTTTTAATTTAAGTTTTTATTTTTTATTACAGCAAGTTTGATTACAATGTTTGGCTTGTTGTAGGTGTGGAAGATGTGGTTCTTTTACACATATACAGATGACTGTTCTTCTTGGGATCCTTTTCCCATGTACGTTATGACAGAATGTTGAGTAGTCCTCTCTTGGTATTCTGTAGGTCTTTGGTGATTATATATGTCACCTGTGTTTGTATATGTCTGTTAACCCCGATATCGTAATGAAACCAATCCTCACACCTTTCCATTGGTGAACCATAAGTTTGTTTAATGAATCTGTGATTGCCCTTCTCCGTGGAAATATCTGCCCTGGTATCCATTTTTAGGTAACACCTATAAGTGATATGATATGATATGTGTCTTTCACTTTCTGACTTACTACAAGTCACGTGATTACTTCTAGACTCATCTACGGTGCTGCAAATAGCATTGTGTCCTTTTTTCCCTTGGCTTCTCTTCTGCCTTAGCGGGGTCCATTTTCAACAATGTGATTCCCTGAGGGTTGTGGATTAGCTGACCTGGGCAGCCTTACCCTGCCGGCCCGCCCTCCCCAGGTGTGCCTCCTTGAGGTCAATATAAACAGCGCTCCAGGCAGCAATAGCCCCTGAAGCTGTGCCTGACTCCATATTCTCTGCCCCGTCAGCAGTCTCGGGGCTGTGCTGGTGGGAGGGAGTGAGGGGCCACAGCTTTGTGGGTGGCCCGGTGTGAGTGGGGTTCTGCTGGCCTTTCTGCAGGAGTTGCCAGGCTGCCGCCTGTAAAGAAGAGGATGTGTCACCCATACCTTCCGCTGGAATTTCTCTCCGGACAGAGGTGAGGAAGGAAAAAAGCAGTGGGGGCCGGGACAGGAGGGGTATCTCAGGCAGGGCAATGGAAAGCTTCTGGAAGAGCACCAGGCTCCAGGACCACGCTGGCTGGCCTGCAGGCACCAAGTTGGCCTGCGTGCTGTCGCTGGTGTGGCTCCACGGTCCTTCCTCTAGGCTTTCAAGCCCTTGTACATATTCAGGTGTTTTACCTGGAAAGGGTGGGAACAGTTCAGCAGCAGCTGGCCTGGGGCTCAGCTCACGTTTACTCACAGATGCCTCGGCACGGTCCCCCAGCTTTGCAATGAGGACGCTCCTTGCGTGGGGGTTGGGTTGCTGGCTGTATGGGAGATGGTTCCCCACTTCTAACCAATTTCAGAATTGTTTACCACTGGAGCAAGTGCCGTGATAGGGTTTTCCTCTGTATAACTCGTGGGTTCACTTTTTTTTTTCTTTTATGTTTCAAGTTAGATGTTATTCCTCTTTTATGTATTTATAGATATAAGCATGGAAATAATTCATTCCTATAAATACATCTGAGTGATGGGAAGAACTTTTTTCTGTTTTATTTTTAAATTTTATTTTTTAAAATTTTGAAATTTTATTTATTTTTTTATACAGCACGTTATTATTAGTTATGTATTTTATGCATATTCATGTATACAAGTCTATCCCAAACTCCCAACTCATCCCACCACCACCACCCCATGGCTTCCCATACTTGGTGTCTATACGTTTGTTCTCTACCTCTGTGTCTCTATTTCTTCCCTGCAAACCAGTTCATCTGTACCATTTTTAGGCTCCACATATATGCATTAATATACAATATTTGTTTTCCTCTTTCTGACTTACTTCATTCTGTATGACAGTCTCTCGATCCATCGATGTCTCTACAAATGACCCAGTTTCATTCCTTTATATGGCCGAGTCATATTCCATTTCATATATGTACCACATCTTTATCCATTCATCTGTCTGTGGGCATTTAGGTTGCTTCCATTACCTGGCTATTGTAAATAGTGCTGCAACGAACATTGTGGTGAATGTGCCTTTTTGAAATACGGTTTTCTCTGGGTATATGCCCAGAAGTGGGATTGCTGGATCAGATGGTAATTCTATTTCTAGTTTTTTTAAGGAAACTCCATACTGTTCTCCATAGTGACTGTATCAATTTACATTCTCACCCATATTGGAAGAGGGCTCCTTTTGTCCACACCCTCCCCAGAATTGGTTGTTTGTAGATTTTCTGATGATGCCGATTCTACCAGGTGTGAGGTGATACCTCATTGTAGTTTTGATTTGCATTTCTCTAATAATTAGTGCTGTTGAGCAGCTTTTCATGTGCGTCTTGACCATCTCTGTGTCTCCTTTGAAGAAACGTCTCTTTAGATCTTCTGCCCATTTTTTGGGGGGTTGTTTGTTTTTTTAATATTAAGCTGCATGAGCTGTTTATATATATTGGAGATTAATCCTGTGTCCATTGATTCGTTTGCAACGATTTTCACCCAGCCTGAGGGATGCCTTTTTCCATTCCCGTTTTTTTTAACAAAAAAGGAAAGAAAGGAAAAGAAGCAGAACACTAATGTGCGTAAAATATGCCTTTTGAAACGGTCGTTTTGAAATATGGACGTCCTTTGAATTTTTTGGTCGATATGTGACCCCAGGATTTGTTTTCAGGGCAGGTGTCATTTACAGGCCTGCAATGATTTTGAATATCAACTGACCATTAGCGTTGGGATTAAAGCTGCTGTTGTGTGAAATGGCCACAAGGTGGCAGCAGTTCACCCTTACCAAATCTGGTTACTAGGGCAAGAGAGCCTCAGTGGAAGTGGTGTTCTAGATTCGAATTTAGAATGGAATGTACCAGGAGAAAGCCCCTCACGTTTGTCTCACTACATCTTGTTCGTTTTTTAATTTAATTTTTTTTTTATTTTTAATTACAGCAAGTTTGATTACAATGTTTGGCTTGTTGTAGGTGTGGAAGATGTGGTTCTTTTACACATATAGAGATGTCTGTTCTTCCTGGGATCCTTTTCCCAAGTACGTTATGACAGAATGTTGAGTAGTCCTCTCTTGGTATTCTGTAGGTCTTTGGTGATTATATATGTCACCTGTGTTTGTATATGTCTGTTAACCCCGATATCGTAATGAAACCAATCCTCACACCTTTCCATTGGTGAACCATAAGTTTGTTTAATGAAGCTGTGATTGCCCTTCTCCGTGGAAATATCTGCCCTGGTATCCATTTTTAGGTAACACCTCTAAGTGATATGATATGTGTCTTTCACTTTCTGACTTACTACAAGTCACGTGATTACTTCTAGACTCATCTACGGTGCTGCAAATGGCATTTTGTCCTTTTTTCCCTTGGCTTCTCTTCTCCCTTTGCAGGGTCCATTTTCAACAATGTGATTCCCTGAGGGTTGTGGATTAGCTGACCTGGGCAGCCTTACCCTGCCGGCTTGCCCTCCCCAGGTGTGCCTCGTTGAGGTCAATATAAACAGCGCTCCAGGCAGCAGTAGCCTCTGAAGCTGTGCCTGACTCCATATTCTCTGCCCCGTCAGCAGTCTCGGGGCTGTGCTGGTGGGAGGGAGTGAGGGGCCACAGCTTTGTGGGTGGCCCGGTGTGAGTGGGGTTCTGCTGGCCTTTCTGCAGGAGTTGCCAGGCTGCCGCCTGTAAAGAAGAGGATGTGTCACCCATACCTTCCGCTGGAATTTCTCTCCGGACAGAGGTGAGGAAGGAAAATAGCAGTGGGGGCCGGGACAGGATGGGTATCTCAGGCAGGATAATGGAAAGCTTCTGGAAGAGCCCCGGGGCCAGGACCACGCTGGCTGGCCTGCAGGCACCAAGTTGGCCTGTGTGCTGTCGATGGTGTGGCTCCACGGTCCTTCCTCTAGGCTTTCAAGCCCTTGTACATATTCAGGTGTTTTACCTGGAAAGGGTGGGAACAGTCCAACAGCAGCTGGCCTGGGGCTCAGCTCACGTTTACTCACAGATGCCTCGGCACTGTCCCCCAGCTTTGCAATGAGGACGCTCCTTGCGTGGGGGGTGGGTTGCTGGCTGTATGGGAGATGGTTCCCCACCTCTGACCAATTTCAGAATTGTTTACCACTGGAGCAAGTGCCCTGATAGGGTTTTCCTCTGTATACCTCCTGGGTTCAGGTTTTTTTTTTCTTTTATGGTTCAAGTTAGATTTTATTCCCCTTTTATGTATTTATAGATATAAGCATGGAAATAATACTTTCCTATAAATACATCTGTGTGATGGGAAGAATTTTTTCCGTTTTATTTTTAAATTTTATTTTTTAAAATTTTGAAATTTAATTTTATTTATTTTTTTATACAGCACGTTATTATTAGTTATGTATTTTATGTATATACATGTATACAGGTCAATCCCAAACTCCCAACTCATCCCACCACCACCACCCCATGGCTTCCCACACTTGGTGTCCATACGTTTGTTCTCTACATCTGTGTCTCTATTTCTTCCCTGCAAACCAGTTCATCTGTACCATTTTTAGGCTCCACATATATGCATTAATATACAATATTTGTTTTCCTCTTTCTGACTTACTTCATTCTGTATGACAGTCTCTCGATCCATCGATGTCTCTACAAATGACCCAGTTTCATTCCTTTTTATGGCCGAGTCATATTCCATTTTATATATGTACCACATCTTTATCCATTCATCTGTCTGTGGGCATTTAGGTTGCTTCCATTACCTGGCTATTGTAAATAGTGCTGCAACGAACATTGTGGTGAATGTGCCTTTTTGAAATACGGTTTTCTCTGGGTATATGCCCAGAAGTGGGATTGCTGGATCAGATGGTAATTCTATTTCTAGTTTTTTTAAGGAAACTCCATACTGTTCTCCATAGTGACTGTATCAATTTACATTCCCACCAATAGTGGAAGAGGGCTCCTTTTGTCCACACCCTCCCCAGAATTGGTTGTTTGTAGATTTTCTGATGATGCCGATTCTAACAGGTGTGAGGTGATACCTCATTGTAGTTTTGATTTGCATTTCTCTAATAATTAGTGCTGTTGAGCAGCTTTTCATGTGTGTCTTGGCCATCTCTGTGTCTCCTTTGAAGAAACGTCTCTTTAGATCTTCTGCCCATTTTTTTTGGGTTGTTTGTTTTTTTAATATTAAGCTGCATGAGCTGTTTATATATATTGGAGATTAAACCTCTCTCCATTGATTCGTCTGCAACGATTTTCGCCCATTCTGAGGGATGCCTTTTTCCATTCCCGTGTTTTTTAACAAAAAAGGAAAGAAAGGAAAAGAAGCAGAACACTAATGTGCGTAAAATATGCCTTTTGAAACGGTCGTTTTGAAATATGGACGTCCTTTGAATTTTTTGGTCGATATGTAACCCCAGGATTTGTTTTCAGGGCAGGTGTCATTTACAGGCCTGCAATGATTTTGAATATCAACTGACCATTAGCGTTGGGATTAAAGCTGCTGTTGTGTGAAACGGCCACAAGGTGGCAGCAGTTCACCCTTACCAAATCTGGTTACTAGGGCAAGAGAGCCTCAGTGGAAGTGGTGTTCTAGATTGGAGTTTAGAATGGAATGTACCAGGAGAAAGCCCCTCACGTTTGTCTCACTACTTCTTGTTCGTGTTTTTAATTTAAGTTTTTATTTTTTATTACAGCAAGTTTGATTACAATGTTTGGCTTGTTGTAGGTGTGGAAGATGTGGTTCTTTTACACATATACAGATGACTGTTCTTCTTGGGATCCTTTTCCCATGTCCGTTATGACAGAATGTTGAGTAGTCCTCTCTTGGTATTCTGTAGGTCTTTGGTGATTATATATGTCACCTGTGTTTGTATATGTCTGTTAACCCCGATATCGTAATGAAACCAATCCTCACACCTTTCCATTGGTGAACCATAAGTTTGTTTAATGAATCTGTGATTGCCCTTCTCCGTGGAAATATCTGCCCTGGTATCCATTTTTAGGTAACACCTACAAGTGATATGATATGATATGTGTCTTTCACTTTCTGACTTACTACAAGTCACGTGATTACTTCTAGACTCATCTACGGTGCTGCAAATGGCATTGTGTCCTTTTTTCCCTTGGCTTCTCTTCTGCCTTAGCGGGGTCCATTTTCAACAATGTGATTCCCTGAGGGTTGGGGATTAGCTGACCTGGGCAGCCTTACCCTGCCGGCCCGCCGTCCCCAGGTGTGCCTCCTAGAGGTCAATATAAACAGCGCTCCAGTGAGCAATAGCCCCTGAAGCTGTGCCTGACTCCATATTCTCTGCCCCGTCAGCAGTCTCGGGGCTGTGCTGGTGGGAGGGAGTGAGGGGCCACAGCTTTGTGGGTGGCCCGGTGTGAGTGGGATTCTGCTGGCCTTTCTGCTGGAGTTGCCAGGCTGCCGCCTGTAAAGAAGAGGATGTGTCACCCATACCTTCGGCTGGAATTTCTCTCCGGACAGAGGTGAGGAAGGAAAAAAGCAGTGGGGGCCGGGACAGGAGGGGTATCTCAGGCAGGGCAATGGAAAGCTTCTGGAAGAGCACCAGGCTCCAGGACCACGCTGGCTGTCCTGCAGGCACCAAGTTGGCCTGCGTGCTGTCGCTGGTGTGGCTCCACGGTCCTTCCTCTAGGCTTTCAAGCCCTTGTACATATTCAGGTGTTTTACCTGGAAAGGGTGGGAACAGTTCACCAGCAGCTGGCCTGGGGCTCATCTCACGTTTACTCACAGATGCCTCGGCACGGTCCCCCAGCTTTGCAATGAGGACGCTCCTTGCGTGGGGGGTGGGTTGCTGGCTGTATGGGAGATGGTTCCCCACTTCTGACCAATTTCAGAATTGTTTACCACTGGAGCAAGTGCCGTGATAGGGTTTTCCTCTGTATAACTCGTGGGTTCACTTTTTTTTTCTTTTATGTTTCAAGTTAGATGTTATTCCTCTTTTATGTATTTATAGATATAAGCATGGAAATAATTCATTCCTATAAATACATCTGTGTGACGGGAAGAATTTTTTCTGTTTTATTTTTAAATTTTGTTTTTTAAAATTTTGAAATTTAATTTTATTTATGATTTTATACATAACGTTATTATTAGTTATGTATTTTATGCATATACATGTATACAGGTCAATCCCAATCTCCCAACTCATCCCACCACCACCACCCCATGGATTCCCACACTTGGTTTCCATACGTTTGTTCTCTACCTCTGTGTCTCTATTTCTTCCCTGCAAACCAGTTCATCTGTACCATTTTTAGGCTCCACATATATGCATTAATATACAATATTTGTTTTCCTCTTTCTGACTTACTTCATTCTGTATGACAGTCTCTCGATCCATCGATGTCTCTACAAATGACCCAGTTTCATTCCTTTTTATGGTCGAGTCATATTCCATTTTATATATGTACCACATCTTTATCCATTCATCTGTCTGTGGGCATTTAGGTTGCTTCCATTACCTGGCTATTGTAAATAGTGCTGCAACAAACATTGTGGTGAATATGCCCTTTTGAAATTCGGTTTTCTCTGGGTATATGCCCAGAAGTGGGATTGCTGGATCAGATGGTAATTCTATTTCTAGTTTTTTTAAAGAAACTCCATACTGTTTTCCATAGTGACTGTATCAATTTACATTCCCACCAATAGTGGAAGAGGGCTCCTTTTGTCCACACCCTCCCCAGAATTGGTTGTTTGTAGATTTTCTGATGATGCCGATTCTAACAGGTGAGAGGTGATACCTCATTGTAGTTTTGATTTGCATTTCTCTAATAATTAGTGCTGTTGAGCAGCTTTTCATGTGCGTCTTGACCATCTCTGTGTCTCCTTTGAAGAAACGTCTCTTTAGATCTTCTGCCCATTTTTTTTGGAATGTTTGTTTTTTTAATATTAAGCTGCATGAGCTGTTTATATATATTGGAGATTAAACCTGTGTCCATTGATTCGTTTGCAACGATTTTCACCCATCCTGAGGGATGCCTTTTACCATTCCCGTTTTTTTTAACAAAAAAGGAAAGAAAGGAAAAGAAGCAGAACACTAATGTGCGTAAAATATGCCTTTTGAAACGGTCGTTTTGAAATATGGACGTCCTTTGAATTTTTTGGTCGATATGTGACCCCAGGATTTGTTTTCAGGGCAGGTGTCATTTACAGGCCTGCAATGATTTTGAATATCAACTGACCATTAGCGTTGGGATTAAAGCTGCTGTTGTGTGAAACGGCCACAAGGTGGCAGCAGTTCACCCTTACCAAATCTGGTTACTAGGGCAAGAGAGCCTCAGTGGAAGTGGTGTTCTAGATTGGAGTTTAGAATGGAATGTACCAGGAGAAAGCCCCTCACGTTTGTCTCACTACTTCTTGTTCGTGTTTTTAATTTAAGTTTTTATTTTTTATTACAGCAAGTTTGATTACAATGTTTGGCTTGTTGTAGGTGTGGAAGATGTGGTTCTTTTACACATATACAGATGACTGTTCTTCTTGGGATCCTTTTCCCATGTACGTTATGACAGAATGTTGAGTAGTCCTCTCTTGGTATTCTGTAGGTCTTTGGTGATTATATATGTCACCTGTGTTTGTATATGTCTGTTAACCCCGATATCGTAATGAAACCAATCCTCACACCTTTCCATTGGTGAACCATAAGTTTGTTTAATGAATCTGTGATTGCCCTTCTCCGTGGAAATATCTGCCCTGGTATCCATTTTTAGGTAACACCTACAAGTGATATGATATGATATGTGTCTTTCACTTTCTGACTTACTACAAGTCACGTGATTACTTCTAGACTCATCTATGGTGCTGCAAATGGCATTGTGTCCTTTTTTCCCTTGGCTTCTCTTCTGCCTTAGCGGGGTCCATTTTCAACAATGTGATTCCCTGAGGGTTGTGGATTAGCTGACCTGGGCAGCCTTACCCTGCCGGCCCGCCGTCCCCAGGTGTGCCTCCTTGAGGTCAATATAAACAGCGCTCCAGTGAGCAATAGCCCCTGAAGCTGTGCCTGACTCCATATTCTCTGCCCCGTCAGCAGTCTCGGGGCTGTGCTGGTGGGAGGGGGTGAGGGGCCACAGCTTTGTGGGTGGCCCGGTGTGAGTGGGGTTCTGCTGGCCTTTCTGCAGGAGTTGCCAGGCTGCCGCCTGTAAAGAAGAGGATGTGTCACCCTTACCTTCCGCTGGAATTTCTCTCCGGACAGAGGTGAGGAAGGAAAAAAGCAGTGGGGGCCGGGACAGGAGGGGTATCTCAGGCAGGGCAATGGAAAGCTTCTGGAAGAGCACCAGGCTCCAGGACCACGCTGGCTGGCCTGCAGGCACCAAGTTGGCCTGCGTGCTGTCGCTGGTGTGGCTCCACGGTCCTTCCTCTAGGCTTTCAAGCCCTTGTACATATTCAGGTGTTTTACCTGGAAAGGGTGGGAACAGTTCAGCAGCAGCTGGCCTGGGGCTCAGCTCACGTTTACTCACAGATGCCTCGGCACTGTCCCCCAGCTTTGCAATGAGGACGCTCCTTGCGTGGGGGGTGGGTTGCTGGCTGTATGGGAGATGGTTCCCCACTTCTGACCAATTTCAGAATTGTTTACCACTGGAGCAAGTGCCGTGATAGGGTTTTCCTCTGTATAACTCGTGGGTTCACTTTTTTTTTCTTTTATGTTTCAAGTTAGATGTTATTCCTCTTTTATGTATTTATAGATATAAGCATGGAAATAATTCATTCCTATAAATACATCTGAGTGACGGAAGAACTTTTTTCTGTTTTATTTTTAAATTTTATTTTTTAAAATTTTGAAATTTTATTTATTTTTTTATACAGCACGTTATTATTAGTTATGTATTTTATGCATATACATGTATACAGGTCTATCCCAAACTCCCAAATCATCCCACCACCACCACCCCATGGCTTCCCACACTTGGTGTCTATACGTTTGATCTCTACCTCTGTGTCTCTATTTCTTCCCTGCAAACCAGTTCATCTGTACCATTTTTAGGCTCCACATATATGCATTAATATACAATATTTGTTTTCCTGTTTCTGACTTACTTCATTCTGTATGACAGTCTCTCGATCCATCGATGTCTCTACAAATGACCCAGTTTCATTCCTTTATATGGCCGAGTCATATTCCATTTTATATATGTACCACATCTTTATCCATTCATCTGTCTGTGGGCATTTAGGTTGCTTCCATTACCTGGCTATTGTAAATAGTGCTGCAACGAACATTGTGGTGAATGTGCCTTTTTGAAATACGGTTTTCTCTAGGTATATGCCCAGAAGTGGGATTGCTGGATCAGATGGTAATTCTATTTCTAATTTTTTTAAGGAAACGCCATACTGTTCTCCATAGTGACTGTATCAATTTACATTCTCACCCATAGTGGAAGAGGGCTCCTTTTGTCCACACCCTCCCCAGAATTGGTTGTTTGTAGATTTTCTGATGATGCCGATTCTACCAGGTGTGAGGTGATACCTCATTGTAGTTTTGATTTGCATTTCTCTAATAATTAGTGCTGTTGAGCAGCTTTTCATGTGCGTCTTGACCATCTCTGTGTCTCCTTTGAAGAAACGTCTCTTTAGATCTTCTGCCCATTTTTTGGGGGGTTGTTTGTTTTTTTAATATTAAGCTGCATGAGCTGTTTATATATATTGGAGATTAATCCTGTGTCCATTGATTCGTTTGCAACGATTTTCACCCAGCCTGAGGGATGCCTTTTTCCATTCCCATTTTTTTTAACAAAAAAGGAAAGAAAGGAAAAGAAGCAGAACACTAATGTGCGTAAAATATGCCTTTTGAAACGGTCGTTTTGAAATATGGACGTCCTTTGAATTTTTTGGTCGATATGTGACCCCAGGATTTGTTTTCAGGGCAGGTGTCATTTACAGGCCTGCAATGATTTTGAATATCAACTGACCATTAGCATTGGGATTAAAGCTGCTGTTGTGTGAAATGGCCACAAGGTGGCAGCAGTTCACCCTTACCAAATCTGGTTACTAGGGCAAGAGAGCCTCAGTGGAAGTGGTGTTCTAGATTCGAATTTAGAATGGAATGTGCCAGGAGAAAGCCCCTCACGTTTGTCTCACTACATCTTGTTCGTTTTTTAATTTAATTTTTTTTTTATTTTTAATTACAGCAAGTTTGATTACAATGTTTGGCTTGTTGTAGGTGTGGAAGATGTGGTTCTTTTACACATATACAGATGTCTGTTCTTCCTGGGATCCTTTTCCCATGTACGTTATGAGAGAATGTTGAGTAGTCCTCTCTTGGTATTCTGTAGGTCTTTGGTGATTATATATGTCACCTGTGTTTGTATATGTCTGTTAACCCCGATATCGAAATGAAACCAATCCTCACACCTTTCCATTGGTGAACCATAAGTTTGTTTAATGAAGCTGTGATTGCCCTTCTCCGTGGAAATATCTGCCCTGGTATCCATTTTTAGGTAACACCTCTAAGTGATATGATATGTGTCTTTCACTTTCTGACTTACTACAAGTCACGTGATTACTTCTAGACTCATCTACGGTGCTGCAAATGGCATTGTGTCCTTTTTTCCCTTGGCTTCTCTTCTGCCTTAGCGGGGTCCATTTTCAACAATGTGATTCCCTGAGGGTTGTGGATTAGCTGACCTGGGCAGCCTTACCCTGCCGGCCTGCCCTCCCCAGGTGTGCCTCGTTGAGGTCAATATAAACAGCGTTCCAGGCAGCAGTAGCCTCTGAAGCTGTGCCTGACTCCATATTCTCTGCCCCGTCAGCAGTCTCGGGGCTGTGCTGGTGGGAGGGAGTGAGGGGCCACAGCTTTGTGGGTGGCCCGGTGTGAGTGGGGTTCTGCTGGCCTTTCTGCAGGAGTTGCCAGGCTGCCGCCTATAAAGAAGAGGATGTGTCACCCATACCTTCCGCTGGAATTTCTCTCCGGACAGAGGTGAGGAAGGAAAAAAGCAGTGGGGGCCGGGACAGGATGGGTATCTCAGGCAGGGCAATGGAAAGCTTCTGGAAGAGCGCCGGGGCCAGGACCACGCTGGCTGGCCTGCAGGCACCAAGTTGGCCTGTGTGCTGTCGATGGTGTGGCTCCACGGTCCTTCCTCTAGGCTTTCTAGCCCTTGTACATATTCAGGTGTTTTACCTGGAAAGGGTGGGAACAGATCAGAAGCAGCTGGCCTGGGGCTCAGCTCACGTTTACTCACAGATGCCTCGGCACGGTCCCCCAGCTTTGCAATGAGGACGCTCCTTGCGTGGGGGGTGGGTTGCTGGCTGTATGGGAGATGGTTCCCCACCTCTGACCAATTTCAGAATTGTTTACCACTGGAGCAAGTGCCCTGATAGGGTTTTCCTCTGTATAACTCCTGGGTTCAGGTTTTTTTTTTCTTTTATGGTTCAAGTTAGATTTTATTCCCCTTTTATGTATTTATAGATATAAGCATGGAAATAATACTTTCCTATAAATACATCTGTGTGATGGGAAGAATTTTTTCTGTTTTATTTTTAAATTTTATTTTTTAAAATTTTGAAATTTAATTTTATTTATGTTTTTATACAGCACGTTATTATTAGTTATGTATATTATGTATATACATGTATACAGGTCAATCCCAAACTCCCAACTCATCCCACCACCACCACCCCATGGCTTCCCACACTTGGTGTCCATACGTTTGTTCTCTACCTCTGTGTCTCTATTTCTTCCCTGCAAACCAGTTCATCTGTACCATTTTTAGGCTCCACATATATGCATTAATATACAATATTTGTTTTCCTCTTTCTGACTTACTTCATTCTGTATGACAGTCTCTCGATCCATCGATGTCTCTACAAATGACCCAGTTTCATTCCTTTTTATGGCCGAGTCATATTCCATTTTATATATGTACCACATCTTTATCCATTCATCTGTCTGTGGGCATTTAGGTTGCTTCCATTACCTGGCTATTGTAAATAGTGCTGCAACGAACATTGTGGTGAATGTGCCTTTTTGAAATACGGTTTTCTCTGGGTATATGCCCAGAAGTGGGATTGCTGGATCAGATGGTAATTCTATTTCTAGTTTTTTTAAGGAAACTCCATACTGTTCTCCATAGTGACTGTATCAATTTACATTCCCACCAATAGTGGAAGAGGGCTCCTTTTGTCCACACCCTCCCCAGAATTGGTTGTTTGTAGATTTTCTGATGATGCCGATTCTAACAGGTGTGAGGTGATACCTCATTGTAGTTTTGATTTGCATTTCTCTAATAATTAGTGCTGTTGAGCAGCTTTTCATGTGTGTCTTGGCCATCTCTGTGTCTCCTTTGAAGAAACGTCTCTTTAGATCTTCTGCCCATTTTTTTTGGGTTGTTTGTTTTTTTAATATTAAGCTGCATGAGCTGTTTATATATATTGGAGATTAAACCTCTCTCCATTGATTCGTCTGCAACGATTTTCGCCCATTCTGAGGGATGCCTTTTTCCATTCCCGTGTTTTTTAACAAAAAAGGAAAGAAAGGAAAAGAAGCAGAACACTAATGTGCGTAAAATATGCCTTTTGAAACGGTCGTTTTGAAATATGGACGTCCTTTGAATTTTTTGGTCGATATGTAACCCCAGGATTTGTTTTCAGGGCAGGTGTCATTTACAGGCCTGCAATGATTTTGAATATCAACTGACCATTAGCGTTGGGATTAAAGCTGCTGTTGTGTGAAACGGCCACAAGGTGGCAGCAGTTCACCCTTACCAAATCTGGTTACTAGGGCAAGAGAGCCTCAGTGGAAGTGGTGTTCTAGATTGGAGTTTAGAATGGAATGTACCAGGAGAAAGCCCCTCACGTTTGTCTCACTACTTCTTGTTCGTGTTTTTAATTTAAGTTTTTATTTTTTATTACAGCAAGTTTGATTACAATGTTTGGCTTGTTGTAGGTGTGGAAGATGTGGTTCTTTTACACATATACAGATGACTGTTCTTCTTGGGATCCTTTTCCCATGTACGTTATGACAGAATGTTGAGTAGTCCTCTCTTGGTATTCTGTAGGTCTTTGGTGATTATATATGTCACCTGTGTTTGTATATGTCTGTTAACCCCGATATCGTAATGAAACCAATCCTCACACCTTTCCATTGGTGAACCATAAGTTTGTTTAATGAATCTGTGATTGCCCTTCTCCGTGGAAATATCTGCCCTGGTATCCATTTTTAGGTAACACCTACAAGTGATATGATATGATATGTGTCTTTCACTTTCTGACTTACTACAAGTCACGTGATTACTTCTAGACTCATCTACGGTGCTGCAAATGGCATTGTGTCCTTTTTTCCCTTGGCTTCTCTTCTGCCTTAGCGGGGTCCATTTTCAACAATGTAATTCCCTGAGGGTTGTGGATTAGCTGACCTGGGCAGCCTTACCCTGCCTGCCTGCCCTCCCCAGGTATGCCTCGTTGAGATCAATATTAACAGAGCTCCAGGCAGCAATAGCCCCTGAAGCTGTGCCTGACTCCATATTCTCTGCCCCGTCAGCAGTCTCGGGGCTGTGCTGGTGGGAGGGAGTGAGGGGCCACAGCTTTGTGGGTGGCCCGGTGTGAGTGGGGTTCTGCGGGCCTTTCTGCAGGAGTTGCCAGGCTGCCGCCTGTAAAGAAGAGTATGTGTCACCCATACCTTCCGCTGGAATTTCTCTCCGGACAGAGGTGAGGAAGGAAAAAAGCAGTGGGGGCCGGGACAGGAGGGGTATCTCAGGCAGGGCAATGGAAAGCTTCTGGAAGAGCGCCAGGGTCCAGGACCACGCTGGCTGGCCTGCAGGCACCAAGTTGGCCTGCGTGCTGTCGCTGGTGTGGCTCCACGGTCCTTCCTCTAGGCTTTCAAGCCCTTGTACATATTCAGGTGTTTTACCTGGAAAGGGTGGGAACAGTTCAGCAGCAGCTGGCCTGGGGCTCAGCTCACGTTTACTCACAGATGCCTCGGCACGGTCCCCCAGCTTTGCAATGAGGACGCTCCTTGCTTGGGGGGTGGGTTGCTGGCTGTATGGGAGATGGTTCCCCACCTCTGACCAATTTCAGAATTGTTTACCACTGGAGCAAGTGCCCTGATAGGGTTTTCCTCTGTATAACTCCTGGGTTCAGGATTTTTTTTTCTTTTATGGTTCAAGTTAGATTTTATTCCCCTTTTATGTATTTATAGATATAAGCATGGAATTAATTCTTTCCTATAAATACATCTGTGTGATGGGAAGAATTTTTTCTGTTTTATTTTTAAATTTTATTTTTTAAAATTTTGAAATTTAATTTTATTTATGTTTTTATACAGCACGTTATTATTAGTTATGTATTTTATGCATATACATGTATACAGGTCAATCCCAATCTCCCAACTCATCCCACCACCACCACCCCATGGCTTCCCACACTTGGTGTCCATACGTTTGTTCTCTACCTCTGTGTCTCTATTTCTTCCCTGCAAACCAGTTCATCTGTACCATTTTTAGGCTCCACATATATGCATTAATATACAATATTTGTTTTCCTCTTTCTGACTTACTTCATTCTGTATGACAGTCTCTCGATCCATCGATGTCTCTACAAATGACCCAGTTTCATTCCTTTTTATGGCCGAGTCATATTCCATTTTATATATGTACCACATCTTTATCCATTCATCTGTCTGTGGGCATTTAGGTTGCTTCCATTACCTGGCTATTGTAAATAGTGCTGCAACGAACATTGTGGTGAATGTGCCTTTTTGAAATACGGTTTTCTCTGGGTATATGCCCAGAAGTGGGATTGCTGGATCAGATGGTAATTCTATTTCTAGTTTTTTTAAGGAAACTCCATACTGTTCTCCATAGTGACTGTATCAATTTACATTCCCACCAATAGTGGAAGAGGGCTCCTTTTGTCCACACCCTCCCCAGAATTGGTTGTTTGTAGATTTTCTGATGATGCCGATTCTAACAGGTGCGAGGTGATACCTCATTGTAGTTTTGATTTGCATTTCTATAATAATTAGTGCTGTTGAGCAGCTTTTCATGTGCATCTTGGCCATCTCTGTGTCTCCTTTGAAGAAACGTCTCTTTAGATCTTCTGCCCATTTTTTGGGGGGTTGTTTGTTTTTTTAATATTAAGCTGCATGAGCTGTTTATATATATTGGAGATTAAACCTGTGTCCATTGATTCGTTTGCAACGATTTTCACCCATCCTGAGGGATGCCTTTTTCCATTCCCGTTTTTTTTAACAAAAAAGGAAAGAAAGGAAAAGAAGCAGAACACTAATGTGCGTAAAATATGCCTTTTGAAACGGTCGTTTTGAAATATGGACGTCCTTTGAATTTTTTGGTCGATATGTGACCCCAGGAATTGTGTTCAGGGCAGGTGTCATTTACAGGCCTGCAATGATTTTGAATATCAACTGACCATTAGTGTTGGGATTAAAGCTGCTGTTGTGTGAAACGGCCACAAGGTGGCAGCAGTTCACCCTTACCAAATCTGGTTACTAGGGCAAGAGAGCCTCAGTGGAAGTGGTGTTCTAGATTGGAGTTTAGAATGGAATGTACCAGGAGAAAGCCCCTCACGTTTGTCTCACTACTTCTTGTTCGTGTTTTTAATTTAAGTTTTTATTTTTTATTACAGCAAGTTTGATTACAATGTTTGGCTTGTTGTAGGTGTGGAAGATGTGGTTCTTTTACACATATACAGATGACTGTTCTTCTTGGGATCCTTTTCCCATGTACGTTATGACAGAATGTTGAGTAGTCCTCTCTTGGTATTCTGTAGGTCTTTGGTGATTATATATGTCACCTGTGTTTGTATATATCTGTTAACCCCGATATCGTAATGAAACCAATCCTCACACCTTTCCATTGGTGAACCATAAGTTTGTTTAATGAATCTGTGATTGCCCTTCTCCGTGGAAATATCTGCCCTGGTATCCATTTTTAGGTAACACCTATAAGTGATATGATATGATATGTGTCTTTCACTTTCTGACTTACTACAAGTCACGTGATTACTTCTAGACTCATCTACGGTGCTGCAAATGGCATTGTGTCCTTTTTTCCCTTGGCTTCTCTTCTGCCTTAGCGGGGTCCATTTTCAACAATGTGATTCCCTGAGGGTTGTGGATTAGCTGACCTGGGCAGCCTTACCCTGCCGGCCTGCCCTCCCCAGGTGTGCCTCGTTGAGGTCAATATAAACAGCGTTCCAGGCAGCAGTAGCCTCTGAAGCTGTGCCTGACTCCATATTCTCTGCCCCGTCAGCAGTCTCGGGGCTGTGCTGGTGGGAGGGAGTGAGGGGCCACAGCTTTGTGGGTGGCCCGGTGTGAGTGGGGTTCTGCTGGCCTTTCTGCAGGAGTTGCCAGGCTGCCGCCTGTAAAGAAGAGTATGTGTCACCCATACCTTCCACTGGAATTTCTCTCCGGACAGAGGTGAGGAAGGAAAAAAGCAGTGGGGGCCGGGACAGGATGGGTATCTTAGGCAGGATAATGGAAAGCTTCTGGAAGAGCGCCGGGGCCAGGACCACGCTGGCTGGCCTGCAGGCACCAAGTTGGCCTGTGTGCTGTCGATGGTGTGGCTCCACGGTCCTTCCTCTAGGCTTTCAAGCCCTTGTACATATTCAGGTGTTTTACCTGGAAAGGGTGGGAACAGTCCAGCAGCAGCTGGCCTGGGGCTCAGCTCACGTTTACTCACAGATGCCTCGGCACTGTCCCCCAGCTTTGCAATGAGGACGCTCCTTGCGTGGGGGGTGGGTTGCTGGCTGTATGGGAGATGGTTCCCCACCTCTGACCAATTTCAGAATTGTTTACCACTGGAGCAAGTGCCCTGATAAGGTTTTCCTCTGTATAACTCCTGGGTTCAGGATTTTTTTTTCTTTTATGGTTCAAGTTAGATTTTATTCCCCTTTTATGTATTTATAGATATAAGCATGGAAATAATTCTTTCCTATAAATACATCTGTGTGATGGGAAGAATTTTTTCTGTTTTATTTTTAAATTTTATTTTTTAAAATTTTGAAATTTAATTTTATTTATTTTTTTATACAGCACGTTATTATTAGTTATGTATTTTATGTATATACATGTATACAGGTCAATCCCAAACTCCCAACTCATCCCACCACCACCACCCCATGGCTTCCCACACTTGGTGTCCATACGTTTGTTCTCTACATCTGTGTCTCTATTTCTTCCCTGCAAACCAGTTCATCTGTACCATTTTTAGGCTCCACATATATGCATTAATATACAATATTTGTTTTCCTCTTTCTGACTTACTTCATTCTGTATGACAGTCTCTCGATCCATCGATGTCTCTACAAATGACCCAGTTTCATTCCTTTTTATGGCCGAGTCATATTCCATTTTATATATGTACCACATCTTTATCCATTCATCTGTCTGTGGGCATTTAGGTTGCTTCCATTACCTGGCTATTGTAAATAGTGCTGCAACGAACATTGTGGTGAATGTGCCTTTTTGAAATACGGTTTTCTCTGGGTATATGCCCAGAAGTGGGATTGCTGGATCAGATGGTAATTCTATTTCTAGTTTTTTTAAGGAAACTCCATACTGTTCTCCATAGTGACTGTATCAATTTACATTCCCACCAATAGTGGAAGAGGGCTCCTTTTGTCCACACCCTCCCCAGAATTGGTTGTTTGTAGATTTTCTGATGATGCCGATTCTAACAGGTGTGAGGTGATACCTCATTGTAGTTTTGATTTGCATTTCTCTAATAATTAGTGCTGTTGAGCAGCTTTTCATGTGCGTCTTGGCCATCTCTGTGTCTCCTTTGAAGAAACGTCTCTTTAGATCTTCTGCCCATTTTTTTGGGGTTGTTTGTTTTTTTAATATTAAGCTGCATGAGCTCTTTATATATATTGGAGATTAAACCTCTGTCCATTGATTCGTCTGCAACGATTTTCGCCCATTCTGAGGGATGCCTTTTTCCATTCCCGTGTTTTTTAACAAAAAAGGAAAGAAAGGAAAAGAAGCAGAACACGAATGTGCGTAAAATATGCCTTTTGAAACGGTGGTTTTGAAATATGGACGTCCTTTGAAATTTTTTGTCGATATGTGACCCCAGGATTTGTTTTCAGGGCAGGTGTCATTTACAGGCCTGCAATGATTTTGAATATCAACTGACCATTAGCGTTGGGATTAAAGCTGCTGTTGTGTGAAACGGCCACAAGGTGGCAGCAGTTCACCCTTACCAAATCTGGTTACTAGGGCAAGAGAGCCTCTGTGGAAGTGGTGTTCTAGATTGGAGTTTAGAATGGAATGTGCCAGGAGAAAGCCCCTCACGTTTGTCTCACTATTTCTTGTTCGTGTTTTTAATTTAAGTTTTTATTTTTTATTACAGCAAGTTTGATTACAATGTTTGGCTTGTTGTAGGTGTGGAAGATGTGGTTCTTTTACACATATACAGATGACTGTTCTTCTTGGGATCCTTTTCCCATGTACGTTATGACAGAATGTTGAGTAGTCCTCTCTTGGTATTCTGTAGGTCTTTGGTGATTATATATGTCACCTGTGTTTGTATATATCTGTTAACCCCGATATCGTAATGAAACCAATCCTCACACCTTTCCATTGGTGAACCATAAGTTTGTTTAATGAATCTGTGATTGCCCTTCTCCGTGGAAATATCTGCCCTGGTATCCATTTTTAGGTAACACCTATAAGTGATATGATATGATATGTGTCTTTCACTTTCTGACTTACTACAAGTCACGTGATTACTTCTAGACTCATCTACGGTGCTGCAAATGGCATTGTGTCCTTTTTTCCCTTGGCTTCTCTTCTGCCTTAGCGGGGTCCATTTTCAACAATGTGATTCCCTGAGGGTTGTGGATTAGCTGACCTGGGCAGCCTTTACCTGCCGGCCCACCCTCCCCAGGTGTGCCTCGTTGAGGTCAATATAAACAGAGCTCCAGGCAGCAATAGCTCCTGAAGCTGTGCCTGACTCCATATTCTCTGCCCCGTCAGCAGTCTCGGGGCTGTGCTGGTGGGAGGGAGTGAGGGGCCACAGCTTTGTGGGTGGCCCGGTGTGAGTGGGGTTCTGCTGGCCTTTCTGCAGGAGTTGCCAGGCTGCCGCCTGTAAAGAAGAGTATGTGTCACCCATACCTTCCACTGGAATTTCTCTCCGGACAGAGGTGAGGAAGGAAAAAAGCAGTGGGGGCCGGGACAGGATGGGTATCTTAGGCAGGATAATGGAAAGCTTCTGGAAGAGCGCCGGGGCCAGGACCACGCTGGCTGGCCTGCAGGCACCAAGTTGGCCTGTGTGCTGTCGATGGTGTGGCTCCACGGTCCTTCCTCTAGGCTTTCAAGCCCTTGTACATATTCAGGTGTTTTACCTGGAAAGGGTGGGAACAGTCCAGCAGCAGCTGGCCTGGGGCTCAGCTCACGTTTACTCACAGATGCCTCGGCACTGTCCCCCAGCTTTGCAATGAGGACGCTCCTTGCGTGGGGGGTGGGTTGCTGGCTGTATGGGAGATGGTTCCCCACCTCTGACCAATTTCAGAATTGTTTACCACTGGAGCAAGTGCCCTGATAAGGTTTTCCTCTGTATAACTCCTGGGTTCAGGATTTTTTTTTCTTTTATGGTTCAAGTTAGATTTTATTCCCCTTTTATGTATTTATAGATATAAGCATGGAAATAATTCTTTCCTATAAATACATCTGTGTGATGGGAAGAATTTTTTCTGTTTTATTTTTAAATTTTATTTTTTAAAATTTTGAAATTTAATTTTATTTATTTTTTTATACAGCACGTTATTATTAGTTATGTATTTTATGTATATACATGTATACAGGTCAATCCCAAACTCCCAACTCATCCCACCACCACCACCCCATGGCTTCCCACACTTGGTGTCCATACGTTTGTTCTCTACATCTGTGTCTCTATTTCTTCCCTGCAAACCAGTTCATCTGTACCATTTTTAGGCTCCACATATATGCATTAATATACAATATTTGTTTTCCTCTTTCTGACTTACTTCATTCTGTATGACAGTCTCTCGATCCATCGATGTCTCTACAAATGACCCAGTTTCATTCCTTTTTATGGCCGAGTAATATTCCATTTTATATATGTACCACATCTTTATCCATTCATCTGTCTGTGGGCATTTAGGTTGCTTCCATTACCTGGCTATTGTAAATAGTGCTGCAACGAACATTGTGGTGAATGTGCCTTTTTGAAATACGGTTTTCTCTGGGTATATGCCCAGAAGTGGGATTGCTGGATCAGATGGTAATTCTATTTCTAGTTTTTTTAAGGAAACTCCATACTGTTCTCCATAGTGACTGTATCAATTTACATTCCCACCAATAGTGGAAGAGGGCTCCTTTTGTCCACACCCTCCCCAGAATTGGTTGTTTGTAGATTTTCTGATGATGCCGATTCTAACAGGTGTGAGGTGATACCTCATTGTAGTTTTGATTTGCATTTCTCTAATAATTAGTGCTGTTGAGCAGCTTTTCATGTGCGTCTTGGCCATCTCTGTGTCTCCTTTGAAGAAACGTCTCTTTAGATCTTCTGCCCATTTTTTTGGGGTTGTTTGTTTTTTTAATATTAAGCTGCATGAGCTCTTTATATATATTGGAGATTAAACCTCTGTCCATTGATTCGTCTGCAACGATTTTCGCCCATTCTGAGGGATGCCTTTTTCCATTCCCGTGTTTTTTAACAAAAAAGGAAAGAAAGGAAAAGAAGCAGAACACGAATGTGCGTAAAATATGCCTTTTGAAACGGTGGTTTTGAAATATGGACGTCCTTTGAAATTTTTTGTCGATATGTGACCCCAGGATTTGTTTTCAGGGCAGGTGTCATTTACAGGCCTGCAATGATTTTGAATATCAACTGACCATTAGCGTTGGGATTAAAGCTGCTGTTGTGTGAAACGGCCACAAGGTGGCAGCAGTTCACCCTTACCAAATCTGGTTACTAGGGCAAGAGAGCCTCTGTGGAAGTGGTGTTCTAGATTGGAGTTTAGAATGGAATGTGCCAGGAGAAAGCCCCTCACGTTTGTCTCACTATTTCTTGTTCGTGTTTTTAATTTAAGTTTTTATTTTTTATTACAGCAAGTTTGATTACAATGTTTGGCTTGTTGTAGGTGTGGAAGATGTGGTTCTTTTACACATATACAGATGACTGTTCTTCTTGGGATCCTTTTCCCATGTACGTTATGACAGAATGTTGAGTAGTCCTCTCTTGGTATTCTGTAGGTCTTTGGTGATTATATATGTCACCTGTGTTTGTATATGTCTGTTAACCCCGATATCGTAATGAAACCAATCCTCACACCTTTCCATTGGTGAACCATAAGTTTGTTTAATGAATCTGTGATTGCCCTTCTCCGTGGAAATATCTGCCCTGGTATCCATTTTTAGGTAACACCTATAAGTGATATGATATGATATGTGTCTTTCACTTTCTGACTTACTACAAGTCACGTGATTACTTCTAGACTCATCTACGGTGCTGCAAATGGCATTGTGTCCTTTTTTCCCTTGGCTTCTCTTCTGCCTTAGCGGGGTCCATTTTCAACAATGTGATTCCCTGAGGGTTGTGGATTAGCTGACCTGGGCAGCCTTTACCTGCCGGCCCACCCTCCCCAGGTGTGCCTCGTTGAGGTCAATATAAACAGAGCTCCAGGCAGCAATAGCTCCTGAAGCTGTGCCTGACTCCATATTCTCTGCCCCGTCAGCAGTCTCGGGGCTGTGCTGGTGGGAGGGAGTGAGGGGCCACAGCTTTGTGGGTGGCCCGGTGTGAGTGGAGTTCTGCTGGCCTTTCTGCAGGAGTTGCCAGGCTGCCGCCTGTAAAGAAGAGGATGTGTCACCCATACCTTCCGCTAGAATTTCTCTCCGGACAGAGGTGAGGAAGGAAAAAAGCAGTGGGGGCCGGGACAGGAGGGGTATCTCAGGCAGGGCAATGGAAAGCTTCTGGAAGAGCGCCAGGGTCCAGGACCACGCTGGCTGGCCTGCAGGCACCAAGTTGGCCTGCGTGCTGTCGCTGGTGTGGCTCCACGGTCCTTCCTCTAGGCTTTCAAGCCCTTGTACATATTCAGGTGTTTTACCTGGAAAGGGTGGGAACAGTTCAGCAGCAGCTGGCCTGGGGCTCAGCTCACGTTTACTCACAGATGCCTCGGCACGGTCCCCCAGCTTTGCAATGAGGACGCTCCTTGCGTGGGGGTTGGGTTGCTGGCTGTATGGGAGATGGTTCCCCACCTCTGACCAATTTCAGAATTGTTTACCACTGGAGCAAGTGCCGTGATAGGGTTTTCCTCTGTATAACTCGTGGGTTCACTTTTTTTTCTTTTATGTTTCATGTTAGATGTTATTCCTCTTTTATGTATTTATAGATATAAGCATGGAAATAATTCATTCCTATAAATACATCTGTGTGACGGGAAGAACTTTTTTCTGTTTTATTTTTAAATTTTACTTTTTAAAATTTTGAAATTTTATTTATTTTTTATACAGCACGTTATTATTAGTTATGTATTTTATGCATATACATGTATACAGGTCAATCCCAAACTCCCAAATCATCCCACCACCACCACCCCATGGCTTCCCACACTTGGTGCCCTTACGTTTGTTCTCTACCTCTGTGTCTCTATTTCTTCCCTGCAAACCAGTTCATCTGTACCATTTTTAGGCTCCACATATATGCATTAATATACAATATTTGTTTTCCTCTTTCTGACTTACTTCATTCTGTATGACAGTCTCTCGATCCATCGATGTCTCTACAAATGACCCAGTTTCATTCCTTTTTATGGCCGAGTCATATTCCATTTTATATATGTACCACATCTTTATCCATTCATCTGTCTGTGGGCATTTAGTTTGCTTCCATTACCTGGCTATTGTAAATAGTGCTGCAACGAACATTGTGGTGAATGTGCCTTTTTGAAATACGGTTTTCTCTGGGTATATGCCCAGAAGTGGGATTGCTGGATCAGATGGTAATTCTATTTCTAGTTTTTTTAAGGAAACTCCATACTGTTCTCCATAGTGACTGTATCAATTTACATTCCCATCAATAGTGGAAGAGGGCTCCATTTGTCCACACCCTCCCCAGAATTGGTTGTTTGTAGATTTTCTGATGATGCCGATTCTAACAGGTGTGAGGTGATACCTCATTGTAGTTTTGATTTGCATTTCTATAATAATTAGTGCTGTTGAGCAGCTTTTCATGTGCATCTTGGCCATCTCTGTGTCTCCTTTGAAGAAACGTCTCTTAGATCTTCTGCCCATTTTTTGGGGGGTTGTTTGTTTTTTTAATATTAAGCTGCATGAGCTGTTTATATATAATGGAGATTAAACCTGTGTCCATTGATTCGTTTGCAACGATTTTCACCCATCCTGAGGGATGCCTTTTTCCATTCCCGTTTTTTTTAACAAAAAAGGAAAGAAAGGAAAAGAAGCAGAATACTAATGTGCGTCAAATATGCCTTTTGAAACGGTCGTTTTGAAATATGGACGTCCTTTGAATTTTTTGGTCGATATGTGACCCCAGGATTTGTTTTCAGGGCAGGTGTCATTTACAGGCCTGCAATGATTTTGAATATCAACTGACCATTAGTGTTGGGATTAAAGCTGCTGTTGTGTGAAACGGCCACAAGGTGGCAGCAGTTCACCCTTACCAAATCTGGTTACTAGGGCAAGAGAGCCTCAGTGGAAGTGGTGTTCTAGATTGGAGTTTAGAATGGAATGTACCAGGAGAAAGCCCCTCACGTTTGTCTCACTACTTCTTGTTCGTGTTTTTAATTTAAGTTTTTATTTTTTATTACAGCAAGTTTGATTACAATGTTTGGCTTGTTGTAGGTGTGGAAGATGTGGTTCTTTTACACATATACAGATGACTGTTCTTCTTGGGATCCTTTTCCCATGTACGTTATGACAGAATGTTGAGTAGTCCTCTCTTGGTATTCTGTAGGTCTTTGGTGATTATATATGTCACCTGTGTTTGTATATGTCTGTTAACCCCGATATCGTAATGAAACCAATCCTCACACCTTTCCATTGGTGAACCATAAGTTTGTTTAATGAATCTGTGATTGCCCTTCTCCGTGGAAATATCTGCCCTGGTATCCATTTTTAGGTAACACCTATAAGTGATATGATATGATATGTGTCTTTCACTTTCTGACTTACTACAAGTCACGTGATTACTTCTAGACTCATCTACGGTGCTGCAAATAGCATTGTGTCCTTTTTTCCCTTGGCTTCTCTTCTGCCTTAGCGGGGTCCATTTTCAACAATGTGATTCCCTGAGGGTTGTGGATTAGCTGACCTGGGCAGCCTTACCCTGCCGGCCCGCCCTCCCCAGGTGTGCCTCCTTGAGGTCAATATAAACAGCGCTCCAGGCAGCAATAGCCCCTGAAGCTGTGCCTGACTCCATATTCTCTGCCCCGTCAGCAGTCTCGGGGCTGTGCTGGTGGGAGGGAGTGTGGGGCCACAGCTTTGTGGGTGGCCCGGTGTGAGTGGGGTTCTGCTGGCCTTTCTGCAGGAGTTGCCAGGCTGCCGCCTGTAAAGAAGAGGATGTGTCACCCATACCTTCCGCTGGAATTTCTCTCCGGACAGAGGTGAGGAAGGAAAAAAGCAGTGGGGGCCGGGACAGGAGGGGTATCTCAGGCAGGGCAATGGAAAGCTTCTGGAAGAGCACCAGGCTCCAGGACCACGCTGGCTGGCCTGCAGGCACCAAGTTGGCCTGCGTGCTGTTGCTGGTGTGGCTCCATGGTCCTTCGTCTAGGCTTTCAAGCCCTTGTACATATTCAGGTGTTTTACCTGGAAAGGGTGGGAACAGTTCAGCAGCAGCTGGCCTGGGGCTCAGCTCACGTTTACTCACAGATGCCTCGGCACGGTCCCCCAGCTTTGCAATGAGGACGCTCCTTGCGTGGGGGGTGGGTTGCTGGCTGTATGGGAGATGGTTCCCCACTTCTGACCAATTTCAGAATTGTTTACCACTGGAGCAAGTGCCGTGATAGGGTTTTCCTCTGTATAACTCGTGGGTTCACTTTTTTTTTTCTTTTATGTTTCAAGTTAGATGTTATTCCTCTTTTATGTATTTATAGATATAAGCATGGAAATAATTCATTCCTATAAATACATCTGAGTGATGGGAAGAACTTTTTTCTGTTTTATTTTAAAATTTTATTTTTTAAAATTTTGAAATTTTATTTATTTTTTTATACAGCACGTTATTATTAGTTATGTATTTTATGCATATTCATGTATACAGGTCTATCCCAAACTCCCAACTCATCCCACCACCACCACCCCATGGCTTCCCACACTTGGTGTCTATACGTTTGTTCTCTACCTCTGTGTCTCTATTTCTTCCCTGCAAACCAGTTCATCTGTACCATTTTTAGGCTCCACATATATGCATTAATATACAATATTTGTTTTCCTCTTTCTGACTTACTTCATTCTGTATGACAGTCTCTCGATCCATCGATGTCTCTACAAATGACCCAGTTTCATTCCTTTATATGGCCGAGTCATATTCCATTTCATATATGTACCACATCTTTATCCATTCATCTGTCTGTGGGCATTTAGGTTGCTTCCATTACCTGGCTATTGTAAATAGTGCTGCAACGAACATTGTGGTGAATGTGCCTTTTTGAAATACGGTTTTCTCTGGGTATATGCCCAGAAGTGGGATTGCTGGATCAGATGGTAATTCTATTTCTAGTTTTTTTAAGGAAACTCCATACTGTTCTCCATAGTGACTGTATCAATTTACATTCTCACCCATATTGGAAGAGGGCTCCTTTTGTCCACACCCTCCCCAGAATTGGTTGTTTGTAGATTTTCTGATGATGCCGATTCTAACAGGTGTGAGGTGATACCTCATTGTAGTTTTGATTTGCATTTCTCTAATAATTAGTGCTGTTGAGCAGCTTTTCATGTGCGTCTTGACCATCTCTGTGTCTCCTTTGAAGAAACGTCTCTTTAGATCTTCTGCCCATTTTTTGGGGGGTTGTTTGTTTTTTTAATATTAAGCTGCATGACCTGTTTATATATATTGGAGATTAATCCTGTGTCCATTGATTCGTTTGCAACGATTTTCACCCAGCCTGAGGGATGCCTTTTTCCATTCCCGTTTTTTTTAACAAAAAATTAAAGAAAGGAAAAGAAGCAGAACACTAATGTGCGTAAAATATGCCTTTTGAAACGGTCGTTTTGAAATATGGACGTCCTTTGAATTTTTTGGTCGATATGTGACCCCAGGATTTGTTTTCAGGGCAGGTGTCATTTACAGGCCTGCAATGATTTTGAATATCAACTGACCATTAGCGTTGGGATTAAAGCTGCTGTTGTGTGAAATGGCCACAAGGTGGCAGCAGTTCACCCTTACCAAATCTGGTTACTAGGGCAAGAGAGCCTCAGTGGAAGTGGTGTTCTAGATTCGAATTTAGAATGGAATGTACCAGGAGAAAGCCCCTCACGTTTGTCTCACTACATCTTGTTCGTTTTTTAATTTAATTTTTTTTTATTTTTAATTACAGCAAGTTTGATTACAATGTTTGGCTTGTTGTAGGTGTGGAAGATGTGGTTCTTTTACACATATAGAGATGTCTGTTCTTCCTGGGATCCTTTTCCCAAGTACGTTTTGACAGAATGTTGAGTAGTCCTCTCTTGGTATTCTGTAGGTCTTTGGTGATTATATATGTCACCTGTGTTTGTATATGTCTGTTAACCCAGATATCGTAATGAAACCAATCCTCACACCTTTCCATTGGTGAACCATAAGTTTGTTTAATGAAGCTGTGATTGCCCTTCTCCGTGGAAATATCTGCCCTGGTATCCATTTTTAGGTAACACCTCTAAGTGATATGATATGTGTCTTTCACTTTCTGACTTACTACAAGTCACGTGATTACTTCTAGACTCATCTACGGTGCTGCAAATGGCATTTTGTCCTTTTTTCCCTTGGCTTCTCTTCTCCCTTTGCAGGGTCCATTTTCAACAATGTGATTCCCTGAGGGTTGTGGATTAGCTGACCTGGGCAGCCTTACCCTGCCGGCTTGCCCTCCCCAGGTGTGCCTCGTTGAGGTCAATATAAACAGCGCTCCAGGCAGCAGTAGCCTCTGAAGCTGTGCCTGACTCCATATTCTCTGCCCCGTCAGCAGTCTCGGGGCTGTGCTGGTGGGAGGGAGTGAGGGGCCACAGCTTTGTGGGTGGCCCGGTGTGAGTGGGGTTCTGCTGGCCTTTCTGCAGGAGTTGCCAGGCTGCCGCCTGTAAAGAAGAGGATGTGTCACCCATACCTTCCGCTGGAATTTCTCTCCGGACAGAGGTGAGGAAGGAAAAAAGCAGTGGGGGCCGGGACAGGATGGGTATCTCAGGCAGGATAATGGAAAGCTTCTGGAAGAGCCCCGGGGCCAGGACCACGCTGGCTGGCCTGCAGGCACCAAGTTGGCCTGTGTGCTGTCGATGGTGTGGCTCCACGGTCCTTCCTGTAGGCTTTCAAGCCCTTGTACATATTCAGGTGTTTTACCTGGAAAGGGTGGGAACAGTCCAGCAGCAGCTGGCCTGGGGCTCAGCTCACGTTTACTCACAGATGCCTCGGCACTGTCCCCCAGCTTTGCAATGAGGACGCTCCTTGCGTGGGGGGTGGGTTGCTGGCTGTATGGGAGATGGTTCCCCACCTCTGACCAATTTCAGAATTGTTTACCACTGGAGCAAGTGCCCTGATAGGGTTTTCCTCTGTATAACTCCTGGGTTCAGGTTTTTTTTTTTCTTTTATGGTTCAAGTTAGATTTTATTCCCCTTTTATGTATTTATAGATATAAGCATGGAAATAATTCTTTCCTATAAATACATCTGTGTGATGGGAAGAATTTTTTCTGTTTTATTTTTAAATTTTATTTTTTAAAATTTTGAAATTTAATTTTATTTATTTTTTTATACAGCACGTTATTATTAGTTATGTATTTTATGTATATACATGTATACAGGTCAATCCCAAACTCCCAACTCATCCCACCACCACCACCCCATGGCTTCCCACACTTGGTGTCCATACGTTTGTTCTCTACATCTGTGTCTCTATTTCTTCCCTGCAAACCAGTTCATCTGTACCATTTTTAGGCTCCACATATATACATTAATATACAATATTTGTTTTCCTCTTTCTGACTTACTTCATTCTGTATGACAGTCTCTCGATCCATCGATGTCTCTACAAATGACCCAGTTTCATTCCTTTTTACAGCTGAGTCATATTCCATTTTATATATGTACCACATCTTTATCCATTCATCTGTCTGTGGGCATTTAGGTTGCTTCCATTACCTGGCTATTGTAAATAGTGCTGCAACGAACATTGTGGTGAATGTGCCTTTTTGAAATACGGTTTTCTCTGTGTATATGCCCAGAAGTGGGATTGCTGGATCAGATGGTAATTCTATTTCTAGTTTTTTTAAGGAAACTCCATACTGTTCTCCATAGTGACTGTATCAATTTACATTCCCACCAATAGTGGAAGAGGGCTCCTTTTGTCCACACCCTCCCCAGAATTGGTTGTTTGTAGATTTTCTGATGATGCCGATTCTAACAGGTGTGAGGTGATACCTCATTGTAGTTTTGATTTGCATTTCTCTAATAATTAGTGCTGTTGAGCAGCTTTTCATGTGCGTCTTGGCCATCTCTGTGTCTCCTTTGAAGAAACGTCTCTTTAGATCTTCTGCCCATTTTATTATGGGTTGTTTGTTTTTTTTAATATTAAGCTGCATGAGCTGTTTATATATATTGGAGATTAAACCTGTGTCCATTGATTCGTTTGCAACGATTTTCACCCATCCTGAGGGATGCCTTTTTCCATTCCCGTATTTTTTAACAAAAAAGGAAAGAAAGGAAAAGAAGCAGAACACTAATGTGCGTAAAATATGCCTTTTGAAACGGTCGTTTTGAAATATGGACGTCCTTTGAATTTTTTGGTCGATATGTGACCCCAGGATTTGTTTTCAGGGCAGGTGTCATTTACAGGCCTGCAATGATTTTGAATATCAACTGACCATTAGCGTTGGGATTAAAGCTGCTGTTGTGTGAAACGGCCACAAGGTGGCAGCAGTTCACCCTTACCAAATCTGGTTACTAGGGCAAGAGAGCCTCAGTGGAAGTGGTGTTCTAGATTGGAGTTTAGAATGGAATGTACCAGGAGAAAGCCCCTCACGTTTGTCTCACTATTTCTTGTTCGTGTTTTTAATTTAAGTTTTTATTTTTTATTACAGCAAGTTTGATTACAATGTTTGGCTTGTTGTAGGTGTGGAAGATGTGGTTCTTTTACACATATACAGATGACTGTTCTTCTTGGGATCCTTTTCTCATGTACGTTATGACAGAATGTTGAGTAGTCCTCTCTTGGTATTCTGTAGGTCTTTGGCGATTATATATGTCACCTGTGTTTGTATATGTCTGTTAACCCCGATATCGTAATGAAACCAATCCTCACACCTTTCCATTGGTGAACCATAAGTTTGTTTAATGAATCTGTGATTGCCCTTCTCCGTGGAAATATCTGCCCTGGTATCCATTTTTAGGTAACACCTATAAGTGATATGATATGATATGTGTCTTTCACTTTCTGACTTACTACAAGTCACGTGATTACTTCTAGACTCATCTACGGTGCTGCAAATGGCATTGTGTCCTTTTTTCCCTTGGCTTCTCTTCTGCCTTAGCGGGGTCCATTTTCAACAATGTGATTCCCTGAGGGTTGTGGATTAGCTGACCTGGGCAGCCTTACCCTGCCGGCCCGCCCTCCCCAGGTGTACCTCCTTGAGGTCAATATAAACAGCGCTCCAGGCAGCAATAGCCCCTGAAGCTGTGCCTGACTCCATATTCTCTGCCCCGTCAGCAGTCTCGGGGCTGTGCTGGTGGGAGGGATTGAGGGGCCACAGCTTTGTGGGTGGCCCGGTGTGAGTGGGGTTCTGCTGGCCATTCTGCAGGAGTTGCCAGGCTGCCGCCTGTAAAGAAGAGGATGTGTCACCCATACCTTCCGCTGGAATTTCTCTCCGGACAGAGGTGAGGAAGGAAAAAAGCAGTGGGGGCCGGGACAGGAGGGGTATCTCAGGCAGGGCAATGGAAAGCTTCTGGAAGAGCACCAGGCTCCAGGACCACGCTGGCTGGCTTGCAGGCACCAAGTTGGCCTGCGTGCTCTCGATGGTGTGGCTCCACGGTCCTTCCTCTAGGCTTTCAAGCCCTTGTACATATTCAGGTGTTTTACCTGGAAAGGGTGGGAACAGTTCAGCAGCAGCTGGCCTGGGGCTCAGCTCACGTTTACTCACAGATGCCTCGGCACGGTCCCCCAGCTTTGCAATGAGGACGCTCCTTGCGTGGGGGGTGGGTTGCTGGCTGTATTGGAGATGGTTCCCCACTTCTGACCAATTTCAGAATTGTTTACCACTGGAGCAAGTGCCGTGATAGGGTTTTCCTCTGTATAACTCGTGGGTTCACTTTTTTTTTTCTTTTATGTTTCAAGTTAGATGTTATTCCTCTTTTATGTATTTATAGATATAAGCATGGAAATAATTCATTCCTATAAATACATCTGTGTGACGGGAAGAATTTTTTCTGTTTTATTTTTAAATTTTATTTTTTAAAATTTTGAAATTTAATTTTATTTATGTTTTTATACAGCACGTTATTATTAGTTATGTATTTTATGCATATACATGTATACAGGTCAATCCCAATCTCCCAACTCATCCCACCACCACCACCCCATGGCTTCCCACACTTGGTGTCCATACGTTTGTTCTCTACCTCTGTGTCTCTATTTCTTCCCTGCAAACCAGTTCATCTGTACCATTTTTAGGCTCCACATATATGCATTAATATACAATATTTGTTTTCCTCTTTCTGACTTACTTCATTCTGTATGACAGTCTCTCGATCCATCGATGTCTCTACAAATGACCCAGTTTCATTCCTTTTTATGGCCGAGTCATATTCCATTTTATATATGTACCACATCTTTATCCATTCATCTGTCTGTGGGCATTTAGGTTGCTTCCATTACCTGGCTATTGTAAATAGTGCTGCAAGGAACATTGTGGTGAATGTGCCTTTTTGAAATACGGTTTTCTCTGGGTATATGCCCAGAAGTGGGATTGCTGGATCAGATGGTAATTCTATTTCTAGTTTTTTTAAGGAAACTCCATACTGTTCTCCATAGTGACTGTATCAATTTACATTCCCACCAATAGTGGAAGAGGGCTCCTTTTGTCCACACCCTCCCCAGAATTGGTTGTTTGTAGATTTTCTGATGATGCCGATTCTAACAGGTGTGAGGTGATACCTCATTGTAGTTTTGATTTGCATTTCTCTAATAATTAGTGCTGTTGAGCAGCTTTTCATGTGCGTCTTGGCCATCTCTGTGTCTCCTTTGAAGAAACGTCTCTTTAGATCTTCTGCCCATTTTTTTTGGGGTTGTTTGTTTTTTTAATATTAAGCTGCATGAGCTGTTTATATATATTGGAGATTAAACCTGTGTCCATTGATTCGTTTGCAACGATTTTCACCCATCCTGAGGGATGCCTTTTTCCATTCCCGTGTTTTTTAACAAAAAAGGAAAGAAAGGAAAAGAAGCAGAACACTAATGTGCGTAAAATATGCCTTTTGAAACGGTCGTTTTGAAATATGGACGTCCTTTGAATTTTTTGGTCGATATGTGACCCCAGGATTTGTTTTCAGGGCAGGTGTCATTTACAGGCCTGCAATGATTTTGAATATCAACTGACCATTAGCATTGGGATTAAAGCTGCTGTTGTGTGAAATGGCCACAAGGTGGCAGCAGTTCACCCTTACCAAATCTGGTTACTAGGGCAAGAGAGCCTCAGTGGAAGTGGTGTTCTAGATTCGAATTTAGAATGGAATGTGCCAGGAGAAAGCCCCTCACGTTTGTCTCACTACATCTTGTTCGTTTTTTAATTTAATTTTTTTTTATTTTTTATTACAGCAAGTTTGATTACAATGTTTGGCTTGTTGTAGGTGTGGAAGATGTGGTTCTTTTACACATATACAGATGTCTGTTCTTCCTGGGATCCTTTTCCCATGTACGTTATGACAGAATGTTGAGTAGTCCTCTCTTGGTATTCTGTAGGTCTTTGGTGATTATATATGTCACCTGTGTTTGTATATGTCTGTTAACCCCGATATCGTAATGAAACCAATCCTCACACCTTTCCATTGGTGAACCATAAGTTTGTTTAATGAATCTGTGATTGCCCTTCTCCGTGGAAATATCTGCCCTGGTATCCATTTTTAGGTAACACCTCTAAGTGATATGATATGTGTCTTTCACTTTCTGACTTACTACAAGTCACGTGATTACTTCTAGACTCATCTACGGGACTGCAAATGGCATTTTGTCCTTTTATCCCTTGGCTTCTCTTCTGCCTTAGCGGGGTCCATTTTCAACAATGTGATTCCCTGAGGGTTGTGGATTAGCTGACCTGGGCAGCCTTACCCTGCCGGCCCGCCCTCCCCAGGTGTGCCTCGTTGAGGTCAATATAAACAGCGCTCCAGGCAGCAGTAGCCTCTGAAGCTGTGCCTGACTCCATATTATCTGCCCCGTCAGCAGTCTCGGGGCTGTGCTGGTGGGAGGGAGTGAGGGGCCACAGCTTTGTGGGTGGCCCGGTGTGAGTGGGGTTCTTCTGGCCTTTCTGCAGGAGTTGCCAGGCTGCCGCCTTTAAAGAAGAGGATGTGTCACCCATACCTTCCGCTGGAATTTCTCTCCGGACAGAGATGAGGAAGGAAAAAAGCAGTGGGGGCCAGGACAGGAGGGGTATCTCAGGCAAGGCAATGGAAAGCTTCTGGAAGAGCGCCGGGGACAGGACCACGCTGGCTGGCCTGCAGGCACCAAGTTGGCCTGTGTGCTGTCGCTGGTGTGGCTCCACGGTCCTTCCTCTAGGCTTTCAAGCCCTTGTACATATTCAGGTGTTTTACCTGGAAAGGGTGGGGACAGTTCAGCAGCAGCTGGCCTGGGGCTCAGCTCACGTTTACTCACAGATTCCTCGGCACGGTCCCCCAGCTTTGCAATGAGGACGCTCCTAGCGTGGGGGGTGGGTTGCTGGCTGTATGGGAGATGGTTCCCCACCTCTGACCAATTTCAGAATTGTTTACCACTGGAGCAAGTGCCCTGATAGGGTTTTCCTCTGTATAACTCCTGGGTTCAGGTTTTTATTTTCTTTTATGGTTCAAGTTAGATTTTATTCCCCTTTTATGTATTTATAGATATAAGCATGGAAATAATTCTTTCCTATAAATACATCTGTGTGATGGGAAGAATTTTTTCTGTTTTATTTTTAAATTTTATTTTTTAAAATTTTGAAATTTTATTTATTTTTTTATACAGCACGTTATTATTAGTTATGTATTTTATGCATATACATGTATACAGGTCAATCCCAATCTCCCAACTCATCCCACCACCACCACCCCATGGCTTACCACACTTGGTGTCCATAGGTTTGTTCTCTACCTCTGTGTCTCTATTTCTTCCCTGCAAACCAGTTCATCTGTACCATTTTTAGGCTCCACATATATGCATTAATATACAATATTTGTTTTCCTCTTTCTTACTTACTTCATTCTGTATGACAGTCTCTCGATCCATCGATGTCTCTACAAATGACCCAGTTTCATTCCTTTTTATGGCCGAGTCATATTCCATTTTATATATGTACCACATCTTTATCCATTCATCTGTCTGTGGGCATTTAGGTTGCTTCCATTACCTGGCTATTGTAAATAGTGCTGCAACGAACATTGTGGTGAATGTGCCTTTTTGAAATACGGTTTTCTCTGGGTATATGCCCAGAAGTGGGATTGCTGGATCAGATGGTAATTCTATTTCTAGTTTTTTTAAGGAAACTCCATACTGTTCTCCATAGTGACTGTATCAATTTACATTCCCACCAATAGTGGAAGAGGGCTCCTTTTGTCCACACCCTCCCCAGAATTGGTTGTTTGTAGATTTTCTGATGATGCCGATTCTAACAGGTGTGAGGTGATACCTCATTGTAGTTTTGATTTGCATTTCTCTAATAATTAGTGCTGTTGAGCAGCTTTTCATGTGCGTCTTGGCCATCTCTGTGTCTCCTTTGAAGAAACGTCTCTTTAGATCTTCTGCCCATTTTTTTGGGTTGTTTGTTTTTTTAATATTAAGCTGCATGAGCTGTTTATATATATTGGAGATTAAACCTCTGTCCATTGATTCGTCTGCAACGATTTTCGCCCATCCTGAGGGATGCCTTTTTCCATTCCCGTTTTTTTTAACAAAAAAGGAAAGAAAGGAAAAGAAGCAGAACACTAATGTGCGTAAAATATGCCTTTTGAAACGGTCGTTTTGAAATATGGAGGTCCTTTGAATTTTTTGGTCGATATGTGACCACAGGATTTGTTTTCAGGGCAGGTGTCATTTACAGGCCTGCTATAATTTTGAATATCAACTGACCATTAGCGCTGGGATTAAAGCTGCTGTTGTTTGAAACGGCCACAAGGTGGCAGCAGTTCACCCTTACCAAATCTGGTTACTAGGGCAAGAGAGCCTCAGTGGAAGTGGTGTTCTAGATTGGAGTTTAGAATGGAATGTGCCAGGAGAAAGCCCCTCACGTTTGTCTCACTACTTCTTGTTCGTGTTTTTAATTTAATTTTTTATTTTTTATTACAGCAAGTTTGATTACAATGTTTGGCTTGTTGTAGGTGTGGAAGATGTGGTTCTTTTACACATATACAGGTGACTGTTCTTCCTGGGATCCTTTTCCCATGTACGTTATGACAGAATGTTGAGTAGTCCTCTCTTGGTATTCTGTAGGTCTTTGGTGATTATATATGTCACCTGTGTTTGTATATGTCTGTTAACCCCGATATCGTAATGAAACCAATCCTCACACCTTTCCATTGGTGAACCATAAGTTTGTTTAATGAATCTGTGATTGCCCTTCTCCGTGGAAATATCTGCCCTGGTATCCATTTTTAGGTAACACCTATAAGTGATATGATATGATATGTGTCTTTCACTTTCTGACTTACTACAAGTCACGTGATTACTTCTAGACTCATCTACGGTGCTGCAAATGGCATTGTGTCCTTTTTTCCCTTGGCTTCTCTTCTGCCTTAGCGGGGTGCATTTTCAACAATGTGATTCCCTGAGGGTTGTGGATTAGCTGACCTGGGCAGCCTTACCCTGCTGCCCCACCCTCCCCAGGTGTGCCTCGTTGAGGTGAATATAAACAGAGCTCCAGGCAGCAATAGCCCCTGAAGCTGTGCCTGACTCCATATTCTCTGCCCCGTCAGCAATCTCGGGGCTGTGCTGGTGGGAGGGAGTGAGGGGCCACAGCTTTGTGGGTGGCCCGGTGTGAGTGGGGTTCTGCTGGCCTTTCTGCAGGAGTTGCCAGGCTGCCGCCTGTAAAGAAGAGGACGTGTCACCCATACCTTCCGCTGGAATTTCTCTCCGGACAGAGGTGAGGAAGGAAAAAATCAGTGGGGGCCGGGACAGGAGGGATATCTCAGGCAGGGCAATGGAAAGCTTCCAGTAGAGCGCCAGGGTACAGGACCACCCTGGCTGGCCGGCAGGCACCAAGTTGGCCTGCGTGCTGTCGCTGGTGTGGCTCCACGGTCCTTCCTCTAGGCTTTCAAGCCCTTGTACATATTCAGGTGTTTTACCTGGAAAGGGTTGGGACAGTTCAGCAGCAGTTGGCCTGGGGCTCAGCTCACTTTTACTCACAGATGCCTCAGCACGGTCCCCCAGCTTTGCAATGAGGACGCTCCTTGCGTGGGGGGTGGGTTGCTGGCTGTATGGGAGATGGTTCCCCACCTCTGACCAATTTCAGAATTGTTTACCGCTGGAGCAAGTGCCCTGATAGGGTTTTCCTCTGTATAACTCGTGGGTTCACTTTTTTTTTCTTTTATCGTTCAAGTTAGATTTTATTCCTCTTTTATGTATTTATAGATATAAGCATGGAAATAATTCTTTCCTATAAATACATCTGTGTGACCGGAAGAACTTTTTTCTGTTTTATTTTTAAATTTTATTTTTTAAAATTTTGAAATTTAATTTTATTTATTTTTTTAAAGAGCACGTTATTATTAGTTATGAATTTTATGCATATACATGTATACAGGTCAATCCCAAACTCCCAACTCATCCCACCACCACCACCCCATGGCTTCCCACACTTGGTGTCCATACGTTTGTTCTCTACCTCTGTGTCTCTATTTTTCCCTGCAAACGAGTTCATCTGTACCATTTTTAGGCTCCACATATATGCATTAATATACAATATTTGTTTTCCTCTTTCTGACTTACTTCATTCTGTATGACAGTCTCTCGATCCATCGATGTCTCTACAAATGACCCAGTTTCATTCCTTTTTATGGCCGAGTCATATTCCATTTTATATATGTACCACATCTTTATCCATTCATCTGTCTGTGGGCATTTAGGTGGCTTCCATTACCTGGCTATTGTAAATAGTGCTGCAACGGACATTGTGGTGAAAGTGCCTTTTTGAAATACGGTTTTCTCTGGGTATATGCCCAGAAGTGGGATTGCTGGATCAGATGGTAATTCTATTTCTAGATTTTTAAAGGAAACACCATACTGTTCTCCATAGTGACTGTATCAATTTACATTCCCACCAATAGTGGAAGAGGGCTCCTTTTGTCCACACCCTCCCCAGAATTGGTTGTTTGTAGATTTCCTGATGATGCCGATTCTAACAGGTGTGAGGTGATACCTCATTGTAGTTTTGATTTGCATTTCTCTAATAATTAGTGCTGTTGAGCAGCTTTTCATGTGTGTCTTGGCCATCTCTGTGTCTCCTTTGAAGAAACGTCCCTTTAGATCTTCTTTCCATTTTTGGGGGGTTGTTAATTTTTTAATATTAAGCTGCATGAGCTGTTTATATATATTGGAGATTAAACCTCTGTCCATTGATTCGTCTGCAACGATTTTCGCCCATTCTGAGGGATGCCTTTTTCCATTCCCGGGTTTTTTAACAAAAAAGGAAAGAAAGGAAAAGAAGCAGAACACTAATGAGCGTAAAATATGCCTTTTGAAACGGTCGTTTTGAAATATGGACGTCCTTTGAATTTTTTGGTCGATATGTGACCCCAGGATTTGTTTTCAGGGCAGGTGTCATTTACAGGCCTGCAATGATTTTGAATATCAACTGACCATTAGCGTTGGGATTAAAGCTGCTGTTGTGTGAAACGGCCACAAGGTGGCAGCAGTTCACCCTTACCAAATCTGGTTACTAGGGCAAGAGAGCCTCAGTGGAAGTGGTGTTCTAGATTGGAGTTTAGAATGGAATGTGCCAGGAGAAAGCACCTCATGTTTGTCTCACTACTTCTTGTTCGTGTTTTTAATTTATTTTTTTTTATTTTTTATTACAGCAAGGTTGATTACAATGTTTGGCTTGTTGTAGGTGTGGAAGATGTGGTTCTTTTACACATATACAGATGACTCTTCTTCCTGGGATCCTTTTCCCATGTACGTTATGACAGAATGTTGAGTAGTCCTCTCTTGGTATTCTGTAGGTCTTTGGTGATTATATATGTCACCTGTGTTTGTATATGTCTGTTAACCCCGATATCGTAATGAAACCAATCCTCACACCTTTCCATTGGTGAACCATAAGTTTGTTTAATGAATCTGTGATTGCCCTTCTCCGTGGAAATATCTGCCCTGGTATCCATTTTTAGGTAACACCTATAAGTGATATGATATGATATGTGTCTTTCACTTTCTGACTTACTACAAGTCACGTGATTACTTCTAGACTCATCTACGGTGCTGCAAATGGCATTGTGACCTTTTTTCCCTTGGCATCTCTTCTGCCTTAGCGGGGTCAATTTTCAACAATGTGATTCCCTGAGGGTTGTGGATTAGCTGACCTGGGCAGCCTTACCCTGCCGGCCCGCCCTCCCCAGCTGTGCCTCGTTGAGGTCAATATAAACAGAGCTCCAGGCAGCAATAGCCCCTGAAGCTGTGCCTGACTCCATATTCTCTGCCCCGTTAGCAGTCTCGGGGCTGTGCTGGTGGGAGAAAGTGAGGGGCCACAGCTTTGTGGGTGGCCCGGTGTGAGTGGGGTTCTGCTGGCCTTTCTGCAGGAGTTGCCAGGTTGCCACCTGTAAAGAAGAGGATGTGTCACCCATACCTTCCGCTGGAATTTCTCTCCGGACAAAGGTGAGGAAGGAAAAAAGCAGTGGGGGCCGGGACAGGAGGGGTATCTCAGGCAGGGCAATGGAAAGCTTCTGGAAGAGCGCCAGGGTCCAGGACCACGCTGGCTGGCCTGCAGGCACCAAGTTGGCCTGCGTGCTGTCGCTGGTGTGGCTCCACGGTCCTTCCTCTAGGCTTTCAAGCCCTTGTACATATTCAGGTGTTTTACCTGGAAAGGGTGGGGACAGTTCAGCAGCAGCTGGCCTGGGGCTCAGCTCACGTTTACTCACAGATGCCTCGGCACGGTCCCCCAGCTTTCCAATGAGGACGCTCCTAGCGTGGGGGGTGGGTTGCTGGCTGTATGGGAGATGGTTCCCACCTCTGACCAATTTCAGAATTGTTTACCGTTGGAGCAAGTGCCGTGATAGGGATTTCCTCTGTATAACTCGTGGGTTCACTTTTTTTTTCTTTTATCGTTCAAGTTAGATTTTATTCCTCTTTTATGTATTTATAGATATAAGCATGGAAATAATTCATTCCTATAAATACATCTGTGTGACGGGAAGAACTTTTTTCTGTTTTATTTTTAAATTTTATTTTTTAAAATTTTGAAATTTAATTTTATTTATTTTTTGATAGAGCACGTTATTATTAGTTATGAATTTTATGCATATACATGTATACAGGTCAATCCCAAACTCCCAACTCATCCCACCACCACCACCCCATGGCTTCCCACACTTGGTGTCCATATGTTTGTTCTCTACCTCTGTGTCTCTATTTCTTCCCTGCAAACGAGTTCATCTGTACCATTTTTAGGCTCCACATATATGCATTAATATACAATATTTGTTTTCCTCTTTCTGACTTACTTCATTCTGTATGACAGTCTCTCGATCCATCGATGTCTCTACAAATGACCCAGTTTCATTCCTTTTTATGGCCGAGTAATATTCCATTTTATATATGTACCACATCTTTATCCATTCATCTGTCTGTGGGCATTTAGGTGGCTACCATTACCTGGCTATTGTAAATAGTGCTGCAACGAACATTGTGGTGAATGTGCCTTTTTGAAATACGGTTTTCTCTGGGTATATGCCCAGAAGTGGGATTGCTGGATCAGATGGTAATTCTATTTCTAGATTTTTAAAGGAAACTCCATACTGTTCTCCATAGTGACTGTATCAATTTACATTCCCACCAATAGTGGAAGAGGGCTCCTTTTGTCCACACCCTCCCCAGAATTTGTTGTTTGTAGATTTCCTGATGATGCCGATTCTAACAGGTGTGAGGTGATAACTCATTGTAGTTTTGATTTGCATTTCTCTAATAATTAGTGCTGTTGAGCAGCTTTTCATGTGTGTCTTGGCCATCTCTGTGTCTCCTTTGAAGAAACGTCCCTTTAGATCTTCTTCCCATTTTTGGGGGGTTGTTAATTTTTTAATATTAAGCTGCATGAGCTGTTTATATATATTGGAGATTAAACCTCTGTCCATTAATTCATCTGCAACGATTTTCGCCCATTCTGAGGGATGCCTTTTTCCATTCCCGTGTTTTTTAACAAAAAAGGAAAGAAAGGAAAAGAAGCAGAACACTAATGTGCGTAAAATATGCCTTTTGAAACGGTCGTTTTGAAATATGGACGTCCTTTGAATTTTTTGGTCGATATGTGACCCCAGGATTTGTTTTCAGGGCAGGTGTCATTTACAGGCCTGCAATGATTTTGAATATCAACTGACCATTAGCGTTGGGATTAAAGCTGCTGTTGTGTGAAACGGCCACAAGGTGGCAGCAGTTCACCCTTACCAAATCTGGTTACTAGGGCAAGAGAGCCTCAGTGGAAGTGGTGTTCTAGATTGGAGTTTAGAATGGAATGTGCCAGGAGAAAGCACCTCATGTTTGTCTCACTACTTCTTGTTCGTGTTTTTAATTTATTTTTTTTTATTTTTTATTACAGCAAGGTTGATTACAATGTTTGGCTTGTTGTAGGTGTGGAAGATGTGGTTCTTTTACACATATACAGATGACTCTTCTTCCTGGGATCCTTTTCCCATGTACGTTATGACAGAATGTTGAGTAGTCCTCTCTTGGTATTCTGTAGGTCTTTGGTGATTATATATGTCACCTGTGTTTGTATATGTCTGTTAACCCCGATATCGTAATGAAACCAATCCTCACACCTTTCCATTGGTGAACCATAAGTTTGTTTAATGAATCTGTGATTGCCCTTCTCCGTGGAAATATCTGCCCTGGTATCCATTTTTAGGTAACACCTATAAGTGATATGATATGATATGTGTCTTTCACTTTCTGACTTACTACAAGTCACGTGATTACTTCTAGACTCATCTACGGTGCTGCAAATGGCATTGTGACCTTTTTTCCCTTGGCATCTCTTCTGCCTTAGCGGGGTCCATTTTCAACAATGTGATTCCCTGAGGGTTGTGGATTAGCTGACCTGGGCAGCCTTACCCTGCCGGCCCGCCCTCCCCAGCTGTGCCTCGTTGAGGTCAATATAAACAGAGCTCCAGGCAGCAATAGCCCCTGAAGCTGTGCCTGACTCCATATTCTCTGCCCCGTTAGCAGTCTCGGGGCTGTGCTGGTGGGAGGAAGTGAGGGGCCACAGCTTTGTGGGTGGCCCGGTGTGAGTGGGGTTCTGCTGGCCTTTCTGCAGGAGTTGCCAGGTTGCCACCTGTAAAGAAGAGGATGTGTCACCCATACCTTCCGCTGGAATTTCTCTCCGGACAGAGGTGAGGAAGGAAAAAAGCAGTGGGGGCCGGGACAAGACGGTTATCTCAGGCAGGGCAATGGAAAGCTTCTGGAAGAGCGCCAGGGTCCAGAACCACCCTGGCTGGCCTGCAGGCACCCAGTTGGCCTGCGTGCTGTCGCTGGTGTGGCTCCACGGTCCTTCCTCTAAGCTTTCAAGCCCTTGTACATATTCAGGTGTTTTACCTGGAAAGGGTGGGGACAGTTCAGCAGCAGCTGGCCTGGGGCTCAGCTCACGTTTACTCACAGATGCCTTGGCACGGAGCCCCAGCTTTGCAATGAGGACGCTCCTTGCATGGGGGGTATGTTGCTGGCTGTATGGGAGATGGTTCCCCACCTCTGACCAATTTCAGAATTGTTTACCGCTGGAGCAAGTGTCGTGATAGGGTTTTCCTCTGTATAACTCGTGGGTTCACTTTTTTTTTTCTTTTATCGTTCAATTTAGATTTTATTCCTCTTTTATGTATTTATAGATATAAGCATGGAAATAATTCTTTCCTATAAATACATCTGTGTGACGGGAAGAACTTTTTTCTGTTTTATTTTTAAATTTTATTTTTTAAAATTTTGAAATTTAATTTTATTTATTTTTTTAAAGAGCACGTTATTTTTAGTTATGAATTTTATGCATATACATGTATACAGGTCAATCCCAAACTCCCAACTCATCCCACCACCACCACCCCATGGCTTCCCACACTTGGTGTCCATACGTTTGTTCTCTACCTCTGTGTCTCTATTTCTTCCCTGCAAACCAGTTCATCTGTACCATTTTTAGGCTCCACATATATGCATTAATATACAATATTTGTTTTCCTCTTTCTGACTTACTTCATTCTGTATGACAGTCTCTCGATCCATCGATGTCTCTACAAATGACCCAGTTTCATTCCTTTTTATGGCCGAGTAATATTCCATTTGATATATGTACCACATCTTTATCCATTCATCTGTCTGTGGGCATTTAGGTGGCTTCCATTACCTGGCTATTGTAAATAGTGCTGCAACGAACATTGTGGTGAATGTGCCTTTTTGAAATACGGTTTTCTCTGGGTATATGCCCAGAAGTGGGATTGCTGGATCAGATGGTAATTCTATTTCTAGATTTTTAAAGGAAACTCCATACTGTTCTCCATAGTGACTGTATCAATTTACATTCCCACCAATAGTGGAAGAGGGCTCCTTTTGTCTACACCCTCCCCAGAATTGGTTGTTTGTAGATTTCCTGATGATGCCGATTCTAACAGGTGTGAGGTGATACCTCATTGTAGTTTTGATTTGCATTTCTCTAATAATTAGTGCTGTTGAGCAGCTTTTCATGTGTGTCTTGACCATCTCTGTGTCTCCTTTGAAGAAACGTCCCTTTAGATCTTCTTCCCATTTTTTGGGGGTTGTTAATTTTTTAATATTAAACTGCATGAGTTGTTTATATATATTGGAGATTAAACCTCTGTCCATTGATTCGTCTGCAACGATTTTCGCCCATTCTGAGGGATACCTTTTTCCATTCCCGTGTTTTTTAACAAAAAAGGAAAGAAAGGAAAAGAAGCAGAACACTAATGTGCGTAAAATATGCCTTTTGAAACGGTCGTTTTGAAATATGGACGTCCTTTGAATTTTTTGGTCGATATGTGACCCCAGGATTTGTTTTCAGGGCAGGTGTCATTTACAGGCCTGCAATGATTTTGAATATCAACTGACCATTAGCGTTGGGATTAAAGCTGCTGTTGTGTGAAACGGCCACAAGGTGGCAGCAGTTCACCCTTACCAAATCTGGTTACTAGGGCAAGAGAGCCTCAGTGGAAGTGGTGTTCTAGATTGGAGTTTAGAATGGAATGTGCCAGGAGAAAGCCCCACAGGTTTGTCTCACTACTTCTTGTTCGTGTTTTTATTTTTTTTTTATTTTTTATTACAGCAAGTTTGATTACAATGTTTGGCTTCTTGTAGGTGTGGAAGATGTGGTTCTTTTACACATATACAGATGACTGTTCTTCCTGGGATCCTTTTCCCATGTACGTTATGACAGAATGTTGAGTAGTCCTCTCTTGGTATTCTGTAGGTCTTTGGTGATTATATATGTCACCAGTGTTTGTATATGTCTGTTAACCCCGATATCGTAATGAAACCAATCCTCACACCTTTCCATTGGTGAACCATAAGTCTGTTTAATGAATCTGTGATTGCCCTTCTCCGTGGAAATATCTGCCCTGGTATCCATTTTTAGGTAACACCTATAAGTGATATGATATGATATGTGTCTTTCACTTTCTGACTTACTACAAGTCACATGATTACTTCTAGACTCATCTACGGTGCTGCAAATGGCATTGTGACCTTTTTTTCCTTGGCATCTCTTCTGCCTTAGCGGGGTCCATTTTCAACAATGTGATTCCCTGAGGGTTGTGGATTAGCTGACCTGGGCAGCCTTACCCTGCCGGCCCGCCCTCCCCAGCTGTGCCTCGTTGAGGTCAATATAAACAGAGCTCCAGGCAGCAATAGCCCCTGAAGCTGTGCCTGACTCCATATTCTCTTCCCCGTTAGCAGTCTCGGGGCTGTGCTGGTGGGAGGAAGTGAGGGGCCACAGCTTTGTGGGTGGCCCGGTGTGAGTGGGGTTCTGCTGGCCTTTCTGCAGGAGTTGCCAGGTTGCCACCTGTAAAGAAGAGGATGTGTCACCCATACCTTCCGCTGGAATTTCTCTCCGGACAGAGGTGAGGAAGGAAAAAAGCAGTGGGGGCCGGGACAGGAGGGGTATCTCAGGCAGGGCAATGGAAAGCTTCTGGAAGAGCGCCAGGGTCCAGGACCACGCTGGCTGGCCTGCAGGCACCAAGTTGGCCTGCGTGCTGTCGCTGGTGTGGCTCCACGGTCCTTCCTCTAGGCTTTCAAGCCCTTGTACATATTCAGGTGTTTTACCTGGAAAGGGTGGGGACAGTTCAGCAGCAGCTGGCCTGGGGCTCAGCTCACGTTTACTCACAGATGCCTCGGCACGGTCCCCCAGCTTTGCAATGAGGACGCTCCTAGCGTGGGGGGTGGGTTGCTGGCTGTATGGGAGATGGTTCCCCACCTCTGACCAATTTCAGAATTGTTTACCGTTGGAGCAAGTGCCGTGATAGGGATTTCCTCTGTATAACTCGTGGGTTCACTTTTTTTTTCTTTTATCGTTCAAGTTAGATTTTATTCCTCTTTTATGTATTTATAGATATAAGCATGGAAATAATTCATTCCTATAAATACATCTGTGTGACGGGAAGAACTTTTTTCTGTTTTATTTTTAAATTTTATTTTTTAAAATTTTGAAATTTAATTTTATTTATTTTTTTAAAGAGCACGTTATTATTAGTTATGAATTTTATGCATATACATGTATATAGGTCAATCCCAAACTCCCAACTCATCCCACCACCACCACCCCATGGCTTCCCACACTTGGTGTCCATACGTTTGTTCTCTACCTCTGTGTCTCTATTTCTTCCCTGCAAACCAGTTCATCTGTACCATTTTTAGGCTCCACATATATGCATTAATATACAATATTTGTTTTCCTCTTTCTGACTTACTTCATTCTGTATGACAGTCTCTCGATCCATCGATGTCTCTACAAATGACCCAGTTTCATTCCTTTTTATGGCCGAGTAATATTCCATTTGATATATGTACCACATCTTTATCCATTCATCTGTCTGTGGGCATTTAGGTTGCTTCCATTACCTGGCTATTGTAAATAGTGCTGCAACGAACATTGTGGTGAAAGTGCCTTTTTGAAATACGGTTTTCTCTGGGTATATGCCCAGAAGTGGGATTGCTGGATCAGATGGTAATTCTATTTCTAGATTTTTAAAGGAAACTCCATACTGTTCTCCATAGTGACTGTATCAATTTACATTCCCACCAATAGTGGAAGAGGGCTCCTTTTGTCCACACCCTCCCCAGAATTGGTTGTTTGTAGATTTCCTGATGATGCGGATTCTAACAGGTGTGAGGTGATAACTCATTGTAGTTTAGATTTGCATTTCTCTAATAATTAGTGCTGTTGAGCAGCTTTTCATGTGTGTCTTGGCCATCTCTGTGTCTCCTTTGAAGAAACGTCCCTTTAGATCTTCTTCCCATTTTTGGGGGGTTGTTAATTTTTTAATATTAAGCTGCATGAGCTGTTTATATATATTGGAGATTAAACCTCTGTCCATTAATTCATCTGCAACGATTTTCGCCCATTCTGAGGGATGCCTTTTTCCATTCCCGTGTTTTTTAACAAAAAAGGAAAGAAAGGAAAAGTAGCAGAACACTAATGTGCGTAAAATATGCCTTTTGAAACGGTCGTTTTGAAATATGGACGTCCTTTGAATTTTTTGGTCGATATGTGACCCCAGGATTTGTTTTCAGGGCAGGTGTCATTTACAGGCCTGCAATGTTTTTGAATATCAACTGACCATTAGCGTTGGGATTAAAGCTGCTGTTGTGTGAAACGGCCACAAGGTGGCAGCAGTTCACCCTTACCAAATCTGGTTACTAGGGCAAGAGAGCCTCAGTGGAAGTGGTGTTCTAGATTGGAGTTTAGAATGGAATGTGCCAGGAGAAAGCCCCTCACGTTTGTCTCACTACTTCTTGTTCGTGTTTTTAATTTATTTTTTTTTATTTTTTATTACAGAAAGTTTGATTACAATGTTTGGCTTCTTGTAGGTGTGGAAGATGTGGTTCTTTTACACATATACAGATGACTCTTCTTCCTGGGATCCTTTTCCCATGTACGTTATGACAGAATGTTGAGTAGTCCTCTCTTGGTATTCTGTAGGTCTTTGGTGATTATATATGTCACCTGTGTTTGTATATGTCTGTTAACCCCGATATCGTAATGAAACCAATCCTCACACCTTTCCATTGGTGAACCATAAGTTTGTTTAATGAATCTGTGATTGCCCTTCTCCGTGGAAATATCTGCCCTGTTATCCATTTTTAGGTAACACCTATAAGTGATATGATATGATATGTGTCTTTCACTTTCTGACTTACTACAAGTCACGTGATTACTTCTAGACTCATCTACGGTGCTGCAAATGGCATTGTGACCTTTTTTTCCTTGGCATCTCTTCTGCCTTAGCGGGGTCCATTTTCAAAAATGTGATTCCCTGAGGGTTGTGGATTAGCTGACCTGGGCAGCCTTACCCTGCCGGCCCGCCCTCCCCAGCTGTGCCTCGTTGAGGTCAATATAAACAGAGCTCCAGGCAGCAATAGCCCCTGAAGCTGTGCCTGACTCCATATTCTCTGCCCCGTCAGCAGTCTCGGGGCTGTGCTGGTGGGAGGGAGTGAGGGGCCACAGCTTTGTGGGTGGCCCGGTGTGAGTGGGGTTCTGCTGGCCTTTCTGCAGGAGTTGCCAGGCTGCCACCTGTAAAGAAGAGGATGTGTCACCCATACCTTCCGCTGGAATTTCTCTCCGGACAGAGGTGAGGAAGGAAAAAAGCAGTGGGGGCCGGGACAGGAGGGGTATCCTTGGCAGGGCAATGGAAAGCTTCTGGAAGAGCGCCAGGGTCCAGAACCACCCTGGCTGGCCTGCAGGCACCAAGTTGGCCTGCGTGCTGTCGCTGGTGTGGCTCCACAGTCCTTCCTCTAGGCTTTCAAGCCCTTGTACATATTCAGGTGTTTTACCTGGAAAGGGTGGGGACAGTTCAGCAGCAGCTGGCCTGGGGCTCAGCTCACGTTTACTCACAGATGCCTCAGCACGGTCCCCCAGCTTTGCAATGAGGACGCTCCTTGCGTGGGGGGTGGATTGCTGGCTGTATGGGAGATGGTTCTCCACCTCTGACCAATTTCAAAATTGTTTACCGCTGGAGCAAGTGCCGTGATAGGGTTTTCCTCTGTATAACTCGTGGGTTCACTTTTTTTTTCTTTTATCGTTCAGGTTAGATTTTATTCCTCTTTTATGTATTCATAGATATAAGCATGGAAATAATTCATTCCTATAAATACATCTGTGTGACGGGAAGAACTTTTTTCTGTTTTATTTTTAAATTTTATTTTTTAAAATTTTGAAATTTAATTTTATTTATTTTTTTAAAGAGCACGTTATTATTAGTTATGAATTTTATGCATATACATGTATACAGGTCAATCCCAAACTCCCAACTCATCCCACCACCACCACCCCATGGCTTCCCACACTTGGTGTCCATACGTTTGTTCTCTACCTCTGTGTCTCTATTTCTTCCCTGCAAACCAGTTCATCTGTACCATTTTTAGGCTCCACATATATGCATTAATATACAATATTTGTTTTCCTCTTTCTGACTTACTTCATTCTGTATGACAGTCTCTCGATCCATCGATGTCTCTACAAATGACCCAGTTTCATTCCTTTTTATGGCCGAGTAATATTCCATTTGATATATATACCACATCTTTATCCATTCATCTGTCTGTGGGCATTTAGGTGGCTTCCATTACCTGGCTATTGTAAATAGTGCTGCAACGAACATTGTGGTGAATGTGCCTTTTTGAAATACGGTTTTCTCTGGGTATATGCCCAGAAGTGGGATTGCTGGATCAGATGGTAATTCTATTTCTAGATTTTTAAAGGAAACTCCATACTGTTCTCCATAGTGACTGTATCAATTTACATTCCCACCAATAGTGGAAGAGGGCTCCTTTTGTCCACACCCTCCCCAGAATTGGTTGTTTGTAGATTTCCTGATGATGCCGATTCTAACAGGTGTGAGGTGATACCTCATTGTAGTTTTGATTTGCATTTCTCTAATAATTAGTGCTGTTGAGCAGCTTTTCATGTGTGTCTTGGCCATCTCTGTGTCTCCTTTGAAGAAACGTCTCTTTAGATCTTCTTCCCATTTTTTGGGGGTTGTTAATTTTTTAATATTAAGCTGCATGAGCTGTTTATATATATTGGAGATTAAACCTCTGTCCATTGATTCGTCTGCAACGATTTTCGCCCATTCTGAGGGATGCCTTTTTCCATTCCCGTGTTTTTTAACAAAAAAGGAAAGAAAGGAAAAGAAGCAGAACACTAATGTGCGTAAAATATGCCTTTTGAAACGGTCGTTTTGAAATATGGACGTCCTTTGAATTTTTTGGTCGATATGTGACCCCAGGATTTGTTTTCAGGGCAGGTGTCATTTACAGGCCTGCAATGATTTTGAATATCAACTGACCATTAGCGTTGGGATTAAAGCTGCTGTTGTGTGAAACGGCCACAAGATGGCAGCAGTTCACCCTTACCAAATCTGGTTACTAGGGCAAGAGAGCCTCAGTGGAAGTGGTGTTCTAGATTGGAGTTTAGAATGGAATGTGCCAGGAGAAAGCCCCTCAAGTTTGTCTCACTACTTCTTGTTCGTGTTTTTAATTTATTTATTTTTTATTTTTTATTACAGCAAGTTTGATTACAATGTTTGGCTTCTTGTAGGTGTGGAAGATGTGGTTCTTTTACACATATACAGATGACTGTTCTTCCTGGGATCCTTTTCCCATGTACGTTATGACAGAATGTTGAGTAGTCCTCTCTTGGTATTCTGTAGGTCTTTGGTGATTATATATGTCACCTGTGTTTGTATATGTCTGTTAACCCCGATATCGTAATGAAACCAATCCTCACACCTTTCCATTGGTGAACCATAAGTTTGTTTAATGAATCTGTGATTGCCCTTTTCCGTGGAAATATCTGCCCTGGTATCCATTTTTAGGTAACACCTATAAGTGATATGATATGATATGTGTCTTTCACTTTCTGACTTACTACAAGTTAAGTGATTACTTCTAGACTCATCTACGGTGCTGCAAATGGCATTGTGACCTTTTTTGCCTTGGCATCTCTTCTGCCTTAGCGGGGTCCATTTTCAACAATGTGATTCCCTGAGGGTTGTGGATTAGCTGACCTGGGCAGCTTTACCCTGCCGGCCCGCCCTCCCCAGCTGTGCCTCGTTGAGGTCAATATAAACAGAGCTCCAGGCAGCAATAGCCCCTGAAGCTGTGCCTGACTCCATATTCTCTGCCCCATTAGCAGTCTCGGGGCTGTGCTGGTGGGAGGAAGTGAGGGGCCACAGCTTTGTGGGTGGCCCGGTGTGAGTGGGGTTCTGCTGGCCTTTCTGCAGGAGTTGCCAGGTTGCCACCTGTAAAGAAGAGGATGTGTCACCCATACCTTCCGCTGGAATTTCTCTCCGGACAGAGGTGAGGAAGGAAAAAAGCAGTGGGGGCCGGGACAGGAGGGGTATCTCAGGCAGGGCAATGGAAATCTTCTGGAAGAGCGCCAGGGTACAGGACCACCCTGGCTGGCCTGCAGGCACCAAGTTGGACTGCGTGCTGTCACTGGTGTGGCTCCACGGTCCTTCCTCTAGGCTTTCAAGCCCTTGTACATATTCAGGTGTTTTACCTGTAAAGGTTGGGGACAGTTAAGCAGCAGCTGGCCTGGGGCTCAGCTCAAGTTTTCTCACAGATGCCTCAGCACGGTCCCCCAGCTTTGCAATGAGGACGCTCCTAGCGTGTGGGGTCGGTTTGTGGCTGTATGGGAGATGGTTCCCCACCTCTGACCAATTTCAGAATTGTTTACCGCTGGAGCAAGTGCCGTGATAGGGATTTCCTCTGTATAACTCGTGGGTTCACTTTTTTTTTCTTTTATCGTTCAAGTTAGATTTTATTCCTCTTTTATGTATTTATAGATATAAGCATGGAAATAATTCATTCCTATAAATACATCTGTGTGACGGGAAGAATTTTTTCGGTTTTATTTTTAAATTTTATTTTTTAAAACTTTGAAATTTAATTTTATTTATGTTTTTATACAGCACGTTATTATTAGTTATGAATTTTATGCATATACATGTATACAGGTCAATCCCAAACTCCCAACTCATCCCACCACCACCACCCCATGGTTTCCCACACTTGGTGTCCATACGTTTGTTCTCTACCTCTGTGTCTCTATTTCTTCCCTGCAAACCAGTTCATCTGTACCATTTTTAGGCTCCACATATATGCATTAATATCCAATATTTGTTTTCCTCTTTCTGACTTACTTCATTCTGTATGACAGTCTCTCGATCCATCGATGTCTCTACAAATGACCCAGTTTCATTCCTTTTTATGGCCGAGTAATATTCCATTTTATATATGTACCACATCTTTATCCATTCATCTGTCTGTGGGCATTTAGGTGGCTTCCATTACCTGGCTATTGTAAATAGTGCTGCAAAGAACATTGTGGTGAATGTGCCTTTTTGAAATACGGTTTTCTCTGGGTATATGCCCAGAAGTGGGATTGCTGGATCAGATGGTAATTCTATTTCTAGATTTTTAAAGGAAACTCCATACTGTTCTCCATAGTGACTGTATCAATTTACATTCCCACCAATAGTGGAAGAGGGCTCCTTTTGTCCACACCCTCCCCAGAATTGGTTGTTTGTAGATTTTCTGATGATGCCGATTCTAACAGGTGTGAGGTGATACCTCATTGTAGTTTTGATTTGCATTTCTCTAATAATTAGTGCTGTTGAGCAGCTTTTCATGTGTGTCTTGGCCATCTCTGTGTCTCCTTTGAAGAAACGTCCCTTTAGATCTTCTTCCCATTTTTTGGGTGTTGTTAATTTTTTAATATTAAGCTGCATGAGCTGTTTATATATATTGGAGATTAAACCTCTGTCCATTAATTCATCCGCAATGATTTTCGCCCATTCTGAGGGATGCCTTTTTCCATTCCCGTGTTTTTTAACAAAAAAGGAAAGAAAGGAAAAGAAGCAGAACACTAATGTGCCTAAAATATGCCTTTTGAAACGGTCGTTTTGAAATATGGACGTCCTTTGAATTTTTTGGTCGATATGTGACCCCAGGATTTGTTTTCAGGGCAGGTGTCATTTACAGGCCTGCAATGATTTTGAATATCAACTGACCATTAGCGCTGGGATTAAAGCTGCTGTTGTGTGAAACGGCCACAAGGTGGCAGCAGTTCACCCTTACCAAATCTGGTTACTAGGGCAAGAGAGCCTCAGTGGAAGTGGTGTTCTAGATTGGAGTTTAGAATGGAATGTGCCAGGAGAAAGCCCCTCAAGTTTGTCTCACTACTTCTTGTTCGTGTTTTTAATTTATTTTTTTTTATTTTTTATTACAGCAAGTTTGATTACAATGTTTGGCTTCTTGTAGGTGTGGAAGATGTGGTTCTTTTACACATATACAGATGACTGTTCTTCCTGGGATCCTTTTCCCATGTACGTTATGACAGAATGTTGAGTAGTCCTGTCTTGGTATTCTGTAGGTCTTTGGTGATTATATATGTCACCTGTGTTTGTATATGTCTGTTAACCCCGATATCGTAATGAAACCAATCCTCACACCTTTCCATTGGTGAACCATAAGTTTGTTTAATGAATCTGTGATTGCCCTTCTCCGTGGAAATATCTGCCCTGGTATCCATTTTTAGGTAACACCTATAAGTGATATGATATGATATGTGTCTTTCACTTTCTGACTTACTACAAGTCACGTGATTACTTCTAGACTCATCTACGGTGCTGCAAATGGCATTGTGTCCTTTTTTCCCTTGGCTTCTCTTCTGCCTTAGCGGGGTCCATTTTCAACAATGTGATTCCCTGAGGGTTGTGGATTAGCTGACCTGGGCAGCCTTACCCTGCCGGCCCACCCTCCCCAGGTGTGCCTCGTTGAGGTCAATATAAACAGCGCTCCAGGCAGCAATAGCCCCTGAAGCTGTGCCTGACTCCATATTCTCTGCCCCGTCAGCAGTCTCGGGGCTGTGCTGGTGGGAGGGAGTGAGGGGCCACAGCTTTGTGGGTGTCCCGGTGTGAGTGGGGTTCTGCTGGCCTTTCTGCAGGAGTTGCCAGGCTGCCGCCTGTAAAGAAGAGGATGTGTCACCCATACCTTCCGCTGGAATTTCTCTCCGGACAGAGGTGAGGAAGGAAAAAAGCAGTGAGGTCCGGGACAGGAGGGGTATCTCAGGCATGGCAATGGAAAGCTTCTGGATGAGCGCCAGGGGCCAGGAACACGCTGGCTGGCCTGCAGGCACCAAGTTGGCCTGCGTGCTGTGACTGGTGTGGCTCCACGGTCCTTCCTCTAGGCTTTCAAGCCCTTGTACATATTCAGGTGTTTTACCTGAAAGGGTGGGAACAGATCAGAAGCAGCTGGCCTGGGGCTCAGCTCACGTTTACTCACAGATGCCTCGGCACGGACCCCCAGCTTTTCAGTGAGGACGCTCCTTGTGTGGGGGGTGGGTGGCTGGCTGTATGGGAGATGGTTCCCCACCTCTGACCAATTTCAGAATTGTTTACCGCTGGAGCAAGTGCCGTGATAGGTTTTTCCTCTGTATAACTCGTGGGTTCAATTTTTTTTTCTTTTTTGGTTCAAGTTAGATTTTATTCCTCTTTTATGTATTTATAAATATAAGCATGGAAATAATTCATTCCTATAAATACATCTGTGTGACGGGAAGAATTTTTTCTGTTTTATTTTTAAATTTTATTTTTTAAAATTTTGAAATTTAATTTTATTTATGTTTTTATACAGCACGTTATTATTAGTTATGTATTTTATGCATATACATGTATACAGGTCAATCCCAATCTCCCAACTCATCCCACCACCACCACCACCCCATGGATTCCCACACTTGGTGTCCATACGTTTGTTCTCTACCTCTGTGTCTCTATTTCTTCCATGCAAACCAGTTCATCTGTACCATTTTTAGGCTCCACATATATGCATTAATATACAATATTTGTTTTCCTCTTTCTGACTTACTTCATTCTGTATGACAGTCTCTCGATCCATCGATGTCTCTACAAATGACCCAGTTTCATTCCTTTTTATGGCCGAGTCATATTCCATTTTATATATGTACCACATCTTTATCCATTCATCTGTCTGTGGGCATTTAGGTGGCTTCCATTACCTGGCTATTGTAAAGAGTGCTGCAACGAACATTGTGGTGAATGTGCCTTTTTGAAATACGGTTTTCTCTGGGTATATGCCCAGAAGTGGGATTGCTGGATCAGATGGTAATTCTATTTCTAGTTTTTTTAAGGAAACTCCATACTGTTCTCCATAGTGACTGTATCAATTTACATTCCCACCAATAGTGGAAGAGGGCTCCTTTTGTCCACACCCTCCCCAGAATTGGTTGTTTGTAGATTTTCTGATGATGCCGATTCTAACAGGTGTGAGGTGATACCTCATTGTAGTTTTGATTTGCATTTCTCTAATAATTAGTGCTGTTGAGCAGCTTTTCATGTGCGTCTTGGCCATCTCTGTGTCTCCTTTGAAGAAACGTCTCTTTAGATCTTCTGCCCATTTTTTTGGGGGTTGTTTGTTTTTTTAATATTAAGCTGCATGAGCTGTTTATATATATTGGAGATTAAACCTCTGTCCATTAATTCATCCGCAATGATTTTCGCCCATTCTGAGGGATGCCTTTTTCCATTCCCGTGTTTTTTAACAAAAAAGGAAAGAAAGGAAAAGAAGCAGAACACTAATGTGCGTAAAATATGCCTTTTGAAACGGTCGTTTTGAAATATGGACGTCCTTTGAAATTTTTGGTCAATATGTGACCCCAGGATTTGTTTTCAGGGCAGGTGTCATTTACAGGCCTGCAATGATTTTGAATATCAACTGACCATTAGCGCTGGGATTAAAGCTGCTGTTGTGTGAAACGGCCACAAGGTGGCAGCAGTTCACCCTTACCAAATCTGGTTACTAGGGCAAGAGAGCCTCAGTGGAAGTGGTGTTCTAGATTGGAGTTTAGAATGGAATGTGCCAGGAGAAAGCCCCTCAAGTTTGTCTCACTACTTCTTGTTCGTGTTTTTAATTTAATTTTTTTATTTTTTATTACAGCAAGTTTGATTACAATGTTTGGCTTGTTGTAGGTGTGGAAGATGTGGTTCTTTTACACATATACAGATGACTGTTCTTCCTGGGATCCTTTTCCCATGTACGTTATGACAGAATGTTGAGTAGTCCTCTCTTGGTATTCTGTAGGTCTTTGGTGATTATATATGTCACCTGTGTTTGTATATGTCTGTTAACCCCGATATCGTAATGAAACCAATCCTCACACCTTTCCATTGGTGAACCATAAGTTTGTTTAATGAATCTGTGATTGCCCTTCTCCGTGGAAATATCTGCCCTGGTATCCATTTTTAGGTAACACCTATAAGTGATATGATATGATATGTGTCTTTCACTTTCTGACTTACTACAAGTCACGTGATTACTTCTAGACTCATCTACGGTGCTGCAAATGGCATTGTGTCCTTTTTTCCCTTGGCTTCTCTTCTGCCTTAGCGGGGTCCATTTTCAACAATGTGATTCCCTGAGGGTTGTGGATTAGCTGACCTGGGCAGCCTTACCCTGCCGGCCCACCCTCCCCAGGTGTGCCTCGTTGAGGTCAATATAAACAGCGCTCCAGGCAGCAATAGCCCCTGAAGCTGTGCCTGACTCCATATTCTCTGCCCCGTCAGCAGTCTCGGGGCTGTGCTGGTGGGAGGGAGTGAGGGGCCACAGCTTTGTGGGTGGCCCGGTGTGAGTGGGGTTCTGCTGGCCTTTCTGCAGGAGTTGCCAGGCTGCCGCCTGTAAAGAAGAGGATATGTCACCCATACCTTCCGCTGGAATTTCTCTCCGGACAGAGGTGAGGAAGGAAAAAAGCAGTGAGGTCCGGACAGGAGGGGTATCTCACGCAGGGCAATGGAAAGCTTCTGGATGAGCGCCCGGGGCCAGGAACACGCTGGCTGGCCTGCAGGCACCAAGTTGGCCTGCGTGCTGTCACTGGTGTGGCTCCACGGTCCTTCCTCTAGGCTTTCAAGCCCTTGTGCATATTCAGGTGTTTTACCTGAAAGGGTGGGAACAGATCAGAAGCAGCTGGCCTGGGGCTCAGCTCACGTTTACTCACAGATGCCTCGGCACGGACCCGCAGCTTTTCAGTGAGGACGCCCCTTGTGTGGGGGGTTGGTGGCTGGCTGTATGGGAGATGGTTCCCCACCTCTGACCAATTTCAGAATTGTTTACCGCTGGAGTAAGTGCCGTGATAGGTTTTTCCTCTGTATAACTCGTGGGTTCAATTTTTTTTTCTTTTTTGGTTCAAGTTAGATTTTATTCCTCTTTTATGTATTTATAAATATAAGCATGGAAATAATTCATTCCTATAAATACATCTGTGTGACGGGAAGAATTTTTTCTGTTTTATTTTTAAATTTTATTTTTTAAAATTTTGAAATTTAATTTTATTTATGTTTTTATACAGCACGTTATTATTAGTTATGTATTTTATGCATATACATGTATACAGGTCAATCCCAATCTCCCAACTCATCCCACCACCACCACCCCATGGATTCCCACACTTGGTGTCCATACGTTTGTTCTCTACCTCTGTGTCTCTATTTCTTCCATGCAAACCAGTTCATCTGTACCATTTTTAGGCTCCACATATATGCATTAATATACAATATTTGTTTTCCTCTTTCTGACTTACTTCATTCTGTATGACAGTCTCTCGATCCATCGATGTCTCTACAAATGACCCAGTTTCATTCCTTTTTATGGCCGAGTCATATTCCATTTTATATATGTACCACATCTTTATCCATTCATCTGTCTGTGGGCATTTAGGTGGCTTCCATTACCTGGCTATTGTAAAGAGTGCTGCAACGAACATTGTGGTGAATGTGCCTTTTTGAAATACGGTTTTCTCTGGGTATATGCCCAGAAGTGGGATTGCTGGATCAGATGGTAATTCTATTTCTAGTTTTTTTAAGGAAACTCCATACTGTTCTCCATAGTGACTGTATCAATTTACATTCCCACCAATAGTGGAAGAGGGCTCCTTTTGTCCACACCCTCCCCAGAATTGGTTGTTTGTAGATTTTCTGATGATGCCGATTCTAACAGGTGTGAGGTGATACCTCATTGTAGTTTTGATTTGCATTTCTCTAATAATTAGTGCTGTTGAGCAGCTTTTCATGTGCGTCTTGGCCATCTCTGTGTCTCCTTTGAAGAAACGTCTCTTTAGATCTTCTGCCCATTTTTTTGGGGGTTGTTTGTTTTTTTAATATTAAGCTGCATGAGCTGTTTATATATATTCGAGATTAAACCTGTGTCCATTGATTCGTTTGCAACGATTTTCACCCATCCTGAGGGATGCCTTTTTCCATTCCCGTTTTTTTTTAACCAAAAAGGAAAGAAAGGAAAAGAAGCAGAACACTAATGTGCGTAAAATATGCCTTTTGAAACGGTCGTTTTGAAATATGGACGTCCTTTGAATTTTTTGGTCGATATGTGACCCCAGGATTTGTTTTCAGGGCAGGTGTCATTTACAGGCCTGCAATGATTTTGAATATCAACTGACCATTAGCGTTGGGATTAAAGCTGCTGTTGTGTGAAACGGCCACAAGGTGGCAGCAGTTCACCCTTACCAAATCTGGTTACTAGGGCAAGAGAGCCTCAGTGGAAGTGGTGTTCTAGATTCGAATTTAGAATGGAATGTGCCAGGAGAAAGCCCCTCACGTTTGTCTCACTACTTCTTGTTCGTGTTTTTAATTTAAGTTTTTATTTTTTATTACAGCAAGTTTGATTACAATGTTTGGCTTGTTGTAGGTGTGGAAGATGTGGTTCTTTTACACATATACAGATGACTGTTCTTCTTGGGATCCTTTTCCCATGTACGTTATGACAGAATGTTGAGTAGTCCTCTCTTGGTATTCTGTAGGTCTTTGGTGATTATATATGTCACCTGTGTTTGTATATGTCTGTTAACCCCGATATCGTAATGAAACCAATCCTCACACCTTTCCATTGGTGAACCATAAGTTTGTTTAATGAATCTGTGATTGCCCTTCTCCGTGGAAATATCTGCCCTGGTATCCATTTTTAGGTAACACCTATAAGTGATATGATATGATATGTGTCTTTCACTTTCTGACTTACTACAAGTCACGTGATTACTTCTAGACTCATCTACGGTGCTGCAAATGGCATTGTGTCCTTTTTTCCCTTGGCTTCTCTTCTGCCTTAGCGGGGTCCATTTTCAACAATGTAATTCCCTGAGGGTTGTGGATTAGCTGACCTGGGCAGCCTTACCCTGCCTGCCTGCCCTCCCCAGGTATGCCTCGTTGAGATCAATATTAACAGAGCTCCAGGCAGCAATAGCCCCTGAAGCTGTGCCTGACTCCATATTCTCTGCCCCGTCAGCAGTCTCGGGGCTGTGCTGGTGGGAGGGAGTGAGGGGCCACAGCTTTGTGGGTGGCCCGGTGTGAGTGGGGTTCTGCTGGCCTTTCTGCAGGAGTTGCCAGGCTGCCGCCTGTAAAGAAGAGGATGTGTCACCCATACCTTCCGCTGGAATTTCTCTCCGGACAGAGGTGAGGAAGGAAAAAAGCAGTGGGGGCCGGGACAGGAGGGGTATCTCAGGCAGGGCAATGGAAAGCTTCTGGAAGAGCGCCAGGGTCCAGGACCACGCTGGCTGGCCTGCAGGCACCAAGTTGGCCTGCGTGCTGTCACTGGTGTGGCTCCAAGGTCCTTCCTCTAGGCTTTCAAGCCCTTGTACATATTCAGGTGTTTTACCTGGAAAGGGTGGGAACAGTTCAGCAGCAGCTGGCCTGGGGCTCAGCTCACGTTTACTCACAGATGCCTCGGCACGGTCCCCCAGCTTTGCAATGAGGATGCTCCTTGCGTGGGGGGTGGGTTGCTGGCTGTATGGGAGATGGTTCCCCACCTCTGACCAATTTCACAATTGTTTACCGCTGGAGCAAGTGCCGTGATAGGGTTTTCCTCTGTATAACTCCTGGGTTCAGGTTTTTTTTTCTTTTATGGTTCAAGTTAGATTTTATTCCCCTTTTATGTATTTATAGATATAAGCATGGAAATAATTCTTTCCTATAAATACATCTGTGTGATGGGAAGAATTTTTTCTGTTTTATTTTTAAATTTTATTTTTTAAAATTTTGAAATTTAATTTTATTTATTTTTTTTATACAGCACGTTATTATTAGTTATGTATTTTATGTATATACATGTATACAGGTCAATCCCAAACTCCCAACTCATCCCACCACCACCACCCCATGGCTTCCCACACTTGGTGTCAATACGTTTGTTCTCTACATCTGTGTCTCTATTTCTTCCCTGCAAACCAGTTCATCTGTACCATTTTTAGGCTCCACATATATGCATTAATATACAATATTTGTTTTCCTCTTTCTGACTTACTTCATTCTGTATGACAGTCTCTCGATCCATCGATGTCTCTACAAATGACCCAGTTTCATTCCTTTTTACGGCCGAGTCATATTCCATTTTATATATGTACCACATCTTTATCCATTCATCTGTCTGTGGGCATTTAGGTTGCTTCCATTACCTGGCTATTGTAAATAGTGCTGCAACGAACATTGTGGTGAATGTGCCTTTTTGAAATACGGTTTTCTCTGGGTATATGCCCAGAAGTGGGATTGCTGGATGAGATGGTAATTCTATTTCTAGTTTTTTTAAGGAAACTCCATACTGTTCTCCATAGTGACTGTATCAATTTACACTCCCACCAATAGTGGAAGAGGGCTCCTTTTGTCCACACCCTCCCCAGAATTGGTTGTTTGTAGATTTTCTGATGATGCCGATTCTAACAGGTGTGAGGTGATACCTCATTGTAGTTTTGATTTGCATTTCTCTAATAATTAGTGCTGTTGAGCAGCTTTTCATGTGCGTCTTGGCCCTCTCTGTGTCTCCTTTGAAGAAACGTCTCTTTAGATCTTCTGCCCATTTTTTTTGGGTTGTTTGTTTTTTTAATATTAAGCTGCATGAGCTGTTTATATATATTGGAGATTAAACCTCTGTCCATTGATTAGTCTGCAACGATTTTCGCACATTCTGAGGGATGCCTTTTTCCATTCCCGTTTTTTTTAACAAAAAAGGAAAGAAAGGAAAAGAAGCAGAACACTAATGTGCGTAAAATATGCCTTTTGAAACGGTCGTTTTGAAATATGGACGTCCTTTGAATTTTTTGGTCGATATGTGACCCCAGGATTTGTTTTCAGGGCAGGTGTCATTTACAGGCCTGCAATGATTTTGAATATCAACTGACCATTAGCGTTGGGATTAAATCTGCTGTTGTGTGAAATGGCCACAAGGTGGCAGCAGTTCACCCTTACCAAATCTGGTTACTAGGGCAAGAGATCCTCAGTGGAAGTGGTGTTCTAGATTGGAGTTTAGAATGGAATGTACCAGGAGAAAGCCCCTCACGTTTGTCTCACTACTTCTTGTTCGTGTTTTTACTTTAAGTTTTTATTTTTTATTACAGCAAGTTTGATTACAATGTTTGGCTTGTTGTAGGTGTGGAAGATGTGGTTCTTTTACACATATACAGATGACTGTTCTTCTTGGGATCCTTTTCCCATGTACGTTATGACAGAATGTTGAGTAGTCCTCTCTTGGTATTCTGTAGGTCTTTGGCGATTATATATGTCACCTGTGTTTGTATATGTCTGTTAACCCCGATATCGTAATGAAACCAATCCTCACACCTTTCCATTGGTGAACCATAAGTTTGTTTAATGAATCTGTGATTGCCCTTCTCCGTGGAAATATCTGCCCTGGTATCCATTTTTAGGTAACACCTATAAGTGATATGATATGATACGTGTCTTTCACTTTCTGACTTACTACAAGTCACGTGATTACTTCTAGACTCATCTACGGTGCTGCAAATGGCATTGTGTCCTTTTTTCCCTTGGCTTCTCTTCTGCCTTAGCGGGGTCCATTTTCAACAATGTGATTCCCTGAGGGTTCTGGATTAGCTGACCTGGGCAGCCTTACCCTGCCGGCCCGCCCTCCCCAGGTGTGCCTCGTTGAGGTCAATATAAACAGCGCTCCAGGCAGCAATAGCCCCTGAAGCTGTGCCTGACTCCATATTCTCTGCCCCGTCAGCAGTCTCGGGGCTGTGCTGGTGGGAGGGAGTGAGGGGCCACAGCTTTGTGGGTGGCCCGGTGTGAGTGGGGTTCTGCTGGCCTTTCTGCAGGAGTTGCCAGGCTGCCGCCTGTAAAGAAGAGGATGTGTCACCCATACCTTCCGCTGGAATTTCTCTCCGGACAGAGGTGAGGAAGGAAAAAAGCAGTGGGGGCCGGGACAGGAGGGGTATCTCAGGCAGGGCAATGGAAAGCTTCTGGAAGAGCGCCAGGGTCCAGGACCACGCTGGCTGGCCTGCAGGCACCAAGTTGGCCTGCGTGCTGTCACTGGTGTGGCTCCACGGTCCTTCCTCTAGGCTTTCAAGCCCTTGTACATATTCAGGTGTTTTACCTGGAAAGGGTGGGAACAGTTTAGCAGCAGCTGGCCTGGGGCTCAGCTCACGTTTACTCACAGATGCCTCGGCACGGTCCCCCAGCTTTGCAATGAGGATGCTCCTTGCGTGGGGGGTGGGTTGCTGGCTGTATGGGAGATGGTTCCCCACCTCTGACCAATTTCACAATTGTTTACTGCTGGAGCAAGTGCCGTGATAGGGTTTTCCTCTGTATAACTCCTGGGTTCAGGTTTTTTTTTTTCTTTTATGGTTCAAGTTAGATTTTATTCCCCTTTTATGTATTTATAGATATAAGCATGGAAATAATTCTTTCCTATAAATACATCTGTGTGACGGGAAGAACTTTTTTCTGTTTTATTTTTAAATTTTATTTTTTAAAATTTTGAAATTTTATTTATTTTTTTATACAGCACGTTATTATTAGTTATGTATTTTATGCATATACAAGTATACAGGTCAATCCCAAACTCCCAACTCATACCACCACCACCCCCCCATGGATTCCCACACTTGGTGTCCATACGTTTCTTCTCTACCTCTGTGTCTCTATTTCTTCCCTGCAAACCAGTTCATCTGTACCATTTTTAGGCTCCACATATATGCATTAATATACAATATTTGTTTTCCTCTTTCTGACTTACTTCATTCTGTATGACAGTCTCTCGATCCATCGATGTCTCTACAAATGACCCAGTTTCATTCCTTTTTATGGCCGAGTCATATTCCATTTTATATATGTACCACATCTTTATCCATTCATCTGTCTGTGGGCATTTAGTTTGCTTCCATTACCTGGCTATTGTAAATAGTGCTGCAACGAACATTGTGGTGAATATGCCTTTTTGAAATACGGTTTTCTCTGGGTATATGCCCAGAAGTGGGATTGCTGGATCAGATGGTAATTCTATTTCTAGTTTTTTTAAGGAAACTCCATACTGTTCTCCATAGTGACTGTATCAATTTACATTCCCACCAATAGTGGAAGAGGGCTCCTTTTGTCCACACCCTCCCCAGAATTGGTTGTTTGTAGATTTTCTGATGATGCCGATTCTAACAGGTGTGAGGTGATACCTCATTGTAGTTTTGATTTGCATTTCTCTAATAATTAGTGCTGTTGAGCAGCTTTTCATGTGCGTCTTGGCCATCTCTGTGTCTCCTTTGAAGAAACGTCTCTTTAGATCTTCTGCCCGTTTTTTTGGGTTGTTTGTTTTTTTAATATTAAGCTGCATGAGCTGTTTATATATATTGGAGATTAAACCTCTGTCCATTGATTCGTCTGCAGTGATTTTCGCCCATCCTGAGGGATGCCTTTTTCCATTCCCGTTTTTTTAACAAAAAAGGAAAGAAAGGAAAAGAAGCAGAACACTAATGTGCGTAAAATATGCCTTTTGAAACGGTCGTTTTGAAATATGGACGTCCTTTGAATTTTTTGGTCGATATGTGACCCCAGGATTTGTTTTCAGGGCAGGTGTCATTTACAGGCCTGCAATGATTTTGAATATCAACTGACCATTAGCGCTGGGATTAAACCTGCTGTTGTTTGAAACGGCCACAAGGTGGCAGCAGTTCACCCTTACCAAATCTGGTTATTAGGGCAAGAGAGCCTCAGTGGAAGTGGTGTTCTAGATTGGAGTTTAGAATGGAATGTGCCAGGAGAAAGCCCATCACGTTTGTCTCACTACTTCTTGTTCGTGTTTTTAATTTAATTTTTTTTTTATTACAGCAAGTATGATTACAATGTTTGGCTTGTTGTAGGTGTGGAAGATGTGGTTCTTTTACACATATACAGGTGACTGTTCTTCCTGGGATCCTTTTCCCATGTACGTTATGACAGAATGTTGAGTAGTCCTCTCTTGATATTCTGTAGGTCTTTGGTGATTATATATGTCACCTGTGTTTGTATATGTCTGTTAACCCCGATATCGTAATGAAACCAATCCTCACACCTTTCCATTGGTGAACCATAAGTTTGTTTAATGAATCTGTGATTGCCCTTCTCCGTGGAAATATCTGCCCTGGTATCCATTTTTAGGTAACACCTATAAGTGATATGATATGATATGTGTCTTTCACTTTCTGACTTACTACAAGTCACGTGATTACTTCTAGACTCATCTACGGTGCTGCAAATGGCATTGTGTCCTTTTTTTCCTTGGCATCTCTTATGCCTTAGCGGGGTCCATTTTCAACAATGTGATTCCCTGAGGGTTGTGGATTAGCTGACCTGGGCAGCCTTACCCTGCCGGCCCGCCCTCCCCAGGTGTGCCTTGTTGAGGTCAATATAAACAGAGCTCCAGGCAGCAATAGCCCCTGAAGCTGTGCCTGACTCCATATTCTCTGCCCCGTCAGCAGTCTCGGGGCTGTGCTGGTGGGAGGGAGTGAGGGGCCACAGCTTTGTGGGTGGCCCGGTGTGAGTGGGGTTCTGCTGGCCTTTCTGCAGGAGTTGCCAGGCTGCCGCCTGTAAAGAAGAGGATGTGTCACCCATACCTTCCGCTGGAATTTCTCTCCGGACAGAGGTGAGGAAGGAAAAAAGCAGCGGGGGCCGTGACAAGACGGTTATCTCAGGCAGGGCAATGGAAAGCTTCTGGAAGAGCGCCAGGGTCCAGAACCACCCTGGCTGGCCTGCAGGCACCAAGTTGGCCTGCGTGCTGTCGCTGGTGTGGCTCCACGGTCCTTCTTCTAGGCTTTCAAGCCCTTGTACATAATCAGGTGTTTTACCTGGAAAGGTTGGGGACAGTTCAGCAGCAGCTGGCCTGGGGCTCAGCTCACGTTTACTCACAGATGCCTTGGCACGGAGCCCCAGCTTTGCAATGAGGACGCTCCTAGCGTGGGGGGTGGGTTTGTGGCTGTATGGGAGATGGTTCCCCACCTCTGAGCAATTTCAGAATTGTTTACCGTTGGAGCAAGTGCCGTGATAGGGATTTCCTCTGTATAACTCGTGGGTTCACTTTTTTATTTCTTTTATGGTTCAAGTTAGATTTTATTCCTCTTTTATGTATTTATAGATATAAGCATGGAAATAATTCATTCCTATAAATACATCTGTGTGACGGGAAGAACTTTTTTCTGTTTTATTTTTAAATTTTATTTTTTAAAAGTTTGAAATTTAATTTTATTTATTTTTTTAAAGAGCACGTTATTATTAGTTATGAATTTTATGCATATACATGTATACAGGTCAATCCCAAACTCCCAACTCATCCCACCACCACCACCCCATGGCTTCCCACACTTGTTTTCCATACGTTTGTTCTCTACCTCTGTGTCTCTATTTCTTCCCTGCAAACGAGTTCATCTGTACCATTTTTAGGCTCCACATATATGCATTAATATACAATATTTGTTTTCCTCTTTCTGACTTACTTCATTCTGTATGACAGTCTCTCGATCCATCGATGTCTCTACAAATGACCCAGTTTCATTCCTTTTTATGGCCGAGTAATATTCCATTTTATATATGTACCACATCTTTATCCATTCATCTGTCTGTGGGCATTTAGGTGGCTTCCATTACCTGGCTATTGTAAATAGTGCTGCAAGGAACATTGTGGTGAATGTGCCTTTTTGAAATACGGTTTTCTCTGGGTATATGCCCAGAAGTGGGATTGCTGGATCAGATGGTAATTCTATTTCTAGATTTTTAAAGGAATCTCCATACTGTTCTCCATAGTGACTGTATCAATTTACATTCCCCCCAATAGTGGAAGAGGGCTCCTTTTGTCCACACCCTCCCCAGAATTGGTTGTTTGTAGATTTCCTGATGATGCCGATTCTAACAGGTGTGAGGTGATACCTCATTGTAGTTTTGATTTGCATTTCTCTAATAATTAGTGCTGTTGAGCAGCTTTTCATGTGTGTCTTGGCCATCTCTGTGTCTCCTTTAAAGAAACGTCCCTTTAGATCTTCTTCCCATATTTTTGGGGTTGTTAATTTTTTAATATTAAGCTGCATGAGCTGTTTATATATATTGGAGATTAAACCTCTGTCCATTAATTCATCCGCAACGATTTTCGCCCATTCTGAGGGATGCCTTTTTCCATTCCCGTGTTTTTTTAAAAAAAAGGAAAGAAAGGAAAAGAAGCAGAACACTAATGTGCGTAAAATATGCCTTTTGAAACGGTCGTTTTGAAATATGGACGTCCTTTGAATTTTTTGGTTGATAAGTGACCCCAGGATTTGTTTTCAGGGCAGGTGTCATTTACAGGCCTGCAATGATTTTGAATATCAACTGACCATTAGCGTTGGGATTAAAGCTGCTGTTGTGTGAAACGGCCACAAGGTGGCAGCAGTTCTCCCTTGCCAAATATGTTTACTAGGGCAAGAGAGCCTCAGTGGAAGTGGTGTTCTAGATTGGAGTTTAGAATGGAATGTGCCAGGAGAAAGCCCCTCACGTTTGTCTCACTACTTCTTGTTCGTGTTTTTAATTTAATTTTTTATTTTTTATTACAGCAAGTTTGATTACAATGTTTGGCTTGTTGTAGGTGTGGAAGATGTGGTTCTTTTACACATATAAAGATGACTGTTCTTCCTGGGATCCTTTTCCCATGTACGTTATGACAGAATGTTGAGTAGTCCTCTCTTGGTATTCTGTAGGTCTTTGGTGATTATATATGTCACCTGTGTTTGTATATGTCTGTTAACCCCGATATCGTAATGAAACCAATCCTCACACCTTTCCATTGGTGAACCATAAGTTTGTTTAATGAATCTGTGATTGCCCTTCTCCGTGGAAATATCTGCCCTGGTATCCATTTTTAGGTAACACCTCTAAGTGATATGATATGATATGTGTCTTTCACTTTCTGACTTACTACAAGTCACGTGATTACTTCTAGACTCATCTACGGTGCTGCAAATGGCATTTTGTCCTTTTTTCCCTTGGCTTCTCTTCTGCCTTTGCGGGGTCCATTTTCAACAATGTGATTCCCTGAGGGTTGTGGATTAGCTGACCTGGGCAGCCTTACCCTGCCGGCCCGCCCTCCCCAGCTGTGCCTCGTTGAGGTCAATATAAACAGAGCTCCAGGCAGCAATAGCCCCTGAAGCTGTGCCTGACTCCATATTCTCTGCCCCGTTAGCAGTCTCGGGGCTGTGCTGGTGGGAGGAAGTGAGGGGCCACAGCTTTGTGGGTGGCCCGGTGTGAGTGGGGTTCTGCTGGCCTTTCTGCCGGAGTTGCCAGGTTGCCACCTGTAAAGAAGAGGATGTGTCACACATACCTTCCGCTGGAATTTCTCTCCGGACAGAGGTGAGGAAGGAAAAAAGCAGTGGGGGCCGGGACAGGAGGGGTATCTCAGGCAGGGCAATGGAAAGCTTCTGGAAGAGCGCCAGGGTCCAGGACCACCCTGGCTGGCCTGCAGGCACCAAGTTGGCCTGCGTGCTGTCGCTGGTGTGGCTCCACGGTCCTTCCTCTATGCTTTCAAGCCCTTGTACATATTCAGGTGTTTTACCTGGAAAGGGTGGGAACGGTTCAGCAGCAGCTGGCCTGGGGCTCAGCTCACGTTTACTCACAGATGCCTCGGCACGGTCCCCCAGCTTTGCAATGAGGACGCTCCTAGCGTGGGGGGTGGGTTGCTGGCTGTATGGGAGATGGTTCCCCACCTCTGACCAATTTCAGAATTGTTTACCGTTGGAGCAAGTGCTGTGATAGGGATTTCCTCTGTATAACTCGTGGGTTCACTTTTTTTTTTCTTTTATGGTTCAAGTTAGATATTATTCCTCTTTTATGTATTCATAGATATAAGCATGGAAATAATTCATTCCTATAAATACATCTGTGTGACGGGAAGAACGTTTTTCTGTTTTATTTTTAAATTTTATTTTTTAAAATTTTGAAATTTAATTTTATTTATTTTTTTAAAGAGCACGTTATTATTAGTTATGAATTTTATGCATATACATGTATACAGGTCAATCCCAAACTCCCAACTCATCCCACCACCACCACCCCATGGCTTCCCACACTTGGTGTCCATACGTTTGTTCTCTACCTCTGTGTCTCTATTTCTTCCCTGCAAACCAGTTCATCTGTACCATTTTTATGCTCCACATATATGCATTAATATACAATATTTGTTTTCCTCTTTCTGACTTACTTCATTCTGTATGACAGTCTCTCGATCCATCGATGTCTCTACAAATGACCCAGTTTCATTCCTTTTTATGGCCGAGTAATATTCCATTTTATATATGTACCACATCTTTATCTATTCATCTGTCTGTGGGCATTTAGGTGGTTTCCATTACCTGGCTATTGTAAATAGTGCTGCAACGAACATTGTGGTGAATGTGCCTTTTTGAAATACGGTTTTCTCTGGGTATATGCCCAGAAGTGGGATTGCTGGATCAGATGGTAATTCTATTTCTAGATTTTTAAAGGAAACCCCATACTGTTCTCCATAGTGACTGTATCAATTTACATTCCCACCAATAGTGGAAGAGGGCTCCTTTTGTCCACACCCTCCCCAGAATTGGTTGTTTGTAGATTTCCTGATGATGCCGATTCTAACAGGTGTGAGGTGATACCTCATTGTAGTTTTGATTTGCATTTCTCTAATAATTAGTGCTGTTGAGCAGCTTTTCATGTGTGTCTTGGCCATCTCTGTGTCTCCTTTAAAGAAACGTCCCTTTAGATCTTCTTCCCATATTTTTGGGGTTGTTAATTTTTTAATATTAAGCTGCATGAGCTGTTTATATATATTGGAGATTAAACCTCTGTCCATTAATTCATCTGCAACGATTTTCGCCCATTCTGAGGGATGCCTTTTTCCATTCCCGTGTTTTTTTAAAAAAAAGGAAAGAAAGGAAAAGAAGCAGAACACTAATGTGCGTAAAATATGCCTTTTGAAACGGTCGTTTTGAAATATGGACGTCCTTTGAATTTTTTGGTTGATAAGTGACCCCAGGATTTGTTTTCAGGGCAGGTGTCATTTACAGGCCTGCAATGATTTTGAATATCAACTGACCATTAGCGTTGGGATTAAAGCTGCTGTTGTGTGAAACGACCACAAGGTGGCAGCAGTTCTCCCTTGCCAAATATGTTTACTAGGGCAAGAGAGCCTCAGTGGAAGTGGTGTTCTAGATTGGAGTTTAGAATGGAATGTGCCAGGAGAAAGCCCCTCACGTTTGTCTCACTACTTCTTGTTCGTGTTTTTAATTTAATTTTTTATTTTTTATTACAGCAAGTTTGATTACAATGTTTGGCTTGTTGTAGGTGTGGAAGATGTGGTTCTTTTACACATATAAAGATGACTGTTCTTCCTGGGATCCTTTTCCCATGTACGTTATGACAGAATGTTGAGTAGTCCTCTCTTGGTATTCTGTAGGTCTTTGGTGATTATATATGTCACCTGTGTTTGTATATGTCTGTTAACCCCGATATCGTAATGAAACCAATCCTCACACCTTTCCATTGGTGAACCATAAGTTTGTTTAATGAATCTGTGATTGCCCTTCTCCGTGGAAATATCTGCCCTGGTATCCATTTTTAGGTAACACCTCTAAGTGATATGATATGATATGTGTCTTTCACTTTCTGACTTACTACAAGTCACGTGATTACTTCTAGACTCATCTACGGTGCTGCAAATGGCATTTTGTCCTTTTTTCCCTTGGCTTCTCTTCTGCCTTTGCGGGGTCCATTTTCAACAATGTGATTCCCTGAGGGTTGTGGATTAGCTGACCTGGGCAGCCTTACCCTGCCGGCCCGCCCTCCCCAGCTGTGCCTCGTTGAGGTCAATATAAACAGAGCTCCAGGCAGCAATAGCCCCTGAAGCTGTGCCTGACTCCATATTCTCTGCCCCGTTAGCAGTCTCGGGGCTGTGCTGGTGGGAGGAAGTGAGGGGCCACAGCTTTGTGGGTGGCCCGGTGTGAGTGGGGTTCTGCTGGCCTTTCTGCCGGAGTTGCCAAGTTGCCACCTGTAAAGAAGAGGATGTGTCACACATACCTTCCGCTGGAATTTCTCTCCGGACAGAGGTGAGGAAGGAAAAAAGCAGTGGGGGCCGGGACAGGAGGGGTATCTCAGGCAGGGCAATGGAAAGCTTCTGGAAGAGCGCCAGGGTCCAGGACCACCCTGGCTGGCCTGCAGGCACAAAGTTGGCCTGCGTGCTGTCGCTGGTGTGGCTCCACGGTCCTTCCTCTATGCTTTCAAGCCCTTGTACATATTCAGGTGTTTTACCTGGAAAGGGTGGGAACGGTTCAGCAGCAGCTGGCCTGGGGCTCAGCTCACGTTTACTCACAGATGCCTCGGCACGGTCCCCCAGCTTTGCAATGAGGACGCTCCTAGCGTGGGGGGTGGGTTGCTGGCTGTATGGGAGATGGTTCCCCACCTCTGACCAATTTCAGAATTGTTTACCGTTGGAGCAAGTGCTGTGATAGGGATTTCCTCTGTATAACTCGTGGGTTCACTTTTTTTTTTCTTTTATGGTTCAAGTTAGATATTATTCCTCTTTTATGTATTCATAGATATAAGCATGGAAATAATTCATTCCTATAAATACATCTGTGTGACGGGAAGAACGTTTTTCTGTTTTATTTTTAAATTTTATTTTTTAAAATTTTGAAATTTAATTTTATTTATTTTTTTAAAGAGCACGTTATTATTAGTTATGAATTTTATGCATATACATGTATACAGGTCAATCCCAAACTCCCAACTCATCCCACCACCACCACCCCATGGCTTCCCACACTTGGTGTCCATACGTTTGTTCTCTACCTCTGTGTCTCTATTTCTTCCCTGCAAACCAGTTCATCTGTACCATTTTTATGCTCCACATATATGCATTAATATACAATATTTGTTTTCCTCTTTCTGACTTACTTCATTCTGTATGACAGTCTCTCGATCCATCGATGTCTCTACAAATGACCCAGTTTCATTCCTTTTTATGGCCGAGTAATATTCCATTTTATATATGTACCACATCTTTATCTATTCATCTGTCTGTGGGCATTTAGGTGGTTTCCATTACCTGGCTATTGTAAATAGTGCTGCAACGAACATTGTGGTGAATGTGCCTTTTTGAAATACGGTTTTCTCTGGGTATATGCCCAGAAGTGGGATTGCTGGATCAGATGGTAATTCTATTTCTAGATTTTTAAAGGAAACCCCATACTGTTCTCCATAGTGACTGTATCAATTTACATTCCCACCAATAGTGGAAGAGGGCTCCTTTTGTCCACACCCTCCCCAGAATTGGTTGTTTGTAGATTTCCTGATGATGCCGATTCTAACAGGTGTGAGGTGATACCTCATTGTAGTTTTGATTTGCATTTCTCTAATAATTAGTGCTGTTGAGCAGCTTTTCATGTGTGTCTTGGCCATCTCTGTGTCTCCTTTAAAGAAACGTCCCTTTAGATCTTCTTCCCATATTTTTGGGGTTGTTAATTTTTTAATATTAAGCTGCATGAGCTGTTTATATATATTGGAGATTAAACCTCTGTCCATTAATTCATCTGCAACGATTTTCGCCCATTCTGAGGGATGCCTTTTTCCATTCCCGTGTTTTTTTAAAAAAAAGGAAAGAAAGGAAAAGAAGCAGAACACTAATGTGCGTAAAATATGCCTTTTGAAACGGTCGTTTTGAAATATGGACGTCCTTTGAATTTTTTGGTTGATAAGTGACCCCAGGATTTGTTTTCAGGGCAGGTGTCATTTACAGGCCTGCAATGATTTTGAATATCAACTGACCATTAGCGTTGGGATTAAAGCTGCTGTTGTGTGAAACGGCCACAAGGTGGCAGCAGTTCTCCCTTGCCAAATATGTTTACTAGGGCAAGAGAGCCTCAGTGGAAGTGGTGTTCTAGATTGGAGTTTAGAATGGAATGTGCCAGGAGAAAGCCCCTCACGTTTGTCTCACTACTTCTTGTTCGTGTTTTTAATTTAATTTTTTATTTTTTATTACAGCAAGTTTGATTACAATGTTTGGCTTGTTGTAGGTGTGGAAGATGTGGTTCTTTTACACATATAAAGATGACTGTTCTTCCTGGGATCCTTTTCCCATGTACGTTATGACAGAATGTTGAGTAGTCCTCTCTTGGTATTCTGTAGGTCTTTGGTGATTATATATGTCACCTGTGTTTGTATATGTCTGTTAACCCCGATATCGTAATGAAACCAATCCTCACACCTTTCCATTGGTGAACCATAAGTTTGTTTAATGAATCTGTGATTGCCCTTCTCCGTGGAAATATCTGCCCTGGTATCCATTTTTAGGTAACACCTCTAAGTGATATGATATGATATGTGTCTTTCACTTTCTGACTTACTACAAGTCACGTGATTACTTCTAGACTCATCTACGGTGCTGCAAATGGCATTTTGTCCTTTTTTCCCTTGGCTTCTCTTCTGCCTTTGCGGGGTCCATTTTCAACAATGTGATTCCCTGAGGGTTGTGGATTAGCTGACCTGGGCAGCCTTACCCTGCCGGCCCGCCCTCCCCAGCTGTGCCTCGTTGAGGTCAATATAAACAGAGCTCCAGGCAGCAATAGCCCCTGAAGCTGTGCCTGACTCCATATTCTCTGCCCCGTTAGCAGTCTCGGGGCTGTGCTGGTGGGAGGAAGTGAGGGGCCACAGCTTTGTGGGTGGCCCGGTGTGAGTGGGGTTCTGCTGGCCTTTCTGCCGGAGTTGCCAGGTTGCCACCTGTAAAGAAGAGGATGTGTCACACATACCTTACGCTGGAATTTCTCTCCGGACAGAGGTGAGGAAGGAAAAAAGCAGTGGGGGCCGGGACAGGAGGGGTATCTCAGGCAGGGCAATGGAAAGCTTCTGGAAGAGCGCCAGGGTCCACGACCACCCTGGCTGGCCTGCAGGCACCAAGTTGGCCTGCGTGCTGTCGCTGGTGTGGCTCCACGGTCCTTCCTCTATGCTTTCAAGCCCTTGTACGTATTCAGGTGTTTTACCTGGAAAGGGTGGGAACGGTTCAGCAGCAGCTGGCCTGGGGCTCAGCTCACGTTTACTCACAGATGCCTCGGCACGGTCCCCCAGCTTTGCAATGAGGACGCTCCTAGCGTGGGGGGTGGGTTGCTGGCTGTATGGGAGATGGTTCCCCACCTCTGACCAATTTCAGAATTGTTTACCGTTGGAGCAAGTGCTGTGATAGGGATTTCCTCTGTATAACTCGTGGGTTCACTTTTTTTTTTCTTTTATGGTTCAAGTTAGATATTATTCCTCTTTTATGTATTCATAGATATAAGCATGGAAATAATTCATTCCTATAAATACATCTGTGTGACGGGAAGAACGTTTTTCTGTTTTATTTTTAAATTTTATTTTTTAAAATTTTGAAATTTAATTTTATTTATTTTTTTAAAGAGCACGTTATTATTAGTTATGAATTTTATGCATATACATGTATACAGGTCAATCCCAAACTCCCAACTCATCCCACCACCACCACCCCATGGCTTCCCACACTTGGTGTCCATACGTTTGTTCTCTACCTCTGTGTCTCTATTTCTTCCCTGCAAACCAGTTCATCTGTACCATTTTTATGCTCCACATATATGCATTAATATACAATATTTGTTTTCCTCTTTCTGACTTACTTCATTCTGTATGACAGTCTCTCGATCCATCGATGTCTCTACAAATGACCCAGTTTCATTCCTTTTTATGGCCGAGTAATATTCCATTTTATATATGTACCACATCTTTATCTATTCATCTGTCTGTGGGCATTTAGGTGGTTTCCATTACCTGGCTATTGTAAATAGTGCTGCAACGAACATTGTGGTGAATGTGCCTTTTTGAAATACGGTTTTCTCTGGGTATATGCCCAGAAGTGGGATTGCTGGATCAGATGGTAATTCTATTTCTAGATTTTTAAAGGAAACCCCATACTGTTCTCCATAGTGACTGTATCAATTTACATTCCCACCAATAGTGGAAGAGGGCTCCTTTTGTCCACACCCTCCCCAGAATTGGTTGTTTGTAGATTTCCTGATGATGCCGATTCTAACAGGTGTGAGGTGATACCTCATTGTAGTTTTGATTTGCATTTCTCTAATAATTAGTGCTGTTGAGCAGCTTTTCATGTGTGTCTTGGCCATCTCTGTGTCTCCTTTGAAGAAACGTCCCTTTAGATCTTCTGCCCATTTTTTTGGGGTTGTTTGTTTTATTAATATTAAGCTGCATGAGCTGTTTATATATATTGGAGATTAAACCTCTGTCCATTGATTCGTCTGCAACGATTTTCGCCCATTCTGAGGGATGCCTTTTTCCATTCCCGTGTTTTTTAACAAAAAAGGAAAGAAAGGAAAAGAAGCAGAACACTAATGTGCGTAAAATATGCCTTTTGAAACGGTCGTTTTGAAATATGGACGTCCTTTGAATTTTTTGGTCGATATGTGACCCCAGGATTTGTTTTCAGGGCAGGTGTCATTTACAGGCCTGCAATGATTTTGAATATCAACTGACCATTAGCGTTGGGATTAAAGCTGCTGTTGTGTGAAACGGCCACAAGGTGGCAGCAGTTCACCCTTACCAAATCTGGTTACTAGGGCAAGAGAGCCTCAGTGGAAGTGGTGTTCTAGATTGGAGTTTAGAAGGGAATGTGCCAGGAGAAAGCCCCTCACGTTTGTCTCACTACTTCTTGTTCGTGTTTTTAATTTAATTTTTTTATTTTTTATTACAGCAAGTTTGATTACAATGTTTGGCTTGTTGTAGGTGTGGAAGATGTGGTTCTTTTACACATATACAGATGACTGTTCTTCTTGGGATCCTTTTCCCATGTACGTTATGACAGAATGTTGAGTAGTCCTCTCTTGGTATTCTGTAGGTCTTTGGTGATTATATATGTCACCTGTGTTTGTATATGTCTGTTAACCCTGATATCGTAATGAAACCAATCCTCACACCTTTCCATTGGTGAACCATAAGTTTGTTTAATGAATCTGTGATTGCCCTTCTCCGTGGAAATATCTGCCCTGGTATCCATTTTTAGGTAACACCTATAAGTGATATGATATGATATGTGTCTTTCACTTTCTGACTTACTACAAGTCACGTGATTACTTCTAGACTCATCTACGGTGCTGCAAATGGCATTGTGTCCTTTTTTCCCTTGGCTTCTCTTCTGCCTTAGCGGGGTCCATTTTCAACAATGTGATTCCCTGAGGGTTGTGGATTAGCTGACCTGGGCAGCCTTACCCTGCCGGCCCGCCCTCCCCCGGTGTGCCTCGTTGAGGTCAATATAAACAGAGCTCCAGGCAGCAATAGCCCCTGAAGCTGTGCCTGACTCCATATTCTCTGCCCCGTCAGCAGTCTCGGGGCTGTGCTGGTGGGAGGGAGTGAGGGGCCACAGCTTTGTGGGTGGCCCGGTGTGAGTGGGGTTCTGCTGGCCTTTCTGCAGGAGTTGCCAGGCTGCCGCCTGTAAAGAAGAGGATGTGTCACCCATACCTTCCGCTGGAATTTCTCTCCGGACAGAGGTGAGGAAGGAAAAAAGCAGTGGGGGCCGGGACAGGAGGGGTATCTCAGGCAGGGCAATGGAAAGCTTCTGGAAGAGCGCCAGGGTCCAGGACCACGCTGGCTGGCCTGCAGGCACCAAGTTGGCCTGCGTGCTGTCGCTGGTGTGGCTCCACGGTCCTTCCTCTAGGCTTTCAAGCCCTTGTACATATTCAGGTGTTTTACCTGGAAAGGGTGGGAACAGTTCAGCAGCAGCTGGCCTGGGGCTCAGCTCACGTTTACTCACAGATGCCTCGGCACGGTCCCCCAGCTTTGCAATGAGGACGCTCCTTGCGTGGGGGTTGGGTTGCTGGCTGTATGGGAGATGGTTCCCCACCTCTGACCAATTTCAGAATTGTTTACCACTGGAGCAAGTGCCGTGATAGGGTTTTCCTCTGTATAACTCGTGGGTTCACTTTTTTTTTCTTTTATGTTTCAAGTTAGATGTTATTCCTCTTTTATGTATTTATAGATATAAGCATGGAAATAATTCATTCCTATAAATACATCTGTGTGACGGGAAGAACTTTTTTCTGTTTTATTTTTAAATTTTATTTTTTAAAATTTTGAAATTTTATTTATTTTTTTATACAGCACGTTATTATTAGTTATGTATTTTATGCATATACATGTATACAGGTCAATCCCAAACTCCCAACTCATCCCACCACCACCACCCCATGGCTTCCCACACTTGGTGTCCATACGTTTGTTCTCTACCTCTGTGTCTCTATTTCTTCCCTGCAAACCAGTTCATCTGTACCATTTTTAGGCTCCACATATATGCATTAATATACAATATTTGTTTTCCTCTTTCTGACTTACTTCATTCTGTATGACAGTCTCTCGATCCATCGATGTCTCTACAAATGACCCAGTTTCATTCCTTTTTATGGCCGAGTCATATTCCATTTTATATATGTACCACATCTTTATCCATTCATCTGTCTGTGGGCATTTAGGTTGCTTCCATTACCTGGCTATTGTAAATAGTGCTGCAACGAACATTGTGGTGAATGTGCCTTTTTGAAATACGGTTTTCTCTGGGTATATGCCCAGAAGTGGGATTGCAGGATCAGATGGTAATTCTATTTCTAGTTTTTTTAAGGAAACTCCATAATGTTCTCCATAGTGACTGTATCAATTTACATTCCCACCAATAGTGGAAGAGGGCTCCTTTTGTCCACACCCTCCCCAGAATTGGTTGTTTGTAGATTTCCTGATGATGCCGATTCTAACAGGTGTGAGGTGATACCTCATTGTAGTTTTGATTTGCATTTCTCTAATAATTAGTGCTGTTGAGCAGCTTTTCATGTGCGTCTTGGCCATCTCTGTGTCTCCTTTGAAGAAACGTCTCTTTAGATCTTCTGCCCATTTTTTTGGGGTTGTTTGTTTTATTAATATTAAGCTGCATGAGCTGTTTATATATATTGGAGATTAAACCTCTGTCCATTGATTCGTCTGCAACGATTTTCGCCCATTCTGAGGGATGCCTTTTTCCATTCCCGTGTTTTTTAACAAAAAAGGAAAGAAAGGAAAAGAAGCAGAACACTAATGTGCGTAAAATATGCCTTTTGAAACGGTGGTTTTGAAATATGGACGTCCTTTGATATTTTTGGTCGATATGTGACCCCAGGATTTGTTTTCAGGGCAGGTGTCATTTACAGGCCTGCAATGATTTTGAATATCAACTGACCATTAGCGTTGGGATTAAAGCTGCTGTTGTGTGAAACGGCCACAAGGTGGCAGCAGTTCACCCTTACCAAATCTGGTTACTAGGGCAAGAGAGCCTCAGTGGAAGTGGTGTTCTAGATTGGAGTTTAGAATGGAATGTACCAGGAGAAAGCCCCTCACGTTTGTCTCACTACTTCTTGTTCGTGTTTTTAATTTAAGTTTTTATTTTTTATTACAGCAAGTTTGATTACAATGTTTGGCTTGTTATAGGTGTGGAAGATGTGGTTCTTTTACACATATACAGATGACTGTTCTTCTTGGGATCCTTTTCCCATGTACGTTATGACAGAATATTGAGTAGTCCTCTCTTGGTATTCTGTAGGTCTTTGGTGATTATATATGTCACCTGTGTTTGTATATGTCTGTTAACCCCGATATCATAATGAAACCAATCCTCACACCTTTCCATTGGTGAACCATAAGTTTGTTTAATGAATCTGTGATTGCCCTTCTCCGTGGAAATATCTGCCCTGGTATCCATTTTTAGGTAACACCTATAAGTGATATGATATGATATGTGTCTTTCACTTTCTGACTTACTACAAGTCACGTGATTACTTCTAGACTCATCTACGGTGCTGCAAATGGCATTGTGTCCTTTTTTCCCTTGGCTTCTCTTCTGCCTTAGCGGGGTCCATTTTCAACAATGTGATTCCCTGAGGGTTGTGGATTAGCTGACCTGGGCAGCCTTACCCTGCCGGCCCGCCCTCCCCAGGTGTGCCTCGTTGAGGTCAATATAAACAGAGCTCCAGGCAGCAATAGCCCCTGAAGCTGTGCCTGACTCCATATTCTCTGCCCCGTCAGCAGTCTCGGGGCTGTGCTGGTGGGAGGGAGTGAGGGGCCACAGCTTTGTGGGTGGCCCGGTGTGAGTGGGGTTCTGCTGGCCTTTCTGCAGGAGTTGCCAGGCTGCCGCCTGTAAAGAAGAGGATGTGTCACCCATACCTTCCGCTGGAATTTCTCTCCGGACAGAGGTGAGGAAGGAAAAAAGCAGTGGGGGCCGGGACAGGAGGGGTATCTCAGGCAGGGCAATGGAAAGCTTCTGGAAGAGCGCCAGGGTCCAGGACCACGCTGGCTGGCCTGCAGGCACCAAGTTGGCCTGCGTGCTGTCGCTGGTGTGGCTCCACGGTCCTTCCTCTAGGCTTTCAAGCCCTTGTACATATTCAGGTGTTTTACCTGGAAAGGATGGGAACAGTTCAGCAGCAGCTGGCCTGGGGCTCAGCTCACGTTTACTCACAGATGCCTCGGCACGGTCCCCCAGCTTTGCAATGAGGACGCTCCTTGCGTGGGGTTTGGGTTGCTGGCTGTATGGGAGATGGTTCCCCACCTCTGACCAATTTCAGAATTGTTTACCACTGGAGCAAGTGCCGTGATAGGGTTTTCCTCTGTATAACTCGTGGGTTCACTTTTTTTTTTTCTTTTATGTTTCAAGTTAGATGTTATTCCTCTTTTATGTATTTATAGATATAAGCATGGAAATAATTCATTCCTATAAATACATCTGTGTGACGGGAAGAACTTTTTTCTGTTTTATTTTTAAATTTTATTTTTTAAAATTTTGAAATTTTATTTATTTTTTTATACAGCACGTTATTATTAGTTATGTATTTTATGCATATACATGTATACAGGTCAATCCCAAACTCCCAACTCATCCCACCACCACCACCCCATGGCTTCCCACACTTGGTGTCCATACGTTTGTTCTCTACCTCTGTGTCTCTATTTCTTCCCTGCAAACCAGTTCATCTGTACCATTTTTAGGCTCCACATATATGCATTAATATACAATATTTGTTTTCCTCTTTCTGACTTACTTCATTCTGTATGACAGTCTCTCGATCCATCGATGTCTCTACAAATGACCCAGTTTCATTCCTTTTTATGGCCGAGTCATATTCCATTTTATATATGTACCACATCTTTATCCATTCATCTGTCTGTGGGCATTTAGGTTGCTTCCATTACCTGGCTATTGTAAATAGTGCTGCAACGAACATTGTGGTGAATGTGCCTTTTTGAAATACGGTTTTCTCTGGGTATATGCCCAGAAGTGGGATTGCTGGATCAGATGGTAATTCTATTTCTAGTTTTTTTAAGGAAACTCCATACTGTTCTCCATAGTGACTGTATCAATTTACATTCCCACCAATAGTGGAAGAGGGCTCCTTTTGTCCACACCCTCCCCAGAATTGGTTGTTTGTAGATTTTCTGATGATGCCGATTCTAACAGGTGTGAGGTGATACCTCATTGTAGTTTTGATTTGCATTTCTCTAATAATTAGTGCTGTTGAGCAGCTTTTCATGTGCGTCTTGGCCATCTCTGTGTCTCCTTTGAAGAAACGTCTCTTTAGATCTTCTGCCCATTTTTTTGGGGTTGTTTGTTTTATTAATATTAAGCTGCATGAGCTGTTTATATATATTGGAGATTAAACCTCTGTCCATTGATTCGTCTGCAACGATTTTCGCCCATTCTGAGGGATGCCTTTTTCCATTCCCGTGTTTTTTAACAAAAAAGGAAAGAAAGGAAAAGAAGCAGAACACTAATGTGCGTAAAATATGCCTTTTGAAACGGTCGTTTTGAAATATGGACGTCCTTTGAATTTTTTGGTCGATATGTGACCCCAGGATTTGTTTTCAGGGCAGGTGTCATTTACAGGCCTGCAATGATTTTGAATATCAACTGACCATTAGCGTTGGGATTAAAGCTGCTGTTGTGTGAAACGGCCACAAGGTGGCAGCAGTTCACACTTACCAAATCTGGTTACTAGGGCAAGAGAGCCTCAGTGGAAGTGGTGTTCTAGATTGGAGTTTAGAAGGGAATGTGCCAGGAGAAAGCCCCTCACGTTTGTCTCACTACTTCTTGTTCGTGTTTTTAATTTAATTTTTTTATTTTTTATTACAGCAAGTTTGATTACAATGTTTGGCTTGTTGTAGGTGTGGAAGATGTGGTTCTTTTACACATATACAGATGACTGTTCTTCTTGGGATCCTTTTCCCATGTACGTTATGACAGAATGTTGAGTAGTCCTCTCTTGGTATTCTGTAGGTCTTTGGTGATTATATATGTCACCTGTGTTTTTATATGTCTGTTAACCCCGATATCGTAATGAAACCAATCCTCACACCTTTCCATTGGTGAACCATAAGTTTGTTTAATGAATCTGTGATTGCCCTTCTCCGTGGAAATATCTGCCCTGGTATCCATTTTTAGGTAACACCTATAAGTGATATGATATGATATGTGTCTTTCACTTTCTGACTTACTACAAGTCACATGATTACTTCTAGACTCATCTACGGTGCTGCAAATGGCATTGTGTCCTTTTTTCCCTTGGCTTCTCTTCTGCCTTAGCGGGGTCCATTTTCAACAATGTGATTCCCTGAGGGTTGTGGATTAGCTGACCTGGGCAGCCTTACCCTGCCGGCCCGCCCTCCCCAGGTGTGCCTCGTTGAGGTCAATATAAACAGAGCTCCAGGCAGCAATAGCCCCTGAAGCTGTGCCTGACTCCATATTCTCTGCCCCGTCAGCAGTCTCGGGGCTGTGCTGGTGGGAGGGAGTGAGGGGCCACAGCTTTGTGGGTGGCCCGGTGTGAGTGGGGTTCTGCTGGCCTTTCTGCAGGAGTTGCCAGGCTGCCGCCTGTAAAGAAGAGGATGTGTCACCCATACCTTCCGCTGGAATTTCTCTCCGGACAGAGGTGAGGAAGGAAAAAAGCAGTGGGGGCCGGGACAGGAGGGGTATCTCAGGCAGGGCAATGGAAAGCTTCTGGAAGAGCGCCAGGGTCCAGGACCACGCTGGCTGGCCTGCAGGCACCAAGTTGGCCTGCGTGCTGTCGCTGGTGTGGCTCCACGGTCCTTCCTCTAGGCTTTCAAGCCCTTGTACATATTCAGGTGTTTTACCTGGAAAGGGTGGGAACAGTTCAGCAGCAGCTGGCCTGGGGCTCAGCTCACGTTTACTCACAGATGCCTCGGCACGGTCCCCCAGCTTTGCAATGAGGACGCTCCTTGCGTGGGGGTTGGGTTGCTGGCTGTATGGGAGATGGTTCCCCACCTCTGACCAATTTCAGAATTGTTTACCACTGGAGCAAGTGCCGTGATAGGGTTTTCCTCTGTATAACTCGTGGGTTCACTTTTTTTTTTCTTTTATGTTTCAAGTTAGATGTTATTCCTCTTTTATGTATTTATAGATATAAGCATGGAAATAATTCATTCCTATAAATACATCTGTGTGACGGGAAGAACTTTTTTCTGTTTTATTTTTAAATTTTATTTTTTAAAATTTTGAAATTTTATTTATTTTTTTATACAGCACGTTATTATTAGTTATGTATTTTATGCATATACATGTATACAGGTCAATCCCAAACTCCCAACTCATCCCACCACCACCACCCCATGGCTTCCCACACTTGGTGTCCATACGTTTGTTCTCTACCTCTGTGTCTCTATTTCTTCCCTGCAAACCAGTTCATCTGTACCATTTTTAGGCTCCACATATATGCATTAATATACAATATTTGTTTTCCTCTTTCTGACTTACTTCATTCTGTATGACAGTCTCTCGATCCATCGATGTCTCTACAAATGACCCAGTTTCATTCCTTTTTATGGCCGAGTCATATTCCATTTTATATATGTACCACATCTTTATCCATTCATCTGTCTGTGGGCATTTAGGTTGCTTCCATTACCTGGCTATTGTAAATAGTGCTGCAACGAACATTGTGGTGAATGTGCCTTTTTGAAATACGGTTTTCTCTGGGTATATGCCCAGAAGTGGGATTGCTGGATCAGATGGTAATTCTATTTCTAGTTTTTTTAAGGAAACTCCATACTGTTCTCCATAGGGACTGTATCAATTTACATTCCCACCAATAGTGGAAGAGGGCTCCTTTTGTCCACACCCTCCCCAGAATTGGTTGTTTGTAGATTTTCTGATGATGCCGATTCTAACAGGTGTGAGGTGATACCTCATTGTAGTTTTGATTTGCATTTCTCTAATAATTAGTGCTGTTGAGCAGCTTTTCATGTGCGTCTTGGCCATCTCTGTGTCTCCTTTGAAGAAACGTCTCTTTAGCTCTTCTGCCCATTTTTTTTGGGTTGTTTGTTTTATTAATATTAAGCTGCATGAGCTGTTTATATATATTGGAGATTAAACCTCTGTCCATTGATTCGTCTGCAACGATTTTCGCCCATTCTGAGGGATGCCTTTTTCCATTCCCGTGTTTTTTAACAAAAAAGGAAAGAAAGGAAAAGAAGCAGAACACTAATGTGCGTAAAATATGCCTTTTGAAACGGTCGTTTTGAAATATGGACGTCCTTTGAATTTTTTGGTCGATATGTGACCCCAGGATTTGTTTTCAGGGCAGGTGTCATTTACAGGCCTGCAATGATTTTGAATATCAACTGACCATTAGCGTTGGGATTAAAGCTGCTGTTGTGTGAAACGGCCACAAGGTGGCAGCAGTTCACCCTTACCAAATCTGGTTACTAGGGCAAGAGAGCCTCAGTGGATGTGGTGTTCTAGATAGGAGTTTAGAAGGGAATGTGCCAGGAGAAAGCCCCTCACGTTTGTCTCACTACTTCTTGTTCGTGTTTTTAATTTAATTTTTTTATTTTTTATTACAGCAAGTTTGATTACAATGTTTGGCTTGTTGTAGGTGTGGAAGATGTGGTTCTTTTACACATATACAAATGACTGTTTTTCTTGGGATCCTTTTCCCATGTACGTTATGACAGAATGTTGAGTAGTCCTCTCTTGGTATTCTGTAGGTCTTTGGTGATTATATATGTCACCTGTGTTTGTATATGTCTGTTAACCCCGATATCGTAATGAAACCAATCCTCACACCTTTCCATTGGTGAACCATAAGTTTGTTTAATGAATCTGTGATTGCCCTTCTCCGTGGAAATATCTGCCCTGGTATCCATTTTTAGGTAACACCTATAAGTGATATGATATGATATGTGTCTTTCACTTTCTGACTTACTACAAGTCACGTGATTACTTCTAGACTCATCTACGGTGCTGCAAATGGCATTGTGTCCTTTTTTCCCTTGGCTTCTCTTCTGCCTTAGCGGGGTCCATTTTCAACAATGTGATTCCCTGAGGGTTGTGGATTAGCTGACCTGGGCAGCCTTACCCTGCCGGCCCGCCCTCCCCAGGTGTGCCTCCTTGAGGTCAATATAAACAGAGCTCCAGGCAGCAATAGCCCCTGAAGCTGTGCCTGACTCCATATTCTCTGCCCCGTCAGCAGTCTCGGGGCTGTGCTGGTGGGAGGGAGTGAGGGGTCACAGCTTTGTGGGTGGCCCGGTGTGAGTGGGGTTCTGCTGGCCTTTCTGCAGGAGTTGCCAGGCTGCCGCCTGTAAAGAAGAGGATGTGTCACCCATACCTTCCGCTGGAATTTCTCTCCGGACAGAGGTGAGGAAGGAAAAAAGCAGTGGGGGCCGGGACAGGAGGGGTATCTCAGGCAGGGCAATGGAAAGCTTCTGGAAGAGCGCCAGGGTCCAGGACCACGCTGGCTGGCCTGCAGGCACCAAGTTGGCCTGCGTGCTGTCGCTGGTGTGGCTCCACGGTCCTTCCTCTAGGCTTTCAAGCCCTTGTACATATTCAGGTGTTTTACCTGGAAAGGGTGGGAACAGTTCAGCAGCAGCTGGCCTGGGGCTCAGCTCACGTTTACTCACAGATGCCTCGGCACGGTCCCCCAGCTTTGCAATGAGGATGCTCCTTGCGTGGGGGTTGGGTTGCTGGCTGTATGGGAGATGGTTCCCCACCTCTGACCAATTTCAGAATTGTTTACCACTGGAGCAAGTGCCGTGATAGGGTTTTCCTCTGTATAACTCGTGGGTTCACTTTTTTTTTTCTTTTATGTTTCAAGTTAGATGTTATTCCTCTTTTATGTATTTATAGATATAAGCATGGAAATAATTCATTCCTATAAATACATCTGTGTGACGGGAAGAACTTTTTTCTGTTTTATTTTTAAATTTTATTTTTTAAAATTTTGAAATTTTATTTATTTTTTTATACAGCACGTTATTATTAGTTATGTATTTTATGCATATACATGTATACAGGTCAATCCCAAACTCCCAACTCATCCCACCACCACCACCCCGTGGCTTCCCACACTTGGTGTCCATACGTTTGTTCTCTACCTCTGTGTCTCTATTTCTTCCCTGCAAACCAGTTCATCTGTACCATTTTTAGGCTCCACATATATGCATTAATAGACAATATTTGTTTTCCTCTTTCTGACTTACTTCATTCTGTATGACAGTCTCTCGATCCATCGATGTCTCTACAAATGACCCAGTTTCATTCCTTTTTATGGCCGAGTCATATTCCATTTTATATATGTACCACATCTTTATCCATTCATCTGTCTGTGGGCATTTAGGTTGCTTCCATTACCTGGCTATTGTAAATAGTGCTGCAACGAACATTGTGGTGAATGTGCCTTTTTGAAATACGGTTTTCTCTGGGTATATGCCCAGAAGTGGGATTGCTGGATCAGATGGTAATTCTATTTCTAGTTTTTTTAAGGAAACTCCATACTGTTCTCCATAGGGACTGTATCCATTTACATTCCCACCAATAGTGGAAGAGGGCTCCTTTTGTCCACACCCTCCCCAGAATTGGTTGTTTGTAGATTTTCTGATGATGCCGATTCTAACAGGTGTGAGGTGATACCTCATTGTAGTTTTGATTTGCATTTCTCTAATAATTAGTGCTGTTGAGCAGCTTTTCATGTGCGTCTTGGCCATCTCTGTGTCTCCTTTGAAGAAACGTCTCTTTAGATCTTCTGCCCATTTTTTTGGGTTGTTTGTTTTATTAATATTAAGCTGCATGAGCTGTTTATATATATTGGAGATTAAACCTCTGTCCATTGATTCGTCTGCAACGATTTTCGCCCATTCTGAGGGATGCCTTTTTCCATTCCCGTGTTTTTTAACAAAAAAGGAAAGAAAGGAAAAGAAGCAGAACACTAATGTGCGTAAAATATGCCTTTTGAAACGGTCGTTTTGAAATATGGACGTCCTTTGAATTTTTTGGTCGATATGTGACCCCAGGATTTGTTTTCAGGGCAGGTGTCATTTACAGGCCTGCAATGATTTTGAATATCAACTGACCATTAGCGTTGGGATTAAAGCTGCTGTTGTGTGAAACGGCCACAAGGTGGCAGCAGTTCACCCTTACCAAATCTGGTTACTAGGGCAAGAGAGCCTCAGTGGAAGTGGTGTTCTAGATTGGAGTTTAGAAGGGAATGTGCCAGGAGAAAGCCCCTCACGTTTGTCTCACTACTTCTTGTTCGTGTTTTTAATTTAATTTTTTTATTTTTTATTACAGCAAGTTTGATTACAATGTTTGGCTTGTTGTAGGTGTGCAAGATGTGGTTCTTTTACACATATACAGATGACTGTTTTTCTTGGGATCCTTTTCCCATGTACGTTATGACAGAATGTTGAGTAGTCCTCTCTTGGTATTCTGTAGGTCTTTGGTGATTATATATGTCACCTGTGTTTGTATATGTCTGTTAACCCCGATATCGTAATGAAACCAATCCTCACACCTTTCCATTGGTGAACCATAAGTTTGTTTAATGAATCTGTGATTGCCCTTCTCCGTGGAAATATCTGCCCTGGTATCCATTTTTAGGTAACACCTATAAGTGATATGATATGATATGTGTCTTTCACTTTCTGACTTACTACAAGTCATGTGATTACTTCTAGACTCATCTACGGTGCTGCAAATGGCATTGTGTCCTTTTTTCCCTTGGCTTCTCTTCTGCCTTAGCGGGGTCCATTTTCAACAATGTGATTCCCTGTGGGTTGTGGATTAGCTGACCTGGGCAGCCTTACCCTGCCGGCCCGCCCTCCCCAGGTGTGCCTCTTTGAGGTCAATATAAACAGAGCTCCAGGCAGCAATAGCCCCTGAAGCTGTGCCTGACTCCATATTCTCTGCCCCGTCAGCAGTCTCGGGGCTGTGCTGGTGGGAGGGAGTGAGGGGCCACAGCTTTGTGGGTGGCCCGGTGTGAGTGGGGTTCTGCTGGCCTTTCTGCAGGAGTTTCCAGGCTGCCGCCTGTAAAGAAGAGGATGTGTCACCCATACCTTCCGCTGGAATTTCTCTCCGGACAGAGGTGAGGAAGGAAAAAAGCAGTGGGGGCCGGGACAGGAGGGGTATCTCAGGCAGGGCAATGGAAAGCTTCTGGAAGAGCGCCAGGGTCCAGGACCACGCTGGCTGGCCTGCAGGCACCAAGTTGGCCTGCGTGCTGTCGCTGGTGTGGCTCCACGGTCCTTCCTCTAGGCTTTCAAGCCCTTGTACATATTCAGGTGTTTTACCTGGAAAGGGTGGGAACAGTTCAGCAGCAGCTGGCCTGGGGCTCAGCTCATGTTTACTCACAGATGCCTCGGCACGGTCCCCCAGCTTTGCAATGAGGACGCTCCTTGCGTGGGGGTTGGGTTGCTGGCTGTATGGGAGATGGTTCCCCACCTCTGACCAATTTCAGAATTGTTTACCACTGGAGCAAGTGCCGTGATAGGGTTTTCCTCTGTATAACTCGTGGGTTCACTTTTTTTTTTCTTTTATGTTTCAAGTTAGATGTTATTCCTCTTTTATGTATTTATAGATATAAGCATGGAAATAATTCATTCCTATAAATACATCTGTGTGACGGGAAGAACTTTTTTCTGTTTTATTTTTAAATTTTATTTTTTAAAATTTTGAAATTTTATTTATTTTTTTATACAGCACGTTATTATTAGTTATGTATTTTATGCATATACATGTATACAGGTCAATCCCAAACTCCCAACTCATCCCACCACCACCACCCCATGGCTTCCCACACTTGGTGTCCATACGTTTGTTCTCTACCTCTGTGTCTCTATTTCTTCCCTGCAAACCAGTTCATCTGTACCATTTTTAGGCTCCACATATATGCATTAATATACAATATTTGTTTTCCTCTTTCTGACTTACTTCATTCTGTATGACAGTCTCTCGATCCATCGATGTCTCTACAAATGACCCAGTTTCATTCCTTTTTATGGCCGAGTCATATTCCATTTTATATATGTACCACATCTTTATCCATTCATCTGTCTGTGGGCATTTAGGTTGCTTCCATTACCTGGCTATTGTAAATAGTGCTGCAACGAACATTGTGGTGAATGTGCCTTTTTGAAATACGGTTTTCTCTGGGTATATGCCCAGAAGTGGGATTGCTGGATCAGATGGTAATTCTATTTCTAGTTTTTTTAAGGAAACTCCATACTGTTCTCCATAGTGACTGTATCAATTTACATTCCCACCAATAGTGGAAGAGGGCTCCTTTTGTCCACACCCTCCCCAGAATTGGTTGTTTGTAGATTTTCTGATGATGCCGATTCTAACAGGTGTGAGGTGATAACTCATTGTAGTTTTGATTTGCATTTCTCTAATAATTAGTGCTGTTGAGCAGCTTTTCATGTGCGTCTTGGCCATCTCTGTGTCTTCTTTGAAGAAACGTCTCTTTAGATCTTCTGCCCATTTTTGTATTGGGTTGTTTGTTTTTTTTAATATTAAGCTGCATGAGCTGTTTATATATATTGGAGATTAAACCTCTGTCCATTGATTCGTTTGCACCGATTTTCGCCCATTCTGAAAGATGCCATTTTCCATTCCCGTGTTTTTTAACAAAAAAGGAAAGAAAGGAAAAGAAGCAGAACACTAATGTGCGTAAAATATGCCTTTTGAAACGGTCGTTTTGAAATATGGACGTCCTTTGAATTTTTTGGTCGATATGTGACCCCAGGATTTGTTTTCAGGGCAGGTGTCATTTACAGACCTGCAATGATTTTGAATATCAACTGAACATTAGCGCTGGGATTAAAGCTGCTGTTGTGTGAAACGGCCACAAGGTGGCAGCAGTTCACCCTTACCAAATCTGGTTACTAGGGCAAGAGAGCCTCAGTGGAAGTGGTGTTCTAGATTGGAATTTAGAATGGAATGTGCCAGGAGAATGCCCCTCAAGTTTGTCTCACTACTTCTTGTTCGTGTTTTTAATTTAATTTTTTTATTTTTTATTACAGCAAGTTTGATTACAATGTTTGGCTTGTTGTAGGTGTGGAAGATGTGGTTCTTTTACACATATACAGATGTCTGTTCTTCCTGGGATCCTTTTCCCATGTACGTTATGACAGAATGTTGAGTAGTCCTGTCTTGGTATTCTGTAGGTCTTTGGTGATTATATATGTCACCTGTGTTTGTATATGTCTGTTAACCCCGATATCGTAATGAAACCAATCCTCACACCTTTCCATTGGTGAACCATAAGTTTGTTTAATGAATCTGTGATTGCCATTCTCCGTGGAAATATCTGCCCTGGTATCCATTTTTAGGTAACACCTATAAGTGATATGATATGATATGTGTCTTTCACTTTCTGACTTACTACAAGTCACGTGATTACTTCTAGACTCATTTACGGTGCTGCAAATGGCATTGTGTCCTTTTTTTCCTTGGCTTCTATTCTGCCTTAGTGAGGTCCATTTTCAACAATGTGATTCCCTGAGGGTTGTGGATTAGCTGACCTGGGCAGCCTTAACCTGCCGGCCCGCCCTCCCCAGGTGTGCCTCGTTGAGGTCAATATAAACAGCGCTCCAGGCAGCAATAGCCCCTGAAGCTGTGCCTGACTCCATATTCTCTGCCCCGTCAGCAGTCTCGGGTCTGTGCTGGTGGGAGGGAGTGAGGGGCCACAGCTTTGTGGGTGGCCTGGTGTGAGTGGGGCTCTGCTGGCCTTTCTGCAGGAGTTGCCAGGCTGCCGCCTGTAAAGAAGAGGATGCGTCACCCATACCTTCCGCTGGAATTCCTCTCCGGACAGAGGTGAGGAAGGAAAAAAGCAGTGGGGGCCGGGACAGGAGGGGTATCTCAGGCAGGGCAATGGAAAGCTTCTGGAAGAGCGCCCGGGGCCAAGACCACCCTGGCTGGCCTGCAGGCACCAAGTTGTCCTGCGTGTTGTCGCTGGTGTGGCTCGACGGCCCTTCCTCTAGGCTTTCAAGCCCTTGTACATATTCAGGTGTTTTACCTGGGAAGGGTGGGAACAGTTCATCAGCAGCTGGCCTGGGGCTCAGCTCACGTTTACTCACAGATGCCTCGGCACGGTCCCCAAGCTTTGCAATGAGGACGCTCCTTGCGTGGGGGGTGGGGTGCTGGCTGTATGGGATATGGTTTCCCACCTCTGACCAATATCAGAATTGTTTACCGCTGGAGCAAGTGCCCTGATAGGGTTTTCCTCTGTATAACTCGTGGGTTCAGGTTTTTTTTTTCTTTTATGGTTCAAGTTAGATTTTATTCCTCTTTTATATATTTATAGATATAAGCATGGAAATAATTCATTCCTATAAATACATCTGTGTGACGGGAAGAACTTTTTTCTCTTTTATTTTTAAATTTTATTTTTTAAAATTTTGAAATTTAATTTTATTTTTTTTATACAGCACGTTATTATTAGTTATGTATTTTATGCATATATATGTATTCAGGTCAATCCCAATCTCCCAACTCATCCAACCACCACCACCCCATGGCTTCCCATACTTGGTGTCCATACGTTTGTTCTCTACCTCTGTGTCTCTATTTCTTCCCTGCAGACCAGTTCATCTGTACCATTTTTTAGGCTCCACATATATGCATTAATATACAATATTTGTTTTCCTCTTTCTGACTTACTTCATTCTGTATGACAGTCTCTCGATCCATCGATGTCTCTACAAATGACCCAGTTTCATTCCTTTTTATGGCCGAGTAATATTTCATTTTATATATGTACCACATCTTTATCCATTCATCTGTCTGTGGGCATTTAGGTTGCTTCCATTACCTGGCTATTGTAAATAGTGCTGCAACGAACATTGTGGTGAATGTGCCTTTTTGAAATACGGTTTTCTCTGGGTATATGCCCAGAAGTGGGATTGCTGGATCAGATGGTAATTCTATTTCTAGTTTTTTTAAGGAAACTCCATACTGTTCTCCATAGTGACTGTATCAATTTACATTCCCACCAATAGTGGAAGAGGGCTCCTTTTGTCCACACCCTCCCCAGAATTGGTTGTTTGTAGATTTTCTGATGATGCCGATTCTAACAGGTGTGAGGTGATACCTCATTGTAGTTTTGATTTGCATTTCTCTAATAATTAGTGCTGTTGAGCAGCTTTTCATGTGCGTCTTGGCCATCTCTGTCTTCTTTGAAGAAACGTCTCTTTAGATCTTCTGCCCATTTTTGTATTGGGTTGTTTGTTTTTTTAATATTAAGCTGCATGAGCTGTTTATATATATTGGAGATTAAACCTCTGTCCATTGATTCGTCTGCAACGATTTTTGCCCATTCTGAGGGATGCCTTTTTCCATTCCCGTTTTTTCTAACAAAAAAGGAAAGAAAGGAAAAGAAGCAGAACACTAATGTGCGTAAAATATGCCTTTTGAAACGGTCGTTTTGAAATATGGACGTCCTTTGAATTTTTTGGTCGATATGTGACCCCAGGATTTTTTTTCAGGGCAGGTGTCATTTACAGGCCTGCAATGATTTTGAATATCAACTGACCATTAGCGCTGGGATTAAAGCTGCTGTTGTGTGAAACGGCCACAAGGTGGCAGCAGTTCACCCTTACCAAATCTGGTTACTAGGGCAAGAGAGCCTCAGTGGAAGTGGTGTTCTAGGTTGGAATTTAGAATGGAATGTGCCAGGAGAATGCCCCTCAAGTTTGTCTCACTACTTCTTGTTCGTGTTTTTAATTTAATTTTTTTTATGTTTTATTACAGCAATTTTGATTACAATGTTTGGCTTGTTGTAGGTGTGGAAGATGTGGTTCTTTTACACATATACAGATGTCTGTTCTTCCTGGGATCCTTTTCCCATGTACGTTATGACAGAATGTTGAGTAGTCCTGTCTTGGTATTCTGTAGGTCTTTGGTGATTATATATGTCACCTGTGTTTGTATATGTCTGTTAACCCCGATATTGTAATGAAACCAATCCTCACACCATTCCATTAATGAACCATAAGTTTGTTTAATGAATCTGTGATTGCCCTTCTCCGTGGAAATATCTGCCCTGGTATCCATTTTTAGGTAACACCTATAAGTGATATGATATGATATGTGTCTTTCACTTTCTGACTTACTACAAGTCACGTGATTACTTCTAGACTCATTTACGGTGCTGCAAATGGCATTGTGTCCTTTTTTTCCCTGGCTTCTCTTCTGCCTTAGCGGGGTCCATTTTCACCAATGTGATTCCCTGAGGGTTGTGGATTAGCTGACCTGGGCAGGCTTACCCTGCCGGCCCGCCCTCCCCAGGTGTGCCTCGTTGAGGTCAATATAAACAGCGCTCCAGGCAGCAATAGCCCCTGAAGCTGTGCCTGACTCCATATTCTCTGCCCCGTCAGCAGTCTCGGAGCTGTGCTGGTGGGAGGGAGTGAGGGGCCACAGCTTTGTGGGTGGCCCGGTGTGAGTGGGAATCTGCTGGCCTTTCTGCAGGAGTTGCCAGGCTGCCACCTGTAAAGAAGAGAATGTGTCACCCATGCCTTCCGCTGGAATTTCTCTCCGGACAGAGGTGAGGAAGGAAAAAAGCAGTGGGGGCCGGGACAGGAGGGGTATCTCAGACAGGGCAATGGAAAGCTTCTGGAAGAGCGCCCGGGTCCAAGACCAACCTGGCTGGCCTGCAGGCATCAAGTTGGCCTGCGTGTTGTCGCTGGTGTGGCTCGACGGCCCTTCCTCTAGGCTTTCAAGCCCTTGTACATATTCAGGTGATTTACCTGGGAAGGGTGGGAACAGTTCAGCAGCAGCTGGCCTGGGGCTCAGCTCACGTTTACTCATAGATGCCTCGGCACGGTCCCCCAGCTTTGCAATGAGGACGCTCCTTCCGTGGGGCGTGGGTTGCTGGCTGTAGGGGAGATGGTTCCCCACCTCTGACCAATTTCAGAATTGTTTACCGCTGGAGCAAGTGCCGTGATAGGGTTTTCCTCTGTATAACTCGTGGGTTCACTTTTTTTTTTCTTTTATGGTTCATGTTAGATATTATTCCTCTTTTACGTATTTATAAATATAAGCATGGAAATAACTCATTCCTATAAAAACATCTGTGTGATGGGAGGAATTTTTTCTGTTTTATTTTCAAATTTTATTGTTTAAAATTTTTAAATTTAATTTTATTTATGTTTTTATACAGCACGTTATTATTATTTATGTATTTTATGAATATACATGTATACAGATCAATCCCAATCTCCCAACTCATCCCACCACCACCACCCCATGGCTTCCCACACTTGGTGTCCATACGTTTGTTCTCTACCTCTGTGTCTCTATTTCTTCCCTGCAAACCAGTTCATCTGTACCATTTTTTTAGGTTCCACATATATGCATTAATATACAATATTTGTTTTCCTCTTTCTGACTTACTTCATTCTGTATGACAGTCTCTCGATCCATCGATGTCTCTACAAATGACCCAGTTTCATTCCTTTTTATGGCCGAGTAATATTCCATTTCATATATGTATCACATCTTTATCCATTCATCTGTCTGTGGGCATTTAGGTTGCTTCCATTACCTGGCTATTGTAAATAGTGCTGCAACGAACATTGTGGTGAATGTGCCTTTTTGATTTACGGTTTTCTCTGGGTATATGCCCAGAAGTGGGATTGCTGAATCAGATGGTAATTCTATTTCTAGTTTTTTTAAGGAAACTCCAAACTGTTCTCCATAGTGACTGTATCAATTTACATTCCCACCAATAGTGGAAGAGGGCTCCTTTTGTCCACACCCTCCCCAGAATTAGTTGTTTGCAGATTTTCTGATGATGCCGATTCTAACAGGTGTGAGGTGATACCTCATTGTACTTTTGATTTGCATTTCTCTAATAATTAGTGCTCTTGAGCAGCTTTTCATGTGCGTCTTGGCCATCTCTCTGTCTCCTTTGAAGAAACGTCTCTTTAGATCTTCTGCCCATTTTTTTGGGGGTTGTTTGTTTTTTAATATTAAGCTGCATGAGCTGTTTATATATATTCGAGATTAAACCTCTGTCCATTGATTCGTCTGCAACGATTTTCGCCCATTCTGAGGGATGCCTTTTTCCATTCCCGTGTTTTTTAACAAAAAAGGAAAGAAAGGAAAAGAAGCAGAACACTAATGTGCGTAAAATATGCCTTTTGAAACGGTCGTTTTGAAATATGGACGTCCTTTGAATTTTTTGGTCGATATGTGACCCCAGGATTTGTTTTCAGGGCAGGTGTCATTTACAGGCCTGCAATGATATTGAATATCAAGTGACCATTAGCTTGGGATTAAAGCTGCTGTTGTGTGAAACGGCCACAAGGTGGCAGCAGTTCACCCTTACCAAATCTGGTTACTAGGGCAAGAGAGCCTCAGTGGAAGTGGTGTTCTAGATTGGAGTTTAGAATGGAATGTGCCAGGAGAAAGCCCCTCACGTTTGTCTCACTACTTCTTGTTCGTGTTTTTAATTTAATTTTTTATTTTTTATTACAGCAAGTTTGATTACAATGTTTGGCTTGTTGTAGGTGTGGAAGATGTGGTTCTTTTACACATATACAGATGACTGTTCCTCCTGGGATCCTTTTCCCATGTACGTTATGACAGAATGTTGAGTAGTCCTCTCTTGGTATTCTGTAGGTCTTTGGTGATTATATATGTCACCTGTGTTTGTATATGTCTGTTAACCCCGATATCGTAATGAAACCAATCCTCACACCTTTCCATTGGTGAACCATAAGTTTGTTTAATGAATCTGTCATTGCCCTTCTCCGTGGAAATATCTGCCCTGGTATCCATTTTTAGGTAACACCTATAAGTCATATGATATGATATGTGTCTTTCACTTTCTGACTTACTACAAGTCACGTGATTACTTCTAGACTCATCTACGGTGCTGCAAATGGCATTGGGTCCTTTTTTCCCTTGGCTTCTCTTCTGCCTTAGCGGGGTCCATTTTCAACAATGTGATTCCCTGAGGGTTGTGGATTAGCTGACCTGGGCAGCCTTACGCTGCCAGCTGGCCCTCCCCAGGTTTGCCTGGTTGAGTTCAAGAAAAACAGTGCTACAGGCAGCAATAGCCCCTGAAGCTGTGCCTGACTCCATATTCTCTGCCCCGTCAGAAGGTTCGGGGCTGTGCTGTTGGGAGGGAGTGAGGGGCCACAGCTTTGTGGGTGGCCCGGTGTGAGTGGGGTTCTGCTGGCCTTTCTGCAGGCGTTGCCAGGCTGCCGCCTGTAAAGAAGAGGATGTGTCACCCATACCTTCCGATGGAATTTCTCACCGGACAGAGGTGAGGAAGGAAAAAAGCAGTGGGGGCAGGGACAGCCGGGGAATCTCAGGCAGGGCAATGGAAAGCTTCTGGAAGAGCGCCCAGGGCCAGGACAACCCTGGCTGGCCTGCAGGCACCAAGTTGGCCTGCGTGCTGTCGCTGGTGTGGCTCCACGGTCCTTCCTCTAGGCTTTCAAGCCCTTGTACATATTCAGGTGTTTTACCTGGAAAGGGTGGGAAGAGTTCAGCAGCAGCTGGCCTGGGGCTCAGCTCACGTTTACTCACAGATGCCTCGGCACGGTCCCCCAGCTTTGCAATGAGGACGCTCCTTGCATGGGGTGGTGGGTTGCTGGCTGTATGGGAGATGGTTCCCCACCTCTGACCAATTCCAGAATTGTTTACCGCTGGAGCAAGTGCCGTGATAGGGTTTTCCTCTGTATAACGAGTGGGTTCACTTTTTTTTTCTTTTATGGTTCAAGTTAGATTTTATTCCTCTTTTATGTATTTATAAATATAAGCATGGAAATAATTCATTCCTATAAATACATCTGTGTGACGGGAAGAATTTTTTCTGTTTTATTTGTAAATTTTATTTTTTAAAATTTTGAAATTTAATTTTATTTATGTTTTTATACAGCACGTTATTATTAGTTATGTATTTTATGCATATACATGTATACAGGTCAATCCAAATCTCCCAACTCATCCCACCACCACCACCCCATAGCTTCCCACACTTGGTGGCCATACGTTTGTTCTCTACCTCTGTGTCTCTATTTCTTCCCTGCAAACCAGTTCATCTGTACCGTTTTTAGGCTCCACATATATGCATTAATATACAATATTTCTTTTCCTCTTTCTGACTTACTTCATTCTGTATGACAGTCTCTCGATCCATCGATGTCTCTACAAATGACCCAGTTTCATTCCTTTTTATGGCCGAGTAATATTCCATTTTATATATGTACCACATCTTTATCCATTCATCTGTCTGTGGGCATTTAGGTTGCTTCCATTACCTGGCTATTGTAAATAGTGCTGCAACGAACATTGTGGTGAATGTGCCTTTTTGAAATACGGTTTTCTCTGGGTATATGACCAGAAGTGGGATTGCTGGATCAGATGGTAATTCTATTTCTAGTTTTTTTAAGGAAACTCCATACTGTTCTCCATAGTGACTGTATCAATTTACATTCCCACCAATAGTGGAAGAGGGCTCCTTTTGTCCACACCCTCCCCAGAATTGGTTGTTTGTAGATTTTCTGATGATGCCGATTCTAACAGGTGTGAGGTGATACCTCATTGTAGTTTTGATTTGGATTTCTCTAATAATTAGTGCTGTTGAGCAGCTTTTCATGTGCGTCTTGGCCATCTCTCTGTCTCCTTTGAAAAAACGTCTCTTTAGATCTTCTGCCCATTTTTTGGGGGGTTGTTTGTTTTTTAATATTAAGCTGCATGAGCTGTTTATATATATTCGAGATTAAACCTCTGTCCATTGATTCGTCTGCAACGATTTTCGCCCATTCTGAGGGATGCCTTTTTCCATTCCAGTGTTTTTTAACAAAAAAGGAAAGAAAGGAAAAGAAGCAGAACACTAATGTGCGTAAAATATGCCTTTTGAAACGGTCGTTTTGAAATATGGACGTCCTTTGAATTTTTTGGTCGATATGTGACCCCAGGATTTGTTTTCAGAGCAGGTGTCATTTACAGGCCTGCAATGATTTTGAATATCAACTGACCATTAGCGTTGGGATTAAAGCCGCTGTTGTGTGAAACGGCCACAAGGTGGCAGCAGTTCACCCTTACCAAATCTGGTTACTAGGGCAAGAGAGCCTCAGTGGAAGTGGTGTTCTAGATTGGAGTTTAGAATGGAATGTGCCAGGAGAAAGCCCCTCACGTTTGTCTCACTACTTCTTGTTCGTGTTTTTAATTTAATTTTTTATTTTTTATTACAGCAAGTTTGATTACAATGTTTGGCTTGTTGTAGGTGTGGAAGATGTGGTTCTTTTACACATATACAGATGACTGTTCCTCCTGGGATCCTTTTCCCATGTACGTTATGACAGAATGTTGAGTAGTCCTCTCTTGGTATTCTGTAGGTCTTTGGTGATTATATATGTCACCTGTGTTTGTATATGTCTGTTAACCCCGATATCATAATGAAACCAATCCTCACACCTTTCCATTGGTGAACCATAAGTTTGTTTAATGAATCTGTGATTGCCCTTCTCCGTGGAAATATCTGCCCTGGTATCCATTTTTAGGTAACACCTATAAGTGATATGATATGATATGTGTCTTTCACTTTCTGACTTACTACAAGTCACGTGATTACTTCTAGAATAATCTACGGTGCTGCAAATGGCATTGTGTCCTTTTTTCCCTTGGCTTCTTTTCTGCCTTAGCGGGGTCCATTTTCAACAATGTGATTCCCTGAGGGTTGTGGATTAGCTGACCTGGGCAGGCTTACCCTGCCGGCCCGCCCTCCCCAGGTGTGCCTCGTTGAGGTCAATATAAACAGAGCTCCAGGCAGCAATAGCCCCTGAAGCTGTGCCTGACTCCATATTCTCTGCCCCGTCAGCAGTCTCGGGGCTGTGTTGGTGGGAGGAAGTGAGGGGCCACAGCTTTGTGGGTGGCCCGGTGTGAGTGGGGTTCTGCTGGCCTTTCTGCAGGAGCTGCCAGGCTGCCGCCTGTAAAGAAGAGGATGTGTCACCCATACCTTCTGCTGGAATTTCTCTCCTGACAGAGGTGAGGAAGGAAAAAAGCAGTGGGGGCCGGGACACGAGGGGTATCTCAGGCAGGGCAATGGAAAGCTTCTGGAAGAGCTCCCGGGTCCAGGACCACCCTGGCTGGCCTGCAGGCACCAAGTTGGCCTGCAGGCTGTCACTGGTATGGCTCCACGGTCCTTCCTCTAGGCTTTCCAGCCCTTGTACATATTCAGGTGTTTTACCTGGAAAGGGTGGGAACAGTTCAGCAGCAGCTGGCCTGGGGCTCAGCTCACGTTTACTCACAGATACCTCGTCACGGTCCCCCAGCTTTGCAATGAGGACGCTCCTTGCGTGGGGGGTGGGTTGCTGACTGTATGGGAGATGATTCCCCACCTATGACCAATTTCAGAATTGTTTAACACTGGAGCAATTTCCCTGATAGGGTTTTCCTCTGTATACCTCGTGGGTTCAGGTTTTTTTTTTTCTTTTATGGTTCAAGTTAGATTTTATTCCTCTTTTATGTATTTATAGATATAAGCATGGAAATAATTCATTCCTATAAATACATCTGTGTGACGGGAAGAACTTTTTTCTGTTCTATTTTTAAATTTTACTTTTTAAAATTTTGAAATTTAATTTTATTTATTTTTTTTATACAGCACGTTATTATTAGTTATGTATTTTATGCATATACATGTATACAGGTCAATCCCAAACTCCCAACTCATCCCACCACCACCACCCCATGGCTTCCCACACTTGGTGTCCATACGTTTGTTCTCTATATTTGTGTCTCTATTTCTTCCCAGCAAACCAGTTCATCTGTACCATTTTTTGGCTCCACATATATTCATTAATATACAATATTTGTTTTCCTCTTTCTGACTTACTTCATTCTGTATGACAGTCTCTCGATCCATCGATGTCTCTACAAATGACCCAGTTTCATTCCTCTTTATGGCCGAGTAATATTCCATTTTATATATGTACCACATCTTTATCCATTCATCTGTCTGTGGGCATTTAGGTTGCTTCCATTACCTGGCTATTGTAAATAGTGCTGCAACGAACATTGTGGTGAATGTGCCTTTTTGAAATACGGTTTTCTCTGGGTATATGCCCAGAAGGGGGATTGCTGGATCAGATGGTAATTCTATGTCTATTTTTTTAAGGAAACTCCATACTGTTCTCCATAGTGACTGTATCAATTTACATTCCCACCAATATTGGAAGAGGGCTCCTTTTGTCCACACCCTCCCCAGAATTGGTTGTTTGTAGATTTTCTGATGATGCCGATTCTAACAGGTGTGAGGTGATACCTCATTGTAGTTTTGATTTGCATTTCTCTAATAATTAGTGCTGTTGAGCAGCTTTTCATGTGCGTCTTGGCCATCTCTCTGTCTCCTTTGAAAAAACGTCTCTTTAGATCTTCTGCCCATTTTTGGGGGGGCTGTTTGTTTTTTAATATTAAGCTGCATGAGCTGTTTATATATATTCGAGATTAAACCTCTGTCCATTGATTCGTCTGCAACGATGTTCGCCCATTCTGAGGGATGCCTTTTTCCATTCCCGTGTTTTTTAACAAAAAAGGAAAGAAAGGAAAAGAAGCAGAACACTAATGTGCGTAAAATATGCCTTTTGAAACGGTCGTTTTGAAATATGGACGTCCTTTGAATTTTTTGGTCGATATGTGACCCCAGGATTTGTTTTCAGGGCAGGTGTCATTTACAGGCCTGCAATGATTTTGAATATCAACTGACCATTAGCGTTGGGATTAAAGCTGCTGTTGTGTGAAACGGCCACAAGGTGGCAGCAGTTCACCCTTACCAAATCTGGTTACTAGGGCAAGAGAGCCTCAGTGGAAGTGGTGTTCTAGATTGGAGTTTAGAATGGAATGTGCCAGGAGAAAGCCCCTCACGTTTGTCTCACTACTTCTTGTTCGTGTTTTTAATTTAATTTTTTATTTTTTATTACAGAAAGTTTGATTACAATGTTTGGCTTGTTGTAGGTGTGGAAGATGTGGTTCTTTTACACATATACAGATGACTGTTCTTCCTGGGTTCCTTTTCCCATGTACGTTATGACAGAAAGTTGAGTAGTCCTCTCTTGGTATTCTGTAGGTCTTTGGTGATTATATATGTCACCTGTGTTTGTATATGTCTGTTAACCCCGATATCGTAATGAAACCAATCCTCACACCTTTCCACTGGTGAACCATAAGTTTGTTTAATGAATCTGTGATTGCCCTTCTCCGTGGAAATATCTGCCCTGGTATCCATTTTTAGGTAACACCTATAAGTGATATGATATGATATGTGTCTTTCACTTTCTGACTTACTACAAGTCACGTGATTACTTCTAGAATAGTCTACGGTGCTGCAAATGGCATTGTGTCCTTTTTTCCCTTGGCTTCTCTTCTGCCTTAGCGGGGTCCATTTTCAACAATGTGATTCACTGAGGGTTGTGGATTAGCTGACGTGGGCAGCCTTACTCTGCCGGCCCGCCCTCCTCAGGTGTGCCTCGTTGAGGTCAATATAAACAGCGTTCCAGGCAGCAATAGCCACTGAAGCTGTGCCTGACTCCATATTCTCTGCCCCGTCAGCAGTCTCGGGGCTGTGCTGGTGGGAGGGAGTGAGGGGCCACAGCTTTGTGGGTGGCCCGGTGTGAGTGGGGTTCTGCTGGCCTTTCTTCAGGAGTTGCCAGGCTGCCGCCTGTAAAGAAGAGGATGTGTCACCCATACGTTCCGCTGGAATTTCTCTCCGGACAGAGGTGAGGAAGGAAAAAAGCAGTGGGTTCCGGGACAGGCGTGGTATCTCAGTCAGGGCAATGGAAAGCTTCTGGAAGAGCGCCCGGGTCCAGGACCACCCTGGCTGTCCTGCAGGCACCAAGTTGGCCTGCGTGCTGTCATTGTTGTGGCTCCACGGTCCTTCCTCTAGGCTTTCAAGCCCTCGTACATATTCAGGTGTTTTACCTGGAAAGGGTGGGAACAGTTCAGCAGCAGCTGGCCTGGGGCTCAGCTCACTTTTACTCACAGATGCCTCGGCACAGTCCCCCAGCTTTGCAATGAGGATGCTCCTTGCGTGGGGGGTGGGTTGCTGGCTGTATGGGAGATGGTTCCCCACCTCTGACCAATTTCAGAATTGTTTACCGCTGGAGCACGTGCCGTGATAGTGTTTTCCTCTGTATAACTCGTGGGTTCACTTTTTTTTTTCTTTTATGGTTCATGTTAGATATTATTCCTCTTTTACGTATTTATAAATATAAGCATGGAAATAATTCATTCCTATAAAAACATCTGTGAGATGGGAAGAATTTTTTCTGTTTTATTTTCAAATTTTATTGTTTAAAATTTTTAAATTTAATTTTATTTATGTTTTTATACAGCACGTTATTATTATTTATGTATTTTATGAATATACATGTATACAGATCAATCCCAATCTCCCAACTCATCCCACCACCACCACCCCATGGCTTCCCACACTTGGTGTCCATACGTTTGTTCTCTACCTCTGTGTCTCTATTTCTTCCCTGCAAACCAGTTCATCTGTACCATTTTTTTAGGTTCCACATATATGCAATAATATACAATATTTGTTTTCCTCTTTCTGACTTACTTCATTCTGTATGACAGTCTCTCGATCCATCGATGTCTCTACAAATGACCCAGTTTCATTCCTTTTTATGGCCGAGTAATATTCCATTTCATATATGTATCACATCTTTATCCATTCATCTGTCTGTGGGCATTTAGGTTGCTTCCATTACCTGGCTATTGTAAATAGTGCTGCAACGAACATTGTGGTGAATGTGCCTTTTTGAAATACGGTTTTCTCTGGGTATATGACCAGAAGTGGGATTGCTGTATCAGTTGGTAATTCTATTTCTAGTTTTTTTAAGGAAACTCCATACTGTTCTCCATAGTGACTGTATCAATTTACATTCCCACCAATAGTGGAAGAGGGCTCCTTTTGTCCACACCCTCCCCAGAATTGGTTGTTTGCAGATTTTCTGATGATGCCGATTCTAACAGGTGTGAGGTGATACCTCTTTGTAGTTTTGATTTGCATTTCTCTAATAATTAGTGCTCTTGAGCAGCTTTTCATGTGCGTCTTGGCCATCTCTGTGTCTCCTTTGAAGAAACGTCTCTTTAGATCTTCTGCCCATTTTTTTTGGGTTGTTTGTTTTTTTTTAATATTAAGCTGCATGAGTTGTTTATATATATTGGAGATTAAACCTCTGTCCATTGATTCGTCTGCAACGATTTTCGCCCATTCTGAGGGATGCCTTTTTCCATTCCCGTGTTTTTTAACAAAAAAGGAAAGAAAGGAAAAGAAGCAGAACACTAATGTGCGTAAAATATGCCTTTTGAAACGGTCGTTTTGAAATATGGACGTCCTTTGAATTTTTTGGTCGATATGTGACCCCAGGATTTGTTTTCAGGGCAGGTGTCATTTACAGGCCTGCAATGATTTTGAATATCAACTGACCATTAGCGCTGGGATTAAAGCTGCTGTTGTGTGAAACGGCCACAAGGTGGCAGCAGTTCACCCTTACCAAATCTGGTTACTAGGGCAAGAGAGCCTCAGTGGAAGTGGTGTTCTAGATTGGAATTTAGAATGGAATGTGCCAGGAGAAAGCCCCTCAAGTTTGTCTCACTACATATTGTTCATGTTTTTAATTTATTTTTTTTATTTTTTATTACAGCAAGTTTGATTACAATGTTTGGCTTGTTGTAGGTGTGGAAGATGTGGTTCTTTTACACATATACAGATGTCTGATCTTCCTGGGATCCTTTTCCCATGTACGTTATGACAGAATGTTGAGTAGTCTTCTCTTGGTATTCTGTAGGTGTTTGGTTATTATATATGTCACCTGTGTTTGTATATGTCTGTTAACCCCGATATCGTAATGAAACCAATCCTCACACCTTTCCATTGGTGAACCATAAGTTTGTTTAATGAATCTGTGATTGCCCTTCTCCGTGGAAATATCTGCCCTGGTATCCATTTTTAGGTAACACCTATAAGTGATATGATATGATATGTGTCTTTCACTTTCTGACTTACTACAAGTCACGTGATTACCTCTAGACTCATCTACGGTGCTGGAAATGGCATTGTGTCCTTTTTTTCCTTGGCTTCTCTTCTGCCTTAGCGGGGTCCATTTTCAACAATGTGATTCCCTGAGGGTTGTGGATTAGCTGACCTAGGCAGCCTTACCATGCCGGCCCGCCCTCCCCAGGTGTGCCTTGTTGAGGTCAATATAAACAGAGCTCCAGGCAGCAATAGCCCCTGAAGCTGTGCCTGACTCCATATTCTCTGCCCCGTCAGCAGTCTCGGGGCTGTGCTGTTGGGAGGGAGTGAGGGGCGACAGCTTTGTGGGTGGCCCGGTGTGAGTGGGATTCTGCTGGCCTTTCTGCAGGAGTTGTCAGGCTGCCGCCGGTTAAAAAGCGGTTGTGTCACCCATACCTTCCGCTGGAATTTCTCTCCGGACAGAGGTGAGGAAGGAAAAAAGCAGTGGGGACCGGGACAGGAGGGGTATCTCAGGCAGGGCAATGGAAAGCTTCTGGAAGAGCGCCCGGGTCCAGGACCACCCTGGCTGGCCTGCAGGCACCAAGTTGGCCTGCGTGCTGTCGCTGGTGTGGCTCCACGGTCCTTCCTCTAGGCTTTCAAGCCCTTGTACATATTCAGGTGTTTTACCTGGAAAGGGTGGGAACAGTTCAGCAGCAGCTGGCCTGGGGCTCAGCTCACGTTTACTCACAGATGCCTCGGCACAGTCCCCCAGCTTTGCAATGAGGACGCTCCTTGTGTGGGGGGTGGGTTGCTGGCTGTATGAGAGTTGGTTCCCCACCTCTGACCAATTTCAGAATTGTTTACCACTGGAGCAAGTGCCCTGATAGGGTTTTGCTCTGTATAATTCGTGGGTTCAGGTTTTTTTTTTCTTTTATGATTCAAGTTAGATTTTATTCCCCTTTTATGTATGTATAGATGTAAGCATGGAAATAATTCATTCCTATAAATACATCTGTGTGACGTGAAGAACTTTTTTCTGTTTTGTTTTTAAATTTTATTTTTTAAAATTTTGAAATTTAATTTTATTTATTTTTTATACAGCACGTTATTATTAGTTATGTATTTTATGCATATACATGTATACAGGTCAATCCCAAACTCCCAACTCATCCCACCACCACCACCCCATGGCTTCCCACACTTGGTGTCCATACGTTTGTTCTCTACCTCTGTGTCTCTAGTTCTTCCCTGCAAACCAGTTCATCTGTACCATTTTTAGGCTCCACATATATGCATTAATATACAATATTTGTTTTCCTCTTTCTGACTTACTTCATTCTGTATGACAGTCTCTCGATCCATCGATGTCTCTACAAATGACCCAGTTTCATTCCTTTTTATGGCCGAGTCATATTCCATTTTATATATGTACCACATCTTTATCCATTCATCTGTCTGTGGGCATTTAGGTTGCTTCCATTACCTGGCTATTGTAAATAGTGCTGCAACGAACATTGTGGTGAATGTGCCTTTTTGAAATACTGTTGTCTCTGGGTATATGCCCAGAAGTGGGATTGCTGGATCAGATGGTAATTCTATTTCTAGTTTTTTTAAGGAAACTCCATACTGTTCTCCATAGTGACTGTATCAATTTACATTCCCACCAATAGTGGAAGAGGGCTCCTTTTGTCCACACCCTCCCTAGAATTGGTTGTTTGTAGATTTTCTGATGATGCCGATTCTAACAGGTGTGAGGTGATACCTCATTGTAGTTTTGATTTGCATTTCTCTAATAATTAGTGCTGTTGAGCAGCTTTTCATGTGTGTCTTGGCCATCTCTGTGTCTCCTTTGAGGCAACGTCTCATTAGATCTTCTGCCCATTTTTTTGGGTTGTTTGTTTTTTTTAATATTAAGGTGCATGAGCTGTTTATATATATTGGAGATTAAACCTCTGTCCATTGATTCGTCTGCAACGATTTTCGCCCATTCTGAGGGATGCCTTTTTCCATTCCCGTGTTTTTTAACAAAAAAAGAAAGAAAGGAAAAGAAGCAGAACACTAATGTGCATAAGATATTCCTTTTGAAACGGTCGTTTTGAAATATGGACGTCCTTTGAATTTTTTGGTCGATATGTGACCCCAGTAATTGTTTTCAGGGCAGGTGTCATTTACAGGCCTGCAATGATTTTGAATATCAACTGACCATTAGCATTGGGATTAAAGCTGCTGTTGTGTGAAACGGCCACAAGGTGGCAGCAGTTCTCCCTTACCAAATCTGGTTAAGAGGGCAACAGAGCCTCAATGGAAGTCCTGTTCTAGATTGGAATTTAGAATGGAATGTGCCAGGAGAAAGACCCTCAAGTGTGTCTCACTACAACTTGTTTATGTTTTTAATTTATTTTAATTTATTTTTTATTACATCAAGTTTGATTACAATGTTTGGCTTGTTGTAGGTGTGGAAGATGTGGTTCTTTTACACATATACAGATGACTGTTCTTCTTGGGATCCTTTTCCCATGTACGTTATGACAGAATGTTGAGTAGTCCTCTCTTGGTATTCTGTAGGTCTTTGGTGATTATATATGTCACCTGTGTTTGTATATGTGTGTTAACCCCGATATCGTAATGAAACCAATCCTCACACCTTTCCATTGGTGAACCATAAGTTTGTTTAATGAATCTGTGATTGCCCTTCTCCGTGGAAATATCTGCCCTGGTATCCATTTTTAGGTAACACCTATAAGTGATATGATATGATATGTGTCTTTCACTTTCTGACTTACTACAAGTCACGTGATTACTTCTAGACTCATCTACGGTGCTGCAAATGGCATTGTGTCCTTTTTTCCCTTGGCTTCTCTTCTGCCTTAGCGGGGTCCATTTTCAACAATGTGATTCCCTGAGGGTTGTGGATTAGCTGACCTGGGCAGCCTTACCCTGCCGGCCCACCCTCCCCAGGTGTGCCTCCTTGAGGTCAATATAAACAGAGCTCCAGGCAGCAATAGCCCCTGAAGCTGTGCCTGACTCCATATTCTCTGCCCCGTCAGCAGTCTCGGGGCTGTGCTGGTGGGAGGGAGTGAGGGGCCACAGCTTTGTGGGTGGCCCGGTGTGAGTGGGGTTCTGCTGGCCTTTCTGCAGGAGTTGCCAGGCTGCCGCCTGTAAAGAAGAGGATGTGTCACCCATACCTTCCGCTGGAATTTCTCTCCGGACAGAGGTGAGGAAGGAAAAAAGCAGTGGGGGCCGGGACAGGATGGGTATCTCAGGCAGGGCAATGGAAAGCTTCTGGAAGAGCGCCAGGGTCCAGGACCACGCTGGCTGGCCTGCAGGCACCAAGTTGGCCTGCGTGCTGTCGCTGGTGTGGCTCCACGGTCCTTCCTCTAGGCTTTCAAGCCCTTGTACATATTCAGGTGTTTTACCTGGAAAGGGTGGGAACAGTTCAGCAGCAGCTGGCCTGGGGCTCAGCTCACGTTTACTCACAGATGCCTCGGCACGGTCCCCCAGCTTTGCAATGAGGACGCTCCTTGCGTGGGGGTTGGGTTGCTGGCTGTATGGGAGATGGTTCCCCACCTCTGCCCAATTTCAGAATTGTTTACCACTGGAGCAAGTGCCGTGATAGGGTTTTCCTCTGTATAACTCGTGGGTTCACTTTTTTTTTTCTTTTATGTTTCAAGTTAGATGTTATTCCTCTTTTATGTATTTATAGATATAAGCATGGAAATAATTCATTCCTATAAATACATCTGTGTGACGGGAAGAACTTTTTTCTGTTTTATTTTTAAATTTTATTTTTTAAAATTTTGAAATTTTATTTATTTTTTTATACAGCACGTTATTATTAGTTATGTATTTTATGCATATACATGTATACAGGTCAATCCCAAACTCCCAACTCATCCCACCACCACCACCCCATGGCTTCCCACACTTGGTGTCCGTACGTTTGTTCTCTACCTCTGTGTCTCTATTTCTTCTCTGCAAACCAGTTCATCTGTACCATTTTTAGGCTCCACATATATGCATTAATATACAATATTTGTTTTCCTCTTTCTGACTTACTTCATTCTGTATGACAGTCTCTCGATCCATCGATGTCTCTACAGATGACCCAGTTTCATTCCTTTTTATGGCCGAGTCATATTCCATTTTATATATGTACCACATCTTTATCCATTCATCTGTCTGTGGGCATTTAGGTTGCTTCCATTACCTGGCTATTGTAAATAGTGCTGCAACGAACATTGTGGTGAATGTGCCTTTTTGAAATACGGTTTTCTCTGGGTATATGCCCAGAAGTGGGATTGCTGGATCAGATGGTAATTCTATTTCTAGTTTTTTTAAGGAAACTCCATACTGTTCTCCATAGTGACTGTATCAATTTACATTCCCACCAATAGTGAAAGAGGGCTCCTTTTGTCCACACCCTCCCCAGAATTGGTTGTTTGTAGATTTTCTGATGATGCCGATTCTAACAGGTGTGAGGTGATACCTCATTGTAGTTTTGATTTGCATTTCTCTAATAATTAGTGCTGTTGAGCAGCTTTTCATGTGCGTCTTGGCCATCTCTGTGTCTCCTTTGAAGAAACGTCTCTTTAGATCTTCTGCCCATTTTTTTTGGGTTGTTTGTTTTATTAATATTAAGCTGCATGAGCTGTTTATATATATTGGAGATTAAACCTCTGTCCATTGATTCGTCTGCAACGATTTTCGCCCATTCTGAGGGATGCCTTTTTCCATTCCCGTGTTTTTTAACAAAAAAGGAAAGAAAGGAAAAGAAGCAGAACACTAATGTGCGTAAAATATGCCTTTTGAAACGGTCGTTTTGAAATATGGACGTCCTTTGAAATTTTTGGTCGATATGTGACCCCAGGATTTGTTTTCAGGGCAGGTGTCATTTACAGGCCTGCAATGATTTTGAATATCAACTGACCATTAGCATTGGGATTAAAGCTGCTGTTGTGTGAAACGGCCACAAGGTGGCAGCAGTTCACCCTTACCAAATCTGGTTACTAGGGCAAGAGAGCCTCAGTGGAAGTGGTGTTCTAGATTGGAGTTTAGAATGGAATGTACCAGGAGAAAGCCCCTCACGTTTGTCTCACTACTTCTTGTTCGTGTTTTTAATTTAAGTTTTTATTTTTTATTACAGCAAGTTTGATTACAATGTTTGGCTTGTTATAGGTGTGGAAGATGTGGTTCTTTTACACATATACAGATGACTGTTCTTCTTGGGATCCTTTTCCCATGTACGTTATGACAGAATATTGAGTAGTCCTCTCTTGGTATTCTGTAGGTCTTTGGTGATTATATATGTCACCTGTGTTTGTATATGTCTGTTAACCCCGATATCGTAATGAAACCAATCCTCACACCTTTCCATTGGTGAACCATAAGTTTGTTTAATGAATCTGTGATTGCCCTTCTCCGTGGAAATATCTGCCCTGGTATCCATTTTTAGGTAACACCTATAAGTGATATGATATGATATGTGTCTTTCACTTTCTGACTTACTACAAGTCACGTGATTACTTCTAGACTCATCTACGGTGCTGCAAATGGCATTGTGTCCTTTTTTCCCTTGGCTTCTCTTCTGCCTTAGCGGGGTCCATTTTCAACAATGTGATTCCCTGAGGGTTGTGGATTAGCTGACCTGGGCAGCCTTACCCTGCCGGCCCGCCCTCCCCAGGTGTGCCTCGTTGAGGTCAATATAAACAGAGCTCCAGGCAGCAATAGCCCCTGAAGCTGTGCCTGACTCCATATTCTCTGCCCCGTCAGCAGTCTCGGGGCTGTGCTGGTGGGAGGGAGTGAGGGGCCACAGCTTTGTGGGTGGCCCGGTGTGAGTGGGGTTCTGCTGGCCTTTCTGCAGGAGTTGCCAGGCTGCCGCCTGTAAAGAAGAGGATGTGTCACCCATACCTTCCGCTGGAATTTCTCTCCGGACAGAGGTGAGGAAGGAAAAAAGCAGTGGGGGCCGGGACAGGAGGGGTATCTCAGGCAGGGCAATGGAAAGCTTCTGGAAGAGCGCCAGGGTCCAGGACCACGCTGGCTGGCCTGCAGGCACCAAGTTGGCCTGCGTGCTGTCGCTGGTGTGGCTCCACGGTCCTTCCTCTAGGCTTTCAAGCCCTTGTACATATTCAGGTGTTTTACCTGGAAAGGGTGGGAACAGTTCAGCAGCAGCTGGCCTGGGGCTCAGCTCACGTTTACTCACAGATGCCTCGGCACGGTCCCCCAGCTTTGCAATGAGGACGCTCCTTGCGTGGGGGTTGGGTTGCTGGCTGTATGGGAGATGGTTCCCCACCTCTGACCAATTTCAGAATTGTTTACCACTGGAGCAAGTGCCGTGATAGGGTTTTCCTCTGTATAACTCGTGGGTTCACTTTTTTTTTTCTTTTATGTTTCAAGTTAGATGTTATTCCTCTTTTATGTATTTATAGATATAAGCATGGAAATAATTCATTCCTATAAATACATCTGTGTGACGGGAAGAACTTTTTTCTGTTTTATTTTTAAATTTTATTTTTTAAAATTTTGAAATTTTATTTATTTTTTTATACAGCACGTTATTATTAGTTATGTATTTTATGCATATACATGTATACAGGTCAATCCCAAACTCCCAACTCATCCCACCACCACCACCCCATGGCTTCCCACACTTGGTGTCCATACGTTTGTTCTCTACCTCTGTGTCTCTATTTCTTCCCTGCAAACCAGTTCATCTGTACCATTTTTAGGCTCCACATATATGCATTAATATACAATATTTGTTTTCCTCTTTCTGACTTACTTCATTCTGTATGACAGTCTCTCGATCCATCGATGTCTCTACAAATGACCCAGTTTCATTCCTTTTTATGGCCGAGTAATATTCCATTTTATATATGTACCACATCTTTATCCATTCATCTGTCTGTGGGCATTTAGGTTGCTTCCATTACCTGGCTATTGTAAATAGTGCTGCAACGAACATTGTGGTGAATGTGCCTTTTTGAAATACGGTTTTCTCTGGGTATATGCCCAGAAGTGGGATTGCTGGATCAGATGGTAATTCTATTTCTAGTTTTTTTAAGGAAACTCCATACTGTTCTCCACAGTGACTGTATCAATTTACATTCCCACCAATAGTGGAAGAGGGCTCCTTTTGTCCACACCCTCCCCAGAATTGGTTGTTTGTAGATTTTCTGATGATGCCGATTCTAACAGGTGTGAGGTGATACCTCATTGTAGTTTTGATTTGCATTTCTCTAATAATTAGTGCTGTTGAGCAGCTTTTCATGTGCGTCTTGGCCATCTCTGTGTCTCCTTTGAAGAAACGTCTCTTTAGATCTTCTGCCCATTTTTTTTGGGTTGTTTGTTTTATTAATATTAAGCTGCATGAGCTGTTTATATATATTGGAGATTAAACCTCTGTCCATTGATTCGTCTGCAACGATTTTCGCCCATTCTGAGGGATGCCTTTTTCCATTCCCGTGGTTTTTAACAAAAAAGGAAAGAAAGGAAAAGAAGCAGAACACTAATGTGCGTAAAATATGCCTTTTGAAACGGTCGTTTTGAAATATGGACGTCCTTTGAATTTTTTGGTCGATATGTGACCCCAGGATTTGTTTTCAGGGCAGGTGTCATTTACAGGCCTGCAATGATTTTGAATATCAACTGACCATTAGCATTGGGATTAAAGCTGCTGTTGTGTGAAACGGCCACAAGGTGGCAGCAGTTCACCCTTACCAAATCTGGTTACTAGGGCAAGAGAGCCTCAGTGGAAGTGGTGTTCTAGATTGGAGTTTAGAAGGGAATGTGCCAGGAGAAAGCCCCTCACGTTTGTCTCACTACTTCTTGTTCGTGTTTTTAATTTAATTTTTTTATTTTTTATTACAGCAAGTTTGATTACAATGTTTGGCTTGTTGTAGGTGTGGAAGATGTGGTTCTTTTACACATATACAGATGACTGTTCTTCTTGGGATCCTTTTCCCATGTACGTTATGACAGAATGTTGAGTAGTCCTCTCTTGGTATTCTGTAGGTCTTTGGTGATTATATATGTCACCTGTGTTTGTATATGTCTGTTAACCCCGATATCGTAATGAAACCAATCCTCACACCTTTCCATTGGTGAACCATAAGTTTGTTTAATGAATCTGTGATTGCCCTTCTCCGTGGAAATATCTGCCCTGGTATCCATTTTTAGGTAACACCTATAAGTGATATGATATGATATGTGTCTTTCACTTTCTGACTTACTACAAGTCACGTGATTACTTCTAGACTCATCTACGGTGCTGCAAATGGCATTGTGTCCTTTTTTCCCTTGGCTTCTCTTCTGCCTTAGCGGGGTCCATTTTCAACAATGTGATTCCCTGAGGGTTGTGGATTAGCTGACCTGGGCAGCCTTACCCTGCCGGCCCGCCCTCCCCCGGTGTGCCTCGTTGAGGTCAATATAAACAGAGCTCCAGGCAGCAATAGCCCCTGAAGCTGTGCCTGACTCCATATTCTCTGCCCCGTCAGCAGTCTCGGGGCTGTGCTGGTGGGAGGGAGTGAGGGGCCACAGCTTTGTGGGTGGCCCGGTGTGAGTGGGGTTCTGCTGGCCTTTCTGCAGGAGTTGCCAGGCTGCCGCCTGTAAAGAAGAGGATGTGTCACCCATACCTTCCGCTGGAATTTCTCTCCGGACAGAGGTGAGGAAGGAAAAAAGCAGTGGGGGCCGGGACAGGAGGGGTATCTCAGGCAGGGCAATGGAAAGCTTCTGGAAGAGCGCCAGGGTCCAGGACCACGCTGGCTGGCCTGCAGGCACCAAGTTGGCCTGCGTGCTGTCGCTGGTGTGGCTCCACGGTCCTTCCTCTAGGCTTTCAAGCCCTTGTACATATTCAGGTGTTTTACCTGGAAAGGGTGGGAACAGTTCAGCAGCAGCTGGCCTGGGGCTCAGCTCACGTTTACTCACAGATGCCTCGGCACGGTCCCCCAGCTTTGCAATGAGGACGCTCCTTGCGTGGGGGTTGGGTTGCTGGCTGTATGGGAGATGGTTCCCCACCTCTGACCAATTTCAGAATTGTTTACCACTGGAGCAAGTGCCGTGATAGGGTTTTCCTCTGTATAACTCGTGGGTTCACTTTTTTTTTCTTTTATGTTTCAAGTTAGATGTTATTCCTCTTTTATGTATTTATAGATATAAGCATGGAAATAATTCATTCCTATAAATACATCTGTGTGACGGGAAGAACTTTTTTCTGTTTTATTTTTAAATTTTATTTTTTAAAATTTTGAAATTTTATTTATTTTTTTATACAGCACGTTATTATTAGTTATGTATTTTATGCATATACATGTATACAGGTCAATCCCAAACTCCCAACTCATCCCACCACCACCACCCCATGGCTTCCCACACTTGGTGTCCATACGTTTGTTCTCTACCTCTGTGTCTCTATTTCTTCCCTGCAAACCAGTTCATCTGTACCATTTTTAGGCTCCACATATATGCATTAATATACAATATTTGTTTTCCTCTTTCTGACTTACTTCATTCTGTATGACAGTCTCTCGATCCATCGATGTCTCTACAAATGACCCAGTTTCATTCCTTTTTATGGCCGAGTCATATTCCATTTTATATATGTACCACATCTTTATCCATTCATCTGTCTGTGGGCATTTAGGTTGCTTCCATTACCTGGCTATTGTAAATAGTGCTGCAACGAACATTGTGGTGAATGTGCCTTTTTGAAATACGGTTTTCTCTGGGTATATGCCCAGAAGTGGGATTGCTGGATCAGATGGTAATTCTATTTCTAGTTTTTTTAAGGAAACTCCATACTGTTCTCCATAGTGACTGTATCAATTTACATTCCCACCAATAGTGGAAGAGGGCTCCTTTTGTCCACACCCTCCCCAGAATTGGTTGTTTGTAGATTTTCTGATGATGCCGATTCTAACAGGTGTGAGGTGATACCTCATTGTAGTTTTGATTTGCATTTCTCTAATAATTAGTGCTGTTGAGCAGCTTTTCATGTGCGTCTTGGCCATCTCTGTGTCTCCTTTGAAGAAACGTCTCTTTAGATCTTCTGCCCATTTTTTTGGGGTTGTTTGTTTTATTAATATTAAGCTGCATGAGCTGTTTATATATATTGGAGATTAAACCTCTGTCCATTGATTCGTCTGCAACGATTTTCGCCCATTCTGAGGGATGCCTTTTTCCATTCCCGTGTTTTTTAACAAAAAAGGAAAGAAAGGAAAAGAAGCAGAACACTAATGTGCGTAAAATATGCCTTTTGAAACGGTCGTTTTGAAATATGGACGTCCTTTGAATTTTTTGGTCGATATGTGACCCCAGGATTTGTTTTCAGGGCAGGTGTCATTTACAGGCCTGCAATGATTTTGAATATCAACTGACCATTAGCGTTGGGATTAAAGCTGCTGTTGTGTGAAACGGCCACAAGGTGGCAGCAGTTCACCCTTACCAAATCTGCTTACTAGGGCAAGAGAGCCTCAGTGGAAGTGGTGTTCTAGATTGGAGTTTAGAAGGGAATGTGCCAGGAGAAAGCCCCTCACGTTTGTCTCACTACTTCTTGTTCGTGTTTTTAATTTAATTTTTTTATTTTTTATTACAGCAAGTTTGATTACAATGTTTGGCTTGTTGTAGGTGTGGAAGATGTGGTTCTTTTACACATATACAGATGACTGTTCTTCTTGGGATCCTTTTCCCATGTACGTTATGACAGAATGTTGAGTAGTCCTCTCTTGGTATTCTGTAGGTCTTTGGTGATTATATATGTCACCTGTGTTTGTATATGTCTGTTAACCCCGATATCGTAATGAAACCAATCCTCACACCTTTCCATTGGTGAACCATAAGTTTGTTTAATGAATCTGTGATTGCCCTTCTCCGTGGAAATATCTGCCCTGGTATCCATTTTTAGGTAACACCTATAAGTGATATGATATGATATGTGTCTTTCACTTTCTGACTTACTACAAGTCACGTGATTACTTCTAGACTCATCTACGGTGCTGCAAATGGCATTGTGTCCTTTTTTCCCTTGGCTTCTCTTCTGCCTTAGCGGGGTCCATTTTCAACAATGTGATTCCCTGAGGGTTGTGGATTAGCTGACCTGGGCAGCCTTACCCTGCCGGCCCGCCCTCCCCCGGTGTGCCTCGTTGAGGTCAATATAAACAGAGCTCCAGGCAGCAATAGCCCCTGAAGCTGTGCCTGACTCCATATTCTCTGCCCCGTCAGCAGTCTCGGGGCTGTGCTGGTGGGAGGGAGTGAGGGGCCACAGCTTTGTGGGTGGCCCGGTGTGAGTGGGGTTCTGCTGGCCTTTCTGCAGGAGTTGCCAGGCTGCCGCCTGTAAAGAAGAGGATGTGTCACCCATACCTTCCGCTGGAATTTCTCTCCGGACAGAGGTGAGGAAGGAAAAAAGCAGTGGGGGCCGGGACAGGAGGGGTATCTCAGGCAGGGCAATGGAAAGCTTCTGGAAGAGCGCCAGGGTCCAGGACCACGCTGGCTGGCCTGCAGGCACCAAGTTGGCCTGCGTGCTGTCGCTGGTGTGGCTCCACGGTCCTTCCTCTAGGCTTTCAAGCCCTTGTACATATTCAGGTGTTTTACCTGGAAAGGGTGGGAACAGTTCAGCAGCAGCTGGCCTGGGGCTCAGCTCACGTTTACTCACAGATGCCTCGGCACGGTCCCCCAGCTTTGCAATGAGGACGCTCCTTGCGTGGGGGTTGGGTTGCTGGCTGTATGGGAGATGGTTCCCCACCTCTGACCAATTTCAGAATTGTTTACCACTGGAGCAAGTGCCGTGATAGGGTTTTCCTCTGTATAACTCGTGGGTTCACTTTTTTTTTCTTTTATGTTTCAAGTTAGATGTTATTCCTCTTTTATGTATTTATAGATATAAGCATGGAAATAATTCATTCCTATAAATACATCTGTGTGACGGGAAGAACTTTTTTCTGTTTTATTTTTAAATTTTATTTTTTAAAATTTTGAAATTTTATTTATTTTTTTATACAGCACGTTATTATTAGTTATGTATTTTATGCATATACATGTATACAGGTCAATCCCAAACTCCCAACTCATCCCACCACCACCACCCCATGGCTTCCCACACTTGGTGTCCATACGTTTGTTCTCTACCTCTGTGTCTCTATTTCTTCCCTGCAAACCAGTTCATCTGTACCATTTTTAGGCTCCACATATATGCATTAATATACAATATTTGTTTTCCTCTTTCTGACTTACTTCATTCTGTATGACAGTCTCTCGATCCATCGATGTCTCTACAAATGACCCAGTTTCATTCCTTTTTATGGCCGAGTCATATTCCATTTTATATATGTACCACATCTTTATCCATTCATCTGTCTGTGGGCATTTAGGTTGCTTCCATTACCTGGCTATTGTAAATAGTGCTGCAACGAACATTGTGGTGAATGTGCCTTTTTGAAATACGGTTTTCTCTGGGTATATGCCCAGAAGTGGGATTGCTGGATCAGATGGTAATTCTATTTCTAGTTTTTTTAAGGAAACTCCATACTGTTCTCCATAGTGACTGTATCAATTTACATTCCCACCAATAGTGGAAGAGGGCTCCTTTTGTCCACACCCTCCCCAGAATTGGTTGTTTGTAGATTTTCTGATGATGCCGATTCTAACAGGTGTGAGGTGATACCTCATTGTAGTTTTGATTTGCATTTCTCTAATAATTAGTGCTGTTGAGCAGCTTTTCATGTGCGTCTTGGCCATCTCTGTGTCTCCTTTGAAGAAACGTCTCTTTAGATCTTCTGCCCATTTTTTTTGGGTTGTTTGTTTTATTAATATTAAGCTGCATGAGCTGTTTATATATATTGGAGATTAAACCTCTGTCCATTGATTCGTCTGCAACGATTTTCGCCCATTCTGAGGGATGCCTTTTTCCATTCCCGTGTTTTTTAACAAAAAAGGAAAGAAAGGAAAAGAAGCAGAACACTAATGTGCGTAAAATATGCCTTTTGAAACGGTGGTTTTGAAATATGGACGTCCTTTGATATTTTTGGTCGATATGTGACCCCAGGATTTGTTTTCAGGGCAGGTGTCATTTACAGGCCTGCAATGATTTTGAATATCAACTGACCATTAGCGTTGGGATTAAAGCTGCTGTTGTGTGAAACGGCCACAAGGTGGCAGCAGTTCACCCTTACCAAATCTGGTTACTAGGGCAAGAGAGCCTCAGTGGAAGTGGTGTTCTAGATTGGAGTTTAGAAGGGAATGTGCCAGGAGAAAGCCCCTCACGTTTGTCTCACTACTTCTTGTTCGTGTTTTTAATTTAATTTTTTTATTTTTTATTACAGCAAGTTTGATTACAATGTTTGGCTTGTTGTAGGTGTGGAAGATGTGGTTCTTTTACACATATACAGATGACTGTTCTTCTTGGGATCCTTTTCCCATGTACGTTATGACAGAATGTTGAGTAGTCCTCTCTTGGTATTCTGTAGGTCTTTGGTGATTATATATGTCACCTGTGTTTGTATATGTCTGTTAACCCTGATATCGTAATGAAACCAATCCTCACACCTTTCCATTGGTGAACCATAAGTTTGTTTAATGAATCTGTGATTGCCCTTCTCCGTGGAAATATCTGCCCTGGTATCCATTTTTAGGTAACACCTATAAGTGATATGATATGATATGTGTCTTTCACTTTCTGACTTACTACAAGTCACGTGATTACTTCTAGACTCATCTACGGTGCTGCAAATGGCATTGTGTCCTTTTTTCCCTTGGCTTCTCTTCTGCCTTAGCGGGGTCCATTTTCAACAATGTGATTCCCTGAGGGTTGTGGATTAGCTGACCTGGGCAGCCTTACCCTGCCGGCCCGCCCTCCCCCGGTGTGCCTCGTTGAGGTCAATATAAACAGAGCTCCAGGCAGCAATAGCCCCTGAAGCTGTGCCTGACTCCATATTCTCTGCCCCGTCAGCAGTCTCGGGGCTGTGCTGGTGGGAGGGAGTGAGGGGCCACAGCTTTGTGGGTGGCCCGGTGTGAGTGGGGTTCTGCTGGCCTTTCTGCAGGAGTTGCCAGGCTGCCGCCTGTAAAGAAGAGGATGTGTCACCCATACCTTCCGCTGGAATTTCTCTCCGGACAGAGGTGAGGAAGGAAAAAAGCAGTGGGGGCCGGGACAGGAGGGGTATCTCAGGCAGGGCAATGGAAAGCTTCTGGAAGAGCGCCAGGGTCCAGGACCACGCTGGCTGGCCTGCAGGCACCAAGTTGGCCTGCGTGCTGTCGCTGGTGTGGCTCCACGGTCCTTCCTCTAGGCTTTCAAGCCCTTGTACATATTCAGGTGTTTTACCTGGAAAGGGTGGGAACAGTTCAGCAGCAGCTGGCCTGGGGCTCAGCTCACGTTTACTCACAGATGCCTCGGCACGGTCCCCCAGCTTTGCAATGAGGACGCTCCTTGCGTGGGGGTTGGGTTGCTGGCTGTATGGGAGATGGTTCCCCACCTCTGACCAATTTCAGAATTGTTTACCACTGGAGCAAGTGCCGTGATAGGGTTTTCCTCTGTATAACTCGTGGGTTCACTTTTTTTTTCTTTTATGTTTCAAGTTAGATGTTATTCCTCTTTTATGTATTTATAGATATAAGCATGGAAATAATTCATTCCTATAAATACATCTGTGTGACGGGAAGAACTTTTTTCTGTTTTATTTTTAAATTTTATTTTTTAAAATTTTGAAATTTTATTTATTTTTTTATACAGCACGTTATTATTAGTTATGTATTTTATGCATATACATGTATACAGGTCAATCCCAAACTCCCAACTCATCCCACCACCACCACCCCATGGCTTCCCACACTTGGTGTCCATACGTTTGTTCTCTACCTCTGTGTCTCTATTTCTTCCCTGCAAACCAGTTCATCTGTACCATTTTTAGGCTCCACATATATGCATTAATATACAATATTTGTTTTCCTCTTTCTGACTTACTTCATTCTGTATGACAGTCTCTCGATCCATCGATGTCTCTACAAATGACCCAGTTTCATTCCTTTTTATGGCCGAGTCATATTCCATTTTATATATGTACCACATCTTTATCCATTCATCTGTCTGTGGGCATTTAGGTTGCTTCCATTACCTGGCTATTGTAAATAGTGCTGCAACGAACATTGTGGTGAATGTGCCTTTTTGAAATACGGTTTTCTCTGGGTATATGCCCAGAAGTGGGATTGCTGGATCAGATGGTAATTCTATTTCTAGTTTTTTTAAGGAAACTCCATACTGTTCTCCATAGTGACTGTATCAATTTACATTCCCACCAATAGTGGAAGAGGGCTCCTTTTGTCCACACCCTCCCCAGAATTGGTTGTTTGTAGATTTCCTGATGATGCCGATTCTAACAGGTGTGAGGTGATACCTCATTGTAGTTTTGATTTGCATTTCTCTAATAATTAGTGCTGTTGAGCAGCTTTTCATGTGCGTCTTGGCCATCTCTGTGTCTCCTTTGAAGAAACGTCTCTTTAGATCTTCTGCCCATTTTTTTGGGGTTGTTTGTTTTATTAATATTAAGCTGCATGAGCTGTTTATATATATTGGAGATTAAACCTCTGTCCATTGATTCGTCTGCAACGATTTTCGCCCATTCTGAGGGATGCCTTTTTCCATTCCCGTGTTTTTTAACAAAAAAGGAAAGAAAGGAAAAGAAGCAGAACACTAATGTGCGTAAAATATGCCTTTTGAAACGGTGGTTTTGAAATATGGACGTCCTTTGATATTTTTGGTCGATATGTGACCCCAGGATTTGTTTTCAGGGCAGGTGTCATTTACAGGCCTGCAATGATTTTGAATATCAACTGACCATTAGCGTTGGGATTAAAGCTGCTGTTGTGTGAAACGGCCACAAGGTGGCAGCAGTTCACCCTTACCAAATCTGGTTACTAGGGCAAGAGAGCCTCAGTGGAAGTGGTGTTCTAGATTGGAGTTTAGAATGGAATGTACCAGGAGAAAGCCCCTCACGTTTGTCTCACTACTTCTTGTTCGTGTTTTTAATTTAAGTTTTTATTTTTTATTACAGCAAGTTTGATTACAATGTTTGGCTTGTTATAGGTGTGGAAGATGTGGTTCTTTTACACATATACAGATGACTGTTCTTCTTGGGATCCTTTTCCCATGTACGTTATGACAGAATATTGAGTAGTCCTCTCTTGGTATTCTGTAGGTCTTTGGTGATTATATATGTCACCTGTGTTTGTATATGTCTGTTAACCCCGATATCATAATGAAACCAATCCTCACACCTTTCCATTGGTGAACCATAAGTTTGTTTAATGAATCTGTGATTGCCCTTCTCCGTGGAAATATCTGCCCTGGTATCCATTTTTAGGTAACACCTATAAGTGATATGATATGATATGTGTCTTTCACTTTCTGACTTACTACAAGTCACGTGATTACTTCTAGACTCATCTACGGTGCTGCAAATGGCATTGTGTCCTTTTTTCCCTTGGCTTCTCTTCTGCCTTAGCGGGGTCCATTTTCAACAATGTGATTCCCTGAGGGTTGTGGATTAGCTGACCTGGGCAGCCTTACCCTGCCGGCCCGCCCTCCCCCGGTGTGCCTCGTTGAGGTCAATATAAACAGAGCTCCAGGCAGCAATAGCCCCTGAAGCTGTGCCTGACTCCATATTCTCTGCCCCGTCAGCAGTCTCGGGGCTGTGCTGGTGGGAGGGAGTGAGGGGCCACAGCTTTGTGGGTGGCCCGGTGTGAGTGGGGTTCTGCTGGCCTTTCTGCAGGAGTTGCCAGGCTGCCGCCTGTAAAGAAGAGGATGTGTCACCCATACCTTCCGCTGGAATTTCTCTCCGGACAGAGGTGAGGAAGGAAAAAAGCAGTGGGGGCCGGGACAGGAGGGGTATCTCAGGCAGGGCAATGGAAAGCTTCTGGAAGAGCGCCAGGGTCCAGGACCACGCTGGCTGGCCTGCAGGCACCAAGTTGGCCTGCGTGCTGTCGCTGGTGTGGCTCCACGGTCCTTCCTCTAGGCTTTCAAGCCCTTGTACATATTCAGGTGTTTTACCTGGAAAGGGTGGGAACAGTTCAGCAGCAGCTGGCCTGGGGCTCAGCTCACGTTTACTCACAGATGCCTCGGCACGGTCCCCCAGCTTTGCAATGAGGACGCTCCTTGCGTGGGGTTTGGGTTGCTGGCTGTATGGGAGATGGTTCCCCACCTCTGACCAATTTCAGAATTGTTTACCACTGGAGCAAGTGCCGTGATAGGGTTTTCCTCTGTATAACTCGTGGGTTCACTTTTTTTTTTTCTTTTATGTTTCAAGTTAGATGTTATTCCTCTTTTATGTATTTATAGATATAAGCATGGAAATAATTCATTCCTATAAATACATCTGTGTGACGGGAAGAACTTTTTTCTGTTTTATTTTTAAATTTTATTTTTTAAAATTTTGAAATTTTATTTATTTTTTTATACAGCACGTTATTATTAGTTATGTATTTTATGCATATACATGTATACAGGTCAATCCCAAACTCCCAACTCATCCCACCACCACCACCCCATGGCTTCCCACACTTGGTGTCCATACGTTTGTTCTCTACCTCTGTGTCTCTATTTCTTCCCTGCAAACCAGTTCATCTGTACCATTTTTAGGCTCCACATATATGCATTAATATACAATATTTGTTTTCCTCTTTCTGACTTACTTCATTCTGTATGACAGTCTCTCGATCCATCGATGTCTCTACAAATGACCCAGTTTCATTCCTTTTTATGGCCGAGTCATATTCCATTTTATATATGTACCACATCTTTATCCATTCATCTGTCTGTGGGCATTTAGGTTGCTTCCATTACCTGGCTATTGTAAATAGTGCTGCAACGAACATTGTGGTGAATGTGCCTTTTTGAAATACGGTTTTCTCTGGGTATATGCCCAGAAGTGGGATTGCTGGATCAGATGGTAATTCTATTTCTAGTTTTTTTAAGGAAACTCCATACTGTTCTCCATAGTGACTGTATCAATTTACATTCCCACCAATAGTGGAAGAGGGCTCCTTTTGTCCACACCCTCCCCAGAATTGGTTGTTTGTAGATTTTCTGATGATGCCGATTCTAACAGGTGTGAGGTGATACCTCATTGTAGTTTTGATTTGCATTTCTCTAATAATTAGTGCTGTTGAGCAGCTTTTCATGTGCGTCTTGGCCATCTCTGTGTCTCCTTTGAAGAAACGTCTCTTTAGATCTTCTGCCCATTTTTTTGGGGTTGTTTGTTTTATTAATATTAAGCTGCATGAGCTGTTTATATATATTGGAGATTAAACCTCTGTCCATTGATTCGTCTGCAACGATTTTCGCCCATTCTGAGGGATGCCTTTTTCCATTCCCGTGTTTTTTAACAAAAAAGGAAAGAAAGGAAAAGAAGCAGAACACTAATGTGCGTAAAATATGCCTTTTGAAACGGTCGTTTTGAAATATGGACGTCCTTTGAATTTTTTGGTCGATATGTGACCCCAGGATTTGTTTTCAGGGCAGGTGTCATTTACAGGCCTGCAATGATTTTGAATATCAACTGACCATTAGCGTTGGGATTAAAGCTGCTGTTGTGTGAAACGGCCACAAGGTGGCAGCAGTTCACCCTTACCAAATCTGGTTACTAGGGCAAGAGAGCCTCAGTGGAAGTGGTGTTCTAGATTGGAGTTTAGAAGGGAATGTGCCAGGAGAAAGCCCCTCACGTTTGTCTCACTACTTCTTGTTCGTGTTTTTAATTTAATTTTTTTATTTTTTATTACAGCAAGTTTGATTACAATGTTTGGCTTGTTGTAGGTGTGGAAGATGTGGTTCTTTTACACATATACAGATGACTGTTCTTCTTGGGATCCTTTTCCCATGTACGTTATGACAGAATGTTGAGTAGTCCTCTCTTGGTATTCTGTAGGTCTTTGGTGATTATATATGTCACCTGTGTTTTTATATGTCTGTTAACCCCGATATCGTAATGAAACCAATCCTCACACCTTTCCATTGGTGAACCATAAGTTTGTTTAATGAATCTGTGATTGCCCTTCTCCGTGGAAATATCTGCCCTGGTATCCATTTTTAGGTAACACCTATAAGTGATATGATATGATATGTGTCTTTCACTTTCTGACTTACTACAAGTCACATGATTACTTCTAGACTCATCTACGGTGCTGCAAATGGCATTGTGTCCTTTTTTCCCTTGGCTTCTCTTCTGCCTTAGCGGGGTCCATTTTCAACAATGTGATTCCCTGAGGGTTGTGGATTAGCTGACCTGGGCAGCCTTACCCTGCCGGCCCGCCCTCCCCCGGTGTGCCTCGTTGAGGTCAATATAAACAGAGCTCCAGGCAGCAATAGCCCCTGAAGCTGTGCCTGACTCCATATTCTCTGCCCCGTCAGCAGTCTCGGGGCTGTGCTGGTGGGAGGGAGTGAGGGGCCACAGCTTTGTGGGTGGCCCGGTGTGAGTGGGGTTCTGCTGGCCTTTCTGCAGGAGTTGCCAGGCTGCCGCCTGTAAAGAAGAGGATGTGTCACCCATACCTTCCGCTGGAATTTCTCTCCGGACAGAGGTGAGGAAGGAAAAAAGCAGTGGGGGCCGGGACAGGAGGGGTATCTCAGGCAGGGCAATGGAAAGCTTCTGGAAGAGCGCCAGGGTCCAGGACCACGCTGGCTGGCCTGCAGGCACCAAGTTGGCCTGCGTGCTGTCGCTGGTGTGGCTCCACGGTCCTTCCTCTAGGCTTTCAAGCCCTTGTACATATTCAGGTGTTTTACCTGGAAAGGGTGGGAACAGTTCAGCAGCAGCTGGCCTGGGGCTCAGCTCACGTTTACTCACAGATGCCTCGGCACGGTCCCCCAGCTTTGCAATGAGGACGCTCCTTGCGTGGGGGTTGGGTTGCTGGCTGTATGGGAGATGGTTCCCCACCTCTGACCAATTTCAGAATTGTTTACCACTGGAGCAAGTGCCGTGATAGGGTTTTCCTCTGTATAACTCGTGGGTTCACTTTTTTTTTTCTTTTATGTTTCAAGTTAGATGTTATTCCTCTTTTATGTATTTATAGATATAAGCATGGAAATAATTCATTCCTATAAATACATCTGTGTGACGGGAAGAACTTTTTTCTGTTTTATTTTTAAATTTTATTTTTTAAAATTTTGAAATTTTATTTATTTTTTTATACAGCACGTTATTATTAGTTATGTATTTTATGCATATACATGTATACAGGTCAATCCCAAACTCCCAACTCATCCCACCACCACCACCCCATGGCTTCCCACACTTGGTGTCCATACGTTTGTTCTCTACCTCTGTGTCTCTATTTCTTCCCTGCAAACCAGTTCATCTGTACCATTTTTAGGCTCCACATATATGCATTAATATACAATATTTGTTTTCCTCTTTCTGACTTACTTCATTCTGTATGACAGTCTCTCGATCCATCGATGTCTCTACAAATGACCCAGTTTCATTCCTTTTTATGGCCGAGTCATATTCCATTTTATATATGTACCACATCTTTATCCATTCATCTGTCTGTGGGCATTTAGGTTGCTTCCATTACCTGGCTATTGTAAATAGTGCTGCAACGAACATTGTGGTGAATGTGCCTTTTTGAAATACGGTTTTCTCTGGGTATATGCCCAGAAGTGGGATTGCTGGATCAGATGGTAATTCTATTTCTAGTTTTTTTAAGGAAACTCCATACTGTTCTCCATAGTGACTGTATCAATTTACATTCCCACCAATAGTGGAAGAGGGCTCCTTTTGTCCACACCCTCCCCAGAATTGGTTGTTTGTAGATTTCCTGATGATGCCGATTCTAACAGGTGTGAGGTGATACCTCATTGTAGTTTTGATTTGCATTTCTCTAATAATTAGTGCTGTTGAGCAGCTTTTCATGTGCGTCTTGGCCATCTCTGTGTCTCCTTTGAAGAAACGTCTCTTTAGATCTTCTGCCCATTTTTTTGGGGTTGTTTGTTTTATTAATATTAAGCTGCATGAGCTGTTTATATATATTGGAGATTAAACCTCTGTCCATTGATTCGTCTGCAACGATTTTCGCCCATTCTGAGGGATGCCTTTTTCCATTCCCGTGTTTTTTAACAAAAAAGGAAAGAAAGGAAAAGAAGCAGAACACTAATGTGCGTAAAATATGCCTTTTGAAACGGTGGTTTTGAAATATGGACGTCCTTTGATATTTTTGGTCGATATGTGACCCCAGGATTTGTTTTCAGGGCAGGTGTCATTTACAGGCCTGCAATGATTTTGAATATCAACTGACCATTAGCGTTGGGATTAAAGCTGCTGTTGTGTGAAACGGCCACAAGGTGGCAGCAGTTCACCCTTACCAAATCTGGTTACTAGGGCAAGAGAGCCTCAGTGGAAGTGGTGTTCTAGATTGGAGTTTAGAATGGAATGTACCAGGAGAAAGCCCCTCACGTTTGTCTCACTACTTCTTGTTCGTGTTTTTAATTTAAGTTTTTATTTTTTATTACAGCAAGTTTGATTACAATGTTTGGCTTGTTATAGGTGTGGAAGATGTGGTTCTTTTACACATATACAGATGACTGTTCTTCTTGGGATCCTTTTCCCATGTACGTTATGACAGAATATTGAGTAGTCCTCTCTTGGTATTCTGTAGGTCTTTGGTGATTATATATGTCACCTGTGTTTGTATATGTCTGTTAACCCCGATATCATAATGAAACCAATCCTCACACCTTTCCATTGGTGAACCATAAGTTTGTTTAATGAATCTGTGATTGCCCTTCTCCGTGGAAATATCTGCCCTGGTATCCATTTTTAGGTAACACCTATAAGTGATATGATATGATATGTGTCTTTCACTTTCTGACTTACTACAAGTCACGTGATTACTTCTAGACTCATCTACGGTGCTGCAAATGGCATTGTGTCCTTTTTTCCCTTGGCTTCTCTTCTGCCTTAGCGGGGTCCATTTTCAACAATGTGATTCCCTGAGGGTTGTGGATTAGCTGACCTGGGCAGCCTTACCCTGCCGGCCCGCCCTCCCCAGGTGTGCCTCGTTGAGGTCAATATAAACAGAGCTCCAGGCAGCAATAGCCCCTGAAGCTGTGCCTGACTCCATATTCTCTGCCCCGTCAGCAGTCTCGGGGCTGTGCTGGTGGGAGGGAGTGAGGGGCCACAGCTTTGTGGGTGGCCCGGTGTGAGTGGGGTTCTGCTGGCCTTTCTGCAGGAGTTGCCAGGCTGCCGCCTGTAAAGAAGAGGATGTGTCACCCATACCTTCCGCTGGAATTTCTCTCCGGACAGAGGTGAGGAAGGAAAAAAGCAGTGGGGGCCGGGACAGGAGGGGTATCTCAGGCAGGGCAATGGAAAGCTTCTGGAAGAGCGCCAGGGTCCAGGACCACGCTGGCTGGCCTGCAGGCACCAAGTTGGCCTGCGTGCTGTCGCTGGTGTGGCTCCACGGTCCTTCCTCTAGGCTTTCAAGCCCTTGTACATATTCAGGTGTTTTACCTGGAAAGGGTGGGAACAGTTCAGCAGCAGCTGGCCTGGGGCTCAGCTCACGTTTACTCACAGATGCCTCGGCACGGTCCCCCAGCTTTGCAATGAGGACGCTCCTTGCGTGGGGTTTGGGTTGCTGGCTGTATGGGAGATGGTTCCCCACCTCTGACCAATTTCAGAATTGTTTACCACTGGAGCAAGTGCCGTGATAGGGTTTTCCTCTGTATAACTCGTGGGTTCACTTTTTTTTTTTCTTTTATGTTTCAAGTTAGATGTTATTCCTCTTTTATGTATTTATAGATATAAGCATGGAAATAATTCATTCCTATAAATACATCTGTGTGACGGGAAGAACTTTTTTCTGTTTTATTTTTAAATTTTATTTTTTAAAATTTTGAAATTTTATTTATTTTTTTATACAGCACGTTATTATTAGTTATGTATTTTATGCATATACATGTATACAGGTCAATCCCAAACTCCCAACTCATCCCACCACCACCACCCCATGGCTTCCCACACTTGGTGTCCATACGTTTGTTCTCTACCTCTGTGTCTCTATTTCTTCCCTGCAAACCAGTTCATCTGTACCATTTTTAGGCTCCACATATATGCATTAATATACAATATTTGTTTTCCTCTTTCTGACTTACTTCATTCTGTATGACAGTCTCTCGATCCATCGATGTCTCTACAAATGACCCAGTTTCATTCCTTTTTATGGCCGAGTCATATTCCATTTTATATATGTACCACATCTTTATCCATTCATCTGTCTGTGGGCATTTAGGTTGCTTCCATTACCTGGCTATTGTAAATAGTGCTGCAACGAACATTGTGGTGAATGTGCCTTTTTGAAATACGGTTTTCTCTGGGTATATGCCCAGAAGTGGGATTGCTGGATCAGATGGTAATTCTATTTCTAGTTTTTTTAAGGAAACTCCATACTGTTCTCCATAGTGACTGTATCAATTTACATTCCCACCAATAGTGGAAGAGGGCTCCTTTTGTCCACACCCTCCCCAGAATTGGTTGTTTGTAGATTTTCTGATGATGCCGATTCTAACAGGTGTGAGGTGATACCTCATTGTAGTTTTGATTTGCATTTCTCTAATAATTAGTGCTGTTGAGCAGCTTTTCATGTGCGTCTTGGCCATCTCTGTGTCTCCTTTGAAGAAACGTCTCTTTAGCTCTTCTGCCCATTTTTTTGGGGTTGTTTGTTTTATTAATATTAAGCTGCATGAGCTGTTTATATATATTGGAGATTAAACCTCTGTCCATTGATTCGTCTGCAACGATTTTCGCCCATTCTGAGGGATGCCTTTTTCCATTCCCGTGTTTTTTAACAAAAAAGGAAAGAAAGGAAAAGAAGCAGAACACTAATGTGCGTAAAATATGCCTTTTGAAACGGTCGTTTTGAAATATGGACGTCCTTTGAATTTTTTGGTCGATATGTGACCCCAGGATTTGTTTTCAGGGCAGGTGTCATTTACAGGCCTGCAATGATTTTGAATATCAACTGACCATTAGCGTTGGGATTAAAGCTGCTGTTGTGTGAAACGGCCACAAGGTGGCAGCAGTTCACACTTACCAAATCTGGTTACTAGGGCAAGAGAGCCTCAGTGGAAGTGGTGTTCTAGATTGGAGTTTAGAAGGGAATGTGCCAGGAGAAAGCCCCTCACGTTTGTCTCACTACTTCTTGTTCGTGTTTTTAATTTAATTTTTTTATTTTTTATTACAGCAAGTTTGATTACAATGTTTGGCTTGTTGTAGGTGTGGAAGATGTGGTTCTTTTACACATATACAGATGACTGTTCTTCTTGGGATCCTTTTCCCATGTACGTTATGACAGAATGTTGAGTAGTCCTCTCTTGGTATTCTGTAGGTCTTTGGTGATTATATATGTCACCTGTGTTTGTATATGTCTGTTAACCCCGATATCGTAATGAAACCAATCCTCACACCTTTCCATTGGTGAACCATAAGTTTGTTTAATGAATCTGTGATTGCCCTTCTCCGTGGAAATATCTGCCCTGGTATCCATTTTTAGGTAACACCTATAAGTGATATGATATGATATGTGTCTTTCACTTTCTGACTTACTACAAGTCACGTGATTACTTCTAGACTCATCTACGGTGCTGCAAATGGCATTGTGTCCTTTTTTCCCTTGGCTTCTCTTCTGCCTTAGCGGGGTCCATTTTCAACAATGTGATTCCCTGAGGGTTGTGGATTAGCTGACCTGGGCAGCCTTACCCTGCCGGCCCGCCCTCCCCAGGTGTGCCTCCTTGAGGTCAATATAAACAGAGCTCCAGGCAGCAATAGCCCCTGAAGCTGTGCCTGACTCCATATTCTCTGCCCCGTCAGCAGTCTCGGGGCTGTGCTGGCGGGAGGGAGTGAGGGGCCACAGCTTTGTGGGTGGCCCGGTGTGAGTGGGGTTCTGCTGGCCTTTCTGCAGGAGTTGCCAGGCTGCCGCCTGTAAAGAAGAGGATGTGTCACCCATACCTTCCGCTGGAATTTCTCTCCGGACAGAGGTGAGGAAGGAAAAAAGCAGTGGGGGCCGGGACAGGAGGGGTATCTCAGGCAGGGCAATGGAAAGCTTCTGGAAGAGCGCCAGGGTCCAGGACCACGCTGGCTGGCCTGCAGGCACCAAGTTGGCCTGCGTGCTGTCGCTGGTGTGGCTCCACGGTCCTTCCTCTAGGCTTTCAAGCCCTTGTACATATTCAGGTGTTTTACCTGGAAAGGGTGGGAACAGTTCAGCAGCAGCTGGCCTGGGGCTCAGCTCACGTTTACTCACAGATGCCTCGGCACGGTCCCCCAGCTTTGCAATGAGGACGCTCCTTGCGTGGGGGTTGGGTTGCTGGCTGTATGGGAGATGGTTCCCCACCTCTGACCAATTTCAGAATTGTTTACCACTGGAGCAAGTGCCGTGATAGGGTTTTCCTCTGTATAACTCGTGGGTTCACTTTTTTTTTTCTTTTATGTTTCAAGTTAGATGTTATTCCTCTTTTATGTATTTATAGATATAAGCATGGAAATAATTCATTCCTATAAATACATCTGTGTGACGGGAAGAACTTTTTTCTGTTTTATTTTTAAATTTTATTTTTTAAAATTTTGAAATTTTATTTATTTTTTTATACAGCACGTTATTATTAGTTATGTATTTTATGCATATACATGTATACAGGTCAATCCCAAACTCCCAACTCATCCCACCACCACCACCCCATGGCTTCCCACACTTGGTGTCCATACGTTTGTTCTCTACCTCTGTGTCTCTATTTCTTCCCTGCAAACCAGTTCATCTGTACCATTTTTAGGCTCCACATATATGCATTAATAGACAATATTTGTTTTCCTCTTTCTGACTTACTTCATTCTGTATGACAGTCTCTCGATCCATCGATGTCTCTACAAATGACCCAGTTTCATTCCTTTTTATGGCCGAGTCATATTCCATTTTATATATGTACCACATCTTTATCCATTCATCTGTCTGTGGGCATTTAGGTTGCTTCCATTACCTGGCTATTGTAAATAGTGCTGCAACGAACATTGTGGTGAATGTGCCTTTTTGAAATACGGTTTTCTCTGGGTATATGCCCAGAAGTGGGATTGCTGGATCAGATGGTAATTCTATTTCTAGTTTTTTTAAGGAAACTCCATACTGTTCTCCATAGTGACTGTATCAATTTACATTCCCACCAATAGTGGAAGAGGGCTCCTTTTGTCCACACCCTCCCCAGAATTGGTTGTTTGTAGATTTCCTGATGATGCCGATTCTAACAGGTGTGAGGTGATACCTCATTGTAGTTTTGATTTGCATTTCTCTAATAATTAGTGCTGTTGAGCAGCTTTTCATGTGCGTCTTGGCCATCTCTGTGTCTCCTTTGAAGAAACGTCTCTTTAGATCTTCTGCCCATTTTTTTGGGGTTGTTTGTTTTATTAATATTAAGCTGCATGAGCTGTTTATATATATTGGAGATTAAACCTCTGTCCATTGATTCGTCTGCAACGATTTTCGCCCATTCTGAGGGATGCCTTTTTCCATTCCCGTGTTTTTTAACAAAAAAGGAAAGAAAGGAAAAGAAGCAGAACACTAATGTGCGTAAAATATGCCTTTTGAAACGGTGGTTTTGAAATATGGACGTCCTTTGATATTTTTGGTCGATATGTGACCCCAGGATTTGTTTTCAGGGCAGGTGTCATTTACAGGCCTGCAATGATTTTGAATATCAACTGACCATTAGCGTTGGGATTAAAGCTGCTGTTGTGTGAAACGGCCACAAGGTGGCAGCAGTTCACCCTTACCAAATCTGGTTACTAGGGCAAGAGAGCCTCAGTGGAAGTGGTGTTCTAGATTGGAGTTTAGAATGGAATGTACCAGGAGAAAGCCCCTCACGTTTGTCTCACTACTTCTTGTTCGTGTTTTTAATTTAAGTTTTTATTTTTTATTACAGCAAGTTTGATTACAATGTTTGGCTTGTTATAGGTGTGGAAGATGTGGTTCTTTTACACATATACAGATGACTGTTCTTCTTGGGATCCTTTTCCCATGTACGTTATGACAGAATATTGAGTAGTCCTCTCTTGGTATTCTGTAGGTCTTTGGTGATTATATATGTCACCTGTGTTTGTATATGTCTGTTAACCCCGATATCGTAATGAAACCAATCCTCACACCTTTCCATTGGTGAACCATAAGTTTGTTTAATGAATCTGTGATTGCCCTTCTCCGTGGAAATATCTGCCCTGGTATCCATTTTTAGGTAACACCTATAAGTGATATGATATGATATGTGTCTTTCACTTTCTGACTTACTACAAGTCACGTGATTACTTCTAGACTCATCTACGGTGCTGCAAATGGCATTGTGTCCTTTTTTCCCTTGGCTTCTCTTCTGCCTTAGCGGGGTCCATTTTCAACAATGTGATTCCCTGAGGGTTGTGGATTAGCTGACCTGGGCAGCCTTACCCTGCCGGCCCGCCCTCCCCAGGTGTGCCTCGTTGAGGTCAATATAAACAGAGCTCCAGGCAGCAATAGCCCCTGAAGCTGTGCCTGACTCCATATTCTCTGCCCCGTCAGCAGTCTCGGGGCTGTGCTGGTGGGAGGGAGTGAGGGGCCACAGCTTTGTGGGTGGCCCGGTGTGAGTGGGGTTCTGCTGGCCTTTCTGCAGGAGTTGCCAGGCTGCCGCCTGTAAAGAAGAGGATGTGTCACCCATACCTTCCGCTGGAATTTCTCTCCGGACAGAGGTGAGGAAGGAAAAAAGCAGTGGGGGCCGGGACAGGAGGGGTATCTCAGGCAGGGCAATGGAAAGCTTCTGGAAGAGCGCCAGGGTCCAGGACCACGCTGGCTGGCCTGCAGGCACCAAGTTGGCCTGCGTGCTGTCGCTGGTGTGGCTCCACGGTCCTTCCTCTAGGCTTTCAAGCCCTTGTACATATTCAGGTGTTTTACCTGGAAAGGGTGGGAACAGTTCAGCAGCAGCTGGCCTGGGGCTCAGCTCACGTTTACTCACAGATGCCTCGGCACGGTCCCCCAGCTTTGCAATGAGGACGCTCCTTGCGTGGGGGTTGGGTTGCTGGCTGTATGGGAGATGGTTCCCCACCTCTGACCAATTTCAGAATTGTTTACCACTGGAGCAAGTGCCGTGATAGGGTTTTCCTCTGTATAACTCGTGGGTTCACTTTTTTTTTTCTTTTATGTTTCAAGTTAGATGTTATTCCTCTTTTATGTATTTATAGATATAAGCATGGAAATAATTCATTCCTATAAATACATCTGTGTGACGGGAAGAACTTTTTTCTGTTTTATTTTTAAATTTTATTTTTTAAAATTTTGAAATTTTATTTATTTTTTTATACAGCACGTTATTATTAGTTATGTATTTTATGCATATACATGTATACAGGTCAATCCCAAACTCCCAACTCATCCCACCACCACCACCCCGTGGCTTCCCACACTTGGTGTCCATACGTTTGTTCTCTACCTCTGTGTCTCTATTTCTTCCCTGCAAACCAGTTCATCTGTACCATTTTTAGGCTCCACATATATGCATTAATATACAATATTTGTTTTCCTCTTTCTGACTTACTTCATTCTGTATGACAGTCTCTCGATCCATCGATGTCTCTACAAATGACCCAGTTTCATTCCTTTTTATGGCCGAGTCATATTCCATTTTATATATGTACCACATCTTTATCCATTCATCTGTCTGTGGGCATTTAGGTTGCTTCCATTACCTGGCTATTGTAAATAGTGCTGCAACGAACATTGTGGTGAATGTGCCTTTTTGAAATACGGTTTTCTCTGGGTATATGCCCAGAAGTGGGATTGCTGGATCAGATGGTAATTCTATTTCTAGTTTTTTTAAGGAAACTCCATACTGTTCTCCATAGGGACTGTATCCATTTACATTCCCACCAATAGTGGAAGAGGGCTCCTTTTGTCCACACCCTCCCCAGAATTGGTTGTTTGTAGATTTTCTGATGATGCCGATTCTAACAGGTGTGAGGTGATACCTCATTGTAGTTTTGATTTGCATTTCTCTAATAATTAGTGCTGTTGAGCAGCTTTTCATGTGCGTCTTGGCCATCTCTGTGTCTCCTTTGAAGAAACGTCTCTTTAGATCTTCTGCCCATTTTTTTGGGTTGTTTGTTTTATTAATATTAAGCTGCATGAGCTGTTTATATATATTGGAGATTAAACCTCTGTCCATTGATTCGTCTGCAACGATTTTCGCCCATTCTGAGGGATGCCTTTTTCCATTCCCGTGTTTTTTAACAAAAAAGGAAAGAAAGGAAAAGAAGCAGAACACTAATGTGCGTAAAATATGCCTTTTGAAACGGTCGTTTTGAAATATGGACGTCCTTTGAATTTTTTGGTCGATATGTGACCCCAGGATTTGTTTTCAGGGCAGGTGTCATTTACAGGCCTGCAATGATTTTGAATATCAACTGACCATTAGCGTTGGGATTAAAGCTGCTGTTGTGTGAAACGGCCACAAGGTGGCAGCAGTTCACCCTTACCAAATCTGGTTACTAGGGCAAGAGAGCCTCAGTGGAAGTGGTGTTCTAGATTGGAGTTTAGAAGGGAATGTGCCAGGAGAAAGCCCCTCACGTTTGTCTCACTACTTCTTGTTCGTGTTTTTAATTTAATTTTTTTATTTTTTATTACAGCAAGTTTGATTACAATGTTTGGCTTGTTGTAGGTGTGGAAGATGTGGTTCTTTTACACATATACAGATGACTGTTCTTCTTGGGATCCTTTTCCCATGTACGTTATGACAGAATGTTGAGTAGTCCTCTCTTGGTATTCTGTAGGTCTTTGGTGATTATATATGTCACCTGTGTTTGTATATGTCTGTTAACCCCGATATCGTAATGAAACCAATCCTCACACCTTTCCATTGGTGAACCATAAGTTTGTTTAATGAATCTGTGATTGCCCTTCTCCGTGGAAATATCTGCCCTGGTATCCATTTTTAGGTAACACCTATAAGTGATATGATATGATATGTGTCTTTCACTTTCTGACTTACTACAAGTCACGTGATTACTTCTAGACTCATCTACGGTGCTGCAAATGGCATTGTGTCCTTTTTTCCCTTGGCTTCTCTTCTGCCTTAGCGGGGTCCATTTTCAACAATGTGATTCCCTGAGGGTTGTGGATTAGCTGACCTGGGCAGCCTTACCCTGCCGGCCCGCCCTCCCCAGGTGTGCCTCCTTGAGGTCAATATAAACAGAGCTCCAGGCAGCAATAGCCCCTGAAGCTGTGCCTGACTCCATATTCTCTGCCCCGTCAGCAGTCTCGGGGCTGTGCTGGCGGGAGGGAGTGAGGGGCCACAGCTTTGTGGGTGGCCCGGTGTGAGTGGGGTTCTGCTGGCCTTTCTGCAGGAGTTGCCAGGCTGCCGCCTGTAAAGAAGAGGATGTGTCACCCATACCTTCCGCTGGAATTTCTCTCCGGACAGAGGTGAGGAAGGAAAAAAGCAGTGGGGGCCGGGACAGGAGGGGTATCTCAGGCAGGGCAATGGAAAGCTTCTGGAAGAGCGCCAGGGTCCAGGACCACGCTGGCTGGCCTGCAGGCACCAAGTTGGCCTGCGTGCTGTCGCTGGTGTGGCTCCACGGTCCTTCCTCTAGGCTTTCAAGCCCTTGTACATATTCAGGTGTTTTACCTGGAAAGGGTGGGAACAGTTCAGCAGCAGCTGGCCTGGGGCTCAGCTCACGTTTACTCACAGATGCCTCGGCACGGTCCCCCAGCTTTGCAATGAGGACGCTCCTTGCGTGGGGGTTGGGTTGCTGGCTGTATGGGAGATGGTTCCCCACCTCTGACCAATTTCAGAATTGTTTACCACTGGAGCAAGTGCCGTGATAGGGTTTTCCTCTGTATAACTCGTGGGTTCACTTTTTTTTTTCTTTTATGTTTCAAGTTAGATGTTATTCCTCTTTTATGTATTTATAGATATAAGCATGGAAATAATTCATTCCTATAAATACATCTGTGTGACGGGAAAAACTTTTTTCTGTTTTATTTTTAAATTTTATTTTTTAAATTTTGAAATTTTATTTATTTTTTTATACAGCACGTTATTATTAGTTATGTATTTTATGCATATACATGTATACAGGTCAATCCCAAACTCCCAACTCATCCCACCACCACCACCCCATGGCTTCCCACACTTGGTGTCCATACGTTTGTTCTCTACCTCTGTGTCTCTATTTCTTCCCTGCAAACCAGTTCATCTGTACCATTTTTAGGCTCCACATATATGCATTAATAGACAATATTTGTTTTCCTCTTTCTGACTTACTTCATTCTGTATGACAGTCTCTCGATCCATCGATGTCTCTACAAATGACCCAGTTTCATTCCTTTTTATGGCCGAGTCATATTCCATTTTATATATGTACCACATCTTTATCCATTCATCTGTCTGTGGGCATTTAGGTTGCTTCCATTACCTGGCTATTGTAAATAGTGCTGCAACGAACATTGTGGTGAATGTGCCTTTTTGAAATACGGTTTTCTCTGGGTATATGCCCAGAAGTGGGATTGCTGGATCAGATGGTAATTCTATTTCTAGTTTTTTTAAGGAAACTCCATACTGTTCTCCATAGTGACTGTATCCATTTACATTCCCACCAATAGTGGAAGAGGGCTCCTTTTGTCCACACCCTCCCCAGAATTGGTTGTTTGTAGATTTTCTGATGATGCCGATTCTAACAGGTGTGAGGTGATACCTCATTGTAGTTTTGATTTGCATTTCTCTAATAATTAGTGCTGTTGAGCAGCTTTTCATGTGCGTCTTGGCCATCTCTGTGTCTCCTTTGAAGAAACGTCTCTTTAGCTCTTCTGCCCATTTTTTGGGTTGTTTGTTTTATTAATATTAAGCTGCATGAGCTGTTTATATATATTGGAGATTAAACCTCTGTCCATTGATTCGTCTGCAACGATTTTCGCCCATTCTGAGGGATGCCTTTTTCCATTCCCGTGTTTTTTAACAAAAAAGGAAAGAAAGGAAAAGAAGCAGAACACTAATGTGCGTAAAATATGCCTTTTGAAACGGTCGTTTTGAAATATGGACGTCCTTTGAATTTTTTGGTCGATATGTGACCCCAGGATTTGTTTTCAGGGCAGGTGTCATTTACAGGCCTGCAATGATTTTGAATATCAACTGACCATTAGCGTTGGGATTAAAGCTGCTGTTGTGTGAAACGGCCACAAGGTGGCAGCAGTTCACCCTTACCAAATCTGGTTACTAGGGCAAGAGAGCCTCAGTGGAAGTGGTGTTCTAGATTGGAGTTTAGAAGGGAATGTGCCAGGAGAAAGCCCCTCACGTTTGTCTCACTACTTCTTGTTCGTGTTTTTAATTTAATTTTTTTATTTTTTATTACAGCAAGTTTGATTACAATGTTTGGCTTGTTGTAGGTGTGCAAGATGTTGTTCTTTTACACATATACAGATGACTGTTTTTCTTGGGATCCTTTTCCCATGTACGTTATGACAGAATGTTGAGTAGTCCTCTCTTGGTATTCTGTAGGTCTTTGGTGATTATATATGTCACCTGTGTTTGTATATGTCTGTTAACCCCGATATCGTAATGAAACCAATCCTCACACCTTTCCATTGGTGAACCATAAGTTTGTTTAATGAATCTGTGATTGCCCTTCTCCATGGAAATATCTGCCCTGGTATCCATTTTTAGGTAACACCTATAAGTGATATGATATGATATGTGTCTTTCACTTTCTGACTTACTACAAGTCATGTGATTACTTCTAGACTCATCTACGGTGCTGCAAATGGCATTGTGTCCTTTTTTCCCTTGGCTTCTCTTCTGCCTTAGCGGGGTCCATTTTCAACAATGTGATTCCCTGTGGGTTGTGGATTAGCTGACCTGGGCAGCCTTACCCTGCCGGCCCGCCCTCCCCAGGTGTGCCTCTTTGAGGTCAATATAAACAGAGCTCCAGGCAGCAATAGCCCCTGAAGCTGTGCCTGACTCCATATTCTCTGCCCCGTCAGCAGTCTCGGGGCTGTGCTGGTGGGAGGGAGTGAGGGGCCACAGCTTTGTGGGTGGCCCGGTGTGAGTGGGGTTCTGCTGGCCTTTCTGCAGGAGTTGCCAGGCTGCCGCCTGTAAAGAAGAGGATGTGTCACCCATACCTTCCGCTGGAATTTCTCTCCGGACAGAGGTGAGGAAGGAAAAAAGCAGTGGGGGCCGGGACAGGAGGGGTATCTCAGGCAGGGCAATGGAAAGCTTCTGGAAGAGCGCCAGGGTCCAGGACCACGCTGGCTGGCCTGCAGGCACCAAGTTGGCCTGCGTGCTGTCGCTGGTGTGGCTCCACGGTCCTTCCTCTAGGCTTTCAAGCCCTTGTACATATTCAGGTGTTTTACCTGGAAAGGGTGGGAACAGTTCAGCAGCAGCTGGCCTGGGGCTCAGCTCACGTTTACTCACAGATGCCTCGGCACGGTCCCCCAGCTTTGCAATGAGGACGCTCCTTGCGTGGGGGTTGGGTTGCTGGCTGTATGGGAGATGGTTCCCCACCTCTGACCAATTTCAGAATTGTTTACCACTGGAGCAAGTGCCGTGATAGGGTTTTCCTCTGTATAACTCGTGGGTTCACTTTTTTTTTTCTTTTATGTTTCAAGTTAGATGTTATTCCTCTTTTATGTATTTATAGATATAAGCATGGAAATAATTCATTCCTATAAATACATCTGTGTGACGGGAAGAACTTTTTTCTGTTTTATTTTTAAATTTTATTTTTTAAAATTTTGAAATTTTATTTATTTTTTTATACAGCACGTTATTATTAGTTATGTATTTTATGCATATACATGTATACAGGTCAATCCCAAACTCCCAACTCATCCCACCACCACCACCCCATGGCTTCCCACACTTGGTGTCCATACGTTTGTTCTCTACCTCTGTGTCTCTATTTCTTCCCTGCAAACCAGTTCATCTGTACCATTTTTAGGCTCCACATATATGCATTAATATACAATATTTGTTTTCCTCTTTCTGACTTACTTCATTCTGTATGACAGTCTCTCGATCCATCGATGTCTCTACAAATGACCCAGTTTCATTCCTTTTTATGGCCGAGTCATATTCCATTTTATATATGTACCACATCTTTATCCATTCATCTGTCTGTGGGCATTTAGGTTGCTTCCATTACCTGGCTATTGTAAATAGTGCTGCAACGAACATTGTGGTGAATGTGCCTTTTTGAAATACGGTTTTCTCTGGGTATATGCCCAGAAGTGGGATTGCTGGATCAGATGGTAATTCTATTTCTAGTTTTTTTAAGGAAACTCCATACTGTTCTCCATAGTGACTGTATCCATTTACATTCCCACCAATAGTGGAAGAGGGCTCCTTTTGTCCACACCCTCCCCAGAATTGGTTGTTTGTAGATTTTCTGATGATGCCGATTCTAACAGGTGTGAGGTGATACCTCATTGTAGTTTTGATTTGCATTTCTCTAATAATTAGTGCTGTTGAGCAGCTTTTCATGTGCGTCTTGGCCATCTCTGTGTCTCCTTTGAAGAAACGTCTCTTTAGCTCTTCTGCCCATTTTTTTGGGGTTGTTTGTTTTATTAATATTAAGCTGCATGAGCTGTTTATATATATTGGAGATTAAACCTCTGTCCATTGATTCGTCTGCAACGATTTTCGCCCATTCTGAGGGATGCCTTTTTCCATTCCCGTGTTTTTTAACAAAAAAGGAAAGAAAGGAAAAGAAGCAGAACACTAATGTGCGTAAAATATGCCTTTTGAAACGGTCGTTTTGAAATATGGACGTCCTTTGAATTTTTTGGTCGATATGTGACCCCAGGATTTGTTTTCAGGGCAGGTGTCATTTACAGGCCTGCAATGATTTTGAATATCAACTGACCATTAGCGTTGGGATTAAAGCTGCTGTTGTGTGAAACGGCCACAAGGTGGCAGCAGTTCACCCTTACCAAATCTGGTTACTAGGGCAAGAGAGCCTCAGTGGAAGTGGTGTTCTAGATTGGAGTTTAGAAGGGAATGTGCCAGGAGAAAGCCCCTCACGTTTGTCTCACTACTTCTTGTTCGTGTTTTTAATTTAATTTTTTTATTTTTTATTACAGCAAGTTTGATTACAATGTTTGGCTTGTTGTAGGTGTGGAAGATGTGGTTCTTTTACACATATACAGATGACTGTTCTTCTTGGGATCCTTTTCCCATGTACGTTATGACAGAATGTTGAGTAGTCCTCTCTTGGTATTCTGTAGGTCTTTGGTGATTATATATGTCACCTGTGTTTGTATATGTCTGTTAACCCCGATATCGTAATGAAACCAATCCTCACACCTTTCCATTGGTGAACCATAAGTTTGTTTAATGAATCTGTGATTGCCCTTCTCCGTGGAAATATCTGCCCTGGTATCCATTTTTAGGTAACACCTATAAGTGATATGATATGATATGTGTCTTTCACTTTCTGACTTACTACAAGTCATGTGATTACTTCTAGACTCATCTACGGTGCTGCAAATGGCATTGTGTCCTTTTTTCCCTTGGCTTCTCTTCTGCCTTAGCGGGGTCCATTTTCAACAATGTGATTCCCTGTGGGTTGTGGATTAGCTGACCTGGGCAGCCTTACCCTGCCGGCCCGCCCTCCCCAGGTGTGCCTCTTTGAGGTCAATATAAACAGAGCTCCAGGCAGCAATAGCCCCTGAAGCTGTGCCTGACTCCATATTCTCTGCCCCGTCAGCAGTCTCGGGGCTGTGCTGGTGGGAGGGAGTGAGGGGCCACAGCTTTGTGGGTGGCCCGGTGTGAGTGGGGTTCTGCTGGCCTTTCTGCAGGAGTTGCCAGGCTGCCGCCTGTAAAGAAGAGGATGTGTCACCCATACCTTCCGCTGGAATTTCTCTCCGGACAGAGGTGAGGAAGGAAAAAAGCAGTGGGGGCCGGGACAGGAGGGGTATCTCAGGCAGGGCAATGGAAAGCTTCTGGAAGAGCGCCAGGGTCCAGGACCACGCTGGCTGGCCTGCAGGCACCAAGTTGGCCTGCGTGCTGTCGCTGGTGTGGCTCCACGGTCCTTCCTCTAGGCTTTCAAGCCCTTGTACATATTCAGGTGTTTTACCTGGAAAGGGTGGGAACAGTTCAGCAGCAGCTGGCCTGGGGCTCAGCTCACGTTTACTCACAGATGCCTCGGCACGGTCCCCCAGCTTTGCAATGAGGACGCTCCTTGCGTGGGGGTTGGGTTGCTGGCTGTATGGGAGATGGTTCCCCACCTCTGACCAATTTCAGAATTGTTTACCACTGGAGCAAGTGCCGTGATAGGGTTTTCCTCTGTATAACTCGTGGGTTCACTTTTTTTTTTCTTTTATGTTTCAAGTTAGATGTTATTCCTCTTTTATGTATTTATAGATATAAGCATGGAAATAATTCATTCCTATAAATACATCTGTGTGACGGGAAGAACTTTTTTCTGTTTTATTTTTAAATTTTATTTTTTAAAATTTTGAAATTTTATTTATTTTTTTATACAGCACGTTATTATTAGTTATGTATTTTATGCATATACATGTATACAGGTCAATCCCAAACTCCCAACTCATCCCACCACCACCACCCCATGGCTTCCCACACTTGGTGTCCATACGTTTGTTCTCTACCTCTGTGTCTCTATTTCTTCCCTGCAAACCAGTTCATCTGTACCATTTTTAGGCTCCACATATATGCATTAATATACAATATTTGTTTTCCTCTTTCTGACTTACTTCATTCTGTATGACAGTCTCTCGATCCATCGATGTCTCTACAAATGACCCAGTTTCATTCCTTTTTATGGCCGAGTCATATTCCATTTTATATATGTACCACATCTTTATCCATTCATCTGTCTGTGGGCATTTAGGTTGCTTCCATTACCTGGCTATTGTAAATAGTGCTGCAACGAACATTGTGGTGAATGTGCCTTTTTGAAATACGGTTTTCTCTGGGTATATGCCCAGAAGTGGGATTGCTGGATCAGATGGTAATTCTATTTCTAGTTTTTTTAAGGAAACTCCATACTGTTCTCCATAGTGACTGTATCCATTTACATTCCCACCAATAGTGGAAGAGGGCTCCTTTTGTCCACACCCTCCCCAGAATTGGTTGTTTGTAGATTTTCTGATGATGCCGATTCTAACAGGTGTGAGGTGATACCTCATTGTAGTTTTGATTTGCATTTCTCTAATAATTAGTGCTGTTGAGCAGCTTTTCATGTGCGTCTTGGCCATCTCTGTGTCTCCTTTGAAGAAACGTCTCTTTAGCTCTTCTGCCCATTTTTTTTGGGTTGTTTGTTTTATTAATATTAAGCTGCATGAGCTGTTTATATATATTGGAGATTAAACCTCTGTCCATTGATTCGTCTGCAACGATTTTCGCCCATTCTGAGGGATGCCTTTTTCCATTCCCGTGTTTTTTAACAAAAAAGGAAAGAAAGGAAAAGAAGCAGAACACTAATGTGCGTAAAATATGCCTTTTGAAACGGTCGTTTTGAAATATGGACGTCCTTTGAATTTTTTGGTCGATATGTGACCCCAGGATTTGTTTTCAGGGCAGGTGTCATTTACAGGCCTGCAATGATTTTGAATATCAACTGACCATTAGCGTTGGGATTAAAGCTGCTGTTGTGTGAAACGGCCACAAGGTGGCAGCAGTTCACCCTTACCAAATCTGGTTACTAGGGCAAGAGAGCCTCAGTGGAAGTGGTGTTCTAGATTGGAGTTTAGAAGGGAATGTGCCAGGAGAAAGCCCCTCACGTTTGTCTCACTACTTCTTGTTCGTGTTTTTAATTTAATTTTTTTATTTTTTATTACAGCAAGTTTGATTACAATGTTTGGCTTGTTGTAGGTGTGGAAGATGTGGTTCTTTTACACATATACAGATGACTGTTCTTCTTGGGATCCTTTTCCCATGTACGTTATGACAGAATGTTGAGTAGTCCTCTCTTGGTATTCTGTAGGTCTTTGGTGATTATATATGTCACCTGTGTTTGTATATGTCTGTTAACCCCGATATCGTAATGAAACCAATCCTCACACCTTTCCATTGGTGAACCATAAGTTTGTTTAATGAATCTGTGATTGCCCTTCTCCGTGGAAATATCTGCCCTGGTATCCATTTTTAGGTAACACCTATAAGTGATATGATATGATATGTGTCTTTCACTTTCTGACTTACTACAAGTCACGTGATTACTTCTAGACTCATCTACGGTGCTGCAAATGGCATTGTGTCCTTTTTTCCCTTGGCTTCTCTTCTGCCTTAGCGGGGTCCATTTTCAACAATGTGATTCCCTGAGGGTTGTGGATTAGCTGACCTGGGCAGCCTTACCCTGCCGGCCCGCCCTCCCCAGGTGTGCCTCGTTGAGGTCAATATAAACAGAGCTCCAGGCAGCAATAGCCCCTGAAGCTGTGCCTGACTCCATATTCTCTGCCCCGTCAGCAGTCTCGGGGCTGTGCTGGTGGGAGGGAGTGAGGGGCCACAGCTTTGTGGGTGGCCCGGTGTGAATGGGGTCCTGCTGGCCTTTCTGCAGGAGTTGCCAGGCTGCCGCCTGTAAAGAAGAGGATGTGTCACCCATACCTTCCGCTGGAATTTCTCTCCGGACAGAGGTGAGGAAGGAAAAAAGCAGTGGGGGCCGGGACAGGAGGGGTATCTCAGGCAGGGCAATGGAAAGCTTCTGGAAGAGCGCCAGGGTCCAGGACCACGCTGGCTGGCCTGCATGCACCAAGTTGGCCTGCGTGCTGTCGCTGGTGTGGCTCCACGGTCCTTCCTCTAGGCTTTCAAGCCCTTGTACATATTCAGGTGTTTTACCTGGAAAGGGTGGGAACAGTTCAGCAGCAGCTGGCCTGGGGCTCAGCTCACGTTTACTCACAGATGCCTCGGCACGGTCCCCCAGCTTTGCAATGAGGACGCTCCTTGCGTGGGGGTTGGGTTGCTGGCTGTATGGGAGATGGTTCCCCACCTCTGACCAATTTCAGAATTGTTTACCACTGGAGCAAGTGCCGTGATAGGGTTTTCCTCTGTATAACTCGTGGGTTCACTTTTTTTTTTCTTTTATGTTTCAAGTTAGATGTTATTCCTCTTTTATGTATTTATAGATATAAGCATGGAAATAATTCATTCCTATAAATACATCTGTGTGACGGGAAGAACTTTTTTCTGTTTTATTTTTAAATTTTATTTTTTAAAATTTTGAAATTTTATTTATTTTTTTATACAGCACGTTATTATTAGTTATGTATTTTATGCATATACATGTATACAGGTCAATCCCAAACTCCCAACTCATCCCACCACCACCACCCCATGGCTTCCCACACTTGGTGTCCATACGTTTGTTCTCTACCTCTGTGTCTCTATTTCTTCCCTGCAAACCAGTTCATCTGTACCATTTTTAGGCTCCACATATATGCATTAATATACAATATTTGTTTTCCTCTTTCTGACTTACTTCATTCTGTATGACAGTCTCTCGATCCATCGATGTCTCTACAAATGACCCAGTTTCATTCCTTTTTATGGCCGAGTCATATTCCATTTTATATATGTACCACATCTTTATCCATTCATCTGTCTGTGGGCATTTAGGTTGCTTCCATTACCTGGCTATTGTAAATAGTGCTGCAACGAACATTGTGGTGAATGTGCCTTTTTGAAATACGGTTTTCTCTGGGTATATGCCCAGAAGTGGGATTGCTGGATCAGATGGTAATTCTATTTCTAGTTTTTTTAAGGAAACTCCATACTGTTCTCCATAGTGACTGTATCCATTTACATTCCCACCAATAGTGGAAGAGGGCTCCTTTTGTCCACACCCTCCCCAGAATTGGTTGTTTGTAGATTTTCTGATGATGCCGATTCTAACAGGTGTGAGGTGATACCTCATTGTAGTTTTGATTTGCATTTCTCTAATAATTAGTGCTGTTGAGCAGCTTTTCATGTGCGTCTTGGCCATCTCTGTGTCTCCTTTGAAGAAACGTCTCTTTAGCTCTTCTGCCCATTTTTTTGGGGTTGTTTGTTTTATTAATATTAAGCTGCATGAGCTGTTTATATATATTGGAGATTAAACCTCTGTCCATTGATTCGTCTGCAAAGATTTTCGCCCATTCTGAGGGATGCCTTTTTCCATTCCCGTGTTTTTTAACAAAAAAGGAAAGAAAGGAAAAGAAGCAGAACACTAATGTGCGTAAAATATGCCTTTTGAAACGGTCGTTTTGAAATATGGACGTCCTTTGAATTTTTTGGTCGATATGTGACCCCAGGATTTGTTTTCAGGGCAGGTGTCATTTACAGGCCTGCAATGATTTTGAATATCAACTGACCATTAGCGTTGGGATTAAAGCTGCTGTTGTGTGAAACGGCCACAAGGTGGCAGCAGTTCACCCTTACCAAATCTGGTTACTAGGGCAAGAGAGCCTCAGTGGAAGTGGTGTTCTAGATTGGAGTTTAGAAGGGAATGTGCCAGGAGAAAGCCCCTCACGTTTGTCTCACTACTTCTTGTTCGTGTTTTTAATTTAATTTTTTTATTTTTTATTACAGCAAGTTTGATTACAATGTTTGGCTTGTTGTAGGTGTGGAAGATGTGGTTCTTTTACACATATACAGATGACTGTTCTTCTTGGGATCCTTTTCCCATGTACGTTATGACAGAATGTTGAGTAGTCCTCTCTTGGTATTCTGTAGGTCTTTGGTGATTATATATGTCACCTGTGTTTGTATATGTCTGTTAACCCCGATATCGTAATGAAACCAATCCTCACACCTTTCCATTGGTGAACCATAAGTTTGTTTAATGAATCTGTGATTGCCCTTCTCCGTGGAAATATCTGCCCTGGTATCCATTTTTAGGTAACACCTATAAGTGATATGATATGATATGTGTCTTTCACTTTCTGACTTACTACAAGTCACTTGATTACTTCTAGACTCATCTACGGTGCTGCAAATGGCATTGTGTCCTTTTTTCCCTTGGCTTCTCTTCTGCCTTAGCGGGGTCCATTTTCAACAATGTGATTCCCTGAGGGTTGTGGATTAGCTGACCTGGGCAGCCTTACCCTGCCGGCCCGCCCTCCCCAGGTGTGCCTCGTTGAGGTCAATATAAACAGAGCTCCAGGCAGCAATAGCCCCTGAAGCTGTGCCTGACTCCATATTCTCTGCCCCGTCAGCAGTCTCGGGGCTGTGCTGGTGGGAGGGAGTGAGGGGCCACAGCTTTGTGGGTGGCCCGGTGTGAATGGGGTCCTGCTGGCCTTTCTGCAGGAGTTGCCAGGCTGCCGCCTGTAAAGAAGAGGATGTGTCACCCATACCTTCCGCTGGAATTTCTCTCCGGACAGAGGTGAGGAAGGAAAAAAGCAGTGGGGGCCGGGACAGGAGGGGTATCTCAGGCAGGGCAATGGAAAGCTTCTGGAAGAGCGCCAGGGTCCAGGACCACGCTGGCTGGCCTGCATGCACCAAGTTGGCCTGCGTGCTGTCGCTGGTGTGGCTCCACGGTCCTTCCTCTAGGCTTTCAAGCCCTTGTACATATTCAGGTGTTTTACCTGGAAAGGGTGGGAACAGTTCAGCAGCAGCTGGCCTGGGGCTCAGCTCACGTTTACTCACAGATGCCTCGGCACGGTCCCCCAGCTTTGCAATGAGGACGCTCCTTGCGTGGGGGTTGGGTTGCTGGCTGTATGGGAGATGGTTCCCCACCTCTGACCAATTTCAGAATTGTTTACCACTGGAGCAAGTGCCGTGATAGGGTTTTCCTCTGTATAACTCGTGGGTTCACTTTTTTTTTTCTTTTATGTTTCAAGTTAGATGTTATTCCTCTTTTATGTATTTATAGATATAAGCATGGAAATAATTCATTCCTATAAATACATCTGTGTGACGGGAAGAACTTTTTTCTGTTTTATTTTTAAATTTTATTTTTTAAAATTTTGAAATTTTATTTATTTTTTTATACAGCACGTTATTATTAGTTATGTATTTTATGCATATACATGTATACAGGTCAATCCCAAACTCCCAACTCATCCCACCACCACCACCCCATGGCTTCCCACACTTGGTGTCCATACGTTTGTTCTCTACCTCTGTGTCTCTATTTCTTCCCTGCAAACCAGTTCATCTGTACCATTTTTAGGCTCCACATATATGCATTAATATACAATATTTGTTTTCCTCTTTCTGACTTACTTCATTCTGTATGACAGTCTCTCGATCCATCGATGTCTCTACAAATGACCCAGTTTCATTCCTTTTTATGGCCGAGTCATATTCCATTTTATATATGTACCACATCTTTATCCATTCATCTGTCTGTGGGCATTTAGGTTGCTTCCATTACCTGGCTATTGTAAATAGTGCTGCAACGAACATTGTGGTGAATGTGCCTTTTTGAAAAACGGTTTTCTCTGGGTATATGCCCAGAAGTGGGATTGCTGGATCAGATGGTAATTCTATTTCTAGTTTTTTTAAGGAAACTCCATACTGTTCTCCATAGTGACTGTATCCATTTACATTCCCACCAATAGTGGAAGAGGGCTCCTTTTGTCCACACCCTCCCCAGAATTGGTTGTTTGTAGATTTTCTGATGATGCCGATTCTAACAGGTGTGAGGTGATACCTCATTGTAGTTTTGATTTGCATTTCTCTAATAATTAGTGCTGTTGAGCAGCTTTTCATGTGCGTCTTGGCCATCTCTGTGTCTCCTTTGAAGAAACGTCTCTTTAGCTCTTCTGCCCATTTTTTTTGGGTTGTTTGTTTTATTAATATTAAGCTGCATGAGCTGTTTATATATATTGGAGATTAAACCTCTGTCCATTGATTCGTCTGCAACGATTTTCGCCCATTCTGAGGGATGCCTTTTTCCATTCCCGTGTTTTTTAACAAAAAAGGAAAGAAAGGAAAAGAAGCAGAACACTAATGTGCGTAAAATATGCCTTTTGAAACGGTCGTTTTGAAATATGGACGTCCTTTGAATTTTTTGGTCGATATGTGACCCCAGGATTTGTTTTCAGGGCAGGTGTCATTTACAGGCCTGCAATGATTTTGAATATCAACTGACCATTAGCGTTGGGATTAAAGCTGCTGTTGTGTGAAACGGCCACAAGGTGGCAGCAGTTCACCCTTACCAAATCTGGTTACTAGGGCAAGAGAGCCTCAGTGGAAGTGGTGTTCTAGATTGGAGTTTAGAAGGGAATGTGCCAGGAGAAAGCCCCTCACGTTTGTCTCACTACTTCTTGTTCGTGTTTTTAATTTAATTTTTTTATTTTTTATTACAGCAAGTTTGATTACAATGTTTGGCTTGTTGTAGGTGTGGAAGATGTGGTTCTTTTACACATATACAGATGACTGTTTTTCTTGGGATCCTTTTCCCATGTACGTTATGACAGAATGTTGAGTAGTCCTCTCTTGGTATTCTGTAGGTCTTTGGTGATTATATATGTCACCTGTGTTTGTATATGTCTGTTAACCCCGATATCGTAATGAAACCAATCCTCACACCTTTCCATTGGTGAACCATAAGTTTGTTTAATGAATCTGTGATTGCCCTTCTCCGTGGAAATATCTGCCCTGGTATCCATTTTTAGGTAACACCTATAAGTGATATGATATGATATGTGTCTTTCACTTTCTGACTTACTACAAGTCACGTGATTACTTCTAGACTCATCTACGGTGCTGCAAATGGCATTGTGTCCTTTTTTCCCTTGGCTTCTCTTCTGCCTTAGCGGGGTCCATTTTCAACAATGTGATTCCCTGAGGGTTGTGGATTAGCTGACCTGGGCAGCCTTACCCTGCCGGCCCGCCCTCCCCAGGTGTGCCTCGTTGAGGTCAATATAAACAGAGCTCCAGGCAGCAATAGCCCCTGAAGCTGTGCCTGACTCCATATTCTCTGCCCCGTCAGCAGTCTCGGGGCTGTGCTGGTGGGAGGGAGTGAGGGGCCACAGCTTTGTGGGTGGCCTGGTGTGAATGGGGTCCTGCTGGCCTTTCTGCAGGAGTTGCCAGGCTGCCGCCTGTAAAGAAGAGGATGTGTCACCCATACCTTCCGCTGGAATTTCTCTCCGGACAGAGGTGAGGAAGGAAAAAAGCAGTGGGGGCCGGGACAGGAGGGGTATCTCAGGCAGGGCAATGGAAAGCTTCTGGAAGAGCGCCAGGGTCCAGGACCACGCTGGCTGGCCTGCAGGCACCAAGTTGGCCTGCGTGCTGTCGCTGGTGTGGCTCCACGGTCCTTCCTCTAGGCTTTCAAGCCCTTGTACATATTCAGGTGTTTTACCTGGAAAGGGTGGGAACAGTTCAGCAGCAGCTGGCCTGGGGCTCAGCTCACGTTTACTCACAGATGCCTCGGCACGGTCCCCCAGCTTTGCAATGAGGACGCTCCTTGCGTGGGGGTTGGGTTGCTGGCTGTATGGGAGATGGTTCCCCACCTCTGACCAATTTCAGAATTGTTTACCACTGGAGCAAGTGCCGTGATAGGGTTTTCCTCTGTATAACTCGTGGGTTCACTTTTTTTTTTCTTTTATGTTTCAAGTTAGATGTTATTCCTCTTTTATGTATTTATAGATATAAGCATGGAAATAATTCATTCCTATAAATACATCTGTGTGACGGGAAGAACTTTTTTCTGTTTTATTTTTAAATTTTATTTTTTAAAATTTTGAAATTTTATTTATTTTTTTATACAGCACGTTATTATTAGTTATGTATTTTATGCATATACATGTATACAGGTCAATCCCAAACTCCCAACTCATCCCACCACCACCACCCCATGGCTTCCCACACTTGGTGTCCATACGTTTGTTCTCTACCTCTGTGTCTCTATTTCTTCCCTGCAAACCAGTTCATCTGTACCATTTTTAGGCTCCACATATATGCATTAATATACAATATTTGTTTTCCTCTTTCTGACTTACTTCATTCTGTATGACAGTCTCTCGATCCATCGATGTCTCTACAAATGACCCAGTTTCATTCCTTTTTATGGCCGAGTCATATTCCATTTTATATATGTACCACATCTTTATCCATTCATCTGTCTGTGGGCATTTAGGTTGCTTCCATTACCTGGCTATTGTAAATAGTGCTGCAACGAACATTGTGGTGAATGTGCCTTTTTGAAATACGGTTTTCTCTGGGTATATGCCCAGAAGTGGGATTGCTGGATCAGATGGTAATTCTATTTCTAGTTTTTTTAAGGAAACTCCATACTGTTCTCCATAGTGACTGTATCCATTTACATTCCCACCAATAGTGGAAGAGGGCTCCTTTTGTCCACACCCTCCCCAGAATTGGTTGTTTGTAGATTTTCTGATGATGCCGATTCTAACAGGTGTGAGGTGATACCTCATTGTAGTTTTGATTTGCATTTCTCTAATAATTAGTGCTGTTGAGCAGCTTTTCATGTGCGTCTTGGCCATCTCTGTGTCTCCTTTGAAGAAACGTCTCTTTAGATCTTCTGCCCATTTTTTTGGGGTTGTTTGTTTTATTAATATTAAGCTGCATGAGCTGTTTATATATATTGGAGATTAAACCTCTGTCCATTGATTCGTCTGCAACGATTTTCGCCCATTCTGAGGGATGCCTTTTTCCATTCCCGTGTTTTTTAACAAAAAAGGAAAGAAAGGAAAAGAAGCAGAACACTAATGTGCGTAAAATATGCCTTTTGAAACGGTCGTTTTGAAATATGGACGTCCTTTGAATTTTTTGGTTGATATGTGACCCCAGGATTTGTTTTCAGGGCAGGTGTCATTTACAGGCCTGCAATGATTTTGAATATCAACTGACCATTAGCGTTGGGATTAAAGCTGCTGTTGTGTGAAACGGCCACAAGGTGGCAGCAGTTCACCCTTACCAAATCTGCTTACTAGGGCAAGAGAGCCTCACTGGAAGTGGTGTTCTAGATTGGAGTTTAGAAGGGAATGTGCCAGGAGAAAGCCCCTCACGTTTGTCTCACTACTTCTTGTTCGTGTTTTTAATTTAATTTTTTTATTTTTTATTACAGCAAGTTTGATTACAATGTTTGGCTTGTTGTAGGTGTGGAAGATGTGGTTCTTTTACACATATAGAGATGACTGTTCTTCTTGGGATCCTTTTCCCATGTACGTTATGACAGAATGTTGAGTAGTCCTCTCTTGGTATTCTGTAGGTCTTTGGTGATTATATATGTCACCTGTGTTTGTATATGTCTGTTAACCCCGATATCGTAATGAAACCAATCCTCACACCTTTCCATTGGTGAACCATAAGTTTGTTTAATGAATCTGTGATTGCCCTTCTCCGTGGAAATATCTGCCCTGGTATCCATTTTTAGGTAACACCTATAAGTGATATGATATGATATGTGTCTTTCACTTTCTGACTTACTACAAGTCACGTGATTACTTCTAGACTCATCTACGGTGCTGCAAATGGCATTGTGTCCTTTTTTCCCTTGGCGTCTCTTCTGCCTTAGCGGGGTCCATTTTCAACAATGTGATTCCCTGAGGGTTGTGGATTAGCTGACCTGGGCAGCCTTACCCTGCCGGCCCGCCCTCCCCAGGTGTGCCTCGTTGAGGTCAATATAAACAGAGCTCCAGGCAGCAATAGCCCCTGAAGCTGTGCCTGACTCCATATTCTCTGCCCCGTCAGCAGTCTCGGGGCTGTGCTGGTGGGAGGGAGTGAGGGGCCACAGCTTTGTGGGTGGCCCGGTGTGAGTGGGGTTCTGCTGGCCTTTCTGCAGGAGTTGCCAGGCTGCCGCCTGTAAAGAAGAGGATGTGTCACCCATACCTTCCGCTGGAATTTCTCTCCGGACAGAGGTGAGGAAGGAAAGAAGCAGTGGGTGCCGGGACAGGAGGGGTATCTCAGGCAGGGCAATGGAAAGCTTCTGGAAGAGCGCCAGGGTCCAGGACCACGCTGGCTGGCCTGCAGGCACCAAGTTGGCCTGTGTGCTGTCGCTGGTGTGGCTCCACGGTCCTTCCTCTAGGCTTTCAAGCCCTTGTACATATTCAGGTGTTTTACCTGGAAAGGGTGGGAACAGTTCAGCAGCAGCTGGCCTGGGGCTCAGCTCACGTTTACTCACAGATGCCTCGGCACGGTCCCCCAGCTTTGCAATGAGGACGCTCCTTGCGTGGGGGTTGGGTTGCTGGCTGTATGGGAGATGGTTCCCCACCTCTGACCAATTTCAGAATTGTTTACCACTGGAGCAAGTGCCGTGATAGGGATTTCCTCTGTATAACTCGTGGGTTCACTTTTTTTTTCTTTTATGTTTCAAGTTAGATGTTATTCCTCTTTTATGTATTTATAGATATAAGCATGGAAATAATTCATTCCTATATATACATCTGTGTGACGGGAAGAACTTTTTTCTGTTTTATTTTTAAATTTTATTTTTTTAAATTTTGAAATTTTATTTATTTTTTTATACAGCACGTTATTATTAGTAATGTATTTTATGCATATACATGTATACAGGTCAATCCCAAACTCCCAACTCATCCCACCACCACCACCCCATGGCTTCCCACACTTGGTGTCCATACGTTTGTTCTCTACCTCTGTGTCTCTATTTCTTCCGTGCAAACCAGTTCATCTGTACCATTTTTTAGGTTCCACATATATGCATTAATATACAATATTTGTTTTCCTCTTTCTGACTTACTTCATTCTGTATGACAGTCTCTCAATCCATCGATGTCTCTACAAATGACCCAGTTTCATTCCTTTTTATGGCCGAGTCATATTCCATTTTATATATGTACCACATCTTTATCCATCCATCTGTCTGTGGGCATTTAGGTTGCTTCCATTACCTGGCTATTGTAAATAGTGCTGCAACGAACATTGTGGTGAATATGCCCTTTTGAAATACGGTTTTCTCTGGGTATATGACCAGAAGTGGGATTGCTGGATCAGATGGTAATTCTATTTCTAGTTTTTTTAAGGAAACTCCATACTGTTCTCCATAGTGACTGTATCAATTTACATTCCCACCAATAGTGGAAGAGGGCTCCTTTTGTCCACACCCTCCCCAGAATTAGTTGTTTGTAGATTTTCTGATGATGCCGATTCTAACAGGTGTGAGGTGATACCTCATTGTAGTTTTGATTTGCATTTCTCTAATAATTAGTGCTGTTGAGCAGCTTTTCATGTACGTCTTGGCCATCTCTGTGACTCCTTTGAAGAAACGTCTCTTTAGATCTTCTGCCCATTTTTTTGGGTTGTTTGTTTTATTAATATTAAGCTGCATGAGCTGTTTATATATATTGGAGATTAAACCTCTGTCCATTGATTCGTCTGCAACGATTTTCGCCCATTCTGAGGGATGCCTTTTTCCATTCCCGTGTTTTTTAACAAAAAAGGAAAGAAAGGAAAAGAAGCAGAACACTAATGTGCGTAAAATATGCCTTTTGAAACGGTCGTTTTGAAATATGGACGTCCTTTGAATTTTTTGGTCGATATGTGACCCCAGGATTTGTTTTCAGGGCAGGTGTCATTTACAGGCCTGCAATGATTTTGAATATCAACTGACCATTAGCGTTGGGATTAAAGCTGCTGTTGTGTGAAACGGCCACAAGGTGGCAGCAGTTCACCCTTACCAAATCTGGTTACTAGGGCAAGAGAGCCTCAGTGGAAGTGGTGTTCTAGATTGGAGTTTAGAAGGGAATGTGCCAGGAGAAAGCCCCTCACGTTTGTCTCTCTACTTCTTGTTCGTGTTTTTAATTTAATTTTTTTTATTTTTTATTACAGCAAGTTTGATTACAATGTTTGGCTTGTTGTAGGTGTGGAAGATGTGGTTCTTTTACACATATACAGATGACTGTTCTTCTTGGGATCCTTTTCCCATGTACGTTATGACAGAATGTTGAGTAGTCCTCTCTTGGTATTCTGTAGGTCTTTGGTGATTATATATGTCACCTGTGTTTGTATATGTCTGTTAACCCTGATATCGTAATGAAACCAATCCTCACACCTTTCCATTGGTGAACCATAAGTTTGTTTAATGAATCTGTGATTGCCCTTCTCCGTGGAAATATCTGCCCTGGTATCCATTTTTAGGTAACACCTATAAGTGATATGATATGATATGTGTCTTTCACTTTCTGACTTACTACAAGTCACGTGATTACTTCTAGACTCATCTACGGTGCTGCAAATGGCATTGTGTCCTTTTTTCCCTTGGCTTCTCTTCTGCCTTAGCGGGGTCCATTTTCAACAATGTGATTCCCTGAGGGTTGTGGATTAGCTGACCTGGGCAGCCTTACCCTGCCGGCCCGCCCTCCCCAGGTGTGCCTCGTTGAGGTCAATATAAACAGAGCTCCAGGCAGCAATAGCCCCTGAAGCTGTGCCTGACTCCATATTCTCTGCCCCGTCAGCAGTCTCGGGGCTGTGCTGGTGGGAGGGAGTGAGGGGCCACAGCTTTGTGGGTGGCCTGGTGTGAATGGGGTCCTGCTGGCCTTTCTGCAGGAGTTGCCAGGCTGCCGCCTGTAAAGAAGAGGATGTGTCACCCATACCTTCCGCTGGAATTTCTCTCCGGACAGAGGTGAGGAAGGAAAAAAGCAGTGGGGGCCGGGACAGGAGGGGTATCTCAGGCAGGGCAATGGAAAGCTTCTGGAAGAGCGCCAGGGTCCAGGACCACGCTGGCTGGCCTGCAGGCACCAAGTTGGCCTGCGTGCTGTCGCTGGTGTGGCTCCACGGTCCTTCCTCTAGGCTTTCAAGCCCTTGTACATATTCAGGTGTTTTACCTGGAAAGGGTGGGAACAGTTCAGCAGCAGCTGGCCTGGGGCTCAGCTCACGTTTACTCACAGATGCCTCGGCACGGTCCCCCAGCTTTGCAATGAGGACGCTCCTTGCGTGGGGGTTGGGTTGCTGGCTGTATGGGAGATGGTTCCCCACCTCTGACCAATTTCAGAATTGTTTACCACTGGAGCAAGTGCCGTGATAGGGTTTTCCTCTGTATAACTCGTGGGTTCACTTTTTTTTTTCTTTTATGTTTCAAGTTAGATGTTATTCCTCTTTTATGTATTTATAGATATAAGCATGGAAATAATTCATTCCTATAAATACATCTGTGTGACGGGAAGAACTTTTTTCTGTTTTATTTTTAAATTTTATTTTTTAAAATTTTGAAATTTTATTTATTTTTTTATACAGCACGTTATTATTAGTTATGTATTTTATGCATATACATGTATACAGGTCAATCCCAAACTCCCAACTCATCCCACCACCACCACCCCATGGCTTCCCACACTTGGTGTCCATACGTTTGTTCTCTACCTCTGTGTCTCTATTTCTTCCCTGCAAACCAGTTCATCTGTACCATTTTTAGGCTCCACATATATGCATTAATATACAATATTTGTTTTCCTCTTTCTGACTTACTTCATTCTGTATGACAGTCTCTCGATCCATCGATGTCTCTACAAATGACCCAGTTTCATTCCTTTTTATGGCCGAGTCATATTCCATTTTATATATGTACCACATCTTTATCCATTCATCTGTCTGTGGGCATTTAGGTTGCTTCCATTACCTGGCTATTGTAAATAGTGCTGCAACGAACATTGTGGTGAATGTGCCTTTTTGAAATACGGTTTTCTCTGGGTATATGCCCAGAAGTGGGATTGCTGGATCAGATGGTAATTCTATTTCTAGTTTTTTTAAGGAAACTCCATACTGTTCTCCATAGTGACTGTATCCATTTACATTCCCACCAATAGTGGAAGAGGGCTCCTTTTGTCCACACCCTCCCCAGAATTGGTTGTTTGTAGATTTTCTGATGATGCCGATTCTAACAGGTGTGAGGTGATACCTCATTGTAGTTTTGATTTGCATTTCTCTAATAATTAGTGCTGTTGAGCAGCTTTTCATGTGCGTCTTGGCCATCTCTGTGTCTCCTTTGAAGAAACGTCTCTTTAGATCTTCTGCCCATTTTTTTGGGGTTGTTTGTTTTATTAATATTAAGCTGCATGAGCTGTTTATATATATTGGAGATTAAACCTCTGTCCATTGATTCGTCTGCAACGATTTTCGCCCATTCTGAGGGATGCCTTTTTCCATTCCCGTGTTTTTTAACAAAAAAGGAAAGAAAGGAAAAGAAGCAGAACACTAATGTGCGTAAAATATGCCTTTTGAAACGGTCGTTTTGAAATATGGACGTCCTTTGAATTTTTTGGTCGATATGTGACCCCAGGATTTGTTTTCAGGGCAGGTGTCATTTACAGGCCTGCAATGATTTTGAATATCAACTGACCATTAGCGTTGGGATTAAAGCTGCTGTTGTGTGAAACGGCCACAAGGTGGCAGCAGTTCACCCTTACCAAATCTGGTTACTAGGGCAAGAGAGCCTCAGTGGAAGTGGTGTTCTAGATTGGAGTTTAGAAGGGAATGTGCCAGGAGAAAGCCCCTCACGTTTGTCTCACTACTTCTTGTTCGTGTTTTTAATTTAATTTTTTTTATTTTTTATTACAGCAAGTTTGATTACAATGTTTGGCTTGTTGTAGGTGTGGAAGATGTGGTTCTTTTACACATATAGAGATGACTGTTCTTCTTGGGATCCTTTTCCCATGTACGTTATGACAGAATGTTGAGTAGTCCTCTCTTGGTATTCTGTAGGTCTTTGGTGATTATATATGTCACCTGTGTTTGTATATGTCTGTTAACCCCAATATCGTAATGAAACCAATCCTCACACCTTTCCATTGGTGAACCATAAGTTTGTTTAATGAATCTGTGATTGCCCTTCTCCGTGGAAATATCTGCCCTGGTATCCATTTTTAGGTAACACCTATAAGTGATATGATATGATATGTGTCTTTCACTTTCTGACTTACTACAAGTCACGTGATTACTTCTAGACTAATCTACGGTGCTGCAAATGGCATTGTGTCCTTTTTTCCCTTGGCGTCTCTTCTGCCTTAGCGGGGTCCATTTTCAACAATGTGATTCCCTGAGGGTTGTGGATTAGCTGACCTGGGCAGCCTTACCCTGCCGGCCCGCCCTCCCCAGGTGTGCCTCGTTGAGGTCAATATAAACAGAGCTCCAGGCAGCAATAGCCCCTGAAGCTGTGCCTGACTCCATATTCTCTGCCCCGTCAGCAGTCTCGGGGCTGTGCTGGTGGGAGGGAGTGAGGGGCCACAGCTTTGTGGGTGGCCCGGTGTGAGTGGGGTTCTGCTGGCCTTTCTGCAGGAGTTGCCAGGCTGCCGCCTGTAAAGAAGAGGATGTGTCACCCATACCTTCCGCTGGAATTTCTCTCCGGACAGAGGTGAGGAAGGAAAGAAGCAGTGGGTGCCGGGACAGGAGGGGTATCTCAGGCAGGGCAATGGAAAGCTTCTGGAAGAGCGCCAGGGTCCAGGACCACGCTGGCTGGCCTGCAGGCACCAAGTTGGCCTGTGTGCTGTCGCTGGTGTGGCTCCACGGTCCTTCCTCTAGGCTTTCAAGCCCTTGTACATATTCAGGTGTTTTACCTGGAAAGGGTGGGAACAGTTCAGCAGCAGCTGGCCTGGGGCTCAGCTCACGTTTACTCACAGATGCCTCGGCACGGTCCCCCAGCTTTGCAATGAGGACGCTCCTTGCGTGGGGGTTGGGTTGCTGGCTGTATGGGAGATGGTTCCCCACCTCTGACCAATTTCAGAATTGTTTACCACTGGAGCAAGTGCCGTGATAGGGATTTCCTCTGTATAACTCGTGGGTTCACTTTTTTTTTCTTTTATGTTTCAAGTTAGATGTTATTCCTCTTTTATGTATTTATAGATATAAGCATGGAAATAATTCATTCCTATATATACATCTGTGTGACGGGAAGAACTTTTTTCTGTTTTATTTTTAAATTTTATTTTTTTAAATTTTGAAATTTTATTTATTTTTTATACAGCATGTTATTATTAGTAATGTATTTTATGCATATACATGTATACAGGTCAATCCCAAACTCCCAACTCATCCCACCACCACCACCCCATGGCTTCCCACACTTGGTGTCCATACGTTTGTTCTCTACCTCTGTGTCTCTATTTCTTCCGTGCAAACCAGTTCATCTGTACCATTTTTTAGGTTCCACATATATGCATTAATATACAATATTTGTTTTCCTCTTTCTGACTTACTTCATTCTGTATGACAGTCTCTCAATCCATCGATGTCTCTACAAATGACCCAGTTTCATTCCTTTTTATGGCCGAGTAATATTCCATTTTATATATGTACCACATCTTTATCCATCCATTTGTCTGTGGGCATTTAGGTTGCTTCCATTACCTGGCTATTGTAAATAGTGCTGCAACGAACATTGTGGTGAATATGCCCTTTTGAAATACGGTTTTCTCTGGGTATATGACCAGAAGTGGGATTGCTGGATCAGATGGTAATTCTATTTCTAGTTTTTTTAAGGAAACTCCATACTGTTCTCCATAGTGACTGTATCAATTTACATTCCCACCAATAGTGGAAGAGGGCTCCTTTTGTCCACACCCTCCCCAGAATTGGTTGTTTGTAGATTTTCTGATGATGCCGATTCTAACAGGTGTGAGGTGATACCTCATTGTAGTTTTGATTTGCATTTCTCTAATAATTAGTGCTGTTGAGCAGCTTTTCATGTGCGTCTTGGCCATCTCTGTGTCTCCTTTGAAGAAACGTCTCTTTAGATCTTCTGCCCATTTTTTTGGGTTGTTTGTTTTATTAATATTAAGCTGCATGAGCTGTTTATATATATTGGAGATTAAACCTCTGTCCATTGATTCGTCTGCAACGATTTTCGCCCATTCTGAGGGATGCCTTTTTCCATTCCCGTGTTTTTTAACAAAAAAGGAAAGAAAGGAAAAGAAGCAGAACACTAATGTGCGTAAAATATGCCTTTTGAAACGGTCGTTTTGAAATATGGACGTCCTTTGAATTTTTTGGTCGATATGTGACCCCAGGATTTGTTTTCAGGGCAGGTGTCATTTACAGGCCTGCAATGATTTTGAATATCAACTGACCATTAGCGTTGGGATTAAAGCTGCTGTTGTGTGAAACGGCCACAAGGTGGCAGCAGTTCACCCTTACCAAATCTGGTTACTAGGGCAAGAGAGCCTCAGTGGAAGTGGTGTTCTAGATTGGAGTTTAGAAGGGAATGTGCCAGGAGAAAGCCCCTCACGTTTGTCTCTCTACTTCTTGTTCGTGTTTTTAATTTAATTTTTTTTATTTTTTATTACAGCAAGTTTGATTACAATGTTTGGCTTGTTGTAGGTGTGGAAGATGTGGTTCTTTTACACATATACAGATGACTGTTCTTCTTGGGATCCTTTTCCCATGTACGTTATGACAGAATGTTGAGTAGTCCTCTCTTGGTATTCTGTAGGTCTTTGGTGATTATATATGTCACCTGTGTTTGTATATGTCTGTTAACCCCGATATCGTAATGAAACCAATCCTCACACCTTTCCATTGGTGAACCATAAGTTTGTTTAATGAATCTGTGATTGCCCTTCTCCGTGGAAATATCTGCCCTGGTATCCATTTTTAGGTAACACCTATAAGTGATATGATATGATATGTGTCTTTCACTTTCTGACTTACTACAAGTCACGTGATTACTTCTAGACTCATCTACGGTGCTGCAAATGGCATTGGGTCCTTTTTTTCCTTGGCATCTCTTCTGCCTTAGCGGGGTCCATTTTCAACAATGTGATTCCCTGAGGGTTGTGGATTAGCTGACCTGGGCAGCCTTACCCTGCCGGCCCGCCCTCCCCAGGTGTGCCTCGTTGAGTTCAATATAAACAGAGCTCCAGGCAGCAATAGCCCCTGAAGCTGTGCCTGACTCCATATTCTCTGCCCCGTCAGCAGTCTCGGGGCTGTGCTGGTGGGAGGGAGTGAGGGGCCACAGCTTTGTGGGTGGCCCGGTGTAAGTGGGGTTCTGCTGGCCTTTCTGCAGGAGTTGCCAGGCTGCCGCCTGTAAAGAAGAGGATGTGTCACCCATACCTTCCGCTGGAATTTCTCTCCGGACAGAGGTGAGGAAGGAAAAAAGCAGTGGGGGCCGGGACAGGAGGGGTATCTCAGGCAGGGCAATGGAAAGCTTCTGGAAGAGCGCCAGGGTCCAGGACCATGCTGGCTGGCCTGCAGGCACCAAGTTGGCCTGCGTGCTGTCGCTGGTGTGGCTCCACGGTCCTTCCTCTAGGCTTTCAAGCCCTTGTACATATTCAGGTGTTTTACCTGGAAAGGGTGGGAACAGTTCAGCAGCAGCTGGCCTGGGGCTCAGCTCACGTTTACTCACAGATGCCTCGGCACGGTCCCCCAGCTTTGCAATGAGGACGCTCCTTGCGTGGGGGTTGGGTTGCTGGCTGTATGGGAGATGGTTCCCCACCTCTGACCAATTTCAGAATTGTTTACCACTGGAGCAAGTGCCGTGATAGGGTTTTCCTCTGTATAACTCGTGGGTTCACTTTTTTTTTTCTTTTATGTTTCAAGTTAGATGTTATTCCTCTTTTATGTATTTATAGATATAAGCATGGAAATAATTCATTCCTATAAATACATCTGTGTGACGGGAAGAACTTTTTTCTGTTTTATTTTTAAATTTTATTTTTTAAAATTTTGAAATTTTATTTATTTTTTTATACAGCACGTTATTATTAGTTATGTATTTTATGCATATACATGTATACAGGTCAATCCCAAACTCCCAACTCATCCCACCACCACCACCCCATGGCTTCCCACACTTGGTGTCCATACGTTTGTTCTCTACCTCTGTGTCTCTATTTCTTCCCTGCAAACCAGTTCATCTGTACCATTTTTAGGCTCCACATATATGCATTAATATACAATATTTGTTTTCCTCTTTCTGACTTACTTCATTCTGTATGACAGTCTCTCGATCCATCGATGTCTCTACAAATGACCCAGTTTCATTCCTTTTTATGGCCGAGTCATATTCCATTTTATATATGTACCACATCTTTATCCATTCATCTGTCTGTGGGCATTTAGGTTGCTTCCATTACCTGGCTATTGTAAATAGTGCTGCAACGAACATTGTGGTGAATGTGCCTTTTTGAAATACGGTTTTCTCTGGGTATATGCCCAGAAGTGGGATTGCTGGATCAGATGGTAATTCTATTTCTACTTTTTTAAAGGAAACTCCATACTGTTCTCCATAGTGACTGTATCAATTTACATTCCCACCAATAGTGGAAGAGGGCTCCTTTTGTCCACACCCTCCCCAGAATTGGTTGTTTGTAGATTTCCTGATGATGCCGATTTAACAGGTGTGAGGTGATACCTCATTGTAGTTTTGATTTGCATTTCTCTAATAATTAGTGCTGTTGAGCAGCTTTTCATGTGCGTCTTGGCCATCTCTGTGTCTCCTTTGAAGAAACGTCTCTTTAGCTCTTCTGCCCATTTTTTTTGGTTGTTTGTTTTATTAATATTAAGCTGCATGAGCTGTTTATATATATTGGAGATTAAACCTCTGTCCATTGATTCGTCTGCAACGATTTTCGCCCATTCTGAGGGATGCCTTTTTCCATTCCCGTGTTTTTTAACAAAAAAGGAAAGAAAGGAAAAGAAGCAGAACACTAATGTGCGTAAAATATGCCTTTTGAAATGGTCGTTTTGAAATATGGACGTCCTTTGAATTTTTTGGTCGATATGTGACCCCAGGATTTGTTTTCAGGGCAGGTGTCATTTACAGGCCTGCAATGATTTTGAATATCAACTGACCATTAGCGCTGGGATTAAAGCTGCTGTTGTGTGAAACGGCCACAAGGTGGCAGCAGTTCACCCTTACCAAATCTGGTTACTAGGGCAAGAGAGCCTCAGTGGAAGTGGTGTTCTAGATTGGAGTTTAGAAGGGAATGTGCCAGGAGAAAGCCCCTCACGTTTGTCTCACTACTTCTTGTTCGTGTTTTTAATTTAATTTTTTTATTTTTTATTACAGCAAGTTTGATTACAATGTTTGGCTTGTTGTAGGTGTGGAAGATGTGGTTCTTTTACACATATACAGATGACTGTTCTTCTTGGGATCCTTTTCCCATGTACGTTATGACAGAATGTTGAGTAGTCCTCTCTTGGTATTCTGTAGGTCTTTGGTGATTATATATGTCACCTGTGTTTGTATATGTCTGTTAACCCCGATATCGTAATGAAACCAATCCTCACACCTTTCCATTGGTGAACCATAAGTTTGTTTAATGAATCTGTGATTGCCCTTCTCCGTGGAAATATCTGCCCTGGTATCCATTTTTAGGTAACACCTATAAGTGATATGATATGATATGTGTCTTTCACTTTCTGACTTACTACAAGTCACGTGATTACTTCTAGACTCATCTACGGTGCTGCAAATGGCATTGTGTCCTTTTTTCCCTTGGCGTCTCTTCTGCCTTAGCGGGGTCCATTTTCAACAATGTGATTCCCTGAGGGTTGTGGATTAGCTGACCTGGGCAGCCTTACCCTGCCGGCCCGCCCTCCCCAGGTGTGCCTCGTTGAGGTCAATATAAACAGAGCTCCAGGCAGCAATAGCCCCTGAAGCTGTGCCTGACTCCATATTCTCTGCCCCGTCAGCAGTCTCGGGGCTGTGCTGGTGGGAGGGAGTGAGGGGCCACAGCTTTGTGGGTGGCCCGGTGTGAATGGGGTCCTGCTGTCCTTTCTGCAGGAGTTGCCAGGCTGCCGCCTGTAAAGAAGAGGATGTGTCACCCATACCTTCCGCTGGAATTTCTCTCCGGACAGAGGTGAGGAAGGAAAAAAGCAGTGGGGGCCGGGACAGGAGGGGTATCTCAGGCAGGGCAATGGAAAGCTTCTGGAAGAGCGCCAGGGTCCAGGACCACGCTGGCTGGCCTGCAGGCACCAAGTTGGCCTGCGTGCTGTCGCTGGTGTGGCTCCACGGTCCTTCCTCTAGGCTTTCAAGCCCTTGTACATATTCAGGTGTTTTACCTGGAAAGGGTGGGAACAGTTCAGCAGCAGCTGGCCTGGGGCTCAGCTCACGTTTACTCACAGATGCCTCGGCACGGTCCCCCAGCTTTGCAATGAGGACGCTCCTTGCGTGGGGGTTGGGTTGCTGGCTGTATGGGAGATGGTTCCCCACCTCTGACCAATTTCAGAATTGTTTACCACTGGAGCAAGTGCCGTGATAGGGTTTTCCTCTGTATAACTCGTGGGTTCACTTTTTTTTTTCTTTTATGTTTCAAGTTAGATGTTATTCCTCTTTTATGTATTTATAGATATAAGCATGGAAATAATTCATTCCTATAAATACATCTGTGTGACGGGAAGAACTTTTTTCTGTTTTATTTTTAAATTTTATTTTTTAAAATTTTGAAATTTTATTTATTTTTTTATACAGCACGTTATTATTAGTTATGTATTTTATGCATATACATGTATACAGGTCAATCCCAAACTCCCAACTCATCCCACCACCACCACCCCATGGCTTCCCACACTTGGTGTCCATACGTTTGTTCTCTACCTCTGTGTCTCTATTTCTTCCCTGCAAACCAGTTCATCTGTACCATTTTTAGGCTCCACATATATGCATTAATATACAATATTTGTTTTCCTCTTTCTGACTTACTTCATTCTGTATGACAGTCTCTCGATCCATCGATGTCTCTACAAATGACCCAGTTTCATTCCTTTTTATGGCCGAGTCATATTCCATTTTATATATGTACCACATCTTTATCCATTCATCTGTCTGTGGGCATTTAGGTTGCTTCCATTACCTGGCTATTGTAAATAGTGCTGCAACGAACATTGTGGTGAATGTGCCTTTTTGAAATACGGTTTTCTCTGGGTATATGCCCAGAAGTGGGATTGCTGGATCAGATGGTAATTCTATTTCTAGTTTTTTTAAGGAAACTCCATACTGTTCTCCATAGTGACTGTATCCATTTACATTCCCACCAATAGTGGAAGAGGGCTCCTTTTGTCCACACCCTCCCCAGAATTGGTTGTTTGTAGATTTTCTGATGATGCCGATTCTAACAGGTGTGAGGTGATACCTCATTGTAGTTTTGATTTGCATTTCTCTAATAATTAGTGCTGTTGAGCAGCTTTTCATGTGCGTCTTGGCCATCTCTGTGTCTCCTTTGAAGAAACGTCTCTTTAGATCTTCTGCCCATTTTTTTGGGGTTGTTTGTTTTATTAATATTAAGCTGCATGAGCTGTTTATATATATTGGAGATTAAACCTCTGTCCATTGATTCGTCTGCAACGATTTTCGCCCATTCTGAGGGATGCCTTTTTCCATTCCCGTGTTTTTTAACAAAAAAGGAAAAGAAGCAGAACACTAATGTGCGTAAAATATGCCTTTTGAAACGGTCGTTTTGAAATATGGACGTCCTTTGAATTTTTTGGTCGATATGTGACCCCAGGATTTGTTTTCAGGGCAGGTGTCATTTACAGGCCTGCAATGATTTTGAATATCAACTGACCATTAGCGTTGGGATTAAAGCTGCTGTTGTGTGAAACGGCCACAAGGTGGCAGCAGTTCACCCTTACCAAATCTGGTTACTAGGGCAAGAGAGCCTCAGTGGAAGTGGTGTTCTAGATTGGAGTTTAGAAGGGAATGTGCCAGGAGAAAGCCCCTCACGTTTGTCTCACTACTTCTTGTTCGTGTTTTTAATTTAATTTTTTTATTTTTTATTACAGCAAGTTTGATTACAATGTTTGGCTTGTTGTAGGTGTGGAAGATGTGGTTCTTTTACACATATACAGATGACTGTTCTTCTTGGGATCCTTTTCCCATGTACGTTATGACAGAATGTTGAGTAGTCCTCTCTTGGTATTCTGTAGGTCTTTGGTGATTATATATGTCACCTGTGTTTGTATATGTCTGTTAACCCCGATATCGTAATGAAACCAATCCTCACACCTTTCCATTGGTGAACCATAAGTTTGTTTAATGAATCTGTGATTGCCCTTCTCCGTGGAAATATCTGCCCTGGTATCCATTTTTAGGTAACACCTATAAGTGATATGATATGATATGTGTCTTTCACTTTCTGACTTACTACAAGTCACGTGATTACTTCTAGACTCATCTACGGTGCTGCAAATGGCATTGTGTCCTTTTTTCCCTTGGCTTCTCTTCTGCCTTAGCGGGGTCCATTTTCAACAATGTGATTCCCTGAGGGTTGTGGATTAGCTGACCTGGGCAGCCTTACCCTGCCGGCCCGCCCTCCCCAGGTGTGCCTCGTTGAGGTCAATATAAACAGAGCTCCAGGCAGCAATAGCCCCTGAAGCTGTGCCTGACTCCATATTCTCTGCCCCGTCAGCAGTCTCGGGGCTGTGCTGGTGGGAGGGAGTGAGGGGCCACAGCTTTGTGGGTGGCCTGGTGTGAATGGGGTCCTGCTGGCCTTTCTGCAGGAGTTGCCAGGCTGCCGCCTGTAAAGAAGAGGATGTGTCACCCATACCTTCCGCTGGAATTTCTCTCCGGACAGAGGTGAGGAAGGAAAAAAGCAGTGGGGGCCGGGACAGGAGGGGTATCTCAGGCAGGGCAATGGAAAGCTTCTGGAAGAGCGCCAGGGTCCAGGACCACGCTGGCTGGCCTGCAGGCACCAAGTTGGCCTGCGTGCTGTCGCTGGTGTGGCTCCACGGTCCTTCCTCTAGGCTTTCAAGCCCTTGTACATATTCAGGTGTTTTACCTGGAAAGGGTGGGAACAGTTCAGCAGCAGCTGGCCTGGGGCTCAGCTCACGTTTACTCACAGATGCCTCGGCACGGTCCCCCAGCTTTGCAATGAGGACGCTCCTTGCGTGGGGGTTGGGTTGCTGGCTGTATGGGAGATGGTTCCCCACCTCTGACCAATTTCAGAATTGTTTACCACTGGAGCAAGTGCCGTGATAGGGTTTTCCTCTGTATAACTCGTGGGTTCACTTTTTTTTTTCTTTTATGTTTCAAGTTAGATGTTATTCCTCTTTTATGTATTTATAGATATAAGCATGGAAATAATTCATTCCTATAAATACATCTGTGTGACGGGAAGAACTTTTTTCTGTTTTATTTTTAAATTTTATTTTTTAAAATTTTGAAATTTTATTTATTTTTTTATACAGCACGTTATTATTAGTTATGTATTTTATGCATATACATGTATACAGGTCAATCCCAAACTCCCAACTCATCCCACCACCACCACCCCATGGCTTCCCACACTTGGTGTCCATACGTTTGTTCTCTACCTCTGTGTCTCTATTTCTTCCCTGCAAACCAGTTCATCTGTACCATTTTTAGGCTCCACATATATGCATTAATATACAATATTTGTTTTCCTCTTTCTGACTTACTTCATTCTGTATGACAGTCTCTCGATCCATCGATGTCTCTACAAATGACCCAGTTTCATTCCTTTTTATGGCCGAGTCATATTCCATTTTATATATGTACCACATCTTTATCCATTCATCTGTCTGTGGGCATTTAGGTTGCTTCCATTACCTGGCTATTGTAAATAGTGCTGCAACGAACATTGTGGTGAATGTGCCTTTTTGAAATACGGTTTTCTCTGGGTATATGCCCAGAAGTGGGATTGCTGGATCAGATGGTAATTCTATTTCTAGTTTTTTTAAGGAAACTCCATACTGTTCTCCATAGTGACTGTATCCATTTACATTCCCACCAATAGTGGAAGAGGGCTCCTTTTGTCCACACCCTCCCCAGAATTGGTTGTTTGTAGATTTTCTGATGATGCCGATTCTAACAGGTGTGAGGTGATACCTCATTGTAGTTTTGATTTGCATTTCTCTAATAATTAGTGCTGTTGAGCAGCTTTTCATGTGCGTCTTGGCCATCTCTGTGTCTCCTTTGAAGAAACGTCTCTTTAGATCTTCTGCCCATTTTTTGGGGGTTGTTTGTTTTATTAATATTAAGCTGCATGAGCTGTTTATATATATTGGAGATTAAACCTCTGTCCATTGATTCGTCTGCAACGATTTTCGCCCATTCTGAGGGATGCCTTTTTCCATTCCCGTGTTTTTTAACAAAAAAGGAAAGAAAGGAAAAGAAGCAGAACACTAATGTGCGTAAAATATGCCTTTTGAAACGGTCGTTTTGAAATATGGACGTCCTTTGAATTTTTTGGTCGATATGTGACCCCAGGATTTGTTTTCAGGGCAGGTGTCATTTACAGGCCTGCAATGATTTTGAATATCAACTGACCGTTAGCGTTGGGATTAAAGCTGCTGTTGTGTGAAACGGCCACAAGGTGGCAGCAGTTCACCCTTACCAAATCTGGTTACTAGGGCAAGAGAGCCTCAGTGGAAGTGGTGTTCTAGATTGGAGTTTAGAAGGGAATGTGCCAGGAGAAAGCCCCTCACGTTTGTCTCACTACTTCTTGTTCGTGTTTTTAATTTAATTTTTTTATTTTTTATTACAGCAAGTTTGATTACAATGTTTGGCTTGTTGTAGGTGTGGAAGATGTGGTTCTTTTACACATATAGAGATGACTGTTCTTCTTGGGATCCTTTTCCCATGTACGTTATGACAGAATGTTGAGTAGTCCTCTCTTGGTATTCTGTAGGTCTTTGGTGATTATATATGTCACCTGTGTTTGTATATGTCTGTTAACCCCGATATCGTAATGAAACCAATCCTCACACCTTTCCATTGGTGAACCATAAGTTTGTTTAATGAATCTGTGATTGCCCTTCTCCGTGGAAATATCTGCCCTGGTATCCATTTTTAGGTAACACCTATAAGTGATATGATATGATATGTGTCTTTCACTTTCTGACTTACTACAAGTCACGTGATTACTTCTAGACTCATCTACGGTGCTGCAAATGGCATTGTGTCCTTTTTTCCCTTGGCGTCTCTTCTGCCTTAGCGGGGTCCATTTTCAACAATGTGATTCCCTGAGGGTTGTGGATTAGCTGACCTGGGCAGCCTTACCCTGCCGGCCCGCCCTCCCCAGGTGTGCCTCGTTGAGGTCAATATAAACAGAGCTCCAGGCAGCAATAGCCCCTGAAGCTGTGCCTGACTCCATATTCTCTGCCCCGTCAGCAGTCTCGGGGCTGTGCTGGTGGGAGGGAGTGAGGGGCCACAGCTTTGTGGGTGGCCCGGTGTGAGTGGGGTTCTGCTGGCCTTTCTGCAGGAGTTGCCAGGCTGCCGCCTGTAAAGAAGAGGATGTGTCACCCATACCTTCCGCTGGAATTTCTCTCCGGACAGAGGTGAGGAAGGAAAGAAGCAGTGGGTGCCGGGACAGGAGGGGTATCTCAGGCAGGGCAATGGAAAGCTTCTGGAAGAGCGCCAGGGTCCAGGACCACGCTGGCTGGCCTGCAGGCACCAAGTTGGCCTGTGTGCTGTCGCTGGTGTGGCTCCACGGTCCTTCCTCTAGGCTTTCAAGCCCTTGTACATATTCAGGTGTTTTACCTGGAAAGGGTGGGAACAGTTCAGCAGCAGCTGGCCTGTGGCTCAGCTCACGTTTACTCACAGATGCCTCGGCACGGTCCCCCAGCTTTGCAATGAGGACGCTCCTTGCGTGGGGGTTGGGTTGCTGGCTGTATGGGAGATGGTTCCCCACCTCTGACCAATTTCAGAATTGTTTACCACTGGAGCAAGTGCCGTGATAGGGATTTCCTCTGTATAACTCGTGGGTTCACTTTTTTTTTCTTTTATGTTTCAAGTTAGATGTTATTCCTCTTTTATGTATTTATAGATATAAGCATGGAAATAATTCATTCCTATATATACATCTGTGTGACGGGAAGAACTTTTTTCTGTTTTATTTTTAAATTTTATTTTTTTAAATTTTGAAATTTTATTTATTTTTTATACAGCATGTTATTATTAGTAATGTATTTTATGCATATACATGTATACAGGTCAATCCCAAACTCCCAACTCATCCCACCACCACCACCCCATGGCTTCCCACACTTGGTGTCCATACGTTTGTTCTCTACCTCTGTGTCTCTATTTCTTCCGTGCAAACCAGTTCATCTGTACCATTTTTTAGGTTCCACATATATGCATTAATATACAATATTTGTTTTCCTCTTTCTGACTTACTTCATTCTGTATGACAGTCTCTCAATCCATCGATGTCTCTACAAATGACCCAGTTTCATTCCTTTTTATGGCCGAGTAATATTCCATTTTATATATGTACCACATCTTTATCCATCCATCTGTCTGTGGGCATTTAGGTTGCTTCCATTACCTGGCTATTGTAAATAGTGCTGCAACGAACATTGTGGTGAATATGCCCTTTTGAAATACGGTTTTCTCTGGGTATATGACCAGAAGTGGGATTGCTGGATCAGATGGTAATTCTATTTCTAGTTTTTTTAAGGAAACTCCATACTGTTCTCCATAGTGACTGTATCAATTTACATTCCCACCAATAGTGGAAGAGGGCTCCTTTTGTCCACACCCTCCCCAGAATTGGTTGTTTGTAGATTTTCTGATGATGCCGATTCTAACAGGTGTGAGGTGATACCTCATTGTAGTTTTGATTTGCATTTCTCTAATAATTAGTGCTGTTGAGCAGCTTTTCATGTGCGTCTTGGCCATCTCTGTGTCTCCTTTGAAGAAACGTCTCTTTAGATCTTCTGCCCATTTTTTTGGGTTGTTTGTTTTATTAATATTAAGCTGCATGAGCTGTTTATATATATTGGAGATTAAACCTCTGTCCATTGATTCGTCTGCAACGATTTTCGCCCATTCTGAGGGATGCCTTTTTCCATTCCCGTGTTTTTTAACAAAAAAGGAAAGAAAGGAAAAGAAGCAGAACACTAATGTGCGTAAAATATGCCTTTTGAAACGGTCGTTTTGAAATATGGACGTCCTTTGAATTTTTTGGTCGATATGTGACCCCAGGATTTGTTTTCAGGGCAGGTGTCATTTACAGGCCTGCAATGATTTTGAATATCAACTGACCATTAGCGTTGGGATTAAAGCTGCTGTTGTGTGAAACGGCCACAAGGTGGCAGCAGTTCACCCTTACCAAATCTGGTTACTAGGGCAAGAGAGCCTCAGTGGAAGTGGTGTTCTAGATTGGAGTTTAGAAGGGAATGTGCCAGGAGAAAGCCCCTCACGTTTGTCTCTCTACTTCTTGTTCGTGTTTTTAATTTAATTTTTTTTATTTTTTATTACAGCAAGTTTGATTACAATGTTTGGCTTGTTGTAGGTGTGGAAGATGTGGTTCTTTTACACATATACAGATGACTGTTCTTCTTGGGATCCTTTTCCCATGTACGTTATGACAGAATGTTGAGTAGTCCTCTCTTGGTATTCTGTAGGTCTTTGGTGATTATATATGTCACCTGTGTTTGTATATGTCTGTTAACCCCGATATCGTAATGAAACCAATCCTCACACCTTTCCATTGGTGAACCATAAGTTTGTTTAATGAATCTGTGATTGCCCTTCTCCGTGGAAATATCTGCCCTGGTATCCATTTTTAGGTAACACCTATAAGTGATATGATATGATATGTGTCTTTCACTTTCTGACTTACTACAAGTCACGTGATTACTTCTAGACTCATCTACGGTGCTGCAAATGGCATTGGGTCCTTTTTTTCCTTGGCATCTCTTCTGCCTTAGCGGGGTCCATTTTCAACAATGTGATTCCCTGAGGGTTGTGGATTAGCTGACCTGGGCAGCCTTACCCTGCCGGCCCGCCCTCCCCAGGTGTGCCTCGTTGAGTTCAATATAAACAGAGCTCCAGGCAGCAATAGCCCCTGAAGCTGTGCCTGACTCCATATTCTCTGCCCCGTCAGCAGTCTCGGGGCTGTGCTGGTGGGAGGGAGTGAGGGGCCACAGCTTTGTGGGTGGCCCGGTGTGAGTGGGGTTCTGCTGGCCTTTCTGCAGGAGTTGCCAGGCTGCCGCCTGTAAAGAAGAGGATGTGTCACCCATACCTTCCGCTGGAATTTCTCTCCGGACAGAGGTGAGGAAGGAAAAAAGCAGTGGGGGCCGGGACAGGAGGGGTATCTCAGGCAGGGCAATGGAAAGCTTCTGGAAGAGCGCCAGGGTCCAGGACCACGCTGGCTGGCCTGCAGGCACCAAGTTGGCCTGCGTGCTGTCGCTGGTGTGGCTCCACGGTCCTTCCTCTAGGCTTTCAAGCCCTTGTACATATTCAGGTGTTTTACCTGGAAAGGGTGGGAACAGTTCAGCAGCAGCTGGCCTGGGGCTCAGCTCACGTTTACTCACAGATGCCTCGGCACTGTCCCCCAGCTTTGCAATGAGGACGCTCCTTGCGTGGGGGTTGGGTTGCTGGCTGTATGGGAGATGGTTCCCCACCTCTGACCAATTTCAGAATTGTTTACCACTGGAGCAAGTGCCGTGATAGGGTTTTCCTCTGTATAACTCGTGGGTTCACTTTTTTTTTTCTTTTATGTTTCAAGTTAGATGTTATTCCTCTTTTATGTATTTATAGATATAAGCATGGAAATAATTCATTCCTATAAATACATCTGTGTGACGGGAAGAACTTTTTTCTGTTTTATTTTTAAATTTTATTTTTTAAAATTTTGAAATTTTATTTATTTTTTTATACAGCACGTTATTATTAGTTATGTATTTTATGCATATACATGTATACAGGTCAATCCCAAACTCCCAACTCATCCCACCACCACCACCCCATGGCTTCCCACACTTGGTGTCCATACGTTTGTTCTCTACCTCTGTGTCTCTATTTCTTCCCTGCAAACCAGTTCATCTGTACCATTTTTAGGCTCCACATATATGCATTAATATACAATATTTGTTTTCCTCTTTCTGACTTACTTCATTCTGTATGACAGTCTCTCGATCCATCGATGTCTCTACAAATGACCCAGTTTCATTCCTTTTTATGGCCGAGTCATATTCCATTTTATATATGTACCACATCTTTATCCATTCATCTGTCTGTGGGCATTTAGGTTGCTTCCATTACCTGGCTATTGTAAATAGTGCTGCAACGAACATTGTGGTGAATGTGCCTTTTTGAAATACGGTTTTCTCTGGGTATATGCCCAGAAGTGGGATTGCTGGATCAGATGGTAATTCTATTTCTACTTTTTTAAAGGAAACTCCATACTGTTCTCCATAGTGACTGTATCAATTTACATTCCCACCAATAGTGGAAGAGGGCTCCTTTTGTCCACACCCTCCCCAGAATTGGTTGTTTGTAGATTTCCTGATGATGCCGATTTAACAGGTGTGAGGTGATACCTCATTGTAGTTTTGATTTGCATTTCTCTAATAATTAGTGCTGTTGAGCAGCTTTTCATGTGCGTCTTGGCCATCTCTGTGTCTCCTTTGAAGAAACGTCTCTTTAGCTCTTCTGCCCATTTTTTTTGGGTTGTTTGTTTTATTAATATTAAGCTGCATGAGCTGTTTATATATATTGGAGATTAAACCTCTGTCCATTGATTCGTCTGCAACGATTTTCGCCCATTCTGAGGGATGCCTTTTTCCATTCCCGTGTTTTTTAACAAAAAAGGAAAGAAAGGAAAAGAAGCAGAACACTAATGTGCGTAAAATATGCCTTTTGAAATGGTCGTTTTGAAATATGGACGTCCTTTGAATTTTTTGGTCGATATGTGACCCCAGGATTTGTTTTCAGGGCAGGTGTCATTTACAGGCCTGCAATGATTTTGAATATCAACTGACCATTAGCGCTGGGATTAAAGCTGCTGTTGTGTGAAACGGCCACAAGGTGGCAGCAGTTCACCCTTACCAAATCTGGTTACTAGGGCAAGAGAGCCTCAGTGGAAGTGGTGTTCTAGATTGGAGTTTAGAAGGGAATGTGCCAGGAGAAAGCCCCTCACGTTTGTCTCACTACTTCTTGTTCGTGTTTTTAATTTAATTTTTTTATTTTTTATTACAGCAAGTTTGATTACAATGTTTGGCTTGTTGTAGGTGTGGAAGATGTGGTTCTTTTACACATATACAGATGACTGTTCTTCTTGGGATCCTTTTCCCATGTACGTTATGACAGAATGTTGAGTAGTCCTCTCTTGGTATTCTGTAGGTCTTTGGTGATTATATATGTCACCTGTGTTTGTATATGTCTGTTAACCCCGATATCGTAATGAAACCAATCCTCACACCTTTCCATTGGTGAACCATAAGTTTGTTTAATGAATCTGTGATTGCCCTTCTCCGTGGAAATATCTGCCCTGGTATCCATTTTTAGGTAACACCTATAAGTGATATGATATGATATGTGTCTTTCACTTTCTGACTTACTACAAGTCACGTGATTACTTCTAGACTCATCTACGGTGCTGCAAATGGCATTGTGTCCTTTTTTCCCTTGGCGTCTCTTCTGCCTTAGCGGGGTCCATTTTCAACAATGTGATTCCCTGAGGGTTGTGGATTAGCTGACCTGGGCAGCCTTACCCTGCCGGCCCGCCCTCCCCAGGTGTGCCTCGTTGAGGTCAATATAAACAGAGCTCCAGGCAGCAATAGCCCCTGAAGCTGTGCCTGACTCCATATTCTCTGCCCCGTCAGCAGTCTCGGGGCTGTGCTGGTGGGAGGGAGTGAGGGGCCACAGCTTTGTGGGTGGCCCGGTGTGAGTGGGGTTCTGCTGGCCTTTCTGCAGGAGTTGCCAGGCTGCCGCCTGTAAAGAAGAGGATGTGTCACCCATACCTTCCGCTGGAATTTCTCTCCGGACAGAGGTGAGGAAGGAAAGAAGCAGTGGGTGCCGGGACAGGAGGGGTATCTCAGGCAGGGCAATGGAAAGCTTCTGGAAGAGCGCCAGGGTCCAGGACCACGCTGGCTGGCCTGCAGGCACCAAGTTGGCCTGTGTGCTGTCGCTGGTGTGGCTCCACGGTCCTTCCTCTAGGCTTTCAAGCCCTTGTACATATTCAGGTGTTTTACCTGGAAAGGGTGGGAACAGTTCAGCAGCAGCTGGCCTGGGGCTCAGCTCACGTTTACTCACAGATGCCTCGGCACTGTCCCCCAGCTTTGCAATGAGGACGCTCCTTGCGTGGGGGTTGGGTTGCTGGCTGTATGGGAGATGGTTCCCCACCTCTGACCAATTTCAGAATTGTTTACCACTGGAGCAAGTGCCGTGATAGGGTTTTCCTCTGTATAACTCGTGGGTTCACTTTTTTTTTTCTTTTATGTTTCAAGTTAGATGTTATTCCTCTTTTATGTATTTATAGATATAAGCATGGAAATAATTCATTCCTATAAATACATCTGTGTGACGGGAAGAACTTTATTCTGTTTTATTTTTAAATTTTATTTTTTAAAATTTTGAAATTTTATTTATTTTTTTATACAGCACGTTATTATTAGTTATGTATTTTATGCATATACATGTATACAGGTCAATCCCAAACTCCCAACTCATCCCACCACCACCACCCCATGGCTTCCCACACTTGGTGTCCATACGTTTGTTCTCTACCTCTGTGTCTCTATTTCTTCCCTGCAAACCAGTTCATCTGTACCATTTTTAGGCTCCACATATATGCATTAATATACAATATTTGTTTTCCTCTTTCTGACTTACTTCATTCTGTATGACAGTCTCTCGATCCATCGATGTCTCTACAAATGACCCAGTTTCATTCCTTTTTATGGCCGAGTCATATTCCATTTTATATATGTACCACATCTTTATCCATTCATCTGTCTGTGGGCATTTAGGTTGCTTCCATTACCTGGCTATTGTAAATAGTGCTGCAACGAACATTGTGGTGAATGTGCCTTTTTGAAATACGGTTTTCTCTGGGTATATGCCCAGAAGTGGGATTGCTGGATCAGATGGTAATTCTATTTCTACTTTTTTAAAGGAAACTCCATACTGTTCTCCATAGTGACTGTATCAATTTACATTCCCACCAATAGTGGAAGAGGGCTCCTTTTGTCCACACCCTCCCCAGAATTGGTTGTTTGTAGATTTCCTGATGATGCCGATTTAACAGGTGTGAGGTGATACCTCATTGTAGTTTTGATTTGCATTTCTCTAATAATTAGTGCTGTTGAGCAGCTTTTCATGTGCGTCTTGGCCATCTCTGTGTCTCCTTTGAAGAAACGTCTCTTTAGCTCTTCTGCCCATTTTTTTTGGGTTGTTTGTTTTATTAATATTAAGCTGCATGAGCTGTTTATATATATTGGAGATTAAACCTCTGTCCATTGATTCGTCTGCAACGATTTTCGCCCATTCTGAGGGATGCCTTTTTCCATTCCCGTGTTTTTTAACAAAAAAGGAAAGAAAGGAAAAGAAGCAGAACACTAATGTGCGTAAAATATGCCTTTTGAAACGGTCGTTTTGAAATATGGACGTCCTTTGAATTTTTTGGTCGATATGTGACCCCAGGATTTGTTTTCAGGGCAGGTGTCATTTACAGGCCTGCAATGATTTTGAATATCAACTGACCATTAGCGTTGGGATTAAAGCTGCTGTTGTGTGAAACGGCCACAAGGTGGCAGCAGTTCACCCTTACCAAATCTGGTTACTAGGGCAAGAGAGCCTCAGTGGAAGTGGTGTTCTAGATTGGAGTTTAGAAGGGAATGTGCCAGGAGAAAGCCCCTCACGTTTGTCTCACTACTTCTTGTTCGTGTTTTTAATTTAATTTTTTTATTTTTTATTACAGCAAGTTTGATTACAATGTTTGGCTTGTTGTAGGTGTGGAAGATGTGGTTCTTTTACACATATACAGATGACTGTTCTTCTTGGGATCCTTTTCCCATGTACGTTATGACAGAATGTTGAGTAGTCCTCCCTTGGTATTCTGTAGGTCTTTGGTGATTATATATGTCACCTGTGTTTGTATATGTCTGTTAACCCCGATATCGTAATGAAACCAATCCTCACACCTTTCCATTGGTGAACCATAAGTTTGTTTAATGAATCTGTGATTGCCCTTCTCCGTGGAAATATCTGCCCTGGTATCCATTTTTAGGTAACACCTATAAGTGATATGATATGATATGTGTCTTTCACTTTCTGACTTACTACAAGTCACGTGATTACTTCTAGACTCATCTACGGTGCTGCAAATGGCATTGTGTCCTTTTTTCCCTTGGCTTCTCTTCTGCCTTAGCGGGGTCCATTTTCAAAAATGTGATTCCCTGAGGGTTGTGGATTAGCTGACCTGGGCAGCCTTACCCTGCCGGCCCGCCCTCCCCAGGTGTGCCTCGTTGAGGTCAATATAAACAGAGCTCCAGGCAGCAATAGCCCCTGAAGCTGTGCCTGACTCCATATTCTCTGCCCCGTCAGCAGTCTCGGGGCTGTGCTGGTGGGAGGGAGTGAGGGGCCACAGCTTTGTGGGTGGCCCGGTGTGAGTGGGGTTCTGCTGGCCTTTCTGCAGGAGTTGCCAGGCTGCCGCCTGTAAAGAAGAGGATGTGTCACCCATACCTTCCGCTGGAATTTCTCTCCGGACAGAGGTGAGGAAGGAAAAAAGCAGTGGGGGCCGGGACAGGAGGGGTATCTCAGGCAGGGCAATGGAAAGCTTCTGGAAGAGCGCCAGGGTCCAGGACCACGCTGGCTGGCCTGCAGGCACCAAGATGGCCTGCGTGCTGTCGCTGGTGTGGCTCCACGGTCCTTCCTCTAGGCTTTCAAGCCCTTGTACATATTCAGGTGTTTTACCTGGAAAGGGTGGGAACAGTTCAGCAGCAGCTGGCCTGGGGCTCAGCTCACGTTTACTCACAGATGCCTCGGCACGGTCCCCCAGCTTTGCAATGAGGACGCTCCTTGCGTGGGGGTTGGGTTGCTGGCTGTATGGGAGATGGTTCCCCACCTCTGACCAATTTCAGAATTGTTTACCACTGGAGCAAGTGCCGTGATAGGGTTTTCCTCTGTATAACTCGTGGGTTCACTTTTTTTTTTCTTTTATGTTTCAAGTTAGATGTTATTCCTCTTTTATGTATTTATAGATATAAGCATGGAAATAATTCATTCCTATAAATACATCTGTGTGACGGGAAGAACTTTTTTCTGTTTTATTTTTAAATTTTATTTTTTAAAATTTTGAAATTTTATTTATTTTTTTATACAGCACGTTATTATTAGTTATGTATTTTATGCATATACATGTATACAGGTCAATCCCAAACTCCCAACTCATCCCACCACCACCACCCCATGGCTTCCCACACTTGGTGTCCATACGTTTGTTCTCTACCTCTGTGTCTCTATTTCTTCCCTGCAAACCAGTTCATCTGTACCATTTTTAGGCTCCACATATATGCATTAATATACAATATTTGTTTTCCTCTTTCTGACTTACTTCATTCTGTATGACAGTCTCTCGATCCATCGATGTCTCTACAAATGACCCAGTTTCATTCCTTTTTATGGCCGAGTAATATTCCATTTTATATATGTACCACATCTTTATCCATTCATCTGTCTGTGGGCATTTAGGTTGCTTCCATTACCTGGCTATTGTAAATAGTGCTGCAACGAACATTGTGGTGAATGTGCCTTTTTGAAATACGGTTTTCTCTGGGTATATGCCCAGAAGTGGGATTGCTGGATCAGATGGTAATTCTATTTCTAGTTTTTTTAAGGAAACTCCATACTGTTCTCCATAGTGACTGTATCCATTTACATTCCCACCAATAGTGGAAGAGGGCTCCTTTTGTCCACACCCTCCCCAGAATTGGTTGTTTGTAGATTTCCTGATGATGCCGATTCTAACAGGTGTGAGGTGATACCTCATTGTAGTTTTGATTTGCATTTCTCTAATAATTAGTGCTGTTGAGCAGCTTTTCATGTGCGTCTTGGCCATCTCTGTGTCTCCTTTGAAGAAACGTCTCTTTAGATCTTCTGCCCATTTTTTTGGGGTTGTTTGTTTTATTAATATTAAGCTGCATGAGCTGTTTATATATATTGGAGATTAAACCTCTGTCCATTGATTCGTCTGCAACGATTTTCGCCCATTCTGAGGGATGCCTTTTTCCATTCCCGTGTTTTTTAACAAAAAAGGAAAGAAAGGAAAAGAAGCAGAACACTAATGTGCGTAAAATATGTCTTTTGAAACGGTCGTTTTGAAATATGGACGTCCTTTGAATTTTTTGGTCGATATGTGACCCCAGGATTTGTTTTCAGGGCAGGTGTCATTTACAGGCCTGCAATGATTTTGAATATCAACTGACCATTAGCGTTGGGATTAAAGCTGCTGTTGTGTGAAACGGCCACAAGGTGGCAGCAGTTCACCCTTACCAAATCTGGTTACTAGGGCAAGAGAGCCTCAGTGGAAGTGGTGTTCTAGATTGGAGTTTAGAAGGGAATGTGCCAGGAGAAAGCCCCTCACGTTTGTCTCACTACTTCTTGTTCGTGTTTTTAATTTATTTTTTTTATTTTTTATTACAGCAAGTTTGATTACAATGTTTGGCTTGTTGTAGGTGTGGAAGATGTGGTTCTTTTACACATATACAGATGACTGTTCTTCTTGGGATCCTTTTCCCATGTACGTTATGACAGAATGTTGAGTAGTCCTCCCTTGGTATTCTGTAGGTCTTTGGTGATTATATATGTCACCTGTGTTTGTATATGTCTGTTAACCCCGATATCGTAATGAAACCAATCCTCACACCTTTCCATTGGTGAACCATAAGTTTGTTTAATGAATCTGTGATTGCCCTTCTCCGTGGAAATATCTGCCCTGGTATCCATTTTTAGGTAACACCTATAAGTGATATGATATGATATGTGTCTTTCACTTTCTGACTTACTACAAGTCACGTGATTACTTCTAGACTCATCTACGGTGCTGCAAATGGCATTGTGTCCTTTTTTCCCTTGGCTTCTCTTCTGCCTTAGCGGGGTCCATTTTCAACAATGTGATTCCCTGAGGGTTGTGGATTAGCTGACCTGGGCAGCCTTACCCTGCCGGCCCGCCCTCCCCAGGTGTGCCTCGTTGAGGTCAATATAAACAGAGCTCCAGGCAGCAATAGCCCCTGAAGCTGTGCCTGACTCCATATTCTCTGCCCCGTCAGCAGTCTCGGGGCTGTGCTGGTGGGAGGGAGTGAGGGGCCACAGCTTTGTGGGTGGCCCGGTGTGAGTGGGGTTCTGCTGGCCTTTCTGCAGGAGTTGCCAGGCTGCCGCCTGTAAAGAAGAGGATGTGTCACCCATACCTTCCGCTGGAATTTCTCTCCGGACAGAGGTGAGGAAGGAAAAAAGCAGTGGGGGCCGGGACAGGAGGGGTATCTCAGGCAGGGCAATGGAAAGCTTCTGGAAGAGCGCCAGGGTCCAGGACCACGCTGGCTGGCCTGCAGGCACCAAGTTGGCCTGCGTGCTGTCGCTGGTGTGGCTCCACGGTCCTTCCTCTAGGCTTTCAAGCCCTTGTACATATTCAGGTGTTTTACCTGGAAAGGGTGGGAACAGTTCAGCAGCAGCTGGCCTGGGGCTCAGCTCACGTTTACTCACAGATGCCTCGGCACGGTCCCCCAGCTTTGCAATGAGGACGCTCCTTGTGTGGGGGTTGGGTTGCTGGCTGTATGGGAGATGGTTCCCCACCTCTGACCAATTTCAGAATTGTTTACCACTGGAGCAAGTGCCGTGATAGGGTTTTCCTCTGTATAACTCGTGGGTTCACTTTTTTTTTCTTTTATGTTTCAAGTTAGATGTTATTCCTCTTTTATGTATTTATAGATATAAGCATGGAAATAATTCATTCCTATAAATACATCTGTGTGACGGGAAGAACTTTTTTCTGTTTTATTTTTAAATTTTATTTTTTAAAATTTTGAAATTTTATTTATTTTTTTATACAGCACGTTATTATTAGTTATGTATTTTATGCATATACATGTATACAGGTCAATCCCAAACTCCCAACTCATCCCACCACCACCACCCCATGGCTTCCCACACTTGGTGTCCATACGTTTGTTCTCTACCTCTGTGTCTCTATTTCTTCCCTGCAAACCAGTTCATCTGTACCATTTTTAGGCTCCACATATATGCATTAATATACAATATTTGTTTTCCTCTTTCTGACTTACTTCATTCTGTATGACAGTCTCTCGATCCATCGATGTCTCTACAAATGACCCAGTTTCATTCCTTTTTATGGCCGAGTCATATTCCATTTTATATATGTACCACATCTTTATCCATTCATCTGTCTGTGGGCATTTAGGTTGCTTCCATTACCTGGCTATTGTAAATAGTGCTGCAACGAACATTGTGGTGAATGTGCCTTTTTGAAATACGGTTTTCTCTGGGTATATGCCCAGAAGTGGGATTGCTGGATCAGATGGTAATTCTATTTCTAGTTTTTTTAAGGAAACTCCATACTGTTCTCCATAGTGACTGTATCCATTTACATTCCCACCAATAGTGGAAGAGGGCTCCTTTTGTCCACACCCTCCCCAGAATTGGTTGTTTGTAGATTTCCTGATGATGCCGATTCTAACAGGTGTGAGGTGATACCTCATTGTAGTTTTGATTTGCATTTCTCTAATAATTAGTGCTGTTGAGCAGCTTTTCATGTGCGTCTTGGCCATCTCTGTGTCTCCTTTGAAGAAACGTCTCTTTAGATCTTCTGCCCATTTTTTTGGGGTTGTTTGTTTTATTAATATTAAGCTGCATGAGCTGTTTATATATATTGGAGATTAAACCTCTGTCCATTGATTCGTCTGCAACGATTTTCGCCCATTCTGAGGGATGCCTTTTTCCATTCCCGTGTTTTTTAACAAAAAAGGAAAGAAAGGAAAAGAAGCAGAACACTAATGTGCGTAAAATATGTCTTTTGAAACGGTCGTTTTGAAATATGGACGTCCTTTGAATTTTTTGGTCGATATGTGACCCCAGGATTTGTTTTCAGGGCAGGTGTCATTTACAGGCCTGCAATGATTTTGAATATCAACTGACCATTAGCGTTGGGATTAAAGCTGCTGTTGTGTGAAACGGCCACAAGGTGGCAGCAGTTCACCCTTACCAAATCTGGTTACTAGGGCAAGAGAGCCTCAGTGGAAGTGGTGTTCTAGATTGGAGTTTAGAAGGGAATGTGCCAGGAGAAAGCCCCTCACGTTTGTCTCACTACTTCTTGTTCGTGTTTTTAATTTATTTTTTTTATTTTTTATTACAGCAAGTTTGATTACAATGTTTGGCTTGTTGTAGGTGTGGAAGATGTGGTTCTTTTACACATATACAGATGACTGTTCTTCTTGGGATCCTTTTCCCATGTACGTTATGACAGAATGTTGAGTAGTCCTCCCTTGGTATTCTGTAGGTCTTTGGTGATTATATATGTCACCTGTGTTTGTATATGTCTGTTAACCCCGATATCGTAATGAAACCAATCCTCACACCTTTCCATTGGTGAACCATAAGTTTGTTTAATGAATCTGTGATTGCCCTTCTCCGTGGAAATATCTGCCCTGGTATCCATTTTTAGGTAACACCTATAAGTGATATGATATGATATGTGTCTTTCACTTTCTGACTTACTACAAGTCACGTGATTACTTCTAGACTCATCTACGGTGCTGCAAATGGCATTGTGTCCTTTTTTCCCTTGGCTTCTCTTCTGCCTTAGCGGGGTCCATTTTCAACAATGTGATTCCCTGAGGGTTGTGGATTAGCTGACCTGGGCAGCCTTACCCTGCCGGCCCGCCCTCCCCAGGTGTGCCTCGTTGAGGTCAATATAAACAGAGCTCCAGGCAGCAATAGCCCCTGAAGCTGTGCCTGACTCCATATTCTCTGCCCCGTCAGCAGTCTCGGGGCTGTGCTGGTGGGAGGGAGTGAGGGGCCACAGCTTTGTGGGTGGCCCGGTGTGAGTGGGGTTCTGCTGGCCTTTCTGCAGGAGTTGCCAGGCTGCCGCCTGTAAAGAAGAGGATGTGTCACCCATACCTTCCGCTGGAATTTCTCTCCGGACAGAGGTGAGGAAGGAAAAAAGCAGTGGGGGCCGGGACAGGAGGGGTATCTCAGGCAGGGCAATGGAAAGCTTCTGGAAGAGCGCCAGGGTCCAGGACCACGCTGGCTGGCCTGCAGGCACCAAGTTGGCCTGCGTGCTGTCGCTGGTGTGGCTCCACGGTCCTTCCTCTAGGCTTTCAAGCCCTTGTACATATTCAGGTGTTTTACCTGGAAAGGGTGGGAACAGTTCAGCAGCAGCTGGCCTGGGGCTCAGCTCACGTTTACTCACAGATGCCTCGGCACGGTCCCCCAGCTTTGCAATGAGGACGCTCCTTGTGTGGGGGTTGGGTTGCTGGCTGTATGGGAGATGGTTCCCCACCTCTGACCAATTTCAGAATTGTTTACCACTGGAGCAAGTGCCGTGATAGGGTTTTCCTCTGTATAACTCGTGGGTTCACTTTTTTTTTCTTTTATGTTTCAAGTTAGATGTTATTCCTCTTTTATGTATTTATAGATATAAGCATGGAAATAATTCATTCCTATAAATACATCTGTGTGACGGGAAGAACTTTTTTCTGTTTTATTTTTAAATTTTATTTTTTAAAATTTTGAAATTTTATTTATTTTTTTATACAGCACGTTATTATTAGTTATGTATTTTATGCATATACATGTATACAGGTCAATCCCAAACTCCCAACTCATCCCACCACCACCACCCCATGGCTTCCCACACTTGGTGTCCATACGTTTGTTCTCTACCTCTGTGTCTCTATTTCTTCCCTGCAAACCAGTTCATCTGTACCATTTTTAGGCTCCACATATATGCATTAATATACAATATTTGTTTTCCTCTTTCTGACTTACTTCATTCTGTATGACAGTCTCTCGATCCATCGATGTCTCTACAAATGACCCAGTTTCATTCCTTTTTATGGCCGAGTCATATTCCATTTTATATATGTACCACATCTTTATCCATTCATCTGTCTGTGGGCATTTAGGTTGCTTCCATTACCTGGCTATTGTAAATAGTGCTGCAACGAACATTGTGGTGAATGTGCCTTTTTGAAATACGGTTTTCTCTGGGTATATGCCCAGAAGTGGGATTGCTGGATCAGATGGTAATTCTATTTCTACTTTTTTAAAGGAAACTCCATACTGTTCTCCATAGTGACTGTATCAATTTACATTCCCACCAATAGTGGAAGAGGGCTCCTTTTGTCCACACCCTCCCCAGAATTGGTTGTTTGTAGATTTCCTGATGATGCCGATTTAACAGGTGTGAGGTGATACCTCATTGTAGTTTTGATTTGCATTTCTCTAATAATTAGTGCTGTTGAGCAGCTTTTCATGTGCGTCTTGGCCATCTCTGTGTCTCCTTTGAAGAAACGTCTCTTTAGCTCTTCTGCCCATTTTTTTTGGGTTGTTTGTTTTATTAATATTAAGCTGCATGAGCTGTTTATATATATTGGAGATTAAACCTCTGTCCATTGATTCGTCTGCAACGATTTTCGCCCATTCTGAGGGATGCCTTTTTCCATTCCCGTGTTTTTTAACAAAAAAGGAAAGAAAGGAAAAGAAGCAGAACACTAATGTGCGTAAAATATGCCTTTTGAAACGGTCGTTTTGAAATATGGACGTCCTTTGAATTTTTTGGTCGATATGTGACCCCAGGATTTGTTTTCAGGGCAGGTGTCATTTACAGGCCTGCAATGATTTTGAATATCAACTGACCATTAGCGTTGGGATTAAAGCTGCTGTTGTGTGAAACGGCCACAAGGTGGCAGCAGTTCACCCTTACCAAATCTGGTTACTAGGGCAAGAGAGCCTCAGTGGAAGTGGTGTTCTAGATTGGAGTTTAGAAGGGAATGTGCCAGGAGAAAGCCCCTCACGTTTGTCTCACTACTTCTTGTTCGTGTTTTTAATTTAATTTTTTTATTTTTTATTACAGCAAGTTTGATTACAATGTTTGGCTTGTTGTAGGTGTGGAAGATGTGGTTCTTTTACACATATACAGATGACTGTTCTTCTTGGGATCCTTTTCCCATGTACGTTATGACAGAATGTTGAGTAGTCCTCTCTTGGTATTCTGTAGGTCTTTGGTGATTATATATGTCACCTGTGTTTGTATATGTCTGTTAACCCCGATATCGTAATGAAACCAATCCTCACACCTTTCCATTGGTGAACCATAAGTTTGTTTAATGAATCTGTGATTGCCCTTCTCCGTGGAAATATCTGCCCTGGTATCCATTTTTAGGTAACACCTATAAGTGATATGATATGATATGTGTCTTTCACTTTCTGACTTACTACAAGTCACGTGATTACTTCTAGACTCATCTACGGTGCTGCAAATGGCATTGTGTCCTTTTTTCCCTTGGCTTCTCTTCTGCCTTAGCGGGGTCCATTTTCAACAATGTGATTCCCTGAGGGTTGTGGATTAGCTGACCTGGGCAGCCTTACCCTGCCGGCCCGCCCTCCCCAGGTGTGCCTCGTTGAGGTCAATATAAACAGAGCTCCAGGCAGCAATAGCCCCTGAAGCTGTGCCTGACTCCATATTCTCTGCCCCGTCAGCAGTCTCGGGGCTGTGCTGGTGGGAGGGAGTGAGGGGCCACAGCTTTGTGGGTGGCCCGGTGTGAGTGGGGTTCTGCTGGCCTTTCTGCAGGAGTTGCCAGGCTGCCGCCTGTAAAGAAGAGGATGTGTCACCCATACCTTCCGCTGGAATTTCTCTCCGGACAGAGGTGAGGAAGGAAAGAAGCAGTGGGTGCCGGGACAGGAGGGGTATCTCAGGCAGGGCAATGGAAAGCTTCTGGAAGAGCGCCAGGGTCCAGGACCACGCTGGCTGGCCTGCAGGCACCAAGTTGGCCTGTGTGCTGTCGCTGGTGTGGCTCCACGGTCCTTCCTCTAGGCTTTCAAGCCCTTGTACATATTCAGGTGTTTTACCTGGAAAGGGTGGGAACAGTTCAGCAGCAGCTGGCCTGGGGCTCAGCTCACGTTTACTCACAGATGCCTCGGCACGGTCCCCCAGCTTTGCAATGAGGACGCTCCTTGCGTGGGGGTTGGGTTGCTGGCTGTATGGGAGATGGTTCCCCACCTCTGACCAATTTCAGAATTGTTTACCACTGGAGCAAGTGCCGTGATAGGGATTTCCTCTGTATAACTCGTGGGTTCACTTTTTTTTTCTTTTATGTTTCAAGTTAGATGTTATTCCTCTTTTATGTATTTATAGATATAAGCATGGAAATAATTCATTCCTATATATACATCTGTGTGACGGGAAGAACTTTTTTCTGTTTTATTTTTAAATTTTATTTTTTTAAATTTTGAAATTTTATTTATTTTTTATACAGCATGTTATTATTAGTAATGTATTTTATGCATATACATGTATACAGGTCAATCCCAAACTCCCAACTCATCCCACCACCACCACCCCATGGCTTCCCACACTTGGTGTCCATACGTTTGTTCTCTACCTCTGTGTCTCTATTTCTTCCGTGCAAACCAGTTCATCTGTACCATTTTTTAGGTTCCACATATATGCATTAATATACAATATTTGTTTTCCTCTTTCTGACTTACTTCATTCTGTATGACAGTCTCTCAATCCATCGATGTCTCTACAAATGACCCAGTTTCATTCCTTTTTATGGCCGAGTAATATTCCATTTTATATATGTACCACATCTTTATCCATCCATCTGTCTGTGGGCATTTAGGTTGCTTCCATTACCTGGCTATTGTAAATAGTGCTGCAACGAACATTGTGGTGAATATGCCCTTTTGAAATACGGTTTTCTCTGGGTATATGACCAGAAGTGGGATTGCTGGATCAGATGGTAATTCTATTTCTAGTTTTTTTAAGGAAACTCCATACTGTTCTCCATAGTGACTGTATCAATTTACATTCCCACCAATAGTGGAAGAGGGCTCCTTTTGTCCACACCCTCCCCAGAATTGGTTGTTTGTAGATTTTCTGATGATGCCGATTCTAACAGGTGTGAGGTGATACCTCATTGTAGTTTTGATTTGCATTTCTCTAATAATTAGTGCTGTTGAGCAGCTTTTCATGTGCGTCTTGGCCATCTCTGTGTCTCCTTTGAAGAAACGTCTCTTTAGATCTTCTGCCCATTTTTTTTGGGTTGTTTGTTTTATTAATATTAAGCTGCATGAGCTGTTTATATATATTGGAGATTAAACCTCTGTCCATTGATTCGTCTGCAACGATTTTCGCCCATTCTGAGGGATGCCTTTTTCCATTCCCGTGTTTTTTAACAAAAAAGGAAAGAAAGGAAAAGAAGCAGAACACTAATGTGCGTAAAATATGCCTTTTGAAACGGTCGTTTTGAAATATGGACGTCCTTTGAATTTTTTGGTCGATATGTGACCCCAGGATTTGTTTTCAGGGCAGGTGTCATTTACAGGCCTGCAATGATTTTGAATATCAACTGACCATTAGCGTTGGGATTAAAGCTGCTGTTGTGTGAAACGGCCACAAGGTGGCAGCAGTTCACCCTTACCAAATCTGGTTACTAGGGCAAGAGAGCCTCAGTGGAAGTGGTGTTCTAGATTGGAGTTTAGAAGGGAATGTGCCAGGAGAAAGCCCCTCACGTTTGTCTCACTACTTCTTGTTCGTGTTTTTAATTTAATTTTTTTATTTTTTATTACAGCAAGTTTGATTACAATGTTTGGCTTGTTGTAGGTGTGGAAGATGTGGTTCTTTTACACATATACAGATGACTGTTCTTCTTGGGATCCTTTTCCCATGTACGTTATGACAGAATGTTGAGTAGTCCTCCCTTGGTATTCTGTAGGTCTTTGGTGATTATATATGTCACCTGTGTTTGTATATGTCTGTTAACCCCGATATCGTAATGAAACCAATCCTCACACCTTTCCATTGGTGAACCATAAGTTTGTTTAATGAATCTGTGATTGCCCTTCTCCGTGGAAATATCTGCCCTGGTATCCATTTTTAGGTAACACCTATAAGTGATATGATATGATATGTGTCTTTCACTTTCTGACTTACTACAAGTCACGTGATTACTTCTAGACTCATCTACGGTGCTGCAAATGGCATTGTGTCCTTTTTTCCCTTGGCTTCTCTTCTGCCTTAGCGGGGTCCATTTTCAACAATGTGATTCCCTGAGGGTTGTGGATTAGCTGACCTGGGCAGCCTTACCCTGCCGGCCCGCCCTCCCCAGGTGTGCCTCGTTGAGGTCAATATAAACAGAGCTCCAGGCAGCAATAGCCCCTGAAGCTGTGCCTGACTCCATATTCTCTGCCCCGTCAGCAGTCTCGGGGCTGTGCTGGTGGGAGGGAGTGAGGGGCCACAGCTTTGTGGGTGGCCCGGTGTGAGTGGGGTTCTGCTGGCCTTTCTGCAGGAGTTGCCAGGCTGCCGCCTGTAAAGAAGAGGATGTGTCACCCATACCTTCCGCTGGAATTTCTCTCCGGACAGAGGTGAGGAAGGAAAAAAGCAGTGGGGGCCGGGACAGGAGGGGTATCTCAGGCAGGGCAATGGAAAGCTTCTGGAAGAGCGCCAGGGTCCAGGACCACGCTGGCTGGCCTGCAGGCACCAAGTTGGCCTGCGTGCTGTCGCTGGTGTGGCTCCACGGTCCTTCCTCTAGGCTTTCAAGCCCTTGTACATATTCAGGTGTTTTACCTGGAAAGGGTGGGAACAGTTCAGCAGCAGCTGGCCTGGGGCTCAGCTCACGTTTACTCACAGATGCCTCGGCACTGTCCCCCAGCTTTGCAATGAGGACGCTCCTTGCGTGGGGGTTGGGTTGCTGGCTGTATGGGAGATGGTTCCCCACCTCTGACCAATTTCAGAATTGTTTACCACTGGAGCAAGTGCCGTGATAGGGTTTTCCTCTGTATAACTCGTGGGTTCACTTTTTTTTTTCTTTTATGTTTCAAGTTAGATGTTATTCCTCTTTTATGTATTTATAGATATAAGCATGGAAATAATTCATTCCTATAAATACATCTGTGTGACGGGAAGAACTTTTTTCTGTTTTATTTTTAAATTTTATTTTTTAAAATTTTGAAATTTTATTTATTTTTTTATACAGCACGTTATTATTAGTTATGTATTTTATGCATATACATGTATACAGGTCAATCCCAAACTCCCAACTCATCCCACCACCACCACCCCATGGCTTCCCACACTTGGTGTCCATACGTTTGTTCTCTACCTCTGTGTCTCTATTTCTTCCCTGCAAACCAGTTCATCTGTACCATTTTTAGGCTCCACATATATGCATTAATATACAATATTTGTTTTCCTCTTTCTGACTTACTTCATTCTGTATGACAGTCTCTCGATCCATCGATGTCTCTACAAATGACCCAGTTTCATTCCTTTTTATGGCCGAGTCATATTCCATTTTATATATGTACCACATCTTTATCCATTCATCTGTCTGTGGGCATTTAGGTTGCTTCCATTACCTGGCTATTGTAAATAGTGCTGCAACGAACATTGTGGTGAATGTGCCTTTTTGAAATACGGTTTTCTCTGGGTATATGCCCAGAAGTGGGATTGCTGGATCAGATGGTAATTCTATTTCTAGTTTTTTTAAGGAAACTCCATACTGTTCTACATAGTGACTGTATCCATTTACATTCCCACCAATAGTGGAAGAGGGCTCCTTTTGTCCACACCCTCCCCAGAATTGGTTGTTTGTAGATTTCCTGATGATGCCGATTCTAACAGGTGTGAGGTGATACCTCATTGTAGTTTTGATTTGCATTTCTCTAATAATTAGTGCTGTTGAGCAGCTTTTCATGTGCGTCTTGGCCATCTCTGTGTCTCCTTTGAAGAAACGTCTCTTTAGATCTTCTGCCCATTTTTTTGGGGTTGTTTGTTTTATTAATATTAAGCTGCATGAGCTGTTTATATATATTGGAGATTAAACCTCTGTCCATTGATTCGTCTGCAACGATTTTCGCCCATTCTGAGGGATGCCTTTTTCCATTCCCGTGTTTTTTAACAAAAAAGGAAAGAAAGGAAAAGAAGCAGAACACTAATGTGCGTAAAATATGCCTTTTGAAACGGTCGTTTTGAAATATGGACGTCCTTTGAATTTTTTGGTCGATATGTGACCCCAGGATTTGTTTTCAGGGCAGGTGTCATTTACAGGCCTGCAATGATTTTGAATATCAACTGACCATTAGCGTTGGGATTAAAGCTGCTGTTGTGTGAAACGGCCACAAGGTGGCAGCAGTTCACCCTTACCAAATCTGGTTACTAGGGCAAGAGAGCCTCAGTGGAAGTGGTGTTCTAGATTGGAGTTTAGAAGGGAATGTGCCAGGAGAAAGCCCCTCACGTTTGTCTCACTACTTCTTGTTCGTGTTTTTAATTTATTTTTTTTATTTTTTATTACAGCAAGTTTGATTACAATGTTTGGCTTGTTGTAGGTGTGGAAGATGTGGTTCTTTTACACATATACAGATGACTGTTCTTCTTGGGATCCTTTTCCCATGTACGTTATGACAGAATGTTGAGTAGTCCTCCCTTGGTATTCTGTAGGTCTTTGGTGATTATATATGTCACCTGTGTTTGTATATGTCTGTTAACCCCGATATCGTAATGAAACCAATCCTCACACCTTTCCATTGGTGAACCATAAGTTTGTTTAATGAATCTGTGATTGCCCTTCTCCGTGGAAATATCTGCCCTGGTATCCATTTTTAGGTAACACCTATAAGTGATATGATATGATATGTGTCTTTCACTTTCTGACTTACTACAAGTCACGTGATTACTTCTAGACTCATCTACGGTGCTGCAAATGGCATTGTGTCCTTTTTTCCCTTGGCTTCTCTTCTGCCTTAGCGGGGTCCATTTTCAACAATGTGATTCCCTGAGGGTTGTGGATTAGCTGACCTGGGCAGCCTTACCCTGCCGGCCCGCCCTCCCCAGGTGTGCCTCGTTGAGGTCAATATAAACAGAGCTCCAGGCAGCAATAGCCCCTGAAGCTGTGCCTGACTCCATATTCTCTGCCCCGTCAGCAGTCTCGGGGCTGTGCTGGTGGGAGGGAGTGAGGGGCCACAGCTTTGTGGGTGGCCCGGTGTGAGTGGGGTTCTGCTGGCCTTTCTGCAGGAGTTGCCAGGCTGCCGCCTGTAAAGAAGAGGATGTGTCACCCATACCTTCCGCTGGAATTTCTCTCCGGACAGAGGTGAGGAAGGAAAGAAGCAGTGGGTGCCGGGACAGGAGGGGTATCTCAGGCAGGGCAATGGAAAGCTTCTGGAAGAGCGCCAGGGTCCAGGACCACGCTGGCTGGCCTGCAGGCACCAAGTTGGCCTGTGTGCTGTCGCTGGTGTGGCTCCATGGTCCTTCCTCTAGGCTTTCAAGCCCTTGTACATATTCAGGTGTTTTACCTGGAAAGGGTGGGAACAGTTCAGCAGCAGCTGGCCTGGGGCTCAGCTCACGTTTACTCACAGATGCCTCGGCACGGTCCCCCAGCTTTGCAATGAGGACGCTCCTTGCGTGGGGGTTGGGTTGCTGGCTGTATGGGAGATGGTTCCCCACCTCTGACCAATTTCAGAATTGTTTACCACTGGAGCAAGTGCCGTGATAGGGATTTCCTCTGTATAACTCGTGGGTTCACTTTTTTTTTCTTTTATGTTTCAAGTTAGATGTTATTCCTCTTTTATGTATTTATAGATATAAGCATGGAAATAATTCATTCCTATATATACATCTGTGTGACGGGAAGAACTTTTTTCTGTTTTATTTTTAAAATTTATTTTTTTAAATTTTGAAATTTTATTTATTTTTTATACAGCATGTTATTATTAGTTATGTATTTTATGCATATACATGTATACAGGTCAATCCCAAACTCCCAACTCATCCCACCACCACCACCCCATGGCTTCCCACACTTGGTGTCCATACGTTTGTTCTCTACCTCTGTGTCTCTATTTCTTCCGTGCAAACCAGTTCATCTGTACCATTTTTTAGGTTCCACATATATGCATTAATATACAATATTTGTTTTCCTCTTTCTGACTTACTTCATTCTGTATGACAGTCTCTCAATCCATCGATGTCTCTACAAATGACCCAGTTTCATTCCTTTTTATGGCCGAGTAATATTCCATTTTATATATGTACCACTTCTTTATCCATCCATCTGTCTGTGGGCATTTAGGTTGCTTCCATTACCTGGCTATTGTAAATAGTGCTGCAACGAACATTGTGGTGAATATGCCCTTTTGAAATACGGTTTTCTCTGGGTATATGACCAGAAGTGGGATTGCTGGATCAGATGGTAATTCTATTTCTAGTTTTTTTAAGGAAACTCCATACTGTTCTCCATAGTGACTGTATCAATTTACATTCCCACCAATAGTGGAAGAGGGCTCCTTTTGTCCACACCCTCCCCAGAATTGGTTGTTTGTAGATTTTCTGATGATGCCGATTCTAACAGGTGTGAGGTGATACCTCATTGTAGTTTTGATTTGCATTTCTCTAATAATTAGTGCTGTTGAGCAGCTTTTCATGTGCGTCTTGGCCATCTCTGTGTCTCTGAAGAAACGTCTCTTTAGATCTTCTGCCCATTTTTTTGGGGTTGTTTGTTTTTTTAATATTAAGCTGCATGAGCTGTTTATATATATTGGAGATTAAACCTCTGTCCATTGATTCGTCTGCAACGATTTTCGCCCATTCTGAGGGATGCCTTTTTCCATTCTCATGTTTTTTAACAAAAAAGGAAAGAAAGGAAAAGAAGCAGAACACTAATGTGCGTAAAATATGCCTTTTGAAACGGTCGTTTTGAAATATGGACGTCCTTTGAATTTTTGGTCGATATGTGACCCCAGGATTTGTTTTCAGGGCAGGTGTCATTTACAGGCCTGCAATGATTTTGAATATCAACTGACCATTAGCGTTGGGATTAAAGCTGCTGTTGTGTGAAACGGCCACAAGGTGGCAGCAGTTCACCCTTACCAAATCTGGTTACTAGGGCAAGAGAGCCTCAGGGGAAGTGGTGTTCTACATTGGAGTTTAGAATGGAATGTACCAGGAGAAAGCCCCTCACGTTTGTCTCACTACTTCTTGTTCGTGTTTTTAATTTAAGTTTTTATTTTTTATTACAGCAAGTTTGATTACAATGTTTGGCTTGTTGTAGGTGTGGAAGATGTGGTTCTTTTACACATATACAGATGACTGTTCTTCTTGGGATCCTTTTCCCATGTACGTTATGACAGAATGTTGAGTAGTCCTCTCTTGGTATTCTGTAGGTCTTTGGTGATTATATATGTCACCTGTGTTTGTATATGTCTGTTAACCCCGATATCATAATGAAACCAATCCTCACACCTTTCCATTGGTGAACCATAAGTTTGTTTAATGAATCTGTGATTGCCCTTCTCCGTGGAAATATCTGCCCTGGTATCCATTTTTAGGTAACACCTATAAGTGATATGATATGATATGTGTCTTTCACTTTCTGACTTACTACAAGTCACGTGATTACTTCTAGACTCATCTACGGTGCTGCAAATGGCATTGTGTCCTTTTTTCCCTTGGCTTCTCTTCTGCCTTAGCGGGGTCCATTTTCAACAATGTGATTCCCTGAGGGTTGTGGATTAGCTGACCTGGGCAGCCTTACCCTGCCGGCCCGCCCTCCCCAGGTGTGCCTCGTTGAGGTCAATATAAACAGAGCTCCAGGCAGCAATAGCCCCTGAAGCTGTGCCTGACTCCATATTCTCTGCCCCGTCAGCAGTCTCGGGGCTGTGCTGGTGGGAGGGAGTGAGGGGCCACAGCTTTGTGGGTGGCCCGGTGTGAGTGGGGTTCTGCTGGCCTTTCTGCAGGAGTTGCCAGGCTGCCGCCTGTAAAGAAGAGGATGTGTCACCCATACCTTCCGCTGGAATTTCTCTCCGGACAGAGGTGAGGAAGGAAAAAAGCAGTGGGGGCCGGGACAGGAGGGCTATCTCAGGCAGGGCAATGGAAAGCTTCTGGAAGAGCGCCAGGGTCCAGGACCACGCTGGCTGGCCTGCAGGCACCAAGTTGGCCTGCGTGCTGTCGCTGGTGTGGCTCCACGGTCCTTCCTCTAGGCTTTCAAGCCCTTGTACATATTCAGGTGTTTTACCTGGAAAGGGTGGGAACAGTTCAGCAGCAGCTGGCCTGGGGCTCAGCTCACGTTTACTCACAGATGCCTCGGCACGGTCCCCCAGCTTTGCAATGAGGACGCTCCTTGCGTGGGGGTTGGGTTGCTGGCTGTATGGGAGATGGTTCCCCACCTCTGACCAATTTCAGAATTGTTTACCACTGGAGCAAGTGCCGTGATAGGGATTTCCTCTGTATAACTCGTGGGTTCACTTTTTTTTTCTTTTATGTTTCAAGTTAGATGTTATTCCTCTTTTATGTATTTATAGATATAAGCATGGAAATAATTCATTCCTATAAATACATCTGTGTGACGGGAAGAACTTTTTTCTGTTTTATTTTTAAATTTTATTTTTTAAAATTTTGAAATTTTATTTATTTTTTTATACAGCACGTTATTATTAGTTATGTATTTTATGCATATACATGTATACAGGTCAATCCCAAACTCCCAACTCATCCCACCACCACCACCCCATGGCTTCCCACACTTGGTGTCCATACGTTTGTTCTCTACCTCTGTGTCTCTATTTCTTCCCTGCAAACCAGTTCAACTGTACCATTTTTAGGCTCCACATATATGCATTAATATACAATATTTGTTTTCCTCTTTCTGACTTACTTCATTCTGTATGACAGTCTCTCGATCCAACGATGTCTCTACAAATGACCCAGTTTCATTCCTTTTTATGGCCGAGTAATATTCCATTTTATATATGTACCACATCTTTATCCATTCATCTGTCTGTGGGCATTTAGGTTGCTTCCATTACCTGGCTATTGTAAATTGTGCTGCAACGAACATTGTGGTGAATGTGCCTTTTTGAAATACGGTTTTCTCTGGGTATATGCCCAGAAGTGGGATTGCTGGATCAGATGGTAATTCTATTTCTAGTTTTTTTAAGGAAACTCCATACTGTTCTCCATAGTGACTGTATCAATTTACATTCCCACCAATAGTGGAAGAGGGCTCCTTTTGTCCACACCCTCCCCAGAATTGGTTGTTTGTAGACTTTCTGATGATGCCGATTCTAACAGGTGTGAGGTGATACCTCATTGTAGTTTTGATTTGCATTTCTCTAATAATTAGTGCTGTTGAGCAGCTTTTCATGTGCGTCTTGGCCATCTCTGTGTCTCTGAAGAAACGTCTCTTTAGATCTTCTGCCCATTTTTTTGGGGTTGTTTGTTTTTTTAATATTAAGCTGCATGAGCTGTTTATATATATTGGAGATTAAACCTCTGTCCATTGATTCGTCTGCAACGATTTTCGCCCATTCTGAGGGATGCCTTTTTCCATTCCCATGTTTTTTAACAAAAAAGGAAAGAAAGGAAAAGAAGCAGAACACTAATGTGCGTAAAATATGCCTTTTGAAACGGTCGTTTTGAAATATGGACGTCCTTTGAAATTTTGGTCGATATGTGACCCCAGGATTTGTTTTCAGGGCAGGTGTCATTTACAGGCCTGCAATGATTTTGAATATCAACTGACCATTAGCGTTGGGATTAAAGCTGCTCTTGTGTGAAACGGCCACAAGGTGGCAGCAGTTCACCCTTACCAAATCTGGTTACTAGGGCAAGAGAGCCTCAGGGGAAGTGGTGTTCTACATTGGAGTTTAGAATGGAATGTACCAGGAGAAAGCCCCTCACGTTTGTCTCACTACTTCTTGTTCGTGTTTTTAATTTAAGTTTTTATTTTTTATTACAGAAAGTTTGATTACAATGTTTGGCTTGTTGTAGGTGTGGAAGATGTGGTTCTTTTACACATATACAGATGACTGTTCTTCTTGGGATCCTTTTCCCATGTACGTTATGACAGAATGTTGAGTAGTCCTCTCTTGGTATTCTGTAGGTCTTTGGTGATTATATATGTCACCTGTGTTTGTATATGTCTGTTAACCCCGATATCATAATGAAACCAATCCTCACACCTTTCCATTGGTGAACCATAAGTTTGTTTAATGAATCTGTGATTGCCCTTCTCCGTGGAAATATCTGCCCTGGTATCCATTTTTAGGTAACACCTATAAGTGATATGATATGATATGTGTCTTTCACTTGCTGACTTACTACAAGTCACGTGATTACTTCTAGACTCATCTACGGTGCTGCAAATGGCATTGTGTCCTTTTTTCCCTTGGCTTCTCTTCTGCCTTAGCGGGGTCCATTTTCAACAATGTGATTCCCTGAGGGTTGTGGATTAGCTGACCTGGGCAGCCTTACCCTGCCGGCCCGCCCTCCCCAGGTGTGCCTCGTTGAGGTCAATATAAACAGAGCTCCAGGCAGCAATAGCCCCTGAAGCTGTGCCTGACTCCATATTCTCTGCCCCGTCAGCAGTCTCGGGGCTGTGCTGGTGGGAGGGAGTGAGGGGCCACAGCTTTGTGGGTGGCCCGGTGTGAGTGGGGTTCTGCTGGCCTTTCTGCAGGAGTTGCCAGGCTGCCGCCTGTAAAGAAGAGGATGTGTCACCCATACCTTCCGCTGGAATTTCTCTCCGGACAGAGGTGAGGAAGGAAAAAAGCAGTGGGGGCCGGGACAGGAGGGCTATCTCAGGCAGGGCAATGGAAAGCTTCTGGAAGAGCGCCAGGGTCCAGGACCACGCTGGCTGGCCTGCAGGCACCAAGTTGGCCTGCGTGCTGTCGCTGGTGTGGCTCCACGGTCCTTCCTCTAGGCTTTCAAGCCCTTGTACATATTCAGGTGTTTTACCTGGAAAGGGTGGGAACAGTTCAGCAGCAGCTGGCCTGGGGCTCAGCTCACGTTTACTCACAGATGCCTCGGCACGGTCCCCCAGCTTTGCAATGAGGACGCTCCTTGCGTGGGGGTTGGGTTGCTGGCTGTATGGGAGATGGTTCCCCACCTCTGACCAATTTCAGAATTGTTTAACACTGGAGCAAGTGCCGTGATAGGGATTTCCTCTGTATAACTCGTGGGTTCACTTTTTTTTTCTTTTATGTTTCAAGTTAGATGTTATTCCTCTTTTATGTATTTATAGATATAAGCATGGAAATAATTCATTCCTATAAATACATCTGTGTGACGGGAAGAACTTTTTTCTGTTTTATTTTTAAATTTTATTTTTTAAAATTTTGAAATTTTATTTATTTTTTTATACAGCACGTTATTATTAGTTATGTATTTTATGCATATACATGTATACAGGTCAATCCCAAACTCCCAACTCATCCCACCACCACCACCCCATGGCTTCCCACACTTGGTGTCCATACGTTTGTTCTCTACCTCTGTGTCTCTATTTCTTCCCTGCAAACCAGTTCATCTGTACCATTTTTAGGCTCCACATATATGCATTAATATACAATATTTGTTTTCCTCTTTCTGACTTACTTCATTCTGTATGACAGTCTCTCGATCCATCGATGTCTCTACAAATGACCCAGTTTCATTCCTTTTTATGGCCGAGTAATATTCCATTTTATATATGTACCACATCTTTATCCATTCATCTGTCTGTGGGCATTTAGGTTGCTTCCATTACCTGGCTATTGTAAATAGTGCTGCAACGAACATTGTGGTGAATGTGCCTTTTTGAAATACGGTTTTCTCTGGGTATATGCCCAGAAGTGGGATTGCTGGATCAGATGGTAATTCTATTTCTAGTTTTTTTAAGGAAACTCCATACTGTTCTCCATAGTGACTGTATCAATTTACATTCCCACCAATAGTGGAAGAGGGCTCCTTTTGTCCACACCCTCCCCAGAATTGGTTGTTTGTAGATTTTCTGATGATGCCGATTCTAACAGGTGTGAGGTGATACCTCATTGTAGTTTTGATTTGCATTTCTCTAATAATTAGTGCTGTTGAGCAGCTTTTCATGTGCGTCTTGGCCATCTCTGTGTCTCCTTTGAAGAAACGTCTCTTTAGATCTTCTGCCCATTTTTTGGGGGGTTGTTTGTTTTTTAATATTAAGCTGCATGAGCTGTTTATATATATTGGAGATTAAACCTCTGTCCATTGATTCGTCTGCAACGATTTTCGCCCATTCTGAGGGATGCCTTTTTCCATTCCCGTGTTTTTTAACAAAAAAGGAAAGAAAGGAAAAGAAGCAGAACACTAATGTGCGTAAAATATGCCTTTTGAAACGGTCGTTTTGAAATATGGACGTCCTTTGAATTTTTTGGTCGATATGTGACCCCAGGATTTGTTTTCAGGGCAGGTGTCATTTACAGGCCTGCAATGATTTTGAATATCAACTGACCATTAGCGTTGGGATTAAAGCTGCTGTTGTGTGAAACGGCCACAAGGTGGCAGCAGTTCACCCTTACCAAATCTGGTTACTAGGGCAAGAGAGCCTCAGTGGAAGTGGTGTTCTAGATTGGAGTTTAGAAGGGAATGTGCCAGGAGAAAGCCCCTCACGTTTGTCTCACTACTTCTTGTTCGTGTTTTTAATTTAATTTTTTTATTTTTTATTACAGCAAGTTTGATTACAATGTTTGGCTTGTTGTAGGTGTGGAAGATGTGGTTCTTTTACACATATACAGATGACTGTTCTTCTTGGGATCCTTTTCCCATGTACGTTATGACAGAATGTTGAGTAGTCCTCTCTTGGTATTCTGTAGGTCTTTGGTGATTATATATGTCACCTGTGTTTGTATATGTCTGTTAACCCCGATATCGTAATGAAACAAATCCTCACACCTTTCCATTGGTGAACCATAAGTTTGTTTAATGAATCTGTGATTGCCCTTCTCCGTGGAAATATCTGCCCTGGTATCCATTTTTAGGTAACACCTATAAGTGATATGATATGATATGTGTCTTTCACTTTCTGACTTACTACAAGTCACGTGATTACTTCTAGACTCATCTACGGTGCTGCAAATGGCATTGTGTCCTTTTTTCCCTTGGCTTCTCTTCTGCCTTAGCGGGGTCCATTTTCAACAATGTGATTCCCTGAGGGTTGTGGATTAGCTGACCTGGGCAGCCTTACCCTGCCGGCCCGCCCTCCCCAGGTGTGCCTCGTTGAGGTCAATATAAACAGAGCTCCAGGCAGCAATAGCCCCTGAAGCTGTGCCTGACTCCATATTCTCTGCCCCGTCAGCAGTCTCGGGGCTGTGCTGGTGGGAGGGAGTGAGGGGCCACAGCTTTGTGGGTGGCCCGGTGTGAGTGGGGTTCTGCTGGCCTTTCTGCAGGAGTTGCCAGGCTGCCGCCTGTAAAGAAGAGGATGTGTCACCCATACCTTCCGCTGGAATTTCTCTCCGGACAGAGGTGAGGAAGGAAAAAAGCAGTGGGGGCCGGGACAGGAGGGCTATCTCAGGCAGGGCAATGGAAAGCTTCTGGAAGAGCGCCAGGGTCCAGGACCACGCTGGCTGGCCTGCAGGCACCAAGTTGGCCTGCGTGCTGTCGCTGGTGTGGCTCCACGGTCCTTCCTCTAGGCTTTCAAGCCCTTGTACATATTCAGGTGTTTTACCTGGAAAGGGTGGGAACAGTTCAGCAGCAGCTGGCCTGGGGCTCAGCTCACGTTTACTCACAGATGCCTCGGCACGGTCCCCCAGCTTTGCAATGAGGACGCTCCTTGCGTGGGGGTTGGGTTGCTGGCTGTATGGGAGATGGTTCCCCACCTCTGACCAATTTCAGAATTGTTTACCACTGGAGCAAGTGCCGTGATAGGGATTTCCTCTGTATAACTCGTGGGTTCACTTTTTTTTTCTTTTATGTTTCAAGTTAGATGTTATTCCTCTTTTATGTATTTATAGATATAAGCATGGAAATAATTCATTCCTATAAATACATCTGTGTGACGGGAAGAACTTTTTTCTGTTTTATTTTTAAATTTTATTTTTTAAAATTTTGAAATTTTATTTATTTTTTTATACAGCACGTTATTATTAGTTATGTATTTTATGCATATACATGTATACAGGTCAATCCCAAACTCCCAACTCATCCCACCACCACCACCCCATGGCTTCCCACACTTGGTGTCCATACGTTTGTTCTCTACCTCTGTGTCTCTATTTCTTCCCTGCAAACCAGTTCAACTGTACCATTTTTAGGCTCCACATATATGCATTAATATACAATATTTGTTTTCCTCTTTCTGACTTACTTCATTCTGTATGACAGTCTCTCGATCCAACGATGTCTCTACAAATGACCCAGTTTCATTCCTTTTTATGGCCGAGTAATATTCCATTTTATATATGTACCACATCTTTATCCATTCCTCTGTCTGTGGGCATTTAGGTTGCTTCCATTACCTGGCTATTGTAAATTGTGCTGCAACGAACATTGTGGTGAATGTGCCTTTTTGAAATACGGTTTTCTCTGGGTATATGCCCAGAAGTGGGATTGCTGGATCAGATGGTAATTCTATTTCTAGTTTTTTTAAGGAAACTCCATACTGTTCTCCATAGTGACTGTATCAATTTACATTCCCACCAATAGTGGAAGAGGGCTCCTTTTGTCCACACCCTCCCCAGAATTGGTTGTTTGTAGATTTTCTGATGATGCCGATTCTAACAGGTGTGAGGTGATACCTCATTGTAGTTTTGATTTGCATTTCTCTAATAATTAGTGCTGTTGAGCAGCTTTTCATGTGCGTCTTGGCCATCTCTGTGTCTCTGAAGAAACGTCTCTTTAGATCTTCTGCCCATTTTTTTGGGGTTGTTTGTTTTTTTAATATTAAGCTGCATGAGCTGTTTATATATATTGGAGATTAAACCTCTGTCCATTGATTCGTCTGCAACGATTTTCGCCCATTCTGAGGGATGCCTTTTTCCATTCCCATGTTTTTTAACAAAAAAGGAAAGAAAGGAAAAGAAGCAGAACACTAATGTGCGTAAAATATGCCTTTTGAAACGGTCGTTTTGAAATATGGACGTCCTTTGAAATTTTGGTCGATATGTGACCCCAGGATTTGTTTTCAGGGCAGGTGTCATTTACAGGCCTGCAATGATTTTGAATATCAACTGACCATTAGCGTTGGGATTAAAGCTGCTGTTGTGTGAAACGGCCACAAGGTGGCAGCAGTTCACCCTTACCAAATCTGGTTACTAGGGCAAGAGAGCCTCAGTGGAAGTGGTGTTCTAGATTGGAGTTTAGAATGGAATGTACCAGGAGAAAGCCCCTCACGTTTGTCTCACTACTTCTTGTTCGTGTTTTTAATTTAAGTTTTTATTTTTTATTACAGCAAGTTTGATTACAATGTTTGGCTTGTTGTAGGTGTGGAAGATGTGGTTCTTTTACACATATACAGATGACTGTTCTTCTTGGGATCCTTTTCCCATGTACGTTATGACAGAATGTTGAGTAGTCCTCCCTTGGTATTCTGTAGGTCTTTGGTGATTATATATGTCACCTGTGTTTGTATATGTCTGTTAACTCCGATATCGTAATGAAACCAATCCTCACACCTTTCCATTGGTGAACCATAAGTTTGTTTAATGAATCTGTGATTGCCCTTCTCCGTGGAAATATCTGCCCTGGTATCCATTTTTAGGTAACACCTATAAGTGATATGATATGATATGTGTCTTTCACTTTCTGACTTACTACAAGTCACGTGATTACGTCTAGACTCATCTACGGGGCTGCAAATGGCATTGTGTCCTTTTTTCCCTTGGCTTCTCTTCTGCCTTAGCGGGGTCCATTTTCAACAATGTGATTCCCTGAGGGTTGTGGATTAGCTGACCTGGGCAGCCTTACCCTGCCGGCCCGCCCTCCCCAGGTGTGCCTCGTTGAGGTCAATATAAACAGAGCTCCAGGCAGCAATAGCCCCTGAAGCTGTGCCTGACTCCATATTCTCTGCCCCGTCAGCAGTCTCGGGGCTGTGCTGGTGGGAGGGAGTGAGGGGCCACAGCTTTGTGGGTGGCCCGGTGTGAGTGGGGTTCTGCTGGCCTTTCTGCAGGAGTTGCCAGGCTGCCGCCTGTAAAGAAGAGGATGTGTCACCCATACCTTCCGCTGGAATTTCTCTCCGGACAGAGGTGAGGAAGGAAAGAAGCAGTGGGGGCCGGGACAGGAGGGGTATCTCAGGCAGGGCAATGGAAAGCTTCTGGAAGAGCGCCAGGGTCCAGGACCACGCTGGCTGGCCTGCAGGCACCAAGTTGGCCTGCGTGCTGTCGCTGGTGTGGCTCCACGGTCCTTCCTCTAGGCTTTCAAGCCCTTGTACATATTCAGGTGTTTTACCTGGAAAGGGTGGGAACAGTTCAGCAGCAGCTGGCCTGGGGCTCAGCTCACGTTTACTCACAGATGCCTCGGCACGGTCCCCCAGCTTTGCAATGAGGACGCTCCTTGCGTGGGGGTTGGGTTGCTGGCTGTATGGGAGATGGTTCCCCACCTCTGACCAATTTCAGAATTGTTTACCACTGGAGCAAGTGCCGTGATAGGGATTTCCTCTGTATAACTCGTGGGTTCACTTTTTTTTTCTTTTATGTTTCAAGTTAGATGTTATTCCTCTTTTATGTATTTATAGATATAAGCATGGAAATAATTCATTCCTATAAATACATCTGTGTGACGGGAAGAACTTTTTTCTGTTTTATTTTTAAATTTTATTTTTTAAAATTTTGAAATTTTATTTATTTTTTATACAGCATGTTATTATTAGTTATGTATTTTATGCATATACATGTATACAGGTCAATCCCAAACTCCCAACTCATCCCACCACCACAACCCCATGGCTTCCCACACTTGGTGTCCATACGTTTGTTCTCTACCTCTGTGTCTCTATTTCTTCCCTGCAAAGCAGTTCATCTGTACCATTTTTAGGTTCCACATATATGCATTAATATACGATATTTGTTTTCCTCTTTCTGACTTACTTCATTCTGTATGACAGTCACTAGATCCATCGATGTCTCTACAAAGGATCCAGTTTCATTCCTCTTTATGGCCGAGTAATATTCCATTTTATATATGTACCACATCTCTATCCATTCATCTCTCTGTGGGCATTTAGGTTGCTTCCATTACCTGGCTATTGTAAATTGTTCTGCAATGAACATTGTGGTGAATGTGCCTTTTTGATTTACAGTTTTCTCTGGGTATATGCCCAGAAGTGGGATTGCTGGATCAGATGGTAATTCTATTTCTAATTTTTTTAAGGAAACTCCATACTGTTCTCCATAGTGACTGGATCAATTTACATTCCCACCAATAGTGGAAGAGGGCTCCTTTTGTCCACACCCTCCCCAGAATTGGTTGTTTGTAGATTTTCTGATGATGCCGATTCTAACAGGTGTGAGGTGATACCTCATTGTAGTTTTGATTTGCATTTCTCTAATAATTAGTGCTGTTGAGCAGCTTTTCATGTGCGTCATGGCCATCTCTGTGTCTTCTTTGAAGTAACGTCTCTTTAGATCTTCTGCCCATTTTTTTTGGGTTGTTTGTTTTATTAATATTAAGCTGCATGAGCTGTTTATATATATTGGAGATTAAACCTCTGTCCATTGATTCGTCTGCAACAATTTTCGCCCATTCTGAGGGATGCCTTTTTCCATTCCCGTGTTTTTTAACAAAAAAGGAAAGAAAGGAAAAGAAGCAGAACACTAATGTGCGTAAAATATGCCTTTTGAAACGGTCGTTTTGAAATATGGACGTCCTTTGAATTTTTTGGTCGATATGTGACCCCAGGATTTGTTTTCAGGGCAGGTGTCATTTACAGGCCTGCAATGATTTTGAATATCAACTGACCATTAGCGTTGGGATTAAAGCTGCTGTTGTGTGAAACGGCCACAAGGTGGCAGCAGTTCACCCTTACCAAATCTGGTTACTAGGGCAAGAGAGCCTCAGTGGAAGTGGTGTTCTAGATTGGAGTTTAGAAGGGAATGTGCCAGGAGAAAGCCCCTCACGTTTGTCTCACTACTTCTTGTTCGTGTTTTTAATTTAATTTTTTTATTTTTTATTACAGCAAGTTTGATTACAATGTTTGGCTTGTTGTAGGTGTGGAAGATGTGGTTCTTTTACACATATACAGATGACTGTTCTTCTTGGGATCCTTTTCCCATGTACGTTATGACAGAATGTTGAGTAGTCCTCTCTTGGTATTCTGTAGGTCTTTGGTGATTATATATGTCACCTGTGTTTGTATATGTCTGTTAACCCCGATATCGTAATGAAACCAATCCTCACACCTTTCCATTGGTGAACCATAAGTTTGTTTAATGAATCTGTGTTTGCCCTTCTCCGTGGAAATATCTGCCCTGGTATCCATTTTTAGGTAACACCTATAAGTGATATGATATGATATGTGTCTTTCACTTTCTGACTTACTACAAGTCACGTGATTACTTCTAGACTCATCTACGGGGCTGCAAATGGCATTGTGTCCTTTTTTCCCTTGGCTTCTCTTCTGCCTTAGCGGGGTCCATTTTCAACAATGTGATTCCCTGAGGGTTGTGGATTAGCTGACCTGGGCAGCCTTACCCTGCCGGCCCGCCCTCCCCAGGTGTGCCTCGTTGAGGTCAATATAAACAGCGCTCCAGGCAGCAATAGCCCCTGAAGCTGTGCCTGACTCCATATTCTCTGCCCCGTCAGCAGTCTCGGGGCTGTGCTGGTGGAAGGGAGTGAGGGGCCACAGCTTTGTTGGTGGCCCAGTGTGAGGGGGGCTCTGCTGGCATTTCTGCAGGGGTTGCCAGGCTGCCACGTGTAAAGAAGAGGATGTGTCACCCATACCTTCCGCTGGAATTTCTCTCCGGACAGAGGTGAGGAAGGGAAAAAGCAGTGGGGGCCGGGACAGGAGGGGTATCTCAGGCAGGGCAATGGAAAGCTTCTGGAAGAGCGCCAGGGTCCAGGACCACGCTGGCTGGCCTGCAGGCACCAAGTTGGCCTGCGTGCTGTCGCTGGTGTGGCTCCACGGTCCTTCCTCTAGGCTTTCAAGCCCTTGTACATATTCAGGTGTTTTACCTGGAAAGGGTGGGAACAGTTCAGCAGCAGCTGGCCTGGGGCTCAGCTCACGTTTACTCACTGATGCCTCGGCATGGTCCCCCAGCTTTGCAATGAGGACGCTCCTTGTGTGGGGGTTGGGTTGCTGGCTGTATGGGAGATGGTTCCCCACCTCTGACCAATTTCAAAATTGTTTACCACTGGAGCAAGTGCCGTGATAGGGATTTCCTCTGTATAACTCGTGGGTTCACTTTTTTTTTCTTTTATGTTTCAAGTTAGATGTTATTCCTCTTTTATGTATTTATAGATATAAGCATGGAAATAATTCATTCCTATAAATACATCTGTGTGACGGGAAGAACTTTTTTCTGTTTTATTTTTAAATTTTATTTTTTAAAATTTTGAAATTTTATTTATTTTTTTATACAGCACGTTATTATTAGTTATGTATTTTATGCATATACATGTATACAGGTCAATCCCAAACTCCCAACTCATCCCACCACCACCACCCCATGGCTTCCCACACTTGGTGTCCATACGTTTGTTCTCTACCTCTGTGTCTCTATTTCTTCCCTGCAAACCAGTTCATCTGTACCATTTTTAGGCTCCACATATATGCATTAATATACAATATTTGTTTTCCTCTTTCTGACTTACTTCATTCTGTATGACAGTCTCTCGATCCATCGATGTCTCTACAAATGACCCAGTTTCATTCCTTTTTATGGCCGAGTCATATTCCAATTTATATATGTACCACATCTTTATCCATTCATCTGTCTGTGGGCATTTAGGTTGCTTCCATTACCTGGCTATTGTAAATAGTGCTGCAACGAACATTGTGGTGAATGTGCCTTTTTGAAATACGGTTTTCTCTGGGTATATGCCCAGAAGTGGGATTGCTGGATCAGATGGTAATTCTATTTCTAGTTTTTTTAAGGAAACTCCATACTGTTCTCCATAGTGACTGTATCAATTTACATTCCCACCAATAGTGGAAGAGGGCTCCTTTTGTCCACACCCTCCCCAGAATTGGTTGTTTGTAGATTTTCTGATGATGCCGATTCTAACAGGTGTGAGGTGATACCTCATTGTAGTTTTGATTTGCATTTCTCTAATAATTAGTGCTGTTGAGCAGCTTTTCATGTGCGTCTTGGCCATCTCTGTGCCTCCTTTGAAGAAACGTCTCATTAGATCTTCTGCCCATTTTTTGGGGGGTTGTTTGTTTTTTAATATTAAGCTGCATGAGCTGTTTATATATATTCGAGATTAAACCTCTGTCCATTGATTCGTCTGCAACGATTTTCGCCCATTCTGAGGGATGCCTTATTCCATTCCTGTGTTTTTTAACAAAAAAGGAAAGAAAGGAAAAGAAGCAGAACACTAATGTGCATAAAATATGCCTTTTGAAACGGTCATTTTGAAATATGGACGTCCTTTGAATTTTTTGGTCGATATGTGACCCCAGGATTTGTTTTCAGGGCAGGTGTCATTTACAGGCCTGCAATGATTTTGAATATCAACTGACCATTAGCGTTGGGATTAAAGCTGCTGTTGTGTGAAACGGCCACAAGGTGGCAGCAGTTCACCCTTACCAAATCTGGTTACTAGGGCAAGAGAGCCTCAGTGGAAGTGGTGTTCTAGATTGGAGTTTAGAAGGGAATGTGCCAGGAGAAAGCCCCTCACGTTTGTCTCACTACTTCTTGTTCGTGTTTTTAATTTAATTTTTTTATTTTTTATTACAGCAAGTTTGATTACAATGTTTGGCTTGTTGTAGGTGTGGAAGATGTGGTTCTTTTACACATATACAGATGACTGTTCTTCTTGGGATCCTTTTCCCATGTACGTTATGACAGAATGTTGAGTAGTCCTCTCTTGGTATTCTGTAGGTCTTTGGTGATGATATATGTCACCTGTGTTTGTATATGTCTGTTAACCCCGATATCGTAATGAAACCAATCCTCACACCTTTCCATTGGTGAACCATAAGTTTGTTTAATGAATCTGTGATTGCCCTTCTCCGTGGAAATATCTGCCCTGGTATCCATTTTTAGGTAACACCTATAAGTGATATGATATGATATGTGTCTTTCACTTTCTGACTTACTACAAGTCACGTGATTACTTCTAGACTCATCTACGGTGCTGCAAATGTCATTGTGTCCTTTTTTCCCTTGGCTTCTCTTCTGCCTTAGCGGGGTCCATTTTCAACAATGTGATTCCCTGAGGGTTGTGGATTAGCTGACCTGGGCAGCCTTACCCTGCCGGCCCGCCCTCCCCAGGTGTGCCTCGTTGAGGTCAATATAAACAGAGCTCCAGGCAGCAATAGCCCCTGAAGCTGTGCCTGACTCCATATTCTCTGCCCCGTCAGCAGTCTCGGGGCTGTGCTGGTGGGAGGGAGTGAGGGGCCACAGCTTTGTGGGTGGCCCGGTGTGAGTGGGGTTCTGCTGGCCTTTCTGCAGGAGTTGCCAGGCTGCCGCCTGTAAAGAAGAGGATGTGTCACCCATACCTTCCGCTGGAATTTCTCTCCGGACAGAGGTGAGGAAGGAAAAAAGCAGTGGGGGCCGGGACAGGAGGGGTATCTCAGGCAGGGCAATGGAAAGCTTCTGGAAGAGCGCCAGGGTCCAGGACCACGCTGGCTGGCCTGCAGGCACCAAGTTGGCCTGCGTGCTGTCGCTGGTGTGGCTCCACGGTCCTTCCTCTAGGCTTTCAAGCCCTTGTACATATTCAGGTGTTTTACCTGGAAAGGGTGGGAACAGTTCAGCAGCAGCTGGCCTGGGGCTCAGCTCACGTTTACTCACAGATGCCTCGGCACGGTCCCCCAGCTTTGCAATGAGGACGCTCCTTGTGTGGGGGTTGGGTTGCTGGCTGTATGGGAGATGGTTCCCCACCTCTGACCAATTTCAGAATTGTTTACCACTGGAGCAAGTGCCGTGATAGGGATTTCCTCTGTATAACTCGTGGGTTCACTTTTTTTTTCTTTTATGTTTCAAGTTAGATGTTATTCCTCTTTTATGTATTTATAGATATAAGCATGGAAATAATTCATTCCTATAAATACATCTGTGTGACGGGAAGAACTTTTTTCTGTTTTATTTTTAAATTTTATTTTTTAAAATTTTGAAATTTTATTTATTTTTTTATACAGCACGTTATTATTAGTTATGTATTTTATGCATATACATGTATACAGGTCAATCCCAAACTCCCAACTCATCCCACCACCACCACCCCATGGCTTCCCACACTTGGTGTCCATACGTTTGTTCTCTACCTCTGTGTCTCTATTTCTTCCCTGCAAACCAGTTCATCTGTACCATTTTTAGGCTCCACATATATGCATTAATATACAATATTTGTTTTCCTCTTTCTGACTTACTTCATTCTGTATGACAGTCTCTCGATCCATCGATGTCTCTACAAATGACCCAGTTTCATTCCTTTTTATGGCCGAGTCATATTCCATTTTATATATGTACCACATCTTTATCCATTCATCTGTCTGTGGGCATTTAGGTTGCTTCCATTACCTGGCTATTGTAAATAGTGCTGCAACGAACATTGTGGTGAATGTGCCTTTTTGAAATACGGTTTTCTCTGGGTATATGCCCAGAAGTGGGATTGCTGGATCAGATGGTAATTCTATTTCTAGTTTTTTTAAGGAAACTCCATACTGTTCTCCATAGGGACTGTATCCATTTACATTCCCACCAATAGTGGAAGAGGGCTCCTTTTGTCCACACCCTCCCCAGAATTGGTTGTTTGTAGATTTTCTGATGATGCCGATTCTAACAGGTGTGAGGTGATACCTCATTGTAGTTTTGATTTGCATTTCTCTAATAATTAGTGCTGTTGAGCAGCTTTTCATGTGCGTCTTGGCCATCTCTGTGTCTCCTTTGAAGAAACGTCTCTTTAGATCTTCTGCCCATTTTTTTGGGGTTGTTTGTTTTATTAATATTAAGCTGCATGAGCTGTTTATATATATTGGAGATTAAACCTCTGTCCATTGATTCGTCTGCAACGATTTTCGCCCATTCTGAGGGATGCCTTTTTCCATTCCCGTGTTTTTTAACAAAAAAGGAAAGAAAGGAAAAGAAGCAGAACACTAATGTGCGTAAAATATGCCTTTTGAAACGGTCGTTTTGAAATATGGACGTCCTTTGAATTTTTTGGTCGATATGTGACCCCAGGATTTGTTTTCAGGGCAGGTGTCATTTACAGGCCTGCAATGATTTTGAATATCAACTGACCATTAGCGTTGGGATTAAAGCTGCTGTTGTGTGAAACGGCCACAAGGTGGCAGCAGTTCACCCTTACCAAATCTGGTTACTAGGGCAAGAGAGCCTCAGTGGAAGTGGTGTTCTAGATTGGAGTTTAGAAGGGAATGTGCCAGGAGAAAGCCCCTCACGTTTGTCTCACTACTTCTTGTTCGTGTTTTTAATTTAATTTTTTTATTTTTTATTACAGCAAGTTTGATTACAATGTTTGGCTTGTTGTAGGTGTGGAAGATGTGGTTCTTTTACACATATACAGATGACTGTTCTTCTTGGGATCCTTTTCCCATGTACGTTATGACAGAATGTTGAGTAGTCCTCTCTTGGTATTCTGTAGGTCTTTGGTGATTATATATGTCACCTGTGTTTGTATATGTCTGTTAACCCCGATATCGTAATGAAACCAATCCTCACACCTTTCCATTGGTGAACCATAAGTTTGTTTAATGAATCTGTGATTGCCCTTCTCCGTGGAAATATCTGCCCTGGTATCCATTTTTAGGTAACACTTATAAGTGATATGATATGATATGTGTCTTTCACTTTCTGACTTACTACAAGTCACGTGATTACTTCTAGACTCATCTACGGTGCTGCAAATGGCATTGTGTCCTTTTTTACCTTGGCTTCTCTTCTGCCTTAGCGGGGTCCATTTTCAACAATGTGATTCCCTGAGGGTTGTGGATTAGCTGACCTGGGCAGCCTTACCCTGCCGGCCCGCCCTCCCCAGGTGTGCCTCGTTGAGGTCAATATAAACAGAGCTCCAGGCAGCAATAGCCCCTGAAGCTGTGCCTGACTCCATATTCTCTGCCCCGTCAGCAGTCTCGGGGCTGTGCTGGTGGGAGGGAGTGAGGGGCCACAGCTTTGTGGGTGGCCCGGTGTGAGTGGGGTTCTGCTGGCCTTTCTGCAGGAGTTGCCAGGCTGCCGCCTGTAAAGAAGAGGATGTGTCACCCATACCTTCCGCTGGAATTTCTCTCCGGACAGAGGTGAGGAAGGAAAAAAGCAGTGGGGGCCGGGACAGGAGGGGTGTCTCAGGCAGGGCAATGGAAAGCTTCTGGAAGAGCGCCAGGGTCCAGGACCACGCTGGCTGGCCTGCAGGCACCAAGTTGGCCTGCGTGCTGTCGCTGGTGTGGCTCCACGGTCCTTCCTCTAGGCTTTCAAGCCCTTGTACATATTCAGGTGTTTTACCTGGAAAGGGTGGGAACAGTTCAGCAGCAGCTGGCCTGGGGCTCAGCTCACGTTTACTCACAGATGCCTCGGCATGGTCCCCCAGCTTTGCAATGAGGATGCTCCTTGTGTGGGGGTTGGGTTGCTGGCTGTATGGGAGATGGATCCCCACCTCTGACCAATTTCAGAATTGTTTACCACTGGAGCAAGTGCCGTGATAGGGATTTCCTCTGTATAACTCGTGGGTTCACTTTTTTTTTCTTTTATGTTTCAAGTTAGATGTTATTCCTCTTTTATGTATTTATAGATATAAGCATGGAAATAATTCATTCCTATAAATACATCTGTGTGACGGGAAGAACTTTTTTCTGTTTTATTTTTAAATTTTATTTTTTAAAATTTTGAAATTTTATTTATTTTTTTATACAGCACGTTATTATTAGTTATGTATTTTATGCATATACATGTATACAGGTCAATCCCAAACTCCCAACTCATCCCACCACCACCACCCCATGGCTTCCCACACTTGGTGTCCATACGTTTGTTCTCTACCTCTGTGTCTCTATTACTTCCCTGCAAACCAGTTCAACTGTACCATTTTTAGGCTCCACATATATGCATTAATATACAATATTTGTTTTCCTCTTTCTGACTTACTTCATTCTGTATGACAGTCTCTCGATCCATCGATGTCTCTACAAATGACCCAGTTTCATTCCTTTTTATGGCCGAGTAATTTTCCATTTTATATATGTACCACATCTTTATCCATTCATCTGTCTGTGGGCATTTAGGTTGCTTCCATTACCTGGCTATTGTAAATAGTGCTGCAACGAACATTGTGGTGAATGTGCCTTTTTGAAATACGGTTTTCTCTGGGTATATGCCCAGAAGTGGGATTGCTGGATCAGATGGTAATTCTATTTCTAGTTTTTTTAAGGAAACTCCATACTGTTCTCCATAGTGACTGTATCAATTTACATTCCCACCAATAGTGGAAGAGGGCTCCTTTTGTCCACACCCTCCCCAGAATTGGTTGTTTGTAGATTTTCTGATGATGCCGATTCTAACAGGTGTGAGGTGATACCTCATTGTAGTTTTGATTTGCATTTCTCTAATAATTAGTGCTGTTGAGCAGCTTTTCATGTGCGTCTTGGCCATCTCTGTGTCTCTGAAGAAACGTCTCTTTAGATCTTCTGCCCATTTTTTTGGGGTTGTTTGTTTTTTTAATATTAAGCTGCATGAGCTGTTTATATATATTGGAGATTAAACCTCTGTCCATTGATTCGTCTGCAACGATTTTCGCCCATTCTGAGGGATGCCTTTTTCCATTCCCGTGTTTTTTAACAAAAAAGGAAAGAAAGGAAAAGAAGCAGAACACTAATGTGCGTAAAATATGCCTTGTGAAACGGTCGTTTTGAAATATGGACGTCCTTTGAAATTTTTGGTCGATATGTGACCCCAGGATTTGTTTTCAGGGCAGGTGTCATTTACAGGCCTGCAATGATTTTGAATATCAACTGACCATTAGCGTTGGGATTAAAGCTGCTGTTGTGTGAAACGGCCACAAGGTGGCAGCAGTTCACCCTTACCAAATCTGGTTACTAGGGCAAGAGAGCCTCAGTGGAAGTGGTGTTCTAGATTGGAGTTTAGAATGGAATGTACCAGGAGAAAGCCCCTCACGTTTGTCTCACTACTTCTTGTTCGTGTTTTTAATTTAAGTTTTTATTTTTTATTACAGCAAGTTTGATTACAATGTTTGGCTTGTTGTAGGTGTGGAAGATGTGGTTCTTTTACACATATACAGATGACTGTTCTTCTTGGGATCCTTTTCCCATGTACGTTATGACAGAATGTTGAGTAGTCCTCTCTTGGTATTCTGTAGGTCTTTGGTGATTATATATGTCACCTGTGTTTGTATATGTCTGTTAACCCCGATATCGTAATGAAACCAATCCTCACACCTTTCCATTGGTGAACCATAAGTTTGTTTAATGAATCTGTGATTGCCCTTCTCCGTGGAAATATCTGCCCTGGTATCCATTTTTAGGTAACACTTATAAGTGATATGATATGATATGTGTCTTTCACTTTCTGACTTACTACAAGTCACGTGATTACTTCTAGACTCATCTACGGTGCTGCAAATGGCATTGTGTCCTTTTTTACCTTGGCTTCTCTTCTGCCTTAGCGGGGTCCATTTTCAACAATGTGATTCCCTGAGGGTTGTGGATTAGCTGACCTGGGCAGCCTTACCCTGCCGGCCCGCCCTCCCCAGGTGTGCCTCGTTGAGGTCAATATAAACAGCGCTCCAGGCAGCAATAGCCCCTGAAGCTGTGCCTGACTCCATATTCTCTGCCCCGTCAGCAGTCTCGGGGCTGTGCTGGTGGGAGGGAGTGAGGGGCCACAGCTTTGTGGGTGGCCCGGTGTGAGTGGGGTTCTGCTGGCCTTTCTGCAGGAGTTGCCAGGCTGCCGCCTGTAAAGAAGAGGATGTGTCACCCATACCTTCCGCTGGAATTTCTCTCCGGACAGAGGTGAGGAAGGAAAAAAGCAGTGGGGGCCGGGACAGGAGGGGTGTCTCAGGCAGGGCAATGGAAAGCTTCTGGAAGAGCGCCAGGGTCCAGGACCACGCTGGCTGGCCTGCAGGCACCAAGTTGGCCTGCGTGCTGTCGCTGGTGTGGCTCCACGGTCCTTCCTCTAGGCTTTCAAGCCCTTGTACATATTCAGGTGTTTTACCTGGAAAGGGTGGGAACAGTTCAGCAGCAGCTGGCCTGGGGCTCAGCTCACGTTTACTCACAGATGCCTCGGCATGGTCCCCCAGCTTTGCAATGAGGACGCTCCTTGTGTGGGGGTTGGGTTGCTGGCTGTATGGGAGATGGATCCCCACCTCTGACCAATTTCAGAATTGTTTACCACTGGAGCAAGTGCCGTGATAGGGATTTCCTCTGTATAACTCGTGGGTTCACTTTTTTTTTCTTTTATGTTTCAAGTTAGATGTTATTCCTCTTTTATGTATTTATAGATATAAGCATGGAAATAATTCATTCCTATAAATACATCTGTGTGACGGGAAGAACTTTTTTCTGTTTTATTTTTAAATTTTATTTTTTAAAATTTTGAAATTTTATTTATTTTTTTATACAGCACGTTATTATTAGTTATGTATTTTATGCATATACATGTATACAGGTCAATCCCAAACTCCCAACTCATCCCACCACCACCACCCCATGGCTTCCCACACTTGGTGTCCATACGTTTGTTCTCTACCTCTGTGTCTCTATTACTTCCCTGCAAACCAGTTCAACTGTACCATTTTTAGGCTCCACATATATGCATTAATATACAATATTTGTTTTCCTCTTTCTGACTTACTTCATTCTGTATGAGAGTCTCTCGATCCATCGATGTCTCTACAAATGACCCAGTTTCATTCCTTTTTATGGCCGAGTAATTTTCCATTTTATATATGTACCACATCTTTATCCATTCATCTGTCTGTGGGCATTTAGGTTGCTTCCATTACCTGGCTATTGTAAATAGTGCTGCAACGAACATTGTGGTGAATGTGCCTTTTTGAAATACGGTTTTCTCTGGGTATATGCCCAGAAGTGGGATTGCTGGATCAGATGGTAATTCTATTTCTAGTTTTTTTAAGGAAACTCCATACTGTTCTCCATAGTGACTGTATCAATTTACATTCCCACCAATAGTGGAAGAGGGCTCCTTTTGTCCACACCCTCCCCAGAATTGGTTGTTTGTAGATTTTCTGATGATGCCGATTCTAACAGGTGTGAGGTGATACCTCATTGTAGTTTTGATTTGCATTTCTCTAATAATTAGTGCTGTTGAGCAGCTTTTCATGTGCGTCTTGGCCATCTCTGTGTCTCTGAAGAAACGTCTCTTTAGATCTTCTGCCCATTTTTTTGGGGTTGTTTGTTTTTTTAATATTAAGCTGCATGAGCTGTTTATATATATTGGAGATTAAACCTCTGTCCATTGATTCGTCTGCAACGATTTTCGCCCATTCTGAGGGATGCCTTTTTCCATTCCCGTGTTTTTTAACAAAAAAGGAAAGAAAGGAAAAGAAGCAGAACACTAATGTGCGTAAAATATGCCTTGTGAAACGGTCGTTTTGAAATATGGACGTCCTTTGAAATTTTTGGTCGATATGTGACCCCAGGATTTGTTTTCAGGGCAGGTGTCATTTACAGGCCTGCAATGATTTTGAATATCAACTGACCATTAGCGTTGGGATTAAAGCTGCTGTTGTGTGAAACGGCCACAAGGTGGCAGCAGTTCACCCTTACCAAATCTGGTTACTAGGGCAAGAGAGCCTCAGTGGAAGTGGTGTTCTAGATTGGAGTTTAGAATGGAATGTACCAGGAGAAAGCCCCTCACGTTTGTCTCACTACTTCTTGTTCGTGTTTTTAATTTAAGTTTTTATTTTTTATTACAGCAAGTTTGATTACAATGTTTGGCTTGTTGTAGGTGTGGAAGATGTGGTTCTTTTACACATATACAGATGACTGTTCTTCTTGGGATCCTTTTCCCATGTACGTTATGACAGAATGTTGAGTAGTCCTCTCTTGGTATTCTGTAGGTCTTTGGTGATTATATATGTCACCTGTGTTTGTATATGTCTGTTAACCCCGATATCATAATGAAACCAATCCTCACACCTTTCCTTTGATGAACCATAAGTTTGTTTAATGAATCTGTGATTGCCCTTCTCCGTGGAAATATCTGCCCTGGTATCCATTTTTAGGTAACACCTATAAGTGATATGATATGATATGTGTCTTTCACTTTCTGACTTACTACAAGTCACGTGATTACTTCTAGACTCATCTACGGTGCTGCAAATGGCATTGTGTCCTTTTTTCCCTTGGCTTCTCTTCTGCCTTAGCGGGGTCCATTTTCAACAATGTGATTACCTGAGGGTTGTGGATTAGCTGACCTGGGCAGCCTTACCCTGCCGGCACACCCTCCCCAGGTGTGCCTCGTTGAGGTCAATATAAACAGAGCTCCAGGCAGCAATAGCCCCTGAAGCTGTGCCTGACTCCATATTCTCTGCCCCGTCAGCAGTCTCGGGGCTGTGCTGGTGGGAGGGAGTGAGGGGCCACAGCTTTGTGGGTGGCCCAGTGTGAGTGGGGTTCTGCTGGCCTTTCTGCAGGAGTTGCCAGGCTGCCGCCTGTAAAGAAGAGGATGTGTCACCCATACCTTCCGCTGGAATTTCTCTCCGGACAGAGGTGAGGAAGGAAAAAAGCAGTGGGGGCCGGGACAGGAGGGGTATCTCAGGCAGGGCAATGGAAAGCTTCTGGAAGAGCGCCAGGGTCCAGGACCACGCTGGCTGGCCTGCAGGCACCAAGTTGGCCTGCGTGCTGTCGCTGGTGTGGCTCCACGGTCCTTCCTCTAGGCTTTCAAGCCCTTGTACATATTCAGGTGTTTTACCTGGAAAGGGTGGGAACAGTTCAGAAGCAGCTGGCCTGGGGCTGAGCTCACGTTTACTCACAGATGCCTCGGCACGGTCCCCCAGCTTTGCAATGAGGACGCTCCTTGCGTGGGGGTTGGGTTGCTGGCTGTATGGGAGATGGTTCCCCACCTCTGACCAATTTCAGAATTGTTTACCACTGGAGCAAGTGCCGTGATAGGGTTTTCCTCTGTATAATTCGTGGGTTCACTTTTTTTTTCTTTTATGTTTCAAGTTAGATGTTATTCCTCTTTTATGTATTTATAGATATAAGCATGGAAATAATTCATTCCTATAAATACATCTGTGTGACGGGAAGAACTTTTTTCTGTTTTATTTTTAAATTTTATTTTTTAAAATTTTGAAATTTTATTTATTTTTTTATACAGCACGTTATTATTAGTTATGTATTTTATGCATATACATGTATACAGGTCAATCCCAATCTCCCAACTCATCCCACCACCACAACCCCATGGCTTCCCACACTTGGTGTCCATACGTTTGTTCTCTACCTCTCTGTCTCTATTTCTTCCCTGCAAAGCAGTTCATCTGTACCATTTTTTAGGTTCCACATATATGCATTAATATACGATATTTGTTTTCCTCTTTCTGACTTACTTCATTCTGTATGACAGTCACTAGATCCATCGATGTCTCTACAAAGGACCCAGTTTCATTCCTCTTTATGGCCGAGTCATATTCCATTTTATATATGTACCACATCTTTATCCATTCATCTCTCTGTGGGCATTTAGGTTGCTTCCATTACCTGGCTATTGTAAATTGTTCTGCAATGAACATTGTGGTGAATGTGCATTTTTGATTTACAGTTTTCTCTGGGTATATGCCCAGAAGTGGGATTGCTGGATCAGATGGTAATTCTATTTCTAATTTTTTTAAGGAAACTCCATACTGTTCTCCATAGTGACTGTATCCATTTACATTCCCACCAATAGTGGAAGAGGGCTCCTTTTGTCCACACCCTCCCCAGAATTGGTTGTTTGTAGATTTTCTGATGATGCCGATTCTAACAGGTGTGAGGTGATACCTCATTGTAGTTTTGATTTGCATTTCTCTAATAATTAGTGCTGTTGAGCAGCTTTTCATGTGCGTCATGGCCATCTCTGTGTCTTCTTTGAAGTAACGTCTCTTTAGATCTTCTGCCCATTTTTGCATTGGGTTGTTTGTTTTTTTAATATTAAGCTGCATGAGCTGTTTATATATATTGGAGATTAAACCTCTGTCCATTGATTCGTCTGCAACGATTTTCGCCCATTCTGAGGGATGCCTTTTTACATTCCCGTGTTTTTTTAACAAAAAAGGAAAGAAAGGAAAAGAAGCAGAACACTAATGTGCGTAAAATATGCCTTTTGAAACGGTCGTTTTGAAATATGGACGTCCTTTGAATTTTTTGGTCGATATGTGACCCCAGGATTTGTTTTCAGGGCAGGTGTCATTTACAGGCCTGCAATGATTTTGAATATCAACTGACCATTAGCGTTGGGATTAAAGCTGCTGTTGTGTGAAACGGCCACAAGGTGGCAGCAGTTCACCCTTACCAAATCTGGTTACTAGGGCAAGAGAGCCTCAGTGGAAGTGGTGTTCTAGATTGGAGTTTAGAATGGAATGTGCCAGGAGAAAGCCCCTCACGTTTGTCTCACTACTTCTTGTTCGTGTTTTTAATTTAATTTTTTTATTTTTTATTACAGCAAGTTTGATTACAATGTTTGGCTTGTTGTAGGTGTGGAAGATGTGGTTCTTTTACACATATACAGATGACTGTTCTTCTTGGGATCCTTTTCCCATGTACGTTATGACAGAATGTTGAGTAGTCCTCTCTTGGTATTCTGTAGGTCTTTGGTGATTATATATGTCACCTGTGTTTGTATATGTCTGTTATCCCCGATATCGTAATGAAACCAATCCTCACACCTTTCCATTGGTGAACCATAAGTTTGTTTAATGAATCTGTGTTTGCCCTTCTCCGTGGAAATATCTGCCCTGGTATCCATTTTTAGGTAACACCTATAAGTGATATGATATGATATGTGTCTTTCACTTTCTGACTTACTACAAGTCACGTGATTATGTCTAGACTCATCTACGGTGCTGCAAATGGCATTGTGTCCTTTTTTCCCTTGGCTTCTCTTCTGCCTTAGCGGGGTCCATTTTCAACAATGTGATTCCCTGAGGGTTGTGGATTAGCTGACCTGGGCAGCCTTACCCTGCCTGCCCGCCCTCCCCAGGTGTGCCTCGTTGAGGTCAATATAAACAGAGCTCCAGGCAGCAATAGCCCCTGAAGCTGTGCCTGACTCCATATTCTCTGCCCCGTCAGCAGTCTCGGGGCTGTGCTGGTGGGAGGGAGTGAGGGGCCACAGCTTTGTGGGTGGCCCGGTGTGAGTGGGGTTCTGCTGGCCTTTCTGCAGGAGTTGCCAGGCTGCCGCCTGTAAAGAAGAGGATGTGTCACCCATACCTTCCGCTGGAATTTCTCTCCGGACAGAGGTGAGGAAGGAAAAAAGCAGTGGGGGCCGGGACAGGAGGGGTATCTCAGGCAGGGCAATGGAAAGCTTCTGGAAGAGCGCCAGGGTCCAGGACCACGCTGGCTGGCCTGCAGGCACCAAGTTGGCCTGCGTGCTGTCGCTGGTGTGGCTCCACGGTCCTTCCTCTAGGCTTTCAAGCCCTTGTACATATTCAGGTGTTTTACCTGGAAAGGGTGGGAACAGTTCAGCAGCAGCTGGCCTGGGGCTCAGCTCACGTTTACTCACAGATGCCTAGGCACGGTCCCCCAGCTTTGCAATGAGGACGCTCCTTGTGTGGGGGTTGGGTTGCTGGCTGTATGGGAGATGGTTCCCCACCTCTGACCAATTTCAGAATTGTTTACCACTGGAGCAAGTGCCGTGATAGGGTTTTCCTCTGTATAACTCGTGGGTTCACTTTTTTTTTCTTTTATGTTTCAAGTTAGATGTTATTCCTCTTTTATGTATTTATAGATATAAGCATGGAAATAATTCATTCCTATAAATACATCTGTGTGACGGGAAGAACTTTTTTCTGTTTTATTTTTAAATTTTATTTTTTAAAATTTTGAAATTTTATTTATTTTTTTATACAGCACGTTATTATTAGTTATGTATTTTATGCATATACATGTATACAGGTCAATCCCAAACTCCCAACTCATCCCACCACCACCACCCCATGGCTTCCCACACTTGGTGTCCATACGTTTGTTCTCTACCTCTGTGTCTCTATTTCTTCCCTGCAAACCAGTTCATCTGTACCATTTTTAGGCTCCACATATATGCATTAATATACAATATTTGTTTTCCTCTTTCTGACTTACTTCATTCTGTATGACAGTCTCTCGATCCATCGATGTCTCTACAAATGACCCAGTTTCATTCCTTTTTATGGCCGAGTAATATTCCATTTTATATATGTACCACATCTTTATCCATTCATCTGTCTGTGGGCATTAAGGTTGCTTCCATTACCTGGCTATTGTAAATAGTGCTGCAACGAACATTGTGGTGAATGTGCCTTTTTGAAATACGGTTTTCTCTGGGTATATGCCCAGAAGTGGGATTGCTGGATCAGATGGTAATTCTATTTCTAGTTTTTTTTAAGGAAACTCCATACTGTTCTCCATAGTGACTCTATCAATTTCCATTCCCACCAATAGTGGAAGAGGGCTCCTTTTGTCCACACCCTCCCCAGAATTGGTTGTTTGTAGATTTCCTGATGATGCCGATTCTAACAGGTGTGAGGTGATACCTCATTGTAGTTTTGATTTGCCTTTCTCTAATAATTAGTGCTGTTGAGCAGCTTTTCATGTGCGTCTTGGCCATCTCTCTGTCTCCTTTGAAAAAACGTCTCTTTAGATCTTCTGCCCATTTTTTTGGGGTTGTTTGTTTTTTAATATTAAGCTGCATGAGCTGTTTATATATATTGGAGATTAAACCTCTGTCCATTGATTCGTCTGCAACGATTTTCGCCCATTCTGAGGGATGCCTTTTTCCATTCCCTTTTTTTTAACAAAAAAGGAAAGAAAGGAAAAGAAGCAGAACACTAATGTGCGTAAAATATGCCTTTTGAAACGGTCGTTTTGAAATATGGACGTCCTTTGAAATTTTTGGTCGATATGTGACCCCAGGATTTGTTTTCAGGGCAGGTGTCATTTACAGGCCTGCAATGATTTTGAACATCTACTGACCATTAGCGTTGGGATTAAAGCTGCTGTTGTGTGAAACGGCCACAAGGTGGCAGCAGTTCACCCTTACCAAATCTGGTTACTAGGGCAAGAGAGCCTCAGTGGAAGTGGTGTTCTAGATTGGAGTTTAGAATGGAATGTGCCAGGAGAAAGCCCCTCACGTTTGTCTCACTACTTCTTGTTCATGTTTTTAATTAAATTTTTTATTTTTTATTACAGCAAGTTTGATTACAATGTTTGGCTTGTTGTAGGTGTGGAAGATGTGGTTCTTTTACACATATACAGATGACTGTTCTTCCTGGGATCCTTTTCCCATGTACGTTATGACAGAATGTTGAGTAGTCCTCTCTTGGTATTCTGTAGGTCTTTGGTGATTATATATGTCACCTGTGTTTGTATATGTCTGTTAACCCCGATATCGTAATGAAACCAATCCTCACACCTTTCCATTGGTGAACCATAAGTTTGTTTAATGAATCTGTGATTGCCCTTCTCCGTGGAAATATCTGCCCTGGTATCCATTTTTAGGTAACACCTATAAGTGATATGATATGATATGTGTCTTTCACTTTCTGACTTACTACAAGTCACGTGATTACTTCTAGAATAACCTACAGTGCTGGAAATGGCATTGTGTCCTTTTTTCCCTTGGCTTCTCTTCTGCCTTAGCGGGGTCCATTTTCAACAATGTGATTCACTGTGGGTTATGGATTAGCTGACGTGGGCAGCCTTACCCTGCCGGTCCGCCCTCCCCAGGTGTGCCTCGTTGAGGTCAATATAAACAGCGTTCCACGCAGCAGTAGCCACTGAAGCTGTGCCTGACCCAATATTCTCTGCCCCGTCAGCAGTCTCGGGGCTGTGCTGGTGGGAGGGAGTGAGGGGCCACAGCTTTGTGGGTGGCCCGGTGTGAGTGGGGTTCTGCTGGCCTTTCTGCAGGAGTTGCCAGGCTGCCGCCTGTAAAGAAGAGGATGTGTCACCCATACCTTCCGCTGGAATTTCTCTCCGGAAAGAGCTGGGGAAGGAAAAAAGCAGTGGGGTCCGGGACAGGAGTGGTATCTCAGGCAGGGCAATGGAAAGCTTCTGGAAGAGCACCCGGGTCCAGGACCACCCTGGCTGGCCTGCAGGCACCAAGTGGGCCTGCATGCTGTCACTGGTATGGCTCCACGGTCCTTCCTCTAGGCTTTCAAGCCCTTGTACATATTCAGGTGTTTTACCTGGAAAGGGTGGGAACAGTTCAGCAGCAGCTGGCCTGGGGCTCAGCTCACGTTTACTCACAGATGCCGCGGCACGGTCCCCAGCTTTGCAATGAGGACGCTCCTTGCGTGGGGGGTGGGTTGCTGGCTGTATGGGAGATGGTTCCCCACCTATGACCCATTTCAGAATTGTTTACCACTGGAGCAATTGCCCTGATAGGGTTTTCCTCTGTATAACTCGTGGGTTCAAGTTTTTTTTTCTTTTATGGTTCAAGTTAGATTTTATTCCTCTTTTATGTATTTATAGATATAAGCATGGAAATAATTCATTCCTATAAATACATCTGTGTGACGGGAAGAACTTTTTTCTGTTCTATTTTTAAATTTTATTTTTTAAAATTTTGAAATTTAATTTTATTTATTTATTTTATACAGCACGTTATTATTAGTTATGTATTTTATGCATATACATGTATACAGGTCAATCCCAAACTCCCAACTCATCCCACCACCACCACCCCATGGCTTCCCACACTTGGTGTCCATACGTTTGTTCTCTACCTCTGTGTCTCTATTTCTTCCCTGCAAACCAGTTCATCTGTACCATTTTTAGGCTCCACATATATGCATTAATATACAATATTTGTTTTCCTCTTTCTGACTTACTTCATTCTGTATGACAGTCTCTCGATCCATCGATGTCTCTACAAATGACCCAGTTTCATTCCTTTTTATGGCCGAGTGATATTCCATTTCATATATGTATCACATCTTTATCCATTCATCTGTCTGTGGGCATTTAGTTTGCTTCCATTACCTGGCTATTGTAAATAGTGCTGCAACGAACATTGTGGTGAATATGCCTTTTTGAAATACGGTTTTCTCTGGGTATATGCCCAGAAGTGGGATTGCTGAATCAGTTGGTAATTCTATTTCTAGTTTTTTAAGGAAACTCCATACTGTTCTCCATAGTGACTGTATCAATTTACATTCCCACCAATAGTGGAAGAGGGCTCCTTTTGTCCACACCCTCCCCAGAGTTGGTTGTTTGCAGATTTTCTGATGATGCCGATTCTAACATGTGTGAGGTGATACCTCATTGTAGTTTTGATTTGCCTTTCTCTAATAATTAGTGCTGTTGAGCAGCTTTTCAGGTGCGTCTTGGCCATCTCTGTGTCTCCTTTGAAGAAACGTCTCTTTAGATCTTCTGCCCATTTTTTTGGGGTTGTTTGTTGTTTTTAATATTAAGCTGCATGAGTTGTTTATATATATTGGAGATTAAACCTCTGTCCATTGATTCGTCTGCAACGATTTTCGCCCATTCTGAGGGATGCCTTTTTCCATTCCCGTGTTTTTTAACAAAAAAGGAAAGAAAGGAAAAGAAGCAGAACACTAATGTGCGTAAAATATGCCTTTTGAAACGGTCGTTTTGAAATATGGACGTCCTTTGAATTTTTTGGTCGATATGTGACCCCAGGATTTGTTTTCAGGGCAGGTGTCATTTACAGGCCTGCCATGATTTTGAATATCAACTGACCTTTAGCGCTGGGATTAAAGCTGCTGTTGTGTGAAACGGCCACAAGGTGGCAGCAGTTCACCCTTACCAAATCTGGTTACTAGGGCAAGAGAGCCTCAGTGGAAGTGGTGTTCTAGATTGGAATTTAGAATGGAATGTGCCAGGAGAAAGCCCCTCACGTTTGTCTCACTACATCTTGTTCGTGTTTTTAATTTAATTTTTTTTATTTTTTATTACAGCAAGTTTGATTACAATGTTTGGCTTGTTGTAGGTGTGGAAGATGTGGTTCTTTTACACATATACAGATGACTGTTCTTCATGGGATCCTTTTCCCATGTACGTTATGACAGAATGTTGAGTAGTCCTCTCTTGGTACTCTGTAGGTCTTTGGTGATTATATATGTCACCAGTGTTTGTATATGTCTGTTAACCCCGATATAGTAATGAAACCAATCCTCACACCTTTCCATTGGTGAACCATAAGTTTGTTTAATGAATCTGTGATTGCCCTTCTCCGTGGAAATATCTGCCCTGGTATCCATTTTTAGGTAACACCTATAAGTGATATGATATGATATGTGACTTTCACTTTCCTACTTACTACAAGTCACATGATTAATTCTAGACTCATCTACGGTACTGGAAATGGCATTGTGTCCTTTTTTTCCTTGGCTTCTCTTCTGCCTTAGCGGGGTCCATTTTCAACAGTGTGATTCCCTGAGGGTTGTGGATTAGCTGACCTAGGCAGCCTTACCATGCCGGCCCGCCCTCCCCAGGTGTGCCTCGTTGAGGTCAATATAAACAGAGTTCCAGGCAGCAATAGCCCCTGAAGCTGTGCCTGACTCCATATTCTCTGCCCCGTCAGCAGTCTCGGGGCTGTGCTGTTGGGAGTGAGTGAGGGGCCACAGCTTTGTGGGTGGCCCTGTGTGAGTGGGATTCTGCTGGCCTTTCTGCAGGAGTTGTCAGGCTGCCGCCGGTAAAGAAGAGGATGTGTCACCCATACCTTCCACTGGAATTTCTCTCCGGACAGAGGTGAGGAAGGAAAAAAGCAGTGGGGGCCGGGACAGGAGGGGTATCTCAGGCAGGTCAATGGAAAGCTTCCGGAAGAACGCCCGGGACCAGGACCACCCTGGCTGGCCTGCATGCACCAAGTTGGCCTGCGCGCTGTCGTTGGTGTGGCTCCACTGTCCTTCCTCTAGGCTTTCAAGCCCTTGTACATATTAAGGTGTTTTACCTGGAAAGGGTGGGAACAGTTCAGCAGCAGCTGGCCTGGGGCTCAGCTCACGTTTACTCACAGATGCCTCGGCACAGTCCCCCAGCATTGCAATGAGGACGCTCCTTGCGTGGGGGGTGGGTTGCTGGCTGTATGGGAGTTGGTTCCCCATCTCTGACCAATTTCAGAATTGTTTACCACTGGAGCAAGTGCCGTGATAGGGTTTTCCTCTGTATAACTCGTTGGTTCAGGTTTTTTTTTTTTCTTTTATGGTTCAAGTTAGATTTTATTCCTCTTTTATGTATTTATAGACATAAACATGGAAATAATTCATTCCTATAAATACATCTGTGTGACTGGAAGAAGTTTTTTCTGTTTTATTTTTAAATTTTATTTTTTAAAATTTTGAAATATAATTTTATTTATGTTTTTATACAGCATGTTATTATTAGTTATGTATTTTATGCATATACATGTATACAGGTCAATCCCAAACTCCCAACTCCTCCCAACACCACCACCCCATGGCTTCCCACACTTGGTGTCCATACGTTTGTTCTCTACCTCTGTGTCTCTATTTCTTCCCTGCAAACCAGTTCGTCTGTACCATTTTTAGGCTCCACATATATGCATTAATATACAATATTTGTTTTCCACTATCTGACTTACTTCATTCTGTCTGACAGTCTCTCGATCCATCGATGTCTCTACAAATGACCCAGTTTCATTCCTTTTTATGGCCGAGTAATATTCCATTTTATATATGTACCACATCTTTATCCATTCATCTGTCTGTGGGCATTTAGGTTGCTTCCATTACCTGGCTATTGTAAATAGTGCTGCAACGAACATTGTGGTGAATGTGCCTTTTTGAAATACGGTTTTCTCTGGGTATATGCCCAGAAGTGGGATTGCTGGATCAGATGGTAATTCTATTTCTAATTTTTTTAAGGAAACTCCATACTGTTCTCCATAGTGACTGTATCAATTTACATTCCCACCAATAGTGGAAGAGGGCTCCTTTTGTCCACACCCTCCCCAGAATTGGTTGTTTGCAGATTTTCGGATGATGCCGATTCTAACAGGTGTGAGGTGATACCTCATTGTAGTTTTGATTTGCATTTCTCTAATAATTAGTGCTGTTGAGCAGCTTTTCATGTGCGTCCTGGCCATCTCTGTGTCTTCTTTGAAGAAACGTCTCTTTAGATCTTCTGCCCATTTTTGTATTGGGTTGTTTGTTTTTTTAATGTTAAGCTGCATTAGCTGTTTATATATATTGGAGATTAAACCTCTGTCCATTGATTCGTCTGCAGCTCTTTTCGCCCATTTTGAGGGATGCCTTTTTCCATTCCCGTGTTTTTTAACAAAAAAGGAAAGAAAGGAAAAGAAGCAGAACACTAATGTGCGTAAAATATGCCTTTTGAAACGGTCGTATTGAAATATGGACGTCCTTTGAATTTTTTGGTCGATATGTGACCCCAGGATTTTTTTTCAGGGCAGGGGTCATTTACAGGCCTGCAATGATTTTGAATATCAACTGACCATTAGCGCTGGGATTAAAGCTGCTGTTGTGTGAAACGGCCACAAGGTGGCAGCAGTTTACCCTTACAAAATCTGGTTACTAGGGCAAGAGAGCCTCAGTGGAAGTGGTGTTCTAGATTGGAATTTAGAATGGAATGTGCCAGGAGAAAGCCCCTCACGTTTGTGTCACTACATCTTGTTCGTGCTTTTAATTTATTTTTTTTTTATTTTTTAGTTACAGCAAGTTTGATTACAATGTTTGGCTTGTTGTAGGTGTGGAAGATGTGGTTCTTTTAAACATATACAGATGACTGTTCTTCCTGGGATCCTTTTCCCATGTACGTTATGACAGAATGTTGAGTAGTCCTCTCTTGGTATTCTGTAGGTCTTTGGTGATTATATATGTCACCTGTGTTTGTATATGTCTGTTAACCCCGATATTGTAATGAAACCAATCCTCACACCTTTCCATTGGTGAACCATAAGTTTGTTTAATGAATCTGTGATTGCCCTTCTCCGTGGAAATATCTGCCCTGGTATCCATTTTTAGGTAACACCTATAAGTGATATGATATGATATGTGTCTTTCACTTTCTGACTTACTACAAGTCACGTGATTACTTCTAGACTCATCTACGGTGCTGCAAATGGCATTGTGTCCTTTTTTTCCTTGGCTCCTCTTCTGCCTTAGCGGGGTCCATTTTCAACAATGTGATTCCCTGAGGGTTGTGGATTAGCTGACCTGGGCAGCCTTACCCTGCCGGCCCGCCCTCCCCAGGTGTGCCTCGTTGAGGTCAACATAAACAGAGCTCCAGGCAGCAATAGCCCCTGCAGCTGTGCCTGACAGCATATTCTCTGCCCCGTCAGCAGTCTCGGGGCTGTGCTGGTGGGAGGGAGTGAGGGGCCACAGATTTGTGGGTGGCCCAGTGTGAGTGGGGTCCTGCTGGCCTTTCTGCAGGAGTTGCCAGGCTGCCGCCTGTAAAGATGAGGTTGTGTCACACATACTTTCCGATGGAATTTCTCTCCGGACAGAGGTGAGGATGGAAAAAAGCAGTGGGGGCCGGGACAGGAGGGGTATCTCTGGCAGGCAATGGAAAGCTTCTGGAAGAGCGCCCGGGTCCATGACCACGCTGGCTGGCCTGCAGGCACCAAGTTGGCCTGCGTGCTGTCTCTGGTGTGGCTCCACGGTCCTTCCTCTAGTCTTTGAAGCCCTTGTACATATTCAGGTGTTTTACCTGGAAAGGGTGGGAACAGTTCAGCAGCAGCTGGCCTGGGGCTCAGCTCACGCTTACTCACAGATGCCTCGGCACGGTCCCCCAGCTTTGCAATGAGGACGCTCCTTGCGTGGGGGTTGGGTTGCTGGCTGTATGGGAGATGGTTCCCCACCTCTGACCAATTTCAGAATTGTTTACCACTGGAGCAAGTGCCCTGATAGGGTTTTCCTCTGTATAACTCGTGGGTTCAGGTTTTTTTTTTTCTTTTATGGTTCAAGTTAGATTTTATTCCTCTTTTATGTATTTATAGATATAAGCATGGAAATAATTCATTCCTATAAATACATATGTGTTACGGGAAGAATTTTTTCTGTTTTATTTTTAAATTTTATTTTTTAAAATATTGAAATTTAATTTTATTTATTTTTTTTATACAGCACGTTATTATTAGTTATATATTTTATGCATATACATGTATACAGGTCAATCCCAAACTCCCAACTCATCCCACCACCACCACTCCATGGCCTCCTACACTTGGTGTCCATACGTTTGTTCTCTATCTCTCTGTCTCTATTTCTTCCCTGCAAACCAGTTCATCTGTACCATTTTTAGGCTCCCCATATATGCATTAATATACAATATTTGTTTTCCTCTTTCTGACTTACTTCATTCTGTATGACAGTCTCTCGATCCATCGATGTCTCTACAAATGACCCAGTTTCATTTCTTTTTATGGCCGAGTAATATTCCATTTTATATATGTACCACATCTTTATCCATTCATCTGTCTGTGGGCATTTAGGTTGCTTCCATTGCCTGCCTATTGTAAATAGTGCTGCAAAGAACATTGTGGTGAATGTGCCTTTTTGAAATACGGTTTTCTCTGGGTATATGCCCAGAAGTGGGATTGCTGGATCAGATGGTAATTTTATTTCTAATTTTTTTAAGGAAACTCCATACTGTTCTCCATAGTGACTGTATCAATTTACATTCCCACCAATAGTGGAAGAGGGCTCCTTTTGTCCACACCCTCCCCAGAATTGGTTGTTTGTAGATTTCCTGATGATGGCGATTCTAACAGGTGTGAGGTGATACCTCATTGTAGTTTTGATTTGCATTTCTCTAATAATTAGTGCTGTTGAGCAGCTTTTCATGTGCCTCTAGGCCATCCCTGTGTCTCCTTTGAAGAAACGTCTCTTTAGATCTTCTGCCCATTTTTTTCTGGGTTGTTTGTTTTTTAATATTAAGCTGCATGAGCTGTTTATATATATTGGAGATTAAACCTCTGTCCATTGATTCGTCTGCAACGATTTTCGCCCATTCTGAGGGATGCCTTTTTCCATTCCCGTGTTTTTTAACAAAAAAGGAAAGAAAGGAAAAGAAGCAGAACACTAATGTGCGTAAAATATGCCTTTTGAAACGGTCGTTTTGAAATATGGACGTCCTTTGAATTTTTTGGTCGATATGTGACCCCAGGATTTGTTTTCAGGGCAGGTGTCATTTACAGGCCTGCAATGATTTTGAATATCAACTGACCATTAGCGCTGGGATTAAAGCTGCTGTTGTGTGAAACGGCCACAAGGTGGCAGCAGTTCACCCTTACCAAATCTGTTTAGTAGGGCAAGAGAGCCTCAGTGGAAGTGGTGTTCTAGATTGGAGTTTAGAATGGAATGTGCCAGGAGAAAGCCCCTCAAGTTTGTCTCACTACTTCTTGTTCGTGTTTTTAATTTAATATTTTATTTTTTATTACAGCAAGTTTGATTACAATGTTTGGCTTGTTGTAGGTGTGGAAGATGTGGTTCTTTTACACATATACAGATGACTGTTCTTCTTGGGATCCTTTCCCCATGTACGTTATGACAGAATGTTGAGTAGTCCTCTCTTGGTATTCTGTAGGTCTATGTTGATTATATATATCACCTGTTTTTGTATATGTCTGTTAACCCCGATATCGTAATGAAACCAATCCTCACAACTTTCCATTGGTGAACCATAAGTTTGTTTAATGAATCTGTGATTGCCCTTCTCCGTGGAAATATCTGCCCTGGTATCCATTTTTAGGTAACACCTATAAGTGATATGATATGATATGTGTCTTTCACTTTCTGACTTACTACAAGTCACGTGATTACTTCTAGACTCATCTACGGTGCTGCAAATGGCATTGTGTCCTTTTTTCCCTTGGCTTCTCTTCTGCCTTATCGGGGTCCATTTTCAACAATGTGATTACCTGAAGGTTGTGGATTTGCTGACCTGGGCAGCCTTACCCTGCCGGTCCGCCCTCCCCAGGTGTGCCTCGTTGAGTTCAATATAAACAGAGCTCCAGGCAGCAATAGCCCCTGAAGCTGTGCCTGACTCCATATTCTCTGCCCCATCAGCAGTCTCGGGGCTGTGCTGGTGGGAGGGAGAATGGTGCCACAGCTTTGTGGGTGGCCCAGTGTGAGTGGTGTTCTGCTGGCCTTTCTGCAGGAGTTGCCAGGCTGCCGCCTGTAAAGAAGAGGATGTGTCACCCATACCTTCCGATGGAATTTCTCTCCGGACAGAGATGAGGAAGGAAAAAAGCAGTGTGGGCCGGGACAGGAGGGGTATCTCAGGCAGGGCAATGGAAAGCTTCTGGAGGAGCGCCCGGTGCCAGGACCACCCTGGCTGGCCTGCAGGCACCAAGTTGGCCTGCGTGCTGTCGCTGGTGTGGCTCCACGGCCCTTCCTCTAGGCTTTCAAGCCCTTGTACATATTCAGGTGTTTTACCTGGAAAGGTTGGGAACAGTTCAGCAGCAGCTGGCCTGGGGCTCAGCTCACGTTTACTCACAGATGCCTCGACATGGTCCCCCAGCTTTGCAATGAGGACGCTCCTTGCGTGGGGGGTGGGTTGCTGGCTGTATGGGAGATGGTTCCCCACCTCTGACCAATTTCAGAATTGTTTACCGCTGGAGCAATTGTGCCCTGATAGGGTTTTCCTCTGTATAACTCGTGGGTTCAGGTTTTTTTTTTCTTTTATGGTTCAAGTTAGATTTTATTCCTCTTTTATTTATTTATAGATATAAGCATTGTAATAATTCATTCCTATAAATACATCTGTGTGACGGGAAGAACTTTTTTCTGTTTTATTGTTAAATTCTATTTTTTTTAAATTTTGAAATATAATTTTATTTATGTTTTTATACAGCAGGTTTTTATTAGTTATGTATTTTATGCATATATATGTATACAGGTCAATCCAAATCTCCCAACTCATCCCACCACCACCACCCCATAGTTTCCCACACTTGGTGTCCATACGTTTGTTCTCTACCTCTGTGTCTCTATTTCTTCCCTGCAAACCAGTTCATCTGTACCATTTTTTTAGGTTCCACATATATGCATTAATATACAATATTTGTTTTCTGCTTTCTGACTTACTTCATTCTGTATGACAGTCTCTCGATCCATCGATGTCTCTACAAATGACCCAGCTTCATTCCTTTTTATGGCCGAGTAATATTCCATTTTATATATGTACCACATCTTTATCCATTCATCTGTCTGTGGGCATTTAGGTTGCTTCCATTACCTTGCTATTGTAAATAGTGCTGCAATGAACATTGTGGTGCATATGCCTTTTTGATTTACGGTTTTCTCTGGGTATATGCCCAGAAGTGGGATTGCTGGATCAGATGGTAATTCTATTTCTAGTTGTTTTAAGGAAACTCCATACTGTTCTCCATAGTGACTGTATCAAGTTACATTCCCACCAATAGTGGAAGAGGGCTCCTTTTGTCCACACCCTCCCCAGAATTGGTTGTTTGTAGATTTTCTGATGATGCCGATTCTAACAGGTGTGAGGTGATACCTCATTGTAGTTTTGATTTGCATTTCTCTAATAATTAGTGCTGTTGAGCAGCTTTTCATGTGCGTCTTGGCCATCTCTGTGTCTCCTTTGAAGAAACGTCTCTTTAGATCTTCTGCCTATTTTTGTATTGGGTTATTTGTTTTTTTAATATTAAGCTGCATGAGCTGTTTATATATATTGGAGATTAAACCTCTGTCCATTGATTCATTTGCAACGATTTTCGCCCATTCTGAGGGATGCCTTTTTCCATTCCCGTGTTTTTTAACAAAAAAGGAAAGAAAGGAAAAGAAGCAGAACACTAATGTGCGTAAAATATGCCTTTTGAAACAGTCGTTTTGAAATATGGACGTCCTTTGAATTTTTTGGTCGATATGTGACCCCAGGATTTGTTTTCAGGGCAGGTGTCATTTACAGGCCTGCAATGATTTTGAATATCAACTGACCATTAGCACTGGGATTAAAGCTGCTGTTGTGTGAAACGGCCAGAAGGTGGCAGCAGTTCTCCCTTACCAAATCTGGTTACTAGGGCAAGAGAGCCTCAGTGGAAGTGGTGTTCTAGATTGGAGTTTAGAATGGAATGTGCCAGGAGAAAGCCCCTCAAGTTTGTCTCACTACTTCTTGTTCGTGTTTTTAATTTAATTTTTTATATTTTGTATTACAGCAAGTTTCATTACAATGTTTGGCTTGTTGTAGGTGTGGAAGATGTGGTTCTTTTACACATATACAGATGTCTGTTCTTCCTGGGATCCTTTTCCCATGTACGTTATGACAGAATGTTGAGTAGTCCTCTCTTGGTATTCTGTAGGTCTTTGGTGATTATATATGTCACCTGTGTTTGTATATGTCTGTTAACCCCGATATCGTAATGAAACCAATCCTCACACCTTTCCATTGGTGAACCATAAGTTTGTTTAATGAATCTGTGATTGCCCTTCTCCGTGGAAATATCTGCCCTGGTATCCATTTTTAGGTATCACCTATAAGTGATATATGATATGATATGTGTCTTTCACTTTCTGACTTACTACAAGTCACGTGATTACTTCTAGACTCATCTACGGTGCTGCAAATGGCACCGTGTCCTTTTTTCCCTTGGCTTCTATTCTGCCTTAGCGAGGTCCATTTTCACCAATGTGATACCCTGAGGGTTGTGGATTAGCTGACCTGGGTAGCCTTACCCTTCCGGCCCGCTCTCCCCTGGTGTGCCTCGTCAGGCTATATGCTGACACACTGGTCAGTGCCAGCGTATGGGCCACGAGTAGGCTATGGCTTGGGGGTAAGCTGTAGGGCTGGTGGTGGGTTTCCGTTCCGGACTAGGGTTAGGGTTAGGGAACGGCAAGGCTTAGGGCACAGGTGAGGGTATGGAAACCTGTGAGGTTCCGGCTACGTGCTGACGCACGGGTCAGTGCCAGCGTACAGGCCAGGATTAGGCTACGGCGTAGGGTAAGGTGTAGGGCTGGTGGTGGGTTTCCGTGATGGGCTAGGGTTAGGGTTAAGGAACGGCAAGGCTTAGGGCACAGGTGATGGTACGGAAACGTGGGAGGGTCAGGCTACGTGCTGACGCACGGCTCAGTGCCAGTGTACGGCCCAGGAGTAGGCTACAGTGTAGGGTAGAGTGTAGGGCTGGTGGTGGGTTTCCGTTCGGGGCTAGGGTTAGGATAAGGGAACGGCAAGGCTTAGGGCAAAGGTTAGGGTAGAATAACATGGGAGGGTTAGGCTATGTGCTGATGCACAGGTCAGTGCCCGCGTACGGGCCAGGAGTAGGCTACGGCTTGGGGGTTAGGTATAGGGCTGGTGGTGTGTTTCCATTCCGGGCTAGGGTTAGGGTTAGGGAACGGCAAGGCTTAGGGCACAGGTGATGGTACGGAAACGTGGTAGGGACAGGCTACGTGCTGACGCACGTGTCAGTGCCAGCGTATGGGCCAGGAGTAGGCTACGGCTTGGGGGTAAGTTGTAGGGCTGGTGGTTGGTTTCCATTCCTGTCTAGGGTTAGGGTTAGGGAACGGCAAGGCTTAGGGCCCACGTGAGGGTACGGAAACGAGGGAAGGTCAGGCTCCGTGCTGATGCACGTGTCAGTGGCAGCGTAAGGGCCAGGAGTAGGCTATAGGTTGTGGGTAAGTTTTAGGCTGGTGATGGGTTTCTGTTCTTGGCTAGGGTTAGGGTTAGGGAATGGCAAGGCTTAGGGCACAGGTGAGGGTACGGAAACGTGGGAGGGTCAGGCTACCTGCTGAATGCACGGGTCAGTGCCCGCGTACGGGCCAGGAGTAGGCTACGGCGTAGGGTAAGGTGTAGGGTTGGTTGTGGGTTTCCCTTCAGGGCTAGGGTTAGGGTTAGGGAACCGCAAGGCTTAGGGCACATTTGAGGGTACGGAAACGTGGGAGTTTCATTGCTACGTGCTGATGCACGCATCAGTGCCAGCGTACGGGCCAGGAGAAGGCTATGGCTTGGGGGTAAGGTGTAGGGCTGGTTGTGTGTTTCCGTTTCGGGCTATGGTTAGAGTTAGGGAACGTCAAGTCTTAGGGCACAGGTGAGGCTCCGGAAACGTGGGAGGGTCAGGCTACGTGCGGACGCACGGGTCAGTGCCAGCGTACGGCCCAGGAATAGGCTATGGCTTGGTGGTAAGCTGTAGGGCTGGTGGTAGGTTTCCGTTCCGGACTAGGGTTAGGGTTAGGGAACGGCAACGCTTAGGGCACAGGTGAGGGTACGGAAACGTGTGAGGGTCAGGCTACGTGCTGACGCATGGGTCAGTGCCATCGTACGGGCCAGGAGTAGGCTACGGCATAGGGTAAGGTTTAGGGCTGCTTGTGGGTTTCCGTTCCTGGCTAGGGTTAGGGTGAGGGAACGGCAAGGCTTAGGGCACAGGTGAGGGTACGGAAACGTGGGAGGTTCAGGCTACGTGCTGACTCACGGGTCAGTGCCAGCGTACGGGCCAGGAGTAGGCTATGGCGTATGGTAAGGTGTAGGGCTTGTGGTGGATTTTCATTCCGGGCTAGTGTTAGGGTTAGGGAACGGCAAGGCTTAGGGCACAGGTGAGGGTACGGAAACGTGTGAGGGTCAGGCTACATGCTGACGCACGTGTCAGTGCCAGCGTACGGGCCAGGAATAGGCTACGGCATACGGTAATGTGTAGGGCTGGTGGTGGGATTCCGTTCCGGCTTGGGTTATGGTTAGTGAACGGCAAGGCTTAGGGCACAGGTGAGGGTACGGAAACGTGGGAGGGTCAGGCTTCATGCTGATGCACGTGTCAGTGCCAGCGTACCGGCCAGGAGTAGGCTACGGCGTAGGGTAATGTGTAGGGCTGTTTCCCTTTCGGGCTACAGTTAGGGTTAGGGAATGGCAAAGCGTAGGGCACAGGTGAGGTTACGGAAATGTGGGAGGTTCAGGCTACATGCTGATGCACGTGTCAGTGCCAGCGTACCGGCCAGGAGTAGGCTACGGCTTGGTGGTTAGGTGTAGGGTTGGTGGTGTGTTTCCGTTCCATGCTAGGGTTAGTGTTAGGGAACAGCAAGGCTTAGGGCACAGGTGAGGGTACGGAAATGTGGGAGGGTCAGGCTACGTGCTGACGCACAGGTCAGTGCCAGCGTACGGGCCAGGAGTAGGCTATGGCTTGGGGGTTAGTTGTAGGGCTGGTGGTGTGTTTCCGTTCCGGACTAGGGTTAGAGTTAGCGAACGGCAAGGCTTAGGGCACAGGTGAGGTTACGGTAATGTGGGAAGTTCAGGCTACGTGCTGACGCACAGTTCAGTGCCAGCGTATGGACCAGGAGTAGGCTACGGCTTTGGGGTAAGGTGTAGGGCTGGTGGTGGGTTTCCGTTCCTGGCTAAGATTAGGGTAAGGGAACGGCAAGGCTTAGGGCACAGGTGAGGGTACAGAAACGTGGGAGGGTCAGGCTATGTGCTGATGCATGGGTCAGTGCCTGCGTACCGGCTAGGAGTAGGCTACGGCTTGGGGGTTAGGTGTAGGGCTGGTGGTGGGTTTCCGTTCCGCGCTAGGGTTAGGGTTAGGGAACTGCAAGGCTTAGGGCACAGGTGAGGGTACGGAAACGTGGGAGGGTCAGGCTACATGCATACGCACGGGTCAGTGCCAGCGTACGGGCCAGGAATAGTCTATGGCTTGGGGGTAAGCTCTAGGGCTGGTGGTGGGTTTCTGTTCCGGACTAGGGTTAGGGTTAGGGAACGGCAACGCTTAGGGCACAGGTGAGGGTACGGAAATGTGTGAGGGTCAGGCTACGTGCTGACGCACGGGTCAGTGCCAGCGTACGGGCCAGGAGTAGGCTACGGCGTAGGGTAAGGTGTAGGGCTGCTGGTGGATTTCCGTTCCTGGCTAGGGTTATGGTGAGGGAACAGCAAGGCTTAGGGCACAGGTGAGGGTACGGAAACGTGGGAGGGTCAGGCTACGTGCTGACTCACTAGTCAGTGCCAGCGTACGGGACAGGATTGGGCTACGGCGTATGGTAAGGTTTAGGGCTTCTGGTGGGTTTCCGTTCCTGGCTAGGGTTAGGGTTAGGGAACGGCAAGGCTTAGGGCACAGGTGAGGGTACGGAAACGTGGGAGGGTCAGGCTACGTGCTGACGCACGTGTCAGTGCCAGCGTACGGGCTAGGAATAGGCTACGGCATACGTTAAGGTGTAGGGCTGGTGGTGGGATTCCGTTCCGGGCTTTGGTTAGAGTTAGGGAAGGCCAAGGCTTAGGGCTTAGCTGAGGGAACGGAAAAGTGGGAGGGTCAGGCTACGTGCTAACGCACGGGTCAGTGCCTCTGTACGGGCCAGGAGTAGGCTATGGCTTGGGGGTTAGTTTTAGGGCTTTTGGTGGGTTTCCATTCCGGGCTAGGGTTAGTGTTAGGGAACGGCAAGGTTTAGGGCCCAGGTGAGGGTATGGAAACGTGGGGTGTCAGTCTACATGCTGACGCACGGGTCAGTGCCAGCATACGGGCCAGGAGTAGGCTACGGCGTAGGGAAAGGTTTAGGGCTCGTGGTGGGTTTCCGTTCCGGGCTAGGGTTAGGGTTAGGGAACGGCAAAGCTTAGGGCACAGGTGAGGGTACGGAAACGTGGGAGGGTCAGGCTACGTGCTGACGCACGTGTCAGTGTCAGCGTACAGGCCAGGAGTAGGCCACGCCGTAGGGTAAGGTCTAGGGCTGGTGGTGGATTTCCGTTCTGGGCTAGGGTTATGGTTAGGGAACGTCAAGGCTTAGGGCACAGGTGAGGGTACGGAAACGTGGGAGGGTCAGGCTACGTGCTTACGCATGGGTCAGTGCCAGCATACGGGCCAGCAGTAGGCTACAGCGTAGGGTAAGGTATAGGGCTGGAGGTGGGTTTCCGTTCTGTGCTAGGGTTAGGGTTAGGGAACGGCAAGGCATAGGGCAGAGGTGAGGGTACGGAAACGTGGGAGGGTCAGGCTACGTGCTGACGCACGGGTCAGTGCCAGCATACGGGCCAGGAGTAGGCTACAGCTTGGGGGTAAGGTGTAGGGCTGGTGGTGGGTTTCCGTTCCGGGCTAGGGTTAGGGTAAGGGAACGTCAAGGCTTAGGGCACAGGTGAGGGTACGGAAACGTGGGCGGGTCAGGCTACGTGCTGACACACGGGTCAGTGCCAACGTACGGGCCAGGTGTAGGCTATGGCATAGGGTAAGGTGTAGGGCTGGAGGTGGGTTTCCGTTCTGTGCTAGGGTTAGGATTAGGGAACGGCAAGGCATAGGGCTCAGGTGAGGGTACTGAAACGTGGGAGGGTCAGGCTACGTGCTGACGCATGGGTCAGTGCCAGCGTATGGGCCAGGTGTAGGCTACGGCGTAGGGAATGGTCTTGGGCTGGTGGTGGGTTTCCGTTCCGGGCTATGGTTAGGGTTAGGGAATGGCAAGGCTTAGGGCACAGGTGAGGGTACGGAAACGTGGGAGGGTCAGGCTACGTGCTGACGCACGGGTCAGTGCCAGCGTACGGGCCAGGAGTAGGCTACAGCTTGTGGGTAAGTTTTAGGGCTGGTGGTGTGTTTCCGTTCCGGGCTAGGGTTAGGGTAAGGGAACGGCAAGGCTTAGAGCACAGCTGAGGGTACGGTAACATGGTAGTGTCAGGCTACGTGCTGAAGCACAGACTATTACCCGCGTACGGGCCAGGTATAGGCTACGTCATAGGGTAAGGTGTAGGGCTGGTGGTGGGTTTCCGTTCCGGGCTAGGGTTAGGGTTAGGGAACGGCAAGGCTTAGGGCACAGGTGAGGTTACGGAAACGTGGGAGGGTCAGGCTATGTGCTGACGCACGGGTCAGTGCCAGCATATGGGCCAGGAGTAGTCTACGGCGTGGTGGTAAGGTGTAGGGCTGGTGGTGGGTTTCTGTTCCAGGCTAGGGTTAGGGTTAGCGAACGTCAAGGCTTAGGGTACAGGTGAGGGTACGGAAACTTGGGAGGGTCAAGCTACGTGCTGACGCAAGGATCAGTGCCAGCCTATGGGCCAGGAACATGCTACGGTGTAGGGTAAAGTGTAGGGCTGGTGGTTGGATTCTGTTCCGGGCTAGGGTTAGGGTTAGGGAACGGCAAAGCTTAGGGCACAGGTGAGGGTACGGAAACGTGGGAGGGTCAGGGTACGTGCTGACGCACGTGTCAGTGCCAGCGTACCGGCCAGGAGTAGGCTACGGCTTGGGGGTTAGATGTAGGGCTGGTGGCGGGTTTCCATTCAAGGCTAGGGTTATGGTTAGGGAACGGCAAGGCTTAGGGCACAGGTGAGGGTACGGAAACGTGCGAGGGTCAGGCTACATCGTGACGCACGGGTCAGTGCCAGCGTACGGTGCAGGAGTAGGCTATGACTTGGGCGTTAGATTTAGGGCTGGTGGTGGGTTTCCGTTCCGTACTAGGGTTAGGGTTAGGGAACGGCAAGCCTTAGGTAACAGGTGAGGTTACGGAAATGTGGTAAGCTCAGGCTAAGTGCTGACGCACATGTCAGTGCCAGTGTACGGGCCAGGAGTAGGCGAGGGCGTAGGGTAAGGTGTAGGCCTGGTGGTGGGTTTCCGTTGCTGTCTAGGGTTAGGGTTAGAAAACGGCAAGGCTTAGGGCACAGGTGAGGGTACGGAAACGTGGGAGGGTCAGGCTACGTGCTGACACATGGGTCACTGCCAGAGTTCGGGCCAGGAGTAGGCTACGGCGTAGGGTAAGGTGTAGGGCTGGTGGTGGGTTTCCTTTCAGGGCTAGGGTTAGTGTTAGGGAACGGCAATGCTTAGGGCCCAGGTGAGGGTACGGAAACGTGGGAGGTTCAGGATACGTGCTGACGCACGGGTCAGTGCCAGCGTATGGACCAGGAGTAGGCTACAGCTTGGGGGTAAGGTGTAGGGCCGTTGGTGGGTTTCCGTTCCGGGCTAAAGTTAGGGTTAGGGAACGGCAAAGCTTAGGGCACATGTGAGGGTACAGAAACGTGGGAGGTTCAGGCTACATGATGACGCACGTGTCAGTGCCAGCGTACCGGCCAGGAGTAGGCTACGGTTTGGTGGTTAGGTGTAGGGCTGGTGGTGGGTTTCCATTCCAGGCTAGGGTTAGTGTTAGGGAACAGCAAGGCTTAGGGCACAGGTGAGGGTACGGAAACGTGGGAGGTTCAGGCTACATGCTGACGCATGTGTCAGTGCCAGCGTACGTGCCAGGAATAGGCTACGGCGTAGGGTAACGTGTAGGGCTGCTGGTGGGTTTCTATTCCTGGCTAGGGTGAGGGTGAGGGAATGGCAAGGCTTAGGGCACAGGTGATGGTACAGACAGTGGGAGGGTCAGGCTACGTGCTGACACACGGGTCAGTGCCAGCGTACGGGCCAGGAGTAGGCTACGGCTTGTGGGTAAGTTTTAGGGCTGGTGGTGTGTTTCCGTTCTGGGCTAGGGTTAGGGTTAGGGAACGGCAAGTCTTAGGGCACAGGTGAGGGTACGGTAACATGGGAGGGTCAGGCTACGTGCTGAAGCACAGGTCAGTGCCCGTGTACGGGCCAGGTGTAGGCTACGGCATAGGGTAAGGTGTACGGCTGGTGGTGGGTTTCCGTTCTGGGCTAGGGTTAAGGTTAGGGAACGGCAAGGCTTAGGGCACAGCTGAGGTTACGGAAACGTGGGAGGGTCAGGCTACGTGCTGACGCACGGGTCAGTGCAAGCATATGGGCCAGGAGTAGGCTACGGCGTGGTGGTAAGTTGTAGGGCTGGTGGTGGGTTTCTGTTCCGGGCTAGGGTTAGGGTTAGGGAACGTCAAGGCTTAGGGCACAGGTGAGGGTACGGAAACGTGGGAGGGTCAGGCTACGTGATGACGCACGGCTCAGAGCCAGCGTACGGGCCAGGAATAGGCTATGGCGTAGGGTAGAGTGTAGGGCTGGTGGTGGGTGTCTGTTCCGGGCTAGGGTTAGGGTTAGGAAACGGCAAGGCTTAGGGCACAGGTGAGGGTACGGAAACGTGGGAGGGTCAGGCTACGTGCTGACACATGGGTCACTGCCAGAGTTCGGGCCAGGAGTAGGCTACGGCGTAGGGTAAGGTGTAGGGCTGGTGGTGGGTTTCCTTTCAGGGCTAGGGTTAGTGTTAGGGAACGGCAATGCTTAGGGCCCAGGTGAGGGTACGGAAACGTGGGAGGTTCAGGATACGTGCTGACGCACGGGTCAGTGCCAGCGTACGGGCCAGTAGTAGGCTACGGCGTAGGGTAAGGTTTAGGGCTGGTGGTGGGTTTCCGTTCCGGGTTAGGGTTAGGGTTAGGGAATGGCAAGGTTTACGGCACAAGTGATGGTACAGCAACGTGGCAGGTTCAGGATACGTTCTGACGCACGGGTCAGTGCCAGCGTATGGACCAGGAGTAGGCTACAGCTTGGGGGTAAGGTGTAGGGCCGTTGGTGGGTTTCCGTTCCGGGCTAAAGTTAGGGTTAGGGAACGGCAAAGCTTAGGGCACATGTGAGGGTACAGAAACGTGGGAGGTTCAGGCTACATGATGACGCACGTGTCAGTGCCAGCGTACCGGCCAGGAGTAGGCTACGGTTTGGTGGTTAGGTATAGGGCTGGTGGTGGGTTTCCATTCCAGGCTAGGGTTAGTGTTAGGGAACAGCAAGGCTTAGGGCACAGGTGAGGGTACGGAAACGTGGGAGGTTCAGGCTACATGCTGACGCATGTGTCAGTGCCAGCGTACGTGCCAGGAATAGGCTACGGCGTAGGGTAACGTGTAGGGCTGCTGGTGGGATTCTATTCCTGGCTAGGGTGAGGGTGAGGGAATGGCAAGGCTTAGGGCACAGGTGATGGTACAGAAACGTGGGAGGGTCAGGCTACGTGCTGACACACGGGTCAGTGCCAGCGTACGGGCCAGGAGTAGGCTACGGCTTGTGGGTAAGTTTTAGGGCTGGTGGTGTGTTTCCGTTCTGGGCTAGGGTTAGGGTTAGGGAACGGCAAGTCTTAGGGCACAGGTGAGGGTACGGTAACATGGGAGGGTCAGGCTACGTGCTGAAGCACAGGTCAGTGCCCGTGTACGGGCCAGGTGTAGGCTACGGCATAGGGTAAGGTGTACGGCTGGTGGTGGGTTTCCGTTCTGGGCTAGGGTTAAGGTTAGGGAACGGCAAGGCTTAGGGCACAGCTGAGGTTACGGAAACGTGGGAGGGTCAGGCTACGTGCTGACGCACGGGTCAGTGCAAGCATATGGGCCAGGAGTAGGCTACGGCGTGGTGGTAAGTTGTAGGGCTGGTGGTGGGTTTCTGTTCCGGGCTAGGGTTAGGGTTAGGGAACGTCAAGGCTTAGGGCACAGGTGAGGGTACGGAAACGTGGGAGGGTCAGGCTACGTGATGACGCACGGCTCAGAGCCAGCGTACGGGCCAGGAATAGGCTATGGCGTAGGGTAGAGTGTAGGGCTGGTGGTGGATGTCTGTTCCGGGCTAGGGTTAGGGTTAGGAAACGGCAAGGCTTAGGGCACAGGTGAGGGTACGGAAACGTGGGAGGGTCAGGCTACGTGCTGACACATGGGTCACTGCCAGAGTTCGGGCCAGGAGTAGGCTACGGCGTAGGGTAAGGTGTAGGGCTGGTGGTGGGTTTCCTTTCAGGGCTAGGGTTAGTGTTAGGGAACGGCAATGCTTAGGGCCCAGGTGAGGGTACGGAAACGTGGGAGGTTCAGGATACGTGCTGACGCACGGGTCAGTGCCAGCGTACGGGCCAGTAGTAGGCTACGGCGTAGGGTAAGGTTTAGGGCTGGTGGTGGGTTTCCGTTCCGGGTTAGGGTTAGGGTTAGGGAATGGCAAGGTTTAGGGCACAAGTGATGGTACAGCAACGTGGCAGGTTCAGGATACGTTCTGACGCACGGGTCAGTGCCAGCGTATGGACCAGGAGTAGGCTACAGCTTGGGGGTAAGGTGTAGGGCCGTTGGTGGGTTTCCGTTCCGGGCTACAGTTAGGGTTAGGGAACGGCAAAGCTTAGGGCACATGTGAGGGTACAGAAACGTGGGAGGTTCAGGCTACATGATGACGCACGTGTCAGTGCCAGCGTACCGGCCAGGAGTAGGCTACGGTTTGGTGGTTAGGTGTAGGGCTGGTGGTGGGTTTCCATTCCAGGCTAGGGTTAGTGTTAGGGAACAGCAAGGCTTAGGGCACAGGTGAGGGTACGGAAACGTGGGAGGTTCAGGCTACATGCTGACGCATGTGTCAGTGCCAGCGTACATGCCAGGAATAGGCTACGGCGTAGGGTAACGTGTAGGGCTGCTGGTGGGTTTCTATTCCTGGCTAGGGTGAGGGTGAGGGAATGGCAAGGCTTAGGGCACAGGTGATGGTACAGAAACGTGGGAGGGTCAGGCTACGTGCTGACACACGGGTCAGTGCCAGCGTACGGGCCAGGAGTAGGCTACGGCTTGTGGGTAAGTTTTAGGGCTGGTGGTGTGTTTCCGTTCTGGGCTAGGGTTAGGGTTAGGGAACGGCAAGTCTTAGGGCACAGGTGAGGGTACGGTAACATGGGAGGGTCAGGCTACGTGCTGAAGCACAGGTCAGTGCCCGTGTACGGGCCAGGTGTAGGCTACGGCATAGGGTAAGGTGTACGGCTGGTGGTGGGTTTCCGTTCTGGGCTAGGGTTAAGGTTAGGGAACGGCAAGGCTTAGGGCACAGCTGAGGTTACGGAAACGTGGGAGGGTCAGGCTACGTGCTGACACACGGGTCAGTGCAAGCATATGGGCCAGGAGTAGGCTACGGCGTGGTGGTAAGTTGTAGGGCTGGTGGTGGGTTTCTGTTCCGGGCTAGGGTTAGGGTTAGGGAACGTCAAGGCTTAGGGCACAGGTGAGGGTACGGAAACGTGGGAGGGTCAGGCTACGTGATGACGCACGGCTCAGAGCCAGCGTACGGGCCAGGAATAGGCTATGGCGTAGGGTAGAGTGTAGGGCTGGTGGTGGGTGTCTGTTCCGGGCTAGGGTTAGGGTTAGGAAACGGCAAGGCTTAGGGCACAGGTGAGGGTACGGAAACGTGTGAGGGTCAGGCTACGTGCTGACGCACGTGTCAGTGCCAGCGTACCGGCCAGGAGTTTTATACGGCTTGGGGGTAAGGTGTAGGGCTGGTGGTGGGTTTCCGTTCCGGGCTAGGGTTAGGGTTAGTGAACGGCAAGGCTTAGGGCACAGGTGAGGGTACAGAAACGTGGGAGGGTCAGGCTACGTGCTGATGAAAGTGTCAGTGCCTGCGTACGAGCCAGGAATAGGCTACGGCATAGGGAAATGTGTAGGGCTGGTGGTGGGATTCCGTTCCGGGCTAGGGTTAGTGTTATGGAACGGCAAGTCTTAGGGCATAGGTGAGGGTCCGCAAACGTGGGAGGGTTAGGCTACGTGCTGAAGCACAGGTCAGTGCCTGCGTATGGGCCAGGTGTAGGCTACGGCATAGGGTAAGGTGTAGGGCTGCTGGTGGGTTTCCTTTCCGGACTAAGGGTAGTGTTAGGGAATGGCAAGGCTTAGGGCCCAGGTGAGGGTACGGAAACGTGGGAGGGTCAAACTGCATGCTGACGCATGGGTCAGTGCGAGCGTATGGGCGAGGGGTAGGCTACCCATTAGGGAAAGGTTTAGGGATGATGGTGGGTTTCCGTTCCGGGTTAGGGTTTTGGTTAGGGAACGGCAAGGCTTAGGGCACAGGTGAGGGTACGGAAACGTGAGAGGGTTAGGCTACATGCTGACGCACGGGTCAGTGCCAGCGTACGGGCCAGGAGTAGGCTACGGTGTAGGGTATGGTGTAGGGCTGCTGGTGGGTTTCCGTTCCGGGCTAGGGTTAGGGTTAGGAAACGGCAAGGCTTAGGGCACAAGTGAGGGTACGGAAATGTGGGAAGGTGAGGCTAGGTGCTGACGCACGGGTCAGTGCCAGCGTACGGGCCAGTAGTAGGCTACGGCGTAGGGTAAGGTGTAGGGCTGGTGGTGGGTTTCCGTTCCGGGCTAGGGTTAGGGTTATGGAACGGCAAGGCTTAGGGCACAGGTGAGGGTACGGAAACGTGGGAGGGTCAGGCTACGTGCTGACGCATGTGTCAGAGCCAGCATACGGGCCAGGAGTAGGCTACTGCTTGGGGGTAAGGTGTAGGGCTGGTGGTGGGTTTCCGTTCTGGGCTAGGGTTAGGGTTAGGGAACGGCAAGGCTTAGGGCACAGGTGAGGGTACGGAAAAGTGGGAGGGTCAGGCTACTTGCTGACGCACGGGGCAGTGCCAGCGTACGGGCCAGGAGTAGGCTACGGCGTAGGGTAAAGTGTAGGGCTGGTGGTGGTTTTCCGTTCAGGGCTAGGGTTAGGGTTAGGGAACGGCAAGGCTTAGGGCACAGGTGAGGATACAGAAACGTGGGAGGGTCAGGCTACGTGCTGACGCACGGGTCAGTGCAATCGTACCGGCCAGGAGTAGTCTACAGCTTGGGGGTAAGGTGTAGGGCTGTTGGTGGGTTTCCGTTCCGGGCTACAGTTAGGGTTAGGGAACGGCAAAGCTTAGGGCACATGTGAGGGTACGGAAACGTGGGAGGTTCCGGCTACGTGATGACGCACGTGTCAGTGCCAACGTACCGGCCAGGAGTAGGCTACGTTTGGTGGTTAGGTGTAGGGCTGGTGGTGGGTTTCCATTCCGGGCTAGGGTTAGTGTTAGGGAACAGCAAGGCTTAGGGCACAGGTGAGGGTACGGAAACGTGGGAGGTTCAGGCTACATGCTGACGCATGTGTCAGTGCCAACGTACGTGCCAGGAATAGGCTACGGCGTAGGGTAAGGTGTAGGGCTGCTGGTGGGTTTCTATTCCTGGCTAGCTTGAGGGTGAGGGAACGGCAAGGTTTAGGGCACAGGTGATGGTACAGAAACGTGGGAGGGTCAGGCTACGTGCTGACACACGGGTCAGTGCCAGCGTACGGGCCAGGAGTAGGCTACGGCTTGTGGGTAAGTTTTAGGGCTGGTGGTGGGTTTCCGTTCCGGGCTAGGGTTAGGGTTAGGGAACGGCAAGTCTTAGGGCACAGGTGTGGGTACGGTAACATTGGAGGGTCAGGCTACGTGCTGAAGCACAGGTCAGTGCCCGTGTACGGGCCAGGTGTAGGCTACGGCATAGGGTAATGTGTAGGGCTGGTGGTGGGTTTCCGTTCCGGGCTAGGGTTAAGGTTAGGGAACGGCAAGGCTTAGGGCACAGCTGAGGTTACGGAAACGTGGGAGGGTCAGGCTACGTGCTGACGCACGGGTCAGTGCCAGCATATGGGCCAGGAGTAGGCTACGGCGTGGTGGTAAGTTGTAGGGCTGGTGGTGGGTTTCTGTTCCGGGCTAGGGTTAGGGTTAGGGAACGTCAAGGCTTAGGGCACAGGTGAGGGTACGGAAACGTGGGAGGGTCAGGCTACGTGATGACGCACGGCTCAGAGCCAGCGTACGGGCCAGGAATAGGCTATGGCGTAGGGTAGAGTGTAGGGCTGGTGGTGGGTTTCTGTTCCGGGCTAGGGTTAGGGTTAGGAAACGGCAAGGCTTAGGGCACAGGTGAGGGTACGGAAACGTGTGAGGGTCAGGCTACGTGCTGACGCACGTGTCAGTGCCAGCGTACCGGCCAGGAGTAGGCTACGGCTTGGGGGTAAGGTGTAGGGCTGGTGGTGGGTTTCCGTTCCGGGCTAGGGTTAGGGTTAGTGAACGGCAAGGCTTAGGGCACAGGTGAGGGTACAGAAACGTGGGAGTGTCAGGCTACGTGCTGATGAAAGTGTCAGTGCCTGCGTACGAGCCAGGAATATGCTACGGCGTAGGGAAAGGTGTAGGGCTGGTGGTGGGATTCCGTTCAGGGCTAGGGTTAGTGTTAGGGAAGAGCAAGGCTTAGGGCATAGGTGAGGGTACGGAAACGTGGGAGGGTCAGGCTACGTGCTGACACATGGGTCAGTGCCAGCGTACGGGCCAGGAGTAGGCTATGGCTTGTGGGTTAGGTGTAGGGCTTGTGGTGTGTTTCTGTCCCGTACTAGGGTTAGGGTTAGGGAACGGCAAGGCTTAGGGCACAGGTGACGTTATGGTAACGTGGGAAGGTCAGGCTACATGCTGACGCACAGGTCAGTGCCAGCGTATGGACCACGAGTAGGCTATGGCTTGGGGGTAAGGTGTAGGGCTTGTGGTGGGTTTCCGTTCCGGGCTAGGGTTAGGGTTAGGGAATGGCAAGGTTTAGGGCACAGGTGAGGGTACAGCAACGTGGCAGGTTCAGGATACGTTCTGACGCACGGGTCAGTGCCAGCATATGGACCAGTAGTAGGCTACAGTTGGGGGTAAGGTGTAGGGCTGTTGGTGGGTTTCCGTTCCGGGCTACAGTTAGGGTTAGGGAACGGCAAAGCTTAGGGGACACGTGAGGGTACGGAAATGAGGGAGGTTCAGGCTACGTGATGACGCACGTGTCAGTGCCAGCGTACCGGCCAGGAGTAGGCTATGGTTTGGTGGTTAGGTGTAGAGCTCGTGGTGTGTTTCCGTTCCAGGCTAGGGTTAGTGTTAGGGAACAGCAAGGCTTAGGGCACAGGTGAGGGTACGGAAACGTGGGAGGGTCAGGCTACGTGCTGACGCACGGTTCAGTGCCAGCGTACGGGCCAGGAGTAGGCTACGGCTTGGGGGTAAGGTGTAGGGCTGGTGGTGTGTTTCCGTTCCGGACTAGGGTTTGAGTTAGGGAACGGCAAGGCTTAGGGCACAGGTGAGGTTACGGTAATGTGGGAAGTTCAGGCTACGTGCTGACGCACAGGTCAGTGCCAGCGTATGGACCAGGAGTAGGCTACGGTTTGGGGGTAAGGTGTAGGGCTGGTGGTGGGTTTCCGTTCCTGGCTAAGATTAGGGTAAGGGAACGGCAAGGCTTAGGGCACAGGTGAGGGTACAGAAACGTGGGAGGGTCAGGCTATGTGCTGATGCATGGGTCAGTGCCAGCGTACCGGCTAGGAGTAGGCTACGGCTTGGGGGTTAGGTGTAGGGCTGGTGGTGGGTTTCCGTTCCGTGCTTGGGTTAGGGTTAGGGAACTGCAAGGCTTAGGGCACAAGTGAGGGTACGGAAACGTGGGAGGGTCAGGCTACATGCTTACGCACGGGTCAGTGCCAGCGTACGGGCCAGGAATAGTCTATGGCTTGGGGGTAAGCTGTAGGGCTGATGGTGGGTTTCTGTTCCGGACTAGGGTTAGGGTTAGGGAACGGCAAGGCTTAGGGCACAGGTGAGGGTACGGAAATGTGTGAGGGTCAGGCTACGTGCTGACGCACGGTTCAGTGCCAGCGTACGGGCCAGGAGTAGGCTACGGTGTAGGGTAAGGTGTAGGGCTGCTGGTGGATTTCCGTTCCTGGCTAGGGTTATGGTGAGGGAACGGCAAGGCTTACGGCACAGGTGAGGGTACGGAAACGTGGGACGGTCAGGCTACGTGCTGACTCATGGGTCAGTGCCATCGTACGGGCCAGGATTGGGCTTCGGCGTATGGTAAGGTTTAGGGCTTCTGGTGGGTTTCCGTTCCTGGCTAGGGTTAGGGTTAGGGAACGGCAAGGCTTAGGGCACAGGTGAGGGTTCGGAAACGTGGGAGAGTCAGGCTACGTGCTGACTCACGTGTCAGTGCCAGCGTACGGGCTAGGAATAGGCTACGGCATACGTTAAGGTGTAGGGCTGGTGGTGGGATTCCGTTCTGGTCTTGGGTTAGAGTTAGGGAAGGCCAAGGCTTAGGGCTTAGCTGAGGGTACGGAAAAGTGGGAGGGTCAGGCTACGTGCTGACGCACGGGTCAGTGCCTGTGTACGGGCCAGGAGTAGGCTATGGCATGGGGGTAAGTTTTAGGGCTGTTGGTAGGTTTCCATTCCGGGCTAGGGTTAGTGTTAGGGAACGGCAAGGTTTAGGGCCCAGGTGAGGGTATGGAAACGTGGGGTGTCTGTCTACATGCTGACGCACGGTTCAGTGCCAGCGTACGGGCCAGGAGTAGGCTACGGCGTAGGGAAAGGTTTAGGGCTGGTGGTGGGTTTCCGTTCTGGGCTAGGGTTAGGGTTATGGAACGGCAAAGCTTAGGGCACAGGTGAGGGTACGGAAACGTGGGAGGGTCAGGCTACGTGCTGATGCACGTTTCAGTGTCAGCGTACAGGCCAGGAGTAGGCTACGCCGTAGGGTAAGGTCTAGGGCTGGTGGTGGTTTTCCGTTCTTGGCTAGGGTTATGGTTAGGGAACGTCAAGGCTTAGGGCACAGTTGAGGGTACGGAAATGTGGGAGGGTCAGGCTACGTGCTTACGCATGGGTCAGTGCCAGCATACGGGCCAGCAGTAGGCTACAGCGTAGGGTAAGGTATAGGGCTGGGGGTGTGTTTCCGTTCTGTGCTAGGGTTAGGGTTAGGGAACGGCAAGGCATAGTGCACAGGTGAGTGTACGGAAACGTGGGAGGGTCAGGCTACGTGCTGACGCACGCGTCAGTGCCAGCATACGGGCCAGGAGTAGGCTACGGCTTGTGGGTAAGTTTTAGGGCTGGTGGTGGGTTTCCGTTCAGGGCTAGGGTTACGGTTAGGGAACGTCAAGGTTTAGGGCACAGGTGAGGGTACGGAAACGTGGGAGGTTCAGGCTACATGCTGACGCATGTGTCAGTGCCAGCGTACGTGCCAGGAGTAGGCTACGGCATAGGGTAAGGTGTAGGGCTGCTGGTGGGTTTCTATTGCTGGCTAGGGTGAGAGTGAGGGAACGGCAAGGCTTAGGGCACAGGTGATGGTACAGAAACGTGGGAGGGTCAGGCTACGTGCTGACACACGTGTCAGTGCCAGCGTACCGGCCAGGAGTAGGCTACGGTTTGGTGGTTAGGTGTAGGGCTGGTGTTGGGTTTCCATTCCAGGCTAGGGTTAGTGTTAGGGAACAGCAAAGCTTAGGGCACAGGTGAGGGTACGGAAACGTGGGAGGTTCAGGCTACATGCTGACGCATGTGTCAGTGCCAGCGTACGTGCCAGGAGTAGGCTACGGGGTAGGGTAAGGTGTAGGGCTGCTGGTGGGTTTCTTTTCTTGGCTAGGGTGAGGGTGAGGGAACGGCAAGGCTTAGGGCACAGGTGATGGTACAGAAACGTGGGAGGGTCAGGCTACGTGCTGACACACGTGTCAGTGCCAGCGTACGGGCCAGGTGTAGGCTACGGCTTGTGGGTAAGTTTTAGGGCTGGTGGTGGGTTTCCGTTCCGGGTTAGGGTTAGGGAACGGCAAGTCTTAGGGCACAGGTGAGGGTACGGTAACATGGGAGGGTCAGGCTACGTGCTGAAGCACATGTCAGTGCCCGTGTACGGGCCAGGTGTAGGCTACGGCATAGGGTAAGGTGTAGGGCTGGTGGTGGGTTTCCGTTCTGGGCTAGGGTTAAGGTTAGGGAATGGCAAGGCTTAGGGCACAGCTGAGGATACGGAAACGTGGGAGGGTCAGGCTACGTGCTGACGCACGGGTCAGTGCCAGCATATGGGCCAGGAGTAGGCTACGGCGCGGTGGTAAGTTGTAGGGCTGGTGGTGGGTTTCTGTTCCGGGCTAGGGTTAGGGTTAGGGAACGTCAAGGCTTAGGGCACAGGTGAGGGTACGGAAACGTGGGAGGGTCAGGCTACGTGATGACGCACGGCTCAGAGCCAGCGTACGGGCCAGGAATAGGCTATGGCGTAGGGTAGAGTGTAGGGCTGGTGGTGGGTTTCTGTTCCGGGCTAGGGTTAGGGTTAGGAAACGGCAAGGCTTAGGGCACAGGTGAGGGTACGGAAACGTGTGAGGGTCAGGCTACGTGCTGACGCACGTGTCAGTGCCAGCGTACCGGCCAGGAGTAGGCTACGGCTTGGGGGTAAGGTGTAGGGCTGGTGGTGGTTTTCCGTTCCGGGCTAGGTTTAGGGTTAGTGAACGGCAAGGCTTAGGGCACAGGTGAGGGTACAGAAACTTGGGAGGGTCAGGCTACGTGCTGATGAAAGTGTCAGTGCCTGCGTACAAGCCAAGAATAGGCTACGGCGTAGGGAAAGGTGTAGGGCTGGTGGTGGGATTCCGTTCCAGGCTAGGGTTAGTGTTAGGGAACGGCAAGTCTTAGGGCACAGGTGAGGGTCCGCAAACGTGGGAGGGTCAGGCTTCGTGCTGAAGCACAGGTCAGTGCCTGCGTATGTGCCAGGTGTAGGCTACGGCATAGGGTAAGGTGTAGGGCTGGTGGTGGTTTTCCTTTCCGCACTAAGGTTAGTGTTAGGGAATGGCAAGGCTTAGGGCCCAGGTGAGGGTACGGAAACGTGGGAGGGTCAAACTACATGCTGACGCACGGGTCAGTGCGACCATACGGGCGAGGAGGAGGCTACCCAGTAGGGAAAGGTTTAGGGATGGTGGTGGGTTTCCGTTCCGGGTTAGGGTTTTGGTTAGGGAACGGCAAGGCTTAGGTTAAAGGTGAGGGTACGGAAACGTGGGAGGGTCAGGCTACGTGCTGACGCACGGGTCAGTGCCAGCGTACGGGCCAGGAGTAGGCTACGGCGTAGGGAAAGGTGTAGGGCTGGTGGTTGGTTTGCCTTCCGGGCTAGGGTTAGGGTTAGGGAACGTCAAGGCTTAGGGCACAGGTGAGGGTACGGAAACGTGAGAGGGTCAGGCTACATGCTGACGCACGGGTCAGTGCCAGCGTACGGGCCAGGATTAGGCTACGGTGTAGGGTATGGTGTAGGGCTGGTGGTGGGTTTCCGTTCTGGGCTAGGGTTAGGGTTAGGGAACGGCAAGGCTTAGGGCACAGGTGAGGGTACGGAAATGTGGGAAGGTGAGGCTAGGTGCTGACGCACGGGTCAGCGCCAGCGTACGGGCCAGGAGTAGGCTACGGCGTAGGGTAAGGTGTAGGGCTGGTGGTGGGTTTCCGTTCCGGGCTAGGGTTAGGGTTATGGAACCGCAAGGCTTAGGGCACAGGTGAGGGTACGGAAACGTGGGAGGGTCAGGCTACGTGCTGATGAAAGGGTCAGTGCCTGCGTACGGGCCAGGAATAGGCTACGGCATAGGGAAAGGTGTAGGGCTGGTGGTGGGTTTCCGTTCCGGGCTAGGGTTAGGGTTAGGGAATGGCAAGGCTTAGGGCACATGTGAGGGTCCACACACGTGGGAGGGTCAGGCTACGTGCTGACGCACAAGTCAGTGCCAGCGTAAGGTCCAGGAGTAGCCTAAGGCTTGGGTGTAAGTTGTAGGGCTGGTGGTGGGTTTCCGTTCCTGGCTAGGATTAGGGTAAGGGAACGGCAAGGCTTAGGGCACAGGTGAGGGTACAGAAACGTGGGAGGGTCAGGCTATGTGCTGATGCATGGGTCAGTGCCAGCGTACCGGCTAGGAGTAGGCTACGGCTTGGGGGTTAGGTGTAGGGCTGGTGGTGGGTTTCCGTTCCGCGCTAGGGTTAGGTTTAGGGAACTGCAAGGCTTAGGGCACAAGTGAGGGTACGGAAACGTGGGAGGGTCAGGCTACATGCTTACGCACGGGTCAGTGCCAGCGTACGGGCCAGGAATAGTCTATGGCTTGGGGGTAAGCTGTAGGGCTGGTGGTGGGTTTCTGTTCCGGACTAGGGTTAGGGTTATGGAACGGCAAGGCTTAGGGCACAGGTGAGGGTACGGAAATGTGTGAGGGTCAGGCTACGTGCTGACGCACGGGTCAGTGCCAGCGTACGGGCCAGGAGTAGGCTACGGCGTAGGGTAAGGTGTAGTGCTGCGGGTGGTATTCCGTTCCTGGCTAGGGTTATGGGGAGGGAACGGCAAGGCATAGGGCACAGGTGAGGGTACGGAAACGTGGGAGGGTCAGGCTACGTGCTGACGCACGGGTCAGTGCCAGCGTACTGCCCAGGATTGGGCTACGGCGTATGGTAAGGTTTACGGCTTCTGGTGGGTTTCCCTTCCTGGCTAGGGTTAGGGTTACGGAACGGCAAGGCTTAGGGCACAGGTGAGGGTTCGGAAACGTGGGAGGGTCAGGCTACGTGCTGACGCACGTGTCAGTGCCAGCGTATGGGCTAGGAATAGGCTACGGCATACGTTAAGGTGTAGGGCTGGTGGTGGGATTCCGTTCCGGGCTTGGGTTAGAGTTAGGGAAGGCCAAGGCTTAGGGCTTAGCTGAGGGTACAGAAAAGTGGGAGGGTCAGGCTACGTGCTGATGCATGGGTCAGTGCCTGTGTACGGGCCAGGAGTAGGCTATGGCATGGGGGTAAGTTTTAGGGCTGGTTGTGGGTTTCCATTCCGGGCTAGGGTTAGTGTTAGGGAACGGCAAGGCTTAGGGCACAGGTGAGGGTATCGAAACGTGGGGTGTCAGTCTACATGCTGACGCACGGGTCAGTGCCAGCGTACGGGCCAGGAGTAGGCTACGGCGTAGGGAAAGGTTTAGGGCTGGTGGTGGGTTTCCGTTCCGGGCTAGGGTTAGGGTTAGGGAACGGCAAAGCTTAGGGCACAGGTGAGGGTACGGAAACGTGGGAGGGTCAGGCTACGTGCTGACGCACGTGTCCGTGTCAGCGTACAGGCCAGGAATAGGCTACGCCGTAGGGTAAGGTCTAGGGCTGGTGGTGGTTTTCCGTTCTGGGCTAGGGTTATGGTTAGGGAACGTCAAGGCTTAGGGCACAGGTGAGGGTACAGAAACGTGGGAGGGTCAGGCTACGTGCTTACGCATGGGTCAGTGCCAGCATACGGGCCAGCAGTAGGCTACAGCGTAGGGTAAGGTATAGGGCTGGAGGTGGGTTTCCGTTCTGTGCTAGGGTTAGGGTTAGGGAACGGCAAGGCATAGGGCACAGGTGAGGGTACGGAAACGTGGGAGGGTCAGGCTACGTGCTGACGCACGGGTCAGTGCCAGCATACGGGCCAGGAGTAGGCTACAGCTTGGGGGTAAGGTTTAGGGCTGGTGGTGGGTTTCCGTTCCGGGCTAGCGTTAGGGTTAGGGAACGGCAAGGCTTAGGGCACAGGTGAGTGTACGGAAACGTCGGAGGGTCAGGCTACGTGCTGACGCACGGGTCAGTGCCAGTGGACGGACCAGGAGTAGGCTACGGCTTGGGGGTAAGGTGTAGGGCTGTTGGTGAGATTCCGTTTCGGGCTAGGGTTAGGGTTAGGCAACGGCAAGTCTTATGGCACAGGTGAGGGTACGGAAAGGTGGGAGGGTCAGGCTACGTGCTGATGCACGGGTCAGTGCCAGTGTATGGACCAGGAGTAGGCTACGGCTTGGGGGTAAGGTGTACGGATGGTGGTGAGTTTCCGTTTCGGGCTAGGGTTAGGGTTAGGCAATGGCAAGGCTTAGGGCACAGGTGAGGTTACGGAAATGTGGGAGGGTCAGGCTACGTGCTGCCGCACAGGTCAGTGCCAGCGTACCGGCCAGGAGTAGGCTACGGCTTGGGGGTTAGATGTAGGGCTGGTGGTGGGTTTCCATTCCAGGCTAGGGTTAGGGTTAGGGAACGGCAAGGCTTAGGGCACAGGTGATGGTACGGAAACGTGGGAGGGTCAGGCTACGTGCTGACGCACGGGTCAGTGCCAGTGTATGGGCAAGGAGTAGGCTACGGGGTAGGGTAAGGTTTAGGGCGGGTGGTGGGATTCCGTTCTGGGCTAGGGTTAGTGTTAGGCAACGGCAAGGCTTAGGGCACAGTTGAGGGTACGGAAACGTGCGAGGGTCAGGCTACGTGCCGACGCATGGGTCAGTGCCAGCGTATGGGCCAGGAGTAGGCTATGGTTTGGGCGTTAGTTGTAGGGCTGGTGGTGTGTTTCCGTTCCGTACTAGGGTTAGGGTTAGGGAACGGCAAGCCTTACGGCACAGGTGAGGGTACGGAAATGTGGGAAGGTCAGGCTACGTGCTGACGCACGTGTCAGTGCCAGTGTACGGGCCAGGAGTAGGCGACGGCGGAGGGTAAGGTGTAGGGCTGGTGGTGGGTTTCCGTTCCGGGCTAGAGTTAGTGTTAGGGAACGGCAAGCCTTAGGGCATAGGTGAGGGTACGGAAACGTGGGAGGTTCAGGCTACGTGCTGACGCACGGGTCAGTGCCAGCGTTCGGGCCAGGAGTAGGCTACGGCGTACGGTAAGGTGTAGGGCTGGTGGTGTGCTTCCGTGCTGGGCTAGGGTTAGTGTTAGGGAACGGCAAGGCTTAGGGCCCAGGTGAGGGTACGGAAACTTGGGACGGTCAAACTACATGCTGACGCACGGGTCAGTGCGAGCGTACGGGCGAGGAGTAGGCTACCCAGTAGGGAAAGGTTTAGGGCTGGTGGTGGGTTTCTGTTCCGGGCTAGGGTTAGGGTTAGGGAACATCAAGGCTTAGGGCACAGGTGAGGGTACGGAAACGTGGGAGGGTTAGGCTAGGTGCTGACGCTCGGGTCAGTGCCAGCATATGGGCCAGGAGTAGGCTACGGCGTAGGATAAGGTGTAGGGCTGGTGGTGGGTTTGCGTTCCAGGCTAGGGTTAGTGTTAGGGAACAGCAAGGCTTAGGGCACAGGTGAGGGTACGGTAATGTTGGCAGGTCAGGCTACGTGATGACACACAGTTCAGTGCCAGCGTATGGACCAGGAGTAGGCTACAGCTTGTGGGTAAGGTGTAGGGCTGGTGGTGGGTTTCTGTTCTGGGCTAGGGTTAGGTTTAGTGAACGGCAAGGCTTAGGGCACAGGTGAGGGTACGGAAACGTGGGAGTGTCAGGCTACGTGCTGATGAAAGTGTCAGTGCCTGCGTACGAGCCAGGAATAGACTACGGTGTAGGGAAAGGTGTAGGGCTCGTGGTGGGTTTCCATTCAGGGCTAGGGCTAGGGTTAGGGAACGGCAAGGCTTAGGGCTCAGGTGAAGTTCCGCAAACGTGGGAGGGTCAGGCTACGTGCTGACGCACGGGTCAGTTCCAGCGTACGGGCCAGGAGTAGGCTACGGCTTGGGGGTAAGTTGTAGTGCTGGTGGTGGTTTTCCGTTCCGGGCTAGGGATAGGGTTAGGGAACGGCAAGGCTTAGGGCACAGGTGAGGGTACGGAAACGTGGGAGGGTCAGGCTACGTGCTGACGTAAGGTTCACTGCCAGCGTATGGGCCAGGAGTAGGCTACGGCGTAGGGTAAGTTGTATGGCTGGTGGTGGGTTTTCATTCCGGGCTACGGTTAGGGTTAGGGAACGGCAAGGCTTAGGGCACAGGTGAGGGTACGGAAACGTGGGAGGGTCAGGCTACGTGCTGACGCACGTGTCAGTGCCAGCGTAGGGTCCAGGACTAGGCTACTGCTTGTGGGTAAGGTTTAGGGCTGGTGGTGGGTTTCCGTTCCGGGCGAGGGTTAGGGTTAGGGAACGGCAAGGCTTAGGGCACAGGTGAGGGTACGGTAACATGGGAGGGTTAGGCTACTTGCTGAAGCACAGGTCATTACCAGCGTATGGGCCAGGTGTAGGCTACCGCATAGGGTAAGGTGTAGGGCTGGTGGTAGGTTTTCGCTTCGGGCTAGGGTTAGGGTTAGGGAACGGCAAGGCTTAGGGCACAGTTGAATATACGGAAACGTGGGAGGGTCAGGCTACGTGCTGACGCATGGGTCAGTGCCAGCATATGGGCCAGGAGTAGGCCACGGCGTGGTGGTAAGTTGTAGGGCTGGTGGTGGGTTTCTGTTCCGGGCTAGGGTTAGGGTTAGCGAACGTCAATGCTTAGGGCACAGGTGAGGGTACGGAAACGTGGGAGGGTCAGGCTACGTGCTGACGCACGGGTCAGTGCCAGCGTACGGGCCAGGAATAGGCTACGGCGTAGGATAGAGTGTAGGACTGGTGGTGGGTTTCCGTTCCGGGCTAGGGTTAGGGTTAGGGAACGGCAAGGCTTAGGGCACAGGTGAGGGTACGGAAACGTGGGAGGGTCAGGCTACGTGCTGACATACGGTTCACTGCCAGCGTATGGGCCAGGAGTAGGCTACGGCGTAGGGTAAGGTGTAAGGCTGGTGGTGGGTTTTCGTTCCGGGCTACGGTTAGGGTTAGGGAACGGCAAGGCTTAGGGCACAGGTGAGGGTACGGAAACGTGGGAGGGTCAGGCTACGTGCTGACGCACGTGGCAGTGCCAGCGTATGGGCCAGGAGTAGGCTACTGCTTGTGGGTAAGGTTTAGGGCTGGTGGTGGGTTTCCGTTCAGGGCTAGGGTTAGGGTTAGGGAACGGCAAGGCTTAGGGCACAGGTGAGGGTACGGTAACATGGGAGGGTTAGGCTACGTGCTGAAGCACAGGTCATTACCCGCGTATGGGCCAGGTGTAGGCTACGGCATAGGGTAAGTTGTAGGGCTGGTGGTGGGTTTTCGCTTTGGGCTAGGGTTAGGGTTAGGGAACGGCAAGGCTTAGGGCACAGTTGAGGTTACGGAAACGTGGGAGGGTCAGGCTACGTGCTGACGCATGGGTCAGTGCCAGCATATGGGCCAGGAGTAGGCTACGGCGTAGGGTAAGGTGTAGGGCTGGTGCTGGGTTTCCGTTCTGGGCTAGGGTTAGGGTTAGGGAACGGCAAGGCTTAGGGCACAGGTGATGGTACGGAAACGTGGGAGGGTCAGGCTACGTGCTGACGCACGGGTCAGTGCCAGCGTATGGGCCAGGAGTAGGCTACGGCTAGTGGGTAAGATTTAGGGCTGGTGGTGGGTTTCCGTTCCAGGCTAGGGTTAGGGTAAGGGAATGGCAAGGCTTAGGACACAGGTGAGGGTACGGTAACATGGGAGGGTCAGGCTACTTGCTGAAGCACAGGTCATTATCCGCGTACGGGCCAGGTGTAGGCTACGGCATAGGGTAAGGTTTAGGGCTGTTGGTGGGTTTCCGTTCCGGGCTACGGTTAGGCTTAGTGAACGGCAAGGCTTTGGGCACAGATGAGGTTATGGAAACGTGGGAGGGTCAGGCTACGTGCTGACGCACGGGTCAGTGCCAGCATATGGGCCAGGATTAGGCTACGGCGTGGTGGTTAGTTGTAGGGCTGGTGGTGTGTTTCTGTTCCGGGCTAGGGTTAGGGTTAGCGAACGTCAAGGCTTAGGGCACAGGTGAGGGTACGGAAACGTGGGAGGGTCAGGCTACGTGCTGATGCAAGGGTCATGGCCAGCGTATGGGCCAGGAATAGGCTACGGCGTAGGGTAGAGTGTAGAGCTTGTGGTGGGATTCTGTTCCGGGCTAGGGTTAGCGTTAGGGAACGGCAAAGCTTAGGGCACAGGTGAGGGTACGGAAACGTGGGAGCATCAGGCTACGTGCTGACGCACGTGTCAGTGCCAGCGTACCGGCCTGGAGTAGGCTACGGCTTGGGGGTTAGATGTAGGGTTGGTGGTGGTTTTCCATTCCAGGCTAGGGTTAGGGTTAGGGAACGGCAAGGCTTAGGGCACAGTTGAGGGTACGGAAACGTGGGAGGGTCAGGCTTCATGCTGACGCACGGGTCAGTGCCAGCCTACGGGCCAGGAGTAGGCTACGGTTTGGGCGTTAGGTTTAGGGCTGGTGGTGGGTTTCTGTTCCGGGCTAGGTTTAGGGTTAGGGAACGTCAAGGCTTAGGGCACAGGTGAGGGTACGGAAACGTGGGAGGTTTAGGCTACGTGCTGACGCACGGGTCAGTGCCAGCATATGGGCCAGGAGTAGGCTACGGCGTAGGTTAAGGTGTAGGGCTGGTGGTGGGTTTCAGTTCCGGGCTACGGTTAGGGTTAGGGAAAGGCAAAGCTTAGGGCACAGGTGAGGGTACGGAATCGTGGGAGGGTCAGGCTACGTGATGACGCACGGGTCAGTGCCAGCGTACCGACCAGGAGTAGGCTACGGCTTGTTGGTTAGGTGTAGGGCTGGTGGTGGGTTTCCGTTCCAGGCTAGGGTTAGTGTTAGGGAACGGCAAGGCTTAGGGCACAGGTGAGGGTACGGTAATGTTGGAAGGTCAAGCTACGTGCTGACGCACAGGTCAGTGCCAGCTTATGGACCAGGAGTAGGCTACGGCTTGGGGGTAAGTTGTAGGGCTTGTGGTGCTTTTCCGTTCCGGGCTAGGGTTAGGGTTAGGGAACGGCAAGGCTTAGGGCACAGGTGAGGGTACGGCAACGTGGAAGGGTCAGGATACGTTCTGACGCACGGGTCAGTGCCAGCGTATGGACCAGGAGTAGGCTACGGCTTGTGGGTAAGGTGTAGGGCTGGTGGTGGTTTTCTGTTCTGGGCTAGGGTTAGGGTTAGTGAACGGCAAGGCTTAGGGCACAGGTGAGGTTACGGAAACGTGGGAGTGTCAGGCTAAGTGCTGATGAAAGGGTCAGTGCCTGCGTACGAGCCAGGAATACGCTATGGTGTAGGGAAAGGTGTAGGGCTGGTTGTGGGTTTCCGTTCAGGGCTAGGGTTAGTGTTAGGGAACGGCAAGGCTTAGGGCTCAGGTGAGGTTCCGCAAACGTGGGAGGGTCAGGCTACGTGCTGACGCACGGGTCAGTTCCAGCGTACGGGCCAGGAGTAGGCTACGGCTTGGGGGTAAGGTGTAGGGCTGTTTGTGGGTTTCCGTTCCGGGCTAGGTTTAGGGTTAGGGAACGGCAAGTCTTAGGGCACAGGTGAGGGTACGGAAACGTGGGAGGGTCAGGCTATGTGCTGACGCACGGGTCAGTGCCAGTGTACGGGCCAGGAGTAGGCTATGATGTAGTGTTAGGTGTAGGGCTGCTGGTGGGTTTCCGTTCCTGGCTAGGGTTAGGGTGAGGGAAAGGCAAGGCTTAGGGCACAGGTGAGGGTATGGTAACATGGGACGTTAGGCTACGTGGTGAAGCACAGGTCATTACCCACGTATGGGCCAGGTGTAGGCTACGGCATAGGGTAAGGTGTAGGGCTGGTGGTGGGTTTTCGTTCCGGGCTAGGGTTAGGGTTAGGGAACGGCAAGGCTTAGGGCACAGGTGACGTTACGGAAACGTGGGAGGGTCAGGCTACGGGCTGACGCATGGGTCAGTGCCAGCATATGGGCCAGGCGTAGGCTACGGCGTGGAGGTAAGGTGTAGGGCTGGTGGTGGGTTTCCGTTCCGGGCTAGGGTTAGGGTTAGGGAACGGCAAGGCTTAGGGCACTGGTGATGGTACGGAAACGTGGGAGGGTCAGGCTACGTGCTGACGCACGGGTCAGTGCCAGTGTACGGGCCAGGAGTAGGCTACGTCTTGGGGGTAAGGTGTAGGGCTGGTGGTGGGTTTCCTTTCTGGGCTAGGGTTAGTGTTAGGGAACGGCAAGGCTTAGGGCACAGGTGAGGGTACGGAAAAGTGGGAGGGTCAGGCTACTTGCTGATGCACGGGTCAGTGCCAGCGTACGGGCCAGGAGTAGGCTACGGCGTAGGGTAAAGTGTAGGGCTGGTGGTGGTTTTCCGTTCAGGGCTAGGGTTAGGGTTAGGGAACGGCAAGACTTAGGGCACAGGTGAGGATACAGAAACGTGGGAGGGTCAGGCTACGTGCTGACGCACGGGTCAGTGCTAGCGTACCGGCCAGGATTAGGCTACGGCTTGGGCTTTAGGTGTAGGGCTGGTGGTGTGTTTCTGTACCGGGCTAGGGTTAGGGTTAGGGAACGGCAAGGCTTAGGGCAAAGGTGATGGTACGGAAACGTGGGAGGGTCAGGCTACGTGCTGACGCACGGGTCAGTGCCAGCGTACGGGTCATAAGTAGGCTATGGCTTGGAGGTTAGTTGTAGGGCTGGTGGTGGTTTTCCGTTCCGTACTAGGGTTAGGGTTAGGGAACAGCAAGTCTTACGGCACAGGTGAAGGTACGGAAATGTGGGAAGGTCAGGCTACGTGCTGACGCATGGGTCAGTGCCAGCGTACTGGCCAGGAGTAGGCTACGGCATAGGTTAAGGTGTAGGGCTGGTGGTGGTTTTCCTTTCCGCACTAAGGTTAGTGTTAGGGAATGGCAAGGCTTAGGGCCCAGGTGAGGGTACGGAAACGTGGGAGGGTCAAACTACATGCTGACGCACGGGTCAGTGCGACCATACGGGCGAGGAGGAGGCTACCCAGTAGGGAAAGGTTTAGGGATGGTGGTGGGTTTCCGTTCCGGGTTAGGGTTTTGGTTAGGGAACGGCAAGGCTTAGGTTAAAGGTGAGGGTACGGAAACGTGGGAGGGTCAGGCTACGTGCTGACGCACGGGTCAGTGCCAGCGTACGGGCCAGGAGTAGGCTACGGCGTAGGGAAAGGTGTAGGGCTGGTGGTTGGTTTGCCTTCCGGGCTAGGGTTAGGGTTAGGGAACGTCAAGGCTTAGGGCACAGGTGAGGGTACGGAAACGTGAGAGGGTCAGGCTACATGCTGACGCACGGGTCAGTGCCAGCGTACGGGCCAGGATTAGGCTACGGTGTAGGGTATGGTGTAGGGCTGGTGGTGGGTTTCCGTTCTGGGCTAGGGTTAGGGTTAGGGAACGGCAAGGCTTAGGGCACAGGTGAGGGTACGGAAATGTGGGAAGGTGAGGCTAGGTGCTGACGCACGGGTCAGCGCCAGCGTACGGGCCAGGAGTAGGCTACGGCGTAGGGTAAGGTGTAGGGCTGGTGGTGGGTTTCCGTTCCGGGCTAGGGTTAGGGTTATGGAACCGCAAGGCTTAGGGCACAGGTGAGGGTACGGAAACGTGGGAGGGTCAGGCTACGTGCTGATGAAAGGGTCAGTGCCTGCGTACGGGCCAGGAATAGGCTACGGCATAGGGAAAGGTGTAGGGCTGGTGGTGGGTTTCCGTTCCGGGCTAGGGTTAGGGTTAGGGAATGGCAAGGCTTAGGGCACATGTGAGGGTCCACACACGTGGGAGGGTCAGGCTACGTGCTGACGCACAAGTCAGTGCCAGCGTAAGGTCCAGGAGTAGCCTAAGGCTTGGGTGTAAGTTGTAGGGCTGGTGGTGGGTTTCCGTTCCTGGCTAGGATTAGGGTAAGGGAACGGCAAGGCTTAGGGCACCGGTGAGGGTACAGAAACGTGGGAGGGTCAGGCTATGTGCTGATGCATGGGTCAGTGCCAGCGTACCGGCTAGGAGTAGGCTACGGCTTGGGGGTTAGGTGTAGGGCTGGTGGTGGGTTTCCGTTCCGCGCTAGGGTTAGGGTTAGGGAACTGCAAGGCTTAGGGCACAAGTGAGGGTACGGAAACGTGGGAGGGTCAGGCTACATGCTTACGCACGGGTCAGTGCCAGCGTACGGGCCAGGAATAGTCTATGGCTTGGGGGTAAGCTGTAGGGCTGGTGGTGGGTTTCTGTTCCGGACTAGGGTTAGGGTTATGGAACGGCAAGGCTTAGGGCACAGGTGAGGGTACGGAAATGTGTGAGGGTCAGGCTACGTGCTGACGCACGGGTCAGTGCCAGCGTACGGGCCAGGAGTAGGCTACGGCGTAGGGTAAGGTGTAGTGCTGCGGGTGGTATTCCGTTCCTGGCTAGGGTTATGGGGAGGGAACGGCAAGGCATAGGGCACAGGTGAGGGTACGGAAACGTGGGAGGGTCAGGCTACGTGCTGACTCACGGGTCAGTGCCAGCGTACGGCCCAGGATTGGGCTACGGCGTATGGTAAGGTTTACGGCTTCTGGTGGGTTTCCCTTCCTGGCTATGGTTAGGGTTACGGAACGGCAAGGCTTAGGGCACAGGTGAGGGTTCGGAAACGTGGGAGGGTCAGGCTACGTGCTGACGCACGTGTCAGTGCCAGCGTATGGTCTAGGAATAGGCTACGGCATACGTTAAGGTGTAGGGCTGGTGGTGGGATTCCGTTCCGGGCTTGGGTTAGAGTTAGGGAAGGCCAAGGCTTAGGGCTTAGCTGAGGGTACAGAAAAGTGGGAGGGTCAGGCTACGTGCTGATGCATGGGTCAGTGCCTGTGTACGGGCCAGGAGTAGGCTATGGCATGGGGGTAAGTTTTAGGGCTGGTTGTGGGTTTCCATTCCGGGCTAGGGTTAGTGTTAGGGAACGGCAAGGTTTAGGGCCCAGGTGAGGGTATGGAAACGTGGGGTGTCAGTCTACATGCTGACGCACGGGTCAGTGCCAGCGTACGGGCCAGGAGTAGGCTACGGCGTAGGGAAAGGTTTAGGGCTGGTGGTGGGTTTCCGTTCCGGGCTAGGGTTAGGGTTAGGGAACGGCAAAGCTTAGGGCACAGGTGAGGGTACGGAAACGTGGGAGGGTCAGGCTACGTGCTGACGCACGTGTCCGTGTCAGCGTACAGGCCAGGAATAGGCTACGCCGTAGGGTAAGGTCTAGGGCTGGTGGTGGTTTTCCGTTCTGGGCTAGGGTTATGGTTAGGGAACGTCAAGGCTTAGGGCACAGGTGAGGGTACAGAAACGTGGGAGGGTCAGGCTACGTGCTTACGCATGGGTCAGTGCCAGCATACGGGCCAGCAGTAGGCTACAGCGTAGGGTAAGGTATAGGGCTGGAGGTGGGTTTCCGTTCTGTGCTAGGGTTAGGGTTAGGGAACGGCAAGGCATAGGGCACAGGTGAGGGTACGGAAACGTGGGAGGGTCAGGCTACGTGCTGACGCACGGGTCAGTGCCAGCATACGGGCCAGGAGTAGGCTACAGCTTGGGGGTAAGGTTTAGGGCTGGTGGTGGGTTTCCGTTCCGGGCTAGCGTTAGGGTTAGGGAACGGCAAGGCTTAGGGCACAGGTGAGTGTACGGAAACGTCGGAGGGTCAGGCTACGTGCTGACGCACGGGTCAGTGCCAGTGGACGGACCAGGAGTAGGCTACGGCTTGGGGGTAAGGTGTAGGGCTGTTGGTGATATTCCGTTTCGGGCTAGGGTTAGGGTTAGGCAACGGCAAGTCTTATGGCACAGGTGAGGGTACGGAAAGGTGGGAGGGTCAGGCTACGTGCTGATGCACGGGTCAGTGCCAGTGTATGGACCAGGAGTAGGCTACGGCTTGGGGGTAAGGTGTACGGCTGGTGGTGAGTTTCCGTTTCGGGCTAGGGTTAGGGTTAGGCAATGGCAAGGCTTAGGGCACAGGTGAGGTTACGGAAATGTGGGAGGGTCAGGCTACGTGCTGCCGCACAGGTCAGTGCCAGCGTACCGGCCAGGAGTAGGCTACGGCTTGGGGGTTAGATGTAGGGCTGGTGGTGGGTTTCCATTCCAGGCTAGGGTTAGGGTTAGGGAACGGCAAGGCTTAGGGCACAGGTGATGGTACGGAAACGTGGGAGGGTCAGGCTACGTGCTGACGCACGGGTCAGTGCCAGTGTATGGGCAAGGAGTAGGCTACGGGGTAGGGTAAGGTTTAGGGCGGGTGGTGGGATTCCGTTCTGGGCTAGGGTTAGTGTTAGGCAACGGCAAGGCTTAGGGCACAGTTGAGGGTACGGAAACGTGCGAGGGTCAGGCTACGTGCCGACGCATGGGTCAGTGCCAGCGTATGGGCCAGGAGTAGGCTATGGTTTGGGCGTTAGTTGTAGGGCTGGTGGTGTGTTTCCGTTCCGTACTAGGGTTAGGGTTAGGGAACGGCAAGCCTTACGGCACAGGTGAGGGTACGGAAATGTGGGAAGGTCAGGCTACGTGCTGACGCACGTGTCAGTGCCAGTGTACGGGCCAGGAGTAGGCGACGGCGGAGGGTAAGGTGTAGGGCTGGTGGTGGGTTTCCGTTCCGGGCTAGAGTTAGTGTTAGGGAACGGCAAGCCTTAGGGCATAGGTGAGGGTACGGAAACGTGGGAGGTTCAGGCTACGTGCTGACGCACGGGTCAGTGCCAGCGTTCGGGCCAGGAGTAGGCTACGGCGTACGGTAAGGTGTAGGGCTGGTGGTGTGCTTCCGTGCTGGGCTAGGGTTAGTGTTAGGGAACGGCAAGGCTTAGGGCCCAGGTGAGGGTACGGAAACTTGGGACGGTCAAACTACATGCTGACGCACGGGTCAGTGCGAGCGTACGGGCGAGGAGTAGGCTACCCAGTAGGGAAAGGTTTAGGGCTGGTGGTGGGTTTCTGTTCCGGGCTAGGGTTAGGGTTAGGGAACATCAAGGCTTAGGGCACAGGTGAGGGTACGGAAACGTGGGAGGGTTAGGCTAGGTGCTGACGCTCGGGTCAGTGCCAGCATATGGGCCAGGAGTAGGCTACGGCGTAGGATAAGGTGTAGGGCTGGTGGTGGGTTTGCGTTCCAGGCTAGGGTTAGTGTTAGGGAACAGCAAGGCTTAGGGCACAGGTGAGGGTACGGTAATGTTGGCAGGTCAGGCTACGTGATGACACACAGTTCAGTGCCAGCGTATGGACCAGGAGTAGGCTACAGCTTGTGGGTAAGGTGTAGGGCTGGTGGTGGGTTTCTGTTCTGGGCTAGGGTTAGGGTTAGTGAACGGCAAGGCTTAGGGCACAGGTGAGGGTACGGAAACGTGGGAGTGTCAGGCTACGTGCTGATGAAAGTGTCAGTGCCTGCGTACGAGCCAGGAACAGACTACGGTGTAGGGAAAGGTGTAGGGCTCGTGGTGGGTTTCCATTCAGGGCTAGGGCTAGGGTTAGGGAACGGCAAGGCTTAGGGCTCAGGTGAGGTTCCGCAAACGTGGGAGGGTCAGGCTACGTGCTGACGCACGGGTCAGTTCCAGCGTACGGGCCAGGAGTAGGCTACGGCTTGGGGGTAAGTTGTAGTGCTGGTGGTGGTTTTCCGTTCCGGGCTAGGGATAGGGTTAGGGAACGGCAAGGCTTAGGGCACAGGTGAGGGTACGGAAACGTGGGAGGGTCAGGCTACATGCTGACGCACGTGTCAGTGCCAGCGTAGGGTCCAGGACTAGGCTACTGCTTGTGGGTAAGGTTTAGGGCTGGTGGTGGGTTTCCGTTCCGGGCGAGGGTTAGGTTTAGGGAACGGCAAGGCTTAGGGCACAGGTGAGGGTACGGTAACGTGGGAGGGTTAGGCTACTTGCTGAAGCACAGGTCATTACCAGCGTATGGGCCAGGTGTAGGCTACCGCATAGGGTAAGGTGTAGGGCTGGTGGTAGGTTTTCGCTTCGGGCTAGGGTTAGGGTTAGGGAACGGCAAGGCTTAGGGCACAGTTGAATATACGGAAACGTGGGAGGGTCAGGCTACGTGCTGACGCATGGGTCAGTGCCAGCATATGGGCCAGGAGTAGGCCACGGCGTGGTGGTAAGTTGTAGGGCTGGTGGTGGGTTTCTGTTCCGGGCTAGGGTTAGGGTTAGCGAACGTCAATGCTTAGGGCACAGGTGAGGGTACGGAAACGTGGGAGGGTCAGGCTACGTGCTGACGCACGGGTCAGTGCCAGCGTACGGGCCAGGAATAGGCTACGGCGTAGGATAGAGTGTAGGACTGGTGGTGGGTTTCCGTTCCGGGCTAGGGTTAGGGTTAGGGAACGGCAAGGCTTAGGGCACAGGTGAGGGTACGGAAACGTGGGAGTGTCAGGCTACGTGCTGACATACGGTTCACTGCCAGCGTATGGGCCAGGAGTAGGCTACGGCGTAGGGTAAGGTGTAAGGCTGGTGGTGGGTTTTCGTTCCGGGCTACAGTTAGGGTTAGGGAACGGCAAGGCTTAGGGCACAGGTGAGGGTACGGAAACGTGGGAGGGTCAGGCTACGTGCTGACGCACGTGGCAGTGCCAGCGTATGGGCCAGGAGTAGGCTACTGCTTGTGGGTAAGGTTTAGGGCTGGTGGTGGGTTTCCGTTCAGGGCTAGGGTTAGGGTTAGGGAACGGCAAGGCTTAGGGCACAGGTGAGGGTACGGTAACATGGGAGGGTTAGGCTACGTGCTGAAGCACAGGTCATTACCCGCGTATGGGCCAGGTGTAGGCTATGGCATAGGGTAAGTTGTAGGGCTGGTGGTGGGTTTTCGCTTTGGGCTAGGGTTAGGGTTAGGGAACGGCAAGGCTTAGGGCACAGTTGAGGTTACGGAAACGTGGGAGGGTCAGGCTACGTGCTGACGCATGGGTCAGTGCCAGCATATGGGCCAGGAGTAGGCTACGGCGTAGGGTAAGGTGTAGGGCTGGTGCTGGGTTTCCGTTCTGGGCTAGGGTTAGGGTTAGGGAACGGCAAGGCTTAGGGCACAGGTGATGGTACGGAAACGTGGGAGGGTCAGGCTACGTGCTGACGCACGGGTCAGTGCCAGCGTATGGGCCAGGAGTAGGCTACGGCTAGTGGGTAAGATTTAGGGCTGGTGGTGGGTTTCCGTTCCAGGCTAGGGTTAGGGTAAGGGAATGGCAAGGCTTAGGACACAGGTGAGGGTACGGTAACATGGGAGGGTCAGGCTACTTGCTGAAGCACAGGTCATTATCCGCGTACGGGCCAGGTGTAGGCTACGGCATAGGGTAAGGTTTAGGGCTGTTGGTGGGTTTCCGTTCCGGGCTACGGTTAGGCTTAGTGAACGGCAAGGCTTTGGGCACAGGTGAGGTTATGGAAACGTGGGAGGGTCAGGCTACGTGCTGACGCACGGGTCAGTGCCAGCATATGGGCCAGGATTAGGCTACGGCGTGGTGGTTAGTTGTAGGGCTGGTGGTGTGTTTCTGTTCCGGGCTAGGGTTAGGGTTAGCGAACGTCAAGGCTTAGGGCACAGGTGAGGGTACGGAAACGTGGGAGGGTCAGGCTACGTGCTGATGCAAGGGTCATGGCCAGCGTATGGGCCAGGAATAGGCTACGGCGTAGGGTAGAGTGTAGAGCTTGTGGTGGGATTCTGTTCCGGGCTAGGGTTAGCGTTAGGGAACGGCAAAGCTTAGGGCACAGGTGAGGGTAAGGAAACGTGGGAGCATCAGGCTACGTGCTGACGCACGTGTCAGTGCTAGCATACCGGCCTGGAGTAGGCTACGGCTTGGGGGTTAGATGTAGGGCTGGTGGTGGGTTTCCATTCCAGGCTAGGGTTAGGGTTAGGGAACGGCAAGGCTTAGGGCACAGTTGAGGGCACGGAAACGTGGGAGGGTCAGGCTTCATGCTGACGCACGGGTCAGTGCCAGCCTACGGGCCAGGAGTAGGCTACGGTTTGGGCGTTAGGTTTAGGGCTGGTGGTGGGTTTCTGTTCCGGGCTAGGTTTAGGGTTAGGGAACGTCAAGGCTTAGGGCACAGGTGAGGGTACGGAAACGTGGGAGGTTTAGGCTACGTGCTGACGCACGGGTCAGTGCCAGCATATGGGCCAGGAGTAGGCTACGGCGTAGGTTAAGGTGTAGGGCTGGTGGTGGGTTTCAGTTCCGGGCTACGGTTAGGGTTAGGGAAAGGCAAAGCTTAGGGCACAGGTGAGGGTACGGAATCGTGGGAGGGTCAGGCTACGTGATGACGCACGGGTCAGTGCCAGCGTACCGACCAGGAGTAGGCTACGGCTTGTTGGTTAGGTGTAGGGCTGGTGGTGGGTTTCCGTTCCAGGCTAGGGTTAGTGTTAGGGAACGGCAAGGCTTAGGGCACAGGTGAGGGTACGGTAATGTTGGAAGGTCAAGCTACGTGCTGACGCACAGGTCAGTGCCAGCTTATGGACCAGGAGTAGGCTACGGCTTGGGGGTAAGTTGTAGGGCTTGTGGTGCTTTTCCGTTCCGGGCTAGGGTTAGGGTTAGGGAACGGCAAGGCTTAGGGCACAGGTGAGGGTACGGCAACGTGGAAGGGTCAGGATACGTTCTGACGCACGGGTCAGTGCCAGCGTATGGACCAGGAGTAGGCTACGGCTTGTGGGTAAGGTGTAGGGCTGGTGGTGGTTTTCTGTTCTGGGCTAGGGTTAGGGTTAGTGAACGGCAAGGCTTAGGGCACAGGTGAGGTTACGGAAACGTGGGAGTGTCAGGCTACGTGCTGATGAAAGGGTCAGTGCCTGCGTACGAGCCAGGAATACGCTATGGTGTAGGGAAAGGTGTAGGGCTGGTGGTGGGTTTCCGTTCAGGGCTAGGGTTAGTGTTAGGGAACGGCAAGGCTTAGGGCTCAGGTGAGGTTCCGCAAACGTGGGAGGGTCAGGCTACGTGCTGACGCACGGGTCAGTTCCAGCGTACGGGCCAGGAGTAGGCTACGGCTTGGGGGTAAGGTGTAGGGCTGTTTGTGGGTTTCCGTTCCGGGCTAGGTTTAGGGTTAGGGAACGGCAAGTCTTAGGGCACAGGTGAGGGTACGGAAACGTGGGAGGGTCAGGCTACGTGCTGACGCACGGGTCAGTGCCAGTGTACGGGCCAGGAGTAGGCTATGATGTAGTGTTAGGTGTAGGGCTGCTGGTGGGTTTCCGTTCCTGGCTAGGGTTAGGGTGAGGGAAAGGCAAGGCTTAGGGCACAGGTGAGGGTACGGTAACATGGGACGTTAGGCTACGTGGTGAAGCACAGGTCATTACCCACGTATGGGCCAGGTGTAGGCTACGGCATAGGGTAAGGTGTAGGGCTGGTGGTGGGTTTTCGTTCCGGGCTAGGGTTAGGGTTAGGGAACGGCAAGGCTTAGGGCACAGGTGACGTTACGGAAACGTGGGAGGGTCAGGCTACGGGCTGACGCATGGGTCAGTGCCAGCATATGGGCCAGGCGTAGGCTACGGCGTGGAGGTAAGGTGTAGGGCTGGTGGTGGGTTTCCGTTCCGGGCTAGGGTTAGGGTTAGGGAACGGCAAGGCTTAGGGCACTGGTGATGGTACGGAAACGTGGGAGGGTCAGGCTACGTGCTGACGCACGGGTCAGTGCCAGTGTACGGGCCAGGAGTAGGCTACGTCTTGGGGGTAAGTTGTAGGGCTGGTGGTGGGTTTCCTTTCTGGGCTAGGGTTAGTGTTAGGGAACGGCAAGGCTTAGGGCACAGGTGAGGGTACGGAAAAGTGGGAGGGTCAGGCTACTTGCTGATGCACGGGTCAGTGCCAGCGTACGGGCCAGGAGTAGGCTACGGCGTAGGGTAAAGTGTAGGGCTGGTGGTGGTTTTCCGTTCAGGGCTAGGGTTAGGGTTAGGGAACGGCAAGACTTAGGGCACAGGTGAGGATACAGAAACGTGGGAGGGTCAGGCTACGTGCTGACGCACGGGTCAGTGCTAGCGTACCGGCCAGGATTAGGCTACGGCTTGGGCTTTAGGTGTAGGGCTGGTGGTGTGTTTCTGTACCGGGCTAGGGTTAGGGTTAGGGAACGGCAAGGCTTAGGGCAAAGGTGATGGTACGGAAACGTGGGAGGGTCAGGCTACGTGCTGACGCACGGGTCAGTGCCAGCGTACGGGTCATAAGTAGGCTATGGCTTGGTGGTTAGTTGTAGGGCTGGTGGTGGTTTTCCGTTCTGTACTAGGGTTAGGGTTAGGGAACAGCAAGTCTTACGGCACAGGTGAAGGTACGGAAATGTGGGAAGGTCAGGCTACGTGCTGACGCACGGGTCAGTGGCAGGGTTCGGGCCAGGAGTAGGCTACGGCATAGGGTAAGGTGTAGGGCTGGTGGTGGGTTTCCTTTCCGGGCTAGGGTTAGGGTTAAGGAACGGCAAGGCTTAGGGCACAGGTGAGGGTACGGAAACGTGGGAGGGTCAGGCTACGTGCTGACGCACGGGTCAGTGCCAGCGTACCGGACAGGAGTAGGCTACGGCTTGGGGGTTAGGTATAGGGCTGGTGGTGGGTTTCCATTCCAGGCTAGGGTTAGTGTTAGGGAACAGCAAGGCTTATGGCACAGGGGAGCGTAAGGAAACGTGGGAAGGTCAGGCTACGTGCTGACGCACGGGTCAGTGCCAGCGTACGGGCCAGGAGTAGGCTATGGCTTGGGGCTTAGGTGTAGGGCTTGTGGTGTGTTTCTCTTCCGTACTAGTGTTAGGGTTAAGGAACGGCAAGGCTTAGGGCACAGGTGACGTTACGCTAATGTGGGAAGGACAGGCTACGTGCTGACGCACATGTCAGTGCCAGCGTATGGACCAGGAGTAGGCTACGGCTTGGGGGTAAGGTGTAGGGCTGGTGGTGGGTTTCCGTTGGGGGCTAGGGTTAGGGTTAGGGAACGGCAAGGCTTAGGGCACAGGTGAGGTTACGGAAACGATGGAGTGTCAGGCTACATGCCGACGCATGGGTCAGTGCCAGCGTACGGGCCAGGAGTAGGCTACAGCTTGTGGGTAAGGTTTAGGGCTGGTGGTGTGTTTCCGTTCCGGGCTAGGGTTAGAGTTAGGGAACAGCAAGGCTTAGGGCAGAGGTGAGGGTACGGTAACATGGGAGGGTCAGGCTACGTGCTGAAGCACATGTCAGTGCCCGCGTACGGGCCACGTGTAGGCTACGGCATAGGGTAAGGTTTAGGGCTGGTGGTCGGTTTCCATTATGGGCTAGGGTTAGGGTTACGGAACGGGAAGTCTTAGGGCACAGGTGTGGCTACGAAAACGTGGGAGGGTCAGGCTACATGCTGACGCAAGAGTCATTGCCACCGTACAGGCCAGGAGTAGGCTACGGCATAGGTTAAGGTGTAGGGCAGGTGGTGGGTTTCCGTTCAGGGCTATTGTTAGGGTTAGGGAATGTCAAGGCTTAGGGCACAGGTGAGGGTACGGAAACATGGGAGAGTCAGGCTACATACTGACGCACGGGTCAGTGCCAGCGTACGGGCCAGGAGTAGGCTACGGCGTAGGGTAAGGTGTAGGGCTAGTTGTGGGTTTCCGTTCTGGGCTACATTTAGGGTTAGGGAACGGCAAAGCTTAGGGTACATGTGAGGGTCCGGAAACGTGGGAGGGTCAGGCTACCTGCTGATGCACGTGTCAGTGCCAGTGTACAGGGCAGGAGTAGGCTACGGCTTGTGGGTAAGTTTTAGATCTGGTGGTGGGTTTCCGTTCAGGGCTAGGGTTAGGGTTAGGGAACGGCAAGGCTTACGGCACAGGTGAGGGTACAGAAACGTGGGAGGGTCAGGCTACGTGCTGACGCACGGGTCAGTGCCCGCGTACGGGCCAGGTGTAGGCTATGACATATGGTAAGGTGTAGGGCTGCTGGTGGTTTTCCGTTCCGGCTAGGGTTAGGGTTAGGGAACGGCAAGGCTTAGGGGACAGGTGAGGGTACGGAAACGTGGGAGGGTCAGGCTACGTGCTGGCGCACGGGTCAGTGTCAGCATACGGGCCACGAGTAGGCTACGGCTTGGGGGTAAGTTGTAGAGCTGGTGGTGGGTTTCCTTTCTGGGCTTGGGTTAGTGTTAGGATCGGCCAGGCTTAGGGCACAGTTGAGGATCCTGAAACGTGGGAGGGTCAGGCTACTTGCTGACGCACGTGTCAGTGCCAGAGTACGGGCCAGCAGTAGGCTACGGCTTGGGGTTAAGGTGTAGGGCTGGTGGTGGGTTTCCATTCCGGGCTAGGGTTAGGGTTATGGAATGGTAAGTCTTAGTGCTCAGGTGAGGGTACGGAAACGTGGGAGGGACAGGCTACGTGTGGACGCACGGGTGAGTGCCAGCATACAGGCCAGGAGTAGGCTACGGCGGAGGGTAATGTCTAGGGATGGTGGTGGGTTTCCGTTCCGGGCTAGGGTTAGGGTTAGGGAACTTCAAGGTTTAGGGCACAGGTGAAGGTACGGAAACGTGGGAGGGTCAGGCTACGTACTGATGCATGGGTCAGTGCCAGCGTACGGGCCAGGAGTAGGCTACGGCGTAGGGTAAGGTGGAGGGCTGGTGGTGGGTTGGCATTTTGGTCCACGGTTAGTGTTAGGGAACGGCAAGGCTTAGGGCACAGGTGAGGGTACGGAAACGTGGGAGGGTCAGGCTACGTGCTGACGCACTGGTCAGTGCCATCGTATGGGCAAGGAGTAGGCTACGGTGTAGGGTAAGGTGTAGGGCTGGTGGTGGGTTTCCGTTCCGGGCTAGGTTTAGGGTTACGGAACGGCAAGGCTTAGGGCACGGGTGAGGGTACGGAAACGTGGGAGGGTCAGGCTACTTGCTGATGCTCAGGTTTGTGCCACCGAACGGGCCAGGAGTAGGCTACGGCTTGGGGGTAAGGTGCAGGGCTGGTGGTGGGTTTCCGTTCCGGGCTAGGGTTACGGTTACGGAACGGCAAGGCTTAGGGCACAGGTGAGGGTACGGAAACGTGGGAGGGTCAGGCTACATGCTGACGCAAGTGTCAGTGCCACCGTACAGGCCAAGAGTAGGCTACGGCGTAGGGTAACGTGTAGGGATGGTGGTGGGTTTCCGTTCCGGGCTAGGGTTAGGGTTAGGGAACGGCAAGGCTTAGGGCACAGGTTAGGGTACAGAAACGTGGGAGAGTCAGGCTACGTGCTGACGCACGTGTCATTGCCAGCGTACCGGCCAGGAGTAGGCTACGGCTTGGGGGTTAGGTGTAGGGCTGGTGGTGGGTTTCCGTGCAGGGCTAGGGTTAGGGTTAGGGAACGGCAAGGCTTAGTGCACAGGTGAGAGTACGGAAACGTGGGAGGGTCAGGATACATGCTGACGCACGGGTCAGTGCCAGCGTACGGGCCATGAGTAGGCTATGGCATGGAGTTTAGGTGTAGGGCTGGTGGTGTGTTTCCGTTCGGTACTAGGGTTAGGGTTAGGGAACGGCAAGGCTTAGGGCACAGGTGAGGGTACGGAAATGTGTGAAGGTCAGGCTACGTGCTGACGCATGGGTCAGTGCCAACGTACGGGCCAGGAGTAGGCTACGGCGTAGGGTAAGGTGTAGGGCTGGTGCAGGGTTTCCGTTCCGGGCTAGGGTTAGGTTTAGGGAACGGCAAGACTTAGGGCACAGGTGAGGGTACGGAAACGTGGTAGGGTCAGGCTACGTGCTGACGCAAGGGTCAGTGCCAGCGTGCGGGCCAGGAGTAGGCTACGGCGTACGGTAAGGTGTAGGGCTGGTGGTGGGTTTCCCTTCCGGGTTAGCGTTAGGGTTAGGGAACGGCAAGGCATAGGGCACAGGTGAGGGTACAGAAACGTGGGAGGGTCAGGCTACATGCTGACTCACGGGTCAGTGCCAGCATACGGGCCAGGAGTAGGCTATGGCTTGTGGGTAAGCTGTAGGGCTGGTGGTGTGTTTCCTTTTGGGAATAGGGTTAGGGTTAGGGAACGGCAAGGCTTAGGGCACAGGTGAGGGTACGGAAACGTGTGAGGGCCAGGCTACGTGCTGACGCGCGGGTTAGTGCCAGCGTACGGCCCAGGAGTATGCTACGGCGTAGGGTAAGGTGTAGGGCTGGTGGTGGGTTTCCGTTCCTGGCTAGGGTTAGGGTGAGGGAACGGTAAGGCTTAGGGCACAGGTGAGGGTACGGAAACGTGGGAGTGTCAGGCTACGTGATGACGCACAGGTCAGTGCCAACGTACAGGCCAGGAGTAGGCTACGGCGTAGGGTAATGTCTAGGGATGGTGGTGGGATTCCGTTCCGGGCTAGGGTTAGGGTTAGGGAACGTCAAGGCTTAGGGCACAGGTGAGGGTACGGAAACGTGGGAGGGTCATGCTACGTACTGATGCATGGGTCAGTGCCAGCGTACGGGCCAGGAGTAGGCTACGGTGTAGGGTAACGTGTAGGGCTGTTGGTGGGTTTTCATTGCGGGGTACGGTTAGGGTTAGGGAACGGCAAGGCTTAGGGCATAGGTGAGGGAACGAAAACGTGGGAGGTTCAGGCTACGTGCTGACGCACGGGTCAGTGCCAGCGTACGGGCAAGGAGTAGGCTACGGGGTAGGGTAAGGTCTAGGGCTGGTGGTGGGTTTCCGTTCCGGGCTAGGGTTAGTGTTAGGGAACGGCAAGGCTTAGGGCTCAGGTGAGGGTACAGAAATGTTGGAGGTTCAGGCTACGTGCTAATGCACGTGTCAATGCTAGCGTACGGGCCAGGAGTAGGCTACGTCGTAGAGAAAGGTGTATGGCTGGTGTTGGGTTTCCTTTCTGGGCTAGGGTTAGGGATAGGGAACGGAAAGGCTTAGGGCACAGGTGAGGTTACGGAAACGTGGGAGGGTCAGCCTACGTGCTGACGCACTGGTCAGTGCCATCGTATGGGCAAGGAGTAGGCTACGGTGTAGGGTAAGGTGTAGGGCTGGTGGTGGGTTTCCGTTCCGGGCTAGGTTTAGGGTTACGGAACGGCAAGGCTTAGGGCACGGGTGAGGGTACGGAAACGTGGGAGGGTCAGGCTACTTGCTGATGCTCAGGTTTGTGCCACCGAACGGGCCAGGAGTAGGCTACGGCTTGGGGGTAAGGTGCAGGGCTGGTGGTGGGTTTCCGTTCCGGGCTAGGGTTACGGTTACGGAACGGCAAGGCTTAGGGCACAGGTGAGGGTACGGAAACGTGGGAGGGTCAGGCTACATGCTGACGCAAGTGTCAGTGCCACCGTACAGGCCAAGAGTAGGCTACGGCGTAGGGTAACGTGTAGGGATGGTGGTGGGTTTCCGTTCCGGGCTAGGGTTAGGGTTAGGGAACGGCAAGGCTTAGGGCACAGGTTAGGGTACAGAAACGTGGGAGAGTCAGGCTACGTGCTGACGCACGTGTCATTGCCAGCGTACCGGCCAGGAGTAGGCTACGGCTTGGGGGTTAGGTGTAGGGCTGGTGGTGGGTTTCCGTGCAGGGCTAGGGTTAGGGTTAGGGAACGGCAAGGCTTAGTGCACAGGTGAGAGTACGGAAACGTGGGAGGGTCAGGATACATGCTGACGCACGGGTCAGTGCCAGCGTACGGGCCATGAGTAGGCTATGGCATGGAGTTTAGGTGTAGGGCTGGTGGTGTGTTTCCGTTCGGTACTAGGGTTAGGGTTAGGGAACGGCAAGGCTTAGGGCACAGGTGAGGGTACGGAAATGTGTGAAGGTCAGGCTACGTGCTGACGCATGGGTCAGTGCCAACGTACGGGCCAGGAGTAGGCTACGGCGTAGGGTAAGGTGTAGGGCTGGTGCAGGGTTTCCGTTCCGGGCTAGGGTTAGGTTTAGGGAACGGCAAGACTTAGGGCACAGGTGAGGGTACGGAAACGTGTGAGGGCCAGGCTATGTGCTGACGCGCGGGTTAGTGCCAGCGTACGGCCCAGGAGTATGCTACGGCGTAGGGTAAGGTGTAGGGCTGGTGGTGGGTTTCCGTTCCTGGCTAGGGTTAGGGTGAGGGAACGGTAAGGCTTAGGGCACAGGTGAGGGTACGGAAACGTGGGAGTGTCAGGCTACGTGATGACGCACAGGTCAGTGCCAACGTACAGGCCAGGAGTAGGCTACGGCGTAGGGTAATGTCTAGGGATGGTGGTGGGATTCCGTTCCGGGCTAGGGTTAGGGTTAGGGAACGTCAAGGCTTAGGGCACAGGTGAGGGTACGGAAACGTGGGAGGGTCATGCTACGTACTGATGCATGGGTCAGTGCCAGCGTACGGGCCAGGAGTAGGCTACGGTGTAGGGTAACGTGTAGGGCTGTTGGTGGGTTTTCATTGCGGGGTACGGTTAGGGTTAGGGAACGGCAAGGCTTAGGGCATAGGTGAGGGAACGAAAACGTGGGAGGTTCAGGCTACGTGCTGACGCACGGGTCAGTGCCAGCGTACGGGCAAGGAGTAGGCTACGGGGTAGGGTAAGGTCTAGGGCTGGTGGTGGGTTTCCGTTCCGGGCTAGGGTTAGTGTTAGGGAACGGCAAGGCTTAGGGCTCAGGTGAGGGTACAGAAATGTTGGAGGTTCAGGCTACGTGCTAATGCACGTGTCAATGCTAGCGTACGGGCCAGGAGTAGGCTACGTCGTAGAGAAAGGTGTATGGCTGGTGTTGGGTTTCCTTTCTGGGCTAGGGTTAGGGATAGGGAACGGAAAGGCTTAGGGCACAGGTGAGGTTACGGAAACGTGGGAGGGTCAGCCTACGTGCTGACGCATGGGTCAGTGCCAGCGTGCAGGCCAGGATTAGGCTATGGCTTGGGTGTAAGTTGTAGGGTTGGTGGTGGGTTTCCATTCCGGGCTATGGTTAGGGTTAGTGAAAGGCAAGGCTTAGGGCACAGGTGGGGATACGGAAACGTGGGAGGGTCACGCTACGTGCTGACACACGTGTCAGTGCCACAATACGGGCCAGGAGTAGGCTACGGCTTGGGGGTAAGGTGTAGGGCTGGTGGTGCGTTTCCGTTGGGGGCTAGGGTTAGGGTTAGGGAACGGCAAGGCTTAGGGCACAGGTGAGGGTACGGAAACGTGGGAGGGTTAGACAACGTGCTGACGCACGGTTCAGTGCCAGCGTACGGGCCAGGAGTAGGCTACGGCGTAGGGTAAAGTGTAGGGCTTGTGGTGGGTTTTCGTTCCGGGCTAGGGTTAGGGTGACGGAACGGCAAGGCTTAGTCCTCAGGTGAGGGTACGGAAAAGTGGGAGTGTCTCGCTACGTGCTGACGCACGGGTCAGTGCCAGCGTACAGGCCAGGAGTAGGCTACGTCTTCGGGGTTAGGTGTAGGGCTGGTGGTGGGTTTCCGTTCCGGGCTAGGGTTAGGGTTAGGGAACGGCAAGGCTTAGGGCACAGGTGAGGGTACAGAAATGAGCGAGGGTCAGGTTACGTGCTGACGCACGGGTCAGTGCCAGCGTACTGGCCAGGAGTAGGCTACGTCTTCGGGGTTAGGTGTAGGGCTGGTGGTGGGTTTCCGTTCCGGGCTAGGGTTAGGGTTATGGAACGGCAAGTCTTAGGGCACAGGTGATGGTACGGAAACGTGGGAGTGTCAGGCTACGTGCTGACGGATGGGCCAGTGCCAGCGTACAGGCCAGGAGTAGGCTATGTCGTAGGGTAAGGTCTAGGGCTGGTGGTGGGTTTCTGTTCAGGGCTAGGGTTAGGGTTAGGGAACGGCAAGGCTTAGGAGTTACCAGGCTGCCACCTGTAAAGAAGAGGATGCGTCACCCATAACGTCTGCTGAAATTTCTGTCCGGGCTGAGGTGAGGAAGGAAAAAAAGGAGTGTGGGCCGGGACAGGAGGGGTATCTCAGGCAGGAAAATGGAAAGCTTCCAGAAGAGCGCCTGTGGCCAGGACCATCCTGACTGGCCTGCAGGCACCAATTGGGCCTGTGTGCTGTCACTGGTGTGGCTCCACTGCCCTTCCTCTAGGCTTTCAAGACCTTGTACATATTCAGGTATTTTACCTGGGAAGGGTGGGAACAGTTCAGCAGCAGCTAGCCTGGGGCTCAGCTCACGTTTACTCACAGACGCCTCGGCACGGTCCCGCAGCTTTGCAATGAGGACCCTCTTTGCGTGGGGTGGGGCTGATGGCTGTATGGGAGATGATTCTCCACATCTGACCAATTTCAGAATTGTTTACCTCTGGAGTAAGTGCCTTGATAGGATTTTCCTCTGTATAACTGTTGGGTTCAGGTTTTTTTTTTTCTCCATTGTTTCAAGTTAAATTTTATTCCTCTTTTATGTATTTATAGATATAAGCATGGAAATAAGTCATTCATATAAATACATCTGTGTGAAGAGAAGAACATTTTTCTGTTTTATTTTTAAATTTTAGTTTTTAAAATTTTGAAATTTAATTTTATTTATTTTTTTATACAGCACGTTATTATTAGTTATGTATTTTATGCATATACATGTATACAGGTCAATCCCAATCTCCCAACTCATCCCACCACCACCACCCCATGGCTTCCCACACTTGGTGTCCATACGTTTGTTCTCTACCTCTGTGTCTCTATTTCTTCCCTGCAAACCAGTTCATCTGTACCATTATTTAGGTTCCACGTATATGCATTAATATACAATATTTGTTTTCCTCTTTCTGACTTACTTCATTCTGTATGACAGTCTCTAGATCCATCGATGTCTCTACAAATGACCCAGTTTCATTCCTTTTTATGGCTGAGTAATATTCCATTTTATATATGTACCACATCTTTATCCATTCCTCTGTCTGTGGGCATTTATGTTGCTTCCATTACCTGGCTATTGTAAATAGTGCTGCAATGAACATTGTGGTGAATGTGCCTTTTTGATTTACGGTTTTCTCTGGGTATATGCCCAGAAGTGGGATTGCTGGATCAGATGGTAATTCAATTTCTACTTTTTTTAAGGAAACTCCATACTGTTCTCCATAGTGACTGTATCAATTTACATTCCCACCAATAGTGGAAGAGGGCTCCTTTTGTCCACACCCTCCCCAGAATTTGTTGTTTGTAGATTTTCTGATGATGCCGATTCTAACAGATGTGAGGTGATACTTCATTGTAGTTTTGATTTGCATTTCTCTAATAATTATTGCTGTTGAGCAGCTTTTCATGTGTGTCTTGGCCATCTCTGTGTCTTCTTTGAAGAAACGTCTCTTTAGATCTTCTGCCCATTTTTGTATTGGGTTGTTTGTTTTTTTAATATTAAGCTGCATGAGCTATTTATATATATTGGAGGTTAAACCTCTGTCCATTGATTCGTTTGCAACGATTTTCGCCCATTCAAAGGGATGCCTTTTTCAATTCCCGTTTTTTTAACAAAAAAGGAAAGAAAGGAAAAGAAGCAGAACACTAATGTGCGTAAAATATGCCTTTTGAAAAGGTTGTTTTTAAATATGGACGTCCTTTGAATTTTTTGGTCGATATGTGACCCCAGGATTTGTTTTCAGGGCAGGTGTCATTTACAGGCCTGCAATGATTTTGAATATTAATGGACCATTTGCGCTGGGATTAAAGCTGCTGTTGTGTGAAACGGCCACAAGGTGGCAGCAGTTCTCCCTTACCAAATCTGGTTAGTAGGGCAACAGAGCCTCAATGGAAGTCGCGTTCTAGATTGTAATTTAGAATGGAATGTGCCAGGAGAAATCCCCTCAAGTTTGTCTCACTACTTCTTGTTCGTGTTTTTAATTTAATATTTTTTTTTATTTTTTATTACAGCAAGTTTGATTACAATGTTTGGCTTGTTGTAGGTGTGGAAGATGTGGTTCTTTTACACATATACAGATGTCTGTTCTTCCTGGGATCCTTTTCCCATGTACGTTATGACAGAATGTTGAGTAGTCCTCTCTTGGTATTCTGTAGGTCTTTGGTGATTATATATGTCACCTGTGTTTGTATATGTCTGTTAATCCCGATATGGTAATGAAACCAGTCCTCACACCTTTCCATTGGTGAACCATAAGTTTGTTTAATGAATCTGTGATTGCCCTTCTCCGTGGAAATATCTGCCCTGGTATCCATTTTTAGGTAACACCTATAAGTGATATGATATGATATGTGTCTTTCACTTTCTGACTTACTACATGTCACGTGATTACGTCTAGACTCATCTACGGTGCTGCAAATGGCATTGTGTCCTTTTTTACCTTGGCTTCTATTCTGCCTTAGTGAGGTCCATTTTCAACAATGTGATTCCCTGAGGGTTGTGGATTAGCTGACCTGGGCAGCCTTACCCTGCCGGCCCGCCCTCCCCAGGTGTGCCTCGTTGAGGTCAATATAAACAGCGCTCCAGGCAGCAATAGCCCCTGAAGCTGTGCCTGACTCCATATTCTCTGCCCCGTCAGCAGTCTCGTGGCTGTGCTGGTGGGAGGGAGTGAGGGGCCACAGCTTTGTGAGTGGCCCGGTTTGAGTGGGACTCTGCTGGCCTTTCTGCAGGAGTTGCCAGGCTGCCAACTGTAAAGAAGAGGATGTGTCACCCATACCTTCTGCTGGAATTTCTCTCCGGACAGAGGTGAGGAAGGAAAAAAGCAGTGGGGGCCGGGACAGGAGGGGTATCTCAGGCAGGGCAATGGAAAACTTCCGGAAGAGTGCCCGGGGCCAAGACCACCCTGGCTGGCCTGCAGGCACCAAGTTGGCCTGCGTGCTGCCGCTGGTGTGGCTCTACGGCCCTTCCTCTAGGCTTTCAAGCCCTTGTACATATTCAGGTGTTTTACCTGGGAAGGGTGGGAACAGTTCAGCAGCAGCTGGCCTGGGGCTCAGCTCACGTTTACTCACAGATGCCTCGGCATTGTCCCCCAGCTTTGCAATGAGGACGCTCCTTGCGTGGGGGGTAGGTTGCTGGCTGTATGGGAGATGGTTTCCCACCTCTGACCAATTTCAGAATTGTTTACCGCTGGAGCAAGTGCGCTGATAGGCTTTTCCTCTGTATAACTCATGGGTTCAGGTGTTTTTTTCTTTTATGGTTCAAGTTAGATTTTATTCCAATTTATATATTTATAGATATAAGCATGGAAATAATTCATTCCTGTAAATACATCTGTGTTACGGGAAGAACTTTTTTCTGTTTTATTTTTAAATTTTATTTTTTAAAATTTTGAAATTTAATTTTATTTTTTTTATACAGCACATTATTATTAGTTATGTATTTTATGCATATACATGTATACAGGTCAATCCCAATCTCCCAACTCATCCCACCACCACCACCCCATGGCTTCCCACCCTTGGTGTCCATACGTTTGTTCTCTACCTCTGTGTCTCTATTTCCTCCGTGCAAACCAGTTCATCTGTACCATTTTTTAGGTTCCACATATATGCATTAATATACAGTATTTGGTTTCCCCTTTCTGACTTACTTCGGTCTGTATGACAGTCTCTCGATCCATCGATGTCTCTACAAGTGACCCAGTTTCATTCCTTTTTATGGCCGAGTAATATTCCATTTTATATATGTACCACATCTTTATCCATTCATCTGTCTGTGGGCATTTAGGTTGCTTCCATTACCTGGCTATTGTAAATAGTGCTGCAACGAACATTGTGGTGAATGTGCCTTTTTGATTTCCGGTTTTCTCTGGGTATATGCCCAGAAGTGGGATTGCTGGATCAGATGGTAATTCTATTTCTAGTTTTTTTAAGGAAACTCCATACTGTTCTCCATAGTGACTGTATCAATTTTCATTCCCACCAATAGTGGAAGAGGGCTCCTTTTGTCCACACCCTCCCCAGAATTGGTTGTTTGTAGATTTCCTGATGATGCCGATTCTAACAGGTGTGAGGTGATACCTCATTGTAGTTTTGATTTGCATTTCTCTAATAATTAGTGCTGTTGAGCAGCTTTTCATGTGCGTCTTGGCCATCTCTGTGTCTTCTTTGAAGAAACGTCTCTTTAGATCTTCTGCCCATTTTTGTATTGGGTTGTTTGTTTTTTTTTAATATTAAGCTGCATGAGCTGTTTATATATATTGGAGATTAAACCTCTGTCCATTGATTCGTTTGCACCGATTTTCGCCCATTCTGAAAGATGCCATTTTCCATTCCCGTGTTTTTTAACAAAAAAGAAAAGAAAGGAAAAGAAGCAGAACACTAATGTGCGTAAAATATGCCTTTTGAAACGCTCCTTTTGAAATATGGACGTCCTTTGAATTTTTTGGTCGATATGTGACCCCAGGATTTGTTTTCAGGGCAGGTGTCATGTACAGGCCTGCAATGATTTTGAATATCAACTGACCATTAGCGCTGGGATTAAAGCTGCTGTTGTGTGAAACGGCCACAAGGTGGCAGCAGTTCTCCCTTACCAAATCTGGTTACTAGGGCAAGAGAGCCTCAGTGGAAGTGGTGTTCTAGATTGGAATTTAGAATGGAATGTGCCAGGAGAAAGCCACTCAAGTTTGTCTCACTACTTCTTGTTCGTGTTTTTAAATTAATTTTTTGTATTTTTTATTACAGCAAGTTTGATTACAATGTTTGGCTTGCTGTAGGTGTGGAAGATGTGGTTCTTTTACACATATACAGATGTCTGTTCTTCCTGGGATCCATTTCCCATGTACGTTATGACAGAATGTTGAGTAGTCCTGTCTTGGTATTCTGTAGGTCTTTGGTGATTATATATGTCACCTGTGTTTGTATATGTCTGTTAACCCCGATATCGTAATGAAACCAATCCTCAAACCTTTCCATTGGTGAACCATAAGTTTGTTTAATGAATCTGTGATTGCCCTTCTCCGTGGAAATATCTGCCCTGGTATCCATTTTTAGGTAACACCTATAAGTGATATGATATGATATGTGTCTTTCACTTTCTGACTTACTACAAGTCACGTGATTACTTCTAGACTCATTTACGGTGCTGCAAATGGCATTGTGTCCTTTTTTTCCTTGGCTTCTATTCTGCCTTAGCGAGGTCCATTTTCAACAATGTGATTCCCTGAGGGTTGTGGATTAGCTGACCTGTGCAGCCTTACCCTCTCGGCCCGCCCTCCCAAGGTGTGCCTCATTGAGGTCAATATAAACAGCGCTCCAGGCAGCAATAGCCCCTGAAGCTGTGCCTGACTCCATATTCTCTGCCCCGTCAGCAGTCTCGGGTCTGTGCTGGTGGGAGGGAGTGAGGGGCCACAGCTTTGTGGGTGGCCTGGTGTGAGTGGGACTCTGCTGGCCTTTCTGCAGGATTTGCCAGGCTGCCGCCTGTAAAGAAGAGGATGTGTCACCCATACCTTCCGCTGGAATTCCTCTCCGGACATAGGTGAGGAAGGAAAAAAGCAGTGGGGGCCGGGACATGAGGTGTATCTCAGGCAGGGCAATGGAAAGCTTCTGGAAGAGCGCCCGGGGCCAAGACCAACCTGGCTGGCCTGCAGGCACCAAGTTGGCCTGCGTGTTGTCGCTGGTGTGGCTCGACGGCCCTTCCTCTAGGCTTTCAAGCCCTTGTACATATTCAGGTGTTTTAACTGGGAAGGGTGGGAACAGTTCAGCAGCAGCTGGCCTGGGGCTCAGCTCACGTTTACTCACAGATGCCTCGGCACGGTCCCCCAGTTTTGCAATGAGGACGCTCCTTGCGTGGGGGGTGGGGTGCTGGCTGTATGGGAGATGGTTTCCCACCTCTGACCAATTTCAGAATTGTTTACCGCTGGAGCAAGTGCCCTGATAGGGTTTTCCTCTGTATAACTCGTGGGTTCAGTTTTTTTTTTCTTTTATGGTTCAAGTTAGATTTTATTCCTCTTTTATATATTTATAGATATAAGCATGGAAATAATTCATTCCTATAAATACATCTGTGTGACGGGAAGAACTTTTTCCTCTTTTATTTTTAAATTTTATTTTTTAAAATTTTGAAATTTAATTTTATTTTTTTTATACAGCACGTTATTATTAGTTATGTATTTTATGCATATATATGTATTCAGGTCAATCCCAATCTCCCAACTCATCCCACCACCACCACCCCATGGCTTCCCACACTTGGTGTCCATACGTTTGTTCTCTACCTCTGTGTCTCTATTTCTTCCCTGCAAACCAGTTCATCTGTACCATTTTTTAGGCTCCACATATATGCATTAATATACAATATTTGTTTTCCTCTTTCTGACTTACTTCATTCTGTATGACAGTCTCTCGATCCATCGATGTCTCTACAAATGACCCAGTTTCATTCCTTTTTATGGCCGAGTAATATTCCATTTTATATATGTACCACATCTTTATCCATTCATCTGTCTGTGGGCATTTAGGTTGCTTCCATTACCTGGCTATTGTAAATAGTGCTGCAACGAACATTGTGGTGAATGTGCCTTTTTGAAATACGGTTTTCTCTGGGTATATGCCCAGAAGTGGGATTGCTGGATCAGATGGTAATTCTATTTCTAGTTTTTTTAAGGAAACTCCATACTGTTCTCCATAGTGACTGTATCAATTTACATTCCCACCAATAGTGGAAGAGGGCTCCTTTTGTCCACACCCTCCCCAGAATTGGTTGTTTGTAGATTTTCTGATGATGCCGATTCTAACAGGTGTGAGGTGATACCTCATTGTAGTTTTGATTTGCATTTCTCTAATAATTAGTGCTGTTGAGCAGCTTTTCATGTGCGTCTTGGCCATCTCTGTCTTCTTTGAAGAAACGTCTCTTTAGATCTTCTGCCCATTTTTGTATTGGGTTGTTTGTTTTTTTAATATTAAGCTGCATGAGCTGTTTATATATATTGGTGATTAAACCTCTGTCCATTGATTCGTTTGCAACGATTTTTGCCCATTCTGAGGGATGCCTTTTTCCATTCCCGTTTTTTCTAACAAAAAAGGAAAGAAAGGAAAAGAAGCAGAACACTAATGTGCGTAAAATATGCCTTTTGAAACGGTCGTTTTGAAATATGGACGTCCTTTGAATTTTTTGGTCGATATGTGACCCCAGGATTTTTTTTCAGGGCAGGTGTCATTTACAGGCCTGCAATGATTTTGAATATCAACTGACCATTAGCGCTGGGATTAAAGCTGCTGTTGTGTGAAACGGCCACAAGGTGGCAGCAGTTCACCCTTACCAAATCTGGTTACTAGGGCAAGAGAGCCTCAGTGGAAGTGGTGTTCTAGATTGGAATTTAGAATGGAATGTGCCAGGAGAAAGCCCCTCAAGTTTGTCTCACTACTTCTTGTTCGTGTTTTTAATTTAATTTTTTTATTTTTTATTACAGCAAGTTTGATTACAATGTTTGGCTTGTTGTAGGTGTGGAAGATGTGGTTCTTTTACACATATACAGATGTCTGTTCTTCCTGGGATCTTTTTCCCATGTACGTTATGACAGAATGTTGAGTAGTCCTCTCTTGGTATTCTGTAGGTCTTTGGTGATTATATATGTCACCTGTGTTTGTATATGTCTGTTAACCCCGATATTGTAATGAAACCAATCCTCACACCATTCCATTAGTGAACCATAAGTTTGTTTAATGAATCTGTGATTGCCCTTCTCCGTGGAAATATCTGCCCTGGTATCCATTTTTAGGTAACACCTATAAGTGATATGATATGATATGTGTCTTTCACTTTCTGACTTACTACAAGTCACGTGATTACTTCTAGACTCATTTACGGTGCTGCAAATGGCATTGTGTCCTTTTTTTCCCTGGCTTCTCTTCTGCCTTAGCGAGGTCCATTTTCACCAATGTGATTCCCTGAGGGTTGTGGATTAGCTGACCTGGGCAGCCTTACCCTGCCGGCCCGCCCTCCCCAGGTGTGCCTCGTTGAGGTCAATATAAACAGCGCTCCAGGCAGCAATAGCCCCTGAAGCTGTGCCTGACTCCATATTCTCTGCCCCGTCAGCAGTCTCGGAGCTTTGCTGGTGGGAGGGAGTGAGGGGCCACAGCTTTGTGGGTGGCCCGGTGTGAGTGGGAATCTGCTGGCCTTTCTGCAGGAGTTGCCAGGCTGCCACCTGTAAAGAAGAGAATGTGTCACCCATACCTTCCGCTGGAATTTCTCTCCGGACAGAGGTGAGGATAGAAAAAAGCAGTGGGGGCCGGGACAGGAGGGGTATCTCAGGCAGGGCAATGGAAAGCTTCTGGAAGAGCGCCCGGGTCCAAGACCAACCTGGCTGGCCTGCAGGCACCAAGTTGGCCTGCGTGTTGTCGCTGGTGTGGCTCGATGGCCCTTCCTCCAGGCTTTCAAGCCCTTGTACATATTCAGGTGTTTTACCTGGGAAGGGTGGGAACAGTTCAGCAGCAGCTGGCCTGGGGCTCAGCTCACGTTTACTCACAGATGCCTCGGCACGGTCCCCCAGCTTTGCAATGAGGACGCTCCTTGCGTGGGGCGTGGGTTGCTGGCTGTATGGGAGATGGTTCCCCACCTCTGACCAATTTCAGAATTGTTTACCGCTGGAGCAAGTGCCCTGATAGGGTTTTCCTCTGTATAACTCGTGGGTTCAGGTTTTTTTTTTCTTTTATGGTTCAAGTTAGATTTTATTCCTCTTTTATATATTTATAGATATAAGCATGGAAATAATTCATTCCTATAAATACATCTGTGTGACGGGAAGAACTTTTTTCTCTTTTATTTTTAAATTTTATTTTTTAAAATTTTGAAATTTAATTTTATTTTTTTTATACAGCACGTTATTATTAGTTATGTATTTTATGCATATACATGTAAACAGGTCAATCCCAATCTCCTAACTCATCCCACCACCACCACCCCATGGCTTCCCACACTTGGTGTCCATACGCTTGTTCTCTACCTCTGTGTCTCTATTTCTTCCCTGCAAACCAGTTCATCTGTACCATTTTTTAGGCTCCACATATATGCATTAATATACAATATTTGTTTTCCTCTTTCTGACTTACTTCATTCTGTATGACAGTCTCTCGATCCATCGATGTCTCTACAAATGACCCAGTTTCATTCCTTTTTATGGCCGAGTAATATTCCATTTTATATATGTACCACATCTTTATCCATTCATCTGTCTGTGGGCATTTAGGTTGCTTCCATTACCTGGCTATTGTAAATAGTGCTGCAACGAACATTGTGGTGAATGTGCCTTTTTGATTTATGGTTTTCTCTGGGTATATGCCCAGAAGTGGGATTGCTGGATCAGATGGTAATTCTATTTCTAGTTTTTTTAAGGAAACTCCATACTGTTCTCCATAGTGACTGTATCAATTTACATTCCCACCAATAGTGGAAGAGGGCTCCTTTTGTCCACACCCTCCCCAGAATTGGATGTTTGTAGATTTTCTGATGATGCCGATTCTAACAGGTGTGAGGTGATACCTCATTGTAGTTTTGATTTGCATTTCTCTAATAATTAGTGCTGTTGAGCAGCTTTTCATGTGCGTCTTGGCCATCTCTGTGTCTTCTTTGAAGTAACGTCTCTTTAGATCTTCTGCCCATTTTTGTATTGGGTTGTTTGTTTTTTTTAATATTAAGGTGCATGAGCTGTTTATATATATTGGAGATTAAACCTCTGTCCATTGATTCGTTTGCACCGATTTTCGCCCATTCTGAAAGATGCCATTTTCCATTCCCGTGTTTCTTAACAAAAAAGGAAAGAAAGGAAAAGAAGCAGAACACTAATGTGCGTAAAATATGCCTTTTGAAACGGTCCTTTTGAAATATGGACGTCCTTTGAATTTTTTGGTCGATATGTGACCCCAGGATTTGTTTTCAGGGCAGGTGTCATTTACAGGCCTGCAATGATTTTGAATATCAACTGACCATTAGCGCTGGGATTAAAGCTGCTGTTGTGTGAAACGGCCACAAGGTGTCAGCAGTTCTCCCTTACCAAATCTGGTTACTAGGGCAAGAGAGCCTCAGTGGAAGTGGTGTTCTAGATTGGAATTTAGAATGGAATGTGCCAGGAGAAAGCCCCTCATATTTGTCTCACTAATTCTTGTTCGTGTTTTTAATTTATTTTTTTGTATTTTTTATTACAGCAAGTTTGATTACAATGTTTGGCTTGCTGTAGGTGTGGAAGATGTGGTTCTTTTACACATATACAGATGTCTGTTCTTCCTGGGATCCATTTCCCATGTACGTTATGACAGAATGTTGAGTAGTCCTGTCTTGGTATTCTGTAGGTCTTTGGTGATTATATATGTCACCTGTGTTTGTATATGTCTGTTAACGACGATATCGTAATGAAACCAATCCTCACACCTTTCCATTGGTGAACCATAAGTTTGTTTAATGAATCTGTGATTGCCCTTCTCCGTGGAAATATCTGCCCTGGTATCCATTTTTAGGTAACACCTATAAGTGATATGATATGATATGTGTCTTTCACTTTCTGACTTACTACAAGTCACGTGATTACTTCTAGACTCATTTACGGTGCTGCAAATGGCATTGTGTCCTTTTTTCCCTTGGCTTCTCTTCTGCCTTAGTGAGGTCCATTTTCAACAATGTGATTCCCTGAGGGTTGTGGATTAGCTGACCTGGGCAGCCTTACCCTGCTGGCCCGCCCTCCCCAGGTGTGCCTCGTTGAGGTAAATATAAACAGCGCTCCAGGCAGCAATAGCCCCTGAAGCTGTGCCTGACTCCATATTCGCTGCCCCGTCAGCAGTCTCGGGTCTGTGCTGGTGGGAGGGAGTGAGGGGCCACAGCTTTGTGGGTGGCCTGGTGTGAGTGGGGCTCTGCTGGCCTTTCTGCAGGAGTTGCCAGGCTGCCGCCTGTAAAGAAGAGGGTGTGTCACCCATACCTTCCGCTGGAATTCCTCTCCGGACATAGGTGAGGAAGGAAAAAAGCAGTGGGGGCCGGGACAGGAGGTGTATCTCAGGCAGGGCAATGGAAAGCTTCTGGAAGAGCGCCCGAGGCCAAGACCACCCTGGATGGCCTGCAGGCACCAAGTTGGCCTGCGTGTTGTCGCTGGTGTGGCTCGACGGCCCTTCCTCTAGGCTTTCCAGCCCTTGTACATATTCAGGTGTTTTACCTGGGAAGGGTGGGAACAGTTCAGCAGCAGCTAGCCTGGGGCTCAGCTCACGTTTACTCACAGATGCCTCGGCAAGGTCCCCCAGCTTTGCAATGAGGACGCTCCTTGCGTGGGGGGTGGGGTGCTGGCTGTATGGGAGATGGTTCCCCACCTCTGACCAATTTCAGAATTGTTTACCACTGGAGTAAGTGCCCTGATAGGGATTTCCTGTGTATAACTGGTGGGTTCAGTGTTTTTTTCCTTTTTATGGTTCAAGTTATATTTTATTCCTCTTTTATGTATTTATAGATATAAGCATGGAAATAATTCATTCCTATAAATACATCTGTGTGAAGGGAAGAAATTTTTTCTGTTTTATTTTTAATTTTATTTTTTTTAAATTTTTAAATTTAATTTTATTTATTTTTTTATACATCAGGTTATTATTAGTTATGTATTTTATGCATATACATGTATACAGGTCAATTCCAATCTCCCAACTCATCCCACCACCACCACCCCATGGCTTCCCACACTTGGTGTCCATACGTTTGTTCTCTACCTCTGTGTCTCTATTTCTTCCCTGAAAATCAGTTCATCTGTACCATTTTTTAGGTTCCACATATATGCATTAATATACGATATTTGTTTTCCTCTTTCTGACTTATTTCATTCTGTATGACAGTCACTAGATCCATCGATGTCTCTACAAAGGACCCAGTTTCATTCCTCTTTATGGCCGAGTAATATTCCATTTTATATATGTACCACATCTTTATCCATTCATCTGTCTGTGGGCATTTAGGTTGCTTCCATTACCTGGCTATTGTAAATAGTTCTGCAATGAACATTGTGGTGAATGTGCCTTTTTGATTTACAGTTTTCTCTGGGTATATGCCCAGAAGTGGGATTGCTGGATCAGATGGTAATTCTATTTCTAGTTTTTTTTAAGGAAACTCCATACTGTTCTCCATAGTGACTGTATCAATTTCCATTCCCACCAATAGTGGAAGAGGGCTCCTTTTGTCCACACTCTCCCCAGAATTTGTTGTTTGTAGATTTCCTGATGATGCCGATTCTAACAGGTGTGAGGTGATACCTCATTGTAGTTTTGATTTGCATTTCTCTAATAATTAGTGCTGTTGAGCAGCTTTTCATGTGCGTCATGGCCATCTCTGTGTCTTCTTTGAAGAAACGTCTCTTTAGATCTGCTGCCCATTTTTGTATTGGGTTGTTTGTTTTTTTTAATATTAAGCTGCATGTGCTGTTTATATATATTGGAGATTAAACCTTTGTCCATTGATTCGTCTGCAACTATTTTCGCCCATTCTGAGGGATGCCTTTTTCCATTCCCGTTTTTTTTTTTTTTTTTTTTCTTTTTGCGGTATGCGGGCCTCTCACTGTTGTGGACTCTCCCGTTGCGGAGCACAGGCTCCGGACACGCAGGCCCAGCGGCCATGGCTCACGGGCCCAGCCGCTCCGCGGCATATGGGATCCTCCCAGACCGGGGCACGAACCCGTATCCCCTGCATCGGCAGGCGGACTCTCAACCACTGCGCAACCAGGGAGGCCCCATTCCCGTTTTTTTAACAAAATAGGAAAGAAAGAAAAAGAAGCAGAACACTAATGTGCGTAAAATATGCCTTTTGAAACGGTTGTTTTGAAATATGGACGTCCTTTGAATTTTTTTGTCGATATGTGACCCCAGGATTTGTTTTCAGGGCAGGTGTGATTTACAGGCCTGCAATGATTTTGAATATCAATGGACCATTAGCGCTGGGATTAAAGCTGCTGTTGTGTGAAACGGCCACAAGGTGGCAGCAGTTCTCCCTTACCAAATCTGGTTAAGAGGGCAACAGAGCCTCAATGGAAGTCGTGTTCTAGATTGGAGTTTAGAATGGAATGTGCCAGGAGAAAGCCCCTCAAGTTTGTCTCACTACATCTTGTTCGTGTTTTTAATTTATTTTTTATTACAGCAAGTTTGATTACAATGTTTGGCTTGTTGTAGGTGTGGAAGATGTGGTTCTTTTACACATATACAGATGTCTGAACTTCCTGGGATCCTTTTCCCATGTACGTTATGACAGAATGTTAAGTAGACTTCTCTTGGTATTCTGTAGGTCTTTGGTGATTATATATGTCACCTGTGTTTGTATATGTCTGTTAACCCCGATATCGTAATGAAACCAATCCTCACACCTTTCCATTGGTGAAACATAAGTTTGTTTAATGAATCTGTAATTGCCCTTCTCCGTGGAAATATCTGCCCTGATATCCATTTTTAGGTAACACCTATAAGTGATAAGATACGATATGTGTCTTTCACTTTCTGACTTACTACAAGTCACGTGATTACCTCTAGAATCATCTACGGGGCTGCAAATGGCATTGTGTCCTTTTTTTCCTTGGCTTCTATTCTGCCTTAGTGAGGTCCATTTTCAACAATGTGATTCCCTGAGGGTTGTGGATTAGCTGACCTGGGCAGCCTTACCCTGCCGGCCCGCCCTCCCCAGGTGTGCCTCGTTGAGGTCAATATAAACAGCGCTCCAGGCAGCAATAGCCCCTGAAGCTGTGCCTGACTCCATATTCTCTGCCCCATCAGCAGTCTCGGGGCTGTGCTGGTGGAAGGGAGTGAGGGGCCACAGCTTTGTTGGTGGCCCAGTGTGAGGGGGGCTCTGCTGGCCTTTCTGCAGGGGTTGCCAGGCTGCCACCTGTAAAGAAGAGGATGTGTCACCCATACCTTCCGCTGGAATTTCTCTCCGGAGAGAGGTGAGGAAGGAAAAAAGCAGTGGGGGCCGGGACAGGAGGGGTATCTCAGGCAGGGCAATGGAAAGCTTCCGGAAGAGCGCCCGGGGCCAGGAGCACCCTGGCAGGCCTGCAGGCACCAAGTTGGCCTGCGTGCTGTCGCTGGTGTGGCTCAACGGCCCTTCCTCTAGGCTTTCAAGCCCTTGTACATATTCAGGTGTTTTACCTGGGAAGGGTGGGAACAGTTCAGCAGCAGCTGGCCTGGGGCTCAGCTCACGTTTACTCACAGATGCCTCGGCACGGTCCCCCAGCTTTGCAATGTGGACGCTCCTTGCGTGGGGGGTGGGTTGCTGGCTGTATGGGAGATGATTCCCAACCTCTGACCAATTTCAGAATTGTTGACCGCTGGAGCAAGAGCCCTGATAGGGTTTTCCTGTGTATAACTCGTGGGTTCAGGGTTTTTTTTTTCTTTTATGGTTCAAGATAGATTTTATTCCTCTTTTATGTATTTATAGATATAAGCATGGAAATAATTCATTCCTATAAATACATCTGTGTGAATGGAAGAAATTTTTTCTGTTTTATTTTTAAATTTTATTTTTTAAAATATTGAAATTTAATTTTATTTATTTTTCTATACAGCAGGTTATTATTAGTTATGTATTTTATGCATATACATGTATACAGGTCAATCCCAATGTCCCAACTCATCCCACCACCATCAACCCATGGCTTCCCAAACTTGGTGTCCATACGTTTGTTCTCTACATTTGTGTCTCTATTTCTTCCCAGCAAACCAGTTCATCTGTACCATTTTTTGGCTCCACATATATGCATTAATATACAATATTTGTTTTCCTCTTTCTGACTTACTTTATTCTGTATGACAGTCTCTCGATCCATCGATGTCTCTACAAATGACCCAGGTTCATTCCTCTTTATGGCCGAGTAATATTCCATTTCATATATGTACCACATCTTTATCCATTCATCTGTCTGTGGGCATTTAGGTTGCTTCCATTACCTGGCTATTGTAAATAGTGCTGCAACGAACATTGTGGTGAATGTGCCTTTTTGAAATACGGTTTTCTCTGGGTATATGACCAGAAGTGGGATTGCTGTATCAGTTGGTAATTCTATTTCTAGTTTTTTTAAGGAAACTCCATACTGTTCTCCATAGTGACTGTATCAATTTACATTCCCACCAATAGTGGAAGAGGGCTCCTTTTGTCCACACCCTCCCCAGAATTGGTTGTTTGCAGATTTTCTGATGATGCCGATTCTAACAGGTGTGAGGTGATACCTCATTGTAGTTTTGATTTGCATTTCTCTAATAATTAGTGCTCTTGAGCAGCTTTTCATGTGCGTCTTGGCCATCTCTGTGTCTCCTTTGAAGAAACGTCTCTTTAGATCTTCTGCCCATTTTTTGGGTGGTTGTTTGTTTTTTAATATTAAGCTGCATGAGCTGTTTATATATATTCGAGATTAAACCTCTGTCCATTGATTCATCTGCAACGATTTTCGCCCATTCTGAGGGATGCCTTTTTCCATTCCCGTGTTTTTTAACAAAAAAGGAAAGAAAGGAAAAGAAGCAGAACACTAATGTGCGTAAAATATGCCTTTTGAAACGGTCGTTTTGAAATATGGACGTCCTTTGAATTTTTTGGTCGATATGTGACCCCAGGATTTGTTTTCAGGGCAGGTGTCATTTACAGGCCTGCAATGATTTTGAATATCAACTGACCATTAGCGTTGGGATTAAAGCTGCTGTTGTGTGAAACGGCCACAAGGTGGCAGCAGTTCACCCTTACCAAATCTGGTTACTAGGGCAAGAGAGCCTCAGTGGAAGTGGTGTTCTTGATTGGAGTTTAGAATGGAATGTGCCAGGAGAAAGCCCCTCACGTTTGTCTCACTACTTCTTGTTCGTGTTTTTACTTTAATTTTTTATTTTTTATTACAGCAAGTTTGATTTCAATGTTTGGCTTGTTGTAGGTGTGGAAGATGTGGTTCTTTTACATATATACAGATGACTGTTCTTCCTGGGATCCTTTTCCCATGTACGTTATGACAGAATGTTGAGTAGTCCTCTCTTGGTATTCTGTAGGTCTTTGGTGATTATATATGTCACCTGTGTTTGTATATGTTTGTTAAACCCGATATCGTAATGAAACCAATCCTCACACCTTTCCATTGGTGAACCATAAGTTTGTTTAATGAATCTGTGATTGCCCTTCTCCGTGGAAATATCTGCCCTCGTATCCATTTTTAGGTAACACCTATAAGTGATATGATATGATATGTGTCTTTCACTTTCTGACTTACTACAAGTCACGTGATTACTTCTAGAATCATCTACGGTGCTGCAAATGGCATTGTGTCCTTTTTTCCCTTGGCTTCTCTTCTGCCTTAGCAAGGTCCATTTTCAACAATGTGATTCCCTGAGGGTTGTGGATTAGCTGACCTGGGCAGCCTTACGCTGCCAGCTGGCCCTCCCCAGGTTTGCCTGGTTGAGTTCAAGAAAAACAGAGCTCCAGGCAGCAATAGCCCCTGAAGCTGTGCCTGACTCCATATTCTCTGCCCCGTCAGCAGGTTCGGGGCTGTGCTGTTGGGAGGGAGTGAGGGGCCACAGCTTTGTGGGTGGCCCGGTGTGAGTGGGGTTCTGCTGGCCTTTCTGCAGGAGTTGCCAGGCTGCCGCCTGTAAAGAAGAGGATGTGTCACCCATACCTTCCGATGGAATTTCTCTCCGGACAGAGGTGAGGAAGGAAAAAAGCAGTGGGGGCAGGGACAGCCGGGGAATCTCAGGCAGGGCAATGGAAAGCTTCTGGAAGAGCGCCCAGGGCCAGGACCACCCTGGCTGGCCTGCAGGCACCAAGTTGGCCTGCGTGCTGTCGCTGGTGTGGCTCCACGGTCCTTCCTCTAGGCTTTCAAGCCCTTGTACATATTCAGGTGTTTTACCTGGAAAGGGTGGGAACAGTTCAGCAGCAGCTGGCCTGGGGCTCAGCTCACGTTTACTCACAGATGCCTCGGCACGGTCCCCAGCTTTGCAATGAGGACGCTCCTTGCATGGGGTGTGGGTTGCTGGCTGTATGGGAGATGGTTCCCCACCTCTGACCAATTTCAGAATTGTTTACCGCTGGAGCAAGTGTTGTGATAGGGTTTTACTCTGTATAACTCGTGGGTTCACTTTTTTTTTCTTTTATGGTTCAAGTTAGATTTTATTCCTCTTTTATGTATTTATAAATATAAGCATGGAAATAATTCATTCCTATAAATACATCTGTGTGACGGGAAGAATTTTTTCTCTTTTATTTGTAAATTTTATTTTTTAAAATTTTGAAATTTAATTTTATTTATTTTTCTATACAGCAGGTTATTATTAGTTATGTATTTTATGCATATACATGTATACAGGTCAATCCAAATCTCCCAACTCATCCCACCACCACCACCCCATGGCTTCCCACACTTGGTGTCCATACGTTTGTTCTCTACCTCTGTGTCTCTATTTCTTCCCTGCAAACCAGTTCATCTGTACCATTTTTAGGCTCCACATATATGCATTAATATACAATATTTGTTTTCCTCTTTCTGACTTACTTCATTCTGTATGACAGTCTTTCGATCCATTGATGTCTCTACAAATGACCCAGGTTCATTCCTTTTTATGGCCGAGTAATATTCCCTTTTATATATGTACCACATCTTTATCCATTCATCTGTCTGTGGGCATTTAGGTTGCTTCCATTACCTGGCTATTGTAAATAGTGCTGCAACGAACATTGTGGTGAATGTGCCTTTTTGATTTACGGTTTTCTCTGGGTATATGCCCAGAAGTGGGATTGCTGGATCAGATGGTAATTCTATTTCTAGTTTTTTTAAGGAAACTCCATACTGTTCTCCATAGTGACTGTATCAATTTACATTCCCACCAATAGTGGAAGAGGGCTCCTTTTGTCCACACCCTCCCCAGAATTGGTTGTTTGTAGATTTTCTGATGATGCCGATTCTAACAGGTGTGAGGTGATACCTCATTGTAGTTTTGATTTGCATTTCTCTAATAATTAGTGCTGTTGAGCAGCTTTTCATGTGCGTCTTGGCCATCTCTGTGTCTCCTTTGAAGAAACGTCTCTTTAGATCTTCTGCCCATTTTTTTGGGTTGTTTGTTTTTTTAATATTAAGCTGCATGAGCTGTTTATATATATTGGAGATTAAACCTCAGTCCATTGATTCGTCTGCAACGATTTTTGCCCATTCTGAGGGATGCCTTTTTCCATTCCCGTGTTTTTTAACAAAAAAGGAAAGAAAGGAAAAGAAGCAGAACACTAATGTGCGTAAAATATGCCTTTTGAAACGGTCGTTTTGAAATATGGACGTCCTTTGAATTTTTTGGTCGATATGTGACCCCAGGATTTGTTTTCAGGGCAGGTGTCATTTACAGGCCTGCAATGATTTTGAATATCAACTGACCATTAGCGTTGGGATTAAAGCTGCTGTTGTGTGAAACGGCCACAAGGTGGCAGCAGTTCACCCTTACCAAATCTGGTTACTAGGGCAAGAGAGCCTCAGTGGAAGTGGTGTTCTAGATTGGAGTTTAGAATGGAATGTGCCAGGAGAAAGCCCCTCATGTTTGTCTCACTACTTCTTGTTCGTGTTTTTAATTTAATTTTTTATTTTTTATTACAGCAAGTTTGATTACAATGTTTGGCTTGTTGTAGGTTTGGAAGATGTGGTTCTTTTACACATATACAGATGTCTGTTCTTCCTGGGAACCATTTCCCATGTACGTTATGACAGAATGTTGTGTAGTCCTGTCTTGGTATTCTGTAGGTCTTTGGTGATTATATATGTCACCTGTGTTTGTATATGTCTGTTAACCCCGATATCGTAATGAAACCAATCCTCACACCTTTCCATTGGTGAACCATAAGTTTGTTTAATGAATCTGTGATTGCCCTTCTCCGTGGAAATATCTGCCCTGGTATCCATTTTTAGGTAACACCTATAAGTGATATGATATGATATGTGTCTTTCACTTTCTGACTTACTACAAGTCACGTGATTACTTCTAGACTCATCTACGGGGCTGCAAATGGCATTGTGCCCTTTTTTTCCTTGGCATCTATTCTTCCTTAGCGAGGTCCATTTTCCCAAATGTGTTTTCCTGAGGGTTGTGGATTAGCTGACCTGGGCAGCCTTATCCTGCCCGCACGCCCTCCCCAGGTGTGCCTCGTTGAGGTCAATATAAACAGCTCTCCAGGCAGCAATAGCCCCTGAAGCTGTGCCTGACTCCATATTCTCTGCCCCTTCAGCAGTCTCAGGGCTCTGCTGGTGGAAGGGAGTGAGGAGCCACAGCTTTGTGGATGTCCCGGTGTGCTTGGGGCTCTGCTGGCCTTTCTGCAGGAGTTGCCAGGCTGCCGCCTGTAAAGAAGAGGATGTGTCAACCATACATTCCGCTGGAATTTCTCTCCGGACAGAGGTGAGGAAGGAAAAAAGCAGTGGGGGCCGGGACAGGAGGGGTATCCTTGGCAGGGCAATGGAAAACTTCTGGTAGAGCGCCAGGGTGCAGGACCACCATGGCTGGCCTGCAGGCACCAAGTTGGCCTGCGTGCTGTCGCTGGTGTGGCTCCACGGTCCTTCCTCTAGGCTTTCAAGCCCTTGTACATATTCAGGTGTTTTACCTGGAAAGGGTGGGGACAGTTCAGCAGCAGCTGGCCTGGGGCTCAGCTCACGTTTACTCACAGATGCCTCGGCACGGTCCCCCAGCTTTGCAATGAGGACGCTCCTTGCGTGGGGTGTGTGTTGCTGGCTGTATGGGAGATGGTTCCCCACCTCTGACCAATTTCAGAATTGTTTACCGCTGGAGCAAGTGCCGTGGTAGGGTTTTCCTCTGTATAACTCGTGGGTTCACTTTTTTTTTCTTTTATCGTTCAAGTTAGATTTTATTCCTCTTTTATGTATTTATAGATATAAGCATGGAAATAATTCATTCCTATGAATACATCTGTGTGACGGGAAGAATTTTTTCTGTTTTATTTTTAAATTTTATTTTTTAAAATTTTGAAATTTAATTTTATTTATTTTTTTAAAGAGCACTTTATTATTAGTTATGTATTTTATGCATATACATGTATACAGGTCAATCCCAAACTCCCAACTCATCCCACCACCACCACCCCATGGCTTCCCACACTTGGTGTTCATACATTTGTTCTCTACCTCTGTGTCTCTATTTCTTCCCTGCAAACCAGTTCATCTGTACCATTTTTAGGCTCCACATATATGCATTAATATACAATATTTTTTTTCCTCTTTCTGACTTACTTCATTCTGTATGACAGTCTCTCGATCCATCGATGTCTCTACAAATGACCCAGTTTCATTCCTTTTTATGGCCGAGTAATATTCCATTTTATATATGTACCACAGCTTTATCCATTCATCTGTCTCTGGGCATTTAGGTTGCTTCCATTACTTGCCTATTGTAAATAGTGCTGCAACGAACATTGTGGTGAATGTGCCTTTTTGAAATACGGTTTTCTCTGGGTATATGCCCAGAAGTGGGATTGCTGGATCAGATGGTAATTCTATTTCTAATTTTTTTAAGGAAACACCATACTGTTCTCCATAGTGACTGTATCAATTTACATTCCCACCAATTGTGGAAAAGGGCTGCTTTTGTCCACACCCTCCCCAGAATTGGTTGTTTGTAGATTTTCTCATGATGCCGATTCTAACAGGTGTGAGGTGATACCTCACTGTAGTTTTGATTTGCATTTCACTAATAATCAGTGCTGTTGAGCAGCTTTTCATGTGTGTCTTGGCCATCTCTGTGTCTCCTTTGAAGAAACGTCTCTTTAGATCTTCTTACCATTTTTTTTGATTGTTAAATTTTTAATATTAAGCTGCATGAGCTGTTTATATATATTGGAGATTAAACCTCTGTCCATTAATTCATCCACAACGATTTTCGCCATTCTGAGGGATGCCTTTTTCCGTTCCCGTGTTTTTTAACAAAAAAGGAAAGAAAGGAAAAGAAGCAGAACACTAATGTGCGTAAAATATGCCTTTTGAAATGGTCGTTTTGAAATATGGACGTCCTTTGAATTTTTTGGTCGATATGTGACCCCAGGATTTGTTTTTAGGGTAGGTGTCATTTACAGGCCTGCAATGATTTTGAATATCAACTGACCATTAGCGCTGGGATTAAAGCTGCTGTTGTGTGAAACGGCCACAAGGTGGCAGCAGTTCACCCTTACCAAATCTGGTTACTAGGGCAATAGAGCCTCAGTGGAAGTGGTGTTCTAGATTGGAATTTAGAATGGAATGTGCCAGGAGAAAGCCCCTCAAGTTTGTCTCACTACTTCTTGTTCGTGTTTTTAATTTATTTTTTTTATTTTTTATTACAGCAACTTTGATTACAATGTTTGGCTTGTTGTAGGTGTGGAAGATGTGGTTCTTTTACACACATACAGATGTTTGTTCTTCCTGGGATCCTTTTCCCATGTACGTTATGACAGAATGTTGAGTAGTCCTCTCTTGGTATTCTGTAGGTCTTTGGTGATTATATATGTCACCTGTGTTTGTATATGTCTGTTAACACCGATATCGTAATGAAACCAATCCTCACACCTTTCCATTGGTGAATGATAAGTTTGTTTAATGAATCTGTGATTGCCCTTCTCCCTGGAAATATCTGCCCTGGTATTTATTTTTAGGTAACACGTATAAGTGATATGATATGATATGTGTCTTTCACTTTTTGACTTACTACAAGTCACGTGATTACTTCTAGACTCATCTACGGTGCTGCAAATGGCACTGTGTCCTTTTTTCCCTTGACAACTCTTCTCCCTTAGCGAGGTTCATTTTCACCAATGTGATTCCCTGAGGGTTGTGGATTAGCTGACCTGGTCAGCCTTACCCTGCCGGCCCGCCCTCCCCAGCTGTGCCTCGTTGAGGTCAATATAAACAGAGCTCCAGGCAGCAATAGCCCCTGAAGCTGTGCCTGACTCCATATTCTCTGCCCCGTCAGCAGTCTCGGGGCTGTGCTGGTGGTAGGGAGAGAGGGGCCACAGCTTTGTGGGTGGCCCGGTGTGAGTGGGGTTCTGCTGGCCTTTCTGCAGGCATTGCCAGGCTGCCGCCTGTAAAGAAGAGGATGTGTCACCCATACCTTCCGTTGGAATTTCTCTCCGGACAGAGTTGAGGAAGGAAAAAAGCAGTGGGGGCCGGGACAGGAGGGGTATCTCAGGCAGGGCAATGGAAAGCTTCTGGAAGAGCGCCCGGGGCCAGGACCACCCTGGCTGGCCTGCAGGCACCTAGTTGGCCTGCGTGCTGTCGCTGGTGTGGGTCCACGGTCCTTCCTCTAGGCTTTCAAGCCCTTGTACATATTCAGGTGTTTAAGCTGGGAATGGTCGGAACAGTTCAGCAGCAGCTGGCCTGTGGCTCAGCTCATATTTACTCACAGATGCCTCGGCACGGTCCCCCAGCTTTACAATGAGGACGATCCTTGCGTGGGTGGTGGGTTGCTGGCTGTATGGGAGATGGTTCCCCACCTCTGACCAATTTCAGAATTGTTTACCGCTGGAGCAAGTGAGCTGATAGGTTTTTCCTCTGTATAACTCGTGGGTTCAGTTTTTTTTTCTTTTATGGTTCAAGTTAGATTTTATTCCTCTTTTATGTATTTATAGATATAAGCATGGAAATAATTCATTCCTATAAATACATCTGTGTGACGGGAAGAAATTTTTTCTGTTTTATTTTTAAATATTATTTTTTAAAATTTTGAAATTTAATTTTACTTATTTTTTTATACAGCACGTTATTATTAGTTATGTATTTTATGCATAAATATGTATTCAGGTCAATCCCAATCTCCCAACTCATCCCAACACCACGACCCCATGGCTTCCCACACTTGGTGTCCATACGTTTGTTCTCTACCTCTGTGTCTCTATTTCTTCCCTGCAAACCAGTTCATCTGTACCATTTTTTAGGCTCCACATATATGCATTAATATACAATATTTGTTTTCCTCTTTCTGACTTACTTCATTCTGTATGACAGTCTCTCGATCCATCGATGTCTCTACAAATGACCCAGTTTCATTCCTTTTTATGGCCGAGTAATATTCCATTTTATATATGTACCACATCTTTATGCATTCATCTGTCAGTGGGCATTTAGGTTGCTTCCATTACCTCGCTATTGTAAATAGTGCTGCAACGAACATTGTGGTGAATGTGCCTTTTAGATTTTCGGTTTTCTCTGGGTATATGCAGAGAAGTAGTATTGCTGTATCAGATGGTAATTCTACTTCTAGTTTTTTTAAGGAAACTCCATACTGTTCTCCATAGTGACTGTATCAATTTACATTCCCACCAATAGTGGAAGAGGACTCCTTTTGTCCACACCCTCCCCAGAATTGGTTGTTTGTAGATTTTCTGATGATGCCGATTCTAACGGGTGTGAGGTGATACCTCATTGTAGTTTTGATTTGCATTTCTCTAATAATTAGTGCTGTTGAGCAGCTTTTCATGTGCGTCTTGGCCACCTCTGTGTCTCCGTTGAAGAAACGTCTCTTTAAATCTTCTACCCATTTTTGTATTGGGTTGTTTGTTTTTTAAATATTAAGCTGCATGAGCTGTTTATATATATTGGAGATTAAACCTCTGTCCATTGATTCGTTTGCAACGATTTTCGCCCATTCTGAGGGATGCCTTTTTCCATTCCCGTGTTTTTTAACAAAAAAGGAAAGAAAGGAAAAGAAGCAGAACACTAATGTGCGTAAAATATGCCTTTTGAAACGGTCCTTTTGAAATACGGACGTCCTTTGAATTTTTTGGTCGATATGTGACCCAAGGATTTGTTTTCAGGGCAGGTGTCATGTACAGGCCTGCAATGATTTTGAATATCAACTGACCATTAGCGCTGGGATTAAAGCTGCTGTTGTGTGAAACGGCCACAAGGTGGCAGCAGTTCTCCCTTGCCAAATCTGGTTACTAGGGCAAGAGAGCCTCAGTGGAAGTGGTGTTCTAGATTGGAGTTTAGAATGGAATGTGCCAGGAGAAAGCCCCTCAAGTTTGTCTCACTACTTCTTGTTCGTGTTTTTAATTTTTTTTTTTTTTATTTTTTCTTACAGCCAGTTAGATTACAATGTTTGGCTTGTTGTAGGTGTGGAAAATGTGGTTCTTTTACACATATACAGATGTCTGTTCTTCCTGGGATCCTTTTCCCATGTACGTTATGACAGAATGTTGAGTAGTCCTCTCTTGGTATTCTGTAGGTCTTTGGTGATTATATATGTCACCTGTGTTTGTATATGTCTGTTAACCCCGATATCGTAATGAAACCAATCCTCACACCTTTCCATTGGTGAACCATAAGTTTGTTTAATGAATCTGTGATTGCCCTTCTCCGTGGAAATATCTGCCCTGGTATCCATTTTTAGGTAACACCTATAAGTGATATGATATGATATGTGTCTTTCACTTTCTGACTTACTACAAGTCACGTGATTACTTCTAGACTCATGTACGGTGCTGCAAATGGCATTGTGTCCTTTTTTCCCTTGGCTTCTCTTCTGCCTTAGCGAGGTCCATTTTCAACAATGTGATTCCCTGAGGGTTGTGGATTAGCTGACCTGGGCAGCCTTACCCTGCCGGCCCGCCCTCCCCAGGTGTGCCTCGTTGAGGTCAATATAAACTGCGCTCCAGGCAGCAATAGCTCCTGAAGCTGTGCCTGACTCCATATTCTCTGCCCCGTCAGCAGTCTTGGGTCTGTGCTGGTGGGAGGGAGTGAGGGGCCACAGCTTTGTGGGTGGCCCGGTGTGAGTGGGGCTCTGCTGGCCTTTCTGCAGGAGTTGCCAGGCAGCCGCCTGTAAAGAAGAGGATGTGTCACCCATACCTTCCGCTGGAATATCTCTCTGGACAGAGGTGAGGAAGGAAAAAAGCAGTGGGGGCCGGGACAGGAGGGGTATCTCAGGCAGGGCAATGGAAAGCTTCCGGAAGAGCTCCTGTGGCCAGGACCACCCTGGCTGGCCTGCAGGCACCAAGTTGGCCTGCGTGCTGTCGCTGGTGTGGCTCCACGGCCCTTCCTCTAGGCTTTCAAGCCCTTGTACATATTCAGGTGTTTTACCTGGAAAGGGTGGGAACAGTTCAGCAGCAGCTGACCTGGGGCTCAGCTCACGTTTACTCACAGATGCCTCGGCACGGTCCCCCAGCTTTGCAATGAGGACGCTCCTTGCGTGGGGGGTGGGTTGCTGGCTGTATGGGAGATGGTTCCCCACCTCTGACCAATTTCAGAATTGTTTACCCCTGGAGCAAGTGCCCTGATAGGTTTTTCCTCTGTATAACTCGTGGGTTCACTTTTTTTTTCTTTTATGGTTCAAGTTAGATTTTATTCCTCTTTTATGTATTTATAGATATAAACATGGAAATAATTCATTCCTATAAATACATCTGTGAGACGGGAAGAACTTTTTTCTGTTTTATTTTTAAATTTTATTTTTTAAAATTTTGAAATTTAATTTTATTTATTTTTTTATACAGCACGTTATTATTAGTTATGTATTTTATGCATATACATGTATTCAGGTCAATCCCAATCTCCCAACTCATCCCACCACCACCACCCCATGGCTTCCCACACTTGGTGTCCATACGTCTGTTCTCTACCTCTGTGTCTCTATTTCTTCCCTGCAAACCAGTTCATCTGTACCATTTTTTAGGCTCCACATATATGCATTAATATACAATATTTGTTTTCCACTTTCTGACTTACTTCATTCTGTATGACAGTCTCTCGATCCATCGATGTCTCTACAAATGACCCAGTTTCATTCCTTTTTATGGCCGAGTAATATTCCATTTTATATACGTACCACATCTTTATCCATTCATCTGTCTGTGGGCATTTAGGTTGCTTCCATTACCTGGCTATTGTAAATAGTGCTGCAACGAACATTGTGGTGAATGTGCCTTTTTGAAATACGGTTTTCTCTGGGTATATGCCCAGAAGTGGGATTGCTGGATCAGATGGTAATTCTATTTCTAATTTTTTTAAGGAAACTCCATACTGTTCTCCATAGGGACTGTATCAATTTACATTCCCACCAATAGTGGAAGAGGGCTCCTTTTGTCCACACCCTCCCCAGAATTGGTTGTTTGTAGATTTCCTGATGATGCCGATTCTAACAGGTGTGAGGTGATACCTCATTGTAGTTTTGATTTGCATTTCCCTAATAATTAGTGCTGTTGAGCAGCTTTTCATGTGCGTCTTGGCCATCTCTGTGTCTCCTTTGAAGAAACGTCTCTTTAGATCTTCTGCCCATTTTTTGTTGGGATGTTTGTTTTTTTAATATTAAGCTGCATGAGCTGATTATATATATTGGAGATTGAACCTGTGTCCATTGATTCGTTTGCAACGATTTTCGCCCATTCTGAGGGAGGCCTTTTTCCATTCCCGTTTTTTTTAACAAAAAAGGAAAGAAAGGAAAAGAAGCAGAACACTAATGTGCGTAAAATATGCCTTTTGAAACGGTCGTTTTGAAATATGGACGTCCTTTGAATTTTTTGGTCGATATGTGACCCCAGGATTTGTTTTCAGGGCAGGTGTCATTTACAGGCCTGCAATGATTTTGAATATCAACTGACCATTAGCGTTGGGATTAAAGCTGCTGTTGTGTGAAACGGCCACAAGGTGGCAGCAGTTCACCCTTACCAAATCTGGTTACTAGGGCAAGAGAGCCTCAGTGGAAGTGGTGTTCTAGATTGGAGTTTAGAATGGAATGTGCCAGGAGAAAGCCCCTCACGTTTGTCTCACTACTTCTTGTTCGTGTTTTTAATTTAATTTTTTTATTTTTTATTACAGCAAGTTTGATTACAATGTTTGGCTTGCTGTAGGTGTGGAAGATGTGGTTCTTTTACACATATACAGATGTCTGTTCTTCCTGGGATCCTTTTCCCATGTACGTTATGACAGAATGTTGAGTAGTCCTCTCTTGGTATTCTGTAGGTCTTTGGTGATTATATATGTCACCTGTGTTTGTATATGTCTGTTAACCCCGATATCGTAATGAAACCAATCCTCACACCTTTCCATTGGTGAACCATAAGTTTGTTTAATGAATCTGTGATTGCCCTTCTCCGTGGACATATCTGCCCTGGTATCCATTTTTAGGTAACACCTATAAGTGATATGATATGATATGTGTCTTTCACTTTCTGACTTACTACAAGTCACGTGATTACTTCTAGACTCATCTACGGTGCTGCAAATGGCATTGTGTCCTTTTTTCCCTTGGCTTCTCTTCTGCCTTAGCGGGGTCCATTTTCAACAATGTGATTCCCTGAGGGTTGTGGATTAGCTGACCTGGGCAGCCTTACCCTGCCAGCCCGCCCTCCCCAGGTGTGCCTCGTTGAGGTCAATATAAACAGCGCTCCAGGCAGCAATAGCCCCTGAAGCTGTGCCTGACTCCATATTCTCTGCCCCGTCAGCAGTCTCGGGGCTGTGCTGGTGGGAGGGAGTGAGGGGCCACAGCTTTGTGGGTGGCCCGGTGTGAGTGGGGTTCTGCTGGCCTTTCTGCAGGAGTTGCCAGGCTGCCGCCTGTAAAGAAGAGGATGTGTCACCCATACCTTCCGCTGGAATTTCTCTCCGGACAGAGGTGAGGAAGGAAAAAAGCAGTGGGGTCCGGGAAGGAGGGGTTTTTCAGGCAGGGCAATGGAAAGCTTCTGGAAGAGCGCCCGGGGCCAGGACCACACTAGCTGGCCTGCAGGCACCAAGTTGGCCTGCGTGCTGTCGCTGGTGTGGCTCCACGGTCCTTTAGGTTTTCAAGCCCTTGTACATATTCAGGTGTTTTACCTGGAAATGGTGGGAACAGTTCAGCAGCAGCTGGCCTGGGGCTCAGCTCACGTTTACAAACAGATTCCTCGGCACGGTCCCCCAGCTTTGCAATGAGGACGCTCCTTGCGTGGGGGGTGGGTTGCTGGCTGTATGGGAGATGATTCCCCACCTCTGACCAATTTCAGAATTGTTTACCACTGGAGCAAGTGCCCTGATAGGGTTTTCCTCTGTATAACTCGTTGGTTCAGGTATTTTTTTTCTTTTATGGTTCAATTTAGATTTTATTCCTCTTTTATGTATTTATAGATAGAAGCATGGAAATAATTCATTCCTATAAATACATCTGTGTGACGGGAAGTACTTTTTTTTGTTTTATTTTTAAATTTTATTTTTTAACATTTTGAATTTTTATTTTATTTATTTTTTTTATACAGCACGTTATTATTAGTTATGTATTTTATGCATATACATGTATACAGGTCAATCCCAAACTCCCAACTCATCCCACCACCACCACCCCATGGCTTCCCACACTTGGTGCCCATACGTTTGTTCTCTACCTCTGTGTCTCTATTTCTTCCCTGCAAACCAGTTCATCTGTACCATTTTTTAGGTTCCACATATATGCATTAATATACAGTATTTGGTTTCCTCTTTCTGACTTACTTCATTCTGTATGACAGTCTCTCGATCCATTGATGTCTCTACAAATGACCGAGTTTCATTCCATTTTATGGCCGAATAATATTCCATTTTATATATGTACCACATCTTTATCCATTCATCTGTCTGTGGGCATTTAGGTTGCTTCCATTACCTGGCTATTGTAAATAGTGCTGCAACGAACATTGTGGTGAATGTGCCTTTTTGAAATACGGTTTTCTCTGGGTATATGCCCAGAAGTGGGATTGCTGGATCAGATGGTAATTCTATTTCTAGTTTTTTTAAGGAAACTCCATACTGTTCTCCATAGTGACTGTATCAATTTACATTCCCACCAATAGTGGAAGAGGGCTCCTTTTGTCCACACCCTCCCCAGAATTGGTTGCTTGTAGATTTTCTGATGATGCCGATTGTAACAGGTGTGAGGTGATACCTCATTGTAGTTTTGATTTGCATTTCTCTAATAATTAGTGCTGTTGAGCAGCTTTTCATGTGCGTCTTGGCCATCTCTGTGTCTCCTTTGAAGAAACGTCTCTTTAGATCTTCTGCCCATTTTTTGGGGGGTTGTTTGTTTTTTTAATATTAAGCTGCATGAGCTTTTTATATATATTGGAGATTAAATCTCTGTCCATTGATTCGTTTGCCACGATTTTCACCCATTCTGAGGGAGGCCTTTTTCCATTCCCGTTTTTTTAACAAAAAAGGAAAGAAAGGAAAAGAAGCAGAACACTAATGTGCATAAAATATGCCTTTTGAAACGGTCGTTTTGAAATATGGACGTCCTTTGAATTTTTTGGTCGATATGTGACCCCAGGATTTGTTTTCAGGGCAGGTGTCATTTACAGGCCTGCAATGATTTTGAATATCAACTGACCATTAGCGCTGGGATTAAAGCTGCTGTTGTGTGAATCGGCCACAAGGTGGCAGCAGTTCACCCTTACCAAATCTGGTTACTAGGGCAAGAGAGCCTCAGTGGAAGTGGTGTTCTAGATTGGAGTTTAGAATGGAATGTGCCAGGAGAAAGCCCCTCACGTTTGTCTCACTACTTCTTGTTCGTGTTTTTAATTTAAGTTTTTATTTCTTATTACAGCAAGTTTGATTACAATGTTTGGCTTGTTGTAGGTGTCGAAGATGTGGTTCTTTTACACATATACAGATGACTGTTCTTCCTGGGATCCTTTTCCCATGTACGTTATGACAGAATGTTGAGTAGTCCTCCCTTGGTATTCTGTAGGTCTTTGGTGATTATATATGTCACCTGTGTTTGTATATGTCTGTTAACCCCAATATTGTAATGAAACCAATCCTCACACCTTTCCATTGGTGAACCATAAGTTTGTTTAATGAATCTGTCATTGCCCTTCTCCGTGGAAATATCTGCCCTGGTATCCATTTTTAGGTAACAAATATAAGTGATATGATATGATATGTGTCTTTCACTTTCTGACTTACTACAAGTCACGTGATTACTTCTAGACTCATCTACGGTGCTGCAAATGGCATTGTGTCCTTTTTTCCCTTGGCTTCTCTTCTGCCTTAGCGGCGTCCATTTTCAACAATGTGATTCCCTGAGGGTTGTGGATTAGCTGACCTGGGCAGCCTTACCCTGCCGGCCCGCCCTCCCCAGGTGTGCCTCATTGAGGGCAATATAAACAGCGCTCCAGGCAGCAATAGCCCCTGAAGCTGTGCCTGACTCCATATTCTCTGCCCCGTCAGCAGTCTCGGGGCTGTGCTGGTGGGAGGGAGTGAGGGGCCACAGCTTTGTGGGTGGCCCGGTGTGAGTGGGGTTCTGCTGGCCTTTCTGCAGGAGTTGCCAGGCTGCCGCCTGTAAAGAAGGGTTGTGTCACCCATACCTTCGGCTGGAATTTCTCTCCGGACAGAGGTGAGGATGAAAAAAAGCAGTGGGGGCCGGGACAGGAGGGGTATATCAGGCAGGGCAATGGAAAGCTTCTGGAAGAGCGCCCGGGGCCAGGACCACCCTGGCTGGCCTGCAGGCACCAAGTTGGCCTGCGTGCTTTCGCTGGTGTGGCACCACGGTCCTTCCTCTAGGCTTTAAAGCCCTTGTACATATTCAGGTGTTTTACCTGGAAAGGGTGGTAACAGTTCAGCAGCAGCTGGCCTGGGGCTCAGCTCACGTTTACTCACAGATGCCTCGGCACGGTCCCCCAGCTTTGCAATGAGGACGATCCTTGCGTGGGGGGTGGTTTGCTGGCTGTATGGGAGATGATTCCCCACCTCTGACCAATTTCAGAATTGTTTACCACTGGAGCAAGTGCCCTGATACGTTTTTCCTCTGTATAACTCGTGGGTTCAGGATTTTTTTTTCTTTTATGGTTCAAGTTAGATTTTATTCCTCTTTTATGTATTTATAGATAGAAGCATGGAAATAATTCATTCCTATAAATACATCTGTGTGACGGGAAGAACTTTTTTCTGTTTTATTTTTAAATTTTATTTTTTAAAATTTTGAAATTTTATTTTATTTATTTTCTTTTTTATACAGCACGTTATTATTAGTTATGTATTTTATGCATATACATGTATACAGGTCAATCCCAAACTCCCAACTCATCCCACCACCACCACCCCATGGCTTCCCACACTTGGTGTCCATGCGTTTGTTCTCTACCTCTGTGTCTCTATTTCTTCCCTGCCAACCAGTTCATCTGTACCATTTTTAGGCTCCACATATATGCGTTAATAGACAATATTTGTTTTCCTCTTTCTGACTTACTTCATTCTGTATGACAGTCTCTCGATCCATCGATGTCTCTACAAATGACCCAGTTTCATTCCTTTTTATGGCCGAGTAATATTCCATTTTATATATGTACCACATCTTTATCCATTCATCTGTCTGTGGGCATTTAGGTTGCTTCCATTACCTGGCTATTGTAAATAGTGCTGCAACGAACATTGTGGTGAATGTGCCTTTTTGAAATACGGTTTTCTCTGGGTATATGCCCAGAAGTGGGATTGCTGGATCAGATGGTAATTCTATTTCTAGATTTTTTAAGGAAACTCCATACTGTTCTCCATAGTGACTGTATCAATTTACATTCCCACCAATTGTGGAAAAGGGCTGCTTTTGTCCACACCCTCCCCAGAATTGGTTGTTTGTAGATTTTCTGATGATGCTGATTCTAACAGGTGTGAGGTGATACCTCATTGTAGTTTTGATTTGCATTTCTCTAATAATTAGTGCTGTTGAGCAGCTTTTCATGTGCGTCTTGGCCATCTCTGTGTCTCCTTTGAAGAAACGTCTCTTTAGATCTTCTGTCCATTTTTTTTGGGTTGTTTTTTTTTTAATATTAAGCTGCATGAGCTGTTTATATATATTGGAGATTAAACCTCTGTCCATTGATTCGTTTGCCACGATTTTCACCCATTCTGAGGGAGGCCTTTTTCCATTCCCGTTTTTTTTAACAAAAAAGGAAAGAAAGGAAAAGAAGCAGAACACTAATGTACGTAAAATATGCCTTTTGAAACGGTCGTTTTGAAATATGGACTTCCTTTGAATTTTTTGGTCGATATGTGACCGCAGGATTTGTTTTCAGGGCAGGTGTCATTTACAGGCCTGCAATGATTTTGAATATCAACTGACCATTAGCGTTGGGATTAAAGCTGGTGTTGTGTGAAACGGCCACAAGGTGGCAGCAGTTCACCCTTACCAAATCTGGTTACTAGGGCAAGAGAGCCTCAGTGGAAGTGGTGTTCTAGATTGGAGTTTAGAATGGAATGTGCCAGGAGAAAGCCCCACACGTTTGTCTCACTACTTCTTGTTCGTGTTTTTAATTTAAGTTTTTATTTCTTATTACAGCAAGTTTGATTACAATGTTTGGCTTGCTGTAGGTGTGGAAGATGTGGTTCTTTTACACATATACAGATGTCTGATCTTGTGGATCCTTTTCCCATGTACGTTATGACAGAATGTTGAGTAGTCCTCTCTTGGTATTCTGTAGGTCTTTGGTGATTATATATGTCACCTGTGTTTGTATATGTCTGTTAACCCCGATATTGTAATGAAACCAATCCTCACACCTTTCCATTGGTGAACCATAAGTTTGTTTAATGAATCTGTGATTGCCCTTCTCCGTGGAAATATCTGCCCTGGTATCCATTTTTAGGTAACACCTATAAGTGATATGATATGATATGTGTCTTTCACTTTCTGACTTACTACAAGTCACGTGATTACTTCTAGACTCATCTACGGTGCTGCAAATGGCATTGTGTCCTTTTTTCCCTTGGCTTCTCTTCTGCCTTAGCGGGGTCCATTTTCAACAATGTGATTCCCTGAGGGTTGTGGATTAGCTGACCTGGGCAGCCTTACCCTGCCGGCCCGCCCTCCCCAGGTGTGCCTCGTTGAGGTCAATATAAACAGCGCTCCAGGCAGCAATAGCCCCTGAAGCTGTGCCTGACTCCATATTCTCTGCCCCGTCAGCAGTCTCGGGTCTGTGCTGGTGGGAGGGAGTGACGGGCCACAGCTTTGTGGGTGGCCCGGTGTGAGTGGGGTTCTGCTGGCCTTTCTGCAGGAGTTGCCAGGCTGCCGCCTGTAAAGAAGAGGTTGTGTCACCCATACCTTCCGCTGGAATTACTCTCCGGACAGAGGTGAGGAAGGAAAAAATGCAGTGGGGGCCGGGACAGGAGGGGTATCTCAGGCAGGGCAATGGAACACTTCTGGAAGAGCGCCCGGGGCCAGGACCACCCCTGGCTGGCCTGCAGGCACCAAGTTGGCCTGCGTGCTGTCGCTGGTGTGGCTCCACGGTCCTTCCTCTAGGCTTTCAAGCCCTTGTACATATTCAGGTGTTTTACCTGGAAAGGGTGGGAACAGTTCAGCAGCAGCTGGCCTGGGGCTCAGCTCACGTTTACTCACATATGCCTCGGCACCGTCCCCCAGCTTTGCAATGAGGACGCTCCTTGCGTGGGGGTTGGGTTGCTGGCTGTATGGGAGATGGTTCCCCACCTCTGACCAATTTCAGAATTGTTTACCGCAGGAGCAAGTGCCGTGATAGGGTTTTCCTCTGTATAACTCGTGGGTTCACTTTTTTTTCTTTTATGTTTCAAGTTAGATGTTATTCCTCTTTTATGTATTTATATATATAAGCATGGAAATAATTCATTCCTATAAATACATCTGTGAGACGGGAAGAACTTTTTTCTGTTTTATTTTTAAATTTTATTTTTTAAAATTTTGAAATTTTATTTTATTTATTTTTTTATACAGCACGTTATTATTAGTTATGTATTTTATGCATATACATGTATACAGGTCAATCCCAAACTCCCAACTCATCCCACCACCACCACCCCATGGCTTCCCACACTTGGTGTCCATACGTTTGTTCTCTACCTCTGTGTCTCTATTTCTTCCCTGCAAACCAGTTCATCTGTACCATTTTTAGGCTCCACATATATGCATTAATATACAATATTTGTTTTCCTCTTTCTGACTTACTTCATTCTGTATGACAGTCTCTCGATCCATCGATGTCTCTACAAATGACCCAATTTCATTCCTTTTTATGGCCGAGTAATATTCCATTTTATATATGTACCACCTCTTTATCCATTCATCTGTCTGTGGGCATTTAGGTTGCTTCCATTACCTGGCTATTGTAAATAGTGCTGCAACGAACATTGTGGTGAATGTGCCTTTTTGAAATACGGTTTTCTCTGGGTATATGCCCAGAAGTGGGATTGCTGGATCAGATGGTAATTCTATTTCTAGTTTTTTTTAAGGAAACTCCATACTGTTCTCCATAGGGACTGTATCAATTTACATTCCCACCAATAGTGGAAGAGGGCTCCTTTTGTCCACACCCTCCCCAGAATTGGTTGTTTGTAGATTTTCTGATGATGCCGATTCTAACAGGTGTGAGGTGATACCTCATTGTAGTTTTGATTTGCATTTCTCTAATAATTAGTGCTGTTGAGCAGCTTTTCATGTGCGTCTTGGCCATCTCTGTGTCTCCTTTGAAGAAACGTGTCTTTAGATCTTCTGCCCATTTTTTTTGGGTTGTTTGTTTTTTTTAATATTTAGCTGCATGAGCTGTTTATATATATTGGAGATTAAACCTCTGTCCATTGATTCGTCTGCAACGATTTTCGCCCATTCTGAGGGATGCCTTTTTCCATTCCCGTGTTTTTTAACAAAAAAGGAAAGAAAGGAAAAGAAGCAGAACACTAATGTGCGTAAAATATGCCTTTTGAAACGGTCGTCTTGAAATATGGACGTCCTTTGAAATTTTTGGTCGATATGTGACCCCAAGATTTGTTTTCAGGGCAGGTGTCATTTACAGGCCTGCAATGATTTTGAATATCAACTGACCATTAGCGTTGGGATTAAAGCTGCTGTTGTGTGAAACGGCCACAAGGTGGCAGCAGTTCACCCTTACCAAATCTGGTTACGAGGGCAAGAGAGCCTCAGTGGAAGTGGTGTTCTAGATTGGAGTTTAGAATGGAATGTGCCAGGAGAAAGCCCCTCACGTTTGTCTCACTACTTCTTGTTCGTGTTTTTACTTTAATTTTTTATTTTTTATTACAGCAAGTTTGATTACAATGTTTGGCTTGTTGTAGGTGTGGAAGATGTGGTTCTTTTACACATATACAGATGACTGTTCTTCATGGGATCCTTTTCCCATGTACGTTATGACAGAATGTTGAGTAGCCCTCTCTTGGTATTCTGTAGGTCTTTGGTGATTATATATGTCACCTGTGTTTGTATATGTCTGTTAACCCCGATATCGTAATGAAACCAATCCTCACACCTTTCCATTGGTGAACCATAAGTTTGTTTAATGAATCTGTGATTGCCCTTCTCCGTGGAAATATCTGCCCTGGTATCCATTTTTAGGTAACACCTATAAGTGATATGATATGATATGTGTCTTTCACTTTCTGACTTACTACAAGTCACGTGATTACTTCTAGACTCATCTACGGTGCTGCAAATGGCATTGTGTCCTTTTTTCCCTTGGCTTCTCTTCTGCCTTAGCGGCGTCCATTTTCAACAATGTGATTCCCTGAGGGTTGTGGATTAGCTGACCTGGGCAGCCTTACCCTGCCGGCCCGCCCTCCCCAGGTGTGCCTCGTTGAGGTCAATATAAACAGCGCTCCAGGCAGCAATAGCCCCTGAAGCTGTGCCTGACTCCATATTCTCTGCCCCGTCAGCAGTCTCGGGGCTGTGCTGGTGGGAGGGAGTGAGGGGCCACAGCTTTGTGGGTGGCCCGGTGTGAGTGGGTTTCTGCTGGCCTTTCTGCAGGAGTTGCCAGGCTGCCGCCTGTAAAGCAGAGGATGTGTCACCCATACCTTCCGCTGGAATTTCTCTCCGGACAGAGGTGAGGAAGGAAAAAAGCAGTGGGGGCCGGGACAGGAGGGGTATCTCAGGCAGGGCAATGGAAAGCTTCTGGAAGAGCGCCCGGGTCCAGGACCACGCTGGCTGGCCTGCAGGCACCAAGTTGGCCTGCGTGCTGTCGCTGGTGTGGCTCCACGGTCCTTCCTCTAGGCTTTCAAGCCCTTGTACATATTCAGGTGTTTTACCTGGAAAGGGTGGGAACAGTTCAGCAGCAGCTGGCCTGGGGCTCAGCTCACGTTTACTCACAGATGCCTCGGCACGGTCCCCCAGCTTTGCAATGAGGACGCTCCTTGAGTGGGGGTTGGGTTGCTGGCTGTATGGGAGATGGTTCCCCACCTCTGACCAATTTCAGAATTGTTTACCACTGGAGCAAGTGCCGTGATAGGGTTTTCCTCTGTATAACTCGTGGGTTCACTTTTTTTTTCTTTTATGTTTCAAGTTAGATGTTATTCCTCTTTTATGTAATTATAGATATAAGCATGGAAATAATTCATTCCTATAAATACATCGGTGTGACGGGAAGAACTTTTTTCTGTTTTATTTTTAAATTTTATTTTTTAAAATTTTGAAATTTTATTTATTTTTTTATACAGCACGTTATTATTAGTTATGTATTTTATGCATATACATGTGTACAGGTCAATCCCAAACTCCCAACTCATCCCACCACCACCACCCCATGGCTTCCCACACTTGGTGTCCATACGTGTGTTCTCTACCTCTGTGTCTCTAGTTCTTCCCTGCAAACCAGTTCATCTGTACCATTTTTAGGCTCCACATATATGCATTAATATACAATATTTGTTTTCCTCTTTCTGACTTACTTCATTCTGTATGACAGTCTCTCGATCCATCGATGTCTCTACAAATGACCCAGTTTCATTCCTTTTTATGGCCGAGTAATATTCCATTTTATATATGTACCACCTCTTTATCCATTCATCGGTCTGTGGGCATTTAGGTTGCTTCCATTACCTGGCTATTGTAAATAGTGCTGCAACGAACATTGTGGTGAATGTGCCTTTTTGAAATACGGTTTTCTCTGGGTATATGCCCAGAAGTGGGATTGCTGGATCAGATGGTAATTCTATTTCTAGTTTTTTTTAAGGAAACTCCATACTGTTCTACATAGTGACTGTATCAATTTACATTCCCACCAATAGTGGAAGAGGGCTCCTTTTGTCCACACCCTCCCCAGAATTGGTTGTTTGTAGATTTTCTGATGATGCCGATTCTAACAGGTGTGAGGAGATACCTCATTGTAGTTTTGATTTGCATTTCTCTAATAATTAGTGCTGTTGAGCAGCTTTTCATGTGCGTCTTGGCCATCTCTGTGTCTCCTTGAAGAAACGTGTCTTTAGATCTTCTGCCCATTTTTTTGGGGTTGTTTGTTTTTTTTAATATTAAGCTGCATGAGCTGTTTATATATATTGGAGATTAAACCTCTGTCCATTGATTCGTCTGCAACGATTTTCGCCCATTCTGAGGGATGCCTATTTCCATTCCCGTGTTTTTTAACAAAAAAGGAAAGAAAGGAAAAGAAGCAGAACACTAATGTGCGTAAAATATGCCTTTTGAAACGGTCGTCTTGAAATATGGACGTCCTTTGAAATTTTTGGTCGATATGTGAACCCAGGATTTGTTTTCAGGGCAGGTGTCATTTACAGGCCTGCAATGATTTTGAATATCAACTGACCATTAACGTTGGGATTAAAGCTGCTGTTGTGTGAAACGGCCACAAGGTGGCAGCAGTTCACCCTTACCAAATCTGGTTACTAGGGCAAGAGAGCCTCAGTGGAAGTGGTGTTCTAGATTGGAGTTTAGAATGGAATGTGCCAGGAGAAAGCCCCTCACGTTTGTCTCACTACTTCTTGTTCGTCTTTTTAATTTAATTTTTTATTTTTTATTACAGCAAGTTTGATTACAATGTTTGGCTTGTTGTAGGTGTGGAAGATGTGGTTCTTTTACACATATACAGATGACTGTTCTTCTTGGGATCCTTTTCCCATGTACGTTATGACAGAATGTTGAGTAGCCCTCTCTTGGTATTCTGTAGGTCTTTGGTGATTATATATGTCACCTGTGTTTGTATATGTCTGTTAACCCCGATATCGTAATGAAACCAATCCTCACACCTTTCCATTGGTGAACCATAAGTTTGTTTAATGAATCTGTGATTGCCCTTCTCCGTGGAAATATCTGCCCTGGTATCCATTTTTAGGTAACACCTATAAGTGATATGATATGATATGTGTCTTTCACTTTCTGACTTACTACAAGTCACGTGATTACTTCTAGACTCATCTACGGTGCTGCAAATGGCATTGTGTCCTTTTTTCCCTTGGCTTCTCTTCTGCCTTAGCGGCGTCCATTTTCAACAATATGATTCCCTGAGGGTTGTGGATTAGCTGACCTGGGCAGCCTTACCCTGCCGGCCCGCCCTCCCCAGGTGTGCCTCGTTGAGGTCAATATAAACAGAGCTCCTGGCAGCAATAGCCCCTGAAGCTGTGCCTGACTCCATATTCTCTGCCCCGTCAGCAGTCTCGGGGCTGTGCTGGTGGGAGGGAGTGAGGGGCCACAGCTTTGTGGGTGGCCCGGTGTGAGTGGGGTTCTGCTGGCATTTCTGCAGGAGTTGCCAGGCTGCCGCCTGTAAAGAAGAGGATGTGTCACCCATACCTTCCGCTGGAATTTCTCTCCGGACAGAGGTGAGGAAGGAAAAAAGCAGTGGGGGCCGGGACAGGAGGGGTATCTCAGGCAGGGCAATGGAAAGCTTCTGGAAGAGCGCGCGGGTCCAGGACCACGCTGGCTGGCCTGCAGGCACCAAGTTGGCCTGCGTGCTGTCGCTGGTGTGGCTCCACGGTCCTTCCTCTAGGCTTTCAAGCCCTTGTACATATTCAGGTGTTTTACTGGAAAGGGTGGGAACAGTTCAGCAGCAGCTGGCCTGGGGCTCAGCTCACGTTTACTCACAGATGCCTCGGCACGGTCCCCCAGCTTTGCAATGAGGACGCTCCTTGAGTGGGGGTTGGGTTGCTGGCTGGATGGGAGATGGTTCCCCACCTCTGACCAATTTCAGAATTGTTTACCACTGGAGCAAGTGCCCAGATAGGGTTTTCCTCTGTATAACTCGTGGGTTCACTTTTTTTTTCTTTTATGTTTCAAGTTAGATGTTATTCCTCTTTTATGTATTTATAGATATAAGCATGGAAATAATTCATTCCTATAAATACATCTGTGTGACGGGAAGAACTTTTTTCTGTTTTATTTTTAAATTTTATTTTTTAAAATTTTGAAATTTTATTTATTGTTTTATACAGCACGTTATTATTAGTTATGTATTTTATGCATATACATGTATACAGATCAATCCCAAACTCCCAACTCATCCCACCAGCACCACCCCATGGCTTCCCACACTTGGTGTCCATAGGTTTGTTCTCTACCTCTGTGTCTCTATTCCTTCCCTGCCAACCAGTTCATCTGTACCATTTTTAGGCTCCACATATATGCATTAATATACAATATTTGTTTTCCTCTTTCTGACTTACTTCATTCTGTATGACAGTCTCTCGATCCATCGATGTCTCTACAAATGACCCAGTTTCATTCCTTTTTATGGCCGAGTAATATTCCATTTTATATATGTACCACCTCTTTATCCATTCATCGGTCTGTGGGCATTTAGGTTGCTTCCATTACCTGGCTATTGTAAATAGTGCTGCAACGAACATTGTGGTGAATGTGCCTTTTTGAAATACGGTTTTTTCTGGGTATATGCCCAGAAGTGGGATTGCTGGATCAGATGGTAATTCTATTTCTAGTTTTTTTTAAGGAAACTCCATACTGTTCTCCATAGTGACTGTATCAATTTAAATTCCCACCAATAGTGGAAGAGGGCTCCTTTTGTCCACACCCTCCCCAGAATTGGTTGTTTGTAGATTTTCTGATGATGCCGATTCTAACAGGTGTGAGGTGATACCTCATTGTAGATTTGATTTGCATTTCTCTAATAATTAGTGCTGTTGAGCAGCTTTTCATGTGCGTCTTGGCCATCTCTGTGTCTCCTTTGAAGAAACGTCTCTTTAGATCTGCCCATTTTTTTTGGGTTGTTTGTTTTTTTTAATATTAAGCTGCATGAGCTGTTTATATATATTGGAGATTAAACCTCTGTCCATTGATTCGACTGCAACGATTTTCGCCCATTCTGAGGGATGCCTTTTTCCATTCCCGTGTTTTTTAACAAAAAAGGAAAGAAAGGAAAAGAAGCAGAACACTAATGTGCGTAAAATATGCCTTTTCAAATGGTCGTTTTGAAATATGGACGTCCTTTGAAATTTTTGGTCGATATGTGACCCCAGGATTCGTTTTCAGGGCAGGTGTCATTTACAGGCCTGCAATGATTTTGAATATCAACTGACCATTAGCGTTGGGATTAAAGCTGCTGTTGTGTGAAACGGCCACAAGGTGGCAGCAGTTCACCCTTACCAAATATGGTTACTAGGGCAAGAGAGCCTCAGTGGAAGTGGTGTTCTAGATTGGAGTTTAGAATGGAATGTGCCAGGAGAAAGCCCCTCACGTTTGTCTCACTACTTCTTGTTCGTGTTTTTAATTTATTTTTTTATTTTTTATTACAGCAAGTTTGATTACAATGTTTGGCTTGCTGTAGGTGTGGAAGATGTGGTTCTTTTACACATATACAGATGTCTGTTCTTCCTGGGATCCTTTTCCCATGTACGTTATGACAGAATGTTGTGTAGTCCTCTCTTGGTATTCTGTAGGTCTTTGGTGATTATATATGTCACCTGTGTTTGTATATGTCTGTTAACCCCGATATCGTAATGAAACCAATCCTCACACCTTTCCATTGGTGAACCATAAGTTTGTTTAATGAATCTGTGATTGCCCTTCTCCGTGGAAATATCTGCCCTGGTATCCATTTTTAGGTAACACCTATAAGTGATATGATATGATATGTGTCTTTCACTTTCTGACTTACTACAAGTCACGTGATTACTTCTAGACTCATCTACGGTGCTGCAAATGGCATTGTGTCCTTTTTTCCCTTGGCTTCTCTTCTGCCTTAGCGGGGTCCATTTTCAACAATGTGATTCCCTGAGGGTTGTGGATTAGCTGACCTGGGCAGCCTTACCCTGCCGGCCCGCCCTCCCCAGGTGTGCCTCGTTGAGGTCAATATAAACAGAGCTCCAGGCAGCAATAGCCCCTGAAGCTGTGCCTGCCTCCATATTCTCTGCCCCGTCAGCAGTCTCGGGGCTGTGCTGGTGGGAGGGAGTGAGGGGCCACAGCTTTGTGGGTGGCCCGGTGTGAGTGGGGTTCTGCTGGCCTTTCTGCAGGAGTTGCCAGGCTGCCGCCTGTAAAGAAGAGGATGTGTCACCCATACCTTCCGCTGGAATTTCTCTCCGGACAGAGGTGAGGAAGGAAAAAAGCAGTGGGGGCCGGGACAGGAGGGGTATCTCAGGCAGGGCAATGGAAAGCTTCTGGAAGAGCGCCAGGGTCCAGGACCACGCTGGCTGGCCTGCAGGCACCAAGTTGGCCTGCGTGCTGTCACTGGTGTGGCTCCACGGTCCTTCCTCTAGGCTTTCAAGCCCTTGTACATATTCAGGTGTTTTACCTGGAAAGGGTGGGAACAGTTCAGCAGCAGCTGGCCTGGGGCTCAGCTCACGTTTACTCACAGATGCCTCGGCATGGTCCCCCAGCTTTGCAATGAGGACGCTCCTTGCGTGGGGGTTGGGTTGCTGGCTGTATGGGAGATGGTTCCCCACCTCTGACCAATTTCAGAATTGTTTACCACTGGAGCAAGTGCCCTGATAGGGTTTTCCTCTGTATAACTCGTGGGTTCACTTTTTTTTTCTTTTATGTTTCAAGTTAGATGTTATTCCTCTTTTATGTATTTATAGATATAAGCATGGAAATAATTCATTCCTATAAATACATCTGTGTGACGGGAAGAACTTTTTTCTGTTATATTTTTAAATTTTATTTTTTAAAATTTTGAAATTTTATTTATTTTTTTATACAGCACGTTATTATTAGTTATGTATTTTATGCATATACATGTATACAGGTCAATCCCAAACTCCCAACTCATCCCACCACCACCACCCCATGGCTTCCCACACTTGGTGTCCATACGTTTGTTCTCTACCTCTGTGTCTCTAGTTCTTCCCTGCAAACCAGTTCATCTATACAATTTTTATTCTCCACATACATGCATTAATATACAATATTTGTTTTCCTCTTTCTGACTTACTTCATTCTGTATGACAGTCTCTCAATCCATCGATGTCTCTACAAATGACCCAGTTTCATTCCTTTTTATGGCCGAGTCATATTCCATTTTATATATGTACCACCTCTTTATCCATTCATCTGTCTGTGGGCATTTAGGTTGCTTCCATTACCTGGCTATTGTAAATAGTGCTGCAACGAACATTGTGGTGAATGTGCCTTTTTGAAATACGGTTTTCTCTGGGTATATGCCCAGAAGTGGGATTGCTGGATCAGATGGTAATTCTATTTCTAATTTTTTTAAGGAAACTCCATACTGTTCTCCATAGTGACTGTATCAATTTACATTCCCACCAATAGTGGAAGAGGGCTCCTTTTGTCCACACCCTCCCCAGAATTGGTTGTTTGTAGATTTTCTGATGATGCCGATTCTAACAGGTGTGAGGTGATACCTCATTGTAGTTTTGATTTGCATTTCTCTAATAATTAGTGCTGTTGAGCAGCTTTTCATGTGCGTCTTGGCCATCTCTGTGTCTCCTTTGAAGAAACGTGTCTTTAGATCTTCTGCCCATTTTTTTTGGGTTGTTTGTTTTTTTTAATATTAAGCTGCATGAGCTGTTTATATATATTGGAGATTAAACCTCTGTCCATTGATTCGTCTGCAACGATTTTAGCCCATTCTGAGGGATGCCTTTTTCCATTCCCGTGTTTTTTAACAAAAAAGGAAAGAAAGGAAAAGAAGCAGAACACTAATGTGCGTAAAATATGCCTTTTGAAACGGTCGTTTTGAAATATAGACGTCCTTTGAAATTTTTGGTCGATATGTGACCCCAGGATTTGTTTTCAGGGCAGGTGTCATTTACAGGCCTGCAATGATTTTGAATATCAACTGACCATTAGCGTTGGGATTAAAGCTGCTGTTGTGTGAAATGGCCACAAGGTGGCAGCAGTTCACCCTTACCAAATCTGGTTACTAGGGCAAGAGAGCCTCAGTGGAAGTGGTGTTCTAGATTGGAGTTTAGAATGGAATGTGCCAGGAGAAAGCCCCTCACGTTTGCCTCACTACTTCTTGTTCGTGTTTTTAATTTAATTTTTTTTTATTTTTTATTACAGCAAGTTTGATTACAATGTTTGGCTTGCTGTAGGTGTGGAAGATGTGGTTCTTTTACACATATACAGATGTCTGTTCTTCCTGGGATCCTTTTCCCATGTACGTTATGACAGAATGTTGAGTAGTCCTCTCTTGGTATTCTGTAGGTCTTTGGTGATTATATATGTCACCTGTGTTTGTATATGTCTGTTAACCCCGATATCGTAATGAAACCAATCCTCACACCTTTCCATTGGTGAACCATAAGTTTGTTTAATGAATCTGTGATTGCCCTTCTCCGTGGAAATATCTGCCCTGGTATCCATTTTTAGGTAACACCTATAAGTGATATGATATGATATGTGTCTTTCACTTTCTGACTTACTACAAGTCACGTGATTACTTCTAGACTCATCTACGGTGCTGCAAATGGCATTGTGTCCTTTTTTCCCTTGGCTTCTCTTCTGCCTTAGCGGCGTCCATTTTCAACAATGTGATTCCCTGAGGGTTGTGGATTAGCTGACCTGGGCAGCCTTACCCTGCCGGCCCGCCCTCCCCAGGTGTGCCTCGTTGAGGTCAATATAAACAGAGCTCCAGGCAGCAATAGCCCCTGAAGCTGTGCCTGCCTCCATATTCTCTGCCCCGTCAGCAGTCTCGGGGCTGTGCTGGTGGGAGGGAGTGAGGGGCCACAGCTTTGTGGGTGGCCCGGTGTGAGTGGGTTTCTGCTGGCCTTTCTGCAGGAGTTGCCAGGCTGCCGTCTGTAAAGAAGAGGTTGTGTCACCTATACCTTCCGCTGGAATTTCTCTCCGGACAGAGGTGAGGAAGGAAAAAATGCAGTGGGGGCCGGGACAGGAGGGGTATCTCAGGCAGGGCAATGGAACGCTTCTGGAAGAGCGCCCGGGGCCAGGACCACCATGGCTGGCCTGCAGGCACCAAGTTGGCCTGCATGCTGTCGCTGGTGTGGCTCCACGGTCCTTCCTCTAGGCTTTCAAGCCCTTGTACATATTCAGGTGTTTTACCTGGAAAGGGTGGGAACAGTTCAGCAGCAGCTGGCCTGGGGCTCAGCTCACGTTTACTCACAGATGCCTCGGCACGGTCCCCCAGCTTTGCAATGAGGACGCTCCTTGGGTGGTTGTTGGGTTGCTGGCTGTATGGGAGATGGTTCCCCACCTCTGACCAATTTCAGAATTGTTTACCGCTGGAGCAAGTGCCGTGATAGGGTTTTCCTCTGTATAACTCGTGGGTTCACTTTTTTTTTCTTTTATGGTTCAAGTTAGATGTTATTCCTCTTTTATGTATTTATAGATATAAGCATGGAAATAATTCATTCCTATAAATACATCTGTGTGACGGGAAGAACTTTTTTCTCTTTTATTTTTAAATTTTATTTTTTAAAATTTTGAAATTTAATTTTATTTATTTTTTTATACAGCACGTTATTATTAGTTATGTATTTTATGCATATACATGTATACAGGTCAATCCCAAACTCCCAACTCATCCCACCACCACCACCCCATGGCTTCCCACACTTGGTGTCCATACGTGTGTTCTCTACCTCTGTGTCTCTAGTTCTTCCCTGCAAACCAGTTCATCTGTACCATTTTTAGGCTCCACATACATGCATTAATATACAATATTTGTTTTCCTCTTTCTGACTTACTTCATTCTGTATGACAGTCTCTCGATCCATCGATGTCTCTACAAATGACCCAGTTTCATTCCTTTTTATGGCCGAGTAATATTCCATTTTATATATGTACCACATCTTTATCCATTCATCGGTCTGTGGGCATTTAGGTTGCTTCCATTACCTGGCTATTGTAAATAGTGCTGCAACGAACATTGTGGTGAATGTGCCTTTTTGATTTACCGTTTTCTCTGGGTATATGCCCAGAAGTGGGATTGCTGGATCAGATGGTAATTCTATTTCTAATTTTTTTAAGGAACCTCCATACTGTTCTCCATAGTGACTGTATCAATTTACATTCCCACCAATAGTGGAAGAGGGCTCCTTTTGTCCACACCCTCCCCAGAATTGGTTGTTTGTAGATTTTCTGATGATGCCGATTCTAACAGGTGTGAGGTGATACCTCATTGTAGTTTTGATTTGCATTTCTCTAATAATTAGTGCTGTTGAGCAGCTTTTCATGTGCGTCTTAGCCATCGCTGTGTCTCCTTTGAAGAAACGTGTCTTTAGATCTTCTGCCCATTTTTTTGGGTTGTTTGTTTTTTTTAATATTAAGCTGCATGAGCTGTTTATATATATTGGAGATTAAACCTCTGTCCATTGATTCGTCTGCAACGATTTTCGCCCATTCTGAGGGATGCCTTTTTCCATTCCCGTGTTTTTTAACAAAAAAGGAAAGAAAGGAAAAGAAGCAGAACACTAATGTGCGTAAAATATGCCTTTTGAAACGGTCGTCTTGAAATATGGACGTCCTTTGAAATTTTTGGTCGATATGTGACCCCAGGATTTATTTTCAGGGCAGGTGTCATTTACAGGCCTGCAATGATTTTGAATATCAACTGACCATTAGCGTTGGGATTAAAGCTGCTGTTGTGTGAAACGGCCACAAGGTGGCAGCAGTTCACCCTTACCAAATCTGGTTACTAGGGCAAGAGAGCCTCAGTGGAAGTGGTGTTCTAGATTGGAGTTTAGAATGGAATGTGCCAGGAGAAAGCCCCTCACGTTTGTCTCACTACTTCTTGTTCGTGTTTTTACTTTAATTTTTTATTTTTTATTACAGCAAGTTTGATTACAATGTTTGGCTTGTTGTAGGTGTGGAAGATGTGGTTCTTTTACACATATACAGATGACTGTTCTTCTTGGGATCCTTTTCCCATGTACGTTATGACAGAATGTTGAGTAGTCCTCTCTTGGTATTCTGTAGGTCTTTGGTGATTATATATTTCACCTGTGTTTGTATATGTCTGTTAACCCCGATATCGTAATGAAACCAATCCTCACACCTTTCCATTGGTGAACCATAAGTTTGTTTAATGAATCTGTGATTGCCTTTCTCCGTGGAAATATCTGCCCTGGTATCCATTTTTAGGTAACACCTATAAGTGATATGATATGATATGTGTCTTTCACTTTCTGACTTACTACAAGTCACGTGATTACTTCTAGACTCATCTACGGTGCTGCAAATGGCATTGTGTCCTTTTTTCCCTTGGCTTCTCTTCTGCCTTAGCGGGGTCCATTTTCAACAATGTGATTCCCTGAGGGTTGTGGATTAGCTGACCTGGGCAGCCTTACCCTGCCGGCCCGCCCTCCCCAGGTGTGCCTCGTTGAGGTCAATATAAACAGAGCTCCAGGCAGCAATAGCCCCTGAAGCTGTGCCTGACTCCATATTCTATGCCCCGTCAGCAGTCTCGGGGCTGTGCTGGTGGGAGGGAGTGAGGGGCCACAGCTTTGTGGGTGGCCCGGTGTGAGTGGGGTTCTGCTGGCCTTTCTGCAGGAGATGCCAGGCTGCCGCCTGTAAAGAAGAGGATGTGTCACCCATACCTTCCGCTGGAATTTCTCTCCGGACAGAGGTGAGAAAGGAAAAAAGCAGTGGGGGCCGGGACAGGAGGGGTATCTCAGGCAGGGCAATGGAAAGCTTCTGGAAGAGCGCCCGGGTCCAGGACCACGCTGGCTGGCCTGCAGGCACCAAGTTGGCCTGCGTGCTGTCGCTGGTGTGGCTCCACGGTCCTTCCTCTAGGCTTTCAAGCCCTTGTACATATTCAGGTGTTTTACCTGGAAAGGGTGGGTACAGTTCAGCAGCAGCTGGCCTGGGGCTCAGCTCACGTTTACTCACAGATGCCTCGGCACGGTCCCCCAGCTTTGCAATGAGGACGCTCCTTGATTGGGGGTTGTGTTGCTGGCTGTATGGGAGATGGTTCCCCACCTCTGACCAATTTCAGAATTGTTTCCCACTGGAGCAAGTGCCGTGATAGGGTTTTCCTCTGTATAACTCGTGGGTTCACTTTTTTTTTCTTTTATGTTTCAAGTTAGATGTTATTTCTCTTTTATGTATTTATAGATATAAGCATGGAAATAATTCATTCCTATAAATACATCTGTGTGACGGGAAGAACTTTTTTCTGTTTTATTTTTAAATTTTATTTTTTAAAATTTTGAAATTTTATTTATTTTTTTATACAGCACGTTATTATTAGTTATGTATTTTATGCATATACATGTATACAGGTCAATCCCAAACTCCCAACTCATCCCACCACCACCACCCCATGGCTTCCCACACTTGGTGTCCATACGTTTGTTCTCTACCTCTGTGTCTCTAGTTCTTCCCTGCAAACCAGTTCATCTGTACCATTTTTAGGCTCCACATATATGCATTAATATACAATATTTGTTTTCCTCTTTCTGACTTACTTCATTCTGTATGACAGTCTCTCGATCCATCGATGTCTCTACAAATGACCCAGTTTCATTCCTTTTTATGGCCGAGTAATATTCCATTTTATATATGTACCACATCTTTATCCATTCATCTGTCTGTGGGCATTTAGGTTGCTTCCATTACCTGGCTATTGTAAATAGTGCTGCAACGAACATTGTGGTGAATGTGCCTTTTTGAAATACGGTTTTCTCTGGGTATATGCCCAGAAGTGGGATTGCTGGATCAGATGGTAATTCTATTTCTAGTTTTTTTTAAGGAAACTCCATACTGTTCTCCATAGTGACTGTATCAATTTACATTCCCACCAATAGTGGAAGGGGGCTCCTTTTGTCCACACCCTCCCCAGAATTGGTTGTTTGTAGATTTTCTGATGATGCCGATTCTAACAGGTGTGAGGTGATACCTCATTGTAGTTTTGATTTGCATTTCTCTAATAATTAGTGCTGTTGAGCAGCTTTTCATGTGCGTCTTGGCCATCTCTGTGTCTCCTTTGAAGAAACGTCTCTTTAGATCTGCCCATTTTTTTTGGGTTGTTTGTTTTTTTAATATTAAGCTGCATGAGCTGTTTATATATATTGGAGATTAAACCTCTGTCCATTGATTCGTCTGCAACGATTTTCGCCCATTCTGAGGGATGCCTTTTTCCATTCCCGTGTTTTTTAACAAAAAAGGAAAGAAAGGAAAAGAAGCAGAACACTAATGTGCGTAAAATATGCCTTTTGAAACGGTCGTTTTGAAATATGGACGTCCTTTGAAATTTTTGGTCGATATGTGACCCCAGGATTTGTTTTCAGGGCAGGTGTCATTTACAGGCCTGCAATGATTTTGAATATCAACTGACCGTTAGCGTTGGGATTAAAGCTGCTGTTGTGTGAAACGGCCACAAGGTGGCAGCAGTTCACCCTTACCAAATCTGGTTACTAGGGCAAGAGAGCCTCAGTGGAAGTGGTGTTCTAGATTGGAGTTTAGAATGGAATGTGCCAGGAGAAAGCCCCTCACGTTTGTCTCACTACTTCTTGTTCGTGTTTTTAATTTAATTTTTTATTTTTTATTACAGCAAGTTTGATTACAATGTTTGGCTTCTTGTAGGTGTGGAAGATGTGGTTCTTTTACACATATACAGATGACTGTTCTTCTTGGGATCCTTTTCCCATGTACGTTATGACAGAATGTTGAGTAGTCCTCTCTTGGTATTCTGTAGGTCTTTGGTGATTATATATGTCACCTGTGTTTGTATATGTCTGTTAACCCCGATATCGTAATGAAACCAATCCTCACACCTTTCCATTGGTGAACCATAAGTTTGTTTAATGAATCTGTGATTGCCTTTCTCCGTGGAAGTATCTGCCCTGGTATCCATTTTTAGGTAACACCTATAAGTGATATGATATGATATGTGTCTTTCACTTTCTGACTTACTACAAGTCACGTGATTACTTCTAGACTCATCTACGGTGCTGCAAATGGCATTGTGTCCTTTTTTCCCTTGGCTTCTCTTCTGCCTTAGCGGGGTCCATTTTCAACAATGTGATTCCCTGAGGGTTGTGGATTAGCTGACCTGGGCAGCCTTACCCTGCCGGCCCGCCCTCCCCAGGTGTGCCTCGTTGAGGTCAATATAAACAGCGCTCCAGGCAGCAATAGCCCCTGAAGCTGTGCCTGCCTCCATATTCTCTGCCCCGTCAGCAGTCTCGGGGCTCTGCTGGTGGGAGTGAGTGAGGGGCCACAGCTTTGTGGGTGGCCCGGTGTGAGTGGGTTTCTGCTGGACTTTTTGCAGGAGTTGCCAGGCTGCCGCCTGTAAAAAAGAGGATGTGTCACCCATACCTTCCGATGGAATTTCTCTCTGGACAGAGGTGAGGAAGGAAAAAAGCAGTGGGGGCCGGGACAGGAGGGGTATCTCAGGCAGGGCAATGGAAAGCTTCTGGAAGAGCACCAGGGTCCAGGACCATGCTGGCTGGCCTGCAGGCACCAAGTTGGCCTGCGTGCTGTCGCTGGTGTGGCTCCACGGTCCTTCCTCTAGGCTTTCAAGCCCTTGTACATATTCAGGTGTTTTACCTGGAAAGGGTGGGAACAGTTCAGCAGCAGCTGGCCTGGGGCTCAGCTCACGTTTACTCACAGATGCCTCGGCACGGTCCCCCAGCTTTGCAATGAGGACGCTCCTTGCGTGGGGGTTGGGTTGCTGGCTGTATGGGAGATGGTTCCCCACCTCTGACCAATTTCAGAATTGTTTACCACTGGAGCAAGTGCCCTGATAGGGTTTTCCTCTGTATAACTCGTGAGTTCACTTTTTTTTTCTTTTATGTTTCAAGTTAGATGTTATTCCTCTTTTATGTATTTATAGATATAAGCATGGAAATAATTCATTCCTATAAATACATCTGTGTGACGGGAAGAACTTTTTTCTGTTTTATTTTTAAATTTTATTTTTTAAAATTTTGAAATTTTATTTATTTTTTTATACAGCACGTTATTATTAGTTATGTATTTTATGCATATACATGTATACAGATCAATCCCAAACTCCCAACTCATCCCACCACCACCACCCCATGGCTTCCCACACTTGGTGTCCATTAGTTTGTTCTCTACCTCTGTGTCTCTAGTTCTTCCCTGCAAACCAGTTCATCTGTACCATTTTTAGGCTCCACATATATGCATTAATATACAATAATTGTTTTCCTCTTTCTGACTTACTTCATTCTGTATGACAGTCTCTCGATCCATCGATGTCTCTACAAATGACCCAGTTTCATTCCTTTTTATGGCCGAGTAATATTCCATTTTATATATGTACCACATCTTTATCCATTCATCTGTCTGTGGGCATTTAGGTTGCTTCCATTACCTGGCTATTGTAAATAGTGCTGCAACGAACATTGTGGTGAATGTGCCTTTTTGAAATACGGTTTTCTCTGGGTATATGCCCAGAAGTGGGATTGCTGGATCAGATGGTAATTCTATTTCTAGTTTTTTTTTAAGGAAACTCCATACTGTTCTCCATAGTGACTGTATCAATTTACATTCCCACCAATAGTGGAAGAGGGCTCCTTTTGTCCACACCCTCCCCAGAATTGGTTGTTTGTAGATTTTCTGATGATGCCGATTCTAACAGGTGTGAGGTGATACCTCATTGTAGTTTTGATTTGCATTTCTCTAATAATTAGTGCTGTTGAGCAGCTTTTCATGTGCGTCTTGGCCATCTCTGTGTCTCCTTTGAAGAAACGTCTCTTTAGATCTTCTGCCCATTTTTTTGGGTTGTTTGTTTTTTTAATATTAAGCTGCATGAGCTGTTTATATATATTGGAGATTAAACCTCTGTCCATTGATTCGTCTGCAACGATTTTCGCCCATTCTGAGGGATGCCTTTTTCCATTCCCGTGTTTTTTAACAAAAAAGGAAAGAAAGGAAAAGAAGCAGAACACTAATGTGCGTAAAATATGCCTTTTGAAACGGTCGTCTTGAAATATGGACGTCCTTTGAAATTTTTGGTCGATATGTGACCCCAGGATTTGTTTTCAGGGCAGGTGTCATTTACAGGCCTGCAATGATTTTGAATATCAACTGACCATTAGCGTTGGGATTAAAGCTGCTGTTGTGTGAAACGGCCACAAGGTGGCAGCAGTTCACCCTTACCAAATCTGGTTACTAGGGCAAGAGAGCCACAGTGGAAGTGGTGTTCTAGATTGGAGTTTAGAATGGAATGTGCCAGGAGAAAGCCCCTCACGTTTGTCTCACTACTTCTTGTTCGTGTTTTTAATTTAATTTTTTATTTTTTATTACAGCAAGTTTGATTACAATGTTTGGCTTGTTGTAGGTGTGGAAGATGTGGTTCTTTTACACATATACAGATGACTGTTCTTCTTGGGATCCTTTTCCCATGTACGTTATGACAGAATGTTGAGTAGTCCTCTCTTGGTATTCTGTAGGTCTTTGGTGATTATATATGTCACCTGTGTTTGTATATGTCTGTTAACCCCGATATCGTAATGAAACCAATCCTCACACCTTTCCATTGGTGAACCATAAGTTTGTTTAATGAATCTGTGATTGCCTTTCTCCGTGGAAATATCTGCCCTGGTATCCATTTTTAGGTAACACCTATAAGTGATATGATATGATATGTGTCTTTCACTTTCTGACTTACTACAAGTCACGTGATTACTTCTAGACTCATCTACGGTGCTGCAAATGGCATTGTGTCCTTTTTTCCCTTGGCTTCTCTTCTGCCTTAGCGGGGTCCATTTTCAACAATGTGATTCCCTGAGGGTTGTGGATTAGCTGACCTGGGCAGCCTTACCCTGCCGGCCCGCCCTCCCCAGGTGTGCCTCGTTGAGGTCAATATAAACAGCGCTCCAGGCAGCAATAGCCCCTGAAGCTGTGCCTGCCTCCATATTCTCTGCCCCGTCAGCAGTCTCGGGGCTCTGCTGGTGGGAGGGAGTGAGGGGCCACAGCTTTGTGGGTGGCCCGGTGTGAGTGGGTTTCTGCTGGACTTTTTGCAGGAGTTGCCAGGCTGCCGCCTGTAAAAAAGAGGATGTGTCACCCATACCTTCCGATGGAATTTCTCTCTGGACAGAGGTGAGGAAGGAAAAAAGCAGTGGGGGCCGGGACAGGAGGGGTATCTCAGGCAGGGCAATGGAAAGCTTCTGGAAGAGCACCAGGGTCCAGGACCATGCTGGCTGGCCTGCAGGCACCAAGTTGGCCTGCGTGCTGTCGCTGGTGTGGCTCCACGGTCCTTCCTCTAGGCTTTCAAGCCCTTGTACATATTCAGGTGTTTTACCTGGAAAGGGTGGGAACAGTTCAGCAGCAGCTGGCCTGGGGCTCAGCTCACGTTTACTCACAGATGCCTCGGCACGGTCCCCCAGCTTTGCAATGAGGACGCTCCTTGCGTGGGGGTTGGGTTGCTGGCAGTATGGGAGATGGTTCCCCACCTCTGACCAATTTCAGAATTGTTTACCACTGGAGCAAGTGCCCTGATAGGGTTTTCCTCTGTATAACTCGTGAGTTCACTTTTTTTTTCTTTTATGTTTCAAGTTAGATGTTATTCCTCTTTTATGTATTTATAGATATAAGCATGGAAATAATTCATTCCTATAAATACATCTGTGTGACGGGAAGAACTTTTTTCTGTTTTATTTTTAAATTTTATTTTTTAAAATTTTGAAATTTTATTTATTTTTTTATACAGCACGTTATTATTAGTTATGTATTTTATGCATATACATGTATACAGGTCAATCCCAAACTCCCAACTCATCCCACCACCACCACCCCATGGCTTCCCACACTTGGTGTCCATTAGTTTGTTCTCTACCTCTGTGTCTCTAGTTCTTCCCTGCAAACCAGTTCATCTGTACCATTTTTAGGCTCCACATATATGCATTAATATACAATAATTGTTTTCCTCTTTCTGACTTACTTCATTCTGTATGACAGTCTCTCGATCCATCGATGTCTCTACAAATGACCCAGTTTCATTCCTTTTTATGGCCGAGTAATATTCCATTTTATATATGTACCACATCTTTATCCATTCATCTGTCTGTGGGCATTTAGGTTGCTTCCATTACCTGGCTATTGTAAATAGTGCTGCAACGAACATTGTGGTGAATGTGCCTTTTTGAAATACGGTTTTCTCTGGGTATATGCCCAGAAGTGGGATTGCTGGATCAGATGGTAATTCTATTTCTAGTTTTTTTTTAAGGAAACTCCATACTGTTCTCCATAGTGACTGTATCAATTTACATTCCCACCAATAGTGGAAGAGGGCTCCTTTTGTCCACACCCTCCCCAGAATTGGTTGTTTGTAGATTTTCTGATGATGCCGATTCTAACAGGTGTGAGGTGATACCTCATTGTAGTTTTGATTTGCATTTCTCTAATAATTAGTGCTGTTGAGCAGCTTTTCATGTGCGTCTTGGCCATCTCTGTGTCTCCTTTGAAGAAACGTCTCTTTAGATCTTCTGCCCATTTTTTTGGGTTGTTTGTTTTTTTAATATTAAGCTGCATGAGCTGTTTATATATATTGGAGATTAAACCTCTGTCCATTGATTCGTCTGCAACGATTTTCGCCCATTCTGAGGGATGCCTTTTTCCATTCCCGTGTTTTTTAACAAAAAAGGAAAGAAAGGAAAAGAAGCAGAACACTAATGTGCGTAAAATATGCCTTTTGAAACGGTCGTCTTGAAATATGGACGTCCTTTGAAATTTTTGGTCGATATGTGACCCCAGGATTTGTTTTCAGGGCAGGTGTCATTTACAGGCCTGCAATGATTTTGAATATCAACTGACCATTAGCGTTGGGATTAAAGCTGCTGTTGTGTGAAACGGCCACAAGGTGGCAGCAGTTCACCCTTACCAAATCTGGTTACTAGGGCAAGAGAGCCACAGTGGAAGTGGTGTTCTAGATTGGAGTTTAGAATGGAATGTGCCAGGAGAAAGCCCCTCACGTTTGTCTCACTACTTCTTGTTCGTGTTTTTAATTTAATTTTTTATTTTTTATTACAGCAAGTTTGATTACAATGTTTGGCTTGTTGTAGGTGTGGAAGATGTGGTTCTTTTACACATATACAGATGACTGTTCTTCTTGGGATCCTTTTCCCATGTACGTCATGACAGAATGTTGAGTAGTCCTCTCTTGGTATTCTGTAGGTCTTTGGTGATTATATATGTCACCTGTGTTTGTATATGTCTGTTAACCCCGATATCGTAATGAAACCAATCCTCACACCTTTCCATTGGTGAACCATAAGTTTGTTTAATGAATCTGTGATTGCCTTTCTCCGTGGAAATATCTGCCCTGGTATCCATTTTTAGGTAACACCTATAAGTGATATGATATGATATGTGTCTTTCACTTTCTGACTTACTACAAGTCACGTGATTACTTCTAGACTCATCTACGGTGCTGCAAATGGCATTGTGTCCTTTTTTCCCTTGGCTTCTCTTCTGCCTTAGCGGGGTCCATTTTCAACAATGTGATTCCCTGAGGGTTGTGGATTAGCTGACCTGGGCAGCCTTACCCTGCCGGACCGCCCTCCCCAGGTGTGCCTCGTTGAGGTCAATATAAACAGCGCTCCAGGCAGCAATAGCCCCTGAAGCTGTGCCTGCCTCCATATTCTCTGCCCCGTCAGCAGTCTCGGGGCTGTGCTGGTGGGAGGGAGTGAGGGTCCACAGCTTTGTGGGTGGCCCGGTGTGAGTGGGTTTCTGCTGGCCTTTTTGCAGGAGTTGCCAGGCTGCCGCCTGTAAAGAAGAGGATGTGTCACCCATACCTTCCGCTGGAATTTCTCTCCGGACAGAGGTGAGGAAGGAAAAAAGCAGTGGGGGCCGGGACAGGAGGGGTATCTCAGGCAGGGCAATGGAAAGCTTCTGGAAGAGCGCCAGGGTCCAGGACCACGCTGGCTGGCCTGCAGGCACCAAGTTGGCCTGCGTGCTGTCGCTGGTGTGGCTCCACGGTCCTTCCTCTAGGCTTTCAAGCCCTTGTACATATTCAGGTGTTTTACCTGGAAAGGGTGGGAACAGTTCAGCAGCAGCTGGCCTGGGGCTCAGCTCACGTTTACTCACAGATGCCTCGGCACGGTCCCCCAGCTTTGCAATGAGGACGCTCCTTGCGTGGGGGTTGGGTTGCTGGCTGTATGGGAGATGGTTCCCCACCTCTGACCAATTTCAGAATTGTTTACCACTGGAGCAAGTGCCCTGATAGTGTTTTCCTCTGTATAACTCGTGGGTTCACTTTTTTTTTCTTTTATGTTTCAAGTTAGATGTTATTCCTCTTTTATGTATTTATAGAAATAAGCATGGAAATAATTCATTCCTATAAATACATCTGTGTGACGGGAAGAACTTTTTTCTGTTTTATTTTTAAATTTTATTTTTTAAAATTTTGAAATTTTATTTATTTTTTTATACAGCACGTTATTATTAGTTATGTATTTTATGCATATACATGTATACAGGTCAATCCCAAACTCCCAACTCATCCCACCACCACCACCCCATGGCTTCCCACACTTGGTGTCCATACGTTTGTTCTCTACCTCTGTGTCTCTAGTTCTTCCCTGCAAACCAGTTCATCTGTACCATTTTTAGGCTCCACATACATGCATTAATATACAATATTTGTTTTCCTCTTTCTGACTTACTTCATTCTGTATGACAGTCTCTCGATCCATCGATGTCTCTACAAATGACCCAGTTTCATTCCTTTTTATGGCCGAGTCATATTCCATTTTATATATGTACCACATCTTTATCCATTCATCTGTCTGTGGGCATTTAGGTTGCTTCCATTACCTGGCTATTGTAAATAGTGCTGCAACGAACATTGTGGTGAATGTGCCTTTTTGAAATACGGTTTTCTCTGGGTATATGCCCAGAAGTGGGATTGCTGGATCAGATGGTAATTCTATTTCTAATTTTTTTAAGGAAACTCCATACTGTTCTCCATAGTGACTGTATCAATTTACATTCCCACCAATAGTGGAAGAGGGCTCCTTTTGTCCACACCCTCCCCAGAATTGGTTGTTTGTAGATTTTCTGATGATGCCGATTCTAACAGGTGTGAGGTGATACCTCATTGTAGTTTTGATTTGCATTTCTCTAATAATTAGTGCTGTTGAGCAGCTTTTCATGTGCGTCTTGGCCATCTCTGTGTCTCCTTTGAAGAAACGTGTCTTTAGATCTTCTGCCCATTTTTTTTGGGTTGTATGTTTTTTTAATATTAAGCTGCATGAGCTGTTTATATATATTGGAGATTAAACCTCTGTCCATTGATTCGTCTGCAACGATTTTAGCCCATTCTGAGGGATGCCTTTTTCCATTCCCGTGTTTTTTAACAAAAAAGGAAAGAAAGGAAAAGAAGCAGAACACTAATGTGCGTAAAATATGCCTTTTGAAACGGTCGTTTTGAAATATAGACGTCCTTTGAAATTTTTGGTCGATAGGTGACCCCAGGATTTGTTTTCAGGGCAGGTGTCATTTACAGGCCTGCAATGATTTTGAATATCAACTGACCATTAGCGTTGGGATTAAAGCTGCTGTTGTGTGAAACGGCCACAAGGTGGCAGCAGTTCACCCTTACCAAATCTGGTTACTAGGGCAAGAGAGCCTCAGTGGAAGTGGTGTTCTAGATTGGAGTTTAGAATGGAATGTGCCAGGAGAAAGCCCCTCACGTTTGTCTCACTACTTCTTGTTAGTGTTTTTAATTTAATTTTTTATTTTTTATTACAGCAAGTTTGATTACAATGTTTGGCTTGCTGTAGGTGTGGAAGATGTGGTTCTTTTACACATATACAGATGTCTGTTCTTCCTGGGATCCTTTTCCCATGTACGTTATGACAGAATGTTGAGTAGTCCTCTCTTGGTATTCTGTAGGTCTTTGGTGATTATATATGTCACCTGTGTTTGTATATGTCTGTTAACCCCGATATCGTAATGAAACCAATCCTCACACCTTTCCATTGGTGAACCATAAGTTTGTTTAATGAATCTGTGATTACCCTTCTCCGTGGAAATATCTGCCCTGGTATCCATTTTTAGGTAACACCTATAAGTGATATGATATGATATGTGTCTTTCACTTTCTGACTTACTACAAGTCACGTGATTACTTCTAGACTCATCTACGGTGCTGCAAATGGCATTGTGTCCTTTTTTCCCTTGGCTTCTCTTCTGCCTTAGCGGGGTCCATTTTCAACAATGTGATTCCCTGAGGGTTGTGGATTAGCTGATCTGGGCAGCCTTACCCTGCCGGCCCGCCCTCCCCAGGTGTGCCTCATTGAGGTCAATATAAACAGAGCTCCAGGCAGCAATAGCCACTGAAGCTGTGCCTGCCTCCATATTCTCTGCCCCGTCAGCAGTCTCGGGGCTGTGCTGGTGGGAGGGAGTGAGGGGCCACAGCTTTGTGGGTGGCCCGGTGTGAGTGGGGTTCTGCTGGCCTTTCTGCAGGAGTTGCCAGGCTGCCGCCTGTAAAGAAGAGGATGTGTCACCCATACCTTCCGATGGAATTTCTCTCTGGACAGAGGTGAGGAAGGAAAAAAGCAGTGGGGGCCGGGACAGGAGGGGTATCTCAGGCAGGGCAATGGAAAGCTTCTGGAAGAGCACCAGGGTCCAGGACCACGCTGGCTGGCCTGCAGGCACCAAGTTGGCCTGCGTGCTGTCGCTGGTGTGGCTCCACGGTCCTTCCTCTAGGCTTTCAAGCCCTTGTACATATTCAGGTGTTTTACCTGGAAAGGGTGGGAACAGTTCAGCAGCAGCTGGCCTGGGGCTCAGCTCACGTTTACTCACAGATGCCTTGGCACGGTCACCCAGCTTTGCAATGAGGACGCTCCTTGCGTGGGGGTTGGGTTGCTGGCTGTATGGGAGATGGTTCCCCACCTCTGACCAATTTCAGAATTGTTTACCACTGGAGAAAGTGCCCTGATAGGGTTTTCCTCTGTATAACTCGTGGGTTCACTTTTTTTTTCTTTTATGTTTCAAGTTAGATGTTATTCCTCTTTTATGTATTTATAGATATAAGCATGGAAATAATTCATTCCTATAAATACATCTGTGTGACGGGAAGAACTTTTTTCTGTTTTATTTTTAAATTTTATTTTTTAAAATTTTGAAATTTTATTTATTTTTTTATACAGCACGTTATTATTAGTTATGTATTTTATGCATATACATGTATACAGGTCAATCCCAAACTCCCAACTCATCCCACCACCACCACCCCATGGCTTCCCACACTTCGTGCCCATACGTTTGTTCTCTACCTCTGTGTCTCTAGTTCTTCCCTGCAAACCAGTTCATCTGTACCATTTTTAGGCTCCACATATATGCATTAATATACAATAATTGTTTTCCTCTTTCTGACTTACTTCATTCTGTATGACAGTCTCTCGATCCATCGATGTCTCTACAAATGACCCAGTTTCATTCCTTTTTATGGCCGAGTAATATTCCATTTTATATATGTACCACATCTTTATCCATTCATCTGTCTGTGGGCATTTAGGTTGCTTCCATTACCTGGCTATTGTAAATAGTGCTGCAACGAACATTGTGGTGAATGTGCCTTTTTGAAATACGGTTTTCTCTGGGTATATGCCCAGAAGTGGGATTGCTGGATCAGATGGTAATTCTATTTCTAGTTTTTTTTTAAGAAAACTCCATACTGTTCTCCATAGTGACTGTATCAATTTACATTCCCACCAATAGTGGAAGAGGGCTCCTTTTGTCCACACCCTCCCCAGAATTGGTTGTTTGTAGATTTTCTGATGATGCCGATTCTAACAGGTGTGAGGTGATACCTCATTGTAGTTTTGATTTGCATTTCTCTAATAATTAGTGCTGTTGAGCAGCTTTTCATGTGCGTCTTGGCCATCTCTGTGTCTCCTTTGAAGAAACGTCTCTTTAGATCTTCTGCCCATTTTTTTGGGTTGTTTGTTTTTTTAATATTAAGCTGCATGAGCTGTTTATATATATTGGAGATTAAACCTCTGTCCATTGATTCGTCTGCAACGATTTTCGCCCATTCTGAGGGATGCCTTTTTCCATTCCCGTGTTTTTTAACAAAAAAGGAAAGAAAGGAAAAGAAGCAGAACACTAATGTGCGTAAAATATGCCTTTTGAAACGGTCGTCTTGAAATATGGACGTCCTTTGAAATTTTTGGTCGATATGTGACCCCAGGATTTGTTTTCAGGGCAGGTGTCATTTACAGGCCTGCAATGATTTTGAATATCAACTGACCATTAGCGTTGGGATTAAAGCTGCTGTTGTGTGAAACGGCCACAAGGTGGCAGCAGTTCACCCTTACCAAATCTGGTTACTAGGGCAAGAGAGCCACAGTGGAAGTGGTGTTCTAGATTGGAGTTTAGAATGGAATGTGCCAGGAGAAAGCCCCTCACGTTTGTCTCACTACTTCTTGTTCGTGTTTTTAATTTAATTTTTTATTTTTTATTACAGCAAGTTTGATTACAATGTTTGGCTTGTTGTAGGTGTGGAAGATGTGGTTCTTTTACACATATACAGATGACTGTTCTTCTTGGGATCCTTTTCCCATGTACGTTATGACAGAATGTTGAGTAGTCCTCTCTTGGTATTCTGTAGGTCTTTGGTGATTATATATGTCACCTGTGTTTGTATATGTCTGTTAACCCCGATATCGTAATGAAACCAATCCTCACACCTTTCCATTGGTGAACCATAAGTTTGTTTAATGAATCTGTGATTGCCTTTCTCCGTGGAAATATCTGCCCTGGTATCCATTTTTAGGTAACACCTATAAGTGATATGATATGATATGTGTCTTTCACTTTCTGACTTACTACAAGTCACGTGATTACTTCTAGACTCATCTACGGTGCTGCAAATGGCATTGGGTCCTTTTTTCCCTTGGCTTCTCTTCTGCCTTAGCGGGGTCCATTTTCAACAATGTGATTCCCTGAGGGTTGTGGATTAGCTGACCTGGGCAGCCTTACCCTGCCGGCCCGCCCTCCCCAGGTGTGCCTCGTTGAGGTCAATATAAACAGCGCTCCAGGCAGCAATAGCCCCTGAAGCTGTGCCTGCCTCCATATTCTCTGCCCCGTCAGCAGTCTCGGGGCTGTGCTGGTGGGAGGGAGTGAGGGGCCACAGCTTTGTGGGTGGCCCGGTGTGAGTGGGTTTCTGCTGGCCTTTTTGCAGGAGTTGCCAGGCTGCCGCCTGTAAAGAAGAGGATGTGTCACCCATACCTTCCGCTGGAATTTCTCTCCGGACAGAGGTGAGGAAGGAAAAAAGCAGTGGGGGACGGGACAGGAGGGGTATCTCAGGCAGGGCAATGGAAAGCTTCTGGAAGAGCGCCAGGGTCCAGGACCACGCTGGCTGGCCTGCAGGCACCAAGTTGGCCTGCGTGCTGTCGCTGGTGTGGCTCCACGGTCCTTCCTCTAGGCTTTCAAGCCCTTGTACATATTCAGGTGTTTTACCTGGAAAGGGTGGGAACAGTTCAGCAGCAGCTGGCCTGGGGCTCAGCTCACGTTTACTCACAGATGCCTCGGCACGGTCCCCCAGCTTTGCAATGAGGACGCTCCTTGCGTGGGGGTTGGGTTGCTGGCTGTATGGGAGATGGTTCCCCACCTCTGACCAATTTCAGAATTGTTTACCACTGGAGCAAGTGCCCTGATAGGGGTTTCCTCTGTATAACTCGTGGGTTCACTTTTTTTTTCTTTTATGTTTCAAGTTAGATGTTATTCCTCTTTTATGTATTTATAGAAATAAGCATGGAAATAATTCATTCCTATAAATACATCTGTGTGACGGGAAGAACTTTTTTCTGTTTTATTTTTAAATTTTATTTTTTAAAATTTTGAAATTTTATTTATTTTTTTATACAGCACGTTATTATTAGTTATGTATTTTATGCATATACATGTATACAGGTCAATCCCAAACTCCCAACTCATCCCACCACCACCACCCCATGGCTTCCCACACTTGGTGTCCATACGTTTGTTCTCTACCTCTGTGTCTCTAGTTCTTCCCTGCAAACCAGTTCATCTGTACCATTTTTAGGCTCCACATACATGCATTAATATACAATATTTGTTTTCCTCTTTCTGACTTACTTCATTCTGTATGACAGTCTCTCGATCCATCGATGTCTCTACAAATGACCCAGTTTCATTCCTTTTTATGGCCGAGTCATATTCCATTTTATATATGTACCACATCTTTATCCATTCATCTGTCTGTGGGCATTTAGGTTGCTTCCATTACCTGGCTATTGTAAATAGTGCTGCAACGAACATTGTGGTGAATGTGCCTTTTTGAAATACGGTTTTCTCTGGGTATATGCCCAGAAGTGGGATTGCTGGATCAGATGGTAATTCTATTTCTAATTTTTTTAAGGAAACTCCATACTGTTCTCCATAGGGACTGTATCAATTTACATTCCCACCAATAGTGGAAGAGGGCTCCTTTTGTCCACACCCTCCCCAGAATTGGTTGTTTGTAGATTTCCTGATGATGCCGATTCTAACAGGTGTGAGGTGATACCTCATTGTAGTTTTGATTTGCATTTCCCTAATAATTAGTGCTGTTGAGCAGCTTTTCATGTGCGTCTTGGCCATCTCTGTGTCTCCTTTGAAGAAACGTCTCTTTAGATCTTCTGCCCATTTTTTTTGGGTTGTATGTTTTTTTAATATTAAGCTGCATGAGCTGTTTATATATATTGGAGATTAAACCTCTGTCCATTGATTCGTCTGCAACGATTTTAGCCCATTCTGAGGGATGCCTTTTTCCATTCCCGTGTTTTTTAACAAAAAAGGAAAGAAAGGAAAAGAAGCAGAACACTAATGTGCGTAAAATATGCCTTTTGAAACGGTCGTTTTGAAATATAGACGTCCTTTGAAATTTTTGGTCGATAGGTGACCCCAGGATTTGTTTTCAGGGCAGGTGTCATTTACAGGCCTGCAATGATTTTGAATATCAACTGACCATTAGCGTTGGGATTAAAGCTGCTGTTGTGTGAAACGGCCACAAGGTGGCAGCAGTTCACCCTTACCAAATCTGGTTACTAGGGCAAGAGAGCCTCAGTGGAAGTGGTGTTCTAGATTGGAATTTAGAATGGAATGTGCCAGGAGAAAGCCCCTCACGTTTGTCTCACTACTTCTTGTTCGTGTTTTTAATTTAATTTTTTATTTTTTATTACAGCAAGTTTGATTACAATGTTTGGCTTGCTGTAGGTGTGGAAGATGTGGTTCTTTTACACATATACAGATGTCTGTTCTTCCTGGGATCCTTTTCCCATGTACGTTATGACAGAATGTTGAGTAGTCCTCTCTTGGTATTCTGTAGGTCTTTGGTGATTATATATGTCACCTGTGTTTGTATATGTCTGTTAACCCCGATATCGTAATGAAACCAATCCTCACACCTTTCCATTGGTGAACCATAAGTTTGTTTAATGAATCTGTGATTACCCTTCTCCGTGGAAATATCTGCCCTGGTATCCATTTTTAGGTAACACCTATAAGTGATATGATATGATATGTGTCTTTCACTTTCTGACTTACTACAAGTCACGTGATTACTTCTAGACTCATCTACGGTGCTGGCAAATGGCATTGTGTCTTTTTTTCCCTTGGCTTCTCTTCTGCCTTAGCGGGGTCCATTTTCAACAATGTGATTCCCTGAGGGTTGTGGATTAGCTGACCTGGGCAGCCTTACCCTGCCGGCCCGCCCTCCCCAGGTGTGCCTCGTTGAGGTCAATATAAACAGCGCTCCAGGCAGCAATAGCCCCTGAAGCTGTGCCTGCCTCCATATTCTCTGCCCCGTCAGCAGTCTCGGGGCTGTGCTGGTGGGAGGGAGTGAAGGGCCACAGCTTTGTGGGTGGCCCGGTGTGAGTGGGGTTCTGCTGGCCTTTCTGCAGGAGTTGCCAGGCTGCCGCCTGTAAAGAAGAGGTTGTGTCACCCATACCTTCCGCTGGAATTTCTCTCCGGACAGAGGTGAGGATGGAAAAAAGCAGTGGGGGCCGGGACAGGAGGGGTATCTCAGGCAGGGCAATGGAAAGCTTCTGGAAGAGCGCCCGGGGTCAGGACCACCCTGGCTGCCTTGCAGGCACCAAGTTGGCCTGCGTGCTGTCACTGGTGTGGCTCCACGGTCCTTCCTCTAGGCTTTCAAGCCCTTGTACATATTCAGGTGTTTTACCTGGAAATGGTGGGAACAGTTCAGCAGCAGCTGGCCTGGGGCTCAGCTCACGTTTACTCACAGATGCCTTGGCACGGTCCCCCAGCTTTGCAATGAGGACGCTCCTTGCGTGGGGGGTGGGTTGCTGGCTGTATGGCAGATGATTCCCCACCTCTGACCAATTTCAGAATTGTTTACCACTGGAGAAAGTGCCCTGATAGGGTTTTCCTCTGTATAACTCGTGGGTTCAGGATTTTTTTTTCTTTTATGGTTCAAGTTAGATTTTATTCCTCTTTTATGTATTTATAGATATAATCATGGAAATAATTCATTCCTATAAATACATCTGTGTGACGGGAAGAACTTTTTTCTGTTTTATTTTTAAATTTTATTTTTTAAAATTTTGAAATTTTATTTTATTTATTTTTTTTATACAGCACGTTATTATTAGTTATTTATTTTATGCATATACATGTATACAGGTCAATCCCAAACTCCCAACTCATCCCACCACCACCACCCCATGGCTTCCCACACTTGGTGTCCATACGTTTGTTCTCTACCTCTGTGTCTCTATTTCTTCCCTGACAACCAGTTCATCTGTACAATTTTTAGGGTCCACATATATGCGTTAATAGACAATAATTGTTTTCCTCTTTCTGACTTACTTCATTCTGTATGACAGTCTCTCGATCCATCGATGTCTCTACAAATGACCCAGTTTCATTCCTTTTTATGGCCGAGTCATATTCCATTTTATATATGTACCACCTCTTTATCCATTCATCTGTCTGAGGGCATTTAGGTTGCTTCCATTACCTGGCTATTGTAAATAGTGCTGCAACGAACATTGTGGTGAATGTGCCTTTTTGAAATACGGTTTTCTCTGGGTATATGCCCAGAAGTGGGATTGCTGGATCAGATGGTAATTCTATTTTTAATTTTTTTAAGGAAACTCCATACTGTTCTCCATAGTGACTGTATCAATTTACATTCCCACCAATAGTGGAAGAGGGCTCCTTTTGTCCACACCCTCCCCAGAATTGGTTGTTTGTAGATTTTCTGATGATGCCGATTCTAACAGGTGTGAGGTGATACCTCATTGTAGTTTTGATTTGCATTTCTCTAATAATTAGTGCTGTTGAGCAGCTTTTCATGTGCGTCTTGGCCATCTCTGTGTCTCCTTTGAAGAAACGTCTCTTTAGATCTTCTGCCCATTTTTTTGGGTTGTTTGTTTTTTTTAATATTAAGCTGCATGAGCTGTTTATATATATTGGAGATTAAACCTCTGTCCATTGATTCGTCTGCAACGATTTTAGCCCATTCTGAGGGATGCCTTTTTCCATTCCCGTGTTTTTTAACAAAAAAGGAAAGAAAGGAAAAGAAGCAGAACACTAATGTGCGTAAAATATGCCTTTTGAAACGGTCGTTTTGAAATATAGACGTCCTTTGAATTTTTTGGTCGATATGTGACCCCAGGATTTGTTTTCAGGGCAGGTGTCATTTACAGGCCTGCAATGATTTTGAATATCAACTGACCATTAGCGTTGGGATTAAAGCTGCTGTTGTGTGAAACAGCCACAAGGTGGCAGCAGTTCACCCTTACCAAATCTGGTTACTAGGGCAAGAGAGCCTCAGTGGAAGTGGTGTTCTAGATTGGAGTTTAGAATGGAATGTGCCAGGAGAAAGCCCCTCACGTTTGTCTCACTACTTCTTGTTCGTGTTTTTAATTTAATTTTTTTATTTTTTATTACAGCAAGTTTGATTACAATGTTTGGCTTGCTGTAGGTGTGGAAGATGTGGTTCTTTTACACATATACAGATGTCTGTTCTTCCTGGGATCCTTTTCCCATGTACGTTATGACAGAATGTTGAGTAGTCCTCTCTTGGTATTCTGTAGGTCTTTGGTGATTATATATGTCACCTGTGTTTGTATATGTCTGTTAACCCCGATATCGTAATGAAACCAATCCTCACACCTTTCCATTGGTGAACCATAAGTTTGTTTAATGAATCTGTGATTGCCCTTCTCCGTGGAAATATCTGCCCTGGTATCCATTTTTAGGTAACACCTATAAGTGATATGATATGATATGTGTCTTTCACTTTCTGACTTACTACAAGTCACGTGATTACTTCTAGACTCAGCTACGGTGCTGCAAATGGCATTGTGTCTTTTTTTCCCTTGGCTTCTCTTCTGCCTTAGCGGGGTCCATTTTCAACAATGTGATTCCCTGAGGGTTGTGGATTAGCTGACCTGGGCAGCCTTACCCTGCCGGCCCGCCCTCCCCAGCTGTGCCTCGTTGAGGTCAATATAAACAGCGCTCCAGGCAGCAATAGCCCCTGAAGCTGTGCCTGCCTCCATATTCTCTGCCCCGTCAGCAGTCTCGGGGCTCTGCTGGTGGGAGGGAGTGAGGGGCCAAAGCTTTGTGGGTGGCCCGGTGTGAGTGGGTTTCTGCTGGCCTTTTTGCAGGAGTTGCCAGGCTGCCGCCTGTAAAGAAGAGGATGTGTCACCCATACCTTCCGCTGGAATTTCTCTCCGGACAGAGGTGAGGAAGGAAAAAAGCAGTGGGGGCCGGGACAGGAGGGGTATCTCAGGCAGGGCAATGGAAAGCTTCTGGAAGAGCACCCGGGGCCAAGACCACCATGGCTGGCCTGCAGGCACCAAGTTGGCCTGCGTGCTGTCGCTGGTGTGGCTCCACGGTCCTTCCTCTAGGCTTTCAAGCCCTTGTACATATTCAGGTGTTTTACCTGGAAAGGGTGGGAACAGTTCAGCAGCAGCTGGCCTGGGGCTCAGCTCACGTTTACTCACAGATGCCTCGGCACGGTCACCCAGCTTTGCAATGAGGATGCTACTTGCATGGGGGTTGGGTTGCTGGCTGTATGGGAGATGGTTCCCCACCTCTGACCAATTTCAGAATTGTTTACCACTGGAGCAAGTGCCCTGATAGGGGTTTCCTCTGTATAACTCGTGGGTTCACTTTTTTTTTCTTTTATGTTTCAAGTTAGATGTTATTTCTCTTTTATGTATTTATAGATATAAGCATGGAAATAATTCATTCCTATAAATATATCTGTGTGACGGGAAGAACTTTTTTCTGTTTTATTTTTAAATTTTATTTTTTAAAATTTTGAAATATTATTTATTTTTTTATACAGCACGTTATTATTAGTTATGTATTTTATGCATATACATGTATACAGGTCAATCCCAAACTCCCAACTCATCCCACCACCACCACCCCATGGCTTCCCACACTTGGTGTCCATACGTTTGTTCTCTACCTCTGTGTCTCTAGTTCTTCCCTGCAAACCAGTTCATCTGTACCATTTTTAGGCTCCACAAATATGCATTAATATACAATATTTGTTTTCCTCTTTCTGACTTACTTCATTCTGTATGACAGTCTCTCGATCCATCGATGTCTCTACAAATGACCCAGTTTCATTCCTTTTTATGGCCGAGTCATATTCCATTTGATATATGTACCACATCTTTATCCATTCATCTGTCTGTGGGCATTTAGGTTGCTTCCATTACCTGGCTATTGTAAATAGTGCTGCAACGAACATTGTGGTGAATGTGCCTTTTTGAAATACGGTTTTCTCTGGGTATATGCCCAGAAGTGGGATTGCTGGATCAGATGGTAATTCTATTTCTAGTTTTTTTTTAAGGAAACTCCATACTGTTCTCCATAGTGACTGTATCAATTTACATTCCCACCAATAGTGGAAGAGGGCTCCTTTTGTCCACACCCTCCCCAGAATTGGTTGTTTGTAGATTTTCTGATGATGCCGATTCTAACAGGTGTGAGGTGATACCTCATTGTAGATTTGATTTGCATTTCTCTAATAATTAGTGCTGTTGAGCAGCTTTTCATGTGCGTCTTGGCCATCTCTGTGTCTCCTTTGAAGAAACGTCTCTTTAGATCTGCCCATTTTTTTGGGTTGTTTGTTTTTTTAATATTAAGCTGCATGAGCTGTTTATATATATTGGAGATTAAACCTCTGTCCATTGATTCGTCTGCAACGATTTTAGCCCATTCTGAGGGATGCCTTTTTCCATTCCCGTGTTTTTTAACAAAAAAGGAAAGAAAGGAAAAGAAGCAGAACACTAATGTGCGTAAAATATGCCTTTTGAAACGGTCGTTTTGAAATATGGACGTCCTTTGAAATTTTTGGTCGATATGTGACCCCAGGATTCGTTTTCAGGGCAGGTGTCATTTACAGGCCTGCAATGATTTTGAATATCAACTGACTATTAGCGTTGGGATTAAAGCTGCTGTTGTGTGAAACGGCCACAAGGTGGCAGCAGTTCACCCTTACCAAATCTGGTTACTAGGGCAAGAGAGCCTCAGTGGAAGTGGTGTTCTAGATTGGAGTTTAGAATGGAATGTGCCAGGAGAAAGCCCCTCACGTTTGTCTCACTACTTCTTGTTCGTGTTTTTAATTTAATTTTTTATCTTTTATTACAGCAAGTTTGATTACAATGTTTGGCTTGTTGTAGGTGTGGAAGATGTGGTTCTTTTACACATATACAGATGACTGTTCTTCTTGGGATCCTTTTCCCATGTACGTTATGACAGAATGTTGAGTAGTCCTCTCTTGGTATTCTGTAGGTCTTTGGTGATTATATATGTCACCTGTGTTTGTATATGTCTGTTAACCCCGATATCGTAATGACACAAATCCTCACACCTTTCCATTGGTGAACCATAAGTTTGTTTAATGAATCTGTGATTGCCCTTCTCCGTGGAAATATCTGCCCTGGTATCCATTTTTAGGTAACACCTATAAGTGATATGATATGATATGTGTCTTTCACTTTCTGACTTACTACAAGTCACGTGATTACTTCTAGACTCATCTACGGTGCTGCAAATGGCATTGTGTCCTTTTTTCCCTTGGCTTCTCTTCTGCCTTAGCGTGGTCCATTTTCAACAATGTGATTCCCTGAGGGTTGTGGATTAGCTGACCTGGGCAGCCTTACCCTGCCGGCCCGCCCTCCCCAGCTGTGCCTCGTTGAGGTCAATATAAACAGAGCTCCAGGCAGCAATAGCCCCTGAAACTGTGCCTGACTCCATATTCTCTGCCCCGTCAGCAGTCTCGGGGCTGTGCTGGTGGGAGGGAGTGAGGGGCCACAGCTTTGTGGGTGGCCCGGTGTGAGTGGGGTTCTGCTGGCCTTTCTGCAGGAGTTGCCAGGCTGCCGCCTGTAAAGAAGAGGATGTGTCACCCATACCTTCCGCTGGAATTTCTCTCCGGACAGAGGTGAGGATGGAAAAAAGCAGTGGGGGCCGGGACAGGAGGGGTATCTCAGGCAGGGCAATGGAAAGCTTCTGGAAGAGCGCCAGGGTCCAGAACCACGCTGGCTGGCCTGCAGGCACCAAGTTGGCCTGCGTGCTGTCGCTGGTGTGGCTCCACGGTCCTACCTCTAGGCTTTCAAGCCCTTGTACATATTCAGGTGTTTTACCTGGAAAGGGTGGGAACAGTTCAGCAGCAGCTGGCCTGGGGCTCAGCTCACGTTTACTCACAGATGCCTCGGCACGGTCCCCCAGCTTTGCAATGTGGACGCTCCTTGTGTGGGGGTTGGGTTGCTGGCTGTATGGGAGATGGTTCCCCACCTCTGACCAATTTCAGAATTGTTTACCACTGGAGCAAGTGCCCTGATAGGGTTTTCCTCTGTATAACTCGTGGGTTCACTTTTTTTTTCTTTTATGTTTCAAGTTAGATGTTATTCCTCTTTTATGTATTAATAGAAATAAGCATGGAAATAATTCATTCCTATAAATACATCTGTGTGACGGGAAGAACTTTTTTCTGTTCTATTTTTAAATTTTATTTTTTAAAATTTTGAAATTTTATTTATTTTTTTATACAGCACGTTATTATTAGTTATGTATTTTATGCATATACATGTATACAGGTCAATCCCAAACTCCCAACTCATCCCACCACCACCACCCCATGGCTTCCCACACTTGGTGTCCATACGTTTGTTCTCTACCTCTGTGTCTCTAGTTCTTCCCTGCAAACCAGTTCATCTGTACCATTTTTAGGCTCCACATACATGCATTAATATACAATATTTGTTTTCCTCTTTCTGACTTACTTCATTCTGTATGACAGTCTCTCGATCCATCGATGTCTCTTCAAATGACCCAGTTTCATTCCTTTTTATGGCCGAGTCATATTCCATTTTATATATGTACCACATCTTTATCCATTCATCTGTCTGTGGGCATTTAGGTTGCTTCCATTACCTGGCTATTGTAAATAGTGCTGCAACGAACATTGTGGTGAATGTGCCTTTTTGAAATACGGTTTTCTCTGGGTATATGCCCAGAAGTGGGATTGCTGGATCAGATGGTAATTCTATTTCTAATTTTTTTAAGGAAACTCCATACTGTTCTCCATAGTGACTGTATCAATTTACATTCCCACCAATAGTGGAAGAGGGCTCCTTTTGTCCACACCCTCCCCAGAATTGGTTGTTTGTAGATTTTCTGATGATGCCGATTCTAACAGGTGTGAGGTGATACCTCATTGTAGTTTTGATTTGCATTTCTCTAATAATTAGTGCTGTTGAGCAGCTTTTCATGTGCGTCTTGGCCATCTCTGTGTCTCCTTTGAAGAAACGTGTCTTTAGATCTTCTGCCCATTTTTTTTGGGTTGTATGTTTTTTTAATATTAAGCTGCATGAGCTGTTTATATATATTGGAGATTAAACCTCTGTCCATTGATTCGTCTGCAACGATTTTAGCCCATTCTGAGGGATGCCTTTTTCCATTCCCGTGTTTTTTAACAAAAAAGGAAAGAAAGGAAAAGAAGCAGAACACTAATGTGCGTAAAATATGCCTTTTGAAACGGTCGTTTTGAAATATAGACGTCCTTTGAAATTTTTGGTCGATATGTGACCCCAGGATTTGTTTTCAGGGCAGGTGTCATTTACAGGCCTGCAATGATTTTGAATATCAACTGACCATTAGCGTTGGGATTAAATCTGCTGTTGTGTGAAACGGCCACAAGGTGGCAGCAGTTCACCCTTACCAAATCTGGTTACTAGGGCAAGAGAGCCTCAGTGGAAGTGGTGTTCTAGATTGGAGTTTACAATGGAATGTGCCAGGAGAAAGCCCCTCACGTTTGTCTCACTACTTCTTGTTCGTGTTTTTAATTTATTTTTTTATTTTTTATTACAGCAAGTTTGATTACAATGTTTGGCTTGCTGTAGGTGTGGAAGATGTGGTTCTTTTACACATATACAGATGTCTGTTCTTCCTGGGATCCTTTTCCCATGTACGTTATGACAGAATGTTGAGTAGTCCTCTCTTGGTATTCTGTAGGTCTTTGGTGATTATATATGTCACCTGTGTTTGTATATGTGTGTTAACCCCGATATCGTAATGAAACCAATCCTCACACCTTTCCATTGGTGAACCATAAGTTTGTTTAATGAATCTGTGATTGCCCTTCTCCGTGGAAATATCTGCCCTGGTATCCATTTTTAGGTAACACCTATAAGTGATATGATATGATATGTGTCTTTCACTTTCTGACTTACTACAAGTCACGTGATTACTTCTAGACTCATCTACGGTGCTGGCAAATGGCATTGTGTCTTTTTTTCCCTTGGCTTCTCTTCTGCCTTAGCGGGGTCCATTTTCCACAATGTGATTCCCTGAGGGTTGTGGATTAGCTGACCTGGGCAGCCTTACCCTGCCGGCCCGCCCTCCCCAGGTGTGCCTCGTTGAGGTCAATATAAACAGCGCACCAGGCAGCAATAGCCCCTGAAGCTGTGCCTGCCTCCATATTCTCTGCCCCATCAGCAGTCTCGGAGCTGTGCTGGTGGGAGGGAGTGAAGGGCCACAGCTTTGTGGGTGGCCCGGTGTGAGTGGGGTTCTGCTGGCCTTTCTGCAGGAGTTGCCAGGCTGCCGCCTGTAAATAAGAGGTTGTGTCACCCATACCTTCCGCTGGAATTTCTCTCCGGACAGAGGTGAGGATGGAAAAAAGCAGTGGGGGCCGGGACAGGAGGGGTATCTCAGGCAGGGCAATGGAAAGCTTCTGGAAGAGCGCCCGGGGTCAGGACCACCCTGGCTGCCTTGCAGGCACCAAGTTGGCCTGCGTGCTGTCACTGGTGTGGCTCCACGGTCCTTCCTCTAGGCTTTCAAGCCCTTGTACATATTCAGGTGTTTTACCTGGAAAGGGTGGGAACAGTTCAGCAGCAGCTGGCCTGGGGCTCAGCTCACGTTTACTCACAGATGCCTTGGCACGGTCCCCCAGCTTTGCAATGAGGACGCTCCTTGCGTGGGGGGTGGGTTGCTGGCTGTATGGGAGATGGTTCCCCACCTCTGACCAATTTCAGAATTGTTGACCGCTGGAGCAAGTGCCGTGATAGGGTTTTCCTCTGTATAACTCGTGGGTTCACTTTTTTTTTCTTTTATCGTTCAAGTTAGATTTTATTCCTCTTTTATGTATTTATAGATATAAGCATGGAAATAATTCATTCCTATAAATACATCTGTGTGACGGGAAGAACTTTTTTCTGTTTTATTTTTAAATTTTATTTTTTTAAATTTTGAAATTTAATTTTATTTATCTTTTTTTATACAGCACGTTATTATTAGTTATGTATTTTATGCATATACATGTATACAGGTCAATCCCAAACTCCCAACTCATCCCACCACCACCACCCCATGGCTTCCCACACTTGGTGTCCATACGTTTGTTCTCTACCTCTGTGTCTCTATTTCTTCCCTGCAAACCAGTTCATCTGTACCATTTCTTTAGGTTCCACATATATGCATTAATATACAATATTTGTTTTCCTCTTTCTGACTTACTTCATTCTGTATGACAGTCTCTCGATCCATCGATGTCTCTTCAAATGACCCAGTTTCATTCCTTTTTATGGCCGAGTAATATTCCATTTCATATATGTACCACATCTTTATCCATTCATCTGTCTGTGGGCATTTAGGTTGCTTCCATTACCTGGCTATTGTAAATAGTGCTGCAATGAACATTGTGGTGAATGTGCCCTTTTGAAATACGGTTTTCTCTGGGTATATGCCCAGAAGTGGGATTGCTGGATCAGATGGTAATTCTATTTCTAATTTTTTTAAGGAAACTCCATACTGTTCTCCATAGTGACTGTATCAATTTACATTCCCACCAATAGTGGAAGGGGGCTCCTTTTGTCCACACCCTCCCCAGAATTGGTTGTTTGTAGATTTCCTGATGATGCCGATTCTAACAGGTGTGAGGTGATACCTCATTGTAGTTTTGATTTGCATTTCTCTAATAATTAGTGCTGTTGAGCAGCTTTTCATGTGCGTCTTGGCCATCTCTGTGTCTCCTTTGAAGAAACGTCTCTTTAGATCTTCTGCCCATTTTTGTATTGGGTTGTTTGTTTTTTTAATATTAAGCTGCATGAGCTGTTTATATATATTGGAGATTAAACCTCTGTCCATTGATTCGTCTGCAACGATTTTCGCCCATTCTGAGGGATGCCTTTTTCCATTCCCGTTTTTTTTAACAAAAAAGGAAAGAAAGGAAAAGAAGCAGAACACTAATGTGCGTAAAATATGCCTTTTGAAACGGTCGTTTTGAAATATGGACGTCCTTTGAATTTTTTGGTCGATATGTGACCCCAGGATTTGTTTTCAGGGCAGGTGTCATTTACAGGCCTGCAATGATTTTGAATATCAACTGACCATTAGCGCTGGGATTAAAGCTGCTGTTGTGTGAATCGGCCACAAGGTGGCAGCAGTTCACCCTTACCAAATCTGGTTACTAGGGCAAGAGAGCCTCAGTGGAAGTGGTGTTCTAGATTGGAGTTTAGAATGGAATGTGCCAGGAGAAAGCCCCTCACGTTTGTCTCACTACTTCTTGTTCGTGTTTTTAATTTAATTTTTTTATTTTTTATTACAGCAAGTTTGATTACAATGTTTGGCTTGTTGTAGGTGTGGAAGATGTGGTTCTTTTACACATATACAGATGACTGTTCTTCCTGGGATCCTTTTCCCATGTACGTTATGACAAAATGTTGAGTAGTCCTCTCTTGGTATTCTGTAGGTCTTTGGTGATTATATATGTCACCTGTGTTTGTATATGTCTGTTAACCCCGATATCGTAATGAAACCAATCCTCACACCTTTCCATTGGTGAACCATAAGTTTGTTTAATGAATCTGTGATTGCCCTTCTCCGTGGAAATATCTGCCCTGGTATCCATTTTTAGGTAACACCTATAAGTGATATGATATGATATGTGTCTTTCACTTTCTGACTTACTACAAGTCACGTGATTACTTCTAGACTCATCTACGGTGCTGCAAATGGCATTGGGTCCTTTTTTTCCTTGGCATCTCTTCTGCCTTAGCGGGGTCCATTTTCAGCAATGTGATTCCCTGAGGGTTGTGGATTAGCTGACCTGGGCAGCCTTACCCTGCCGGCCCGCCCTCCCCAGGTGTGCCTCGTTGAGGTCAATATAAACAGCGCTCCAGGCAGCAATAGCCCCTGAAGCTGTGCCTGACTCCATATTCTCTGCCCCGTCAGCAGTCTCGGGGCTGTGCTGGTGGGAGGGAGTGAGGGGCCACAGCTTTGTGGGTGGCCCGGTGTGAGTGGGGTTCTGCTGGCCTTTCTGCAGGAGTTCCCAGGCTGCCGCCTGTAAAGAAGAGGATGTGTCACCCATACCTTCCGCTGGAATTTCTCTCCGGACAGAGGTGAGGAAGGAAAAAAGCAGTGGGGGCCGGGACAGGAGGGGTATCTCAGGCAGGGCAATGGAAAGCTTCTGGAAGAGCGCCAGGGTCCAGGACCACCCTGGCTGGCCTGCAGGCACCAAGTTGGCCTGCGTGCTGTCGCTGGTGTGGCTCCACGGTCCTTCCTCTAGGCTTTCAAGCCCTTGTACATATTCAGGTGTTTTACCTGGAAAGGGTGGGGACAGTTCAGCAGCAGCTGGCCTGGGGCTCAGCTCACGTTTACTCACAGATGCCTCGGCACGGTCCCCCAGCTTTGCAATGAGGACGCTCCTTGCGTGGGGGGTGGGTTGCTGGCTGTATGGGAGATGGTTCCCCACCTCTGACCAATTTCAGAATTGTTGACTGCTGGAGCAAGTGCCGTGATAGGGTTTTCCTCTGTATAACTCGTGGGTTCACTATTTTTTTCTTTTATCGTTCAAGTTAGATTTTATTCCTCTTTTAATTATTTATAGATATAAGCATGGAAATAATTAATTCCTATAAATACATCTGTGTGACGGGAAGAACTTTTTTGTTTTATTTTTAAATTTTATTTTTTTAAATTTTGAAATTTAATTTTATTTATTTTTTTATACAGCACGTTATTATTAGTTATGTATTTTATGCATACACATGTATACAGGTCAATCCCAAACTCCCAACTCATCCCACCACCACCACCCCATGGCTTCCCACACTTGGTGTCCATACGTTTGTTCTCTACCTCTGTGTCTCTATTTCTTCCCTGCAAACCAGTTCATCTGTACCATTTTTTTAGGTTCCACATATATGCATTAATATACAATATTTGTTTTCCTCTTTCTGACTTACTTCATTCTGTATGACAGTCTCTCGATCCATCGATGTCTCTTCAAATGACCCAGTTTCATTCCTTTTTATGGCCGAGTAATATTCCATTTCATATATGTACCACATCTTTATCCATTCATCTGTCTGTGGGCATTTAGGTTGCTTCCATTACCTGGCTATTGTAAATAGTGCTGCAATGAACATTGTGGTGAATGTGCCCTTTTGAAATACGGTTTTCTCTGGGTATATGCCCAGAAGTGGGATTGCTGGATCAGATGGTAATTCTATTTCTAATTTTTTTAAGGAAACTCCATACTGTTCTCCATAGTGACTGTATCAATTTACATTCCCACCAATATTGGAAGAGGGCTCCTTTTGTCCACACCCTCCCCAGAATTGGTTGTTTGTAGATTTCCTGATGATGCCGATTCTAACAGGTGTGAGGTGATACCTCATTGTAGTTTTGATTTGCATTTCTCTAATAATTAGTGCTGTTGAGCAGCTTTTCATGTGTGTCTTGGCCATCTCTGTGTCTCCTTTGAAGAAACGTCTCTTTAGATCTTCTGCCCATTTTTGTATTGGGTTGTTTGTTTTTTTAATATTAAGCTGCATGAGCTGTTTATATATATTGGAGATTAAACCTCTGTCCATTGATTCGTCTGCAACGATTTTCGCCAATTCTGAGGGATGCCTTTTTCCATTCCCGTGTTTTTTAACAAAAAAGGAAAGAAAGGAAAAGAAGCAGAACACTAATGTGCGTAAAATATGCCTTTTGAAACGGTCGTTTTGAAATATGGACGTCCTTTGAATTTTTTGGTCGATATGTGACCCCAGGATTTGTTTTCAGGGCAGGTGTCATTTACAGGCCTGCAATGATTTTGAATATCAACTGACCATTAGCGCTGGGATTAAAGCTGCTGTTGTGTGAATCGGCCACAAGGTGGCAGCAGTTCACCCTTACCAAATCTGGTTACTAGGGCAAGAGAGCCTCAGTGGAAGTGGTGTTCTAGATTGGAGTTTAGAATGGAATGTGCCAGGAGAAAGCCCCTCACGTTTGTCTCACTACTTCTTGTTCGTGTTTTTAATTTAATTTTTTATTTTTTATTACAGCAAGTTTGATTACAATGTTTGGCTTGTTGTAGGTGTGGAAGATGTGGTTCTTTTACACATATACAGATGACTGTTCTTCCTGGGATCCTTTTCCCATGTACGTTATGACAGAATGTTGAGTAGTCCTCTCTTGGTATTCTGTAGGTCTTTGGTGATTATATATGTCACCTGTGTTTGTATATGTCTGTTAACCCCGATATCATAATGAAACCAATCCTCACACCTTTCCATTGGTGAACCATAAGTTTGTTTAATGAATCTGTGATTGCCCTTCTCCGTGGAAATATCTGCCCTGGTATCCATTTTTAGGTAACACCTATAAGTGATATGATATGATATGTGTCTTTCACTTTCTGACTTACTACAAGTCACGTGATTACTTCTAGACTCATCTACGGTGCTGCAAATGGCATTGGGTCCTTTTTTTCCTTGGCATCTCTTCTGCCTTAGCGGGGTCCATTTTCAGCAATGTGATTCCCTGAGGGTTGTGGATTAGCTGACCTGGGCAGCCTTACACTGCCGGCCCGCCCTCCCCAGGTGTGCCTCGTTGAGGTCAATATAAACAGCGCTCCAGGCAGCAATAGCCCCTGAAGCTGTGCCTGACTCCATATTCTCTGCCCCGTCAGCAGTCTCGGGGCTGTGCTGGTGGGAGGGAGTGAGGGGCCACAGCTTTGTGGGTGGCCCGGTGTGAGTGGGGTTCTGCTGGCCTTTCTGCAGGAGTTGCCAGGCTGCCACCTGTAAAGAAGAGGATGTGTCACCCATACCTTCCGCTGGAATTTCTCTCCGGACAGAGGTGAGGAAGGAAAAAAGCAGTGGGGGCCGGGACAGGAGGGGTATCTCAGGCAGGGCAATGGAAAGCTTCTGGAAGAGCGCCAGGGTCCAGGACCACCCTGGCTGGCCTGCAGGCACCAAGTTGGCCTGCGTGCTGTCGCTGGTGTGGCTCCACGGTCCTTCCTCTAGGCTTTCAAGCCCTTGTACATATTCAGGTGTTTTACCTGGAAAGGGTGGGGACAGTTCAGCAGCAGCTGGCCTGGGGCTCAGCTCACGTTTACTCACAGATGCCTCGGCACGGTCCCCCAGCTTTGCAATGAGGACGCTCCTTGCGTGGGGGGTGGGTTGCTGGCTGTATGGGAGATGGTTCCCCACCTCTGACCAATTTCAGAATTGTTGACCGCTGGAGCAAGTGCCGTGATAGGGTTTTCCTCTGTATAACTCGTGGGTTCACTTTTTTTTTTCTTTTATCGTTCAAGTTAGATTTTATTCCTCTTTTATGTATTTATAGATATAAGCATGGAAATAATTCATTCCTATAAATACATCTGTGTGACGGGAAGAACTTTTTTCTGTTTTATTTTTAAATTTTATTTTTTTAAATTTTGAAATTTAATTTTATTTATCTTTTTTTATACAGCACGTTATTATTAGTTATGTATTTTATGCATATACATGTATACAGGTCAATCCCAAACTCCCAACTCATCCCACCACCACCACCCCATGGCTTCCCACACTTGGTGTCCATACGTTTGTTCTCTACCTCTGTGTCTCTATTTCTTCCCTGCAAACCAGTTCATCTGTACCATTTTTTTAGGTTCCACATATATGCATTAATATACAATATTTGTTTTCCTCTTTCTGACTTACTTCATTCTGTATGACAGTCTCTCGATCCATCGATGTCTCTTCAAATGACCCAGTTTCATTCCTTTTTATGGCCGAGTAATATTCCATTTCATATATGTACCACATCTTTATCCATTCATCTGTCTGTGGGCATTTAGGTTGCTTCCATTACCTGGCTATTGTAAATAGTGCTGCAATGAACATTGTGGTGAATGTGCCCTTTTGAAATACGGTTTTCTCTGGGTATATGCCCAGAAGTGGGATTGCTGGATCAGATGGTAATTCTATTTCTAATTTTTTTAAGGAAACTCCATACTGTTCTCCATAGTGACTGTATCAATTTACATTCCCACCAATAGTGGAAGGGGGCTCCTTTTGTCCACACCCTCCCCAGAATTGGTTGTTTGTAGATTTCCTGATGATGCCGATTCTAACAGGTGTGAGGTGATACCTCATTGTAGTTTTGATTTGCATTTCTCTAATAATTAGTGCTGTTGAGCAGCTTTTCATGTGCGTCTTGGCCATCTCTGTGTCTCCTTTGAAGAAACGTCTCTTTAGATCTTCTGCCCATTTTTGTATTGGGTTGTTTGTTTTTTTAATATTAAGCTGCATGAGCTGTTTATATATATTGGAGATTAAACCTCTGTCCATTGATTCGTCTGCAACGATTTTCGCCCATTCTGAGGGATGCCTTTTTCCATTCCCGTGTTTTTTAACAAAAAAGGAAAGAAAGGAAAAGAAGCAGAACACTAATGTGCGTAAAATATGCCTTTTGAAACGGTCGTTTTGAAATATGGACGTCCTTTGAATTTTTTGGTCGATATGTGACCCCAGGATTTGTTTTCAGGGCAGGTGTCATTTACAGGCCTGCAATGATTTTGAATATCAACTGACCATTAGCACTGGGATTAAAGCTGCTGTTGTGTGAATCGGCCACAAGGTGGCAGCAGTTCACCCTTACCAAATCTGGTTACTAGGGCAAGAGAGCCTCAGTGGAAGTGGTGTTCTAGATTGGAGTTTAGAATGGAATGTGCCAGGAGAAAGCCCCTCACGTTTGTCTCACTACTTCTTGTTCGTGTTTTTAATTTAATTTTTTTATTTTTTATTACAGCAAGTTTGATTACAATGTTTGGCTTGTTGTAGGTGTGGAAGATGTGGTTCTTTTACACATATACAGATGACTGTTCTTCCTGGGATCCTTTTCCCATGTACGTTATGACAGAATGTTGAGTAGTCCTCTCTTGGTATTCTGTAGGTCTTTGGTGATTATATATGTCACCTGTGTTTGTATATGTCTGTTAACCCCGATATCGTAATGAAACCAATCCTCACACCTTTCCATTGGTGAACCATAAGTTTGTTTAATGAATCTGTGATTGCCCTTCTCCGTGGAAATATCTGCCCTGGTATCCATTTTTAGGTAACACCTATAAGTGATATGATATGATATGTGTCTTTCACTTTCTGACTTACTACAAGTCACGTGATTACTTCTAGACTCATCTACGGTGCTGCAAATGGCATTGGGTCCTTTTTTTCCTTGGCATCTCTTCTGCCTTAGCGGGGTCCATTTTCAACAATGTGATTCCCTGAGGGTTGTGGATTAGCTGACCTGGGCAGCCTTACCCTGCCGGCCCGCCCTCCCCAGGTGTGCCTCGTTGAGGTCAATATAAACAGCGCTCCAGGCAGCAATAGCCCCTGAAGCTGTGCCTGACTCCATATTCTCTGCCCCGTCAGCAGTCTCGGGGCTGTGCTGGTGGGAGGGAGTGAGGGGCCACAGCTTTGTGGGTGGCCCGGTGTGAGTGGGGTTCTGCTGGCCTTTCTGCAGGAGTTGCCAGGCTGCCGCCTGTAAAGAAGAGGATGTGTCACCCATACCTTCCGCTGGAATTTCTCTCCGGACAGAGGTGAGGAAGGAAAAAAGCAGTGGGGGCCGGGACAGGAGGGGTATCTCAGGCAGGGCAATGGATAGCTTCTGGAAGAGCGCCAGGGTCCAGGACCACCCTGGCTGGCCTGCAGGCACCAAGTTGGCCTGCGTGCTGTCGCTGGTGTGGCTCCACGGTCCTTCCTCTAGGCTTTCAAGCCCTTGTACATATTCAGGTGTTTTACCTGGAAAGGGTGGGGACAGTTCAGCAGCAGCTGGCCGGGGGCTCAGCTCACGTTTACTCACAGATGCCTCGGCACGGTCCCCCAGCTTTGCAATGAGGACGCTCCTTGCGTGGGGGGTGGGTTGCTGGCTGTATGGGAGATGGTTCCCCACCTCTGACCAATTTCAGAGTTGTTGACTGCTGGAGCAAGTGCCGTGATAGGGTTTTCCTCTGTATAACTCGTGGGTTCACTATTTTTTTCTTTTATCGTTCAAGTTAGATTTTATTCCTCTTTTAATTATTTATAGATATAAGCATGGAAATAATTCATTCCTATAAATACATCTGTGTGACGGGAAGAACTTTTTTGTTTTATTTTTAAATTTTATTTTTTTAAATTTTGAAATTTAATTTTATTTATTTTTTTTATACAGCACGTTATTATTAGTTATGTATTTTATGCATATACATGTATACAGGTCAATCCCAAACTCCCAACTCATCCCACCACCACCACCCCATGGCTTCCCACACTTGGTGTCCATACGTTTGTTCTCTACCTCTGTGTCTCTATTTCTTCCCTGCAAACCAGTTCATCTGTACCATTTTTTTAGGTTCCACATATATGCATTAATATACAATATTTGTTTTCCTCTTTCTGACTTACTTCATTCTGTATGACAGTCTCTCGATCCATCGATGTCTCTTCAAATGACCCAGTTTCATTCCTTTTTATGGCCGAGTAATATTCCATTTCATATATGTACCACATCTTTATCCATTCATCTGTCTGTGGGCATTTAGGTTGCTTCCATTACCTGGCTATTGTAAATAGTGCTGCAATGAACATTGTGGTGAATGTGCCCTTTTGAAATACGGTTTTCTCTGGGTATATGCCCAGAAGTGGGATTGCTGGATCAGATGGTAATTCTATTTCTAATTTTTTTAAGGAAACTCCATACTGTTCTCCATAGTGACTGTATCAATTTACATTCCCACCAATAGTGGAAGGGGGCTCCTTTTGTCCACACCCTCCCCAGAATTGGTTGTTTGTAGATTTCCTGATGATGCCGATTCTAACAGGTGTGAGGTGATACCTCATTGTAGTTTTGATTTGCATTTCTCTAATAATTAGTGCTGTTGAGCAGCTTTTCATGTGCGTCTTGGCCATCTCTGTGTCTCCTTTGAAGAAACGTCTCTTTAGATCTTCTGCCCATTTTTGTATTGGGTTGTTTGTTTTTTTAATATTAAGCTGCATGAGCTGTTTATATATATTGGAGATTAAACCTCTGTCCATTGATTCGTCTGCAACGATTTTCGCCCATTCTGAGGGATGCCTTTTTCCATTCCCGTGTTTTTTAACAAAAAAGGAAAGAAAGGAAAAGAAGCAGAACACTAATGTGCGTAAAATATGCCTTTTGAAACGGTCGTTTTGAAATATGGACGTCCTTTGAATTTTTTGGTCGATATGTGACCCCAGGATTTGTTTTCAGGGCAGGTGTCATTTACAGGCCTGCAATGATTTTGAATATCAACTGACCATTAGCACTGGGATTAAAGATGCTGTTGTGTGAATCGGCCACAAGGTGGCAGCAGTTCACCCTTACGAAATCTGGTTACTAGGGCAAGAGAGCCTCAGTGGAAGTGGTGTTCTAGATTGGAGTTTAGAATGGAATGTGCCAGGAGAAAGCCCCTCACGTTTGTCTCACTACTTCTTGTTCGTGTTTTTAATTTATTTTTTTATTTTTTATTACAGCAAGTTTGATTACAATGTTTGGCTTGTTGTAGGTGTGGAAGATGTGGTTCTTTTACACATATACAGATGACTGTTCTTCCTGGGATCCTTTTCCCATGTACGTTATGACAGAATGTTGAGTAGTCCTCTCTTGGTATTCTGTAGGTCTTTGGTGATTATATATGTCACCTGTGTTTGTATATGTCTGTTAACCCCGATATCGTAATGAAACCAATCCTCACACCTTTCCATTGGTGAACCATAAGTTTGTTTAATGAATCTGTGATTGCCCTTCTCCGTGGAAATATCTGCCCTGGTATCCATTTTTAGGTAACACCTATAAGTGATATGATATGATATGTGTCTTTCACTTTCTGACTTACTACAAGTCACGTGATTACTTCTAGACTCATCTACGGTGCTGCAAATGGCATTGGGTCCTTTTTTTCCTTGGCATCTCTTCTGCCTTAGCGGGGTCCATTTTCAACAATGTGATTCCCTGAGGGTTGTGGATTAGCTGACCTGGGCAGCCTTACCCTGCCGGCCCGCCCTCCACAGGTGTGCCTCGTTGAGGTCAATATAAATAGTGCTCCAGGCAGCAATAGCCCCTGAAGCTGTGCCTGACTCCATATTCTCTGCCCCGTCAGCAGTCTCGGGGCTGTGCTGGTGGGAGGGAGTGAGGGGCCACAGCTTTGTGGGTGGCCCGGTGTGAGTGGGGTTCTGCTGGCCTTTCTGCAGGAGTTGCCAGGCTGCCGCCTGTAAAGAAGAGGATGTGTCACCCATACCTTCCGCTGGAATTTCTCTCCGGACAGAGGTGAGGAAGGAAAAAAGCAGTGGGGGCCGGGACAGGAGGGGTATCTCAGGCAGGGCAATGGAAAGCTTCTGGAAGAGTGCCAGGGTCCAGGACCACCCTGGCTGGCCTGCAGGCACCAAGTTGGCCTGCGTGCTGTCGCTGGTGTGGCTCCACGGTCCTTCCTCTAGGCTTTCAAGCCCTTGTACATATTCAGGTGTTTTACCTGGAAAGGGTGGGGACAGTTCAGCAGCAGCTGGCCTGGGGCTCAGCTCACGTTTACTCACAGATGCCTCGGCACGGTCCCCCAGCTTTGCAATGAGGACGCTCCTTGCGTGGGGGGTGGGTTGCTGGCTGTATGGGAGATGGTTCCCCACCTCTGACCAATTTCAGAGTTGTTGACTGCTGGAGCACGTGCCGTGATAGGGTTTTCCTCTGTATAACTCGTGGGTTCACTATTTTTTTCTTTTATCGTTCAAGTTAGATTTTATTCCTCTTTTAATTATTTATAGATATAAGCATGGAAATAATTCATTCCTATAAATACATCTGTGTGACGGGAAGAACTTTTTTGTTTTATTTTTAAATTTTATTTTTTTAAATTTTGAAATTTAATTTTATTTATTTTTTTTATACAGCACGTTATTATTAGTTATGTATTTTATGCATATACATGTATACAGGTCAATCCCAAACTCCCAACTCATCCCACCACCACCACCCCATGGCTTCCCACACTTGGTGTCCATACGTTTGTTCTCTACCTCTGTGTCTCTATTTCTTCCCTGCAAACCAGTTCATCTGTACCATTTTTTTAGGTTCCACATATATGCATTAATATACAATATTTGTTTTCCTCTTTCTGACTTACTTCATTCTGTATGACAGTCTCTCGATCCATCGATGTCTCTTCAAATGACCCAGTTTCATTCCTTTTTATGGCCGAGTAATATTCCATTTCATATATGTACCACATCTTTATCCATTCATCTGTCTGTGGGCATTTAGGTTGCTTCCATTACCTGGCTATTGTAAATAGTGCTGCAATGAACATTGTGGTGAATGTGCCCTTTTGAAATACGGTTTTCTCTGGGTATATGCCCAGAAGTGGGATTGCTGGATCAGATGGTAATTCTATTTCTAATTTTTTTAAGGAAACTCCATACTGTTCTCCATAGTGACTGTATCAATTTACATTCCCACCAATAGTGGAAGGGGGCTCCTTTTGTCCACACCCTCCCCAGAATTGGTTGTTTGTAGATTTCCTGATGATGCCGATTCTAACAGGGGTGAGGTGATACCTCATTGTAGTTTTGATTTGCATTTCTCTAATAATTAGTGCTGTTGAGCAGCTTTTCATGTGCGTCTTGGCCATCTCTGTGTCTCCTTTGAAGAAACGTCTCTTTAGATCTTCTGCCCATTTTTGTATTGGGTTGTTTGTTTTTTTAATATTAAGCTGCATGAGCTGTTTATATATATTGGAGATTAAACCTCTGTCCATTGATTCGTCTGCAACGATTTTCGCCCATTCTGAGGGATGCCTTTTTCCATTCCCGTGTTTTTTAACAAAAAAGGAAAGAAAGGAAAAGAAGCAGAACACTAATGTGCGTAAAATATGCCTTTTGAAACGGTCGTTTTGAAATATGGACGTCCTTTGAATTTTTTGGTCGATATGTGACCCCAGGATTTGTTTTCAGGGCAGGTGTCATTTACAGGCCTGCAATGATTTTGAATATCAACTGACCATTAGCGCTGGGATTAAAGCTGCTGTTGTGTGAATCGGCCACAAGGTGGCAGCAGTTCACCCTTACCAAATCTGGTTACTAGGGCAAGAGAGCCTCAGTGGAAGTGGTGTTCTAGATTGGAGTTTAGAATGGAATGTGCCAGGAGAAAGCCCCTCACGTTTGTCTCACTACTTCTTGTTCGTGTTTTTAATTTAATTTTTTTATTTTTTATTACAGCAAGTTTGATTACAATGTTTGGCTTGTTGTAGGTGTGGAAGATGTGGTTCTTTTACACATATACAGATGACTGTTCTTCCTGGGATCCTTTTCCCATGTACGTTATGACAGAATGTTGAGTAGTCCTCTCTTGGTATTCTGTAGGTCTTTGGTGATTATATATGTCACCTGTGTTTGTATATGTCTGTTAACCCCGATATCGTAATGAAACCAATCCTCACACCTTTCCATTGGTGAACCATAAGTTTGTTTAATGAATCTGTGATTGCCCTTCTCCGTGGAAATATCTGCCCTGGTATCCATTTTTAGGTAACACCTATAAGTGATATGATATGATATGTGTCTTTCACTTTCTGACTTACTACAAGTCACGTGATTACTTCTAGACTCATCTACGGTGCTGCAAATGGCATTGGGTCCTTTTTTTCCTTGGCATCTCTTCTGCCTTAGCGGGGTCCATTTTCAACAATGTGATTCCCTGAGGGTTGTGGATTAGCTGACCTGGGCAGCCTTACCCTGCCGGCCCGCCCTCCCCAGGTGTGCCTCGTTGAGGTCAATATAAACAGCGCACCAGGCAGCAATAGCCCCTGAAGCTGTGCCTGACTCCATATTCTCTGCCCCGTCAGCAGTCTCGGGGCTGTGCTGGTGGGAGGGAGTGAGGGGCCACAGCTTTGTGGGTGGCCCGGTGTGAGTGGGGTTCTGCTGGCCTTTCTGCAGGAGTTGCCAGGCTGCCGCCTGTAAAGAAGAGGATGTGTCACCCATACCTTCCGCTGGAATTTCTCTCCGGACAGAGGTGAGGAAGGAAAAAAGCAGTGGGGGCCGGGACAGGAGGGGTATCTCAGGCAGGGCAATGGAAAGCTTCTGGAAGAGCGCCAGGGTCCAGGACCACCCTGGCTGGCCTGCAGGCACCAAGTTGGCCTGCGTGCTGTCGCTGGTGTGGCTCCACGGTCCTTCCTCTAGGCTTTCAAGCCCTTGTACATATTCAGGTGTTTTACCTGGAAAGGGTGGGGACAGTTCAGCAGCAGCTGGCCTGGGGCTCAGCTCACGTTTACTCACAGATGCCTCGGCACGGTCCCCCAGCTTTGCAATGAGGACGCTCCTTGCGTGGGGGGTGGGTTGCTGGCTGTATGGGAGATGGTTCCCCACCTCTGACCAATTTCAGAATTGTTGACTGCTGGAGCAAGTGCCGTGATAGGGTTTTCCTCTGTATAACTCGTGGGTTCACTATTTTTTTCTTTTATCGTTCAAGTTAGATTTTATTCCTCTTTTAATTATTTATAGATATAAGCATGGAAATAATTCATTCCTATAAATACATCTGTGTGACGGGAAGAACTTTTTTGTTTTATTTTTAAATTTTATTTTTTTAAATTTTGAAATTTAATTTTATTTATTTTTTTTTATACAGCACGTTATTATTAGTTATGTATTTTATGCATATACATGTATACAGGTCAATCCCAAACTCCCAACTCATCCCACCACCACCACCCCATGGCTTCCCACACTTGGTGTCCATACGTTTGTTCTCTACCTCTGTGTCTCTATTTCTTCCCTGCAAACCAGTTCATCTGTACCATTTTTTTAGGTTCCACATATATGCATTAATATACAATATTTGTTTTCCTCTTTCTGACTTACTTCATTCTGTATGACAGTCTCTCGATCCATCGATGTCTCTTCAAATGACCCAGTTTCATTCCTTTTTATGGCCGAGTAATATTCCATTTCATATATGTACCACATCTTTATCCATTCATCTGTCTGTGGGCATTTAGGTTGCTTCCATTACCTGGCTATTGTAAATAGTGCTGCAATGAACATTGTGGTGAATGTGCCCTTTTGAAATACGGTTTTCTCTGGGTATATGCCCAGAAGTGGGATTGCTGGATCAGATGGTAATTCTATTTCTAATTTTTTTAAGGAAACTCCATACTGTTCTCCATAGTGACTGTATCAATTTACATTCCCACCAATAGTGGAAGGGGGCTCCTTTTGTCCACACCCTCCCCAGAATTGGTTGTTTGTAGATTTCCTGATGATGCCGATTCTAACAGGTGTGAGGTGATACCTCATTGTAGTTTTGATTTGCATTTCTCTAATAATTAGTGCTGTTGAGCAGCTTTTCATGTGCGTCTTGGCCATCTCTGTGTCTCCTTTGAAGAAACGTCTCTTTAGATCTTCTGCCCATTTTTGTATTGGGTTGTTTGTTTTTTTAATATTAAGCTGCATGAGCTGTTTATATATATTGGAGATTAAACCTCTGTCCATTGATTCGTCTGCAACGATTTTCGCCCATTCTGAGGGATGCCTTTTTCCATTCCCGTGTTTTTGAACAAAAAAGGAAAGAAAGGAAAAGAAGCAGAACACTAATGTGCGTAAAATATGCCTTTTGAAACGGTCGTTTTGAAATATGGACGTCCTTTGAATTTTTTGGTCGATATGTGACCCCAGGATTTGTTTTCAGGGCAGGTGTCATTTACAGGCCTGCAATGATTTTGAATATCAACTGACCATTAGCTCTGGGATTAAAGCTGCTGTTGTGTGAATCGGCCACAAGGTGGCAGCAGTTCACCCTTACCAAATCTGGTTACTAGGGCAAGAGAGCCTCAGTGGAAGTGGTGTTCTAGATTGGAGTTTAGAATGGAATGTGCCAGGAGAAAGCCCCTCACGTTTGTCTCACTACTTCTTGTTCGTGTTTTTAATTTAATTTTTTTATTTTTTATTACAGCAAGTTTGATTACAATGTTTGGCTTGTTGTAGGTGTGGAAGATGTGGTTCTTTTACACATATACAGATGACTGTTCTTCCTGGGATCCTTTTCCCATGTACGTTATGACAGAATGTTGAGTAGTCCTCTCTTGGTATTCTGTAGGTCTTTGGTGATTATATATGTCACCTGTGTTTGTATATGTCTGTTAACCCCGATATCGTAATGAAACCAATCCTCACACCTTTCCATTGGTGAACCATAAGTTTGTTTAATGAATCTGTGATTGCCCTTCTCCGTGGAAATATCTGCCCTGGTATCCATTTTTAGGTAACACCTATAAGTGATATGATATGATATGTGTCTTTCACTTTCTGACTTACTACAAGTCACGTGATTACTTCTAGACTCATCTACGGTGCTGCAAATGGCATTGGGTCCTTTTTTTCCTTGGCATCTCTTCTGCCTTAGCGGGGTCCATTTTCAACAATGTGATTCCCTGAGGGTTGTGGATTAGCTGACCTGGGCAGCCTTACCCTGCCGGCCCGCCCTCCCCAGGTGTGCCTCGTTGAGGTCAATATAAACAGCGCACCAGGCAGCAATAGCCCCTGAAGCTGTGCCTGACTCCATATTCTCTGCCCCGTCAGCAGTCTCGGGGCTGTGCTGGTGGGAGGGAGTGAGGGGCCACAGCTTTGTGGGTGGCCCGGTGTGAGTGGGGTTCTGCTGGCCTTTCTGCAGGAGTTGCCAGGCTGCCGCCTGTAAAGAAGAGGATGTGTCACCCATACCTTCCGCTGGAATTTCTCTCCGGACAGAGGTGAGGAAGGAAAAAAGCAGTGGGGGCCGGGACAGGAGGGGTATCTCAGGCAGGGCAATGGAAAGCTTCTGGAAGAGCGCCAGGGTCCAGGACCACCCTGGCTGGCCTGCAGGCACCAAGTTGGCCTGCGTGCTGTCGCTGGTGTGGCTCCACGGTCCTTCCTCTAGGCTTTCAAGCCCTTGTACATATTCAGGTGTTTTACCTGGAAAGGGTGGGGACAGTTCAGCAGCAGCTGGCCTGGGGCTCAGCTCACGTTTACTCACAGATGCCTCGGCACGGTCCCCCAGCTTTGCAATGAGGACGCTCCTTGCGTGGGGGGTGGGTTGCTGGCTGTATGGGAGATGGTTCCCCACCTCTGACCAATTTCAGAATTGTTGACTGCTGGAGCAAGTGCCGTGATAGGGTTTTCCTCTGTATAACTCGTGGGTTCACTATTTTTTTCTTTTATCGTTCAAGTTAGATTTTATTCCTCTTTTAATTATTTATAGATATAAGCATGGAAATAATTCATTCCTATAAATACATCTGTGTGACGGGAAGAACTTTTTTGTTTTATTTTTAAATTTTATTTTTTTAAATTTTGAAATTTAATTTTATTTATTTTTTTTATACAGCACGTTATTATTAGTTATGTATTTTATGCATATACATGTATACAGGTCAATCCCAAACTCCCAACTCATCCCACCACCACCACCCCATGGCTTCCCACACTTGGTGTCCATACGTTTGTTCTCTACCTCTGTGTCTCTATTTCTTCCCTGCAAACCAGTTCATCTGTACCATTTTTTTAGGTTCCACATATATGCATTAATATACAATATTTGTTTTCCTCTTTCTGACTTACTTCATTCTGTATGACAGTCTCTCGATCCATCAATGTCTCTTCAAATGACCCAGTTTCATTCCTTTTTATGGCCGAGTAATATTCCATTTCATATATGTACCACATCTTTATCCATTCATCTGTCTGTGGGCATTTAGGTTGCTTCCATTACCTGGCTATTGTAAATAGTGCTGCAATGAACATTGTGGTGAATGTGCCCTTTTGAAATACGGTTTTCTCTGGGTATATGCCCAGAAGTGGGATTGCTGGATCAGATGGTAATTCTATTTCTAATTTTTTTAAGGAAACTCCATACTGTTCTCCATAGTGACTGTATCAATTTACATTCCCACCAATAGTGGAAGGGGGCTCCTTTTGTCCACACCCTCCCCAGAATTGGTTGTTTGTAGATTTCCTGATGATGCCGATTCTAACAGGTGTGAGGTGATACCTCATTGTAGTTTTGATTTGCATTTCTCTAATAATTAGTGCTGTTGAGCAGCTTTTCATGTGCGTCTTGGCCATCTCTGTGTCTCCTTTGAAGAAACGTCTCTTTAGATCTTCTGCCCATTTTTGTATTGGGTTGTTTGTTTTTTTAATATTAAGCTGCATGAGCTGTTTATATATATTGGAGATTAAACCTCTGTCCATTGATTCGTCTGCAACGATTTTCGCCCATTCTGAGGGATGCCTTTTTCCATTCCCGTGTTTTTTAACAAAAAAGGAAAGAAAGGAAAAGAAGCAGAACACTAATGTGCGTAAAATATGCCTTTTGAAACGGTCGTTTTGAAATATGGACGTCCTTTGAATTTTTTGGTCGATATGTGACCCCAGGATTTGTTTTCAGGGCAGGTGTCATTTACAGGCCTGCAATGATTTTGAATATCAACTGACCATTAGCGCTGGGATTAAAGATGCTGTTGTGTGAATCGGCCACAAGGTGGCAGCAGTTCACCCTTACCAAATCTGGTTACTAGGGCAAGAGAGCCTCAGTGGAAGTGGTGTTCTAGATTGGAGTTTAGAATGGAATGTGCCAGGAGAAAGCCCCTCACGTTTGTCTCACTACTTCTTCTTCGTGTTTTTAATTTAATTTTTTTATTTTTTATTACAGCAAGTTTGATTACAATGTTTGGCTTGTTGTAGGTGTGGAAGATGTGGTTCTTTTACACATATACAGATGACTGTTCTTCCTGGGATCCTTTTCCCATGTACGTTATGACAGAATGTTGAGTAGTCCTCTCTTGGTATTCTGTAGGTCTTTGGTGATTATATATGTCACCTGTGTTTGTATATGTCTGTTAACCCCGATATCGTAATGAAACCAATCCTCACACCTTTCCATTGGTGAACCATAAGTTTGTTTAATGAATCTGTGATTGCCCTTCTCCGTGGAAATATCTGCCCTGGTATCCATTTTTAGGTAACACCTATAAGTGATATGATATGATATGTGTCTTTCACTTTCTGACTTACTACAAGTCACGTGATTACTTCTAGACTCATCTACGGTGCTGCAAATGGCATTGGGTCCTTTTTTTCCTTGGCATCTCTTCTGCCTTAGCGGGGTCCATTTTCAACAATGTGATTCCCTGAGGGTTGTGGATTAGCTGACCTGGGCAGCCTTACCCTGCCGGCCCGCCCTCCCCAGGTGTGCCTCGTTGAGGTCAATATAAACAGCGCACCAGGCAGCAATAGCCCCTGAAGCTGTGCCTGACTCCATATTCTCTGCCCCGTCAGCAGTCTCGGGGCTGTGCTGGTGGGAGGGAGTGAGGGGCCACAGCTTTGTGGGTGGCCCGGTGTGAGTGGGGTTCTGCTGGCCTTTCTGCAGGAGTTGCCAGGCTGCCGCCTGTAAAGAAGAGGATGTGTCACCCATACCTTCCGCTGGAATTTCTCTCCGGACAGAGGTGAGGAAGGAAAAAAGCAGTGGGGGCCGGGACAGGAGGGGTATCTCAGGCAGGGCAATGGAAAGCTTCTGGAAGAGCGCCAGGGTCCAGGACCACCCTGGCTGGCCTGCAGGCACCAAGTTGGCCTGCGTGCTGTCGCTGGTGTGGCTCCACGGTCCTTCCTCTAGGCTTTCAAGCCCTTGTACATATTCAGGTGTTTTACCTGGAAAGGGTGGGGACAGTTCAGCAGCAGCTGGCCTGGGGCTCAGCTCACGTTTACTCACAGATGCCTCGGCACGGTCCCCCAGCTTTGCAATGAGGACGCTCCTTGCGTGGGGGGTGGGTTGCTGGCTGTATGGGAGATGGTTCCCCACCTCTGACCAATTTCAGAATTGTTGACTGCTGGAGCAAGTGCCGTGATAGGGTTTTCCTCTGTATAACTCGTGGGTTCACTATTTTTTTCTTTTATCGTTCAAGTTAGATTTTATTCCTCTTTTAATTATTTATAGATATAAGCATGGAAATAATTCATTCCTATAAATACATCTGTGTGACGGGAAGAACTTTTTTGTTTTATTTTTAAATTTTATTTTTTTAAATTTTGAAATTTAATTTTATTTATTTTTTTATACAGCACGTTATTATTAGTTATGTATTTTATGCATACACATGTATACAGGTCAATCCCAAACTCCCAACTCATCCCACCACCACCACCCCATGGCTTCCCACACTTGGTGTCCATACGTTTGTTCTCTACCTCTGTGTCTCTATTTCTTCCCTGCAAACCAGTTCATCTGTACCATTTTTTTAGGTTCCACATATATGCATTAATATACAATATTTGTTTTCCTCTTTCTGACTTACTTCATTCTGTATGACAGTCTCTCGATCCATCGATGTCTCTTCAAATGACCCAGTTTCATTCCTTTTTATGGCCGAGTAATATTCCATTTCATATATGTACCACATCTTTATCCATTCATCTGTCTGTGGGCATTTAGGTTGCTTCCATTACCTGGCTATTGTAAATAGTGCTGCAATGAACATTGTGGTGAATGTGCCCTTTTGAAATACGGTTTTCTCTGGGTATATGCCCAGAAGTGGGATTGCTGGATCAGATGGTAATTCTATTTCTAATTTTTTTAAGGAAACTCCATACTGTTCTCCATAGTGACTGTATCAATTTACATTCCCACCAATAGTGGAAGAGGGCTCCTTTTGTCCACACCCTCCCCAGAATTGGTTGTTTGTAGATTTCCTGATGATGCCGATTCTAACAGGTGTGAGGTGATACCTCATTGTAGTTTTGATTTGCATTTCTCTAATAATTAGTGCTGTTGAGCAGCTTTTCATGTGTGTCTTGGCCATCTCTGTGTCTCCTTTGAAGAAACGTCTCTTTAGATCTTCTGCCCATTTTTGTATTGGGTTGTTTGTTTTTTTAATATTAAGCTGCATGAGCTGTTTATATATATTGGAGATTAAACCTCTGTCCATTGATTCGTCTGCAACGATTTTCGCCAATTCTGAGGGATGCCTTTTTCCATTCCCGTGTTTTTTAACAAAAAAGGAAAGAAAGGAAAAGAAGCAGAACACTAATGTGCGTAAAATATGCCTTTTGAAACGGTCGTTTTGAAATATGGACGTCCTTTGAATTTTTTGGTCGATATGTGACCCCAGGATTTGTTTTCAGGGCAGGTGTCATTTACAGGCCTGCAATGATTTTGAATATCAACTGACCATTAGCGCTGGGATTAAAGCTGCTGTTGTGTGAATCGGCCACAAGGTGGCAGCAGTTCACCCTTACCAAATCTGGTTACTAGGGCAAGAGAGCCTCAGTGGAAGTGGTGTTCTAGATTGGAGTTTAGAATGGAATGTGCCAGGAGAAAGCCCCTCACGTTTGTCTCACTACTTCTTGTTCGTGTTTTTAATTTAATTTTTTATTTTTTATTACAGCAAGTTTGATTACAATGTTTGGCTTGTTGTAGGTGTGGAAGATGTGGTTCTTTTACACATATACAGATGACTGTTCTTCCTGGGATCCTTTTCCCATGTACGTTATGACAGAATGTTGAGTAGTCCTCTCTTGGTATTCTGTAGGTCTTTGGTGATTATATATGTCACCTGTGTTTGTATATGTCTGTTAACCCCGATATCGTAATGAAACCAATCCTCACACCTTTCCATTGGTGAACCATAAGTTTGTTTAATGAATCTGTGATTGCCCTTCTCCGTGGAAATATCTGCCCTGGTATCCATTTTTAGGTAACACCTATAAGTGATATGATATGATATGTGTCTTTCACTTTCTGACTTACTACAAGTCACGTGATTACTTCTAGACTCATCTACGGTGCTGCAAATGGCATTGGGTCCTTTTTTTCCTTGGCATCTCTTCTGCCTTAGCGGGGTCCATTTTCAACAATGTGATTCCCTGAGGGTTGTGGATTAGCTGACCTGGGCAGCCTTACCCTGCCGGCCCGCCCTCCCCAGGTGTGCCTCGTTGAGGTCAATATAAACAGCGCACCAGGCAGCAATAGCCCCTGAAGCTGTGCCTGACTCCATATTCTCTGCCCCGTCAGCAGTCTCGGGGCTGTGCTGGTGGGAGGGAGTGAGGGGCCACAGCTTTGTGGGTGGCCCGGTGTGAGTGGGGTTCTGCTGGCCTTTCTGCAGGAGTTGCCAGGCTGCCGCCTGTAAAGAAGAGGATGTGTCACCCATACCTTCCGCTGGAATTTCTCTCCGGACAGAGGTGAGGAAGGAAAAAAGCAGTGGGGGCCGGGACAGGAGGGGTATCTCAGGCAGGGCAATGGAAAGCTTCTGGAAGAGCGCCAGGGTCCAGGACCACCCTGGCTGGCCTGCAGGCACCAAGTTGGCCTGCGTGCTGTCGCTGGTGTGGCTCCACGGTCCTTCCTCTAGGCTTTCAAGCCCTTGTACATATTCAGGTGTTTTACCTGGAAAGGGTGGGGACAGTTCAGCAGCAGCTGGCCTGGGGCTCAGCTCACGTTTACTCACAGATGCCTCGGCACGGTCCCCCAGCTTTGCAATGAGGACGCTCCTTGCGTGGGGGGTGGGTTGCTGGCTGTATGGGAGATGGTTCCCCACCTCTGACCAATTTCAGAATTGTTGACTGCTGGAGCAAGTGCCGTGATAGGGTTTTCCTCTGTATAACTCGTGGGTTCACTATTTTTTTCTTTTATCGTTCAAGTTAGATTTTATTCCTCTTTTAATTATTTATAGATATAAGCATGGAAATAATTCATTCCTATAAATACATCTGTGTGACGGGAAGAACTTTTTTGTTTTATTTTTAAATTTTATTTTTTTAAATTTTGAAATTTAATTTTATTTATTTTTTTATACAGCACGTTATTATTAGTTATGTATTTTATGCATACACATGTATACAGGTCAATCCCAAACTCCCAACTCATCCCACCACCACCACCCCATGGCTTCCCACACTTGGTGTCCATACGTTTGTTCTCTACCTCTGTGTCTCTATTTCTTCCCTGCAAACCAGTTCATCTGTACCATTTTTTTAGGTTCCACATATATGCATTAATATACAATATTTGTTTTCCTCTTTCTGACTTACTTCATTCTGTATGACAGTCTCTCGATCCATCGATGTCTCTTCAAATGACCCAGTTTCATTCCTTTTTATGGCCGAGTAATATTCCATTTCATATATGTACCACATCTTTATCCATTCATCTGTCTGTGGGCATTTAGGTTGCTTCCATTACCTGGCTATTGTAAATAGTGCTGCAATGAACATTGTGGTGAATGTGCCCTTTTGAAATACGGTTTTCTCTGGGTATATGCCCAGAAGTGGGATTGCTGGATCAGATGGTAATTCTATTTCTAATTTTTTTAAGGAAACTCCATACTGTTCTCCATAGTGACTGTATCAATTTACATTCCCACCAATAGTGGAAGAGGGCTCCTTTTGTCCACACCCTCCCCAGAATTGGTTGTTTGTAGATTTCCTGATGATGCCGATTCTAACAGGTGTGAGGTGATACCTCATTGTAGTTTTGATTTGCATTTCTCTAATAATTAGTGCTGTTGAGCAGCTTTTCATGTGTGTCTTGGCCATCTCTGTGTCTCCTTTGAAGAAACGTCTCTTTAGATCTTCTGCCCATTTTTGTATTGGGTTGTTTGTTTTTTTAATATTAAGCTGCATGAGCTGTTTATATATATTGGAGATTAAACCTCTGTCCATTGATTCGTCTGCAACGATTTTCGCCAATTCTGAGGGATGCCTTTTTCCATTCCCGTGTTTTTTAACAAAAAAGGAAAGAAAGGAAAAGAAGCAGAACACTAATGTGCGTAAAATATGCCTTTTGAAACGGTCGTTTTGAAATATGGACGTCCTTTGAATTTTTTGGTCGATATGTGACCCCAGGATTTGTTTTCAGGGCAGGTGTCATTTACAGGCCTGCAATGATTTTGAATATCAACTGACCATTAGCGCTGGGATTAAAGCTGCTGTTGTGTGAATCGGCCACAAGGTGGCAGCAGTTCACCCTTACCAAATCTGGTTACTAGGGCAAGAGAGCCTCAGTGGAAGTGGTGTTCTAGATTGGAGTTTAGAATGGAATGTGCCAGGAGAAAGCCCCTCACGTTTGTCTCACTACTTCTTGTTCGTGTTTTTAATTTAATTTTTTATTTTTTATTACAGCAAGTTTGATTACAATGTTTGGCTTGTTGTAGGTGTGGAAGATGTGGTTCTTTTACACATATACAGATGACTGTTCTTCCTGGGATCCTTTTCCCATGTACGTTATGACAGAATGTTGAGTAGTCCTCTCTTGGTATTCTGTAGGTCTTTGGTGATTATATATGTCACCTGTGTTTGTATATGTCTGTTAACCCCGATATCGTAATGAAACCAATCCTCACACCTTTCCATTGGTGAACCATAAGTTTGTTTAATGAATCTGTGATTGCCCTTCTCCGTGGAAATATCTGCCCTGGTATCCATTTTTAGGTAACACCTATAAGTGATATGATATGATATGTGTCTTTCACTTTCTGACTTACTACAAGTCACGTGATTACTTCTAGACTCATCTACGGTGCTGCAAATGGCATTGGGTCCTTTTTTTCCTTGGCATCTCTTCTGCCTTAGCGGGGTCCATTTTCAACAATGTGATTCCCTGAGGGTTGTGGATTAGCTGACCTGGGCAGCCTTACCCTGCCGGCCCGCCCTCCCCAGGTGTGCCTCGTTGAGGTCAATATAAACAGCGCTCCAGGCAGCAATAGCCCCTGAAGCTGTGCCTGACTCCATATTCTCTGCCCCGTCAGCAGTCTCGGGGCTGTGCTGGTGGGAGGGAGTGAGGGGCCACAGCTTTGTGGGTGGCCCGGTGTGAGTGGGGTTCTGCTGGCCTTTCTGCAGGAGTTGCCAGGCTGCCGCCTGTAAAGAAGAGGATGTGTCACCCATACCTTCCGCTGGAATTTCTCTCCGGACAGAGGTGAGGAAGGAAAAAAGCAGTGGGGGCCGGGACAGGAGGGGTATCTCAGGCAGGGCAATGGAAAGCTTCTGGAAGAGCGCCAGGGTCCAGGACCACCCTGGCTGGCCTGCAGGCACCAAGTTGGCCTGCGTGCTGTCGCTGGTGTGGCTCCACGGTCCTTCCTCTAGGCTTTCAAGCCCTTGTACATATTCAGGTGTTTTACCTGGAAAGGGTGGGGACAGTTCAGCAGCAGCTGGCCTGGGGCTCAGCTCACGTTTACTCACAGATGCCTCGGCACGGTCCCCCAGCTTTGGAATGAGGACGCACCTTGCGTGGGGGGTGGGTTGCTGGCTGTATGGGAGATGGTTCCCCACCTCTGACCAATTTCAGAATTGTTGACCGCTGGAGCAAGTGCTGTGATAGGGTTTTCCTCTGTATAACTCGTGGGTTCACTTTTTTTTTCTTTTATCGTTCAAGTTAGATTTTATTCCTCTTTTATGTATTTATAGATATAAGCATGGAAATAATTCATTCCTATAAATACATCTGTGTGACGGGAAGAACTTTTTTCTGTTTTATTTTTAAATTTTATTTTTTTTAATTTTGAAATTTAATTTTATTTATTTTTTTATACAGCACGTTATTATTAGTTATGTATTTTATGCATATACATGTATACAGGTCAATCCCAAACTCCCAACTCATCCCACCACCACCACCCCATGGCTTCCCACACTTGGTGTCCATACGTTTGTTCTCTACCTCTGTGTCTCTATTTCTTCCCTGCAAACCAGTTCATCTGTGCCATTTTTAGGCTCCACAGATATGCATTAATATACAATATTTGTTTTCCTCTTTCTGACTTACTTCATTCTGTATGACAGTCTCTCGATCCATCGATGTCTCTACAAATGACCCAGTTTCATTTCTTTATATGGCCGAGTAATATTCCATTTTATATATGTACCACATCTTTATCCATTCATCTGTCTGTGGGCATTTAGGTTGCTTCCATTGCCTGGCTATTGTAAATAGTGCTGCAAGGAACATTGTGGTGAATGTGCCTTTTTGAAATACGGTTTTCTCTGGGTATATGCCCAGAAGTGGGATTGCTGGATCAGATGGTAATTCTATTTCTAATTTTTTTAAGGAAACTCCATACTGTTCTCCATAGTGACTGTATCAATTTACATTCCCACCAATAGTGGAAGGGGGCTCCTTTTGTCCACACCCTCCCCAGAATTGGTTGTTTGTAGATTTCCTGATGATGCCGATTCTAACAGGTGTGAGGTGATACCTCATTGTAGTTTTGATTTGCATTTCTCTAATAATTAGTGCTGTTGAACAGCTTTTCATGTGTGTCTTGGCCATCTCTGTGTCTCCTTTGAAGAAACGTCTCTTTAGATCTTCTGCCCATTTTTGTATTGGGTTGTTTGTTTTTTTAATATTAAGCTGCATGAGCTGTTTATATATATTGGAGATTAAACCTCTGTCCATTGATTCGTCTGCAACGATTTTCGCCCATTCTGAGGGATGCCTTTTTCCATTCCCGTGTTTTTTAACAAAAAAGGAAAGAAAGGAAAAGAAGCAGAACACTAATGTGCGTAAAATATGCCTTTTGAAACGGTCGTTTTGAAATATGGACGTCCTTTGAATTTTTTGGTCGATATGTGACCCCAGGATTTGTTTTCAGGGCAGGTGTCATTTACAGGCCTGCAATGATTTTGAATATCAACTGACCATTAGCGCTGGGATTAAAGCTGCTGTTGTGTGAATCGGCCACAAGGTGGCAGCAGTTCACCCTTACCAAATCTGGTTACTAGGGCAAGAGAGCCTCAGTGGAAGTGGTGTTCTAGATTGGAGTTTAGAATGGAATGTGCCAGGAGAAAGCCCCTCACGTTTGTCTCACTACTTCTTGTTCGTGTTTTTAATTTAATTTTTTATTTTTTATTACAGCAAGTTTGATTACAATGTTTGGCTTGTTGTAGGTGTGGAAGATGTGGTTCTTTTACACATATACAGATGACTGTTCTTCCTGGGATCCTTTTCCCATGTACGTTATGACAGAATGTTGAGTAGTCCTCTCTTGGTATTCTGTAGGTCTTTGGTGATTATATATGTCACCTGTGTTTGTATATGTCTGTTAACCCCGATATCGTAATGAAACCAATCCTCACACCTTTCCATTGGTGAACCATAAGTTTGTTTAATGAATCTGTGATTGCCCTTCTCCGTGGAAATATCTGCCCTGGTATCCATTTTTAGGTAACACCTATAAGTGATATGATATGATATGTGTCTTTCACTTTCTGACTTACTACAAGTCACGTGATTACTTCTAGACTCATCTACGGTGCTGCAAATGGCATTGGGTCCTTTTTTTCCTTGGCATCTCTTCTGCCTTAGCGGGGTCCATTTTCAACAATGTGATTCCCTGAGGGTTGTGGATTAGCTGACCTGGGCAGCCTTACCCTGCCGGCCCGCCCTCCCCAGGTGTGCCTCGTTGAGGTCAATATAAACAGCGCTCCAGGCAGCAATAGCCCCTGAAGCTGTGCCTGACTCCATATTCTCTGCCCCGTCAGCAGTCTCGGGGCTGTGCTGGTGGGAGGGAGTGAGGGGCCACAGCTTTGTGGGTGGCCCGGTGTGAGTGGGGTTCTGCTGGCCTTTCTGCAGGAGTTGCCAGGCTGCCGACTGTAAAGAAGAGGATGTGTCACCCATACCTTCCGCTGGAATTTCTCTCCGGACAGAGGTGAGGAAGGAAAAAAGCAGTGGGGGCAGGGACAGGAGGGGTATCTCAGGCAGGGCAATGGAAAGCTTCTGGAAGAGCGCCAGGGTCCAGGACCACCCTGGCTGGCCTGCAGGCACCAAGTTGGCCTGCGTGCTGTCGCTGGTGTGGCTCCACGGTCCTTCCTCTAGGCTTTCAAGCCCTTGTACATATTCAGGTGTTTTACCTGGAAAGGGTGGGGACAGTTCAGCAGCAGCTGGCCTGGGGCTCAGCTCACGTTTACTCACAGATGCCTCGGCACGGTCCCCCAGCTTTGCAATGAGGACGCTCCTTGCGTGGGGGGTGGGTTGCTGGCTGTATGGGAGATGGTTCCCCACCTCTGACCAATTTCAGAGTTGTTGACTGCTGGAGCAAGTGCCGTGATAGGGTTTTCCTCTGTATAACTCGTGGGTTCACTATTTTTTTCTTTTATCGTTCAAGTTAGATTTTATTCCTCTTTTAATTATTTATAGATATAAGCATGGAAATAATTCATTCCTATAAATACATCTGTGTGACGGGAAGAACTTTTTTGTTTTATTTTTAAATTTTATTTTTTTAAATTTTGAAATTTAATTTTATTTATTTTTTTTATACAGCACGTTATTATTAGTTATGTATTTTATGCTTATACATATATACAGGTCAATCCCAAACTCCCAACTCATCCCACCACCACCACCCCATGGCTTCCCACACTTGGTGTCCATACGTTTGTTCTCTACCTCTGTGTCTCTATTTCTTCCCTGCAAACCAGTTCATCTGTACCATTTTTTTAGGTTCCACATATATGCATTAATATACAATATTTGTTTTCCTCTTTCTGACTTACTTCATTCTGTATGACAGTCTCTCGATCCATCGATGTCTCTTCAAATGACCCAGTTTCATTCCTTTTTATGGCCGAGTAATATTCCATTTCATATATGTACCACATCTTTATCCATTCATCTGTCTGTGGGCATTTAGGTTGCTTCCATTACCTGGCTATTGTAAATAGTGCTGCAATGAACATTGTGGTGAATGTGCCCTTTTGAAATACGGTTTTCTCTGGGTATATGCCCAGAAGTGGGATTGCTGGATCAGATGGTAATTCTATTTCTAATTTTTTTAAGGAAACTCCATACTGTTCTCCATAGTGACTGTATCAATTTACATTCCCACCAATAGTGGAAGAGGGCTCCTTTTGTCCACACCCTCCCCAGAATTGGTTGTTTGTAGATTTCCTGATGATGCCGATTCTAACAGGTGTGAGGTGATACCTCATTGTAGTTTTGATTTGCATTTCTCTAATAATTAGTGCTGTTGAGCAGCTTTTCATGTGTGTCTTGGCCATCTCTGTGTCTCCTTTGAAGAAACGTCTCTTTAGATCTTCTGCCCATTTTTGTATTGGGTTGTTTGTTTTTTTAATATTAAGCTGCATGAGCTGTTTATATATATTGGAGATTAAACCTCTGTCCATTGATTCGTCTGCAACGATTTTCGCCCATTCTGAGGGATGCCTTTTTCCATTCCCGTGTTTTTTAACAAAAAAGGAAAGAAAGGAAAAGAAGCAGAACACTAATGTGCGTAAAATATGCCTTTTGAAACGGTCGTTTTGAAATATGGACGTCCTTTGAATTTTTTGGTCGATATGTGACCCCAGGATTTGTTTTCAGGGCAGGTGTCATTTACAGGCCTGCAATGATTTTGAATATCAACTGACCATTAGCGCTGGGATTAAAGCTGCTGTTGTGTGAATCGGCCACAAGGTGGCAGCAGTTCACCCTTACCAAATCTGGTTACTAGGGCAAGAGAGCCTCAGTGGAAGTGGTGTTCTAGATTGGAGTTTAGAATGGAATGTGCCAGGAGAAAGCCCCTCACGTTTGTCTCACTACTTCTTGTTCGTGTTTTTAATTTAATTTTTTATTTTTTATTACAGCAAGTTTGATTACAATGTTTGGCTTGTTGTAGGTGTGGAAGATGTGGTTCTTTTACACATATACAGATGACTGTTCTTCCTGGGATCCTTTTCCCATGTACGTTATGACAGAATGTTGAGTAGTCCTCTCTTGGTATTCTGTAGGTCTTTGGTGATTATATATGTCACCTGTGTTTGTATATGTCTGTTAACCCCGATATCGTAATGAAACCAATCCTCACACCTTTCCATTGGTGAACCATAAGTTTGTTTAATGAATCTGTGATTGCCCTTCTCCGTGGAAATATCTGCCCTGGTATCCATTTTTAGGTAACACCTATAAGTGATATGATATGATATGTGTCTTTCACTTTCTGACTTACTACAAGTCACGTGATTACTTCTAGACTCATCTACGGTGCTGCAAATGGCATTGGGTCCTTTTTTTCCTTGGCATCTCTTCTGCCTTAGCGGGGTCCATTTTCAACAATGTGATTCCCTGAGGGTTGTGGATTAGCTGACCTGGGCAGCCTTACCCTGCCGGCCCGCCCTCCCCAGGTGTGCCTCGTTGAGGTCAATATAAACAGCGCTCCAGGCAGCAATAGCCCCTGAAGCTGTGCCTGACTCCATATTCTCTGCCCCGTCAGCAGTCTCGGGGCTGTGCTGGTGGGAGGGAGTGAGGGGCCACAGCTTTGTGGGTGGCCCGGTGTGAGTGGGCTTCTGCTGGCCTTTCTGCAGGAGTTGCCAGGCTGCCGACTGTAAAGAAGAGGATGTGTCACCCATACCTTCCGCTGGAATTTCTCTCCGGACAGAGGTGAGGAAGGAAAAAAGCAGTGGGGGCAGGGACAGGAGGGGTATCTCAGGCAGGGCAATGGAAAGCTTCTGGAAGAGCGCCAGGGTCCAGGACCACCCTGGCTGGCCTGCAGGCACCAAGTTGGCCTGCATGCTGTCGCTCGTGTGGCTCCACGGTCCTTCCTCTAGGCTTTCAAGCCCTTGTACATATTCAGGTGTTTTACCTGGAAAGGGTGGGGACAGTTCAGCAGCAGCTGGCCTGGGGCTCAGCTCACGTTTACTCACAGATGCCTCGGCACGGTCCCCCAGCTTTGCAATGAGGACGCTCCTTGCGTGGGGGGTGGGTTGCTGGCTGTATGGGAGATGGTTCCCCACCTCTGACCAATTTCAGAATTGTTGACCGCTGGAGCAAGTGCCGTGATAGGGTTTTCCTCTGTATAACTCGTGGGTTCACTTTTTTTTTTCTTTTATCATTCAAGTTAGATTTTATTCCTCTTTTATGTATTTATAGATATAAGCATGGAAATAATTCATTCCTATAAATACATCTGTGTGACGGGAAGAACTTTTTTCTGTTTTATTTTTAAATTTTATTTTTTTAAATTTTGAAATTTAATTTTATTTATTTTTTTATACAGCACGTTATTATTAGTTATGTATTTTATGCTTATACATGTATACAGGTCAATCCCAAACTCCCAACTCATCCCACCACCACCACCCCATGGCTTCCCACACTTGGTGTCCATACGTTTGTTCTCTACCTCTGTGTCTCTATTTCTTCCCTGCAAACCAGTTCATCTGTACCATTTTTTTAGGTTCCACATATATGCATTAATATACAATATTTGTTTTCCTCTTTCTGACTTACTTCATTCTGTATGACAGTCTCTCGATCCATCGATGTCTCTACAAATGACCCAGTTTCATTCCTTTTTATGGCCGAGTAATATTCCATTTCATATATGTACCACATCTTTATCCATTCATCTGTCTGTGGGCATTTAGGTTGCTTCCATTACCTGGCTATTGTAAATAGTGCTGCAATGAACATTGTGGTGAATGTGCCCTTTTGAAATACGGTTTTCTCTGGGTATATGCCCAGAAGTGGGATTGCTGGATCAGATGGTAATTCTATTTCTAATTTTTTTAAGGAAACTCCATACTGTTCTCCATAGTGACTGTATCAATTTACATTCCCACCAATAGTGGAAGGGGGCTCCTTTTGTCCACACCCTCCCCAGAATTGGTTGTTTGTAGATTTCCTGATGATGCCGATTCTAACAGGTGTGAGGTGATACCTCATTGTAGTTTTGATTTGCATTTCTCTAATAATTAGTGCTGTTGAGCAGCTTTTCATGTGCGTCTTGGCCATCTCTGTGTCTCCTTTGAAGAAACGTCTCTTTAGATCTTCTGCCCATTTTTGTATTGGGTTGTTTGTTTTTTTTAATATTAAGCTGCATGAGCTGTTTATATATATTGGAGATTAAACCTCTGTCCATTGATTCGTCTGCAACGATTTTCGCCCATTCTGAGGGATGCCTTTTTCCATTCCCGTGTTTTTTAACAAAAAAGGAAAGAAAGGAAAAGAAGCAGAACACTAATGTGCGTAAAATATGCCTTTTGAAACGGTCGTTTTGAAATATGGACGTCCTTTGAATTTTTTGGTCGATATGTGACCCCAGGATTTGTTTTCAGGGCAGGTGTCATTTACAGGCCTGCAATGATTTTGAATATCAACTGACCATTAGCGCTGGGATTAAAGCTGCTGTTGTGTGAATCGGCCACAAGGTGGCAGCAGTTCACCCTTACCAAATCTGCTTATTAGGGCAAGAGAGCCTCACTGGAAGTGGTGTTCTAGATTGGAGTTTAGAATGGAATGTGCCAGGAGAAAGCCCCTCACGTTTGTCTCACTACTTCTTGTTCGTGTTTTTAATTTAATTTTTTATTTTTTATTACAGCAAGTTTGATTACAATGTTTGGCTTGTTGTAGGTGTGGAAGATGTGGTTCTTTTACACATATACAGATGACTGTTCTTCCTGGGATCCTTTTCCCATGTACGTTATGACAGAATGTTGAGTAGTCCTCTCTTGGTATTCTGTAGGTCTTTGGTGATTATATATGTCACCTGTGTTTGTATATGTCTGTTAACCCCGATATCGTAATGAAACCAATCCTCACACCTTTCCATTGGTGAACCATAAGTTTGTTTAATGAATCTGTGATTGCCCTTCTCCGTGGAAATATCTGCCCTGGTATCCATTTTTAGGTAACACCTATAAGTGATATGATATGATATGTGACTTTCACTTTCTGACTTACTACAAGTCACGTGATTACTTCTAGACTCATCTACGGTGCTGCAAATGGCATTGTGTCCTTTTTTTCCTTGGCATCTCTTTTGCCTTAGCGGGGTCCATTTTCAACAATGTGATTCCCTGAGGGTTGTGGATTAGCTGACCTGGGCAGACTTACCCTGCCGGCCCGCCCTCCCCAGGTGTGCCTCATTGAGGTCAATATAAACAGCGTTCCAGGCAGCAATAGCCCCTGAGGCTGTGCCTGACTCCATATTCTCTGCCCCGTCAGCAGTCTCGGGGCTGTGCTGGTGGGAGGGAGTGAGGGGCCACAGCTTTGTGGGTGGCCCAGTGTGAGTGGGGTTCTGCTGGCCTTTCTGCAGGACTTGCCAGGCTGCCGCCTGTAAAGAAGACGATGTGTCACCCATATCTTCCGCTGGAATTTCTCTCCGGACAGAGGTGAGGAAGGAAAAAAGCAGTGGGGGCCGGGACAGGAGGGGTATCTCAGGCAGGGCAATGGAAAGCTTCTGGAAGAGCGCCAGGGTCCAGGACCACCCTGGCTGGCCTGCAGGCACCAAGTTGGCCTGCGTGCTGTCGCTGGTGTGGCTCCACGGTCCTTCCTCTAGGCTTTCAAGCCCTTGTACATATTCAGGTGTTTTACCTGGAAAGGGTGGGGACAGTTCAGCAGCAGCTGGCCTGGGGCTCAGCTCACGTTTACTCACAGATGCCTCGGCACGGTCCCCCAGCTTTGGAATGAGGACGCACCTTGCGTGGGGGGTGGGTTGCTGGCTGTATGGGAGATGGTTCCCCACCTCTGACCAATTTCAGAATTGTTGACCGCTGGAGCAAGTGCCGTGATAGGGTTTTCCTCTGTATAACTCGTGGGTTCACTTTTTTTTTCTTTTATCGTTCAAGTTAGATTTTATTCCTCTTTTATGTATTTATAGATATAAGCATGGAAATAATTCATTCCTATAAATACATCTGTGTGACGGGAAGAACTTTTTTCTGTTTTATTTTTAAATTTTATTTTTTTTAATTTTGAAATTTAATTTTATTTATTTTTTTTATACAGCACGTTATTATTAGTTATGTATTTTATGCATATACATGTATACAGGTCAATCCCAAACTCCCAACTCATCCCACCACCACCACCCCATGGCTTCCCACACTTGGTGTCCATACGTTTGTTCTCTACCTCTGTGTCTCTATTTCTTCCCTGCAAACCAGTTCATCTGTGCCATTTTTAGGCTCCACAGATATGCATTAATATACAATATTTGTTTTCCTCTTTCTGACGTACTTCATTCTGTATGACAGTCTCTCGATCCATCGATGTCTCTACAAATGACCCAGTTTCATTTCTTTATATGGCCGAGTAATATTCCATTTTATATATGTACCACATCTTTATCCATTCATCTGTCTGTGGGCATTTAGGTTGCTTCCATTACCTGGCTATTGTAAATAGTGCTGCAACGAACATTGTGGTGAATGTGCCTTTTTGAAATACGGTTTTCTCTGGGTATATGCCCAGAAGTGGGATTGCTGGATCAGATGGTAATTCTATTTCTAATTTTTTTAAGGAAACTCCATACTGTTCTCCATAGTGACTGTATCAATTTACATTCCCACCAATAGTGGAAGGGGGCTCCTTTTGTCCACACCCTCCCCAGAATTGGTTGTTTGTAGATTTCCTGATGATGCCGATTCTAACAGGTGTGAGGTGATACCTCATTGTAGTTTTGATTTGCATTTCTCTAATAATTAGTGCTGTTGAACAGCTTTTCATGTGTGTCTTGGCCATCTCTGTGTCTCCTTTGCAGAAACGTCTCTTTAGATCTTCTGCCCATTTTTGTATTGGGTTGTTTGTTTTTTTAATATTAAGCTGCATGAGCTGTTTATATATATTGGAGATTAAACCTCTGTCCATTGATTCGTCTGCAACGATTTTCGCCCATTCTGAGGGATGCCTTTTTCCATTCCCGTGTTTTTTAACAAAAAAGGAAAGAAAGGAAAAGAAGCAGAACACTAATGTGCGTAAAATATGCCTTTTGAAACGGTCGTTTTGAAATATGGACGTCCTTTGAATTTTTTGGTCGATATGTGACCCCAGGATTTGTTTTCAGGGCAGGTGTCATTTACAGGCCTGCAATGATTTTGAATATCAACTGACCATTAGCGCTGGGATTAAAGCTGCTGTTGTGTGAATCGGCCACAAGGTGGCAGCAGTTCACCCTTACCAAATCTGGTTACTAGGGCAAGAGAGCCTCAGTGGAAGTGGTGTTCTAGATTGGAGTTTAGAATGGAATGTGCCAGGAGAAAGCCCCTCACGTTTGTCTCACTACTTCTTGTTCGTGTTTTTAATTTAATTTTTTATTTTTTATTACAGCAAGTTTGATTACAATGTTTGGCTTGTTGTAGGTGTGGAAGATGTGGTTCTTTTACACATATACAGATGACTGTTCTTCCTGGGATCCTTTTCCCATGTACGTTATGACAGAATGTTGAGTAGTCCTCTCTTGGTATTCTGTAGGTCTTTGGTGATTATATATGTCACCTGTGTTTGTATATGTCTGTTAACCCCGATATCGTAATGAAACCAATCCTCACACCTTTCCATTGGTGAACCATAAGTTTGTTTAATGAATCTGTGATTGCCCTTCTCCGTGGAAATATCTGCCCTGGTATCCATTTTTAGGTAACACCTATAAGTGATATGATATGATATGTGTCTTTCACTTTCTGACTTACTACAAGTCACGTGATTACTTCTAGACTCATCTACGGTGCTGCAAATGGCATTGGGTCCTTTTTTTCCTTGGCATCTCTTCTGCCTTAGCGGGGTCCATTTTCAACAATGTGATTCCCTGAGGGTTGTGGATTAGCTGACCTGGGCAGCCTTACCCTGCCGGCCCGCCCTCCCCAGGTGTGCCTCGTTGAGGTCAATATAAACAGCGCTCCAGGCAGCAATAGCCCCTGAAGCTGTGCCTGACTCCATATTCTATGCCCCGTCAGCAGTCTCGGGGCTGTGCTGGTGGGAGGGAGTGAGGGGCCACAGCTTTGTGGGTGGCCCGGTGTGAGTGGGCTTCTGCTGGCCTTTCTGCAGGAGTTGCCAGGCTGCCGCCTGTAAAGAAGAGGATGTGTCACCCATACCTTCCGCTGGAATTTCTCTCCGGACAGAGGTGAGGAAGGAAAAAAGCAGTGGGGGCCGGGACAGGAGGGGTATCTCAGGCAGGGCAATGGAAAGCTTCTGGAAGAGCGCCAGGGTCCAGGACCACCCTGGCTGGCCTGCAGGCACCAAGTTGGCCTGCGTGCTGTCGCTGGTGTGGCTCCACGGTCCTTCCTCTAGGCTTTCAAGCCCTTGTACATATTCAGGTGTTTTACCTGGAAAGGGTGGGGACAGTTCAGCAGCAGCTGGCCTGGGGCTCAGCTCACGTTTACTCACAGATGCCTCGGCACGGTCCCCCAGCTTTGCAATGAGGACGCTCCTTGCGTGGGGGGTGGGTTGCTGGCTGTATGGGAGATGGTTCCCCACCTCTGACCAATTTCAGAGTTGTTGACTGCTGGAGCAAGTGCCGTGATAGGGTTTTCCTCTGTATAACTCGTGGGTTAACTATTTTTTTCTTTTATCGTTCAAGTTAGATTTTATTCCTCTTTTAATTATTTATAGATATAAGCATGGAAATAATTCATTCCTATAAATATATCTGTGTGACGGGAAGAACTTTTTTGTTTTATTTTTAAATTTTATTTTTTTAAATTTTGAAATTTAATTTTATTTATTTTTTTTATACAGCACGTTATTATTAGTTATGTATTTTATGCATATACATGTATACAGGGCAATCCCAAACTCCCAACTCATCCCACCACCACCACCCCATGGCTTCCCACACTTGGTGTCCATACGTTTGTTCTCTACCTCTGTGTCTCTATTTCTTCCCTGCAAACCAGTTCATCTGTACCATTTTTTTAGGTTCCACATATATGCATTAATATACAATATTTGTTTTCCTCTTTCTGACTTACTTCATTCTGTATGACAGTCTCTCGATCCATCGATGTCTCTTCAAATGACCCAGTTTCATTCCTTTTTATGGCCGAGTAATATTCCATTTCATATATGTACCACATCTTTATCCATTCATCTGTCTGTGGGCATTTAGGTTGCTTCCATTACCTGGCTATTGTAAATAGTGCTGCAATGAACATTGTGGTGAATGTGCCCTTTTGAAATACGGTTTTCTCTGGGTATATGCCCAGAAGTGGGATTGCTGGATCAGATGGTAATTCTATTTCTAATTTTTTTAAGGAAACTCCATACTGTTCTCCATAGTGACTGTATCAATTTACATTCCCACCAATAGTGGAAGAGGGCTCCTTTTGTCCACACCCTCCCCAGAATTGGTTGTTTGTAGATTTCCTGATGATGCCGATTCTAACAGGTGTGAGGTGATACCTCATTGTAGTTTTGATTTGCATTTCTCTAATAATTAGTGCTGTTGAGCAGCTTTTCATGTGCGTCTTGGCCATCTCTGTGTCTCCTTTGAAGAAACGTCTCTTTAGATCTTCTGCCCATTTTTGTATTGGGTTGTTTGTTTTTTTAATATTAAGCTGCATGAGCTGTTTATATATATTGGAGATTAAACCTCTGTCCATTGATTCGTCTGCAACGATTTTCGCCCATTCTGAGGGATGCCTTTTTCCATTCCCGTGTTTTTTAACAAAAAAGGAAAGAAAGGAAAAGAAGCAGAACACTAATGTGCGTAAAATATGCCTTTTGAAACGGTCGTTTTGAAATATGGACGTCCTTTGAATGTTTTGGTCGATATGTGACCCCAGGATTTGTTTTCAGGGCAGGTGTCATTTACAGGCCTGCAATGATTTTGAATATCAACTGACCATTAGCGCTGGGATTAAAGCTGCTGTTGTGTGAATCGGCCACAAGGTGGCAGCAGTTCACCCTTACCAAATCTGGTTACTAGGGCAAGAGAGCCTCAGTGGAAGTGGTGTTCTAGATTGGAGTTTAGAATGGAATGTGCCAGGAGAAAGCCCCTCACGTTTGTCTCACTACTTCTTGTTCGTGTTTTTAATTTAATTTTTTATTTTTTATTACAGCAAGTTTGATTACAATGTTTGGCTTGTTGTAGGTGTGGAAGATGTGGTTCTTTTACACATATACAGATGACTGTTCTTCCTGGGATCCTTTTCCCATGTACGTTATGACAGAATGTTGAGTAGTCCTCTCTTGGTATTCTGTAGGTCTTTGGTGATTATATATGTCACCTGTGTTTGTATATGTCTGTTAACCCCGATATCGTAATGAAACCAATCCTCACACCTTTCCATTGGTGAACCATAAGTTTGTTTAATGAATCTGTGATTGCCCTTCTCCGTGGAAATATCTGCCCTGGTATCCATTTTTAGGTAACACCTATAAGTGATATGATATGATATGTGTCTTTCACTTTCTGACTTACTACAAGTCACGTGATTACTTCTAGACTCATCTACGGTGCTGCAAATGGCATTGGGTCCTTTTTTTCCTTGGCATCTCTTCTGCCTTAGCGGGGTCCATTTTCAACAATGTGATTCCCTGAGGGTTGTGGATTAGCTGACCTGGGCAGCCTTACCCTGCCGGCCCGCCCTCCCCAGGTGTGCCTCGTTGAGGTCAATATAAACAGCGCTCCAGGCAGCAATAGCCCCTGAAGCTGTGCCTGACTCCATATTCTCTGCCCCGTCAGCAGTCTCGGGGCTGTGCTGGTGGGAGGGAGTGAGGGGCCACAGCTTTGTGGGTGGCCCGGTGTGAGTGGGGTTCTGCTGGCCTTTCTGCAGGAGTTGCCAGGCTGCCGCCTGTAAAGAAGAGGATGTGTCACCCATACCTTCCGCTGGAATTTCTCTCCGGACAGAGGTGAGGAAGGAAAAAAGCAGTGGGGGCCGGGACAGGAGGGGTATCTCAGGCAGGGCAATGGAAAGCTTCTGGAAGAGCGCCAGGGTCCAGGACCACCCTGGCTGGCCTGCAGGCACCAAGTTGGCCTGCGTGCTGTCGCTGGTGTGGCTCCACGGTCCTTCCTCTAGGCTTTCAAGCCCTTGTACATATTCAGGTGTTTTACCTGGAAAGGGTGGGGACAGTTCAGCAGCAGCTGGCCTGGGGCTCAGCTCACGTTTACTCACAGATGCCTCGGCACGGTCCCCCAGCTTTGCAATGAGGACGCTCCTTGCGTGGGGGGTGGGTTGCTGGCTGTATGGGAGATGGTTCCCCACCTCTGACCAATTTCAGAGTTGTTGACTGCTGGAGCAAGTGCCGTGATAGGGTTTTCCTCTGTATAACTCGTGGGTTAACTATTTTTTTCTTTTATCGTTCAAGTTAGATTTTATTCCTCTTTTAATTATTTATAGATATAAGCATGGAAATAATTCATTCCTATAAATATATCTGTGTGACGGGAAGAACTTTTTTGTTTTATTTTTAAATTTTATTTTTTTAAATTTTGAAATTTAATTTTATTTATTTTTTTTATACAGCACGTTATTATTAGTTATGTATTTTATGCATATACATGTATACAGGGCAATCCCAAACTCCCAACTCATCCCACCACCACCACCCCATGGCTTCCCACACTTGGTGTCCATACGTTTGTTCTCTACCTCTGTGTCTCTATTTCTTCCCTGCAAACCAGTTCATCTGTACCATTTTTTTAGGTTCCACATATATGCATTAATATACAATATTTGTTTTCCTCTTTCTGACTTACTTCATTCTGTATGACAGTCTCTCGATCCATCGATGTCTCTTCAAATGACCCAGTTTCATTCCTTTTTATGGCCGAGTAATATTCCATTTCATATATGTACCACATCTTTATCCATTCATCTGTCTGTGGGCATTTAGGTTGCTTCCATTACCTGGCTATTGTAAATAGTGCTGCAATGAACATTGTGGTGAATGTGCCCTTTTGAAATACGGTTTTCTCTGGGTATATGCCCAGAAGTGGGATTGCTGGATCAGATGGTAATTCTATTTCTAATTTTTTTAAGGAAACTCCATACTGTTCTCCATAGTGACTGTATCAATTTACATTCCCACCAATAGTGGAAGGGGGCTCCTTTTGTCCACACCCTCCCCAGAATTGGTTGTTTGTAGATTTCCTGATGATGCCGATTCTAACAGGTGTGAGGTGATACCTCATTGTAGTTTTGATTTGCATTTCTCTAATAATTAGTGCTGTTGAGCAGCTTTTCATGTGCGTCTTGGCCATCTCTGTGTCTCCTTTGAAGAAACGTCTCTTTAGATCTTCTGCCCATTTTTGTATTGGGTTGTTTGTTTTTTTAATATTAAGCTGCATGAGCTGTTTATATATATTGGAGATTAAACCTCTGTCCATTGATTCGTCTGCAACGATTTTCGCCCATTCTGAGGGATGCCTTTTTCCATTCCCGTGTTTTTTAACAAAAAAGGAAAGAAAGGAAAAGAAGCAGAACACTAATGTGCGTAAAATATGCCTTTTGAAACGGTCGTTTTGAAATATGGACGTCCTTTGAATGTTTTGGTCGATATGTGACCCCAGGATTTGTTTTCAGGGCAGGTGTCATTTACAGGCCTGCAATGATTTTGAATATCAACTGACCATTAGCGCTGGGATTAAAGCTGCTGTTGTGTGAATCGGCCACAAGGTGGCAGCAGTTCACCCTTACCAAATCTGGTTACTAGGGCAAGAGAGCCTCAGTGGAAGTGGTGTTCTAGATTGGAGTTTAGAATGGAATGTGCCAGGAGAAAGCCCCTCACGTTTGTCTCACTACTTCTTGTTCGTGTTTTTAATTTAATTTTTTATTTTTTATTACAGCAAGTTTGATTACAATGTTTGGCTTGTTGTAGGTGTGGAAGATGTGGTTCTTTTACACATATACAGATGACTGTTCTTCCTGGGATCCTTTTCCCATGTACGTTATGACAGAATGTTGAGTAGTCCTCTCTTGGTATTCTGTAGGTCTTTGGTGATTATATATGTCACCTGTGTTTGTATATGTCTGTTAACCCCGATATCGTAATGAAACCAATCCTCACACCTTTCCATTGGTGAACCATAAGTTTGTTTAATGAATCTGTGATTGCCCTTCTCCGTGGAAATATCTGCCCTGGTATCCATTTTTAGGTAACACCTATAAGTGATATGATATGATATGTGTCTTTCACTTTCTGACTTACTACAAGTCACGTGATTACTTCTAGACTCATCTACGGTGCTGCAAATGGCATTGGGTCCTTTTTTTCCTTGGCATCTCTTCTGCCTTAGCGGGGTCCATTTTCAACAATGTGATTCCCTGAGGGTTGTGGATTAGCTGACCTGGGCAGCCTTACCCTGCCGGCCCGCCCTCCCCAGGTGTGCCTCGTTGAGGTCAATATAAACAGCGCTCCAGGCAGCAATAGCCCCTGAAGCTGTGCCTGACTCCATATTCTCTGCCCCGTCAGCAGTCTCGGGGCTGTGCTGGTGGGAGGGAGTGAGGGGCCACAGCTTTGTGGGTGGCCCGGTGTGAGTGGGGTTCTGCTGGCCTTTCTGCAGGAGTTGCCAGGCTGCCGCCTGTAAAGAAGAGGATGTGTCACCCATACCTTCCGCTGGAATTTCTCTCCGGACAGAGGTGAGGAAGGAAAAAAGCAGTGGGGGCAGGGACAGGAGGGGTATCTCAGGCAGGGCAATGGAAAGCTTCTGGAAGAGCGCCAGAGTCCAGGACCACCCTGGCTGGCCTGCAGGCACCAAGTTGGCCTGCATGCTTTCGCTCGTGTGGCTCCACGGTCCTTCCTCTAGGCTTTCAAGCCCTTGTACATATTCAGGTGTTTTACCTGGAAAGGGTGGGGACAGTTCAGCAGCAGCTGGCCTGGGGCTCAGCTCACGTTTACTCACAGATGCCTCGGCACGGTCCCCCAGCTTTGCAATGAGGACGCTCCTTGCGTGGGGGGTGGGTTGCTGGCTGTATGGGAGATGGTTCCCCACCTTTGACCAATTTCAGAATTGTTGACCGCTGGAGCAAGTGCCGTGATAGGGTTTTCCTCTGTATAACTCGTGGGTTCACTTTTTTTTTCTTTTATCGTTCAAGTTAGATTTTATTCCTCTTTTATGTATTTATAGATAGAAGCATGGAAATAATTCATTCCTATAAATACATCTGTGTGACGGGAAGAACTTTTTTCTGTTTTATTTTTAAATTTTATTTTTTTAAATTTTGAAATTTAATTTTATTTATTTTTTTATACAGCACGTTATTATTAGTTATGTATTTTATGCATATACATGTATACAGGTCAATCCCAAACTCCCAACTCATCCCACCACCACCACCCCATGGCTTCCCACACTTGGTGTCCATACGTTTGTTCTCTACCTCTGTGTCTCTATTTCTTCCCTGCAAACCAGTTCATCTGTACCATTTTTTTAGGTTCCACATATATGCATTAATATACAATATTTGTTTTCCTCTTTCTGACTTACTTCATTCTGTATGACAGTCTCTCAATCCATCGATGTCTCTTCAAATGACCCAGTTTCATTCCTTTTTATGGCCGAGTAATATTCCATTTCATATATGTACCACATCTTTATCCATTCATCTGTCTGTGGCCATTTAGGTTGCTTCCATTACCTGGCTATTGTAAATAGTGCTGCAATGAACATTGTGGTGAATGTGCCCTTTTGAAATTCGGTTTTCTCTGGGTATATGCCCAGAAGTGGGATTGCTGGATCAGATGGTAATTCTATTTCTAATTTTTTTAAGGAAACTCCATACTGTTCTCCATAGTGACTGTATCAATTTACATTCCCACCAATAGTGGAAGGGGGCTCCTTTTGTCCACACCCTCCCCAGAATTGGTTGTTTGTAGATTTCCTGATGATGCCGATTCTAACAGGTGTGAGGTGATACCTCATTGTAGTTTTGATTTGCATTTCTCTAATAATTAGTGCTGTTGAGCAGCTTTTCATGTGCGTCTTGGCCATCTCTGTGTCTCCTTTGAAGAAACGTCTCTTTAGATCTTCTGCCCATTTTTGTATTGGGTTGTTTGTTTTTTTAATATTAAGCTGCATGAGCTGTTTATATATATTGGAGATTAAACCTCTGTCCATTGATTCGTCTGCAACGATTTTCGCCCATTCTGAGGGATGCCTTTTTCCATTCCCGTGTTTTTTAACAAAAAAGGAAAGAAAGGAAAAGAAGCAGAACACTAATGTGCGTAAAATATGCCTTTTGAAACGGTCGTTTTGAAATATGGACGTCCTTTGAATTTTTTGGTCGATATGTGACCCCAGGATTTGTTTTCAGGGCAGGTGTCATTTACAGGCCTGCAATGATTTTGAATATCAACTGACCATTAGCGCTGGGATTAAAGCTGCTGTTGTGTGAATCGGCCACAAGGTGGCAGCAGTTCACCCTTACCAAATCTGGTTACTAGGGCAAGAGAGCCTCAGTGGAAGTGGTGTTCTAGATTGGAGTTTAGAATGGAATGTGCCAGGAGAAAGCCCCTCACGTTTGTCTCACTACTTCTTGTTCGTGTTTTTAATTTAATTTTTTATTTTTTATTACAGCAAGTTTGATTACAATGTTTGGCTTGTTGTAGGTGTGGAAGATGTGGTTCTTTTACACATATACAGATGACTGTTCTTCCTGGGATCCTTTTCCCATGTACGTTATGACAGAATGTTGAGTAGTCCTCTCTTGGTATTCTGTAGGTCTTTGGTGATTATATATGTCACCTGTGTTTGTATATGTCTGTTAACCCCGATATCGTAATGAAACCAATCCTCACACCTTTCCATTGGTGAACCATAAGTTTGTTTAATGAATCTGTGATTGCCCTTCTCCGTGGAAATATCTGCCCTGGTATCCATTTTTAGGTAACACCTATAAGTGATATGATATGATATGTGTCTTTCACTTTCTGACTTACTACAAGTCACGTGATTACTTCTAGACTCATCTACGGTGCTGCAAATGGCATTGGGTCCTTTTTTTCCTTGGCATCTCTTCTGCCTTAGCGGGGTCCATTTTCAACAATGTGATTCCCTGAGGGTTGTGGATTAGCTGACCTGGGCAGCCTTACCCTGCCGGCCCGCCCTCCCCAGGTGTGCCTCGTTGAGGTCAATATAAACAGCGCTCCAGGCAGCAATAGCCCCTGAAGCTGTGCCTGACTCCATATTCTCTGCCCCGTCAGCAGTCTCGGGGCTGTGCTGGTGGGAGGGAGTGAGGGGCCACAGCTTTGTGGGTGGCCCGGTGTGAGTGGGGTTCTGCTGGCCTTTCTGCAGGAGTTGCCAGGCTGCCGCCTGTAAAGAAGAGGATGTGTCACCCATACCTTCCGCTGGAATTTCTCTCCGGACAGAGGTGAGGAAGGAAAAAAGCAGTGGGGGCAGGGACAGGAGGGGTATCTCAGGCAGGACAATGGAAAGCTTCTGGAAGAGCGCCAGAGTCCAGGACCACCCTGGCTGGCCTGCAGGCACCAAGTTGGCCTGCATGCTGTCGCTCGTGTGGCTCCACGGTCCTTCCTCTAGGCTTTCAAGCCCTTGTACATATTCAGGTGTTTTACCTGGAAAGGGTGGGGACAGTTCAGCAGCAGCTGGCCTGGGGCTCAGCTCACGTTTACTCACAGATGCCTCGGCACGGTCCCCCAGCTTTGCAATGAGGACGCTCCTTGCGTGGGGGGTGGGTTGCTGGCTGTATGGGAGATGGTTCCCCACCTTTGACCAATTTCAGAATTGTTGACCGCTGGAGCAAGTGCCGTGATAGGGTTTTCCTCTGTATAACTCGTGGGTTCACTTTTTTTTTCTTTTATCGTTCAAGTTAGATTTTATTCCTCTTTTATGTATTTATAGATAGAAGCATGGAAATAATTCATTCCTATAAATACATCTGTGTGACGGGAAGAACTTTTTTCTGTTTTATTTTTAAATTTTATTTTTTTAAATTTTGAAATTTAATTTTATTTATTTTTTTATACAGCACGTTATTATTAGTTATGTATTTTATGCATATACATGTATACAGGTCAATCCCAAACTCCCAACTCATCCCACCACCACCACCCCATGGCTTCCCACACTTGGTGTCCATACGTTTGTTCTCTACCTCTGTGTCTCTATTTCTTCCCTGCAAACCAGTTCATCTGTACCATTTTTTTAGGTTCCACATATATGCATTAATATACAATATTTGTTTTCCTCTTTCTGACTTACTTCATTCTGTATGACAGTCTCTCAATCCATCGATGTCTCTTCAAATGACCCAGTTTCATTCCTTTTTATGGCCGAGTAATATTCCATTTCATATATGTACCACATCTTTATCCATTCATCTGTCTGTGGCCATTTAGGTTGCTTCCATTACCTGGCTATTGTAAATAGTGCTGCAATGAACATTGTGGTGAATGTGCCCTTTTGAAATTCGGTTTTCTCTGGGTATATGCCCAGAAGTGGGATTGCTGGATCAGATGGTAATTCTATTTCTAATTTTTTTAAGGAAACTCCATACTGTTCTCCATAGTGACTGTATCAATTTACATTCCCACCAATAGTGGAAGGGGGCTCCTTTTGTCCACACCCTCCCCAGAATTGGTTGTTTGTAGATTTCCTGATGATGCCGATTCTAACAGGTGTGAGGTGATACCTCATTGTAGTTTTGATTTGCATTTCTCTAATAATTAGTGCTGTTGAGCAGCTTTTCATGTGCGTCTTGGCCATCTCTGTGTCTCCTTTGAAGAAACGTCTCTTTAGATCTTCTGCCCATTTTTGTATTGGGTTGTTTGTTTTTTTAATATTAAGCTGCATGAGCTGTTTATATATATTGGAGATTAAACCTCTGTCCATTGATTCGTCTGCAACGATTTTCGCCCATTCTGAGGGATGCCTTTTTCCATTCCCGTGTTTTTTAACAAAAAAGGAAAGAAAGGAAAAGAAGCAGAACACTAATGTGCGTAAAATATGCCTTTTGAAACGGTCGTTTTGAAATATGGACGTCCTTTGAATTTTTTGGTCGATATGTGACCCCAGGATTTGTTTTCAGGGCAGGTGTCATTTACAGGCCTGCAATGATTTTGAATATCAACTGACCATTAGCGCTGGGATTAAAGCTGCTGTTGTGTGAAACGGCCACAAGGTGGCAGCAGTTCACCCTTACCAAATCTGGTTACTAGGGCAAGAGAGCCTCAGTGGAAGTGGTGTTCTAGATTGGAGTTTAGAATGGAATGTGCCAGGAGAAAGCCCCTCACGTTTGTCTCACTACTTCTTGTTCGTGTTTTTAATTTAATTTTTTATTTTTTATTACAGCAAGTTTGATTACAATGTTTGGCTTGTTGTAGGTGTGGAAGATGTGGTTCTTTTACACATATACAGATGACTGTTCTTCCTGGGATCCTTTTCCCATGTACGTTATGACAGAATGTTGAGTAGTCCTCTCTTGGTATTCTGTAGGTCTTTGGTGATTATATATGTCACCTGTGTTTGTATATGTCTGTTAACCCCGATATCGTAATGAAACCAATCCTCACACCTTTCTATTGGTGAACCATAAGTTTGTTTAATGAATCTGTGATTGCCCTTCTCCGTGGAAATATCTGCCCTGGTATCCATTTTTAGGTAACACCTATAAGTGATATGATATGATATGTGTCTTTCACTTTCTGACTTACTACAAGTCACGTGATTACTTCTAGACTCATCTACGGTGCTGCAAATGGCATTGTGTCCTCTTTTTCCTTGGCATCTCTTCTGCCTTAGCGGGGTCCATTTTCAACAATGTGATTCCCTGAGGGTTGTGGATTAGCTGACCTGGGCAGCCTTACCCTGCCGGCCCGCCCTCCCCAGGTGTGCCTCGTTGAGGTCAATATAAACAGCGCTCCAGGCAGCAATAGCCCCTGAAGCTGTGCCTGACTCCATATTCTCTGCCCCGTCAGCAGTCTCGGGGCTGTGCTGGTGGGAGGGAGTGAGGGGCCACAGCTTTGTGGGTGGCCCGGTGTGAGTGGGGTTCTGCTGGCCTTTCTGCAGGAGTTGCCAGGCTGCCGCCTGTAAAGAAGAGGATGTGTCACCCATACCTTCCGCTGGAATTTCTCTCCGGACAGAGGTGAGGAAGGAAAAAAGCAGTGGGGGCCGGGACAGGAGGGGTATCTCAGGCAGGGCAATGGAAAGCTTCTGGAAGAGCGCCCAGGTCCAGGACCACGCTGGCTGGCCTGCAGGCACCAAGTTGGCCTGCGTGCTGTCGCTGGTGTGGCTCCACGGTCCTTCCTCTAGGCTTTCAAGCCCTTGTACATATTCAGGTGTTTTACCTGGAAAGGGTGGGGACAGTTCAGCAGCAGCTGGCCTGGGGCTCAGCTCACGTTTACTCACAGATGCCTCGGCACGGTCCCCCAGCTTTGGAATGAGGACGCTCCTTGCGTGGGGGGTGGGTTGCTGGCTGTATGGGAGATGGTTCCCCACCTCTGACCAATTTCAGAATTGTTGACCGCTGGAGCAAGTGCCGTGATAGGGTTTTCCTCTGTATAACTCGTGGGTTCACTTTTTTTTTCTTTTATCGTTCAAGTTAGATTTTATTCCTCTTTTATGTATTTATAGATATAAGCATGGAAATAATTCATTCCTATAAATACATCTGTGTGACGGGAAGAACTTTTTTCTGTTTTATTTTTAAATTTTATTTTTTTAAATTTTGAAATTTAATTTTATTTATTTTTTTATACAGCACGTTATTATTAGTTATGTATTTTATGCATATGCATGTATACAGGTCAATCCCAAACTCCCAACTCCTCCCACCACCACCACCCCATGGCTTCCCACACTTGGTGTCCATACGTTTGTTCTCTACCTCTGTGTCTCTATTTCTTCCCTGCAAACCAGTTCATCTGTACCATTTTTAGGCTCCACAGATATGCATTAATATACAATATTTGTTTTCCTCTTTCTGACTTACTTCATTCTGTATGACAGTCTCTCGATCCATCGATGTCTCTACAAATGACCCAGTTTCATTTCTTTATATGGCCGAGTAATATTCCATTTTATATATGTACCACATCTTTATCCTTTCATCTGTCTGTGGGCATTTAGGTTGCTTCCATTACCTCGCTATTGTAAATAGTGCTGCAACGAACATTGTGGTGAATGTGCCTTTTTGAAATACGGTTTTCTCTGGGTATATGCCCAGAAGTGGGATTGCTGGATCAGATGGTAATTCTATTTCTAATTTTTTTAAGGAAACTCCATACTGTTCTCCATAGTGACTGTATCAATTTACATTCCCACCTATAGTGGAAGAGGGCTCCTTTTGTCCACACCCTCCCCAGAATTGGTTGTTTGTAGATTTCCTGATGATGCCGATTCTAACAGGTGTGAGGTGATACCTCATTGTAGTTTTGATTTGCATTTCTCTAATAATTAGTGCTGTTGAGCAGCTTTTCATGTGCGTCTTGGCCATCTCTGTGTCTCCTTTGAAGAAACGTCTCTTTAGATCTTCTGCCCATTTTTGTATTGGGTTGTTTGTTTTTTTAATATTAAGCTGCATGAGCTGTTTATATATATTGGAGATTAAACCTCTGTCCATTGATTCGTCTGCAACGATTTTCGCCCATTCTGAGGGATGCCTTTTTCCATTCCCGTGTTTTTTAACAAAAAAGGAAAGAAAGGAAAAGAAGCAGAACACTAATGTGCGTAAAATATGCCTTTTGAAACGGTCGTTTTGAAATATGGACGTCCTTTGAATTTTTTGGTCGATATGTGACCCCAGGATTTGTTTTCAGGGCAGGTGTCATTTACAGGCCTGCAATGATTTTGAATATCAACTGACCATTAGCGCTGGGATTAAAGCTGCTGTTGTGTGAAACGGCCACAAGGTGGCAGCAGTTCACCCTTACCAAATCTGGTTACTAGGGCAAGAGAGCCTCAGTGGAAGTGGTGTTCTAGATTGGAGTTTAGAATGGAATGTGCCAGGAGAAAGCCCCTCACGTTTGTCTCACTACTTCTTGTTCGTGTTTTTAATTTAATTTTTTATTTTTTATTACAGCAAGTTTGATTACAATGTTTGGCTTGTTGTAGGTGTGGAAGATGTGGTTCTTTTACACATATACAGATGACTGTTCTTCCTGGGATCCTTTTCCCATGTACGTTATGACAGAATGTTGAGTAGTCCTCTCTTGGTATTCTGTAGGTCTTTGGTGATTATATATGTCACCTGTGTTTGTATATGTCTGTTAACCCCGATATCGTAATGAAACCAATCCTCACACCTTTCTATTGGTGAACCATAAGTTTGTTTAATGAATCTGTGATTGCCCTTCTCCGTGGAAATATCTGCCCTGGTATCCATTTTTAGGTAACACCTATAAGTGATATGATATGATATGTGTCTTTCACTTTCTGACTTACTACAAGTCACGTGATTACTTCTAGACTCATCTACGGTGCTGCAAATGGCATTGGGTCCTTTTTTTCCTTGGCATCTCTTCTGCCTTAGCGGGGTCCATTTTCAACAATGTGATTCCCTGAGGGTTGTGGATTAGCTGACCTGGGCAGCCTTACCCTGCCGGCCCGCCCTCCCCAGGTGTGCCTCGTTGAGGTCAATATAAACAGAGCTCCAGGCAGCAATAGCCCCTGAAGCTGTGCCTGACTCCATATTCTCTGCCCCGTCAGCAGTCTCGGGGCTGTGCTGGTGGGAGGGAGTGAGGGGCCACAGCTTTGTGGGTGGCCCGGTGTGAGTGGGGTTCTGCTGGCCTTTCTGCAGGAGTTGCCAGGCTGCCGCCTGTAAAGAAGAGGATGTGTCACCCATACCTTCCGCTGGAATTTCTCTCCGGACAGAGGTGAGGAAGGAAAAAAGCAGTGGGGGCCGGGACAGGAGGGGTATCTCAGGCAGGGCAATGGAAAGCTTCTGGAAGAGCGCCAGGGTCCAGGACCACCCTGGCTGGCCTGCAGGCACCAAGTTGGCCTGCGTGCTGTCGCTGGTGTGGCTCCACGGTCCTTCCTCTAGGCTTTCAAGCCCTTGTACATATTCAGGTGTTTTACCTGGAAAGGGTGGGGACAGTTCAGCAGCAGCTGGCCTGGGGCTCAGCTCACGTTTACTCACAGATGCCTCGGCACGGTCCCCCAGCTTTGCAATGAGGACGCTCCTTGCGTGGGGGGTGGGTTGCTGGCTGTATGGGAGATGGTTCCCCACCTCTGACCAATTTCAGAATTGTTGACCGCTGGAGCAAGTGCCGTGATAGGGTTTTCCTCTGTATAACTCGTGGGTTCACTTTTTTTTTCTTTTATCGTTCAAGTTAGATTTTATTCCTCTTTTATGTATTTATAGATATAAGCATGGAAATAATTCATTCCTATAAATACATCTGTGTGACGGGAAGAACTTTTTTCTGTTTTATTTTTAAATTTTATTTTTTTAAATTTTGAAATTTAATTTTATTTATTTTTTTTATACAGCACGTTATTATTAGTTATGTATTTTATGCATATGCATGTATACAGGTCAATCCCAAACTCCCAACTCCTCCCACCACCACCACCCCATGGCTTCCCACACTTGGTGTCCATACGTTTGTTCTCTACCTCTGTGTCTCTATTTCTTCCCTGCAAACCAGTTCATCTGTACCATTTTTTAGGCTCCACATATATGCATTAATATACAACATTTGTTTTCCTCTTTCTGACTTACTTCATTCTGTATGACAGTCTCTCGATCCATCGATGTCTCTACAAATGACCCAGTTTCATTTCTTTATATGGCCGAGTAATATTCCATTTTATATATGTACCACATCTTTATCCTTTCATCTGTCTGTGGGCATTTAGGTTGCTTCCATTACCTCGCTATTGTAAATAGTGCTGCAACGAACATTGTGGTGAATGTGCCTTTTTGAAATACGGTTTTCTCTGGGTATATGCCCAGAAGTGGGATTGCTGGATCAGATGGTAATTCTATTTCTAATTTTTTTAAGGAAACTCCATACTGTTCTCCATAGTGACTGTATCAATTTACATTCCCACCTATAGTGGAAGAGGGCTCCTTTTGTCCACACCCTCCCCAGAATTGGTTGTTTGTAGATTTCCTGATGATGCCGATTCTAACAGGTGTGAGGTGATACCTCATTGTAGTTTTGATTTGCATTTCTCTAATAATTAGTGCTGTTGAGCAGCTTTTCATGTGCGTCTTGGCCATCTCTGTGTCTCCTTTGAAGAAACGTCTCTTTAGATCTTCTGCCCATTTTTGTATTGGGTTGTTTGTTTTTTTAATATTAAGCTGCATGAGCTGTTTATATATATTGGAGATTAAACCTCTGTCCATTGATTCGTCTGCAACGATTTTCGCCCATTCTGAGGGATGCCTTTTTCCATTCCCGTGTTATTTAACAAAAAAGGAAAGAAAGGAAAAGAAGCAGAACACTAATGTGCGTAAAATATGCCTTTTGAAACGGTCGTTTTGAAATATGGACGTCCTTTGAATTTTTTGGTCGATATGTGACCCCAGGATTTGTTTTCAGGGCAGGTGTCATTTACAGGCCTGCAATGATTTTGAATATCAACTGACCATTAGCGCTGGGATTAAAGCTGCTGTTGTGTGAAACGGCCACAAGGTGGCAGCAGTTCACCCTTACCAAATCTGGTTACTAGGGCAAGAGAGCCTCAGTGGAAGTGGTGTTCTAGATTGGAGTTTAGAATGGAATGTGCCAGGAGAAAGCCCCTCACGTTTGTCTCACTACTTCTTGTTCGTGTTTTTAATTTATTTTTTTATTTTTTATTACAGCAAGTTTGATTACAATGTTTGGCTTGTTGTAGGTGTGGAAGATGTGGTTCTTTTACACATATACAGATGACTGTTCTTCCTGGGATCCTTTTCCCATGTACGTTATGACAGAATGTTGAGTAGTCCTCTCTTGGTATTCTGTAGGTCTTTGGTGATTATATATGTCACCTGTGTTTGTATATGTCTGTTAACCCCGATATCGTAAAGAAACCAATCCTCACACCTTTCCATTGGTGAACCATAAGTTTGTTTAATGAATCTGTGATTGCCCTTCTCCGTGGAAATATCTGCCCTGGTATCCATTTTTAGGTAACACCTATAAGTGATATGATATGATATGTGTCTTTCACTTTCTGACTTACTACAAGTCACGTGATTACTTCTAGACTCATCTACGGTGCTGCAAATGGCATTGTGTCCTTTTTTTCCTTGGCATCTCTTCTGCCTTAGCGGGGTCCATTTTCAACAATGTGATTCCCTGAGGGTTTTGGATTAGCTGACCTGGGCAGCCTTACCCTGCCGGCCCGCCCTCCCCAGGTGTGCCTCGTTGAGGTCAATATAAACAGCGCTCCAGGCAGCAATAGCCCCTGAAGCTGTGCCTGACTCCATATTCTCTGCCCCGTCAGCAGTCTCGGGGCTGTGCTGGTGGGAGGGAGTGAGGGGCCACAGCTTTGTGGGTGGCCCGGTGTGAGTGGGGTTCTGCTGGCCTTTCTGCAGGAGTTGCCAGGCTGCCGCCTGTAAAGAAGAGGATGTGTCACCCATACCTTCCGCTGGAATTTCTCTCCGGACAGAGGTGAGGAAGGAAAAAAGCAGTGGGGGCCGGGACAGGAGGGGTATCTCAGGCAGGGCAATGGAAAGCTTCTGGAAGAGCGCCCGGGTCCAGGACCACGCTGGCTGGCCTGCAGGCACCAAGTTGGCCTGCGTGCTGTCACTGGTGTGGCTCCACGGTCCTTCCTCTAGGCTTTCAAGCCCTTGTACATATTCAGGTGTTTTACCTGGAAAGGGTGGGGACAGTTCAGCAGCAGCTGGCCTGGGGCTCAGCTCACGTTTACTCACAGATGCCTCGGCACGGTCCCCCAGCTTTGCAATGAGGACGCTCCTTGCGTGGGGGGTGGGTTGCTGGCTGTATGGGAGATGGTTCCCCACCTCTGACCAATTTCAGAATTGTTGACCGCTGGAGCAAGTGCCGTGATAGGGTTTTCCTCTGTATAACTCGTAGGTTCACTTTTTTTTTCTTTTATCGTTCAAGTTAGATTTTATTCCTCTTTTATGTATTTATAGATATAAGCATGGAAATAATTCATTCCTATAAATACATCTGTGTGACGGGAAGAACTTATTTCTGTTTTATTTTTAAATTTTATTTTTTTAAATTTTGAAATTTAATTTTATTTATTTTTTTTTTATACAGCACGTTATTATTAGTTATGTATTTTATGCATATACATGTATACAGGTCAATCCCAAACTCCCAACTCCTCCCACCACCACCACCCCATGGCTTCCCACACTTGGTTTCCATACGTTTGTTCTCTACCTCTGTGTCTCTATTTCTTCCCTGCAAACCAGTTCATCTGTACCATTTTTTTAGGTTCCAAATATATGCATTAATATACAATATTTGTTTTCCTCTTTCTGACTTACTTCATTCTGTATGACAGTCTCTCGATCCATCGATGTCTCTTCAAATGACCCAGTTTCATTCCTTTTTATGGCCGAGTAATATTCCATTTCATATATGTACCACATCTGTATCCATTCATCTGTCTGTGGGCATTTAGGTTGCTTCCATTACCTGGCTATTGTAAATAGTGCTGCAATGAACATTGTGGTGAATGTGCCCTTTTGAAATACGGTTTTCTCTGGGTATATGCCCAGAAGTGGGATTGCTGGATCAGATGGTAATTCTATTTCTAATTTTTTTAAGGAAACTCCATACTGTTCTCCATAGTGACTGTATCAATTTACATTCCCACCAATAGTGGAAGAGGGCTCCTTTTGTCCACACCCTCCCCAGAATTGGTTGTTTGTAGATTTCCTGATGATGCCGATTCTAACAGGTGTGAGGTGATACCTCATTGTAGTTTTGATTTGCATTTCTCTAATAATTAGTGCTGTTGAGCAGCTTTTCATGTGCGTCTTGGCCATCTCTGTGTCTCCTTTGAAGAAACGTCTCTTTAGATCTTCTGCCCATTTTTGTATTGGGTTGTTTGTTTTTTTAATATTAAGCTGCATGAGCTGTTTATATATATTGGAGATTAAACCTCTGTCCATTGATTCGTCTGCAACGATTTTCGCCCATTCTGAGGGATGCCTTTTTCCATTCCCGTGTTTTTTAACAAAAAAGGAAAGAAAGGAAAAGAAGCAGAACACTAATGTGCGTAAAATATGCCTTTTGAAACGGTCGTTTTGAAATATGGACGTCCTTTGAATTTTTTGGTCGATATGTGACCCCAGGATTTGTTTTCAGGGCAGGTGTCATTTACAGGCCTGCAATGATTTTGAATATCAACTGACCATTAGCGCTGGGATTAAAGCTGCTGTTGTGTGAATCGGCCACAAGGTGGCAGCAGTTCACCCTTACCAAATCTGGTTACTAGGGCAAGAGAGCCTCAGTGGAAGTGGTGTTCTAGATTGGAGTTTAGAATGGAATGTGCCAGGTGAAAGCCCCTCACGTTTGTCTCACTACTTCTTGTTCGTGTTTTTAATTTAATTTTTTATTTTTTATTACAGCAAGTTTGATTACAATGTTTGGCTTGTTGTAGGTGTGGAAGATGTGGTTCTTTTACACATATACAGATGACTGTTCTTCCTGGGATCCTTTTCCCATGTACGTTATGACAGAATGTTGAGTAGTCCTCTCTTGGTATTCTGTAGGTCTTTGGTGATTATATATGTCACCTGTGTTTGTATATGTCTGTTAACCCCGATATCGTAATGAAACCAATCCTCACACCTTTCCATTGGTGAACCATAAGTGTGTTTAATGAATCTGTGATTGCCCTTCTCCATGGAAATATCTGCCCTGGTATCCATTTTTAGGTAACACCTATAAGTGATATGATATGATATGTGTCTTTCACTTTCTGACTTACTACAAGTCACGTGATTACTTCTAGACTCATCTACGGTGCTGCAAATGGCATTGGGTCCTTTTTTTCCTTGGCATCTCTTCTGCCTTAGCGGGGTCCATTTTCAACAATGTGATTCCCTGAGGGTTGTGGATTAGCTGACCTGGGCAGCCTTACCCTGCCGGCCCGCCCTCCCCAGGTGTGCCTCGTTGAGGTCAATATAAACAGAGCTCCAGGCAGCAATAGCCCCTGAAGCTGTGCCTGACTCCATATTCTCTGCCCCGTCAGCAGTCTCGGGGCTGTGCTGGTGGGAGGGAGTGAGGGGCCACAGCTTTGTGGGTGGCCCGGTGTGAGTGGGGTTCTGCTGGCCTTTCTGCAGGAGTTGCCAGGCTGCCGCCTGTAAAGAAGACGATGTGTCACCCATACCTTCCGCTGGAATTTCTCTCCGGACAGAGGTGAGGAAGGAAAAAAGCAGTGGGGGCCGGGACAGGAGGGGTATCTCAGGCAGGGCAATGGAAAGCTTCTGGAAGAGCGCCAGGGTCCAGGACCACCCTGGCTGGCCTGCAGGCACCAAGTTGGCCTGCGTGCTGTCGCTGGTGTGGCTCCACGGTCCTTCCTCTAGGCTTTCAAGCCCTTGTACATATTCAGGTGTTTTACCTGGAAAGGGTGGGGACAGTTCAGCAGCAGCTGGCCTGGGGCTCAGCTCACGTTTACTCACAGATGCCTCGGCACGGTCCCCCAGCTTTGCAATGAGGACGCTCCTTGCGTGAGGGGTGGGTTGCTGGCTGTATGGGAGATGGTTCCCCACCTCTGACCAATTTCAGAATTGTTGACCGCTGGAGCAAGTGCCGTGATAGGGTTTTCCTCTGTATAACTCGTGGGTTCACTTTTTTTTTTCTTTTATCGTTCAAATTAGATTTTATTCCTCTTTTATGTATTTATAGATATAAGCATGGAAATAATTCATTCCTATAAATACATCTGTGTGACGGGAAGAACTATTTTCTGTTTTATTTTTAAATTTTATTTTTTTAAATTTTGAAATTTAATTATTTATTTTTTTAATGCAGCACGTTATTATTAGTTATGTATTTTATGCATATACATGTATACAGGTCAATCCCAAACTCCCAACTCATCCCACCACCACCACCCCATGGCTTCCCACACTTGGTGTCCATACGTTTGTTCTCTACCTCTGTGTCTCTATTTCTTCCCTGTAAACCAGTTCATCTGTACCATTTTTTTAGGTTCCACATATATGCATTAATATACAATATTTGTTTTCCTCTTTCTGACTTACTTCATTCTGTATGACAGTCTCTCGATCCATCGATGTCTCTACAAATGACCCAGTTTCATTCCTTTTTATGGCCGAGTAATATTCCATTTCATATATGTACCACATCTTTATCCATTCATCTGTCTGTGGGCATTTACGTTGCTTCCATTACCTGGCTATTGTAAATAGTGCTGCAATGAACATTGTGGTGAATGTGCCCTTTTGAAATACGGTTTTCTCTGGGTATATGCCCAGAAGTGGGATTGCTGGATCAGATGGTAATTCTATTTCTAATTTTTTTAAGGAAACTCCATACTGTTCTCCATAGTGACTGTATCAATTTACATTCCCACCAATAGTGGAAGGGGGCTCCTTTTGTACACACCCTCCCCAGAATTGGTTGTTTGTAGATTTCCTGATGATGCCGATTCTAACAGGTGTGAGGTGATACCTCATTGTAGTTTTGATTTGCATTTCTCTAATAATTAGTGCTGTTGAGCAGCTTTTCATGTGCGTCTTGGCCATCTCTGTGTCTCCTTTGAAGAAACGTCTCTTTAGATCTTCTGCCCATTTCTGTATTGGGTTGTTTGTTTTTTTAATATTAAGCTGCATGAGCTGTTTATATATATTGGAGATTAAACCTCTGTCCATTGATTCGTCTGCAATGATTTTCGGCCATTCTGAGGGATGCCTTTTTCCATTCCCGTGTTTTTTAACAAAAAAGGAAAGAAAGGAAAAGAAGCAGAACACTAATGTGCGTAAAATATGCCTTTTGAAACGGTCGTTTTGAAATATGGACGTCCTTTGAATTTTTTGGTCGATATGTGACCCCAGGATTTGTTTTCAGGGCAGGTGTCATTTACAGGCCTGCAATGATTTTGAATATCAACTGACCATTAGCGCTGGGATTAAAGCTGCTGTTGTGTGAAACGGCCACAAGGTGGCAGCAGTTCACCCTTACCAAATCTGGTTACTAGGGCAAGAGAGCCTCAGTGGAAGTGGTGTTCTAGATTGGAGTTTAGAATGGAATGTGCCAGGAGAAAGCCCCTCACGTTTGTCTCACTACTTCTTGTTCGTGTTTTTAATTTAATTTTTTATTTTTTATTACAGCAAGTTTGATTACAATGTTTGGCTTGTTGTAGGTGTGGAAGATGTGGTTCTTTTACACATATACAGATGACTGTTCTTCCTGGGATCCTTTTCCCATGTACGTTATGACAGAATGTTGAGTAGTCCTCTCTTGGTATTCTGTAGGTCTTTGGTGATTATATATGTCACCTGTGTTTGTATATGTCTGTTAACCCCGATATCGTAATGAAACCAATCCTCACACCTTTCCATTGGTGAACCATAAGTTTGTTTAATGAATCTGTCATTGCCCTTCTCCGTGGAAATATCTGCCCTGGTATCCATTTTTAGGTAACACCTATAAGTGATATGATATGATATGTGTCTTTCACTTTCTGACTTACTACAAGTCACGTGATTACTTCTAGACTCATCTACGGTGCTGCAAATGGCATTGTGTCCTTTTTTTCCTTGGCATCTCTTCTGCCTTAGCGGGGTCCATTTTCAACAATGTGATTCCCTGAGGGTTGTGGATTAGCTGACCTGGGCAGCCTTACCCTGCCGGCCCGCCCTCCCCAGGTGTGCCTCGTTGAGGTCAATATAAACAGCGCTCCAGGCAGCAATAGCCCCTGAAGCTGTGCCTGACTCAATATTCTCTGCCCCGTCAGCAGTCTCGGGGCTGTGCTGGTGGGAGGGAGTGAGGGGCCACAGCTTTGTGGGTGGCCCGGTGTGAGTGGGGTTCTGCTGGCCTTTCTGCAGGAGTTGCCAGGCTGCCGCCTGTAAAGAAGAGGATGTGTCACCCATACCTTCCGCTGGAATTTCTCTCCGGACAGAGGTGAGGAAGGAAAAAAGCAGTGGGGGCCGGGACAGGAGGGGTATCTCAGGCAGGGCAATGGAAAGCTTCTGGAAGAGCGCCAGGGTCCAGGACCACCCTGGCTGGCCTGCAGGCACCAAGTTGACCTGCGTGCTGTCGCTGGTGTGGCTCCACGGTCCTTCCTCTAGGCTTTCAAGCCCTTGTACATATTCAGGTGTTTTACCTGGAAAGGGTGGGGACAGTTCAGCAGCAGCTGGCCTGGGGCTCAGCTCACGTTTACTCACAGATGCCTCGGCACGGTCCCCCAGCTTTGCAATGAGGACGCTCCTTGCGTGGGGGGTGGGTTGCTGGCTGTATGGGAGATGGTTCCCCACCTCTGACCAATTTCAGAATTGTTGACCGCTGGAGCAAGTGCCGTGATAGGGTTTTCCTCTGTATAACTCGTGGGTTCACTTTTTTTTCTTTTATCATTCAAGTTAGATTTTATTCCTCTTTTATGTATTTATAGATATAAGCATGGAAATAATTCATTCCTATAAATACATCTGTGTGACGGGAAGAACTTTTTTTCTGTTTTATTTTTAAATTTTATTTCTTTAAATTTTGAAATTTAATTTTATTTATTTTTTTTATACAGCACGTTATTATTAGTTATGTATTTTATGCATATGCATGTATACAGGTCAATCCCAAACTCCCAACTCATCCCACCACCACCACCCCATGGCTTCCCACACTTGGTGTCCATACGTTTGTTCTCTACCTCTGTGTCTCTATTTCTTCCCTGCAAACCAGTTCATCTGTACCATTTTTTTAGGTTCCACATATATGCATTAATATACAATATTTGTTTTCCTCTTTCTGACTTACTTCATTCTGTATGACAGTCTCTCGATCCATCGATGTCTCTTCAAATGACCCAGTTTCATTCCTTTTTATGGCCGAGTAATATTCCATTTCATATATGTACCACATCTTTATCCATTCATCTGTCTGTGGGCATTTAGGTTGCTTCCATTACCTGGCTATTGTAAATAGTGCTGCAATGAACATTGTGGTGAATGTGCCCTTTTGAAATTCTGTTTTCTCTGGGTATATGCCCAGAAGTGGGATTGCTGGATCAGATGGTAATTCTATTTCTAATTTTTTTAAGGAAACTCCATACTGTTCTCCATAGTGACTGTATCAATTTACATTCCCACCAATAGTGGAAGGGGGCTCCTTTTGTCCACACCCTCCCCAGAATTGGTTGTTTGTAGATTTCCTGATGATGCCGATTCTAACAGGTGTGAGGTGATACCTCATTGTAGTTTTGATTTGCATTTCTCTAATAATTAGTGCTGTTGAGCAGCTTTTCATGTGCGTCTTGGCCATCTCTGTGTCTCCTTTGAAGAAACGTCTCTTTAGATCTTCTGCCCATTTTTGTATTGGGTTGTTTGTTTTTTTAATATTAAGCTGCATGAGCTGTTTATATATATTGGAGATTAAACCTCTGTCCATTGATTCGTCTGCAACGATTTTCGCCCATTCTGAGGGATGCCTTTTTCCATTCCCGTGTTTTTTAACAAAAAAGGAAAGAAAGGAAAAGAAGCAGAACACTAATGTGCGTAAAATATGCCTTTTGAAACGGTCGTTTTGAAATATGGACGTCCTTTGAATTTTTTGGTCGATATGTGACCCCAGGATTTGTTTTCAGGGCAGGTGTCATTTACAGGCCTGCAATGATTTTGAATATCAACTGACCATTAGCGCTGGGATTAAAGCTGCTGTTGTGTGAAACGGCCACAAGGTGGCAGCAGTTCACCCTTACCAAATCTGGTTACTAGGGCAAGAGAGCCTCAGTGGAAGTGGTGTTCTAGATTGGAGTTTAGAATGGAATGTGCCAGGAGAAAGCCCCTCACGTTTGTCTCACAACTTCTTGTTCGTGTTTTTAATTTAATTTTTTATTTTTTATTACAGCAAGTTTGATTACAATGTTTGGCTTGTTGTAGGTGTGGAAGATGTGGTTCTTTTACACATATACAGATGACTGTTCTTCCTGGGATCCTTTTCCCATGTACGTTATGACAGAATGTTGAGTAGTCCTCTCTTGGTATTCTGTAGGTCTTTGGTGATTATATATGTCACCTGTGTTTGTATATGTCTGTTAACCCCGATATCGTAATGAAACCAATCCTCACACCTTTCCATTGGTGAACCATAAGTTTGTTTAATGAATCTGTGATTGCCCTTCTCCGTGGAAATATCTGCTCTGGTATCCATTTTTAGGTAACACCTATAAGTGATATGATATGATATGTGTCTTTCACTTTCTGACTTACTACAAGTCACGTGATTACTTCTAGACTCATCTACAGTGCTGCAAATGGCATTGGGTCCTTTTTTTCCTTGGCATCTCTTCTGCCTTAGCGGGGTCCATTTTCAACAATGTGATTCCCTGAGGGTTGTGGATTAGCTGACCTGGGCAGCCTTACCCTGCCGGCCCGCCCTCCCCAGGTGTGCCTCGTTGAGGTCAATATAAACAGCGCTCCAGGCAGCAATAGCCCCTGAAGCTGTGCCTGACTCCATATTCTCTGCCCCGTCAGCAGTCTCGGGGCTGTGCTGGTGGGAGGGGTGAGGGGCCACAGCTTTGTGGGTGGCCCGGTGTGAGTGGGGTTCTGCTGGCCTTTCTGCAGGAGTTGCCAGGCTGCCGCCTGTAAAGAAGAGGATGTGTCACCCATACCTTCCGCTGGAATTTCTCTCCGGACAGAGGTGAGGAAGGAAAAAAGCAGTGGGGGCCGGGACAGGAGGGGTATCTCAGGCAGGGCAATGGAAAGCTTCTGGAAGAGCGCCAGGGTCCAGGACCACCCTGGCTGGCCTGCAGGCACCAAGTTGTTCTGCGTGCTGTTGCTGGTGTGGCTCCACAGTCCTTCCTCTAGGCTTTCAAGCCCTTGTACATATTCAGGTGTTTTACCTGGAAAGGGTGGGGACAGTTCAGCAGCAGCTGGCCTGGGGCTCAGCTCACGTTTACTCACAGATGCCTCGGCACGGTCCCCCAGCTTTGCAATGAGGACGCTCCTTGCGTGGGGGGTGGGTTGCTGGCTGTATGGGAGATGGTTCCCCACCTCTGACCAATTTCAGAATTGTTGACCGCTGGAGCAAGTGCCGTGATAGGGTTTTCCTCTGTATAACTCGTAGGTTCACTTTTTTTTTCTTTTATCGTTCAAGTTAGATTTTATTCCTCTTTTATGTATTTATAGATATAAGCATGGAAATAATTCATTCCTATAAATACATCTGTGTGACGGGAAGAACTTTTTTCTGTTTTATTTTTAAATTTTATTTTTTTAAATTTTGAAATTTAATTTTATTTATTTTTTTTATACAGCACGTTATTATTAGTTATGTATTTTATGCATATACATGTATACAGGTCAATCCCAAACTCCCAACTCCTCCCTCCACCACCACCCCATGGCTTCCCACACTTGGTTTCCATACGTTTGTTCTCTACCTCTGTGTCTCTATTTCTTCCCTGCAAACCAGTTCATCTGTACCATTTTTTTAGGTTCCAAATATATGCATTAATATACAATATTTGTTTTCCTCTTTCTGACTTACTTCATTCTGTATGACAGTCTCTCGATCCATCGATGTCTCTTCAAATGACCCAGTTTCATTCCTTTTTATGGCCGAGTAATATTCCATTTCATATATGTACCACATCTGTATCCATTCATCTGTCTGTGGGCATTTAGGTTGCTTCCATTACCTGGCTATTGTAAATAGTGCTGCAATGAACATTGTGGTGAATGTGCCCTTTTGAAATACGGTTTTCTCTGGGTATATGCCCAGAAGTGGGATTGCTGGATCAGATGGTAATTCTATTTCTAATTTTTTTAAGGAAACTCCATACTGTTCTCCATAGTGACTGTATCAATTTACATTCCCACCAATAGTGGAAGAGGGCTCCTTTTGTCCACACCCTCCCCAGAATTGGTTGTTTGTAGATTTCCTGATGATGCCGATTCTAACAGGTGTGAGGTGATACCTCATTGTAGTTTTGATTTGCATTTCTCTAATAATTAGTGCTGTTGAGCAGCTTTTCATGTGCGTCTTGGCCATCTCTGTGTCTCCTTTGAAGAAACGTCTCTTTAGATCTTCTGCCCATTTTTGTATTGGGTTGTTTGTTTTTTTAATATTAAGCTGCATGAGCTGTTTATATATATTGGAGATTAAACCTCTGTCCATTGATTCGTCTGCAACGATTTTCGCCCATTCTGAGGGATGCCTTTTTCCATTCCCGTGTTTTTTAACAAAAAAGGAAAGAAAGGAAAAGAAGCAGAACCCTAATGTGCGTAAAATATGCCTTTTGAAACGGTCGTTTTGAAATATGGACGTCCTTTGAATTTTTTGGTCGATATGTGACCCCAGGATTTGTTTTCAGGGCAGGTGTCATTTACAGGCCTGCAATGATTTTGAATATCAACTGACCATTAGCGCTGGGATTAAAGCTGCTGTTGTGTGAATCGGCCACAAGGTGGCAGCAGTTCACCCTTACCAAATCTGGTTACTAGGGCAAGAGAGCCTCAGTGGAAGTGGTGTTCTAGATTGGAGTTTAGAATGGAATGTGCCAGGAGAAAGCCCCTCACGTTTGTCTCACTACTTCTTGTTCGTGTTTTTAATTTAATTTTTTATTTTTTATTACAGCAAGTTTGATTACAATGTTTGGCTTGTTGTAGGTGTGGAAGATGTGGTTCTTTTACACATATACAGATGACTGTTCTTCCTGGGATCCTTTTCCCATGTACGTTATGACAGAATGTTGAGTAGTCCTCTCTTGGTATTCTGTAGGTCTTTGGTGATTATATATGTCACCTGTGTTTGTATATGTCTGTTAACCCCGATATCGTAATGAAACCAATCCTCACACCTTTCCATTGGTGAACCATAAGTGTGTTTAATGAATCTGTGATTGCCCTTCTCCATGGAAATATCTGCCCTGGTATCCATTTTTAGGTAACACCTATAAGTGATATGATATGATATGTGTCTTTCACTTTCTGACTTACTACAAGTCACGTGATTACTTCTAGACTCATCTACGGTGCTGCAAATGGCATTGGGTCCTTTTTTTCCTTGGCATCTCTTCTGCCTTAGCGGGGTCCATTTTCAACAATGTGATTCCCTGAGGGTTGTGGATTAGCTGACCTGGGCAGCCTTACCCTGCCGGCCCGCCCTCCCCAGGTGTGCCTCGTTGAGGTCAATATAAACAGAGCTCCAGGCAGCAATAGCCCCTGAAGCTGTGCCTGACTCCATATTCTCTGCCCCGTCAGCAGTCTCGGGGCTGTGCTGGTGGGAGGGAGTGAGGGGCCACAGCTTTGTGGGTGGCCCGGTGTGAGTGGGGTTCTGCTGGCCTTTCTGCAGGAGTTGCCAGGCTGCCGCCTGTAAAGAAGACGATGTGTCACCCATACCTTCCGCTGGAATTTCTCTCCGGACAGAGGTGAGGAAGGAAAAAAGCAGTGGGGGCCGGGACAGGAGGGGTATCTCAGGCAGGGCAATGGAAAGCTTCTGGAAGAGCGCCAGGGTCCAGGACCACCCTGGCTGGCCTGCAGGCACCAAGTTGGCCTGCGTGCTGTCGCTGGTGTGGCTCCACGGTCCTTCCTCTAGGCTTTCAAGCCCTTGTACATATTCAGGTGTTTTACCTGGAAAGGGTGGGGACAGTTCAGCAGCAGCTGGCCTGGGGCTCAGCTCACGTTTACTCACAGATGCCTCGGCACGGTCCCCCAGCTTTGCAATGAGGACGCTCCTTGCGTGGGGGGTGGGTTGCTGGCTGTATGGGAGATGGTTCCCCACCTCTGACCAATTTCAGAATTGTTGACCGCTGGAGCAAGTGCCGTGATAGGGTTTTCCTCTGTATAACTCGTGGGTTCACTTTTTTTTTTCTTTTATCGTTCAAATTAGATTTTATTCCTCTTTTATGTATTTATAGATATAAGCATGGAAATAATTCATTCCTATAAATACATCTGTGTGACGGGAAGAACTATTTTCTGTTTTATTTTTAAATTTTATTTTTTTAAATTTTGAAATTTAATTATTTATTTTTTTAATGCAGCACGTTATTATTAGTTATGTATTTTATGCATATACATGTATACAGGTCAATCCCAAACTCCCAACTCATCCCACCACCACCACCCCATGGCTTCCCACACTTGGTGTCCATACGTTTGTTCTCTACCTCTGTGTCTCTATTTCTTCCCTGTAAACCAGTTCATCTGTACCATTTTTTTAGGTTCCACATATATGCATTAATATACAATATTTGTTTTCCTCTTTCTGACTTACTTCATTCTGTATGACAGTCTCTCGATCCATCGATGTCTCTACAAATGACCCAGTTTCATTCCTTTTTATGGCCGAGTAATATTCCATTTCATATATGTACCACATCTTTATCCATTCATCTGTCTGTGGGCATTTACGTTGCTTCCATTACCTGGCTATTGTAAATAGTGCTGCAATGAACATTGTGGTGAATGTGCCCTTTTGAAATACGGTTTTCTCTGGGTATATGCCCAGAAGTGGGATTGCTGGATCAGATGGTAATTATTTTTCTAATTTTTTTAAGGAAACTCCATACTGTTCTCCATAGTGACTGTATCAATTTACATTCCCACCAATAGTGGAAGGGGGCTCCTTTTGTCCACACCCTCCCCAGAATTGGTTGTTTGTAGATTTCCTGATGATGCCGATTCTAACAGGTGTGAGGTGATACCTCATTGTAGGTTTGATTTGCATTTCTCTAATAATTAGTGCTGTTGAGCAGCTTTTCATGTGCGTCTTGGCCATCTCTGTGTCTCCTTTGAAGAAACGTCTCTTTAGATCTTCTGCCCATTTTTGTATTGGGTTGTTTGTTTTTTTAATATTAAGCTGCATGAGCTGTTTATATATATTGGAGATTAAACCTCTGTCCATTGATTCGTCTGCAACGATTTTCGCCCATTCTGAGGGATGCCTTTTTCCATTCCCGTGTTTTTTTAACAAAAAAGGAAATAAAGGAAAAGAAGCAGAACACTAATGTGCGTAAAATATGCCTTTTGAAACGGTCGTTTTGAAATATGGACGTCCTTTGAATTTTTTGGTCGATATGTGACCCCAGGATTTGTTTTCAGGGCAGGTGTCATTTACAGGCCTGCAATGATTTTGAATATCAACTGACCATTAGCGCTGGGATTAAAGCTGCTGTTGTGTGAAACGGCCACAAGGTGGCAGCAGTTCACCCTTACCAAATCTGGTTACTAGGGCAAGAGAGCCTCAGTGGAAGTGGTGTTCTAGATTGGAGTTTAGAATGGAATGTGCCAGGAGAAAGCCCCTCACGTTTGTCTCACTACTTCTTGTTCGTGTTTTTAATTTAATTTTTTATTTTTTATTACAGCAAGTTTGATTACAATGTTTGGCTTGTTGTAGGTGTGGAAGATGTGGTTCTTTTACACATATACAGATGACTGTTCTTCCTGGGATCCTTTTCCCATGTACGTTATGACAGAATGTTGAGTAGTCCTCTCTTGGTATTCTGTAGGTCTTTGGTGATTATATATGTCACCTGTGTTTGTATATGTCTGTTAACCCCGATATCGTAATGAAACCAATCCTCACACCTTTCCATTGGTGAACCATAAGTTTGTTTAATGAATCTGTCATTGCCCTTCTCCGTGGAAATATCTGCCCTGGTATCCATTTTTAGGTAACACCTATAAGTGATATGATATGATATGTGTCTTTCACTTTCTGACTTACTACAAGTCACGTGATTACTTCTAGACTCATCTACGGTGCTGCAAATGGCATTGGGTCCTTTTTTTCCTTGGCATCTCTTCTGCCTTAGCGGGGTCCATTTTCAACAATGTGATTCCCTGAGGGTTGTGGATTAGCTGACCTGGGCAGCCTTACCCTGCCGGCCCGCCCTCCCCAGGTGTGCCTCGTTGAGGTCAATATAAACAGCGCTCCAGGCAGCAATAGCCCCTGAAGCTGTGCCTGACTCCATATTCTCTGCCCCGTCAGCAGTCTCGGGGCTGTGCTGGTGGGAGGGAGTGAGGGGCCACAGCTTTGTGGGTGGCCCGGTGTGAGTGGGGTTCTGCTGGCCTTTCTGCAGGAGTTGCCAGGCTGCCGCCTGTAAAGAAGAGGATGTGTCACCCATACCTTCCGCTGGAATTTCTCTCCGGACAGAGGTGAGGAAGGAAAAAAGCAGTGGGGGCCGGGACAGGAGGGGTATCTCAGGCAGGGCAATGGAAAGCTTCTGGAAGAGCGCCAGGGTCCAGGACCACCCTGGCTGGCCTGCAGGCACCAAGTTGGCCTGCGTGCTGTCGCTGGTGTGGCTCCACGGTCCTTCCTCTAGGCTTTCAAGCCCTTGTACATATTCAGGTGTTTTACCTGGAAAGGGTGGGGACAGTTCAGCAGCAGCTGGCCTGGGGCTCAGCTCACGTTTACTCACAGATGCCTCGGCACGGTCCCCCAGCTTTGCAATGAGGACGCTCCTTGCGTGGGGGGTGGGTTGCTGGCTGTATGGGAGATGGTTCCCCACCTCTGACCAATTTCAGAATTGCTGACCGCTGGAGCAAGTGCCATGATAGGGTTTTCCTCTGTATAACTCGTGGGTTCACTTTTTTTTTCTTTTATCGTTCAAGTTAGATTTTATTCCTCTTTTATGTATTTATAGATATAAGCATGGAAATAATTCATTCCTATAAATACATCTGTGTGACGGGAAGAACTTTTTTCTGATTTATTTTTAAATTTTATTTTTTTAAATTTTGAAATTTAATTTTATTTATTTTTTTTATACAGCACGTTATTATTAGTTATGTATTTTATGCATATACATGTATACAGGTCAATCCCAAACTCCCAACTCATCCCACCACCACCACCCCATGGTTTCCCACACTTGGTGTCCATACGTTTGTAATCTACCTCTGTGTCTCTATTTCTTCCCTGCAAACCAGTTCATCTGTACCAATTTTTTAGGTTCCACATATATGCATTAATATACAATATTTGTTTTCCTCTTTCTGACTTAGTTCATTCTGTATGACAGTCTCTCGATCCATCGATGTCTCTTCAAATGACCCAGTTTCATTCCTTTTTATGGCCGAGTAATATTCCATTTCATATATGTACCACATCTTTATCCATTCATCTCTCTGTGGGCATTTAGGTTGCTTCCATTACCTGGCTATTGTAAATAGTGCTGCAATGAACATTGTGGTGAATGTGCCCTTTTGAAATTCGGTTTTCTCTGGGTATATGCCCAGAAGTGGGATTGCTGGATCAGATGGTAATTCTATTTCTAATTTTTTTAAGGAAACTCCATACTGTTCTCCATAGTGACTGTATCAATTTACATTCCCACCAATAGTGGAAGGGGGCTCCTTTTGTCCACACCCTCCCCAGAATTGGTTGTTTGTAGATTTCCTGATGATGCCGATTCTAACAGGTGTGAGGTGATACCTCATTGTAGTTTTGATTTGCATTTCTCTAATAATTAGTGCTGTTGAGCAGCTTTTCATGTGCGTCTTGGCCATCTCTGTGTCTCCTTTGAAGAAACGTCTCTTTAGATCTTCTGCCCATTTTTGTATTGGGTTGTTTGTTTTTTTAATATTAAGCTGCATGAGCTGTTTATATATATTGGAGATTAAACCTCTGTCCATTGATTCGTCTGCAACGATTTTCGCCCATTCTGAGGGATGCCTTTTTCCATTCCCGTGTTTTTTTAACAAAAAAGGAAAGAAAGGAAAAGAAGCAGAACACTAATGTGCGTAAAATATGCCTTTTGAAACGGTCGTTTTGAAATATGGACGTCCTTTGAATTTTTTGGTCGATATGTGAACCCAGGATTTGTTTTCAGGGCAGGTGTCATTTACAGGCCTGCAATGATTTTGAATATCAACTGACCATTAGCGCTGGGATTAAAGCTGCTGTTGTGTGAAACGGCCACAAGGTGGCAGCAGTTCACCCTTACCAAATCTGGTTACTAGGGCAAGAGAGCCTCAGTGGAAGTGGTGTTCTAGATTGGAGTTTAGAATGGAATGTGCCAGGAGAAAGCCCCTCACGTTTGTCTCACTACTTCTTGTTCGTGTTTTTAATTTAATTTTTTATTTTTTATTACGGCAAATTTGATTACAATGTTTGGCTTGTTGTAGGTGTGGAAGATGTGGTTCTTTTACACATATACAGATGACTGTTCTTCCTGGGATCCTTTTCCCATGTACGTTATGACAGAATGTTGAGTAGTCCTCTCTTGGTATTCTGTAGGTCTTTGGTGATTATATATGTCACCTGTGTTTGTATATGTCTGTTAACCCCGATATCGTAATGAAACCAATCCTCACACCTTTCCATTGGTGAACCATAAGTTTGTTTAATGAATCTGTGATTGCCCTTCTCCGTGGAAATATCTGCCCTGGTATCCATTTTTAGGTAACACCTATAAGTGATATGATATGATATGTGTCTTTCACTATCTGACTTACTACAAGTCACGTGATTACTTCTAGACTCATCTACGGTGCTGCAAATGGCATTGGGTCCTTTTTTTCCTTGGCATCTCTTCTGCCTTAGCGGGGTCCATTTTCAACAATGTGATTCCCTGAGGGTTGTGGATTAGCTGACCTGGGCAGCCTTACCCTGCCGGCCCGCCCTCCCCAGGTGTGCCTCGTTGAGGTCAATATAAACAGCGCTCCAGGCAGCAATAGCCCCTGAAGCTGTGCCTGACTCCATATTCTCTGCCCCGTCAGCAGTCTCGGGGCTGTGCTGGTGGGAGGGAGTGAGGGGCCACAGCTTTGTGGCTGGCCCGCTGTGAGTGGGGTTCTGCTGGCCTTTCTGCAGGAGTTGCCAGGCTGCCGCCTGTAAAGAAGAGGAGGTGTCACCCATACCTTCCGCTGGAATTTCTCTCCGGACAGAGGTGAGGAAGGAAAAAAGCAGTGGGGGCCGGGACAGGAGGGGTATCTCAGGCAGGGCAATGGAAAGCTACTGGAAGAGCGCCAGGGTCCAGGACCACCCTGGCTGGCCTGCAGGCACCAAGTTGGCCTGCGTGCTGTCGCTGGTGTGGCTCCACGGTCCTTCCTCTAGGCTTTCAAGCCCTTGTACATATTCAGGTGTTTTACCTGGAAAGGGTGGGGACAGTTCAGCAGCAGCTGGCCTGGGGCTCAGCTCACGTTTACTCACAGATGCCTCGGCACGGTCCCCCAGCTTTGCAATGAGGACGCTCCTTGCGTGGGGGGTGGGTTGCTGGCTGTATGGGAGATGGTTCCCCACCTCTGACCAATTTCAGAATTGTTGACCGCTGGAGCAAGTGCCGTGATAGGGTTTTCCTCTGTATAACTCGTGGGTTCACTTTTTTTTTCTTTTATCGTTCAAGTTAGATTTTATTCCTCTTTTATGTATTTATAGATATAAGCATGGAAATAATTCATTCCTATAAATACATCTGTGTGACGGGAAGAACTTTTTTCTGTTTTATTTTTAGATTTTATTTTTTTAAATTTTGAAATTTAATTTTATTTATTTTTTTTATACAGCACGTTATTATTAGTTATGTATTTTATGCATATACATGTATACAGGTCAATCCCAAACTCCCAACTCATCCCACCACCACCACCCCATGGCTTCCCACACTTGGTGTCCATACGTTTGTTCTCTACCTCTGTGTCTCTATTTCTTCCCTGCAAACCAGTTCATCTGTACCATTTTTAGGCTCCACAGATATGCATTAATATACAATATTTGTTTTCCTCTTTCTGACTTACTTCATTCTGTATGACAGTCTCTCGATCCATCGATGTCTCTACAAATGACCCAGTTTCATTCCTTTTTATGGCCGAGTCATATTCCATTTTATATATGTACCACATCTTTATCCATTCATCTGTCTGTGGGCATTTAGGTTGCTTCCATTACCTGGCTATTGTAAATAGTGCTGCAACGAACATTGTGGTGAATGTGCCCTTTTGAAATTCGGTTTTCTCTGGGTATATGCCCAGAAGTGGGATTGCTGGATCAGATGGTAATTCTATTTCTAATTTTTTTAAGGAAACTCCATACTGTTCTCCATAGTGACTGTATCAATTTACATTCCCACCAAGAGTGGAAGGGGGCTCCTTTTGTCCACACCCTCCCCAGAATTGGTTGTTTGTAGATTTCCTGATGATGCCGATTCTAACAGGTGTGAGGTGATACCTCATTGTAGTTTTGATTTGCATTTCTCTAATAATTAGTGCTGTTGAGCAGCTTTTCATGTGCGTCTTGGCCATCTCTGTGTCTCCTTTGAAGAAACGTCTCTTTAGATCTTCTGCCCATTTTTGTATTGGGTTGTTTGTTTTTTTAATATTAAGCTGCATGAGCTGTTTATATATATTGGAGATTAAACCTCTGTCCATTGATTCGTCTGCAACGATTTTCGCCCATTCTGAGGGATGCCTTTTTCCATTCCCGTGTTTTTTAACAAAAAAGGAAAGAAAGGAAAAGAAGCAGAACACTAATGTGCGTAAAATATGCCTTTTGAAACGGTCGTTTTGAAATATGGACGTCCTTTGAATTTTTTGGTCGATATGTGACCCCAGGATTTGTTTTCAGGGCAGGTGTCATTTACAGGCCTGCAATGATTTTGAATATCAACTGACCATTAGCGCTGGGATTAAAGCTGCTGTTGTGTGAATCGGCCACAAGGTGGCAGCAGTTCACCCTTACCAAATCTGGTTACTAGGGCAAGAGAGCCTCAGTGGAAGTGGTGTTCTAGATTGGAGTTTAGAATGGAATGTGCCAGGAGAAAGCCCCTCACGTTTGTCTCACTACTTCTTGTTCGTGTTTTTAATTTAATTTTTTATTTTTTATTACAGCAAGTTTGATTACAATGTTTGGCTTGTTGTAGGTGTGGAAGATGTGGTTCTTTTACACATATACAGATGACTGTTCTTCCTGGGATGCTTTTCCCATGTACGTTATGACAGAATGTTGAGTAGTCCTCTCTTGGTATTCTGTAGGTCTTTGGTGATTATATATGTCACCTGTGTTTGTATATGTCTGTTAACCCCGATATCGTAATGAAACCAATCCTCACACCTTTCCATTGGTGAACCATAAGTTTGTTTAATGAATCTGTGATTGCCCTTCTCCGTGGAAATATCTGCCCTGGTATCCATTTTTAGGTAACACCTATAAGTGATATGATATGATATGTGTCTTTCACTTTCTGACTTACTACAAGTCACGTGATTACTTCTAGACTCATCTACGGTGCTGCAAATGGCATTGGGTCCTTTTTTTCCTTGGCATCTCTTCTGCCTTAGCGGGGTCCATTTTCAACAATGTGATTCCCTGAGGGTTGTGGATTAGCTGACCTGGGCAGCCTTACCCTGCCGGCCCGCCCTCCCCAGGTGTGCCTCGTTGAGGTCAATATAAACAGCGCTCCAGGCAGCAATAGCCCCTGAAGCTGTGCCTGACTCCATATTCCCTGCCCCGTCAGCAGTCTCGGGGCTGTGCTGGTGGGAGGGAGTGAGGGGCCACAGCTTTGTGGGTGGCCCGCTGTGAGTGGGGTTCTGCTGGCCTTTCTGCAGGAGTTGCCAGGCTGCCGCCTGTAAAGAAGAGGATGTGTCACCCATACCTTCCGCTGGAATTTCTCTCCGGACAGAGGTGAGGAAGGAAAAAAGCAGTGGGGGCCGGGACAGGAGGGGTATCTCAGGCAGGGCAATGGAAAGCTCATGGAAGAGCACCAGGGTCCAGGACCACCCTGGCTGGCCTGCAGGCACCAAGTGGGCCTGCGTGCTGTCGCTGGTGTGGCTCCACGGTCCTTCCTCTAGGCTTTCAAGCCCTTGTACATATTCAGGTGTTTTACCTGGAAAGGGTGGGGACAGTTCAGCAGCAGCTGGCCTGGGGCTCAGCTCACGTTTACTCACAGATGCCTCGGCACGGTCCCCCAGCTTTGCAATGAGGACGCTCCTTGCGTGGGGGGTGGGTTGCTGGCTGTATGGGAGATGGTTCCCCACCTCTGACCAATTTCAGAATTGTTGACCGCTGGAGCAAGTGCCGTGATAGGGTTTTCCTCTGTATAACTCGTGGGTTCACTTTTTTTTTCTTTTATCGTTCAAGTTAGATTTTATTCCTCTTTTATGTATTTATAGATATAAGCATTGAAATAATTCATTCCTATAAATACATCTGTGTGACGGGAAGAACTTTTTTCTGTTTTATTTTTAGATTTTATTTTTTTAAATTTTGAAATTTAATTTTATTTATTTTTTTTATACAGCACGTTATTATTAGTTATGTATTTTATGCATATACATGTATACAGGTCAATCCCAAACTCCCAACTCATCCCACCACCACCACCCCATGGCTTCCCACACTTGGTGTCCATACGTTTGTTCTCTACCTCTGTGTCTCTATTTCTTCCCTGCAAACCAGTTCATCTGTACCATTTTTAGGCTCCACAGATATGCATTAATATACAATATTTGTTTTCCTCTTTCTGACTTACTTCATTCTGTATGACAGTCTCTCGATCCATCGATGTCTCTACAAATGACCCAGTTTCATTTCTTTATATGGCCGAGTAATATTCCATTTTATATATGTACCACATCTTTATCCATTCATCTGTCTGTGGGCATTTAGGTTGCTTCCATTACCTGGCTATTGTAAATAGTGCTGCAACGAACATTGTGGTGAATGTGCCCTTTTGAAATTCGGTTTTCTCTGGGTATATGCCCAGAAGTGGGATTGCTGGATCAGAGGGTAATTCTATTTCTAATTTTTTTAAGGAAACTCCATACTGTTCTCCATAGTGACTGTATCAATTTACATTCCCACCAAGAGTGGAAGGGGGCTCCTTTTGTCCACACCCTCCCCAGAATTGGTTGTTTGTAGATTTCCTGATGATGCCGATTCTAACAGGTGTGAGGTGATACCTCATTGTAGTTTTGATTTGCATTTCTCTAATAATTAGTGCTGTTGAGCAGCTTTTCATGTGCGTCTTGGCCATCTCTGTGTCTCCTTTGAAGAAACGTCTCTTTAGATCTTCTGCCCATTTTTGTATTGGGTTGTTTGTTTTTTTTAATATTAAGCTGCATGAGCTGTTTATATATATTGGAGATTAAACCTCTGTCCATTGATTCGTCTGCAACGATTTTCGCCCATTCTGAGGGATGCCTTTTTCCATTCCCGTGTTTTTTAACAAAAAAGGAAAGAAAGGAAAAGAAGCAGAACACTAATGTGCGTAAAATATGCCTTTTGAAACGGTCGTTTTGAAATATGGACGTCCTTTGAATTTTTTGGTCGATATGTGACCCCAGGATTTGTTTTCAGGGCAGGTGTCATTTACAGGCCTGCAATGATTTTGAATATCAACTGACCATTAGCGCTGGGATTAAAGCTGCTGTTGTGTGAAACGGCCACAAGGTGGCAGCAGTTCACCCTTACCAAATCTGGTTACTAGGGCAAGAGAGCCTCAGTGGAAGTGGTGTTCTAGATTGGAGTTTAGAATGGAATGTGCCAGGAGAAAGCCCCTCACGTTTGTCTCACTACTTCTTGTTCGTGTTTTTAATTTAATTTTTTTATTTTTTATTACAGCAAGTTTGATTACAATGTTTGGCTTGTTGTAGGTGTGGAAGATGTGGTTCTTTTACACATATACAGATGACTGTTCTTCCTGGGATCCTTTTCCCATGTACGTTATGACAGAATGTTGAGTAGTCCTCTCTTGGTATTCTGTAGGTCTTTGGTGATTATATATGTCACCTGTGTTTGTATATGTCTGTTAACCCCGATATCGTAATGAAACCAATCCTCACACCTTTCCATTGGTGAACCATAAGTTTCTTTAATGAATCTGTGATTGCCCTTCTCCGTGGAAATATCTGCCCTGGTATCCATTTTTAGGTAACACCTATAAGTGATATGATATGATATGTGTCTTTCACTATCTGACTTACTACAAGTCACGTGATTACTTCTAGACTCATCTACGGTGCTGCAAATGGCATTGGGTCCTTTTTTTCCTTGGCATCTCTTCTGCCTTAGCGGGGTCCATTTTCAACAATGTGATTCCCTGAGGGTTGTGGATTAGCTGACCTGGGCAGCCTTACCCTGCCGGCCCGCCCTCCCCAGGTGTGCCTCGTTGAGGTCAATATAAACAGCGCTCCAGGCAGCAATAGCCCCTGAAGCTGTGCCTGACTCCATATTCTCTGCCCCGTCAGCAGTCTCGGGGCTGTGCTGGTGGGAGGGAGTGAGGGGCCACAGCTTTGTGGGTGGCCCGGTGTGAGTGGGGTTCTGCTGGCCTTTCTGCAGGAGTTGCCAGGCTGCCGCCTGTAAAGAAGAGGATGTGTCACCCATACCTTCCGCTGGAATTTCTCTCCGGACAGAGGTGAGGAAGGAAAAAAGCAGTGGGGGCCGGGACAGGAGGGGTATCTCAGGCAGGGCAATGGAAAGCTTCTGGAAGAGCGCCAGGGTCCAGGACCACCATGGCTGGCCTGCAGGCACCAAGTTGGCCTGCGTGCTGTCGCTGGTGTGGCTCCACGGTCCTTCCTCTAGGCTTTCAAGCCCTTGTACATATTCAGGTATTTTACCTGGAAAGGGTGGGGACAGTTCAGCAGCAGCTGGCCTGGGGCTCAGCTCACGTTTACTCACAGATGCCTCGGCACGGTCCCCCAGCTTTGCAATGAGGACGCTCCTTGCGTGGGGGGTGGGTTGATGGCTGTATGGGAGATGGTTCCCCACCTCTGACCAATTTCAGAATTGTTGACCGCTGGAGCAAGTGCCGTGATAGGGTTTTCCTCTGTATAACTCGTGGGTTCACTTTTTTTTTCTTTTATCGTTCAAGTTAGATTTTATTCCTCTTTTATGTATTTATAGATATAAGCATGGAAATAATTCATTCCTATAAATACATCTGTGTGACGGGAAGAACTTTTTTCTGTTTTATTTTTAAATTTTATTTTTTTAAATTTTGAAATTTAATTTTATTTATTTTTTTATACAGCACATTATTATTAGTTATGTATTTTATGCATATACATGTATACAGGTCAATCCCAAACTCCCAACTCATCCCACCACCACCACCCCATGGCTTCCCACACTTGGTGTCCATACGTTTGTTCTCTACCTCTGTGTCTCTATTTCTTCCCTGCAAACCAGTTCATCTGTACCATTTTTTTAGGTTCCACATATATGCATTAATATACAATATTTGTTTTCCTCTTTCTGACTTACTTCATTCTGTATGACAGTCTCTCGATCCATCGATGTCTCTTCAAATGACCCAGTTTCATTCCTTTTTATGGCCGAGTAATATTCCATTTCATATATGTACCACATCTTTATCCATTCATCTGTCTGTGGGCATTTAGGTTGCTTCCATTACCTGGCTATTGTAAATAGTGCTGCAATGAACATTGTGGTGAATGTGCCCTTTTGAAATTCGGTTTTCTCTGGGTATATGCCCAGAAGTGGGATTGCTGGATCAGATGGTAATTCTATTTCTAATTTTTTTAAGGAAACTCCATACTGTTCTCCATAGTGACTGTATCAATTTACATTCCCACCAAGAGTGGAAGGGGGCTCCTTTTGTCCACACCCTCCCCAGAATTGGTTGTTTGTAGATTTCCTGATGATGCCGATTCTAACAGGTGTGAGGTGATACCTCATTGTAGTTTTGATTTGCATTTCTCTGAAATTAGTGCTGTTGAGCAGCTTTTCATGTGCGTCTTGGCCATCTCTGTGTCTCCTTTGAAGAAACGTCTCTTTAGATCTTCTGCCCATTTTTGTATTGGGTTGTTTGTTTTTTTAATATTAAGCTGCATGAGCTGTTTATATATATTGGAGATTAAACCTCTGTCCATTGATTCGTCTGCAACGATTTTCGCCCATTCTGAGGGATGCCTTTTTCCATTCCCGTGTTTTTTAACAAAAAAGGAAAGAAAGGAAAAGAAGCAGAACACTAATGTGCGTAAAATATGCCTTTTGAAACGGTCGTTTTGAAATATGGACGTCCTTTGAATTTTTTGGTCGATATGTGACCCCAGGATTTGTTTTCAGGGCAGGTGTCATTTACAGGCCTGCAATGATTTTGAATATCAACTGACCATTAGCGCTGGGATTAAAGCTGCTGTTGTGTGAAACGGCCACAAGGTGGCAGCAGTTCACCCTTACCAAATCTGGTTACTAGGGCAAGAGAGCCTCAGTGGAAGTGGTGTTCTAGATTGGAGTTTAGAATGGAATGTGCCAGGAGAAAGCCCCTCACGTTTGTCTCACTACTTCTTGTTCGTGTTTTTAATTTAATTTTTTATTTTTTATTACAGCAAGTTTGATTACAATGTTTGGCTTGTTGTAGGTGTGGAAGATGTGGTTCTTTTACACATATACAGATGACTGTTCTTCCTGGGATCCTTTTCCCATGTACGTTATGACAGAATGTTGAGTAGTCCTCTCTTGGTATTCTGTAGGTCTTTGGTGATTATATATGTCACCTGTGTTTGTATATGTCTGTTAACCCCGATATCGTAATGAAACCAATCCTCACACCTTTCCATTGGTGAACCATAAGTTTGTTTAATGAATCTGTGATTGCCCTTCTCCGTGGAAATATCTGCCCTGGTATCCATTTTTAGGTAACACCTATAAGTGATATGATATGATATGTGTCTTTCACTTTCTGACTTACTACAAGTCACGTGATTACTTCTAGACTCATCTACGGTGCTGCAAATGGCATTGGGTCCTTTTTTTCCTTGGCATCTCTTCTGCCTTAGCGGGGTCCATTTTCAACAATGTGATTCCCTGAGGGTTGTGGATTAGCTGACCTGGGCAGCCTTACCCTGCCGGCCCGCCCTCCCCAGGTGTGCCTCGTTGAGGTCAATATAAACAGCGCTCCAGGCAGCAATAGCCCCTGAAGCTGTGCCTGACTCCATATTCTCTGCCCCGTCAGCAGTCTCGGGGCTGTGCTGGTGGGAGGGAGTGAGGGGCCACAGCTTTGTGGGTGGCCCGGTGTGAGTGGGGTTCTGCTGGCCTTTCTGCAGGAGTTGCCAGGCTGCCGCCTGTAAAGAAGAGGATGTGTCACCCATACCTTCCGCTGGAATTTCTCTCCGGACAGAGGTGAGGAAGGAAAAAAGCAGTGGGGGCCGGGACAGGAGGGGTATCTCAGGCAGGGCAATGGAAAGCTTCTGGAAGAGCGCCAGGGTCCAGGACCACCCTGGCTGGCCTGCAGGCACCAAGTTGGCCTGCGTGCTGTCGCTGGTGTGGCTCCACGGTCCTTCCTCTAGGCTTTCAAGCCCTTGTACATATTCAGGTGTTTTACCTGGAAAGGGTGGGGACAGTTCAGCAGCAGCTGGCCTGGGGCTCAGCTCACGTTTACTCACAGATGCCTCGGCACGGTCCCCCAGCTTTGCAATGAGGACGCTCCTTGCGTGGGGGGTGGGTTGCTGGCTGTATGGGAGATGGTTCCCGACCTCTGACCAATTTCAGAATTGTTGACCGCTGGAGCAAGTGCCGTGATAGGGTTTTCCTCTGTATAACTCGTGGGTTCACTTTTTTTTTTCTTTTATCGTTCAAGTTAGATTTTATTCCTCTTTTATGTATTTATAGATATAAGCATGGAAATAATTCATTCCTATAAATACATCTGTGTGACGGGAAGAACTTTTTTCTGTTTTATTTTTAGATTTTATTTTTTTAAATTTTGAAATTTAATTTTATTTATTTTTTTTATACAGCACGTTATTATTAGTTATGTATTTTATGCATATACATGTATACAGGTCAATCCCAAACTCCCAACTCATCCCACCACCACCACCCCATGGCTTCCCACACTTGGTGTCCATACGTTTGTTCTCTACCTCTGTGTCTCTATTTCTTCCCTGCAAACCAGTTCATCTGTACCATTTTTTTAGGTTCCACATATATGCATTAATATACAATATTTGTTTTCCTCTTTCTGACTTACTTCATTCTGTATGACAGTCTCTCGATCCATCGATGTCTCTTCAAATGACCCAGTTTCATTCCTTTTTATGGCCGAGTAATATTCCATTTCATATATGTACCACATCTTTATCCATTCATCTGTCTGTGGGCATTTAGGTTGCTTCCATTACCTGGCTATTGTAAATAGTGCTGCAATGAACATTGTGGTGAATGTGCCCTTTTGAAATTCGGTTTTCTCTGGGTATATGCCCAGAAGTGGGATTGCTGGATCAGATGGTAATTCTATTTCTAATTTTTTTAAGGAAACTCCATACTGTTCTCCATAGTGACTGTATCAATTTACATTCCCACCAAGAGTGGAAGGGGGCTCCTTTTGTCCACACCCTCCCCAGAATTGGTTGTTTGTAGATTTCCTGATGATGCCGATTCTAACAGGTGTGAGGTGATACCTCATTGTAGTTTTGATTTGCATTTCTCTAATAATTAGTGCTGTTGAGCAGCTTTTCATGTGCGTCTTGGCCATCTCTGTGTCTCCTTTGAAGAAACGTCTCTTTAGATCTTCTGCCCATTTTTGTATTGGGTTGTTTGTTTTTTTAATATTAAGCTGCATGAGCTGTTTATATATATTGGAGATTAAACCTCTGTCCATTGATTCGTCTGCAACGATTTTCGCCCATTCTGAGGGATGCCTTTTTCCATTCCCGTGTTTTTTAACAAAAAAGGAAAGAAAGGAAAAGAAGCAGAACACTAATGTGCGTAAAATATGCCTTTTGAAACGGTCGTTTTGAAATATGGACGTCCTTTGAATTTTTTGGTCGATATGTGACCCCAGGATTTGTTTTCAGGGCAGGTGTCATTTACAGGCCTGCAATGATTTTGAATATCAACTGACCATTAGCGCTGGGATTAAAGCTGCTGTTGTGTGAAACGGCCACAAGGTGGCAGCAGTTCACCCTTACCAAATCTGGTTACTAGGGCAAGAGAGCCTCAGTGGAAGTGGTGTTCTAGATTGGAGTTTAGAATGGAATGTGCCAGGAGAAAGCCCCTCACGTTTGTCTCACTACTTCTTGTTCGTGTTTTTAATTTAATTTTTTATTTTTTATTACAGCAAGTTTGATTACAATGTTTGGCTTGTTGTAGGTGTGGAAGATGTGGTTCTTTTACACATATACAGATGACTGTTCTTCCTGGGATCCTTTTCCCATGTACGTTATGACAGAATGTTGAGTAGTCCTCTCTTGGTATTCTGTAGGTCTTTGGTGATTATATATGTCACCTGTGTTTGTATATGTCTGTTAACCCCGATATCGTAATGAAACCAATCCTCACACCTTTCCATTGGTGAACCATAAGTTTGTTTAATGAATCTGTCATTGCCCTTCTCCGTGGAAATATCTGCCCTGGTATCCATTTTTAGGTAACACCTATAAGTGATATGATATGATATGTGTCTTTCACTTTCTGACTTACTACAAGTCACGTGATTACTTCTAGACTCATCTACGGTGCTGCAAATGGCATTGGGTCCTTTTTTTCCTTGGCATCTCTTCTGCCTTAGCGGGGTCCATTTTCAACAATGTGATTCCCTGAGGGTTGTGGATTAGCTGACCTGGGCAGCCTTACCCTGCCGGCCCGCCCTCCCCAGGTGTGCCTCGTTGAGGTCAATATAAACAGCGCTCCAGGCAGCAATAGCCCCTGAAGCTGTGCCTGACTCCATATTCTCTGCCCCGTCAGCAGTCTCGGGGCTGTGCTGGTGGGAGGGAGTGAGGGGCCACAGCTTTGTGGGTGGCCCGGTGTGAGTGGGGTTCTGCTGGCCTTTCTGCAGGAGTTGCCAGGCTGCCGCCTGTAAAGAAGAGGATGTGTCACCCATACCTTCCGCTGGAATTTCTCTCCGGACAGAGGTGAGGAAGGAAAAAAGCAGTGGGGGCCGGGACAGGAGGGGTATCTCAGGCAGGGCAATGGAAAGCTTCTGGAAGAGCGCCAGGGTCCAGGACCACCCTGGCTGGCCTGCAGGCACCAAGTTGGCCTGCGTGCTGTCGCTGGTGTGGCTCCACGGTCCTTCCTCTAGGCTTTCAAGCCCTTGTACATATTCAGGTGTTTTACCTGGAAAGGGTGGGGACAGTTCAGCAGCAGCTGGCCTGGGGCTCAGCTCACGTTTACTCACAGATGCCTCGGCACGGTCCCCCAGCTTTGCAATGAGGACGCTCCTTGCGTGGGGGGTGGGTTGCTGGCTGTATGGGAGATGGTTCCCCACCTCTGACCAATTTCAGAATTGTTGACCGCTGGAGCAAGTGCCGTGATAGGGTTTTCCTCTGTATAACTCGTGGGTTCACTTTTTTTTTCTTTTATCATTCAAGTTAGATTTTATTCCTCTTTTATGTATTTATAGATATAAGCATGGAAATAATTCATTCCTATAAATACATCTGTGTGACGGGAAGAACTTTTTTCTGTTTTATTTTTAAATTTTGTTTCTTTAAATTTTGAAATTTAATTATATTTATTTTTTTATACAGCACGTTATTATTAGTTATGTATTTTATGCATATGCATGTATACAGGTCAATCCCAAACTCCCAACTCATCCCACCACCACCACCCCATGGCTTCCCACACTTGGTTTCCATACGTTTGTTCTCTACCTCTGTGTCTCTATTTCTTCCCTGCAAACCAGTTCATCTGTACCATTTTTAGGCTCCACAGATATGCATTAATATACAATATTTGTTTTCCTCTTTCTGACTTACTTCATTCTGTATGACAGTCTCTCGATCCATCGATGTCTCTACAAATGACCCAGTTTCATTTCTTTATATGGCCGAGTCATATTCCATTTTATATATGTACCACATCTTTATCCATTCATCTGTCTGTGGGCATTTAGGTTGCTTCCATTACCTGGCTATTGTAAATAGTGCTGCAACGAACATTGTGGTGAATGTGCCTTTTTGAAATACGGTTTTCTCTGGGTATATGCCCAGAAGTGGGATTGCTGGATCAGATGGTAATTCTATTTCTAATTTTTTTAAGGAAACTCCATACTGTTCTCCATAGTGACTGTATCAATTTACATTCCCACCAAGAGTGGAAGGGGGCTCCTTTTGTCCACACCCTCCCCAGAATTGGTTGTTTGTAGATTTCCTGATGATGCCGATTCTAACAGGTGTGAGGTGATACCTCATTGTAGTTTTGATTTGCATTTCTCTAATAATTAGTGCTGTTGAGCAGCTTTTCATGTGCGTCTTGGCCATCTCTGTGTCTCCTTTGAAGAAACGTCTCTTTAGATCTTCTGCCCATTTTTGTATTGGGTTGTTTGTTTTTTTAATATTAAGCTGCATGAGCTGTTTATATATATTGGAGATTAAACCTCTGTCCATTGATTCGTCTGCAACGATTTTCGCCCATTCTGAGGGATGCCTTTTTCCATTCCCGTGTTTTTTAACAAAAAAGGAAAGAAAGGAAAAGAAGCAGAACACTAATGTGCGTAAAATATGCCTTTTGAAACGGTCGTTTTGAAATATGGACGTCCTTTGAATTTTTTGGTCGATATGTGACCCCAGGATTTGTTTTCAGGGCAGGTGTCATTTACAGGCCTGCAATGATTTTGAATATCAACTGACCATTAGCGCTGGGATTAAAGCTGCTGTTGTGTGAAACGGCCACAAGGTGGCAGCAGTTCACCCTTACCAAATCTGGTTACTAGGGCAAGAGAGCCTCAGTGGAAGTGGTGTTCTAGATTGGAGTTTAGAATGGAATGTGCCAGGAGAAAGCCCCTCACGTTTGTCTCACTACTTCTTGTTCGTGTTTTTAATTTAATTTTTTATTTTTTATTACAGCAAGTTTGATTACAATGTTTGGCTTGTTGTAGGTGTGGAAGATGTGGTTCTTTTACACATATACAGATGACTGTTCTTCCTGGGATCCTTTTCCCATGTACGTTATGACAGAATGTTGAGTAGTCCTCTCTTGGTATTCTGTAGGTCTTTGGTGATTATATATGTCACCTGTGTTTGTATATGTCTGTTAACCCCGATATCGTAATGAAACCAATCCTCACACCTTTCCATTGGTGAACCATAAGTTTGTTTAATGAATCTGTGATTGCCCTTCTCCGTGGAAATATCTGCCCTGGTATCCATTTTTAGGTAACACCTATAAGTGATATGATATGATATGTGTCTTTCACTTTCTGACTTACTACAAGTCACGTGATTACTTCTAGACTCATATACGGTGCTGCAAATGGCATTGGGTCCTTTTTTTCCTTGGCATCTCTTCTGCCTTAGCGGGGTCCATTTTCAACAATGTGATTCCCTGAGGGTTGTGGATTACCTGACCTGGGCAGCCTTACCCTGCTGGCCCGCCCTCCCCAGGTGTGCCTCGTTGAGGTCAATATAAACAGCGCTCCAGGCAGCAATAGCCCCTGAAGCTGTGCCTGACTCCATATTCTCTGCCCCGTCAGCAGTCTCGGGGCTGTGCTGGTGGGAGGGAGTGAGGGGCCACAGCTTTGTGGGTGGCCCGGTGTGAGTGGGGTTCTGCTGGCCTTTCTGCAGGAGTTGCCAGGCTGCCGCCTGTAAAGAAGAGGATGTGTCACCCATACCTTCCGCTGGAATTTCTCTCCGGACAGAGGTGAGGAAGGAAAAAAGCAGTGGGGGCCGGGACAGGAGGGGTATCTCAGGCAGGGCAATGGAAAGCTTCTGGAAGAGGGCCAGGGTCCAGGACCACCCTGGCTGGCCTGCAGGCACCAAGTTGGCCTGCGTGCTGTCGCTGGTGTGGCTCCACGGTCCTTCCTCTAGGCTTTCAAGCCCTTGTACATATTCAGGTGTTTTACCTGGAAAGGGTGGGGACAGTTCAGCAGCAGCTGGCCTGGGGCTCAGCTCACGTTTACTCACAGATGCCTCGGCACGGTCCCCCAGCTTTGCAATGAGGACGCTCCTTGCGTGGGGGGTGGGTTGCTGGCTGTATGGGAGATGGTTCCCCACCTCTGACCAATTTCAGAATTGTTGACCGCTGGAGCAAGTGCCGTGATAGGGTTTTCCTCTGTATAACTCGTGGGTTCACTTTTTTTTTCTTTTATCATTCAAGTTAGATTTTATTCCTCTTTTATGTATTTATAGATATAAGCATGGAAATAATTCATTCCTATAAATACATCTGTGTGACGGGAAGAACTTTTTTCTGTTTTATTTTTAAATTTTGTTTCTTTAAATTTTGAAATTTAATTATATTTATTTTTTTATACAGCACGTTATTATTAGTTATGTATTTTATGCATATGCATGTATACAGGTCAATCCCAAACTCCCAACTCATCCCACCACCACCACCCCATGGCTTCCCACACTTGGTGTCCATACGTTTGTTCTCTACCTCTGTGTCTCTATTTCTTCCCTGCAAACCAGTTCATCTGTACCATTTTTAGGCTCCACAGATATGCATTAATATACAATATTTGTTTTCCTCTTTCTGACTTACTTCATTCTGTATGACAGTCTCTCGATCCATCGATGTCTCTACAAATGACCCAGTTTCATTTCTTTATATGGCCGAGTCATATTCCATTTTATATATGTACCACATCTTTATCCATTCATCTGTCTGTGGGCATTTAGGTTGCTTCCATTACCTGGCTATTGTAAATAGTGCTGCAACGAACATTGTGGTGAATGTGCCTTTTTGAAATACCGTTTTCTCTGGGTATATGCCCAGAAGTGGGATTGCTGGATCAGATGGAAATTCTATTTCTAATTTTTTTAAGGAAACTCCATACTGTTCTCCATAGTGACTGTATCAATTTACATTCCCACCAAGAGTGGAAGGGGGCTCCTTTTGTCCACACCCTCCCCAGAATTGGTTGTTTGTAGATTTCCTGATGATGCCGATTCTAACAGGTGTGAGGTGATACCTCATTGTAGTTTTGATTTGCATTTCTCTAATAATTAGTGCTGTTGAGCAGCTTTTCATGTGCGTCTTGGCCATCTCTGTGTCTCCTTTGAAGAAACGTCTCTTTAGATCTTCTGCCCATTTTTGTATTGGGTTGTTTGTTTTTTTAATATGAAGCTGCATGAGCTGTTTATATATATTGGAGATTAAACCTCTGTCCATTGATTCGTCTGCAACGATTTTCGCCCATTCTGAGGGATGCCTTTTTCCATTCCCGTGTTTTTTAACAAAAAAGGAAAGAAAGGAAAAGAAGCAGAACACTAATGTGCGTAAAATATGCCTTTTGAAACGGTCGTTTTGAAATATGGACGTCCTTTGAATTTTTTGGTCGATATGTGACCCCAGGATTTGTTTTCAGGGCAGGTGTCATTTACAGGCCTGCAATGATTTTGAATATCAACTGACCATTAGCGCTGGGATTAAAGCTGCTGTTGTGTGAAACGGCCACAAGGTGGCAGCAGTTCACCCTTACCAAATCTGGTTACTAGGGCAAGAGAGCCTCAGTGGAAGTGGTGTTCTAGATTGGAGTTTAGAATGGAATGTGCCAGGAGAAAGCCCCTCACGTTTGTCTCACTACTTCTTGTTCGTGTTTTTAATTTAATTTTTTATTTTTTATTACATCAAGTTTGATTACAATGTTTGGCTTGTTGTAGGTGTGGAAGATGTGGTTCTTTTACACATATACAGATGACTGTTCTTCCTGGGATCCTTTTCCCATGTACGTTATGACAGAATGTTGAGTAGTCCTCTCTTGGTATTCTGTAGGTCTTTGGTGATTATATATGTCACCTGTGTTTGTATATGTCTGTTAACCCCGATATCGTAATGAAACCAATCCTCACACCTTTCCATTGGTGAACCATAAGTTTGTTTAATGAATCTGTCACTGCCCTTCTCCGTGGAAATATCTGCCCTGGTATCCATTTTTAAGTAACACCTATAAGTGATATGATATGATAAGTGTCTTTCACTTTCTGACTTACTACAAGTCACGTGATTACTTCTAGACTCATCTACGGTGCTGCAAATGGCATTGTGTCCTTTTTTACCTTGGCATCTCTTCTGCCTGAGCGGGGTCCATTTTCAACAATGTGATTCCCTGAGGGTTGTGGATTAGCTGACCTGGGCAGCCTTACCCTGCCGGCCCGCCCTCCCCAGGTGTGCCTCATTGAGGTCAATATAAACAGAGCTCCAGGCAGCAATAGCCCCTGAAGCTGTGCCTGACTCCATATTCTCTGCCCCGTCAGCAGTCTCGGGGCTGTGCTGGTGGTAGGGAGTGAGGGGCCACAGCTTTGTGGGTGGCCCAGTGTGAGTGGGGTTCTGCTGGCCTTTCTGCAGGAGTTGCCAGGCTGCCGCCTGTAAAGAAGAGGATGTGTCACCCATACCTTCCGCTGGAATTTCTCTCCGGACAGAGGTGAGGAAGGAAAAAAGCAGTGGGGGCCGGGACAGGAGGGGTATCTCAGGCAGGGCAATGGAAAGCTACTGGAAGAGCGCCAGCGTCCAGGACCACCCTGGCTGGCCTGCAGGCACCAAGTTGGCCTGCGTGCTGTCGCTGGTGTGGCTCCACGGTCCTTCCTCTAGGCTTTCAAGCCCTTGTACATATTCAGGTGTTTTACCTGGAAAGGGTGGGGACAGTTCAGCAGCAGCTGGCCTGGGGCTCAGCTCACGTTTACTCACAGATGCCTCGGCACGGTCCCCCAGCTTTGCAATGAGGACGCTCCTTGCGTGGGGGGTGGGTTGCTGGCTGTATGGGAGATGGTTCCCGACCTCTGACCAATTTCAGAATTGTTGACCGCTGGAGCAAGTGCCGTGATAGGGTTTTCCTCTGTATAACTCGTGGGTTCACTTTTTTTTTTCTTTTATCGTTCAAGTTAGATTTTATTCCTCTTTTATGTATTTATAGATATAAGCATGGAAATAATTCATTCCTATAAATACATCTGTGTGACGGGAAGAACTTTTTTCTGTTTTATTTTTAGATTTTATTTTTTTAAATTTTGAAATTTAATTTTATTTATTTTTTTTATACAGCACGTTATTATTAGTTATGTATTTTATGCATATACATGTATACAGGTCAATCCCAAACTCCCAACTCATCCCACCACCACCACCCCATGGCTTCCCACACTTGGTGTCCATACGTTTGTTCTCTACCTCTGTGTCTCTATTTCTTCCCTGCAAACCAGTTCATCTGTACCATTTTTTTAGGTTCCACATATATGCATTAATATACAATATTTGTTTTCCTCTTTCTGACTTACTTCATTCTGTATGACAGTCTCTCGATCCATCGATGTCTCTTCAAATGACCCAGTTTCATTCCTTTTTATGGCCGAGTAATATTCCATTTCATATATGTACCACATCTTTATCCATTCATCTGTCTGTGGGCATTTAGGTTGCTTCCATTACCTGGCTATTGTAAATAGTGCTGCAATGAACATTGTGGTGAATGTGCCCTTTTGAAATTCGGTTTTCTCTGGGTATATGCCCAGAAGTGGGATTGCTGGATCAGATGGTAATTCTATTTCTAATTTTTTTAAGGAAACTCCATACTGTTCTCCATAGTGACTGTATCAATTTACATTCCCACCAAGAGTGGAAGGGGGCTCCTTTTGTCCACACCCTCCCCAGAATTGGTTGTTTGTAGATTTCCTGATGATGCCGATTCTAACAGGTGTGAGGTGATACCTCATTGTAGTTTTGATTTGCATTTCTCTAATAATTAGTGCTGTTGAGCAGCTTTTCATGTGCGTCTTGGCCATCTCTGTGTCTCCTTTGAAGAAACGTCTCTTTAGATCTTCTGCCCATTTTTGTATTGGGTTGTTTGTTTTTTTAATATGAAGCTGCATGAGCTGTTTATATATATTGGAGATTAAACCTCTGTCCATTGATTCGTCTGCAACGATTTTCGCCCATTCTGAGGGATGCCTTTTTCCATTCCCGTGTTTTTTAACAAAAAAGGAAAGAAAGGAAAAGAAGCAGAACACTAATGTGCGTAAAATATGCCTTTTGAAACGGTCGTTTTGAAATATGGACGTCCTTTGAATTTTTTGGTCGATATGTGACCCCAGGATTTGTTTTCAGGGCAGGTGTCATTTACAGGCCTGCAATGATTTTGAATATCAACTGACCATTAGCGCTGGGATTAAAGCTGCTGTTGTGTGAAACGGCCACAAGGTGGCAGCAGTTCACCCTTACCAAATCTGGTTACTAGGGCAAGAGAGCCTCAGTGGAAGTGGTGTTCTAGATTGGAGTTTAGAATGGAATGTGCCAGGAGAAAGCCCCTCACGTTTGTCTCACTACTTCTTGTTCGTGTTTTTAATTTAATTTTTTTATTTTTTATTACAGCAAGTTTGATTACAATGTTTGGCTTGTTGTAGGTGTGGAAGATGTGGTTCTTTTACACATATACAGATGACTGTTCTTCCTGGGATCCTTTTCCCATGTACGTTATGACAGAATGTTGAGTAGTCCTCTCTTGGTATTCTGTAGGTCTTTGGTGATTATATATGTCACCTGTGTTTGTATATGTCTGTTAACCCCGATATCATAATGAAACCAATCCTCACACCTTTCCATTGGTGAACCATAAGTTTGTTTAATGAATCTGTCATTGCCCTTCTCCGTGGAAATATCTGCCCTGGTATCCATTTTTAGGTAACACCTATAAGTGATATGATATGATATGTGTCTTTCACTTTCTGACTTACTACAAGTCACGTGATTACTTCTAGACTCATCTACGGTGCTGCAAATTGCATTGGGTCCTTTTTTTCCTTGGCATCTCTTCTGCCTTAGCGGGGTCCATTTTCAACAATGTGATTCCCTGAGGGTTGTGGATTAGCTGACCTGGGCAGCCTTACCCTGCCGGCCCGCCCTCCCCAGGTGTGCCTCGTTGAGGTCAATATAAACAGCGCTCCAGGCAGCAATAGCCCCTGAAGCTGTGCCTGACTCCATATTCTCTGCCCCGTCAGCAGTCTCGGGGCTGTGCTGGTGGGAGGGAGTGAGGGGCCACAGCTTTGTGGGTGGCCCGGTGTGAGTGGGGTTCTGCTGGCCTTTCTGCAGGAGTTGCCAGGCTGCCGCCTGTAAAGAAGAGGATGTGTCACCCATACCTTCCGCTGGAATTTCTCTCCGGACAGAGGTGAGGAAGGAAAAAAGCAGTGGGGGCCGGGACAGGAGGGGTATCTCAGGCAGGGCAATGGAAAGCTTCTGGAAGAGCGCCAGGGTCCAGGACCACCCTGGCTGGCCTGCAGGCACCAAGTTGGCCTGCGTGCTGTCGCTGGTGTGGCTCCACGGTCCTTCCTCTAGGCTTTCAAGCCCTTGTACATATTCAGGTGTTTTACCTGGAAAGGGTGGGGACAGTTCAGCAGCAGCTGGCCTGGGGCTCAGCTCACGTTTACTCACAGATGCCTCGGCACGGTCCCCCAGCTTTGCAATGAGGACGCTCCTTGCGTGGGGGGTGGGTTGCTGGCTGTATGGGAGATGGTTCCCCACCTCTGACCAATTTCAGAATTGTTGACCGCTGGAGCAAGTGCCGTGATAGGGTTTTCCTCTGTATAACTCGTGGGTTCACTTTTTTTTTCTTTTATCATTCAAGTTAGATTTTATTCCTCTTTTATGTATTTATAGATATAAGCATGGAAATAATTCATTCCTATAAATACATCTGTGTGACGGGAAGAACTTTTTTCTGTTTTATTTTTAAATTTTGTTTCTTTAAATTTTGAAATTTAATTATATTTATTTTTTTATACAGCACGTTATTATTAGTTATGTATTTTATGCATATGCATGTATACAGGTCAATCCCAAACTCCCAACTCATCCCACCACCACCACCCCATGGCTTCCCACACTTGGTTTCCATACGTTTGTTCTCTACCTCTGTGTCTCTATTTCTTCCCTGCAAACCAGTTCATCTGTACCATTTTTAGGCTCCACAGATATGCATTAATATACAATATTTGTTTTCCTCTTTCTGACTTACTTCATTCTGTATGACAGTCTCTCGATCCATCGATGTCTCTACAAATGACCCAGTTTCATTTCTTTATATGGCCGAGTCATATTCCATTTTATATATGTACCACATCTTTATCCATTCATCTGTCTGTGGGCATTTAGGTTGCTTCCATTACCTGGCTATTGTAAATAGTGCTGCAACGAACATTGTGGTGAATGTGCCTTTTTGAAATACGGTTTTCTCTGGGTATATGCCCAGAAGTGGGATTGCTGGATCAGATGGAAATTCTATTTCTAATTTTTTTAAGGAAACTCCATACTGTTCTCCATAGTGACTGTATCAATTTACATTCCCACCAATAGTGGAAGAGGGCTCCTTTTGTCCACACCCTCCCCAGAATTGGTTGTTTGTAGATTTCCTGATGATGCCGATTCTAACAGGTGTGAGGTGATACCTCATTGTAGTTTTGATTTGCATTTCTCTAATAATTAGTGCTGTTGAGCAGCTTTTCATGTGCGTCTTGGCCATCTCTGTGTCTCCTTTGAAGAAACGTCTCTTTAGATCTTCTGCCCATTTTTGTATTGGGTTGTTTGTTTTTTTAATATGAAGCTGCATGAGCTGTTTATATATATTGGAGATTAAACCTCTGTCCATTGATTCGTCTGCAACGATTTTCGCCCATTCTGAGGGATGCCTTTTTCCATTCCCGTGTTTTTTAACAAAAAAGGAAAGAAAGGAAAAGAAGCAGAACACTAATGTGCGTAAAATATGCCTTTTGAAACGGTCGTTTTGAAATATGGACGTCCTTTGAATTTTTTGGTCGATATGTGACCCCAGGATTTGTTTTCAGGGCAGGTGTCATTTACAGGCCTGCAATGATTTTGAATATCAACTAACCATTAGCGCTGGGATTAAAGCTGCTGTTGTGTGAAACGGCCACAAGGTGGCAGCAGTTCACCCTTACCAAATCTGGTTACTAGGGCAAGAGAGCCTCAGTGGAAGTGGTGTTCTAGATTGGAGTTTAGAATGGAATGTGCCAGGAGAAAGCCCCTCACGTTTGTCTCACTACTTCTTGTTCGTGTTTTTAATTTAATTTTTTATTTTTTATTACATCAAGTTTGATTACAATGTTTGGCTTGTTGTAGGTGTTGAAGATGTGGTTCTTTTACACATATACAGATGACTGTTCTTCCTGGGATCCTTTTCCCATGTACGTTATGACAGAATGTTGAGTAGTCCTCTCTTGGTATTCTGTAGGTCTTTGGTGATTATATATGTCACCTGTGTTTGTATATGTCTGTTAACCCCGATATCGTAATGAAACCAATCCTCACACCTTTCCATTGGTGAACCATAAGTTTGTTTAATGAATCTGTCACTGCCCTTCTCCGTGGAAATATCTGCCCTGGTATCCGTTTTTAAGTAACACCTATAAGTGATATGATATGATATGTGTCTTTCACTTTCTGACTTACTACAAGTCACGTGATTACTTCTAGACTCATCTATGGTGCTGCAAATGGCATTGTGTCCTTTTTTACCTTGGCATCTCTTCTGCCTGAGCGGGGTCCATTTTCAACAATGTGATTCCCTGAGGGTTGTGGATTAGCTGACCTGGGCAGCCTTACCCTGCCGGCCCGCCCTCCCCAGGTGTGCCTCATTGAGGTCAATATAAACAGAGCTCCAGGCAGCAATAGCCCCTGAAGCTGTGCCTGACTCCATATTCTCTGCCCCGTCAGCAGTCTCGGGGCTGTGCTGGTGGTAGGGAGTGAGGGGCCACAGCTTTGTGGGTGGCCCGGTGTGAGTGGGGTTCTGCTGGCCTTTCTGCAGGAGTTGCCAGGCTGCCGCCTGTAAAGAAGAGGATGTGTCACCCATACCTTCCGCTGGAATTTCTCTCCGGACAGAGGTGAGGAAGGAAAAAAGCAGTGGGGGCCGGGACAGGAGGGGTATCTCAGGCAGGGCAATGGAAAGCTACTGGAAGAGCGCCAGCGTCCAGGACCACCCTGGCTGGCCTGCAGGCACCAAGTTGGCCTGCGTGCTGTCGCTGGTGTGGCTCCACGGTCCTTCCTCTAGGCTTTCAAGCCCTTGTACATATTCAGGTGTTTTACCTGGAAAGGGTGGGGACAGTTCAGCAGCAGCTGGCCTGGGGCTCAGCTCACGTTTACTCACAGATGCCTCGGCACGGTCCCCCAGCTTTGCAATGAGGACGCTCCTTGCGTAGGGGGTGGGTTGCTGGCTGTATGGGAGATGGTTCCCCACCTCTGACCAATTTCAGAATTGTTGACCGCTGGAGCAAGTGCCGTGATAGGGTTTTCCTCTGTATAACTCGTGGGTTCACTTTTTTTTTCTTTTATCGTTCAAGTTAGATTTTATTCCTCTTTTATGTATTTATAGATATAAGCATGGAAATAATTCATTCCTATAAATGCATCTGTGTGACGGGAAGAACTTTTTTCTGTTTTATTTTTAAATTTTATTTTTTTAAATTTTGAAATTTAATTTTATTTATTTTTTTTATACAGCACGTTATTATTAGTTATGTATTTTATGCATATACATGTATACAGGTCAATCCCAAACTCCCAACTCATCCCACCACCACCACCCCATGGCTTCCCACACTTGGTGTCCATACGTTTGTTCTCTACCTCTGTGTCTCTATTTCTTCCCTGCAAACCAGTTCATCTGTACCATTTTTTTAGGTTCCACATATATGCATTAATATACAATATTTGTTTTCCTCTTTCTGACTTACTTCATTCTGTATGACAGTCTCTCGATCCATCGATGTCTCTTCAAATGACCCAGTTTCATTCCTTTTTATGGCCGAGTAATATTCCATTTCATATATGTACCACATCTTTATCCATTCATCTGTCTGTGGGCATTTAGGTTGCTTCCATTACCTGGCTATTGTAAATAGTGCTGCAATGAACATTGTGGTGAATGTGCCCTTTTGAAATTCGGTTTTCTCTGGGTATATGCCCAGAAGTGGGATTGCTGGATCAGATGGTAATTCTATTTCTAATTTTTTTAAGGAAACTCCATACTGTTCTCCATAGTGACTGTATCAATTTACATTCCCACCAATAGTGGAAGGGGGCTCCTTTTGTCCACACCCTCCCCAGAATTGGTTGTTTGTAGATTTCCTGATGATGCCGATTCTAACAGGTGTGAGGTGATACCTCATTGTAGTTTTGATTTGCATTTCTCTAATAATTAGTGCTGTTGAGCAGCTTTTCATGTGCGTCTTGGCCATCTCTGTGTCTCCTGTGAAGAAACGTCTCTTTAGATCTTCTGCCCATTTTTGTATTGGGTTGTTTGTTTTTTTAATATTAAGCTGCATGAGCTGTTTATATATATTGGAGATTAAACCTCTGTCCATTGATTCGTCTGCAACGATTTTCGCCCATTCTGAGGGATGCCTTTTTCCATTCCCGTGTTTTTTTAACAAAAAAGGAAAGAAAGGAAAAGAAGCAGAACACTAATGTGCGTAAAATATGCCTTTTGAAACGGTCGTTTTGAAATATGGACGTCCTTTGAATTTTTTGGTCGATATGTGACCCCAGGATTTGTTTTCAGGGCAGGTGTCATTTACAGGCCTGCAATGATTTTGAATATCAACTGACCATTAGCGCTGGGATTAAAGCTGCTGTTGTGTGAAACGGCCACAAGGTGGCAGCAGTTCACCCTTACCAAATCTGGTTACTAGGGCAAGAGAGCCTCAGTGGAAGTGGTGTTCTAGATTGGAGTTTAGAATGGAATGTGCCAGGAGAAAGCCCCTCACGTTTGTCTCACTACTTCTTGTTCGTGTTTTTAATTTAATTTTTTATTTTTTATTACAGCAAGTTTGATTACAATGTTTGGCTTGTTGTAGGTGTGGAAGATGTGGTTCTTTTACACATATACAGATGACTGTTCTTCCTGGGATCCTTTTCCCATGTACGTTATGACAGAATGTTGAGTAGTCCTCTCTTGGTATTCTGTAGGTCTTTGGTGATTATATATGTCACCTGTGTTTGTATATGTCTGTTAACCCCGATATCGTAATGAAACCAATCCTCACACCTTTCCATTGGTGAACCATAAGTTTGTTTAATGAATCTGTCACTGCCCTTCTCCGTGGAAATATCTGCCCTGGTATCCATTTTTAAGTAACACCTATAAGTGATATGATATGATATGTGTCTTTCACTTTCTGACTTACTACAAGTCACGTGATTACTTCTAGACTCATCTACGGTGCTGCAAATGGCATTGTGTCCTTTTTTACCTTGGCATCTCTTCTGCCTGAGCGGGGTCCATTTTCAACAATGTGATTCCCTGAGGGTTGTGGATTAGCTGACCTGGGCAGCCTTACCCTGCCGGCCCGCCCTCCCCAGGTGTGCCTCATTGAGGTCAATATAAACAGAGCTCCAGGCAGCAATAGCCCCTGAAGCTGTGCCTGACTCCATATTCTCTGCCCCGTCAGCAGTCTCGGGGCTGTGCTGGTGGTAGGGAGTGAGGGGCCACAGCTTTGTGGGTGGCCCAGTGTGAGTGGGGTTCTGCTGGCCTTTCTGCAGGAGTTGCCAGGCTGCCGCCTGTAAAGAAGAGGATGTGTCACCCATACCTTCCGCTGGAATTTCTCTCCGGACAGAGGTGAGGAAGGAAAAAAGCAGTGGGGGCCGGGACAGGAGGGGTATCTCAGGCAGGGCAATGGAAAGCTTCTGGAAGAGCGCCAGCGTCCAGGACCACCCTGGCTGGCCTGCAGGCACCAAGTTGGCCTGCGTGCTGTCGCTGGTGTGGCTCCACGGTCCTTCCTCTAGGCTTTCAAGCCCTTGTACATATTCAGGTGTTTTACCTGGAAAGGGTGGGGACAGTTCAGCAGCAGCTGGCCTGGGGCTCAGCTCACGTTTACTCACAGATGCCTCGGCACGGTCCCCCAGCTTTGCAATGAGGACGCTCCTTGCGTGGGGGGTGGGTTGCTGGCTGTATGGGAGATGGTTCCCGACCTCTGACCAATTTCAGAATTGTTGACCGCTGGAGCAAGTGCCGTGATAGGGTTTTCCTCTGTATAACTCGTGGGTTCACTTTTTTTTTTCTTTTATCGTTCAAGTTAGATTTTATTCCTCTTTTATGTATTTATAGATATAAGCATGGAAATAATTCATTCCTATAAATACATCTGTGTGACGGGAAGAACTTTTTTCTGTTTTATTTTTAGATTTTATTTTTTTAAATTTTGAAATTTAATTTTATTTATTTTTTTTATACAGCACGTTATTATTAGTTATGTATTTTATGCATATACATGTATACAGGTCAATCCCAAACTCCCAACTCATCCCACCACCACCACCCCATGGCTTCCCACACTTGGTGTCCATACGTTTGTTCTCTACCTCTGTGTCTCTATTTCTTCCCTGCAAACCAGTTCATCTGTACCATTTTTTTAGGTTCCACATATATGCATTAATATACAATATTTGTTTTCCTCTTTCTGACTTACTTCATTCTGTATGACAGTCTCTCGATCCATCGATGTCTCTTCAAATGACCCAGTTTCATTCCTTTTTATGGCCGAGTAATATTCCATTTCATATATGTACCACATCTTTATCCATTCATCTGTCTGTGGGCATTTAGGTTGCTTCCATTACCTGGCTATTGTAAATAGTGCTGCAATGAACATTGTGGTGAATGTGCCCTTTTGAAATTCGGTTTTCTCTGGGTATATGCCCAGAAGTGGGATTGCTGGATCAGATGGTAATTCTATTTCTAATTTTTTTAAGGAAACTCCATACTGTTCTCCATAGTGACTGTATCAATTTACATTCCCACCAAGAGTGGAAGGGGGCTCCTTTTGTCCACACCCTCCCCAGAATTGGTTGTTTGTAGATTTCCTGATGATGCCGATTCTAACAGGTGTGAGGTGATACCTCATTGTAGTTTTGATTTGCATTTCTCTAATAATTAGTGCTGTTGAGCAGCTTTTCATGTGCGTCTTGGCCATCTCTGTGTCTCCTTTGAAGAAACGTCTCTTTAGATCTTCTGCCCATTTTTGTATTGGGTTGTTTGTTTTTTTAATATTAAGCTGCATGAGCTGTTTATATATATTGGAGATTAAACCTCTGTCCATTGATTCGTCTGCAACGATTTTCGCCCATTCTGAGGGATGCCTTTTTCCATTCCCGTGTTTTTTAACAAAAAAGGAAAGAAAGGAAAAGAAGCAGAACACTAATGTGCGTAAAATATGCCTTTTGAAACGGTCGTTTTGAAATATGGACGTCCTTTGAATTTTTTGGTCGATATGTGACCCCAGGATTTGTTTTCAGGGCAGGTGTCATTTACAGGCCTGCAATGATTTTGAATATCAACTGACCATTAGCGCTGGGATTAAAGCTGCTGTTGTGTGAAACGGCCACAAGGTGGCAGCAGTTCACCCTTACCAAATCTGGTTACTAGGGCAAGAGAGCCTCAGTGGAAGTGGTGTTCTAGATTGGAGTTTAGAATGGAATGTGCCAGGAGAAAGCCCCTCACGTTTGTCTCACTACTTCTTGTTCATGTTTTTAATTTAATTTTTTATTTTTTATTACAGCAAGTTTGATTACAATGTTTGGCTTGTTGTAGGTGTGGAAGATGTGGTTCTTTTACACATATACAGATGACTGTTCTTCCTGGGATCCTTTTCCCATGTACGTTATGACAGAATGTTGAGTAGTCCTCTCTTGGTATTCTGTAGGTCTTTGGTGATTATATATGTCACCTGTGTTTGTATATGTCTGTTAACCCCGATATCGTAATGAAACCAATCCTCACACCTTTCCATTGGTGAACCATAAGTTTGTTTAATGAATCTGTCATTGCCCTTCTCCGTGGAAATATCTGCCCTGGTATCCATTTTTAGGTAACACCTATAAGTGATATGATATGATATGTGTCTTTCACTTTCTGACTTACTACAAGTCACGTGATTACTTCTAGACTCATCTACGGTGCTGCAAATGGCATTGGGTCCTTTTTTTCCTTGGCATCTCTTCTGCCTTAGCGGGGTCCATTTTCAACAATGTGATTCCCTGAGGGTTGTGGATTAGCTGACCTGGGCAGCCTTACCCTGCCGGCCCGCCCTCCCCAGGTGTGCCTCGTTGAGGTCAATATAAACAGCGCTCCAGGCAGCAATAGCCCCTGAAGCTGTGCCTGACTCCATATTCTCTGCCCCGTCAGCAGTCTCGGGGCTGTGCTGGTGGGAGGGAGTGAGGGGCCACAGCTTTGTGGGTGGCCCGGTGTGAGTGGGGTTCTGCTGGCCTTTCTGCAGGAGTTGCCAGGCTGCCGCCTGTAAAGAAGAGGATGTGTCACCCATACCTTCCGCTGGAATTTCTCTCCGGACAGAGGTGAGGAAGGAAAAAAGCAGTGGGGGCCGGGACAGGAGGGGTATCTCAGGCAGGGCAATGGAAAGCTTCTGGAAGAGCGCCAGGGTCCAGGACCACCCTGGCTGGCCTGCAGGCACCAAGTTGGCCTGCGTGCTGTCGCTGGTGTGGCTCCACGGTCCTTCCTCTAGGCTTTCAAGCCCTTGTACATATTCAGGTGTTTTACCTGGAAAGGGTGGGAACAGTTCAGCAGCAGCTGGCCTGGGGCTCAGCTCACGTTTACTCACAGATGCCTCGGCACGGTCCCCCAGCTTTGCAATGAGGACGCTCCTTGCGTGGGGGGTGGGTTGCTGGCTGTATGGGAGATGGTTCCCGACCTCTGACCAATTTCAGAATTGTTGACCGCTGGAGCAAGTGCCGTGATAGGGTTTTCCTCTGTATAACTCGTGGGTTCACTTTTTTTTTTCTTTTATCGTTCAAGTTAGATTTTATTCCTCTTTTATGTATTTATAGATATAAGCATGGAAATAATTCATTCCTATAAATACATCTGTGTGACGGGAAGAACTTTTTTCTGTTTTATTTTTAGATTTTATTTTTTTAAATTTTGAAATTTAATTTTATTTATTTTTTTTATACAGCACGTTATTATTAGTTATGTATTTTATGCATATACATGTATACAGGTCAATCCCAAACTCCCAACTCATCCCACCACCACCACCCCATGGCTTCCCACACTTGGTGTCCATACGTTTGTTCTCTACCTCTGTGTCTCTATTTCTTCCCTGCAAACCAGTTCATCTGTACCATTTTTTTAGGTTCCACATATATGCATTAATATACAATATTTGTTTTCCTCTTTCTGACTTACTTCATTCTGTATGACAGTCTCTCGATCCATCGATGTCTCTTCAAATGACCCAGTTTCATTCCTTTTTATGGCCGAGTAATATTCCATTTCATATATGTACCACATCTTTATCCATTCATCTGTCTGTGGGCATTTAGGTTGCTTCCATTACCTGGCTATTGTAAATAGTGCTGCAATGAACATTGTGGTGAATGTGCCCTTTTGAAATTCGGTTTTCTCTGGGTATATGCCCAGAAGTGGGATTGCTGGATCAGATGGTAATTCTATTTCTAATTTTTTTAAGGAAACTCCATACTGTTCTCCATAGTGACTGTATCAATTTACATTCCCACCAAGAGTGGAAGGGGGCTCCTTTTGTCCACACCCTCCCCAGAATTGGTTGTTTGTAGATTTCCTGATGATGCCGATTCTAACAGGTGTGAGGTGATACCTCATTGTAGTTTTGATTTGCATTTCTCTAATAATTAGTGCTGTTGAGCAGCTTTTCATGTGCGTCTTGGCCATCTCTGTGTCTCCTTTGAAGAAACGTCTCTTTAGATCTTCTGCCCATTTTTGTATTGGGTTGTTTGTTTTTTTAATATTAAGCTGCATGAGCTGTTTATATATATTGGAGATTAAACCTCTGTCCATTGATTCGTCTGCAACGATTTTCGCCCATTCTGAGGGATGCCTTTTTCCATTCCCGTGTTTTTTAACAAAAAAGGAAAGAAAGGAAAAGAAGCAGAACACTAATGTGCGTAAAATATGCCTTTTGAAACGGTCGTTTTGAAATATGGACGTCCTTTGAATTTTTTGGTCGATATGTGACCCCAGGATTTGTTTTCAGGGCAGGTGTCATTTACAGGCCTGCAATGATTTTGAATATCAACTGACCATTAGCGCTGGGATTAAAGCTGCTGTTGTGTGAAACGGCCACAAGGTGGCAGCAGTTCACCCTTACCAAATCTGGTTACTAGGGCAAGAGAGCCTCAGTGGAAGTGGTGTTCTAGATTGGAGTTTAGAATGGAATGTGCCAGGAGAAAGCCCCTCACGTTTGTCTCACTACTTCTTGTTCATGTTTTTAATTTAATTTTTTATTTTTTATTACAGCAAGTTTGATTACAATGTTTGGCTTGTTGTAGGTGTGGAAGATGTGGTTCTTTTACACATATACAGATGACTGTTCTTCCTGGGATCCTTTTCCCATGTACGTTATGACAGAATGTTGAGTAGTCCTCTCTTGGTATTCTGTAGGTCTTTGGTGATTATATATGTCACCTGTGTTTGTATATGTCTGTTAACCCCGATATCGTAATGAAACCAATCCTCACACCTTTCCATTGGTGAACCATAAGTTTGTTTAATGAATCTGTCATTGCCCTTCTCCGTGGAAATATCTGCCCTGGTATCCATTTTTAGGTAACACCTATAAGTGATATGATATGATATGTGTCTTTCACTTTCTGACTTACTACAAGTCACGTGATTACTTCTAGACTCATCTACGGTGCTGCAAATGGCATTGGGTCCTTTTTTTCCTTGGCATCTCTTCTGCCTTAGCGGGGTCCATTTTCAACAATGTGATTCCCTGAGGGTTGTGGATTAGCTGACCTGGGCAGCCTTACCCTGCCGGCCCGCCCTCCCCAGGTGTGCCTCGTTGAGGTCAATATAAACAGCGCTCCAGGCAGCAATAGCCCCTGAAGCTGTGCCTGACTCCATATTCTCTGCCCCGTCAGCAGTCTCGGGGCTGTGCTGGTGGGAGGGAGTGAGGGGCCACAGCTTTGTGGGTGGCCCGGTGTGAGTGGGGTTCTGCTGGCCTTTCTGCAGGAGTTGCCAGGCTGCCGCCTGTAAAGAAGAGGATGTGTCACCCATACCTTCCGCTGGAATTTCTCTCCGGACAGAGGTGAGGAAGGAAAAAAGCAGTGGGGGCCGGGACAGGAGGGGTATCTCAGGCAGGGCAATGGAAAGCTTCTGGAAGAGCGCCAGGGTCCAGGACCACCCTGGCTGGCCTGCAGGCACCAAGTTGGCCTGCGTGCTGTCGCTGGTGTGGCTCCACGGTCCTTCCTCTAGGCTTTCAAGCCCTTGTACATATTCAGGTGTTTTACCTGGAAAGGGTGGGAACAGTTCAGCAGCAGCTGGCCTGGGGCTCAGCTCACGTTTACTCACAGATGCCTCGGCACGGTCCCCCAGCTTTGCAATGAGGACGCTCCTTGCGTGGGGGGTGGGTTGCTGGCTGTATGGGAGATGGTTCCCGACCTCTGACCAATTTCAGAATTGTTGACCGCTGGAGCAAGTGCCGTGATAGGGTTTTCCTCTGTATAACTCGTGGGTTCACTTTTTTTTTTCTTTTATCGTTCAAGTTAGATTTTATTCCTCTTTTATGTATTTATAGATATAAGCATGGAAATAATTCATTCCTATAAATACATCTGTGTGACGGGAAGAACTTTTTTCTGTTTTATTTTTAGATTTTATTTTTTTAAATTTTGAAATTTAATTTTATTTATTTTTTTTATACAGCACGTTATTATTAGTTATGTATTTTATGCATATACATGTATACAGGTCAATCCCAAACTCCCAACTCATCCCACCACCACCACCCCATGGCTTCCCACACTTGGTGTCCATACGTTTGTTCTCTACCTCTGTGTCTCTATTTCTTCCCTGCAAACCAGTTCATCTGTACCATTTTTTTAGGTTCCACATATATGCATTAATATACAATATTTGTTTTCCTCTTTCTGACTTACTTCATTCTGTATGACAGTCTCTCGATCCATCGATGTCTCTTCAAATGACCCAGTTTCATTCCTTTTTATGGCCGAGTAATATTCCATTTCATATATGTACCACATCTTTATCCATTCATCTGTCTGTGGGCATTTAGGTTGCTTCCATTACCTGGCTATTGTAAATAGTGCTGCAATGAACATTGTGGTGAATGTGCCCTTTTGAAATTCGGTTTTCTCTGGGTATATGCCCAGAAGTGGGATTGCTGGATCAGATGGTAATTCTATTTCTAATTTTTTTAAGGAAACTCCATACTGTTCTCCATAGTGACTGTATCAATTTACATTCCCACCAAGAGTGGAAGGGGGCTCCTTTTGTCCACACCCTCCCCAGAATTGGTTGTTTGTAGATTTCCTGATGATGCCGATTCTAACAGGTGTGAGGTGATACCTCATTGTAGTTTTGATTTGCATTTCTCTAATAATTAGTGCTGTTGAGCAGCTTTTCATGTGCGTCTTGGCCATCTCTGTGTCTCCTTTGAAGAAACGTCTCTTTAGATCTTCTGCCCATTTTTGTATTGGGTTGTTTGTTTTTTTAATATTAAGCTGCATGAGCTGTTTATATATATTGGAGATTAAACCTCTGTCCATTGATTCGTCTGCAACGATTTTCGCCCATTCTGAGGGATGCCTTTTTCCATTCCCGTGTTTTTTAACAAAAAAGGAAAGAAAGGAAAAGAAGCAGAACACTAATGTGCGTAAAATATGCCTTTTGAAACGGTCGTTTTGAAATATGGACGTCCTTTGAATTTTTTGGTCGATATGTGACCCCAGGATTTGTTTTCAGGGCAGGTGTCATTTACAGGCCTGCAATGATTTTGAATATCAACTGACCATTAGCGCTGGGATTAAAGCTGCTGTTGTGTGAAACGGCCACAAGGTGGCAGCAGTTCACCCTTACCAAATCTGGTTACTAGGGCAAGAGAGCCTCAGTGGAAGTGGTGTTCTAGATTGGAGTTTAGAATGGAATGTGCCAGGAGAAAGCCCCTCACGTTTGTCTCACTACTTCTTGTTCGTGTTTTTAATTTAATTTTTTATTTTTTATTACAGCAAGTTTGATTACAATGTTTGGCTTGTTGTAGGTGTGGAAGATGTGGTTCTTTTACACATATACAGATGACTGTTCTTCCTGGGATCCTTTTCCCATGTACGTTATGACAGAATGTTGAGTAGTCCTCTCTTGGTATTCTGTAGGTCTTTGGTGATTATATATGTCACCTGTGTTTGTATATGTCTGTTAACCCCGATATCGTAATGAAACCAATCCTCACACCTTTCCATTGGTGAACCATAAGTTTGTTTAATGAATCTGTGATTGCCCTTCTCCGTGGAAATATCTGCCCTGGTATCCATTTTTAGGTAACACCTATAAGTGATATGATATGATATGTGTCTTTCACTTTCTGACTTACTACAAGTCACGTGATTACTTCTAGACTCATCTACGGTGCTGCAAATGGCATTGGGTCCTTTTTTTCCTTGGCATCTCTTCTGCCTTAGCGGGGTCCATTTTCAACAATGTGATTCCCTGAGGGTTGTGGATTAGCTGACCTGGGCAGCCTTACCCTGCCGGCCAGCCCTCCCCAGGTGTGCCTCGTTGAGGTCAATATAAACAGCGCTCCAGGCAGCAATAGCCCCTGAAGCTGTGCCTGACTCCATATTCTCTGCCCCGTCAGCAGTCTCGGGGCTGTGCTGGTGGGAGGGAGTGAGGGGCCACAGCTTTGTGGGTGGCCCGGTGTGAGTGGGGTTCTGCTGGCCTTTCTGCAGGAGTTGCCAGGCTGCCGCCTGTAAAGAAGAGGATGTGTCACCCATACCTTCCGCTGGAATTTCTCTCCGGACAGAGGTGAGGAAGGAAAAAAGCAGTGGGGGCCGGGACAGGAGGGGTATCTCAGGCAGGGCAATGGAAAGCTACTGGAAGAGCGCCAGGGTCCAGGACCACCCTGGCTGGCCTGCAGGCACCAAGTTGGCCTGCGTGCTGTCGCTGGTGTGGCTCCACGGTCCTTCCTCTAGGCTTTCAAGCCCTTGTACATATTCAGGTGTTTTACCTGGAAAGGGTGGGGACAGTTCAGCAGCAGCTGGCCTGGGGCTCAGCTCACGTTTACTCACAGATGCCTCGGCACGGTCCCCCAGCTTTGCAATGAGGACGCTCCTTGCGTGGGGGGTGGGTTGCTGGCTGTATGGGAGATGGTTCCCCACCTCTGACCAATTTCAGAATTGTTGACCGCTGGAGCAAGTGCCGTGATAGGGTTTTCCTCTGTATAACTCGTGGGTTCACTTTTTTTTTCTTTTATCGTTCAAGTTAGATTTTATTCCTCTTTTATGTATTTATAGATAGAAGCATGGAAATAATTCATTCCTATAAATACATCTGTGTGACGGGAAGAACTTTTTTCTGTTTTATTTTTAAATTTTATTTTTTTAAATTTTGAAATTTAATTTTATTTATTTTTTTTATACAGCACGTTATTATTAGTTATGTATTTTATGCATATACATGTATACAGGTCAATCCCAAACTCCCAACTCATCCCACCACCACCACCCCATGGCTTCCCACACTTGGTGTCCATACGTTTGTTCTCTACCTCTGTGTCTCTATTTCTTCCCTGCAAACCAGTTCATCTGTACCATTTTTTTAGGTTCCACATATATGCATTAATATACAATATTTGTTTTCCTCTTTCTGACTTACTTCATTCTGTATGACAGTCTCTCGATCCATCGATGTCTCTTCAAATGACCCAGTTTCATTCCTTTTTATGGCCGAGTAATATTCCATTTCATATATGTACCACATCTTTATCCATTCATCTGTCTGTGGGCATTTAGGTTGCTTCCATTACCTGGCTATTGTAAATAGTGCTGCAATGAACATTGTGGTGAATGTGCCCTTTTGAAATTCGGTTTTCTCTGGGTATATGCCCAGAAGTGGGATTGCTGGATCAGATGGTAATTCTATTTCTAATTTTTTTAAGGAAACTCCATACTGTTCTCCATAGTGACTGTATCAATTTACATTCCCACCAATAGTGGAAGGGGGCTCCTTTTGTCCACACCCTCCCCAGAATTGGTTGTTTGTAGATTTCCTGATGATGCCGATTCTAACAGGTGTGAGGTGATACCTCATTGTAGTTTTGATTTGCATTTCTCTAATAATTAGTGCTGTTGAGCAGCTTTTCATGTGCGTCTTGGCCATCTCTGTGTCTCCTTTGAAGAAACGTCTCTTTAGATCTTCTGCCCATTTTTGTATTGGGTTGTTTGTTTTTTTAATATTAAGCTGCATGAGCTGTTTATATATATTGGAGATTAAACCTCTGTCCATTGATTCGTCTGCAACGATTTTCGCCCATTCTGAGGGATGCCTTTTTCCATTCCCGTGTTTTTTTAACAAAAAAGGAAAGAAAGGAAAAGAAGCAGAACACTAATGTGCGTAAAATATGCCTTTTGAAACGGTCGTTTTGAAATATGGACGTCCTTTGAATTTTTTGGTCGATATGTGACCCCAGGATTTGTTTTCAGGGCAGGTGTCATTTACAGGCCTGCAATGATTTTGAATATCAACTGACCATTAGCGCTGGGATTAAAGCTGCTGTTGTGTGAAACGGCCACAAGGTGGCAGCAGTTCACCCTTACCAAATCTGGTTACTAGGGCAAGAGAGCCTCAGTGGAAGTGGTGTTCTAGATTGGAGTTTAGAATGGAATGTGCCAGGAGAAAGCCCCTCACGTTTGTCTCACTACTTCTTGTTCGTGTTTTTAATTTAATTTTTTATTTTTTATTACAGCAAGTTTGATTACAATGTTTGGCTTGTTGTAGGTGTGGAAGATGTGGTTCTTTTACACATATACAGATGACTGTTCTTCCTGGGATCCTTTTCCCATGTACGTTATGACAGAATGTTGAGTAGTCCTCTCTTGGTATTCTGTAGGTCTTTGGTGATTATATATGTCACCTGTGTTTGTATATGTCTGTTAACCCCGATATCGTAATGAAACCAATCCTCACACCTTTCCATTGGTGAACCATAAGTTTGTTTAATGAATCTGTGATTGCCCTTCTCCGTGGAAATATCTGCCCTGGTATCCATTTTTAGGTAACACCTATAAGTGATATGATATGATATGTGTCTTTCACTTTCTGACTTACTACAAGTCACGTGATTACTTCTAGACTCATCTACGGTGCTGCAAATGGCATTGGGTCCTTTTTTTCCTTGGCATCTCTTCTGCCTTAGCGGGGTCCATTTTCAACAATGTGATTCCCTGAGGGTTGTGGATTAGCTGACCTGGGCAGCCTTACCCTGCAGGCCCGCCCTCCCCAGGTGTGCCTCGTTGAGGTCAATATAAACAGCGCTCCAGGCAGCAATAGCCCCTGAAGCTGTGCCTGACTCCATATTCTCTGCCCCGTCAGCAGTCTCGGGGCTGTGCTGGTGGGAGGGAGTGAGGGGCCACAGCTTTGTGGGTGGCCCGGTGTGAGTGGGGTTCTGCTGGCCTTTCTGCAGGAGTTGCCAGGCTGCCGCCTGTAAAGAAGAGGATGTGTCACCCATACCTTCCGCTGGAATTTCTCTCCGGACAGAGGTGAGGAAGGAAAAAAGCAGTGGGGGCCGGGACAGGAGGGGTATCTCAGGCAGGGCAATGGAAAGCTTCTGGAAGAGCGCCAGCGTCCAGGACCACCCTGGCTGGCCTGCAGGCACCAAGTTGGCCTGCGTGCTGTCGCTGGTGTGGCTCCACGGTCCTTCCTCTAGGCTTTCAAGCCCTTGTACATATTCAGGTGTTTTACCTGGAAAGGGTGGGGACAGTTCAGCAGCAGCTGGCCTGGGGCTCAGCTCACGTTTACTCACAGATGCCTCGGCACGGTCCCCCAGCTTTGCAATGAGGACGCTCCTTGCGTGGGGGGTGGGTTGCTGGCTGTATGGGAGATGGTTCCCTACCTCTGACCAATTTCAGAATTGTTGACCGCTGGAGCAAGTTCCATGATAGGGTTTTCCTCTGTATAACTCGTGGGTTCACTTTTTTTTTCTTTTATCGTTCAAGTTAGATTTTATTCCTCTTTTATGTATTTATAGATATAAGCATGGAAATAATTCATTCCTATAAATACATCTGTGTGACGGGAAGAACTTTTTTCTGTTTTATTTTTAAATTTTATTTTTTTAAATTTTGAAATTTAATTTTATTTATTTTTTTTATACAGCACGTTATTATTAGTTATGTATTTTATGCATATACACGTATACAGGTCAATCCCAAACTCCCAACTCATCCCACCACCACCACCCCATGGTTTCCCACACTTGGTGTCCATACGTTTGTAATCTACCTCTGTGTCTCTATTTCTTCCCTGCAAACCAGTTCATCTGTACCATTTTTTTAGGTTCCACATATATGCATTAATATACAATATTTGTTTTCCTCTTTCTGACTTACTTCATTCTGTATGACAGTCTCTCGATCCATCGATGTCTCTTCAAATGACCCAGTTTCATTCCTTTTTATGGCCGAGTAATATTCCATTTCATATATGTACCACATCTTTATCCATTCATCTGTCTGTGGGCATTTAGGTTGCTTCCATTACCTGGCTATTGTAAATAGTGCTGCAATGAACATTGTGGTGAATGTGCCCTTTTGAAATTCGGTTTTCTCTGGGTATATGCCCAGAAGTGGGATTGCTGGATCAGATGGTAATTCTATTTCTAATTTTTTTAAGGAAACTCCATACTGTTCTCCATAGTGACTGTATCAATTTACATTCCCACCAATAGTGGAAGGGGGCTCCTTTTGTCCACACCCTCCCCAGAATTGGTTGTTTGTAGATTTCCTGATGATGCCGATTCTAACAGGTGTGAGGTGATACCTCATTGTAGTTTTGATTTGCATTTCTCTAATAATTAGTGCTGTTGAGCAGCTTTTCATGTGCGTCTTGGCCATCTCTGTGTCTCCTTTGAAGAAACGTCTCTTTAGATCTTCTGCCCATTTTTGTATTGGGTTGTTTGTTTTTTTAATATTAAGCTGCATGAGCTGTTTATATATATTGGAGATTAAACCTCTGTCCATTGATTCGTCTGCAACGATTTTCGCCCATTCTGAGGGATGCCTTTTTCCATTCCCGTGTTTTTTTAACAAAAAAGGAAAGAAAGGAAAAGAAGCAGAACACTAATATGCGTAAAATATGCCTTTTGAAACGGTCGTTTTGAAATATGGACGTCCTTTGAATTTTTTGGTCGATATGTGACCCCAGGATTTGTTTTCAGGGCAGGTGTCATTTACAGGCCTGCAATGATTTTGAATATCAACTGACCATTAGCGCTGGGATTAAAGCTGCTGTTGTGTGAAACGGCCACAAGGTGGCAGCAGTTCACCCTTACCAAATCTGGTTACTAGGGCAAGAGAGCCTCAGTGGAAGTGGTGTTCTAGATTGGAGTTTAGAATGGAATGTGCCAGGAGAAAGCCCCTCACGTTTGTCTCACTACTTCTTGTTCGTGTTTTTAATTTAATTTTTTATTTTTTATTACAGCAAGTTTGATTACAATGTTTGGCTTGTTGTAGGTGTGGAAGATGTGGTTCTTTTACACATATACAGATGACTGTTCTTCCTGGGATCCTTTTCCCATGTACGTTATGACAGAATGTTGAGTAGTCCTCTCTTGGTATTCTGTAGGTCTTTGGTGATTATATATGTCACCTGTGTTTGTATATGTCTGTTAACCCCGATATCGTAATGAAACCAATCCTCACACCTTTCCATTGGTGAACCATAAGTTTGTTTAATGAATCTGTCATTGCCCTTCTCCGTGGAAATATCTGCCCTGGTATCCATTTTTAGGTAACACCTATAAGTGATATGATATGATATGTGTCTTTCACTTTCTGACTTACTACAAGTCACGTGATTACTTCTAGACTCATCTACGGTGCTGCAAATGGCATTGGGTCCTTTTTTTCCTTGGCATCTCTTCTGCCTTAGCGGGGTCCATTTTCAACAATGTGATTCCCTGAGGGTTGTGGATTAGCTGACCTGGGCAGCCTTACCCTGCCGGCCCGCCCTCCCCAGGTGTGCCTCGTTGAGGTCAATATAAACAGCGCTCCAGGCAGCAATAGCCCCTGAAGCTGTGCCTGACTCCATATTCTCTGCCCCGTCAGCAGTCTCGGGGCTGTGCTGGTGGGAGGGAGTGAGGGGCCACAGCTTTGTGGGTGGCCCGGTGTGAGTGGGGTTCTGCTGGCCTTTCTGCAGGAGTTGCCAGGCTGCCGCCTGTAAAGAAGAGGATGTGTCACCCATACCTTCCGCTGGAATTTCTCTCCGGACAGAGGTGAGGAAGGAAAATAGCAGTGGGGGCCGGGACAGGAGGGGTATCTCAGGCAGGGCAATGGAAAGCTTCTGGAAGAGCGCCAGGGTCCAGGACCACGCTGGCTGGCCTGCAGGCACCAAGTTGGCCTGCGTGCTGTCGCTGGTGTGGCTCCACGGTCCTTCCTCTAGGCTTTCAAGCCCTTGTACATATTCAGGTGTTTTACCTGGAAAGGGTGGGGACAGTTCAGCAGCAGCTGGCCTGGGGCTCAGCTCACGTTTACTCACAGATGCCTCGGCACGGTCCCCCAGCTTTGCAATGAGGACGCTCCTTGCGTGGGGGGTGGGTTGCTGGCTGTATGGGAGATGGTTCCCCACCTCTGACCAATTTCAGAATTGTTGACCGCTGGAGCAAGTGCCGTGATAGGGTTTTCCTCTGTATAACTCGTGGGTTCACTTTTTTTTTCTTTTATCGTTCAAGTTAGATTTTATTCCTCTTTTATGTATTTATAGATAGAAGCATGGAAATAATTCATTCCTATAAATACATCTGTGTGACGGGAAGAACTTTTTTCTGTTTTATTTTTAAATTTTATTTTTTTAAATTTTGAAATTTAATTTTATTTATATTTTTTATACAGCACGTTATTATTAGTTATGTATTTTATGCATATACATGTATACAGGTCAATCCCAAACTCCCAACTCATCCCACCACCACCACCCCATGGCTTCCCACACTTGGTGTCCATACGTTTGTTCTCTACCTCTGTGTCTCTATTTCTTCCCTGCAAACCAGTTCATCTGTACCATTTTTTTAGGTTCCACATATATGCATTAATATACAATATTTGTTTTCCTCTTTCTGACTTACTTCATTCTGTATGACAGTCTCTCGATCCATCGATGTCTCTTCAAATGACCCAGTTTCATTCCTTTTTATGGCCGAGTAATATTCCATTTCATATATGTACCACATCTTTATCCATTCATCTGTCTGTGGGCATTTAGGTTGCTTCCATTACCTGGCTATTGTAAATAGTGCTGCAATGAACATTGTGGTGAATGTGCCCTTTTGAAATTCGGTTTTCTCTGGGTATATGCCCAGAAGTGGGATTGCTGGATCAGATGGTAATTCTATTTCTAATTTTTTTAAGGAAACTCCATACTGTTCTCCATAGTGACTGTATCAATTTACCTTCCCACCAATAGTGGAAGGGGGCTCCTTTTGTCCACACCCTCCCCAGAATTGGTTGTTTGTAGATTTCCTGATGATGCCGATTCTAACAGGTGTGAGGTGATACCTCATTGTAGTTTTGATTTGCATTTCTCTAATAATTAGTGCTGTTGAGCAGCTTTTCATGTGCGTCTTGGCCATCTCTGTGTCTCCTTTGAAGAAACGTCTCTTTAGATCTTCTGCCCATTTTTGTATTGGGTTGTTTGTTTTTTTAATATGAAGCTGCATGAGCTGTTTATATATATTGGAGATTAAACCTCTGTCCATTGATTCGTCTGCAACGATTTTCGCCCATTCTGAGGGATGCCTTTTTCCATTCCCGTGTTTTTTTAACAAAAAAGGAAAGAAAGGAAAAGAAGCAGAACACTAATGTGCGTAAAATATGCCTTTTGAAACGGTCGTTTTGAAATATGGACGTCCTTTGAATTTTTTGGTCGATATGTGACCCCAGGATTTGTTTTCAGGGCAGGTGTCATTTACAGGCCTGCAATGATTTTGAATATCAACTGACCATTAGCGCTGGGATTAAAGCTGCTGTTGTGTGAAACGGCCACAAGGTGGCAGCAGTTCACCCTTACCAAATCTGGTTACTAGGGCAAGAGAGCCTCAGTGGAAGTGGTGTTCTAGATTGGAGTTTAGAATGGAATGTGCCAGGAGAAAGCCCCTCACGTTTGTCTCACTACTTCTTGTTCGTGTTTTTAATTTAATTTTTTATTTTTTATTACAGCAAGTTTGATTACAATGTTTGGCTTGTTGTAGGTGTGGAAGATGTGGTTCTTTTACACATATACAGATGACTGTTCTTCCTGGGATCCTTTTCCCATGTACGTTATGACAGAATGTTGAGTAGTCCTCTCTTGGTATTCTGTAGGTCTTTGGTGATTATATATGTCACCTGTGTTTGTATATGTCTGTTAACCCCGATATCGTAATGAAACCAATCCTCACACCTTTCCATTGGTGAACCATAAGTTTGTTTAATGAATCTGTGATTGCCCTTCTCCGTGGAAATATCTGCCCTGGTATCCATTTTTAGGTAACACCTATAAGTGATATGATATGATATGTGTCTTTCACTTTCTGACTTACTACAAGTCACGTGATTACTTCTAGACTCATCTACGGTGCTGCAAATGGCATTGGGTCCTTTTTTTCCTTGGCATCTCTTCTGCCTTAGCGGGGTCCATTTTCAACAATGTGATTCCCTGAGGGTTGTGGATTAGCTGACCTGGGCAGCCTTACCCTGCAGGCCCGCCCTCCCCAGGTGTGCCTCGTTGAGGTCAATATAAACAGCGCTCCAGGCAGCAATAGCCCCTGAAGCTGTGCCTGACTCCATATTCTCTGCCCCGTCAGCAGTCTCGGGGCTGTGCTGGTGGGAGGGAGTGAGGGGCCACAGCTTTGTGGGTGGCCCGGTGTGAGTGGGGTTCTGCTGGCCTTTCTGCAGGAGTTGCCAGGCTGCCGCCTGTAAAGAAGAGGATGTGTCACCCATACCTTCCGCTGGAATTTCTCTCCGGACAGAGGTGAGGAAGGAAAAAAGCAGTGGGGGCCGGGACAGGAGGGGTATCTCAGGCAGGGCAATGGAAAGCTTCTGGAAGAGCGCCAGCGTCCAGGACCACCCTGGCTGGCCTGCAGGCACCAAGTTGGCCTGCGTGCTGTCGCTGGTGTGGCTCCACGGTCCTTCCTCTAGGCTTTCAAGCCCTTGTACATATTCAGGTGTTTTACCTGGAAAGGGTGGGGACAGTTCAGCAGCAGCTGGCCTGGGGCTCAGCTCACGTTTACTCACAGATGCCTCGGCACGGTCCCCCAGCTTTGCAATGAGGACGCTCCTTGCGTGGGGGGTGGGTTGCTGGCTGTATGGGAGATGGTTCCCTACCTCTGACCAATTTCAGAATTGTTGACCGCTGGAGCAAGTTCCATGATAGGGTTTTCCTCTGTATAACTCGTGGGTTCACTTTTTTTTTCTTTTATCGTTCAAGTTAGATTTTATTCCTCTTTTATGTATTTATAGATAGAAGCATGGAAATAATTCATTCCTATAAATACATCTGTGTGACGGGAAGAACTTTTTTCTGTTTTATTTTTAAATTTTATTTTTTTAAATTTTGAAATTTAATTTTATTTATTTTTTTTATACAGCACGTTATTATTAGTTATGTATTTTATGCATATACACGTATACAGGTCAATCCCAAACTCCCAACTCATCCCACCACCACCAACCCATGGTTTCCCACACTTGGTGTCCATACGTTTGTAATCTACCTCTGTGTCTCTATTTCTTCCCTGCAAACCAGTTCATCTGTACCATTTTTTTAGGTTCCACATATATGCATTAATATACAATATTTGTTTTCCTCTTTCTGACTTACTTCATTCTGTATGACAGTCTCTCGATCCATCGATGTCTCTTCAAATGACCCAGTTTCATTCCTTTTTATGGCCGAGTAATATTCCATTTCATATATGTACCACATCTTTATCCATTCATCTGTCTGTGGGCATTTAGGTTGCTTCCATTACCTGGCTATTGTAAATAGTGCTGCAATGAACATTGTGGTGAATGTGCCCTTTTGAAATTCGGTTTTCTCTGGGTATATGCCCAGAAGTGGGATTGCTGGATCAGATGGTAATTCTATTTCTAATTTTTTTAAGGAAACTCCATACTGTTCTCCATAGTGACTGTATCAATTTACATTCCCACCAATAGTGGAAGGGGGCTCCTTTTGTCCACACCCTCCCCAGAATTGGTTGTTTGTAGATTTCCTGATGATGCCGATTCTAACAGGTGTGAGGTGATACCTCATTGTAGTTTTGATTTGCATTTCTCTAATAATTAGTGCTGTTGAGCAGCTTTTCATGTGCGTCTTGGCCATCTCTGTGTCTCCTTTGAAGAAACGTCTCTTTAGATCTTCTGCCCATTTTTGTATTGGGTTGTTTGTTTTTTTAATATTAAGCTGCATGAGCTGTTTATATATATTGGAGATTAAACCTCTGTCCATTGATTCGTCTGCAACGATTTTCGCCCATTCTGAGGGATGCCTTTTTCCATTCCCGTGTTTTTTTAACAAAAAAGGAAAGAAAGGAAAAGAAGCAGAACACTAATGTGCGTAAAATATGCCTTTTGAAACGGTCGTTTTGAAATATGGACGTCCTTTGAATTTTTTGGTCGATATGTGAACCCAGGATTTGTTTTCAGGGCAGGTGTCATTTACAGGCCTGCAATGATTTTGAATATCAACTGACCATTAGCGCTGGGATTAAAGCTGCTGTTGTGTGAAACGGCCACAAGGTGGCAGCAGTTCACCCTTACCAAATCTGGTTACTAGGGCAAGAGAGCCTCAGTGGAAGTGGTGTTCTAGATTGGAGTTTAGAATGGAATGTGCCAGGAGAAAGCCCTTCACGTTTGTCTCACTACTTCTTGTTCGTGTTTTTAATTTAATTTTTTATTTTTTATTACAGCAAGTTTGATTACAATGTTTGGCTTGTTGTAGGTGTGGAAGATGTGGTTCTTTTACACATATACAGATGACTGTTCTTCCTGGGATCCTTTTCCCATGTACGTTATGACAGAATGTTGAGTAGTCCTCTCTTGGTATTCTGTAGGTCTTTGGTGATTATATATGTCACCTGTGTTTGTTTATGTCTGTTAACCCCGATATCGTAATGAAACCAATCCTCACACCTTTCCATTGGTGAACCATAAGTTTGTTTAATGAATCTGTGATTGCCCTTCTCCGTGGAAATATCTGCCCTGGTATCCATTTTTAGGTAACACCTATAAGTGATATGATATGATATGTGTCTTTCACTTTCTGACTTACTACAAGTCACGTGATTACTTCTAGACTCATCTACGGTGCTGCAAATGGCATTGGGTCCTTTTTTTCCTTGGCATCTCTTCTGCCTTAGCGGGGTCCATTTTCAACAATGTGATTCCCTGAGGGTTGTGGATTAGCTGACCTGGGCAGCCTTACCCTGCCGGCCCGCCCTCCCCAGGTGTGCCTCGTTGAGGTCAATATAAACAGCGCTCCAGGCAGCAATAGCCCCTGAAGCTGTGCCTGACTCCATATTCTCTGCCCCGTCAGCAGTCTCGGGGCTGTGCTGGTGGGAGGGAGTGAGGGGCCACAGCTTTGTGGGTGGCCCAGTGTGAGTGGGGTTCTGCTGGCCTTTCTGCAGGAGTTGCCAGGCTGCCGCCTGTAAAGAAGAGGATGTGTCACCCATACCTTCCGCTGGAATTTCTCTCCGGACAGAGGTGAGGAAGGAAAAAAAGCAGTGGGGGCCGGGACAGGAGGGGTATCTCAGGCAGGGCAATGGAAAGCTTCTGGAAGAGCGCCAGGGTCCAGGACCACCCTGGCTGGCCTGCAGGCACCAAGATGGCCTGCGTGCTGTCGCTGGTGTGGCTCCACGGTCCTTCCTCTAGGCTTTCAAGCCCTTGTACATATTCACGTGTTTTACCTGGAAAGGGTGGGGACAGTTCAGCAGCAGCTGGCCTGGGGCTCAGCTCACGTTTACTCACAGATGCCTCGGCACGGTCCCCCAGCTTTGCAATGAGGACGCTCCTTGCGTGGGGGGTGGGTTGCTGGCTGTATGGGAGATGGTTCCCCACCTCTGACCAATTTCAGAATTGTTGACCGCTGGAGCAAGTGCCGTGATAGGGTTTTCCTCTGTATAACTCGTGGGTTCACTTTTTTTTTCTTTTATCGTTCAAGTTAGATTTTATTCCTCTTTTATGTATTTATAGATAGAAGCATGGAAATAATTCATTCCTATAAATACATCTGTGTGACGGGAAGAACTTTTTTCTGTTTTATTTTTAAATTTTATTTTTTTAAATTTTGAAATTTAATTTTATTTATTTTTTTTAAACAGCACGTTATTATTAGTTATGTATTTTATGCATATACATGTATACAGGTCAATCCCAAACTCCCAACTCATCCCACCACCACCACCCCATGGCTTCCCACACTTGGTGTCCATACGTTTGTTCTCTACCTCTGTGTCTCTATTTCTTCCCTGCAAACCAGTTCATCTGTACCATTTTTTAGGTTCCACATATATGCATTAATATACAATATTTGTTTTCCTCTTTCTGACTTACTTCATTCTGTATGACAGTCTCTCGATCCATCGATGTCTCTTCAAATGACCCAGTTTCATTCCTTTTTATGGCCGAGTAATATTCCATTTCATATATGTACCACATCTTTATCCATTCATCTGTCTGTGGGCATTTAGGTTGCTTCCATTACCTGGCTATTGTAAATAGTGCTGCAATGAACATTGTGGTGAATGTGCCCTTTTGAAATTCGGTTTTCTCTGGGTATATGCCCAGAAGTGGGATTGCTGGTTCAGATGGTAATTCTATTTCTAATTTTTTTAAGGAAACTCCATACTGTTCTCCATAGTGACTGTATCAATTTACATTCCCACCAATAGTGGAAGGGGGCTCCTTTTGTCCACACCCTCCCCAGAATTGGTTGTTTGTAGATTTCCTGATGATGCCGATTCTAACAGGTGTGAGGTGATACCTCATTGTAGTTTTGATTTGCATTTCTCTAATAATTAGTGCTGTTGAGCAGCTTTTCATGTGCGTCTTGGCCATCTCTGTGTCTCCTTTGAAGAAACGTCTCTTTAGATCTTCTGCCCATTTTTGTATTGGGTTGTTTGTTTTTTTAATATTAAGCTGCATGAGCTGTTTATATATATTGGAGATTAAACCTCTGTCCATTGATTCGTCTGCAACGATTTTCGCCCATTCTGAGGGATGCCTTTTTCCATTCCCGTGTTTTTTTAACAAAAAAGGAAAGAAAGGAAAAGAAGCAGAACACTAATGTGCGTAAAATATGCCTTTTGAAACGGTCGTTTTGAAATATGGATGTCCTTTGAATTTTTTGGTCGATATGTGAACCCAGGATTTGTTTTCAGGGCAGGTGTCATTTACAGGCCTGCAATGATTTTGAATATCAACTGACCATTAGCGCTGGGATTAAAGCTGCTGTTGTGTGAAACGGCCACAAGGTGGCAGCAGTTCACCCTTACCAAATCTGGTTACTAGGGCAAGAGAGCCTCAGTGGAAGTGGTGTTCTAGATTGGAGTTTAGAATGGAATGTGCCAGGAGAAAGCCCCTCACGTTTGTCTCACTACTTCTTGTTCGTGTTTTTAATTTAATTTTTTTATTTTTTATTACAGCAAGTTTGATTACAATGTTTGGCTTGTTGTAGGTGTGGAAGATATGGTTCTTTTACACATATACAGATGACTGTTCTTCCTGGGATCCTTTTCCCATGTACGTTATGACAGAATGTTGAGTAGTCCTCTCTTGGTATTCTGTAGGTCTTTGGTGATTATATATGTCACCTGTGTTTGTATATGTCTGTTAACCCCGATATCGTAATGAAACCAATCCTCACACCTTTCCATTGGTGAACCATAAGTTTGTTTAATGAATCTGTCATTGCCCTTCTCCGTGGAAATATCTGCCCTGGTATCCATTTTTAGGTAACACCTATAAGTGATATGATATGATATGTGTCTTTCACTTTCTGACTTACTACAAGTCACGTGATTACTTCTAGACTCATCTACGGTGCTGCAAATAGCATTGGGTCCTTTTTTTCCTTGGCATCTCTTCTGCCGTAGCGGGGTCCATTTTCAACAATGTGATTCCCTGAGGGTTGTGGATTAGCTGACCTGGGCAGCCTTACCCTGCCGGCCCGCCCTCCCCAGGTGTGCCTCGTTGAGGTCAATATAAACAGCGCTCCAGGCAGCAATAGCCCCTGAAGCTGTGCCTGACTCCATATTCTCTGCCCCGTCAGCAGTCTCGGGGCTGTGCTGGTGGGAGGGAGTGAGGGGCCACAGCTTTGTGGGTGGCCCGGTGTGAGTGGGGTTCTGCTGGCCTTTCTGCAGGAGTTGCCAGGCTGCCGCCTGTAAAGAAGAGGATGTGTCACCCATACCTTCCGCTGGAATTTCTCTCCGGACAGAGGTGAGGAAGGAAAAAAGCAGTGGGGGCCGGGACAGGAGGGGTATCTCAGGCAGGGCAATGGAAAGCTTCTGGAAGAGCGCCAGGGTCCAGGACCACCCTGGCTGGCCTGCAGGCACAAAGTTGGCCTGCGTGCTGTCGCTGGTGTGGCTCCACGGTCCTTCCTCTAGGCTTTCAAGCCCTTGTACATATTCAGGTGTTTTACCTGGAAAGGGTGGGGACAGTTCAGCAGCAGCTGGCCTGGGGCTCAGCTCACGTTTACTCACAGATGCCTCGGCACGGTCCCCCAGCTTTGCAATGAGGACGCTCCTTGCGTGGGGGGTGGGTTGCTGGCTGTATGGGAGATGGTTCCCCACCTCTGACCAATTTCAGAATTGTTGACCGCTGGAGCAAGTGCCGTGATAGGGTTTTCCTCTGTATAACTCGTGGGTTCACTTTTTTTTTCTTTTATCGTTCAAGTTAGATTTTATTCCTCTTTTATGTATTTATAGATATAAGCATGGAAATAATTCATTCCTATAAATACATCTGTGTGACGGGAAGAACTTTTTTCTGTTTTATTTTTAAATTTTATTTTTTTAAATTTTGAAATTTAATTTTATTTATTTTTTATACAGCACGTTATTATTAGTTATGTATTTTATGCATATACATGTATACAGGTCAATCCCAAACTCCCAACTCATCCCACCACCACCACCCCATGGTTTCCCACACTTGGTGTCCATACGTTTGTAATCTACCTCTGTGTCTCTATTTCTTCCCTGCAAACCAGTTCATCTGTACCATTTTTTTAGGTTCCACATATATGCATTAATATACAATATTTGTTTTCCTCTTTCTGACTTACTTCATTCTGTATGACAGTCTCTCGATCCATCGATGTCTCTTCAAATGACCCAGTTTCATTCCTTTTTATGGCCGAGTAATATTCCATTTCATATATGTACCACATCTTTATCCATTCATCTGTCTGTGGGCATTTAGGTTGCTTCCATTACCTGGCTATTGTAAATAGTGCTGCAATGAACATTGTGGTGAATGTGCCCTTTTGAAATTCGGTTTTCTCTGGGTATATGCCCAGAAGTGGGATTGCTGGATCAGATGGTAATTCTATTTCTAATTTTTTTAAGGAAACTCCATACTGTTCTCCATAGTGACTGTATCAATTTACATTCCCACCAATAGTGGAAGGGGGCTCCTTTTGTCCACACCCTCCCCAGAATTGGTTGTTTGTAGATTTCCTGATGATGCCGATTCTAACAGGTGTGAGGTGATACCTCATTGTAGTTTTGATTTGCATTTCTCTAATAATTAGTGCTGTTGAGCAGCTTTTCATGTGCGTCTTGGCCATCTCTGTGTCTCCTTTGAAGAAACGTCTCTTTAGATCTTCTGCCCATTTTTGTATTGGGTTGTTTGTTTTTTTAATATTAAGCTGCATGAGCTGTTTATATATATTGGAGATTAAACCTCTGTCCATTGATTCGTCTGCAACGATTTTCGCCCATTCTGAGGGATGCCTTTTTCCATTCCCGTGTTTTTTTAACAAAAAAGGAAAGAAAGGAAAAGAAGCAGAACACTAATGTGCGTAAAATATGCCTTTCGAAACGGTCGTTTTGAAATATGGACGTCCTTTGAATTTTTTGGTCGATATGTGACCCCAGGATTTGTTTTCAGGGCAGGTGTCATTTACAGGCCTGCAATGATTTTGAATATCAACTGACCATTAGCGCTGGGATTAAAGCTGCTGTTGTGTGAAACGGCCACAAGGTGGCAGCAGTTCACCCTTACCAAATCTGGTTACTAGGGCAAGAGAGCCTCAGTGGAAGTGGTGTTCTAGATTGGAGTTTAGAATGGAATGTGCCAGGAGAAAGCCCCTCACGTTTGTCTCACTACTTCTTGTTCGTGTTTTTAATTTAATTTTTTATTTTTTATTACAGCAAGTTTGATTACAATGTTTGGCTTGTTGTAGGTGTGGAAGATGTGGTTCTTTTACACATATACAGATGACTGTTCTTCCTGGGATCCTTTTCCCATGTACGTTATGACAGAATGTTGAGTAGTCCTCTCTTGGTATTCTGTAGGTCTTTGGTGATTATATATGTCACCTGTGTTTGTATATGTCTGTTAACCCCGATATCGTAATGAAACCAATCCTCACACCTTTCCATTGGTGAACCATAAGTTTGTTTAATGAATCTGTCATTGCCCTTCTCCGTGGAAATATCTGCCCTGGTATCCATTTTTAGGTAACACCTATAAGTGATATGATATGATATGTGTCTTTCACTTTCTGACTTACTACAAGTCACGTGATTACTTCTAGACTCATCTACGGTGCTGCAAATGGCATTGGGTCCTTTTTTTCCTTGGCATCTCTTCTGCCTTAGCGGGGTCCATTTTCAACAATGTGATTCCCTGAGGGTTGTGGATTAGCTGACCTGGGCAGCCTTACCCTGCCGGCCCGCCCTCCCCAGGTGTGCCTCGTTGAGGTCAATATAAACAGCGCTCCAGGCAGCAATAGCCCCTGAAGCTGTGCCTGACTCCATATTCTCTGCCCCGTCAGCAGTCTCGGGGCTGTGCTGGTGGGAGGGAGTGAGGGGCCACAGCTTTGTGGGTGGCCCGGTGTGAGTGGGGTTCTGCTGGCCTTTCTGCAGGAGTTGCCAGGCTGCCGCCTGTAAAGAAGAGGATGTGTCACCCATACCTTCCGCTGGAATTTCTCTCCGGACAGAGGTGAGGAAGGAAAAAAAGCAGTGGGGGCCGGGACAGGAGGGGTATCTCAGGCAGGGCAATGGAAAGCTTCTGGAAGAGCGCCCGGGTCCAGGACCACCCTGGCTGGCCTGCAGGCACCAAGTTGGCCTGCGTGCTGTCGCTGGTGTGGCTCCACGGTCCTTCCTCTAGGCTTTCAAGCCCTTGTACATATTCAGGTGTTTTACCTGGAAAGGGTGGGGACAGTTCAGCAGCAGCTGGCCTGGGGCTCAGCTCACGTTTACTCACAGATGCCTCGGCACGGTCCCCCAGCTTTGCAATGAGGACGCTCCTTGCGTGGGGGGTGGGTTGCTGGCTGTATGGGAGATGGTTCCCCACCTCTGACCAATTTCAGAATTGTTGACCGCTGGAGCAAGTGCCGTGATAGGGTTTTCCTCTGTATAACTCGTGGGTTCACTTTTTTTTTCTTTTATCGTTCAAGTTAGATTTTATTCCTCTTTTATGTATTTATAGATATAAGCATGGAAATAATTCATTCCTATAAATACATCTGTGTGACGGGAAGAACTTTTTTCTGTTCTATTTTTAAATTTTATTTTTTTAAATTTTGAAATTTAATTTTATTTATTTTTTTTATACAGCACGTTATTATTAGTTATGTATTTTATGCATATACATGTATACAGGTCAATCCCAAACTCCCAACTCATCCCACCACCACCACCCCGTGGCTTCCCACACTTGGTGTCCATACGTTTGTTCTCTACCTCTGTGTCTCTATTTCTTCCCTGCAAACCAGTTCATCTGTACCATTTTTTTAGGTTCCACATATATGCATTAATATACAATATTTGTTTTCCTCTTTCTGACTTACTTCATTCTGTATGACAGTCTCTCGATCCATCGATGTCTCTTCAAATGACCCAGTTTCATTCCTTTTTATGGCCGAGTAATATTCCATTTCATATATGTACCACATCTTTATCCATTCATCTGTCTGTGGGCATTTAGGTTGCTTCCATTACCTGGCTATTGTAAATAGTGCTGCAATGAACATTGTGGTGAATGTGCCCTTTTGAAATTCGGTTTTCTCTGGGTATATGCCCAGAAGTGGGATTGCTGGATCAGATGGTAATTCTATTTCTAATTTTTTTAAGGAAACTCCATACTGTTCTCCATAGTGACTGTATCAATTTACATTCCCACCATTAGTGGAAGGGGGCTCCTTTTGTCCACACCCTCCCCAGAATTGGTTGTTTGTAGATTTCCTGATGATGCCGATTCTAACAGGTGTGAGGTGATACCTCATTGTAGTTTTGATTTGCATTTCTCTAATAATTAGTGCTGTTGAGCAGCTTTTCATGTGCGTCTTGGCCATCTCTGTGTCTCCTTTGAAGAAACGTCTCTTTAGATCTTCTGCCCATTTTTGTATTGGGTTGTTTGTTTTTTTAATATTAAGCTGCATGAGCTGTTTATATATATTGGAGATTAAACCTCTGTCCATTGATTCGTCTGCAACGATTTTCGCCCATTCTGAGGGATGCCTTTTTCCATTCCCGTGTTTTTTAACAAAAAAGGAAAGAAAGGAAAAGAAGCAGAACACTAATGTGCGTAAAATATGCCTTTTGAAACGGTCGTTTTGAAATATGGACGTCCTTTGAATTTTTTGGTCGATATGTGACCCCAGGATTTGTTTTCAGGGCAGGTGTCATTTACAGGCCTGCAATGATTTTGAATATCAACTGACCATTAGCGCTGGGATTAAAGCTGCTGTTGTGTGAAACGGCCACAAGGTGGCAGCAGTTCACCCTTACCAAATCTGGTTACTAGGGCAAGAGAGCCTCAGTGGAAGTGGTGTTCTAGATTGGAGTTTAGAATGGAATGTGCCAGGAGAAAGCCCCTCACGTTTGTCTCACTACTTCTTGTTCGTGTTTTTAATTTAATTTTTTATTTTTTATTACAGCAAGTTTGATTACAATGTTTGGCTTGTTGTAGGTGTGGAAGATGTGGTTCTTTTACACATATACAGATGACTGTTCTTCCTGGGATCCTTTTCCCATGTACGTTATGACAGAATGTTGAGTCGTCCTCTCTTGGTATTCTGTAGGTCTTTGGTGATTATATATGTCACCTGTGTTTGTATATGTCTGTTAACCCCGATATCGTAATGAAACCAATCCTCACACCTTTCCATTGGTGAACCATAAGTTTGTTTAATGAATCTGTGATTGCCCTTCTCCGTGGAAATATCTGCCCTGGTATCCATTTTTAGGTAACACCTATAAGTGATATGATATGATATGTGTCTTTCACTTTCTGACTTACTACAAGTCACGTGATTACTTCTAGACTCATCTACGGTGCTGCAAATGGCATTGGGTCCTTTTTTTCCTTGGCATCTCTTCTGCGATAGCGGGGTCCATTTTCAAAAATGTGATTCCCTGAGGGTTGTGGATTAGCTGACCTGGGCAGCCTTACCCTGCCGGCCCGCCCTACCCAGGTGTGCCTCGTTGAGGTCAATATAAATAGCGCTCCAGGCAGCAATAGCCCCTGAAGCTGTGCCTGACTCCATATTCTCTGCCCCGTCAGCAGTCTCGGGGCTGTGCTGGTGGGAGGGAGTGAGGGGCCACAGCTTTGTGGGTGCCCCGGTGTGAGTGGGGTTCTGCTGGCCTTTCTGCAGGAGTTGCCAGGCTGCCGCCTGTAAAGAAGAGGATGTGTCACCCATACCTTCCGCTGGAATTTCTCTCCGGACAGAGGTGAGGAAGGAAAAAAGCAGTGGGGGCCGGGACAGGAGGGGTATCTCAGGCAGGGCAATGGAAAGCTTCTGGAAGAGCGCCAGGGTCCAGGACCACCCTGGCTGGCCTGCAGGCACCAAGTTGGCCTGCGTGCTGTCGCTGGTGTGGCTCCACGGTCCTTCCTCTAGGCTTTCAAGCCCTTGTACATATTCAGGTGTTTTACCTGGAAAGGGTGGGGACAGTTCAGCAGCAGCTGGCCTGGGGCTCAGCTCACGTTTACTCACAGATGCCTCGGCACGGTCCCCCAGCTTTGCAATGAGGACGCTCCTTGCGTGGGGGGTGGGTTGCTGGCTGTATGGGAGATGGTTCCCCACCTCTGACCAATTTCAGAATTGTTGACCGCTGGAGCAAGTGCCGTGATAGGGTTTTCCTCTGTATAACTCGTGGGTTCACTTTTTTTTTCTTTTATCGTTCAAGTTAGATTTTATTCCTCTTTTATGTATTTATAGATATAAGCATGGAAATAATTCATTCCTATAAATACATCTGTGTGACGGGAAGAACTTTTTTCTGTTTTATTTTTAAATTTTATTTTTTTAAATTTTGAAATTTAATTATATTTATTTTTTTTATACAGCACGTTATTATTAGTTATGTATTTTATGCATATACATGTATACAGGTCAATCCCAAACTCCCAACTCATCCCACCACCACCACCCCATGGCTTCCCACACTTGGTGTCCATACGTTTGTTCTCTACCTCTGTGTCTCTATTTCTTCCCTGCAAACCAGTTCATCTGTACCATTTTTTTAGGTTCCACATATATGCATTAATATACAATATTTGTTTTCCTCTTTCTGAGTTACTTCATTCTGTATGACAGTCTCTCGATCCATCGATGTCTCTTCAAATGACCCAGTTTCATTCCTTTTTATGGCCGAGTCATATTCCATTTCATATATGTACCACATCTTTATCCATTCATCTGTCTGTGGGCATTTAGGTTGCTTCCATTACCTGGCTATTGTAAATAGTGCTGCAATGAACATTGTGGTGAATGTGCCCTTTTGAAATTCGGTTTTCTCTGGGTATATGCCCAGAAGTGGGATTGCTGGATCAGATGGTAATTCTATTTCTAATTTTTTTAAGGAAACTCCATACTGTTCTCCATAGTGACTGTATCAATTTACATTCCCACCAAGAGTGGAAGGGGGCTCCTTTTGTCCACACCCTCCCCAGAATTGGTTGTTTGTAGATTTCCTGATGATGCCGATTCTAACAGGTGTGAGGTGATACCTCATTGTAGTTTTGATTTGCATTTCTCTAATAATTAGTGCTGTTGAGCAGCTTTTCATGTGCGTCTTGGCCATCTCTGTGTCTCCTTTGAAGAAACGTCTCTTTAGATCTTCTGCCCATTTTTGTATTGGGTTGTTTGTTTTTTTAATATTAAGCTGCATGAGCTGTTTATATATATTGGAGATTAAACCTGTGTCCATTGATTCGTCTGCAACGATTTTCACCCATTCTGAGGGATGCCTTTTTCCATTCCCGTGTTTTTTAACAAAAAAGGAAAGAAAGGAAAAGAAGCAGAACACTAATGTGCGTAAAATATGCCTTTTGAAACGGTCGTTTTGAAATATGGACGTCCTTTGAATTTTTTGGTCGATATGTGACCCCAGGATTTGTTTTCAGGGCAGGTGTCATTTACAGGCCTGCAATGATTTTGAATATCAACTGACCATTAGCGCTGGGATTAAAGCTGCTGTTGTGTGAAACGGCCACAAGGTGGCAGCAGTTCACCCTTACCAAATCTGGTTACTAGGGCAAGAGAGCCTCAGTGGAAGTGGTGTTCTAGATTGGAGTTTAGAATGGAATGTGCCAGGAGAAAGCCCCTCACGTTTGTCTCACTACTTCTTGTTCGTGTTTTTAATTTAATTTTTTATTTTTTATTACAGCAAGTTTGATTACAATGTTTGGCTTGTTGTAGGTGTGGAAGATGTGGTTCTTTTACACATATACAGATGACTGTTCTTCCTGGGATCCTTTTCCCATGTACGTTATGACAGAATGTTGAGTAGTCCTCTCTTGGTATTCTGTAGGTCTTTGGTGATTATATATGTCACCTGTGTTTGTATATGTCTGTTAACCCCGATATCGTAATGAAACCAATCCTCACACCTTTCCATTGGTGAACCATAAGTTTGTTTAATGAATCTGTGATTGCCCTTCTCCGTGGAAATATCTGCCCTGGTATCCATTTTTAGGTAACACCTATAAGTGATATGATATGATATGTGTCTTTCACTTTCTGACTTACTACAAGTCACGTGATTACTTCTAGACTCATCTACGGTGCTGCAAATGGCATTGGGTCCTTTTTTTCCTTGGCATCTCTTCTGCCTTAGCGGGGTCCATTTTCAACAATGTGATTCCCTGAGGGTTGTGGATTAGCTGACCTGGGCAGCCTTACCCTGACGGCCCACCCTCCCCAGGAGTGCCTCATTGAGGTCAATATAAACAGAGCTCCAGGCAGCAATAGCCCCTGAAGCTGTGCCTGACTCCATATTCTCTGCCCCGTCAGCAGTCTCGGGGCTGTGCTGGTGGGAGGGAGTGAGGGGCCACACCTTTGTGGGTGGCCCAGTGTGAGTGGGGTTCTGCTGGCCTTTCTGCAGGAGTTGCCAGGCTGCCGCCTGTAAAGAAGAGGATGTGTCACCCATACCTTCCGCTGGAATTTCTCTCCGGACAGAGGTGAGGAAGGAAAAAAGCAGTGGGGGCCGGGACAGGAGGGGTATATCAGGCAGGGCAATGGAAAGCTTCTGGAAGAGCGCCAGGGTCCAGGACCACCCTGGCTGGCCTGCAGGCACCAAGTTGGCCTGCGTGCTGTCGCTGGTGTGGCTCCACGGTCCTTCCTCTAGGCTTTCAAGCCCTTGTACATATTCAGGTGTTTTACCTGGAAAGGGTGGGGACAGTTCAGCAGCAGCTGGCCTGGGGCTCAGCTCACGTTTACTCACAGATGCCTCGGCACGGTCCCCCAGCTTTGCAATGAGGACGCTCCTTGCGTGGGGGGTGGGTTGCTGGCTGTATGGGAGATGGTTCCCCACCTCTGACCAATTTCAGAATTGTTGACCGCTGGAGCAAGTGCCGTGATAGGGTTTTCCTCTGTATAACTCGTGGGTTCACTTTTTTTTTCTTTTATCGTTCAAGTTAGATTTTATTCCTCTTTTATGTATTTATAGATATAAGCATGGAAATAATTCATTCCTATAAATATATCTGTGTGACGGGAAGAACTTTTTTCTGTTTTATTTTTAAATTTTATTTTTTTAAATTTTGAAATTTAATTTTATTTATTTTTTTTATACAGCACGTTATTATTAGTTATGTATTTTATGCATATACATGTATACAGGTCAATCCCAAACTCCCAACTCATCCCACCACCACCACCCCATGGCTTCCCACACTTGGTGTCCATACGTTTGTTCTCTACCTCTGTGTCTCTATTTCTTCCCTGCAAACCAGTTCATCTGTACCATTTTTTTAGGTTCCACATATATGCATTAATATACAATATTTGTTTTCCTCTTTCTGACTTACTTCATTCTGTATGACAGTCTCTCGATCCATCGATGTCTCTTCAAATGACCCAGTTTCATTCCTTTTTATGGCCGAGTAATATTCCATTTCATATATGTACCACATCTTTATCCATTCATCTGTCTGTGGGCATTTAGGTTGCTTCCATTACCTGGCTATTGTAAATAGTGCTGCAATGAACATTGTGGTGAATGTGCCCTTTTGAAATTCGGTTTTCTCTGGGTATATGCCCAGAAGTGGGATTGCTGGATCAGATGGTAATTCTATTTCTAATTTTTTTAAGGAAACTCCATACTGTTCTCCATAGTGACTGTATCAATTTACATTCCCACCAATAGTGGAAGGGGGCTCCTTTTGTCCACACCCTCCCCAGAATTGGTTGTTTGTAGATTTCCTGATGATGCCGATTCTAACAGGTGTGAGGTGATACCTCATTGTAGTTTTGATTTGCATTTCTCTAATAATTAGTGCTGTTGAGCAGCTTTTCATGTGCGTCTTGGCCATCTCTGTGTCTCCTTTGAAGAAACGTCTCTTTAGATCTTCTGCCCATTTTTGTATTGGGTTGTTTGTTTTTTTAATATTAAGCTGCATGAGCTGTTTATATATATTGGAGATTAAACCTCTGTCCATTGATTCGTCTGCAACGATTTTCGCCCATTCTGAGGGATGCCTTTTTCCATTCCCGTGTTTTTTAACAAAAAAGGAAAGAAAGGAAAAGAAGCAGAACACTAATGTGCGTAAAATATGCCTTTTGAAACGGTCGTTTTGAAATATGGACGTCCTTTGAATTTTTTGGTCGATATGTGACCCCAGGATTTGTTTTCAGGGCAGGTGTCATTTACAGGCCTGCAATGATTTTGAATATCAACTGACCATTAGCGCTGGGATTAAAGCTGCTGTTGTGTGAAACGGCCACAAGGTGGCAGCAGTTCACCCTTACCAAATCTGGTTACTAGGGCAAGAGAGCCTCAGTGGAAGTGGTGTTCTAGATTGGAGTTTAGAATGGAATGTGCCAGGAGAAAGCCCCTCACGTTTGTCTCACTACTTCTTGTTCGTGTTTTTAATTTAATTTTTTATTTTTTATTACAGCAAGTTTGATTACAATGTTTGGCTTGTTGTAGGTGTGGAAGATGTGGTTCTTTTACACATATACAGATGACTGTTCTTCCTGGGATCCTTTTCCCATGTACGTTATGACAGAATGTTGAGTAGTCCTCTCTTGGTATTCTGTAGGTCTTTGGTGATTATATATGTCACCTGTGTTTGTATATGTCTGTTAACCCCGATATCGTAATGAAACCAATCCTCACACTTTTCCATTGGTGAACCATAAGTTTGTTTAATGAATCTGTGATTGCCCTTCTCCGTGGAAATATCTGCCCTGGTATCCATTTTTAGGTAACACCTATAAGTGATATGATATGATATGTGTCTTTCACTTTCTGACTTACTACAAGTCACGTGATTACTTCTAGACTCATCTACGGTGCTGCAAATGGCATTGGGTCCTTTTTTTCCTTGGCATCTCTTCTGCCTTAGCGGGGTCCATTTTCAACAATGTGATTCCCTGAGGGTTGTGGATTAGCTGACCTGGGCAGCCTTACCCTGCCGGCCCGCCCTCCCCAGGTGTGCCTCGTTGAGGTCAATATAAACAGCGCTCCAGGCAGCAATAGCCCCTGAAGCTGTGCCTGACTCCATATTCTCTGCCCCGTCAGCAGTCTCGGGGCTGTGCTGGTGGGAGGGAGTGAGGGGCCACAGCTTTGTGGGTGGCCCGGTGTGAGTGGGGTTCTGCTGGCCTTTCTGCAGGAGTTGCCAGGCTGCCGCCTGTAAAGAAGAGGATGTGTCACCCATACCTTCCGCTGGAATTTCTCTCCGGACAGAGGTGAGGAAGGAAAAAAGCAGTGGGGGCCGGGACAGGAGGGGTATCTCAGGCAGGGCAATGGAAAGCTTCTGGAAGAGCGCCAGGGTCCAGGACCACCCTGGCTGGCCTGCACGCACCAAGTTGGCCTGCGTGCTGTCGCTGGTGTGGCTCCACGGTCCTTCCTCTAGGCTTTCAAGCCCTTGTACATATTCAGGTGTTTTACCTGGAAAGGGTGGGGACAGTTCAGCAGCAGCTGGCCTGGGGCTCAGCTCACGTTTACTCACAGATGCCTCGGCACGGTCCCCCAGCTTTGCAATGAGGACGCTCCTTGCGTGGGGGGTGGGTTGCTGGCTGTATGGGAGATGGTTCCCCACCTCTGACCAATTTCAGAATTGTTGACCGCTGGAGCAAGTGCCGTGATAGGGTTTTCCTCTGTATAACTCGTGGGTTCACTTTTTTTTTCTTTTATCGTTCAAGTTAGATTTTATTCCTCTTTTATGTATTTATAGATATAAGCATGGAAATAATTCATTCCTATAAATACATCTGTGTGACGGGAAGAACTTTTTTCTGTTTTATTTTTAAATTTTATTTTTTTAAATTTTGAAATTTAATTATATTTATTTTTTTTATACAGCACGTTATTATTAGTTATGTATTTTATGCATATACATGTATACAGGTCAATCCCAAACTCCCAACTCATCCCACCACCACCACCCCATGGCTTCCCACACTTGGTGTCCATACGTTTGTTCTCTACCTCTGTGTCTCTATTTCTTCCCTGCAAACCAGTTCATCTGTACCATTTTTTTAGGTTCCACATATATGCATTAATATACAATATTTGTTTTCCTCTTTCTGACTTACTTCATTCTGTATGACAGTCTCTCGATCCATCGATGTCTCTTCAAATGACCCAGTTTCATTCCTTTTTATGGCCGAGTAATATTCCATTTCATATATGTACCACATCTTTATCCATTCATCTGTCTGTGGGCATTTAGGTTGCTTCCATTACCTGGCTATTGTAAATAGTGCTGCAATGAACATTGTGGTGAATGTGCCCTTTTGAAATTCGGTTTTCTCTGGGTATATGCCCAGAAGTGGGATTGCTGGATCAGATGGTAATTCTATTTCTAATTTTTTTAAGGAAACTCCATACTGTTCTCCATAGTGACTGTATCAATTTACATTCCCACCAAGAGTGGAAGGGGGCTCCTTTTGTCCACACCCTCCCCAGAATTGGTTGTTTGTAGATTTCCTGATGATGCCGATTCTAACAGGTGTGAGGTGATACCTCATTGTAGTTTTGATTTGCATTTCTCTAATAATTAGTGCTGTTGAGCAGCTTTTCATGTGCGTCTTGGCCATCTCTGTGTCTCCTTTGAAGAAACGTCTCTTTAGATCTTCTGCCCATTTTTGTATTGGGTTGTTTGTTTTTTTAATATTAAGCTGCATGAGCTGTTTATATATATTGGAGATTAAACCTCTGTCCATTGATTCGTCTGCAACGATTTTCGCCCATTCTGAGGGATGCCTTTTTCCATTCCCGTGTTTTTTAACAAAAAAGGAAAGAAAGGAAAAGAAGCAGAACACTAATGTGCGTAAAATATGCCTTTTGAAACGGTCGTTTTGAAATATGGACGTCCTTTGAATTTTTTGGTCGATATGTGACCCCAGGATTTGTTTTCAGGGCAGGTGTCATTTACAGGCCTGCAATGATTTTGAATATCAACTGACCATTAGCGCTGGGATTAAAGCTGCTGTTGTGTGAAACGGCCACAAGGTGGCAGCAGTTCACCCTTACCAAATCTGGTTACTAGGGCAAGAGAGCCTCAGTGGAAGTGGTGTTCTAGATTGGAGTTTAGAATGGAATGTGCCAGGAGAAAGCCCCTCACGTTTGTCTCACTACTTCTTGTTCGTGTTTTTAATTTAATTTTTTATTTTTTATTACAGCAAGTTTGATTACAATGTTTGGCTTGTTGTAGGTGTGGAAGATGTGGTTCTTTTACACATATACAGATGACTGTTCTTCCTGGGATCCTTTTCCCATGTACGTTATGACAGAATGTTGAGTAGTCCTCTCTTGGTATTCTGTAGGTCTTTGGTGATTATATATGTCACCTGTGTTTGTATATGTCTGTTAACCCCGATATCGTAATGAAACCAATCCTCACACCTTTCCATTGGTGAACCATAAGTTTGTTTAATGAATCTGTGATTGCCCTTCTCCGTGGAAATATCTGCCCTGGTATCCATTTTTAGGTAACACCTATAAGTGATATGATATGATATGTGTCTTTCACTTTCTGACTTACTACAAGTCACGTGATTACTTCTAGACTCATCTACGGTGCTGCAAATGGCATTGGGTCCTTTTTTTCCTTGGCATCTCTTCTGCCTTAGCGGGGTCCATTTTCAACAATGTGATTCCCTGAGGGTTGTGGATTAGCTGACCTGGGCAGCCTTACCCTGCCGGCCCGCCCTCCCCAGGTGTGCCTCATTTAGGTCAATATAAACAGAGCTCCAGGCAGCAATAGCCCCTGAAGCTGTGCCTGACTCCATATTCTCTGCCCCGTCAGCAGTCTCGGGGCTGTGCTGTTGGGAGGGAGTGAGGGGCCACAGCTTTGTGGGTGGCCCGTTGTGAGTGGGGTTCTGCTGGCCTTTCTGCAGGAGTTGCCAGGCTGCCGCCTGTAAAGAAGAGGATGTGTCACCCATACCTTCCGCTGGAATTTCTCTCCGGACAGAGGTGAGGAAGGAAAATAGCAGTGGGGGCCGGGACAGGAGGGGTATCTCAGGCAGGGCAATGGAAAGCTTCTGGAAGAGCGCCAGGGTCCAGGACCACCCTGGCTGGCCTGCACGCACCAAGTTGGCCTGCGTGCTGTCGCTGGTGTGGCTCCACGGTCCTTCCTCTAGGCTTTCAAGCCCTTGTACATATTCAGGTGTTTTACCTGGAAAGGGTGGGGACAGTTCAGCAGCAGCTGGCCTGGGGCTCAGCTCACGTTTACTCACAGATGCCTCGGCACGGTCCCCCAGCTTTGCAATGAGGACGCTCCTTGCGTGGGGGGTGGGTTGCTGGCTGTATGGGAGATGGTTCCCCACCTCTGACCAATTTCAGAATTGTTGACCGCTGGAGCAAGTGCCGTGATAGGGTTTTCCTCTGTATAACTCGTGGGTTCACTTTTTTTTTCTTTTATCGTTCAAGTTAGATTTTATTCCTCTTTTATGTATTTATAGATATAAGCATGGAAATAATTCATTCCTATAAATACATCTGTGTGACGGGAAGAACTTTTTTCTGTTTTATTTTTAAATTTTATTTTTTTAAATTTTGAAATTTAATTTTATTTATTTTTTTTATACAGCACGTTATTATTAGTTATGTATTTTATGCATATACATGTATACAGGTCAATCCCAAACTCCCAACTCATCCCACCACCACCACCCCATGGTTTCCCACACTTGGTGTCCATACGTTTGTAATCTACCTCTGTGTCTCTATTTCTTCCCTGCAAACCAGTTCATCTGTACCATTTTTTTAGGTTCCACATATATGCATTAATATACAATATTTGTTTTCCTCTTTCTGACTTACTTCATTCTGTATGACAGTCTCTCGATCCATCGATGTCTCTTCAAATGACCCAGTTTCATTCCTTTTTATGGCCGAGTAATATTCCATTTCATATATGTACCACATCTTTATCCATTCATCTGTCTGTGGGCATTTAGGTTGCTTCCATTACCTGGCTATTGTAAATAGTGCTGCAATGAACATTGTGGTGAATGTGCCCTTTTGAAATTCGGTTTTCTCTGGGTATATGCCCAGAAGTGGGATTGCTGGATCAGATGGTAATTCTATTTCTAATTTTTTTAAGGAAACTCCATACTGTTCTCCATAGTGACTGTATCAATTTACATTCCCACCAAGAGTGGAAGGGGGCTCCTTTTGTCCACACCCTCCCCAGAATTGGTTGTTTGTAGATTTCCTGATGATGCCGATTCTAACAGGTGTGAGGTGATACCTCATTGTAGTTTTGATTTGCATTTCTCTAATAATTAGTGCTGTTGAGCAGCTTTTCATGTGCGTCTTGGCCATCTCTGTGTCTCCTTTGAAGAAACGTCTCTTTAGATCTTCTGCCCATTTTTGTATTGGGTTGTTTGTTTTTTTAATATTAAGCTGCATGAGCTGTTTATATATATTGGAGATTAAACCTCTGTCCATTGATTCGTCTGCAACGATTTTCGCCCATTCTGAGGGATGCCTTTTTCCATTCCCGTGTTTTTTAACAAAAAAGGAAAGAAAGGAAAAGAAGCAGAACACTAATGTGCGTAAAATATGCCTTTTGAAACGGTCGTTTTGAAATATGGACGTCCTTTGAATTTTTTGGTCGATATGTGACCCCAGGATTTGTTTTCAGGGCAGGTGTCATTTACAGGCCTGCAATGATTTTGAATATCAACTGACCATTAGCGCTGGGATTAAAGCTGCTGTTGTGTGAAACGGCCACAAGGTGGCAGCAGTTCACCCTTACCAAATCTGGTTACTAGGGCAAGAGAGCCTCAGTGGAAGTGGTGTTCTAGATTGGAGTTTAGAATGGAATGTGCCAGGAGAAAGCCCCTCACGTTTGTCTCACTACTTCTTGTTCGTGTTTTTAATTTAATTTTTTATTTTTTATTACAGCAAGTTTGATTACAATGTTTGGCTTGTTGTAGGTGTGGAAGATGTGGTTCTTTTACACATATACAGATGACTGTTCTTCCTGGGATCCTTTTCCCATGTACGTTATGACAGAATGTTGAGTAGTCCTCTCTTGGTATTCTGTAGGTCTTTGGTGATTATATATGTCACCTGTGTTTGTATATGTCTGTTAACCCCGATATTGTAATGAAACCAATCCTCACACCTTTCCATTGGTGAACCATAAGTTTGTTTAATGAATCTGTGATTGCCCTTCTCCGTGGAAATATCTGCCCTGGTATCCATTTTTAGGTAACACCTATAAGTGATATGATATGATATGTGTCTTTCACTTTCTGACTTACTACAAGTCACGTGATTACTTCTAGACTCATCTACGGTGCTGCAAATGGCATTGGGTCCTTTTTTTCCTTGGCATCTCTTCTGCCTTAGCGGGGTCCATTTTCAACAATGTGATTCCCTGAGGGTTGTGGATTAGCTGACCTGGGCAGCCTTACCCTGCCGGCCCGCCCTCCCCAGGTGTGCCTCATTGAGGTCAATATAAACAGAGCTCCAGGCAGCAATAGCCCCTGAAGCTGTGCCTGACTCCATATTCTCTGCCCCGTCAGCAGTCTCGGGGCTGTGCTGGTGGGAGGGAGTGAGGGGCCACAGCTTTGTGGGTGGCCCGGTGTGAGTGGGGTTCTGCTGGCCTTTCTGCAGGAGTTGCCAGGCTGCCGCCTGTAAAGAAGAGGATGTGTCACCCATACCTTCCGCTGGAATTTCTCTCCGGACAGAGGTGAGGAAGGAAAATAGCAGTGGGGGCCGGGACAGGAGGGGTATCTCAGGCAGGGCAATGGAAAGCTTCTGGAAGAGCGCCAGGGTCCAGGACCACCCTGGCTGGCCTGCAGGCACCAAGTTGGCCTGCGTGCTGTCGCTGGTGTGGCTCCACGGTCCTTCCTCTAGGCTTTCAAGCCCTTGTACATATTCAGGTGTTTTACCTGGAAAGGGTGGGGACAGTTCAGCAGCAGCTGGCCTGGGGCTCAGCTCACGTTTACTCACAGATGCCTCGGCACGGTCCCCCAGCTTTGCAATGAGGACGCTCCTTGCGTGGGGGGTGGGTTGCTGGCTGTATGGGAGATGGTTCCCCACCTCTGACCAATTTCAGAATTGTTGACCGCTGGAGCAAGTGCCGTGATAGGGTTTTCCTCTGTATAATTCGTGGGTTCACTTTTTTTTTCTTTTATCGTTCAAGTTAGATTTTATTCCTCTTTTATGTATTTATAGATATAAGCATGGAAATAATTCATTCCTATAAATACATCTGTGTGACGGGAAGAACTTTTTTCTCTTTTATTTTTAAATTTTATTTTTTTAAATTTTGAAATTTAATTTTATTTATTTTTTTTATACAGCACGTTATTATTAGTTATGTATTTTATGCATATACATGTATACAGGTCAATCCCAAACTCCCAACTCATCCCACCACCACCACCCCATGGCTTCCCACACTTGGTGTCCATACGTTTGTTCTCTACCTCTGTGTCTCTATTTCTTCCCTGCAAACCAGTTCATCTGTACCATTTTTTTAGGTTCCACATATATGCATTAATATACAATATTTGTTTTCCTCTTTCTGACTTACTTCATTCTGTATGACAGTCTCTCGATCCATCGATGTCTCTTCAAATGACCCAGTTTCATTCCTTTTTATGGCCGAGTAATATTCCATTTCATATATGTACCACATCTTTATCCATTCATCTGTCTGTGGGCATTTAGGTTGCTTCCATTACCTGGCTATTGTAAATAGTGCTGCAATGAACATTGTGGTGAATGTGCCCTTTTGAAATTCGGTTTTCTCTGGGTATATGCCCAGAAGTGGGATTGCTGGATCAGATGGTAATTCTATTTCTAAATTTTTTAAGGAAACTCCATACTGTTCTCCATAGTGACTGTATCAATTTACATTCCCACCAAGAGTGGAAGGGGGCTCCTTTTGTCCACACCCTCCCCAGAATTGGTTGTTTGTAGATTTCCTGATGATGCCGATTCTAACAGGTGTGAGGTGATACCTCATTGTAGTTTTGATTTGCATTTCTCTAATAATTAGTGCTGTTGAGCAGCTTTTCATGTGCGTCTTGGCCATCTCTGTGTCTCCTTTGAAGAAACGTCTCTTTAGATCTTCTGCCCATTTTTGTATTGGGTTGTTTGTTTTTTTAATATTAAGCTGCATGAGCTGTTTATATATATTGGAGATTAAACCTCTGTCCATTGATTCGTCTGCAACGATTTTCGCCCATTCTGAGGGATGCCTTTTTCCATTCCCGTGTTTTTTAACAAAAAAGGAAAGAAAGGAAAAGAAGCAGAACACTAATGTGCGTAAAATATGCCTTTTGAAACGGTCGTTTTGAAATATGGACGTCCTTTGAATTTTTTGGTCGATATGTGACCCCAGGATTTGTTTTCAGGGCAGGTGTCATTTACAGGCCTGCAATGATTTTGAATATCAACTGACCATTAGCGCTGGGATTAAAGCTGCTGTTGTGTGAAACGGCCACAAGGTGGCAGCAGTTCACCCTTACCAAATCTGGTTACTAGGGCAAGAGAGCCTCAGTGGAAGTGGTGTTCTAGATTGGAGTTTAGAATGGAATGTGCCAGGAGAAAGCCCCTCACGTTTGTCTCACTACTTCTTGTTCGTGTTTTTAATTTAATTTTTTATTTTTTATTACAGCAAGTTTGATTACAATGTTTGGCTTGTTGTAGGTGTGGAAGATGTGGTTCTTTTACACATATACAGATGACTGTTCTTCCTGGGATCCTTTTCCCATGTACGTTATGACAGAATGTTGAGTAGTCCTCTCTTGGTATTCTGTAGGTCTTTGGTGATTATATATGTCACCTGTGTTTGTATATGTCTGTTAACCCCGATATCGTAATGAAACCAATCCTCACACCTTTCCATTGGTGAACCATAAGTTTGTTTAATGAATCTGTGATTGCCCTTCTCCGTGGAAATATCTGCCCTGGTATCCATTTTTAGGTAACACCTATAAGTGATATGATATGATATGTGTCTTTCACTTTCTGACTTACTACAAGTCACGTGATTACTTCTAGACTCATCTACGGTGCTGCAAATGGCATTGGGTCCTTTTTTTCCTTGGCATCTCTTCTGCCTTAGCGGGGTCCATTTTCAACAATGTGATTCCCTGAGGGTTGTGGATTAGCTGACCTGGGCAGCCTTACCCTGCCGGCCCGCCCTACCCAGGTGTGCCTCGTTGAGTTCAATATAAACAGCGCTCCAGGCAGCAATAGCCCCTGAAGCTGTGCCTGACTCCATATTCTCTGCCCCGTCAGCAGTCTCGGGGCTGTGCTGGTGGGAGGGAGTGAGGGGCCACAGCTTTGTGGGTGGCCCAGTGTGAGTGGGGTTCTGCTGGCCTTTCTGCAGGAGTTGCCAGGCTGCCGCCTGTAAAGAAGAGGATGTGTCACCCATACCTTCCGCTGGAATTTCTCTCCGGACAGAGGTGAGGAAGGAAAAAAGCAGTGGGGGCCGGGACAGGAGGGGTATCTCAGGCAGGGCAATGGAAAGCTTCTGGAAGAGCGCCAGGGTCCAGGACCACCCTGGCTGGCCTGCAGGCACCAAGTTGGCCTGCGTGCTGTCGCTGGTGTGGCTCCACGGTCCTTCCTCTAGGCTTTCAAGCCCTTGTACATATTCAGGTGTTTTACCTGGAAAGGGTGGGGACAGTTCAGCAGCAGCTGGCCTGGGGCTCAGCTCACGTTTACTCACAGATGCCTCGGCACGGTCCCCCAGCTTTGCAATGAGGACGCTCCTTGCGTGGGGGGTGGGTTGCTGGCTGTATGGGAGATGGTTCCCCACCTCTGACCAATTTCAGAATTGTTGACCGCTGGAGCAAGTGCCGTGATAGGGTTTTCCTCTGTATAATTCGTGGGTTCACTTTTTTTTTCTTTTATCGTTCAAGTTAGATTTTATTCCTCTTTTATGTATTTATAGATATAAGCATGGAAATAATTCATTCCTATAAATACATCTGTGTGACGGGAAGAACTTTTTTCTCTTTTATTTTTAAATTTTATTTTTTTAAATTTTGAAATTTAATTTTATTTATTTTTTTTATACAGCACGTTATTATTAGTTATGTATTTTATGCATATACATGTATACAGGTCAATCCCAAACTCCCAACTCATCCCACCACCACCACCCCATGGTTTCCCACACTTGGTGTCCATACGTTTGTAATCTACCTCTGTGTCTCTATTTCTTCCCTGCAAACCAGTTCATCTGTACCATTTTTTTAGGTTCCACATATATGCATTAATATACAATATTTGTTTTCCTCTTTCTGACTTACTTCATTCTGTATGACAGTCTCTCGATCCATCGATGTCTCTTCAAATGACCCAGTTTCATTCCTTTTTATGGCCGAGTAATATTCCATTTCATATATGTACCACATCTTTATCCATTCATCTGTCTGTGGGCATTTAGGTTGCTTCCATTACCTGGCTATTGTAAATAGTGCTGCAATGAACATTGTGGTGAATGTGCCCTTTTGAAATTCGGTTTTCTCTGGGTATATGCCCAGAAGTGGGATTGCTGGATCAGATGGTAATTCTATTTCTAAATTTTTTAAGGAAACTCCATACTGTTCTCCATAGTGACTGTATCAATTTACATTCCCACCAAGAGTGGAAGGGGGCTCCTTTTGTCCACACCCTCCCCAGAATTGGTTGTTTGTAGATTTCCTGATGATGCCGATTCTAACAGGTGTGAGGTGATACCTCATTGTAGTTTTGATTTGCATTTCTCTAATAATTAGTGCTGTTGAGCAGCTTTTCATGTGCGTCTTGGCCATCTCTGTGTCTCCTTTGAAGAAACGTCTCTTTAGATCTTCTGCCCATTTTTGTATTGGGTTGTTTGTTTTTTTAATATTAAGCTGCATGAGCTGTTTATATATATTGGAGATTAAACCTCTGTCCATTGATTCGTCTGCAACGATTTTCGCCCATTCTGAGGGATGCCTTTTTCCATTCCCGTGTTTTTTAACAAAAAAGGAAAGAAAGGAAAAGAAGCAGAACACTAATGTGCGTAAAATATGCCTTTTGAAACGGTCGTTTTGAAATATGGACGTCCTTTGAATTTTTTGGTCGATATGTGACCCCAGGATTTGTTTTCAGGGCAGGTGTCATTTACAGGCCTGCAATGATTTTGAATATCAACTGACCATTAGCGCTGGGATTAAAGCTGCTGTTGTGTGAAACGGCCACAAGGTGGCAGCAGTTCACCCTTACCAAATCTGGTTACTAGGGCAAGAGAGCCTCAGTGGAAGTGGTGTTCTAGATTGGAGTTTAGAATGGAATGTGCCAGGAGAAAGCCCCTCACGTTTGTCTCACTACTTCTTGTTCGTGTTTTTAATTTAATTTTTTATTTTTTATTACAGCAAGTTTGATTACAATGTTTGGCTTGTTGTAGGTGTGGAAGATGTGGTTCTTTTACACATATACAGATGACTGTTCTTCCTGGGATCCTTTTCCCATGTACGTTATGACAGAATGTTGAGTAGTCCTCTCTTGGTATTCTGTAGGTCTTTGGTGATTATATATGTCACCTGTGTTTGTATATGTCTGTTAACCCCGATATCGTAATGAAAGCAATCCTCACACCTTTCCATTGGTGAACCATAAGTTTGTTTAATGAATCTGTGATTGCCCTTCTCCGTGGAAATATCTGCCCTGGTATCCATTTTTAGGTAACACCTATAAGTGATATGATATGATATGTGTCTTTCACTTTCTGACTTACTACAAGTCACGTGATTACTTCTAGACTCATCTACGGTGCTGCAAATGGCATTGGGTCCTTTTTTTCCTTGGCATCTCTTCTGCCTTAGCGGGGTCCATTTTCAACAATGTGATTCCCTGAGGGTTGTGGATTAGCTGACCTGGGCAGCCTTACCCTGCCGGCCCGCCCTACCCAGGTGTGCCTCGTTGAGTTCAATATAAACAGCGCTCCAGGCAGCAATAGCCCCTGAAGCTGTGCCTGACTCCATATTCTCTGCCCCGTCAGCAGTCTCGGGGCTGTGCTGGTGGGAGGGAGTGAGGGGCCACAGCTTTGTGGGTGGCCCAGTGTGAGTGGGGTTCTGCTGGCCTTTCTGCAGGAGTTGCCAGGCTGCCGCCTGTAAAGAAGAGGATGTGTCACCCATACCTTCCGCTGGAATTTCTCTCCGGACAGAGGTGAGGAAGGAAAAAAGCAGTGGGGGCCGGGACAGGAGGGGTATCTCAGGCAGGGCAATGGAAAGCTTCTGGAAGAGCGCCAGGGTCCAGGACCACCCTGGCTGGCCTGCAGGCACCAAGTTGGCCTGCGTGCTGTCGCTGGTGTGGCTCCACGGTCCTTCCTCTAGGCTTTCAAGCCCTTGTACATATTCAGGTGTTTTACCTGGAAAGGGTGGGGACAGTTCAGCAGCAGCTGGCCTGGGGCTCAGCTCACGTTTACTCACAGATGCCTCGGCACGGTCCCCCAGCTTTGCAATGAGGACGCTCCTTGCGTGGGGGGTGGGTTGCTGGCTGTATGGGAGATGGTTCCCCACCTCTGACCAATTTCAGAATTGTTGACCACTGGAGCAAGTGCCGTGATAGGGTTTTCCTCTGTATAACTCGTGGGTTCACTTTTTTTTTCTTTTATCGTTCAAGTTAGATTTTATTCCTCTTTTATGTATTTATAGATATAAGCATGGAAATAATACATTCCTATAAATATATCTGTGTGACGGGAAGAACTTTTTTCTGTTTTATTTTTAAATTTTATTTTTTTAAATTTTGAAATTTAATTTTATTTATTTTTTTTATACAGCACGTTATTATTAGTTATGTATTTTATGCATATACATGTATACAGGTCAATCCCAAACTCCCAACTCATCCCACCACCACCACCCCATGGCTTCCCACACTTGGTGTCCATACGTTTGTTCTCTACCTCTGTGTCTCTATTTCTTCCCTGCAAACCAGTTCATCTGTACCATTTTTTTAGGTTCCACATATATGCATTAATATACAATATTTGTTTTCCTCTTTCTGACTTACTTCATTCTGTATGACAGTCTCTCGATCCATCGATGTCTCTTCAAATGACCCAGTTTCATTCCTTTTTATGGCCGAGTAATATTCCATTTCATATATGTACCACATCTTTATCCATTCATCTGTCTGTGGGCATTTAGGTTGCTTCCATTACCTGGCTATTGTAAATAGTGCTGCAATGAAAATTGTGGTGAATGTGCCCTTTTGAAATTCGGTTTTCTCTGGGTATATGCCCAGAAGTGGGATTGCTGGATCAGATGGTAATTCTATTTCTAAATTTTTTAAGGAAACTCCATACTGTTCTCCATAGTGACTGTATCAATTTACATTCCCACCAAGAGTGGAAGGGGGCTCCTTTTGTCCACACCCTCCCCAGAATTGGTTGTTTGTAGATTTCCTGATGATGCCGATTCTAACAGGTGTGAGGTGATACCTCATTGTAGTTTTGATTTGCATTTCTCTAATAATTAGTGCTGTTGAGCAGCTTTTCATGTGCGTCTTGGCCATCTCTGTGTCTCCTTTGAAGAAACGTCTCTTTAGATCTTCTGCCCATTTTTGTATTGGGTTGTTTGTTTTTTTAATATTAAGCTGCATGAGCTGTTTATATATATTGGAGATTAAACCTCTGTCCATTGATTCGTCTGCAACGATTTTCGCCCATTCTGAGGGATGCCTTTTTCCATTCCCGTGTTTTTTAACAAAAAAGGAAAGAAAGGAAAAGAAGCAGAACACTAATGTGCGTAAAATATGCCTTTTGAAACGGTCGTTTTGAAATATGGACGTCCTTTGAATTTTTTGGTCGATATGTGACCCCAGGATTTGTTTTCAGGGCAGGTGTCATTTACAGGCCTGCAATGATTTTGAATATCAACTGACCATTAGCGCTGGGATTAAAGCTGCTGTTGTGTGAAACGGCCACAAGGTGGCAGCAGTTCACCCTTACCAAATCTGGTTACTAGGGCAAGAGAGCCTCAGTGGAAGTGGTGTTCTAGATTGGAGTTTAGAATGGAATGTGCCAGGAGAAAGCCCCTCACGTTTGTCTCACTACTTCTTGTTCGTGTTTTTAATTTAATTTTTTATTTTTTATTACAGCAAGTTTGATTACAATGTTTGGCTTGTTGTAGGTGTGGAAGATGTGGTTCTTTTACACATATACAGATGACTGTTCTTCCTGGGATCCTTTTCCCATGTACGTTATGACAGAATGTTGAGTAGTCCTCTCTTGGTATTCTGTAGGTCTTTGGTGATTATATATGTCACCTGTGTTTGTATATGTCTGTTAACCCCGATATCGTAATGAAACCAATCCTCACACCTTTCCATTGGTGAACCATAAGTTTGTTTAATGAATCTGTGATTGCCCTTCTCCGTGGAAATATCTGCCCTGGTATCCATTTTTAGGTAACACCTATAAGTGATATGATATGATATGTGTCTTTCACTTTCTGACTTACTACAAGTCACGTGATTACTTCTAGACTCATCTACGGTGCTGCAAATGGCATTGGGTCCTTTTTTTCCTTGGCATCTCTTCTGCCTTAGCGGGGTCCATTTTCAACAATGTGATTCCCTGAGGGTTGTGGATTAGCTGACCTGGGCAGCCTTACCCTGCCGGCCCGCCCTACCCAGGTGTGCCTCGTTGAGTTCAATATAAACAGCGCTCCAGGCAGCAATAGCCCCTGAAGCTGTGCCTGACTCCATATTCTCTGCCCCGTCAGCAGTCTCGGGGCTGTGCTGGTGGGAGGGAGTGAGGGGCCACAGCTTTGTGGGTGGCCCAGTGTGAGTGGGGTTCTGCTGGCCTTTCTGCAGGAGTTGCCAGGCTGCCGCCTGTAAAGAAGAGGATGTGTCACCCATACCTTCCGCTGGAATTTCTCTCCGGACAGAGGTGAGGAAGGAAAAAAGCAGTGGGGGCCGGGACAGGAGGGGTATCTCAGGCAGGGCAATGGAAAGCTTCTGGAAGAGCGCCAGGGTCCAGGACCACCCTGGCTGGCCTGCAGGCACCAAGTTGGCCTGCGTGCTGTCGCTGGTGTGGCTCCACGGTCCTTCCTCTAGGCTTTCAAGCCCTTGTACATATTCAGGTGTTTTACCTGGAAAGGGTGGGGACAGTTCAGCAGCAGCTGGCCTGGGGCTCAGCTCACGTTTACTCACAGATGCCTCGGCACGGTCCCCCAGCTTTGCAATGAGGACGCTCCTTGCGTGGGGGTGGGTTGCTGGCTGTATGGGAGATGGTTCCCCACCTCTGACCAATTTCAGAATTGTTGACCGCTGGAGCAAGTGCCGTGATAGGGTTTTCCTCTGTATAACTCGTGGGTTCACTTTTTTTTTCTTTTATCGTTCAAGTTAGATTTTATTCCTCTTTTATGTATTTATAGATATAAGCATGGAAATAATTCATTCCTATAAATATATCTGTGTGACGGGAAGAACTTTTTTCTGTTTTATTTTTAAATTTTATTTTTTTTAAATTTTGAAATTTAATTTTATTTATTTTTTTTATACAGCACGTTATTATTAGTTATGTATTTTATGCATATACATGTATACAGGTCAATCCCAAACTCCCAACTCATCCCACCACCACCACCCCATGGCTTCCCACACTTGGTGTCCATACGTTTGTTCTCTACCTCTGTGTCTCTATTTCTTCCCTGCAAACCAGTTCATCTGTACCATTTTTTTAGGTTCCACATATATGCATTAATATACAATATTTGTTTTCCTCTTTCTGACTTACTTCATTCTGTATGACAGTCTCTCGATCCATCGATGTCTCTTCAAATGACCCAGTTTCATTCCTTTTTATGGCCGAGTAATATTCCATTTCATATATGTACCACATCTTTATCCATTCATCTGTCTGTGGGCATTTAGGTTGCTTCCATTACCTGGCTATTGTAAATAGTGCTGCAATGAACATTGTGGTGAATGTGCCCTTTTGAAATTCGGTTTTCTCTGGGTATATGCCCAGAAGTGGGATTGCTGGATCAGATGGTAATTCTATTTCTAAATTTTTTAAGGAAACTCCATACTGTTCTCCATAGTGACTGTATCAATTTACATTCCCACCAAGAGTGGAAGGGGGCTCCTTTTGTCCACACCCTCCCCAGAATTGGTTGTTTGTAGATTTCCTGATGATGCCGATTCTAACAGGTGTGAGGTGATACCTCATTGTAGTTTTGATTTGCATTTCTCTAATAATTAGTGCTGTTGAGCAGCTTTTCATGTGCGTCTTGGCCATCTCTGTGTCTCCTTTGAAGAAACGTCTCTTTAGATCTTCTGCCCATTTTTGTATTGGGTTGTTTGTTTTTTTAATATTAAGCTGCATGAGCTGTTTATATATATTGGAGATTAAACCTCTGTCCATTGATTCGTCTGCAACGATTTTCGCCCATTCTGAGGGATGCCTTTTTCCATTCCCGTGTTTTTTAACAAAAAAGGAAAGAAAGGAAAAGAAGCAGAACACTAATGTGCGTAAAATATGCCTTTTGAAACGGTCGTTTTGAAATATGGACGTCCTTTGAATTTTTTGGTCGATATGTGACCCCAGGATTTGTTTTCAGGGCAGGTGTCATTTACAGGCCTGCAATGATTTTGAATATCAACTGACCATTAGCGCTGGGATTAAAGCTGCTGTTGTGTGAAACGGCCACAAGGTGGCAGCAGTTCACCCTTACCAAATCTGGTTACTAGGGCAAGAGAGCCTCAGTGGAAGTGGTGTTCTAGATTGGAGTTTAGAATGGAATGTGCCAGGAGAAAGCCCCTCACGTTTGTCTCACTACTTCTTGTTCGTGTTTTTAATTTAATTTTTTATTTTTTATTACAGCAAGTTTGATTACAATGTTTGGCTTGTTGTAGGTGTGGAAGATGTGGTTCTTTTACACATATACAGATGACTGTTCTTCCTGGGATCCTTTTCCCATGTACGTTATGACAGAATGTTGAGTAGTCCTCTCTTGGTATTCTGTAGGTCATTGGTGATTATATATATCACCTGTGTTTGTATATGTCTGTTAACCCCGATATCGTAATGAAACCAATCCTCACACCTTTCCATTGGTGAACCATAAGTTTGTTTAATGAATCTGTGATTGCCCTTCTCCGTGGAAATATCTGCCCTGGTATCCATTTTTAGGTAACACCTATAAGTGATGTGATATGATATGTGTCTTTCACTTTCTGACTTACTACAAGTCACGTGATTACTTCTAGACTCATCTACGGTGCGGCAAATGGCATTGGGTCCTTTTTTTCCTTGGCATCTCTTCTGCCTTAGCGGGGTCCATTTTCAACAATGTGATTCCCTGAGGGTTGTGGATTAGCTGACCTGGGCAGCCTTACCCTGCCGGCCCGCCCTCCCCAGGTGTGCCTCATTGAGGTCAATATAAACAGAGCTCCAGGCAGCAATAGCCCCTGAAGCTGTGCCTGACTCCATATTCTCTGCCCCGTCAGCAGTCTCGGGGCTGTGCTCGTGGGAGGGAGTGAGGGGCCACAGCGTTGTGGGTGGCCCAGTGTGAGTGGGGTTCTGCTGGCCTTTCTGCAGGAGTTGCCAGGCTGCCGCCTGTAAAGAAGAGGATGTGTCACCCATACGTTCCACTGGAATTTCTCTCCGGACAGAGGTGAGGAAGGAAAAATGCAGTGGGGGCCGGGACAGGAGGGGTATCTCAGGCAGGGCAATGGAAAGCTTCTGGAAGAGCGCCAGGGTCCAGGACCACCCTGGCTGGCCTGCAGGCACCAAGTTGGCCTGCGTGCTGTCACTGGTGTGGCTCCACGGTCCTTCCTCTAGGCTTTCAAGCCCTTGTACATATTCAGGTGTTTTACCTGGAAAGGGTGGGGACAGTTCAGCAGCAGCTGGCCTGGGGCTCAGCTCACGTTTACTCACAGATGCCTCGGCACGGTCCCCCAGCTTTGCAATGAGGACGCTCCTTGCGTGGGGGGTGGGTTGCTGGCTGTATGGGAGATGGTTCCCCACCTCTGACCAATTTCAGAATTGTTGACCGCTGGAGCAAGTGCCGTGATAGGGTTTTCCTCTGTATAACTCGTGGGTTCACTTTTTTTTTCTTTGATCGTTCAAGTTAGATTTTATTCCTCTTTTATGTATTTATAGATATAAGCATGGAAATAATTCATTCCTATAAATACATCTGTGTGACGGGAAGAACTTTTTTCTGTTTTATTTTTAAATTTTATTTTTTTAAATTTTGAAATTTAATTTTATTTATTTTTTTTATACAGCACGTTATTATTAGTTATGTATTTTATGCATATACATGTATACAGGTCAATCCCAAACTCCCAACTCATCCCACCACCACCACCCCATGGCTTCCCACACTTGGTGTCCATACGTTTGTTCTCTACCTCTGTGTCTCTATTTCTTCCCTGCAAACCAGTTCATCTGTACCATTTTTTTAGGTTCCACATATATGCATTAATATACAATATTTGTTTTCCTCTTTCTGACTTACTTCATTCTGTATGACAGTCTCTCGATCCATCGATGTCTCTTCAAATGACCCAGTTTCATTCCTTTTTATGGCCGAGTAATATTCCATTTCATATATGTACCACATCTTTATCCATTCATCTGTCTGTGGGCATTTAGGTTGCTTCCATTACATGGCTATTGTAAATAGTGCTGCAATGAACATTGTGGTGAATGTGCCCTTTTGAAATTCGGTTTTCTCTGGGTATACGCCCAGAAGTGGGATTGCTGGATCAGATGGTAATTCTATTTCTAATTTTTTTAAGGAAACTCCATACTGTTCTCCATAGTGACTGTATCAATTTACATTCCCACCAATAGTGGAAGGGGGCTCCTTTTGTCCACACCCTCCCCAGAATTGGTTGTTTGTAGATTTCCTGATGATGCCGATTCTAACAGGTGTGAGGTGATACCTCATTGTAGTTTTGATTTGCATTTCTCTAATAATTAGTGCTGTTGAGCAGCTTTTCATGTGCGTCTTGGCCATCTCTGTGTCTCCTTTGAAGAAACGTCTCTTTAGATCTTCTGCCCATTTTTGTATTGGGTTGTTTGTTTTTTTAATATTAAGCTGCATGAGCTGTTTATATATATTGGAGATTAAACCTCTGTCCATTGATTCGTCTGCAACGATTTTCGCCCATTCTGAGGGATGCCTTTTTCCATTCCCGTGTTTTTTAACAAAAAAGGAAAGAAAGGAAAAGAAGCAGAACACTAATGTGCGTAAAATATGCCTTTTGAAACGGTCGTTTTGAAATATGGACGTCCTTTGAATTTTTTGGTCGATATGTGACCCCAGGATTTGTTTTCAGGGCAGGTGTCATTTACAGGCCTGCAATGATTTTGAATATCAACTGACCATTAGCGCTGGGATTAAAGCTGCTGTTGTGTGAAACGGCCACAAGGTGGCAGCAGTTCACCCTTACCAAATCTGGTTACTAGGGCAAGAGAGCCTCAGTGGAAGTGGTGTTCTAGATTGGAGTTTAGAATGGAATGTGCCAGGAGAAAGCCCCTCACGTTTGTCTCACTACTTCTTGTTCGTGTTTTTAATTTAATTTTTTATTTTTTATTACAGCAAGTTTGATTACAATGTTTGGCTTGTTGTAGGTGTGGAAGATGTGGTTCTTTTACACATATACAGATGACTGTTCTTCCTGGGATCCTTTTCCCATGTACGTTATGACAGAATGTTGAGTAGTCCTCTCTTGGTATTCTGTAGGTCTTTGGTGATTATATATGTCACCTGTGTTTGTATATGTCTGTTAACCCCGATATCGTAATGAAACCAATCCTCACACCTTTCCATTGGTGAACCATAAGTTTGTTTAATGAATCTGTGATTGCCCTTCTCCGTGGAAATATCTGCCCTGGTATCCATTTTTAGGTAACACCTATAAGTGATATGATATGATATGTGTCTTTCACTTTCTGACTTACTACAAGTCACGTGATTACTTCTAGACTCATCTACGGTGCTGCAAATGGCATTGGGTCCTTTTTTTCCTTGGCATCTCTTCTGCCTTAGCGGGGTCCATTTTCAACAATGTGATTCCCTGAGGGTTGTGGATTAGCTGACCTGGGCAGCCTTACCCTGCCGGCCCGCCCTCCCCAGGTGTGCCTCATTGAGGTCAATATAAACAGAGCTCCAGGCAGCAGTAGCCCCTGAAGCTGTGCCTGACTCCATATTCTCTGCCCCGTCAGCAGTCTCGGGGCTGTGCTGGTGGGAGGGAGTGAGGGGCCACAGCTTTGTGGGTGGCCCGGTGTGAGTGGGGTTCTGCTGGCCTTTCTGCAGGTGTTGCCAGGCTGCCGCCTGTAAAGAAGAGGATGTGTCACCCATACCTTCCGCTGGAATTTCTCTCCGGACAGAGGTGAGGAAGGAAAAAAGCAGTGGGGGCCGGGACAGGAGGGGTATCTCAGGCAGGGCAATGGAAAGCTTCTGGAAGAGCGCCAGCGTCCAGGACCACCCTGGCTGGCCTGCAGGCACCAAGTTGGCCTGCGTGCTGTCGCTGGTGTGGCTCCACGGTCCTTCCTCTAGGCTTTCAAGCCCTTGTACATATTCAGGTGTTTTACCTGGAAAGGGTGGGGACAGTTCAGCAGCAGCTGGCCTGGGGCTCAGCTCACGTTTACTCACAGATGCCTCGGCACGGTCCCCCAGCTTTGCAATGAGGACGCTCCTTGCGTGGGGGGTGGGTTGCTGGCTGTATGGGAGATGGTTCCCCACCTCTGACCAATTTCAGAATTGTTGACCGCTGGAGCAAGTGCCGTGATAGGGTTTTCCTCTGTATAACTCGTGGGTTCACTTTTTTTTTCTTTTATCGTTCAAGTTAGATTTTATTCCTCTTTTATGTATTTATAGATATAAGCATGGAAATAATTCATTCCTATAAATACATCTGTGTGACGGGAAGAACTTTTTTCTGTTTTATTTTTAAATTTTATTTTTTTAAATTTTGAAATTTAATTTTATTTATTTTTTTTATACAGCACGTTATTATTAGTTATGTATTTTATGCATATACATGTATACAGGTCAATCCCAAACTCCCAACTCATCCCACCACCACCACCCCATGGCTTCCCACACTTGGTGTCCATACGTTTGTTCTCTACCTCTGTGTCTCTATTTCTTCCCTGCAAACCAGTTCATCTGTACCATTTTTTTAGGTTCCACATATATGCATTAATATACAATATTTGTTTTCCTCTTTCTGACTTACTTCATTCTGTATGACAGTCTCTCGATCCATCGATGCCTCTTCAAATGACCCAGTTTCATTCCTTTTTATGGCCGAGTAATATTCCATTTCATATATGTACCACATCTTTATCCATTCATCTGTCTGTGGGCATTTAGGTTGCTTCCATTACCTGGCTATTGTAAATAGTGCTGCAATGAACATTGTGGTGAATGTGCCCTTTTGAAATTCGGTTTTCTCTGGGTATATGCCCAGAAGTGGGATTGCTGGATCAGATGGTAATTCTATTTCTAATTTTTTTAAGGAAACTCCATACTGTTCTCCATAGTGACTGTATCAATTTACATTCCCACCAAGAGTGGAAGGGGGCTCCTTTTGTCCACACCCTCCCCAGAATTGGTTGTTTGTAGATTTCCTGATGATGCCGATTCTAACAGGTGTGAGGTGATACCTCATTGTAGTTTTGATTTGCATTTCTCTAATAATTAGTGCTGTTGAGCAGCTTTTTATGTGCGTCTTGGCCATCTCTGTGTCTCCTTTGAAGAAACGTCTCTTTAGATCTTCTGCCCATTTTTGTATTGGGTTGTTTGTTTTTTTAATATTAAGCTGCATGAGCTGTTTATATATATTGGAGATTAAACCTCTGTCCATTGATTCGTCTGCAACGATTTTCGCCCATTCTGAGGGATGCCTTTTTCCATTCCCGTGTTGTTTAACAAAAAAGGAAAGAAAGGAAAAGAAGCAGAACACTAATGTGCGTAAAATATGCCTTTTGAAACGGTCGTTTTGAAATATGGACGTCCTTTGAATTTTTTGGTCGATATGTGACCCCAGGATTTGTTTTCAGGGCAGGTGTCCTTTACAGGCCTGCAATGATTTTGAATATCAACTGACCATTAGCGCTGGGATTAAAGCTACTGTTGTGTGAAACGGCCACAAGGTGGCAGCAGTTCACCCTTACCAAATCTGGTTACTAGGGCAAGAGAGCCTCAGTGGAAGTGGTGTTCTAGATTGGAGTTTAGAATGGAATGTGCCAGGAGAAAGCCCCTCACGTTTGTCTCACTACTTCTTGTTCGTGTTTTTAATTTAATTTTTTATTTTTTATTACAGCAAGTTTGATTACAATGTTTGGCTTGTTGTAGGTGTGGAAGATGTGGTTCTTTTACACATATACAGATGACTGTTCTTCCTGGGATCCTTTTCCCATGTACGTTATGACAGAATGTTGAGTAGTCCTCTCTTGGTATTCTGTAGGTCTTTGGTGATTATATATGTCACCTGTGTTTGTATATGTCTGTTAACCCCGATATCGTAATGAAACCAATCCTCACACCTTTCCATTGGTGAACCATAAGTTTGTTTAATGAATCTGTCATTGCCCTTCTCCGTGGAAATATCTGCCCTGGTATCCATTTTTAGGTAACACCTATAAGTGATATGATATGATATGTGTCTTTCACTTTCTGACTTACTACAAGTCACGTGATTACTTCTAGACTCATCTACGGTGCTGCAAATGGCATTGTGTCCTTTTTTTCCTTGGCATCTCTTCTGCCTTAGCGGGGTCCATTTTCAACAATGTGATTCCCTGAGGGTTGTGGATTAGCTGACCTGGGCAGCCTTACCCTGCCGGCCCGCCCTCCCCAGGTGTGCCTCATTGAGGTCAATATAAACAGAGCTCCAGGCAGCAGTAGCCCCTGAAGCTGTGCCTGACTCCATATTCTCTGCCCCGTCAGCAGTCTCGGGGCTGTGCTGGTGGGAGGGAGTGAGGGGCCACAGCTTTGTGGGTGGCCCGGTGTGAGTCGGGTTCTGCTGGCCTTTCTGCAGGTGTTGCCAGGCTGCCGCCTGTAAAGAAGAGGATGTGTCACCCATACCTTCCGCTGGAATTTCTCTCCGGACAGAGGTGAGGAAGGAAAAAAGCAGTGGGGGCCGGGACAGGAGGGGTATCTCAGGCAGGGCAATGGAAAGCTTCTGGAAGAGCGCCAGGGTCCAGGACCACCCTGGCTGGCCTGCAGGCACCAAGTTGGCCTGCGTGCTGTCGCTGGTGTGGCTCCACGGTCCTTCCTCTAGGCTTTCAAGCCCTTGTACATATTCAGGTGTTTTACCTGGAAAGGGTGGGGACAGTTCAGCAGCAGCTGGCCTGGGGCTCAGCTCACGTTTACTCACAGATGCCTCGGCACGGTCCCCCAGCTTTGCAATGAGGACGCTCCTTGCGTGGGGGGTGGGTTGCTGGCTGTATGGGAGATGGTTCCCCACCTCTGACCAATTTCAGAATTGTTGACCGCTGGAGCAAGTGCCGTGATAGGGTTTTCCTCTGTATAACTCGTGGGTTCACTTTTTTTTTCTTTTATCGTTCAAGTTAGATTTTATTCCTCTTTTATGTATTTATAGATATAAGCATGGAAATAATTCATTCCTATAAATACATCTGTGTGACGGGAAGAACTTTTTTCTGTTTTATTTTTAAATTTTATTTTTTTAAATTTTGAAATTTAATTTTATTTATTTTTTTATACAGCACGTTATTATTAGTTATGTATTTTATGCATATACATGTATACAGGTCAATCCCAAACTCCCAACTCATCCCACCACCACCACCCCATGGCTTCCCACACTTGGTGTCCATACGTTTGTTCTCTACCTCTGTGTCTCTATTTCTTCCCTGCAAACCAGTTCATCTGTACCATTTTTTTAGGTTCCACATATATGCATTAATATACAATATTTGTTTTCCTCTTTCTGACTTACTTCATTCTGTATGACAGTCTCTCGATCCATCGATGTCTCTTCAAATGACCCAGTTTCATTCCTTTTTATGGCCGAGTAATATTCCATTTCATATATGTACCACATCTTTATCCATTCATCTGTCTGTGGGCATTTAGGTTGCTTCCATTACCTGGCTATTGTAAATAGTGCTGCAATGAACATTGTGGTGAATGTGCCCTTTTGAAATTCGGTTTTCTCTGGGTATATGCCCTGAAGTGGGATTGCTGGATCAGATGGTAATTCTATTTCTAATTTTTTTAAGGAAACTCCATACTGTTCTCCATAGTGACTGTATCAATTTACATTCCCACCAAGAGTGGAAGGGGGCTCCTTTTGTCCACACCCTCCCCAGAATTGGTTGTTTGTAGATTTCCTGATGATGCCGATTCTAACAGGTGTGAGGTGATACCTCATTGTAGTTTTGATTTGCATTTCTCTAATAATTAGTGCTGTTGAGCAGCTTTTTATGTGCGTCTTGGCCATCTCTGTGTCTCCTTTGAAGAAACGTCTCTTTAGATCTTCTGCCCATTTTTGTATTGGGTTGTTTGTTTTTTTAATATTAAGCTGCATGAGCTGTTTATATATATTGGAGATTAAACCTCTGTCCATTGATTCGTCTGCAACGATTTTCGCCCATTCTGAGGGATGCCTTTTTCCATTCCCGTGTTGTTTAACAAAAAAGGAAAGAAAGGAAAAGAAGCAGAACACTAATGTGCGTAAAATATGCCTTTTGAAACGGTCGTTTTGAAATATGGACGTCCTTTGAATTTTTTGGTCGATATGTGACCCCAGGATTTGTTTTCAGGGCAGGTGTCCTTTACAGGCCTGCAATGATTTTGAATATCAACTGACCATTAGCGCTGGGATTAAAGCTGCTGTTGTGTGAAACGGCCACAAGGTAGCAGCAGTTCACCCTTACCAAATCTGGTTACTAGGGCAAGAGAGCCTCAGTGGAAGTGGTGTTCTAGATTGGAGTTTAGAATGGAATGTGCCAGGAGAAAGCCCCTCACGTTTGTCTCACTACTTCTTGTTCGTGTTTTTAATTTAATTTTTTATTTTTTATTACAGCAAGTTTGATTACAATGTTTGGCTTGTTGTAGGTGTGGAAGATGTGGTTCTTTTACACATATACAGATGACTGTTCTTCCTGGGATCCTTTTCCCATGTACGTTATGACAGAATGTTGAGTAGTCCTCTCTTGGTATTCTGTAGGTCTTTGGTGATTATATATGTCACCTGTGTTTGTATATGTCTGTTAACCCCGATATCGTAATGAAACCAATCCTCACACCTTTCCATTGGTGAACCATAAGTTTGTTTAATGAATCTGTGATTGCCCTTCTCCGTGGAAATATCTGCCCTGGTATCCATTTTTAGGTAACACCTATGAGTGATATGATATGATATGTGTCTTTCACTTTCTGACTTACTACAAGTCACGTGATTACTTCTAGACTCATCTACGGTGCTGCAAATGGCATTGTGTCCTTTTTTTCCTTGGCATCTCTTCTGCCTTAGTGGGGTCCATTTTCAACAATGTGATTCCCTGAGGGTTGTGGATTAGCTGACCTGGGCAGCCTTATCCTGCCGGCCCGCCCTCCCCAGGTGTGCCTCATTGAGGTCAATATAAACAGAGCTCCAGGCAGCAGTAGCCCCTGAAGCTGTGCCTGACTCCATATTCTCTGCCCCGTCAGCAGTCTCGGGGCTGTGCTGGTGGGAGGGAGTGAGGGGCCACAGCTTTGTGGGTGGCCCGGTGTGAGTGGGGTTCTGCTGGCCTTTCTGCAGGAGTTGCCAGGCTGCCGCCTGTAAAGAAGAGGATGTGTCACCCATACCTTCCGCTGGAATTTCTCTCCGGACAGAGGTGAGGAAGGAAAAAAGCAGTGGGGGCCGGGACAGGAGGGGTATCTCAGGCAGGGCAATGGAAAGCTTCTGGAAGAGCGCCAGGGTCCAGGACCACCCTGGCTGGCCTTCAGGCACCAAGTTGGCCTGCGTGCTGTCGCTGGTGTGGCTCCACGGTCCTTCCTCTAGGCTTTCAAGCCCTTGTACATATTCAGGTGTTTCACCTGGAAAGGGTGGGGACAGTTCAGCAGCAGCTGGCCTGGGGCTCAGCTCACGTTTACTCACAGATGCCTCGGCACGGTCCCCCAGCTTTGCAATGAGGACGCTCCTTGCGTGGGGGGTGGGTTGCTGGCTGTATGGGAGATGGTTCCCCACCTCTGACCAATTTCAGAATTGTTGACCGCTGGAGCAAGTGCCGTGATAGGGTTTTCCTCTGTATAACTCGTGGGTTCACTTTTTTTTTCTTTTATCGTTCAAGTTAGATTTTATTCCTCTTTTATGTATTTATAGATAGAAGCATGGAAATAATTCATTCCTATAAATACATCTGTGTGACGGGAAGAACTTTTTTCTGTTTTATTTTTAAATTTTATTTTTTTAAATTTTGAAATTTAATTTTATTTATTTTTTTTATACAGCACGTTATTATTAGTTATGTATTTTATGCATATACATGTATACAGGTCAATCCCAAACTCCCAACTCATCCCACCACCACCACCCCATGGCTTCCCACACTTGGTGTCCATACGTTTGTTCTCTACCTCTGTGTCTCTATTTCTTCCCTGCAAACCAGTTCATCTGTACCATTTTTTTAGGTTCCACATATATGCATTAATATACAATATTTGTTTTCCTCTTTCTGACTTACTTCATTCTGTATGACAGTCTCTCGATCCATCGATGTCTCTTCAAATGACCCAGTTTCATTCCTTTTTATGGCCGAGTAATATTCCATTTCATATATGTACCACATCTTTATCCATTCATCTGTCTGTGGGCATTTAGGTTGCTTCCATTACCTGGCTATTGTAAATAGTGCTGCAATGAACATTGTGGTGAATGTGCCCTTTTGAAATTCGGTTTTCTCTGGGTATATGCCCAGAAGTGGGATTGCTGGATCAGATGGTAATTCTATTTCTAATTTTTTTAAGGAAACTCCATACTGTTCTCCATAGTGACTGTATCAATTTACATTCCCACCAAGAGTGGAAGGGGGCTCCTTTTGTCCACACCCTCCCCAGAATTGGTTGTTTGTAGATTTCCTGATGATGCCGATTCTAACAGGTGTGAGGTGATACCTCATTGTAGTTTTGATTTGCATTTCTCTAATAATTAGTGCTGTTGAGCAGCTTTTCATGTGCGTCTTGGCCATCTCTGTGTCTCCTTTGAAGAAACGTCTCTTTAGATCTTCTGCCCATTTTTGTATTGGGTTGTTTGTTTTTTTAATATTAAGCTGCATGAGCTGTTTATATATATTGGAGATTAAACCTCTGTCCATTGATTCGTCTGCAACGATTTTCACCCATTCTGAGGGATGCCTTTTTCCATTCCCGTGTTTTTTAACAAAAAAGGAAAGAAAGGAAAAGAAGCAGAACACTAATGTGCGTAAAATATGCCTTTTGAAACGGTCGTTTTGAAATATGGACGTCCTTTGAATTTTTTGGTCGATATGTGACCCCAGGATTTGTTTTCAGGGCAGGTGTCATTTACAGGCCTGCAATGATTTTGAATATCAACTGACCATTAGCGCTGGGATTAAAGCTGCTGTTGTGTGAAATGGCCACAAGGTGGCAGCAGTTCACCCTTACCAAATCTGGTTACTAGGGCAAGAGAGCCTCAGTGGAAGTGGTGTTCTAGATTGGAGTTTAGAATGGAATGTGCCAGGAGAAAGCCCCTCACGTTTGTCTCACTACTTCTTGTTCGTGTTTTTAATTTAATTTTTTATTTTTTATTACAGCAAGTTTGATTACAATGTTTGGCTTGTTGTAGGTGTGGAAGATGTGGTTCTTTTACACATATACAGATGACTGTTCTTCCTGGGATCCTTTTCCCATGTACGTTATGACAGAATGTTGAGTAGTCCTCTCTTGGTATTCTGTAGGTCTTTGGTGATTATATATGTCACCTGTGTTTGTATATGTCTGTTAACCCCGATATCGTAATGAAACCAATCCTCACACCTTTCCATTGGTGAACCATAAGTTTGTTTAATGAATCTGTGATTGCCCTTCTCCGTGGAAATATCTGCCCTGGTATCCATTTTTAGGTAACACCTATAAGTGATATGATATGATATGTGTCTTTCACTTTCTGACTTACTACAAGTCACGTGATTACTTCTAGACTCATCTACGGTGCTGCAAATGGCATTGTGTCCTTCTTTTCCTTGGCATCTCTTCTGCCTTAGCGGGGTCCATTTTCAACAATGTGATTCCCTGAGGGTTGTGGATTAGCTGACCTGGGCAGCCTTACCCTGCCGGCCCGCCCTCCCCAGGTGTGCCTCATTGAGGTCAATATAAACAGAGCTCCAGGCAGCAGTAGCCCCTGAAGCTGTGCCTGACTCCATATTCTCTGCCCCGTCAGCAGTCTCGGGGCTGTGCTGGTGGGAGGGAGTGAGGGGCCACAGCTTTGTGGGTGGCCCGGTGTGAGTGGGGTTCTGCTGGCCTTTCTGCAGGAGTTGCCAGGCTGCCGCCTGTAAAGAAGAGGATGTGTCACCCATACCTTCGGCTGGAATTTCTCTCCGGACAGAGGTGAGGAAGGAAAAAAGCAGTGGGGGCCGGGACAGGAGGGGTATCTCAGGCAGGGCAATGGAAAGCTTCTGGAAGAGCGCCAGGGTCCAGGACCACCCTGGCTGGCCTGCAGGCACCAAGTTGGCCTGCGTGCTGTCGCTGGTGTGGCTCCACGGTCCTTCCTCTAGGCTTTCAAGCCCTTGTACATATTCAGGTGTTTCACCTGGAAAGGGTGGGGACAGTTCAGCAGCAGCTGGCCTGGGGCTCAGCTCACGTTTACTCACAGATGCCTCGGCACGGTCCCCCAGCTTTGCAATGAGGACGCTCCTTGCGTGGGGGGTGGGTTGCTGGCTGTATGGGAGATGGTTCCCCACCTCTGACCAATTTCAGAATTGTTGACCGCTGGAGCAAGTGCCGTGATAGGGTTTTCCTCTGTATAACTCGTGGGTTCACTTTTTTTTTCTTTTATCGTTCAAGTTAGATTTTATTCCTCTTTTATGTATTTATAGATAGAAGCATGGAAATAATTCATTCCTATAAATACATCTGTGTGACGGGAAGAACTTTTTTCTGTTTTATTTTTAAATTTTATTTTTTTAAATTTTGAATTTTAATTTTATTTATTTTTTTATACAGCACGTTATTATTAGTTATGTATTTTATGCATATACATGTATACAGGTCAATCCCAAACTCCCAACTCATCCCACCACCACCACCCCATGGCTTCCCACACTTGGTGTCCATACGTTTGTTCTCTACCTCTGTGTCTCTATTTCTTCCCTGCAAACCAGTTCATCTGTACCATTTTTTTAGGTTCCACATATATGCATTAATATACAATATTTGTTTTCCTCTTTCTGACTTACTTCATTCTGTATGACAGTCTCTCGATCCTTCGATGTCTCTTCAAATGACCCAGTTTCATTCCTTTTTATGGCCGAGTAATATTCCATTTCATATATGTACCACATCTTTATCCATTCATCTGTCTGTGGGCATTTAGGTTGCTTCCATTACCTGGCTATTGTAAATAGTGCTGCAATGAACATTGTGGTGAATGTGCCCTTTTGAAATTCGGTTTTCTCTGGGTATATGCCCTGAAGTGGGATTGCTGGATCAGATGGTAATTCTATTTCTAATTTTTTTAAGGAAACTCCATACTGTTCTCCATAGTGACTGTATCAATTTACATTCCCACCAATAGTGGAAGGGGGCTCCTTTTGTCCACACCCTCCCCAGAATTGGTTGTTTGTAGATTTCCTGATGATGCCGATTCTAACAGGTGTGAGGTGATACCTCATTGTAGTTTTGATTTGCATTTCTCTAATAATTAGTGCTGTTGAGCAGCTTTTCATGTGCGTCTTGGCCATCTCTGTGTCTCCTTTGAAGAAACGTCTCTTTAGATCTTCTGCCCATTTTTGTATTGGGTTGTTTGTTTTTTTAATATTAAGCTGCATGAGCTGTTTATATATATTGGAGATTAAACCTCTGTCCATTGATTCGTCTGCAACGATTTTCGCCCATTCTGAGGGATGCCTTTTTCCATTCCCGTGTTTTTTAACAAAAAAGGAAAGAAAGGAAAAGAAGCAGAACACTAATGTGCGTAAAATATGCCTTTTGAAACGGTCGTTTTGAAATATGGACGTCCTTTGAATTTTTTGGTCGATATGTGACCCCAGGATTTGTTTTCAGGGCAGGTGTCATTTACAGGCCTGCAATGATTTTGAATATCAACTGACCATTAGCGCTGGGATTAAAGCTGCTGTTGTGTGAAACGGCCACAAGGTGGCAGCAGTTCACCCTTACCAAATCTGGTTACTAGGGCAAGAGAGCCTCAGTGGAAGTGGTGTTCTAGATTGGAGTTTAGAATGGAATGTGCCAGGAGAAAGCCCCTCACGTTTGTCTCACTACTTCTTGTTCGTGTTTTTAATTTAATTTTTTATTTTTTATTACAGCAAGTTTGATTACAATGTTTGGCTTGTTGTAGGTGTGGAAGATGTGGTTCTTTTACACATATACAGATGACTGTTCTTCCTGGGATCCTTTTCCCATGTACGTTATGACACAATGTTGAGTAGTCCTCTCTTGGTATTCTGTAGGTCTTTGGTGATTATATATGTCACCTGTGTTTGTATATGTCTGTTAACCCCGATATTGTAATGAAACCAATCCTCACACCTTTCCATTGGTGAACCATAAGTTTGTTTAATGAATCTGTGATTGCCCTTCTCCGTGGAAATATCTGCCCTGGTATCCATTTTTAGGTAACACCTATAAGTGATATGATATGATATGTGTCTTTCACTTTCTGACTTACTACAAGTCACGTGATTACTTCTAGACTCATCTACGGTGCTGCAAATGGCATTGTGTCCTTCTTTTCCTTGGCATCTCTTCTGCCTTAGCGGGGTCCATTTTCAACAATCTGATTCCCTGAGGGTTGTGGATTAGCTGACCTGGGCAGCCTTACCCTGCCGGCCCGCCCTCCCCAGGTGTGCCTCGTTGAGGTCAATATAAACAGAGCTCCAGGCAGCAATAGCCCCTGAAGCTGTGCCTGACTCCATATTCTCTGCCCCGTCAGCAGTCTCGGGGCTGTGCTGGTGGGAGGGAGTGAGGGGCCACAGCTTTGTGGGTGGCCCGGTGTGAGTGGGGTTCTGCTGGCCTTTCTGCAGGAGTTGCCAGGCTGCCGCCTGTAAAGAAGAGGATGTGTCACCCATACCTTCCGCTGGAATTTCTCTCCGGACAGAGGTGAGGAAGGAAAAAAGCAGTGGGGGCCGGGACAGGAGGGGTATCTCAGGCAGGGCAATGGAAAGCTTCTGGAAGAGCGCCAGGGTCCAGGACCACCCTGGCTGGCCTGCAGGCACCAAGTTGGCCTGCGTGCTGTCGCTGGTGTGGCTCCACGGTCCTTCCTCTAGGCTTTCAAGCCCTTGTACATATTCAGGTGTTTTACCTGGAAAGGGTGGGGACAGTTCAGCAGCAGCTGGCCTGGGGCTCAGCTCACGTTTACTCACAGATGCCTCGGCACGGTCCCCCAGCTTTGCAATGAGGACGCTCCTTGCGTGGGGGGTGGGTTGCTGGCTGTATGGGAGATGGTTCCCCACCTCTGACCAATTTCAGAATTGTTGACCGCTGGAGCAAGTGCCGTGATAGGGTTTTCCTCTGTATAACTCGTGGGTTCACTTTTTTTTTCTTTTATCGTTCAAGTTAGATTTTATTCCTCTTTTATGTATTTATAGATATAAGCATGGAAATAATTCATTCCTATAAATACATCTGTGTGACGGGAAGAACTTTTTTCTGTTTTATTTTTAAATTTTATTTTTTTAAATTTTGAAATTTAATTTTATTTATTTTTTTTATACAGCACGTTATTATTAGTTATGTATTTTATGCATATACATGTATACAGGTCAATCCCAAACTCCCAACTCATCCCACCACCACCACCCCATGGCTTCCCACACTTGGTGTCCATACGTTTGTTCTCTACCTCTGTGTCTCTATTTCTTCCCTGCAAACCAGTTCATCTGCACCATTTTTTTAGGTTCCACATATATGCATTAATATACAATATTTGTTTTCCTCTTTCTGACTTACTTCATTCTGTATGACAGTCTCTCGATCCATCGATGTCTCTTCAAATGACCCAGTTTCATTCCTTTTTATGGCCGAGTAATATTCCATTTCATATATGTACCACATCTTTATCCATTCATCTGTCTGTGGGCATTTAGGTTGCTTCCATTACCTGGCTATTGTAAATAGTGCTGCAATGAACATTGTGGTGAATGTGCCCTTTTGAAATTCGGTTTTCTCTGGGTATATGCCCAGAAGTGGGATTGCTGGATCAGATGGTAATTCTATTTCTAATATTTTTAAGGAAACTCCATACTGTTCTCCATAGTGACTGTATCAATTTACATTCCCACCAATAGTGGAAGGGGGCTCCTTTTGTCCACACCCTCCCCAGAATTGGTTGTTTGTAGATTTCCTGATGATGCCGATTCTAACAGGTGTGAGGTGATACCTCATTGTAGTTTTGATTTGCATTTCTCTAATAATTAGTGCTGTTGAGCAGCTTTTCATGTGCGTCTTGGCCATCTCTGTGTCTCCTTTGAAGAAACGTCTCTTTAGATCTTCTGCCCATTTTTGTATTGGGTTGTTTGTTTTTTTAATATTAAGCTGCATGAGCTGTTTATATATATTGGAGATTAAACCTCTGTCCATTGATTCGTCTGCAACGATTTTCGCCCATTCTGAGGGATGCCTTTTTCCATTCCCGTGTTTTTTAACAAAAAAGGAAAGAAAGGAAAAGAAGCAGAACACTAATGTGCGTAAAATATGCCTTTTGAAACGGTCGTTTTGAAATATGGACGTCCTTTGAATTTTTTGGTCGATATGTGACCCCAGGATTTGTTTTCAGGGCAGGTGTCATTTACAGGCCTGCAATGATTTTGAATATCAACTGACCATTAGCGCTGGGATTAAAGCTGCTGTTGTGTGAAACGGCCACAAGGTGGCAGCAGTTCACCCTTACCAAATCTGGTTACTAGGGCAAGAGAGCCTCAGTGGAAGTGGTGTTCTAGATTGGAGTTTAGAATGGAATGTGCCAGGAGAAAGCCCCTCACGTTTGTCTCACTACTTCTTGTTCGTGTTTTTAATTTAATTTTTTATTTTTTATTACAGCAAGTTTGATTACAATGTTTGGCTTGTTGTAGGTGTGGAAGATGTGGTTCTTTTACACATATACAGATGACTGTTCTTCCTGGGATCCTTTTCCCATGTACGTTATGACAGAATGTTGAGTAGTCCTCTCTTGGTATTCTGTAGGTCTTTGGTGATTATATATGTCACCTGTGTTTGTATATGTCTGTTAACCCCGATATCGTAATGAAACCAATCCTCACACCTTTCCATTGGTGAACCATAAGTTTGTTTAATGAATCTGTGATTGCCCTTCTCCGTGGAAATATCTGCCCTGGTATCCATTTTTAGGTAACACCTATAAGTGATATGATATGATATGTGTCTTTCACTTTCTGACTTACTACAAGTCACGTGATTACTTCTAGACTCATCTACGGTGCTGCAAATGGCATTGTGTCCTTCTTTTCCTTGGCATCTCTTCTGCCTTAGCGGGGTCCATTTTCAACAATGTGATTCCCTGAGGGTTGTGGATTAGCTGACCTGGGCAGCCTTACCCTGCCGGCCCGCCCTCCCCAGGTGTGCCTCGTTGAGGTCAATATAAACAGAGCTCCAGGCAGCAATAGCCCCTGAAGCTGTGCCTGACTCCATATTCTCTGCCCCGTCAGCAGTCTCGGGGCTGTGCTGGTGGGAGGGAGTGAGGGGCCACAGCTTTGTGGGTGGCCCGGTGTGAGTGGGGTTCTGCTGGCCTTTCTGCAGGAGTTGCCAGGCTGCCGCCTGTAAAGAAGAGGATGTGTCACCCATACCTTCCGCTGGAATTTCTCTCCGGACAGAGGTGAGGAAGGAAAAAAGCAGTGGGGGCCGGGACAGGAGGGGTATCTCAGGCAGGGCAATGGAAAGCTTCTGGAAGAGCGCCAGGGTCCAGGACCACCCTGGCTGGCCTGCAGGCACCAAGTTGGCCTGCGTGCTGTCGCTGGTGTGGCTCCACGGTCCTTCCTCTAGGCTTTCAAGCCCTTGTACATATTCAGGTGTTTTACCTGGAAAGGGTGGGGACAGTTCAGCAGCAGCTGGCCTGGGGCTCAGCTCACGTTTACTCACAGATGCCTCGGCACGGTCCCCCAGCTTTGCAATGAGGACGCTCCTTGCGTGGGGGGTGGGTTGCTGGCTGTATGGGAGATGGTTCCCCACCTCTGACCAATTTCAGAATTGTTGACCGCTGGAGCAAGTGCCGTGATAGGGTTTTCCTCTGTATAACTCGTGGGTTCACTTTTTTTTTCTTTTATCGTTCAAGTTAGATTTTATTCCTCTTTTATGTATTTATAGATATAAGCATGGAAAGAATTCATTCCTATAAATACATCTGTGTGACGGGAAGAACTTTTTTCTGTTTTATTTTTAAATTTTATTTTTTTAAATTTTGAAATTTAATTTTATTTATTTTTTTATACAGCACGTTATTATTAGTTATGTATTTTATGCATATACATGTATACAGGTCAATCCCAAACTCCCAACTCATCCCACCACCACCACCCCATGGCTTCCCACACTTGGTGTCCATACGTTTGTTCTCTACCTCTGTGTCTCTATTTCTTCCCTGCAAACCAGTTCATCTGTACCATTTTTTTAGGTTCCACATATATGCATTAATATACAATATTTGTTTTCCTCTTTCTGACTTACTTCATTCTGTATGACAGTCTCTCGATCCATCGATGTCTCTTCAAATGACCCAGTTTCATTCCTTTTTATGGCCGAGTAATATTCCATTTCATATATGTACCACATCTTTATCCATTCATCTGTCTGTGGGCATTTAGGTTGCTTCCATTACCTGGCTATTGTAAATAGTGCTGCAATGAACATTGTGGTGAATGTGCCCTTTTGAAATTCGGTTTTCTCTGGGTATATGCCCAGAAGTGGGATTGCTGGATCAGATGGTAATTCTATTTCTAATTTTTTTAAGGAAACTCCATACTGTTCTCCATAGTGACTGTATCAATTTACATTCCCACCAATAGTGGAAGGGGGCTCCTTTTGTCCACACCCTCCCCAGAATTGGTTGTTTGTAGATTTCCTGATGATGCCGATTCTAACAGGTGTGAGGTGATACCTCATTGTAGTTTTGATTTGCATTTCTCTAATAATTAGTGCTGTTGAGCAGCTTTTTATGTGCGTCTTGGCCATCTCTGTGTCTCCTTTGAAGAAACGTCTCTTTAGATCTTCTGCCCATTTTTGTATTGGGTTGTTTGTTTTTTTAATATTAAGCTGCATGAGCTGTTTATATATATTGGAGATTAAACCTCTGTCCATTGATTCGTCTGCAACGATTTTCGCCCATTCTGAGGGATGCCTTTTTCCATTCCCGTGTTGTTTAACAAAAAAGGAAAGAAAGGAAAAGAAGCAGAACACTAATGTGCGTAAAATATGCCTTTTGAAACGGTCGTTTTGAAATATGGACGTCCTTTGAATTTTTTGGTCGATATGTGACCCCAGGATTTGTTTTCAGGGCAGGTGTCATTTACAGGCCTGCAATGATTTTGAATATCAACTGACCATTAGCGCTGGGATTAAAGCTGCTGTTGTGTGAAACGGCCACAAGGTGGCAGCAGTTCACCCTTACCAAATCTGGTTACTAGGGCAAGAGAGCCTCAGTGGAAGTGGTGTTCTAGATTGGAGTTTAGAATGGAATGTGCCAGGAGAAAGCCCCTCACGTTTGTCTCACTACTTCTTGTTCGTGTTTTTAATTTAATTTTTTTATTTTTTATTACAGCAAGTTTGATTACAATGTTTGGCTTGTTGTAGGTGTGGAAGATGTGGTTCTTTTACACATATACAGATGACTGTTCTTCCTGGGATCCTTTTCCCATGTACGTTATGACAGAATGTTGAGTAGTCCTCTCTTGGTATTCTGTAGGTCTTTGGTGATTATATATGTCACCTGTGTTTGTATATGTCTGTTAACCCCGATATCGTAATGAAACCAATCCTCACACCTTTCCATTGGTGAACCATAAGTTTGTTTAATGAATCTGTGATTGCCCTTCTCCGTGGAAATATCTGCCCTGGTATCCATTTTTAGGTAACACCTATAAGTGATATGATATGATATGTGTCTTTCACTTTCTGACTTACTACAAGTCACGTGATTACTTCTAGACTCATCTACGGTGCTGCAAATGGCATTGGGTCCTTTTTTTCCTTGGCATCTCTTCTGCCTTAGCGGGGTCCATTTTCAACAATGTGATTCCCTGAGGGTTGTGGATTAGCTGACCTGGGCAGCCTTACCCTGCCGGCCCGCCCTCCCCAGGTGTGCCTCGTTGAGGTCAATATAAACAGAGCTCCAGGCAGCAATAGCCCCTGAAGCTGTGCCTGACTCCATATTCTCTGCCCCGTCAGCAGTCTCGGGGCTGTGCTGGTGGGAGGGAGTGAGGGGCCACAGCTTTGTGGGTGGCCCGGTGTGAGTGGGGTTCTGCTGGCCTTTCTGCAGGAGTTGCCAGGCTGCCGCCTGTAAAGAAGAAGATGTGTCACCCATACCTTCCGCTGGAATTTCTCTCCGGACAGAGGTGAGGAAGGAAAAAAGCAGTGGGGGCCGGGACAGGAGGGGTATCTCAGGCAGGGCAATGGAAAGCTTCTGGAAGAGCGCCAGGGTCCAGGACCACCCTGGCTGGCCTGCAGGCACCAAGTTGGCCTGCGTGCTGTCGCTGGTGTGGCTCCACGGTCCTTCCTCTAGGCTTTCAAGCCCTTGTACATATTCAGGTGTTTTACCTGGAAAGGGTGGGGACAGTTCAGCAGCAGCTGGCCTGGGGCTCAGCTCACGTTTACTCACAGATGCCTCGGCACGGTCCCCCAGCTTTGCAATGAGGACGCTCCTTGCGTGGGGGGTGGGTTGCTGGCTGTATGGGAGATGGTTCCCCACCTCTGACCAATTTCAGAATTGTTGACCGCTGGAGCAAGTGCCGTGATAGGGTTTTCCTCTGTATAACTCGTGGGTTCACTTTTTTTTTCTTTTATCGTTCAAGTTAGATTTTATTCCTCTTTTATGTATTTATAGATAGAAGCATGGAAATAATTCATTCCTATAAATACATCTGTGTGACGGGAAGAACTTTTTTCTGTTTTATTTTTAAATTTTATTTTTTTTAATTTTGAAATTTAATTTTATTTATTTTTTTTATACAGCACGTTATTATTAGTTATGTATTTTATGCATATACATGTATACAGGTCAATCCCAAACTCCCAACTCATCCCACCACCACCACCCCATGGCTTCCCACACTTGGTGTCCATACGTTTGTTCTCTACCTCTGTGTCTCTATTTCTTCCCTGCAAACCAGTTCATCTGTACCATTTTTTTAGGTTCCACATATATGCATTAATATACAATATTTGTTTTCCTCTTTCTGACTTACTTCATTCTGTATGACAGTCTCTCGATCCATCGATGTCTCTTCAAATGACCCAGTTTCATTCCTTTTTATGGCCGAGTAATATTCCATTTCATATATGTACCACATCTTTATCCATTCATCTGTCTGTGGGCATTTAGGTTGCTTCCATTACCTGGCTATTGTAAATAGTGCTGCAATGAACATTGTGGTGAATGTGCCCTTTTGAAATTCGGTTTTCTCTGGGTATATGCCCAGAAGTGGGATTGCTGGATCAGATGGTAATTCTATTTCTAATTTTTTTAAGGAAACTCCATACTGTTCTCCATAGTGACTGTATCAATTTACATTCCCACCAATAGTGGAAGGGGGCTCCTTTTGTCCACACCCTCCCCAGAATTGGTTGTTTGTAGATTTCCTGATGATGCCGATTCTAACAGGTGTGAGGTGATACCTCATTGTAGTTTTGATTTGCATTTCTCTAATAATTAGTGCTGTTGAGCAGCTTTTCATGTGCGTCTTGGCCATCTCTGTGTCTCCTTTGAAGAAACGTCTCTTTAGATCTTCTGCCCATTTTTGTATTGGGTTGTTTGTTTTTTTAATATTAAGCTGCATGAGCTGTTTATATATATTGGAGATTAAACCTCTGTCCATTGATTCGTCTGCAACGATTTTCGCCCATTCTGAGGGATGCCTTTTTCCATTCCCGTGTTTTTTAACAAAAAAGGAAAGAAAGGAAAAGAAGCAGAACACTAATGTGCGTAAAATATGCCTTTTGAAACGGTCGTTTTGAAATATGGACGTCCTTTGAATTTTTTGGTCGATATGTGACCCCAGGATTTGTTTTCAGGGCAGGTGTCATTTACAGGCCTGCAATGATTTTGAATATCAACTGACCATTAGCGCTGGGATTAAAGCTGCTGTTGTGTGAAACGGCCACAAGGTAGCAGCAGTTCACCCTTACCAAATCTGGTTACTAGGGCAAGAGAGCCTCAGTGGAAGTGGTGTTCTAGATTGGAGTTTAGAATGGAATGTGCCAGGAGAAAGCCCCTCACGTTTGTCTCACTACTTCTTGTTCGTGTTTTTAATTTAATTTTTTATTTTTTATTACAGCAAGTTTGATTACAATGTTTGGCTTGTTGTAGGTGTGGAAGATGTGGTTCTTTTACACATATACAGATGACTGTTCTTCCTGGGATCCTTTTCCCATGTACGTTATGACAGAATGTTGAGTAGTCCTCTCTTGGTATTCTGTAGGTCTTTGGTGATTATATATGTCACCTGTGTTTGTATATGTCTGTTAACCCCGATATCGTAATGAAACCAATCCTCACACCTTTCCATTGGTGAACCATAAGTTTGTTTAATGAATCTGTGATTGCCCTTCTCCGTGGAAATATCTGCCCTGGTATCCATTTTTAGGTAACACCTATAAGTGATATGATATGATATGTGTCTTTCACTTTCTGACTTACTACAAGTCACGTGATTACTTCTAGACTCATCTACGGTGCTGCAAATGGCATTGGGTCCTTTTTTTCCTTGGCATCTCTTCTGCCTTAGCGGGGTCCATTTTCAACAATGTGATTCCCTGAGGGTTGTGGATTAGCTGACCTGGGCAGCCTTACCCTGCCGGCCCGCCCTCCCCAGGTGTGCCTCGTTGAGGTCAATATAAACAGTGCTCCAGGCAGCAATAGCCCCTGAAGCTGTGCCTGACTCCATATTCTCTGCCCCGTCAGCAGTCTCGGGGCTGTGCTGGTGGGAGGGAGTGAGGGGCCACAGCTTTGTGGGTGGCCCGGTGTGAGTGGGGTTCTGCTGGCCTTTCTGCAGGAGTTGCCAGGCTGCCGCCTGTAAAGAAGAGGATGTGTCACCCATACCTACCGCTGGAATTTCTCTCCGGACAGAGGTGAGGAAGGAAAAAAGCAGTGGGGGCCGGGACAGGAGGGGTATCTCAGGCAGGGCAATGGAAAGCTTCTGGAAGAGCGCCAGGGTCCAGGACCACCCTGGCTGGCCTGCAGGCACCAAGTTGGCCTGCGTGCTGTCGCTGGTGTGGCTCCACGGTCCTTCCTCTAGGCTTTCAAGCCCTTGTACATATTCAGGTGTTTTACCTGGAAAGGGTGGGGACAGTTCAGCAGCAGCTGGCCTGGGGCTCAGCTCACGTTTACTCACAGATGCCTCGGCACGGTCCCCCAGCTTTGCAATGAGGACGCTCCTTGCATGGGGGGTGGGTTGCTGGCTGTATGGGAGATGGTTCCCCACCTCTGACCAATTTCAGAATTGTTGACCGCTGGAGCAAGTGCCTTGATAGGGTTTTCCTCTGTATAACTCGTGGGTTCACTTTTTTTTTCTTTTATCGTTCAAGTTAGATTTTATTCCTCTTTTATGTATTTATAGATAGAAGCATGGAAATAATTCATTCCTATAAATACATCTGTGTGACGGGAAGAACTTTTTTCTGTTTTATTTTTAAATTTTATTTTTTTTAATTTTGAAATTTAATTTTATTTATTTTTTTTATACAGCACGTTATTATTAGTTATGTATTTTATGCATATACATGTATACAGGTCAATCCCAAACTCCCAACTCATCCCACCACCACCACCCCATGGCTTCCCACACTTGGTGTCCATACGTTTGTTCTCTACCTCTGTGTCTCTATTTCTTCCCTGCAAACCAGTTCATCTGTACCATTTTTTTAGGTTCCACATATATGCATTAATATACAATATTTGTTTTCCTCTTTCTGACTTACTTCATTCTGTATGACAGTCTCTCGATCCTTCGATGTCTCTTCAAATGACCCAGTTTCATTCCTTTTTATGGCCGAGTAATATTCCATTTCATATATGTACCACATCTTTATCCATTCATCTGTCTGTGGGCATTTAGGTTGCTTCCATTACCTGGCTATTGTAAATAGTGCTGCAATGAACATTGTGGTGAATGTGCCCTTTTGAAATTCGGTTTTCTCTGGGTATATGCCCAGAAGTGGGATTGCTGGATCAGATGGTAATTCTATTTCTAATTTTTTTAAGGAAACTCCATACTGTTCTCCATAGTGACTGTATCAATTTACATTCCCACCAATAGTGGAAGGGGGCTCCTTTTGTCCACACCCTCCCCAGAATTGGTTGTTTGTAGATTTCCTGATGATGCCGATTCTAACAGGTGTGAGGTGATACCTCATTGTAGTTTTGATTTGCATTTCTCTAATAATTAGTGCTGTTGAGCAGCTTTTCATGTGCGTCTTGGCCATCTCTGTGTCTCCTTTGAAGAAACGTCTCTTTAGATCTTCTGCCCATTTTTGTATTGGGTTGTTTGTTTTTTTAATATTAAGCTGCATGAGCTGTTTATATATATTGGAGATTAAACCTCTGTCCATTGATTCGTCTGCAACGATTTTCGCCCATTCTGAGGGATGCCTTTTTCCATTCCCGTGTTTTTTAACAAAAAAGGAAAGAAAGGAAAAGAAGCAGAACACTAATGTGCGTAAAATATGCCTTTTGAAACGGTCGTTTTGAAATATGGACGTCCTTTGAATTTTTTGGTCGATATGTGACCCCAGGATTTGTTTTCAGGGCAGGTGTCATTTACAGGCCTGCAATGATTTTGAATATCAACTGACCATTAGCGCTGGGATTAAAGCTGCTGTTGTGTGAAACGGCCACAAGGTAGCAGCAGTTCACCCTTACCAAATCTGGTTACTAGGGCAAGAGAGCCTCAGTGGAAGTGGTGTTCTAGATTGGAGTTTAGAATGGAATGTGCCAGGAGAAAGCCCCTCACGTTTGTCTCACTACTTCTTGTTCGTGTTTTTAATTTAATTTTTTATTTTTTATTACAGCAAGTTTGATTACAATGTTTGGCTTGTTGTAGGTGTGGAAGATGTGGTTCTTTTACACATATACAGATGACTGTTCTTCCTGGGATCCTTTTCCCATGTACGTTATGACAGAATGTTGAGTAGTCCTCTCTTGGTATTCTGTAGGTCTTTGGTGATTATATATGTCACCTGTGTTTGTATATGTCTGTTAACCCCGATATCGTAATGAAACCAATCCTCACACATTTCCATTGGTGAACCATAAGTTTGTTTAATGAATCTGTGATTGCCCTTCTCCGTGGAAATATCTGCCCTGGTATCCATTTTTAGGTAACACCTATAAGTGATATGATATGATATGTGTCTTTCACTTTCTGACTTACTACAAGTCACGTGATTACTTCTAGACTCATCTACGGTGCTGCAAATGGCATTGGGTCCTTTTTTTCCTTGGCATCTCTTCTGCCTTAGCGGGGTCCATTTTCAACAATGTGATTCCCTGAGGGTTGTGGATTAGCTGACCTGGGCAGCCTTACCCTGCCGGCCCGCCCTCCCCAGGTGTGCCTCGTTGAGGTCAATATAAACAGTGCTCCAGGCAGCAATAGCCCCTGAAGCTGTGCCTGACTCCATATTCTCTGCCCCGTCAGCAGTCTCGGGGCTGTGCTGGTGGGAGGGAGTGAGGGGCCACAGCTTTGTGGGTGGCCCGGTGTGAGTGGGGTTCTGCTGGCCTTTCTGCAGGAGTTGCCAGGCTGCCGCCTGTAAAGAAGAGGATGTGTCACCCATACCTACCGCTGGAATTTCTCTCCGGACAGAGGTGAGGAAGGAAAAAAGCAGTGGGGGCCGGGACAGGAGGGGTATCTCAGGCAGGGCAATGGAAAGCTTCTGGAAGAGCGCCAGGGTCCAGGACCACCCTGGCTGGCCTGCAGGCACCAAGTTGGCCTGCGTGCTGTCGCTGGTGTGGCTCCACGGTCCTTCCTCTAGGCTTTCAAGCCCTTGTACATATTCAGGTGTTTTACCTGGAAAGGGTGGGGACAGTTCAGCAGCAGCTGGCCTGGGGCTCAGCTCACGTTTACTCACAGATGCCTCGGCACGGTCCCCCAGCTTTGCAATGAGGACGCTCCTTGCATGGGGGGTGGGTTGCTGGCTGTATGGGAGATGGTTCCCCACCTCTGACCAATTTCAGAATTGTTGACCGCTGGAGCAAGTGCCGTGATAGGGTTTTCCTCTGTATAACTCGTGGGTTCACTTTTTTTTTCTTTTATCGTTCAAGTTAGATTTTATTCCTCTTTTATGTATTTATAGATAGAAGCATGGAAATAATTCATTCCTATAAATACATCTGTGTGACGGGAAGAACATTTTTCTGTTTTATTTTTAAATTTTATTTTTTTAAATTTTGAAATTTAATTTTATTTATTTTTTTTATACAGCACGTTATTATTAGTTATGTATTTTATGCATATGCATGTATACAGGTCAATCCCAAACTCCCAACTCATCCCACCACCACCACCCTATGGCTTCCCACACTTGGTTTCCATACGTTTGTTCTCTACCTCTGTGTCTCTATTTCTTCCCTGCAAACCAGTTCATCTGTACCATTTTTAGGCTCCACAGATATGCATTAATATACAATATTTGTTTTCCTCTTTCTGACTTACTTCATTCTGTATGACAGTCTCTCGATCCATCGATGTCTCTACAAATGACCCAGTTTCATTTCTTTATATGGCCGAGTAATATTCCATTTTATATATGTACCACATCTTTATCCATTCATCTGTCTGTGGGCATTTAGGTTGCTTCCATTACCTGGCTATTGTAAACACTGCTGCAACGAACATTGTGGTGAATGTGCCCTTTTGAAATTCGGTTTTCTCTGGGTATATGCCCAGAAGTGGGATTGCTGGATCAGATGGTAATTCTATTTCTAATTTTTTTAAGGAAACTCCATACTGTTCTCCATAGTGACTGTATCAATTTACATTCCCACCAATAGTGGAAGGGGGCTCCTTTTGTCCACACCCTCCCCAGAATTGGTTGTTTGTAGATTTCCTGATGATGCCGATTCTAACAGGTGTGAGGTGATACCTCATTGTAGTTTTGATTTGCATTTCTCTAATAATTAGTGCTGTTGAGCAGCTTTTCATGTGCGTCTTGGCCATCTCTGTGTCTCCTTTGAAGAAACGTCTCTTTAGATCTTCTGCCCATTTTTGTATTGGGTTGTTTGTTTTTTTAATATTAAGCTGCATGAGCTGTTTATATATATTGGAGATTAAACCTCTGTCCATTGATTCGTCTGCAACGATTTTCGCCCATTCTGAGGGATGCCTTTTTCCATTCCCGTGTTTTTTAACAAAAAAGGAAAGAAAGGAAAAGAAGCAGAACACTAATGTGCGTAAAATATGCCTTTTGAAACGGTCGTTTTGAAATATGGACGTCCTTTGAATTTTTTGGTCGATATGTGACCCCAGGATTTGTTTTCAGGGCAGGTGTCATTTACAGGCCTGCAATGATTTTGAATATCAACTGACCATTAGCGCTGGGATTAAAGCTGCTGTTGTGTGAAACGGCCACAAGGTAGCAGCAGTTCACCCTTACCAAATCTGGTTACTAGGGCAAGAGAGCCTCAGTGGAAGTGGTGTTCTAGATTGGAGTTTAGAATGGAATGTGCCAGGAGAAAGCCCCTCACGTTTGTCTCACTACTTCTTGTTCGTGTTTTTAATTTAATTTTTTATTTTTTATTACAGCAAGTTTGATTACAATGTTTGGCTTGTTGTAGGTGTGGAAGATGTGGTTCTTTTACACATATACAGATGCCTGTTCTTCCTGGGATCCTTTTCCCATGTACGTTATGACAGAATGTTGAGTAGTCCTCTCTTGGTATTCTGTAGGTCTTTGGTGATTATATATGTCACCTGTGTTTGTATATGTCTGTTAACCCCGATATCGTAATGAAACCAATCCTCACACATTTCCATTGGTGAACCATAAGTTTGTTTAATGAATCTGTGATTGCCCTTCTCCGTGGAAATATCTGCCCTGGTATCCATTTTTAGGTAACACCTATAAGTGATATGATATGATATGTGTCTTTCACTTTCTGACTTACTACAAGTCACGTGATTACTTCTAGACTCATCTACGGTGCTGCAAATGGCATTGGGTCCTTTTTTTCCTTGGCATCTCTTCTGCCTTAGCGGGGTCCATTTTCAACAATGTGATTCCCTGAGGGTTGTGGATTAGCTGACCTGGGCAGCCTTACCCTGCCGGCCCGCCCTCCCCAGGTGTGCCTCGTTGAGGTCAATATAAACAGTGCTCCAGGCAGCAATAGCCCCTGAAGCTGTGCCTGACTCCATATTCTCTGCCCCGTCAGCAGTCTCGGGGCTGTGCTGGTGGGAGGGAGTGAGGGGCCACAGCTTTGTGGGTGGCCCGGTGTGAGTGGGGTTCTGCTGGCCTTTCTGCAGGAGTTGCCAGGCTGCCGCCTGTAAAGAAGAGGATGTGTCACCCATACCTACCGCTGGAATTTCTCTCCGGACAGAGGTGAGGAAGGAAAAAAGCAGTGGGGGCCGGGACAGGAGGGGTATCTCAGGCAGGGCAATGGAAAGCTTCTGGAAGAGCGCCAGGGTCCAGGACCACCCTGGCTGGCCTGCAGGCACCAAGTTGGCCTGCGTGCTGTCGCTGGTGTGGCTCCACGGTCCTTCCTCTAGGCTTTCAAGCCCTTGTACATATTCAGGTGTTTTACCTGGAAAGGGTGGGGACAGTTCAGCAGCAGCTGGCCTGGGGCTCAGCTCACGTTTACTCACAGATGCCTCGGCACGGTCCCCCAGCTTTGCAATGAGGACGCTCCTTGCATGGGGGGTGGGTTGCTGGCTGTATGGGAGATGGTTCCCCACCTCTGACCAATTTCAGAATTGTTGACCGCTGGAGCAAGTGCCGTGATAGGGTTTTCCTCTGTATAACTCGTGGGTTCACTTTTTTTTTCTTTTATCGTTCAAGTTAGATTTTATTCCTCTTTTATGTATTTATAGATAGAAGCATGGAAATAATTCATTCCTATAAATACATCTGTGTGACGGGAAGAACTTTTTTCTGTTTTATTTTTAAATTTTATTTTTTTAAATTTTGAAATTTAATTTTATTTATTTTTTTTATACAGCACGTTATTATTAGTTATGTATTTTATGCATATACATGTATACAGGTCAATCCCAAACTCCCAACTCATCCCACCACCACCACCCCATGGCTTCCCACACTTGGTGTCCATACGTTTGTTCTCTACCTCTGTGTCTCTATTTCTTCCCTGCAAACCAGTTCATCTGTACCATTTTTTTAGGTTCCACATATATGCATTAATATACAATATTTGTTTTCCTCTTTCTGACTTACTTCATTCTGTATGACAGTCTCTCGATCCTTCGATGTCTCTTCAAATGACCCAGTTTCATTCCTTTTTATGGCCGAGTAATATTCCATTTCATATATGTACCACATCTTTATCCATTCATCTGTCTGTGGGCATTTAGGTTGCTTCCATTACCTGGCTATTGTAAATAGTGCTGCAATGAACATTGTGGTGAATGTGCCCTTTTGAAATTCGGTTTTCTCTGGGTATATGCCCAGAAGTGGGATTGCTGGATCAGATGGTAATTCTATTTCTAATTTTTTTAAGGAAACTCCATACTGTTCTCCATAGTGACTGTATCAATTTACATTCCCACCAATAGTGGAAGGGGGCTCCTTTTGTCCACACCCTCCCCAGAATTGGTTGTTTGTAGATTTCCTGATGATGCCGATTCTAACAGGTGTGAGGTGATACCTCATTGTAGTTTTGATTTGCATTTCTCTAATAATTAGTGCTGCTGAGCAGCTTTTCATGTGCGTCTTGGCCATCTCTGTGTCTCCTTTGAAGAAACGTCTCTTTAGATCTTCTGCCCATTTTTGTATTGGGTTGTTTGTTTTTTTAATATTAAGCTGCATGAGCTGTTTATATATATTGGAGATTAAACCTCTGTCCATTGATTCGTCTGCAACGATTTTCGCCCATTCTGAGGGATGCCTTTTTCCATTCCCGTGTTTTTTAACAAAAAAGGAAAGAAAGGAAAAGAAGCAGAACACTAATGTGCGTAAAATATGCCTTTTGAAACGGTCGTTTTGAAATATGGACGTCCTTTGAATTTTTTGGTCGATATGTGACCCCAGGATTTGTTTTCAGGGCAGGTGTCATTTACAGGCCTGCAATGATTTTGAATATCAACTGACCATTAGCGCTGGGATTAAAGCTGCTGTTGTGTGAAACGGCCACAAGGTAGCAGCAGTTCACCCTTACCAAATCTGGTTACTAGGGCAAGAGAGCCTCAGTGGAAGTGGTGTTCTAGATTGGAGTTTAGAATGGAATGTGCCAGGAGAAAGCCCCTCACGTTTGTCTCACTACTTCTTGTTCGTGTTTTTAATTTAATTTTTTATTTTTTATTACAGCAAGTTTGATTACAATGTTTGGCTTGTTGTAGGTGTGGAAGATGTGGTTCTTTTACACATATACAGATGACTGTTCTTCCTGGGATCCTTTTCCCATGTACGTTATGACAGAATGTTGAGTAGTCCTCTCTTGGTATTCTGTAGGTCTTTGGTGATTATATATGTCACCTGTGTTTGTATATGTCTGTTAACCCCGATATCGTAATGAAACCAATCCTCACACATTTCCATTGGTGAACCATAAGTTTGTTTAATGAATCTGTGATTGCCCTTCTCCGTGGAAATATCTGCCCTGGTATCCATTTTTAGGTAACACCTATAAGTGATATGATATGATATGTGTCTTTCACTTTCTGACTTACTACAAGTCACGTGATTACTTCTAGACTCATCTACGGTGCTGCAAATGGCATTGGGTCCTTTTTTTCCTTGGCATCTCTTCTGCCTTAGCGGGGTCCATTTTCAACAATGTGATTCCCTGAGGGTTGTGGATTAGCTGACCTGGGCAGCCTTACCCTGCCGGCCCGCCCTCCCCAGGTGTGCCTCGTTGAGGTCAATATAAACAGTGCTCCAGGCAGCAATAGCCCCTGAAGCTGTGCCTGACTCCATATTCTCTGCCCCGTCAGCAGTCTCGGGGCTGTGCTGGTGGGAGGGAGTGAGGGGCCACAGCTTTGTGGGTGGCCCGGTGTGAGTGGGGTTCTGCTGGCCTTTCTGCAGGAGTTGCCAGGCTGCCGCCTGTAAAGAAGAGGATGTGTCACCCATACCTACCGCTGGAATTTCTCTCCGGACAGAGGTGAGGAAGGAAAAAAGCAGTGGGGGCCGGGACAGGAGGGGTATCTCAGGCAGGGCAATGGAAAGCTTCTGGAAGAGCGCCAGGGTCCAGGACCACCCTGGCTGGCCTGCAGGCACCAAGTTGGCCTGCGTGCTGTCGCTGGTGTGGCTCCACGGTCCTTCCTCTAGGCTTTCAAGCCCTTGTACATATTCAGGTGTTTTACCTGGAAAGGGTGGGGACAGTTCAGCAGCAGCTGGCCTGGGGCTCAGCTCACGTTTACTCACAGATGCCTCGGCACGGTCCCCCAGCTTTGCAATGAGGACGCTCCTTGCATGGGGGGTGGGTTGCTGGCTGTATGGGAGATGGTTCCCCACCTCTGACCAATTTCAGAATTGTTGACCGCTGGAGCAAGTGCCGTGATAGGGTTTTCCTCTGTATAACTCGTGGGTTCACTTTTTTTTTCTTTTATCGTTCAAGTTAGATTTTATTCCTCTTTTATGTATTTATAGATAGAAGCATGGAAATAATTCATTCCTATAAATACATCTGTGTGACGGGAAGAACATTTTTCTGTTTTATTTTTAAATTTTATTTTTTTAAATTTTGAAATTTAATTTTATTTATTTTTTTTATACAGCACGTTATTATTAGTTATGTATTTTATGCATATGCATGTATACAGGTCAATCCCAAACTCCCAACTCATCCCACCACCACCACCCTATGGCTTCCCACACTTGGTTTCCATACGTTTGTTCTCTACCTCTGTGTCTCTATTTCTTCCCTGCAAACCAGTTCATCTGTACCATTTTTAGGCTCCACAGATATGCATTAATATACAATATTTGTTTTCCTCTTTCTGACTTACTTCATTCTGTATGACAGTCTCTCGATCCATCGATGTCTCTACAAATGACCCAGTTTCATTTCTTTATATGGCCGAGTAATATTCCATTTTATATATGTACCACATCTTTATCCATTCATCTGTCTGTGGGCATTTAGGTTGCTTCCATTACCTGGCTATTGTAAACACTGCTGCAACGAACATTGTGGTGAATGTGCCTTTTTGAAATACGGTTTTCTCTGGGTATATGCCCAGAAGTGGGATTGCTGGATCAGATGGTAATTCTATTTCTAATTTTTTTAAGGAAACTCCATACTGTTCTCCATAGTGACTGTATCAATTTACATTCCCACCTATAGTGGAAGAGGGCTCCTTTTGTCCACACCCTCCCCAGAATTGGTTGTTTGTAGATTTCCTGATGATGCCGATTCTAACAGGTGTGAGGTGATACCTCATTGTAGTTTTGATTTGCATTTCTCTAATAATTAGTGCTGTTGAGCAGCTTTTCATGTGCGTCTTGGCCATCTCTGTGTCTCCTTTGAAGAAACGTCTCTTTAGATCTTCTGCCCATTTTTGTATTGGGTTGTTTGTTTTTTTAATATTAAGCTGCATGAGCTGTTTATATATATTGGAGATTAAACCTCTGTCCATTGATTCGTCTGCAACGATTTTCGCCCATTCTGAGGGATGCCTTTTTCCATTCCCGTGTTTTTTAACAAAAAAGGAAAGAACGGAAAAGAAGCAGAACACTAATGTGCGTAAAATATGCCTTTTGAAACGGTCGTTTTGAAATATGGACGTCCTTTGAATTTTTTGGTCGATATGTGACCCCAGGATTTGTTTTCAGGGCAGGTGTCCTTTACAGGCCTGCAATGATTTTGAATATCAACTGACCATTAGCGCTGGGATTAAAGCTGCTGTTGTGTGAATCGGCCACAAGGTGGCAGCAGTTCACCCTTACCAAATTTGGTTACTAGGGCAAGAGAGCCTCAGTGGAAGTGGTGTTCTAGATTGGAGTTTAGAATGGAATGTGCCAGGAGAAAGCCCCTCACGTTTGTCTCACTACTTCTTGTTCGTGTTTTTAATTTAATTTTTTATTTTTTATTACAGCAAGTTTGATTACAATGTTTGGCTTGTTGTAGGTGTGGAAGATTTGGTTCTTTTACACATATACAGATGTCTGTTCTTCCTGGGATCCTTTTCCCATGTACGTTATGACAGAATGTTGAGTAGTCCTCTCTTGGTATTCTGTAGGTCTTTGGTGATTATATATGTCACCTGTGTTTGTATATGTCTGTTAACCCCGATATCGTAATGAAACCAATCCTCACACCTTTCCATTGGTGAACCATAAGTTTGTTTAATGAATCTGTGATTGCCCTTCTCCGTGGAAATATCTGCCCTGGTATCCATTTTTAGGTAACACCTATAAGTGATATGATATGATATGTGTCTTTCACTTTCTGACTTACTACAAGTCACGTGATTACTTCTAGACTCATCTACGGTGCTGCAAATGGCATTGGGTCCTTCTTTTCCTTGGCATCTCTTCTGCGTTAGCGGGGTCCATTTTCAACTATGTGATTCCCTGAGGGTTGTGGATTAGCTGACCTGGGCAGCCTTACCCTGCCGGCCCGCCCTCCCCAGGTGTGCCTCGTTGAGGTCAATATAAACAGCGCTCCAGGCAGCAATAGCCCCTGAAGCTGTGCCTGACTCCATATTCTCTGCCCCGTCAGCAGTCTCGGGGCTGTGCTGGTGGGAGGGAGTGAGGGGCCACAGCTTTGTGGGTGGCCCGGTGTGAGTGGGGTTCTGCTGGCCTTTCTGCAGGAGTTGCCAGGCTGCCGCCTGTAAAGAAGAGGATGTGTCACCCATACCTTCCGCTGGAATTTCTCTCCGGACAGAGGTGAGGAAGGAAAAAAGCAGTGGGGGCCGGGACAGGAGGGGTATCTCAGGCAGGGCAATGGAAAGCTTCTGGAAGAGCGCCAGGGTCCAGGACCACCCTGGCTGGCCTGCAGGCACCAAGTTGGCCTGCGTGCTGTCGCTGGTGTGGCTCCACGGTCCTTCCTCTAGGCTTTCAAGCCCTTGTACATATTCAGGTGTTTTACCTGGAAAGGGTGGGGACAGTTCAGCAGCAGCTGGCCTGGGGCTCAGCTCACGTTTACTCACAGATGCCTCGGCACGGTCCCCCAGCTTTGCAATGAGGACGCTCCTTGCGTGGGGGGTGGGTTGCTGGCTGTATGGGAGATGGTTCCCCAACTCTGACCAATTTCAGTATTGTTGACCGCTGGAGCAAGTGCCGTGATAGGGTTTTCCTCTGTATAACTCGTGGGTTCACTTTTTTTTTCTTTTATCGTTCAAGTTAGATTTTATTCCTCTTTTATGTATTTATAGATATAAGCATGGAAATAATTCATTCCTATAAATACGTCTGTGTGACGGGAAGAACTTTTTTCTGTTTTATTTTTAAATTTTATTTTTTTAAATTTTGAAATTTAATTTTATTTATTTTTTTTATACAGCACGTTATTATTAGTTATGTATTTTATGCATATACATGTATACAGGTCAATCCCAAACTCCCAACTCATCCCACCACCACCACCCCATGGCTTCCCACACTTGGTGTCCATACGTTTGTTCTCTACCTCTGTGTCTCTATTTCTTCCCTGCAAACCAGTTCATCTGTACCATTTTTTTAGGTTCCACATATATGCATTAATATACAATATTTGTTTTCCTCTTTCTGACTTACTTCATTCTGTATGACAGTCTCTCGATCCATCGATGTCTCTTCCAATGACCCAGTTTCATTCCTTTTTATGGCCGAGTAATATTCCATTTCATATATGTACCACATCTTTACCATTCATCTGTCTGTGGGCATTTAGGTTGCTTCCATTACCTGGCTATTGTAAATAGTGCTGCAATGAACATTGTGGTGAATGTGCCCTTTTGAAATTCGGTTTTCTCTGGGTATATGCCCAGAAGTGGGATTGCTGGATCAGATGGTAATTCTATTTCTAATTTTTTTAAGGAAACTCCATACTGTTCTCCATAGTGACTGTATCAATTTACATTCCCACCAATAGTGGAAGGGGGCTCCTTTTGTCCACACCCTCCCCAGAATTGGTTGTTTGTAGATTTCCTGATGATGCCGATTCTAACAGGTGTGAGGTGATACCTCATTGTAGTTTTGATTTGCATTTCTCTAATAATTAGTGCTGTTGAGCAGCTTTTCATGTGCGTCTTGGCCATCTCTGTGTCTCCTTTGAAGAAACGTCTCTTTAGATCTTCTGCCCATTTTTGTATTGGGTTGTTTGTTTTTTTAATATTAAGCTGCATGAGCTGTTTATATATATTGGAGATTAAACCTCTGTCCATTGATTCGTCTGCAACGATTTTCGCCCATTCTGAGGGATGCCTTTTTCCATTCCCGTGTTTTTTAACAAAAAAGGAAAGAACGGAAAAGAAGCAGAACACTAATGTGCGTAAAATATGCCTTTTGAAACGGTCGTTTTGAAATATGGACGTCCTTTGAATTTTTTGGTCGATATGTGACCCCAGGATTTGTTTTCAGGGCAGGTGTCCTTTACAGGCCTGCAATGATTTTGAATATCAACTGACCATTAGCGCTGGGATTAAAGCTGCTGTTGTGTGAATCGGCCACAAGGTGGCAGCTGTTCACCCTTACCAAATTTGGTTACTAGGGCAAGAGAGCCTCAGTGGAAGTGGTGTTCTAGATTGGAGTTTAGAATGGAATGTGCCAGGAGAAAGCCCCTCACGTTTGTCTCACTACTTCTTGTTCGTGTTTTTAATTTAATTTTTTATTTTTTATTACAGCAAGTTTGATTACAATGTTTGGCTTGTTGTAGGTGTGGAAGATGTGGTTCTTTTACACATATACAGATGTCTGTTCTTCCTGGGATCCTTTTCCCATGTACGTTATGACAGAATGTTGAGTAGTCCTCTCTTGGTATTCTGTAGGTCTTTGGTGATTATATATGTCACCTGTGTTTGTATATGTCTGTTAACCCCGATATCGTAATGAAACCAATCCTCACACCTTTCCATTGGTGAACCATAAGTTTGTTTAATGAATCTGTGATTGCCCTTCTCCGTGGAAATATCTGCCCTGGTATCCATTTTTAGGTAACACCTATAAGTGATATGATATGATATGTGTCTTTCACTTTCTGACTTACTACAAGTCACGTGATTACTTCTAGACTCATCTACGGTGCTGCAAATGGCATTGGGTCCTTCTTTTCCTTGGCATCTCTTCTGCGTTAGCGGGGTCCATTTTCAACTATGTGATTCCCTGAGGGTTGTGGATTAGCTGACCTGGGCAGCCTTACCCTGCCGGCCCGCCCTCCCCAGGTGTGCCTCGTTGAGGTCAATATAAACAGCGCTCCAGGCAGCAATAGCCCCTGAAGCTGTGCCTGACTCCATATTCTCTGCCCCGTCAGCAGTCTCGGGGCTGTGCTGGTGGGAGGGAGTGAGGGGCCACAGCTTTGTGGGTGGCCCGGTGTGAGTGGGGTTCTGCTGGCCTTTCTGCAGGAGTTGCCAGGCTGCCGCCTGTAAAGAAGAGGATGTGTCACCCATACCTTCCGCTGGAATTTCTCTCCGGACAGAGGTGAGGAAGGAAAAAAGCAGTGGGGGCCGGGACAGGAGGGGTATCTCAGGCAGGGCAATGGAAAGCTTCTGGAAGAGCGCCAGGGTCCAGGACCACCCTGGCTGGCCTGCAGGCACCAAGTTGGCCTGCATGCTGTCGCTGGTGTGGCTCCACGGTCCTTCCTCTAGGCTTTCAAGCCCTTGTACATATTCAGGTGTTTTACCTGGAAAGGGTGGGGACAGTTCAGCAGCAGCTGGCCTGGGGCTCAGCTCACGTTTACTCACAGATGCCTCGGCACGGTCCCCCAGCTTTGCAATGAGGACGCTCCTTGCGTGGGGGGTGGGTTGCTGGCTGTATGGGAGATGGTTCCCCAACTCTGACCAATTTCAGAATTGTTGACCGCTGGAGCAAGTGCCGTGATAGGGTTTTCCTCTGTATAACTCGTGGGTTCACTTTTTTTTTCTTTTATCGTTCAAGTTAGATTTTATTCCTCTTTTATGTATTTATAGATATAAGCATGGAAATAATTCATTCCTATAAATACGTCTGTGTGACGGGAAGAACTTTTTTCTGTTTTATTTTTAAATTTTATTTTTTTAAATTTTGAAATTTAATTTTATTTATTTTTTTTATACAGCACGTTATTATTAGTTATGTATTTTATGCATATACATGTATACAGGTCAATCCCAAACTCCCAACTCATCCCACCACCACCACCCCATGGCTTCCCACACTTGGTGTCCATACGTTTGTTCTCTACCTCTGTGTCTCTATTTCTTCCCTGCAAACCAGTTCATCTGTACCATTTTTTTAGGTTCCACATATATGCATTAATGTACAATATTTGTTTTCCTCTTTCTGACTTACTTCATTCTGTATGACAGTCTCTCGATCCATCGATGTCTCTTCAAATGACCCAGTTTCATTCCTTTTTATGGCCGAGTAATATTCCATTTCATATATGTACCACATCTTTATCCATTCATCTGTCTGTGGGCATTTAGGTTGCTTCCATTACCTGGCTATTGTAAATAGTGCTGCAATGAACATTGTGGTGAATGTGCCCTTTTGAAATTCGGTTTTCTCTGGGTATATGCCCAGAAGTGGGATTGCGGGATCAGATGGTAATTCTATTTCTAATTTTTTTAAGGAAACTCCATACTGTTCTCCATAGTGACTGTATCAATTTACATTCCCACCAATAGTGGAAGGGGGCTCCTTTTGTCCACACCCTCCCCAGAATTGGTTGTTTGTAGATTTCCTGATGATGCCGATTCTAACAGGTGTGAGGTGATACCTCATTGTAGTTTTGATTTGCATTTCTCTAATAATTAGTGCTGTTGAGCAGCTTTTCATGTGCGTCTTGGCCATCTCTGTGTCTCCTTTGAAGAAACGTCTCTTTAGATCTTCTGCCCATTTTTGTATTGGGTTGTTTGTTTTTTTAATATTAAGCTGCATGAGCTGTTTATATATATTGGAGATTAAACCTCTGTCCATTGATTCGTCTGCAACGATTTTCGCCCATTCTGAGGGATGCCTTTTTCCATTCCCGTGTTTTTTAACAAAAAAGGAAAGAACGGAAAAGAAGCAGAACACTAATGTGCGTAAAATATGCCTTTTGAAACGGTCGTTTTGAAATATGGACGTCCTTTGAATTTTTTGGTCGATATGTGACCCCAGGATTTGTTTTCAGGGCAGGTGTCCTTTACAGGCCTGCAATGATTTTGAATATCAACTGACCATTAGCGCTGGGATTAAAGCTGCTGTTGTGTGAATCGGCCACAAGGTGGCAGCAGTTCACCCTTACCAAATTTGGTTACTAGGGCAAGAGAGCCTCAGTGGAAGTGGTGTTCTAGATTGGAGTTTAGAATGGAATGTGCCAGGAGAAAGCCCCTCACGTTTGTCTCACTACTTCTTGTTCGTGTTTTTAATTTAATTTTTTATTTTTTATTACAGCAAGTTTGATTACAATGTTTGGCTTGTTGTAGGTGTGGAAGATTTGGTTCTTTTACACATATACAGATGTCTGTTCTTCCTGGGATCCTTTTCCCATGTACGTTATGACAGAATGTTGAGTAGTCCTCTCTTGGTATTCTGTAGGTCTTTGGTGATTATATATGTCACCTGTGTTTGTATATGTCTGTTAACCCCGATATCGTAATGAAACCAATCCTCACACCTTTCCATTGGTGAACCATAAGTTTGTTTAATGAATCTGTGATTGCCCTTCTCCGTGGAAATATCTGCCCTGGTATCCATTTTTAGGTAACACCTATAAGTGATATGATATGATATGTGTCTTTCACTTTCTGACTTACTACAAGTCACGTGATTACTTCTAGACTCATCTACGGTGCTGCAAATGGCATTGGGTCCTTCTTTTCCTTGGCATCTCTTCTGCGTTAGCGGGGTCCATTTTCAACTATGTGATTCCCTGAGGGTTGTGGATTAGCTGACCTGGGCAGCCTTACCCTGCCGGCCCGCCCTCCCCAGGTGTGCCTCGTTGAGGTCAATATAAACAGCGCTCCAGGCAGCAATAGCCCCTGAAGCTGTGCCTGACTCCATATTCTCTGCCCCGTCAGCAGTCTCGGGGCTGTGCTGGTGGGAGGGAGTGAGGGGCCACAGCTTTGTGGGTGGCCCGGTGTGAGTGGGGTTCTGCTGGCCTTTCTGCAGGAGTTGCCAGGCTGCCGCCTGTAAAGAAGAGGATGTGTCACCCATACCTTCCGCTGGAATTTCTCTCCGGACAGAGGTGAGGAAGGAAAAAAGCAGTGGGGGCCGGGACAGGAGGGGTATCTCAGGCAGGGCAATGGAAAGCTTCTGGAAGAGCGCCAGGGTCCAGGACCACCCTGGCTGGCCTGCAGGCACCAAGTTGGCCTGCGTGCTGTCGCTGGTGTGGCTCCACGGTCCTTCCTCTAGGCTTTCAAGCCCTTGTACATATTCAGGTGTTTTACCTGGAAAGGGTGGGGACAGTTCAGCAGCAGCTGGCCTGGGGCTCAGCTCACGTTTACTCACAGATGCCTCGGCACGGTCCCCCAGCTTTGCAATGAGGACGCTCCTTGCGTGGGGGGTGGGTTGCTGGCTGTATGGGAGATGGTTCCCCAACTCTGACCAATTTCAGAATTGTTGACCGCTGGAGCAAGTGCCGTGATAGGGTTTTCCTCTGTATAACTCGTGGGTTCACTTTTTTTTTCTTTTATCGTTCAAGTTAGATTTTATTCCTCTTTTATGTATTTATAGATATAAGCATGGAAATAATTCATTCCTATAAATACGTCTGTGTGACGGGAAGAACTTTTTTCTGTTTTATTTTTAAATTTTATTTTTTTAAATTTTGAAATTTAATTTTATTTATTTTTTTTATACAGCACGTTATTATTAGTTATGTATTTTATGCATATACATGTATACAGGTCAATCCCAAACTCCCAACTCATCCCACCACCACCACCCCATGGCTTCCCACACTTGGTGTCCATACGTTTGTTCTCTACCTCTGTGTCTCTATTTCTTCCCTGCAAACCAGTTCATCTGTACCATTTTTTTAGGTTCCACATATATGCATTAATATACAATATTTGTTTTCCTCTTTCTGACTTACTTCATTCTGTATGACAGTCTCTCGATCCATCGATGTCTCTTCCAATGACCCAGTTTCATTCCTTTTTATGGCCGAGTAATATTCCATTTCATATATGTACCACATCTTTACCATTCATCTGTCTGTGGGCATTTAGGTTGCTTCCATTACCTGGCTATTGTAAATAGTGCTGCAATGAACATTGTGGTGAATGTGCCCTTTTGAAATTCGGTTTTCTCTGGGTATATGCCCAGAAGTGGGATTGCTGGATCAGATGGTAATTCTATTTCTAATTTTTTTAAGGAAACTCCATACTGTTCTCCATAGTGACTGTATCAATTTACATTCCCACCAATAGTGGAAGGGGGCTCCTTTTGTCCACACCCTCCCCAGAATTGGTTGTTTGTAGATTTCCTGATGATGCCGATTCTAACAGGTGTGAGGTGATACCTCATTGTAGTTTTGATTTGCATTTCTCTAATAATTAGTGCTGTTGAGCAGCTTTTCATGTGCGTCTTGGCCATCTCTGTGTCTCCTTTGAAGAAACGTCTCTTTAGATCTTCTGCCCATTTTTGTATTGGGTTGTTTGTTTTTTTAATATTAAGCTGCATGAGCTGTTTATATATATTGGAGATTAAACCTCTGTCCATTGATTCGTCTGCAACGATTTTCGCCCATTCTGAGGGATGCCTTTTTCCATTCCCGTGTTTTTTAACAAAAAAGGAAAGAACGGAAAAGAAGCAGAACACTAATGTGCGTAAAATATGCCTTTTGAAACGGTCGTTTTGAAATATGGACGTCCTTTGAATTTTTTGGTCGATATGTGACCCCAGGATTTGTTTTCAGGGCAGGTGTCCTTTACAGGCCTGCAATGATTTTGAATATCAACTGACCATTAGCGCTGGGATTAAAGCTGCTGTTGTGTGAATCGGCCACAAGGTGGCAGCTGTTCACCCTTACCAAATTTGGTTACTAGGGCAAGAGAGCCTCAGTGGAAGTGGTGTTCTAGATTGGAGTTTAGAATGGAATGTGCCAGGAGAAAGCCCCTCACGTTTGTCTCACTACTTCTTGTTCGTGTTTTTAATTTAATTTTTTATTTTTTATTACAGCAAGTTTGATTACAATGTTTGGCTTGTTGTAGGTGTGGAAGATGTGGTTCTTTTACACATATACAGATGTCTGTTCTTCCTGGGATCCTTTTCCCATGTACGTTATGACAGAATGTTGAGTAGTCCTCTCTTGGTATTCTGTAGGTCTTTGGTGATTATATATGTCACCTGTGTTTGTATATGTCTGTTAACCCCGATATCGTAATGAAACCAATCCTCACACCTTTCCATTGGTGAACCATAAGTTTGTTTAATGAATCTGTGATTGCCCTTCTCCGTGGAAATATCTGCCCTGGTATCCATTTTTAGGTAACACCTATAAGTGATATGATATGATATGTGTCTTTCACTTTCTGACTTACTACAAGTCACGTGATTACTTCTAGACTCATCTACGGTGCTGCAAATGGCATTGGGTCCTTCTTTTCCTTGGCATCTCTTCTGCGTTAGCGGGGTCCATTTTCAACTATGTGATTCCCTGAGGGTTGTGGATTAGCTGACCTGGGCAGCCTTACCCTGCCGGCCCGCCCTCCCCAGGTGTGCCTCGTTGAGGTCAATATAAACAGCGCTCCAGGCAGCAATAGCCCCTGAAGCTGTGCCTGACTCCATATTCTCTGCCCCGTCAGCAGTCTCGGGGCTGTGCTGGTGGGAGGGAGTGAGGGGCCACAGCTTTGTGGGTGGCCCGGTGTGAGTGGGGTTCTGCTGGCCTTTCTGCAGGAGTTGCCAGGCTGCCGCCTGTAAAGAAGAGGATGTGTCACCCATACCTTCCGCTGGAATTTCTCTCCGGACAGAGGTGAGGAAGGAAAAAAGCAGTGGGGGCCGGGACAGGAGGGGTATCTCAGGCAGGGCAATGGAAAGCTTCTGGAAGAGCGCCAGGGTCCAGGACCACCCTGGCTGGCCTGCAGGCACCAAGTTGGCCTGCATGCTGTCGCTGGTGTGGCTCCACGGTCCTTCCTCTAGGCTTTCAAGCCCTTGTACATATTCAGGTGTTTTACCTGGAAAGGGTGGGGACAGTTCAGCAGCAGCTGGCCTGGGGCTCAGCTCACGTTTACTCACAGATGCCTCGGCACGGTCCCCCAGCTTTGCAATGAGGACGCTCCTTGCGTGGGGGGTGGGTTGCTGGCTGTATGGGAGATGGTTCCCCAACTCTGACCAATTTCAGAATTGTTGACCGCTGGAGCAAGTGCCGTGATAGGGTTTTCCTCTGTATAACTCGTGGGTTCACTTTTTTTTTCTTTTATCGTTCAAGTTAGATTTTATTCCTCTTTTATGTATTTATAGATATAAGCATGGAAATAATTCATTCCTATAAATACGTCTGTGTGACGGGAAGAACTTTTTTCTGTTTTATTTTTAAATTTTATTTTTTTAAATTTTGAAATTTAATTTTATTTATTTTTTTTATACAGCACGTTATTATTAGTTATGTATTTTATGCATATACATGTATACAGGTCAATCCCAAACTCCCAACTCATCCCACCACCACCACCCCATGGCTTCCCACACTTGGTGTCCATACGTTTGTTCTCTACCTCTGTGTCTCTATTTCTTCCCTGCAAACCAGTTCATCTGTACCATTTTTTTAGGTTCCACATATATGCATTAATGTACAATATTTGTTTTCCTCTTTCTGACTTACTTCATTCTGTATGACAGTCTCTCGATCCATCGATGTCTCTTCAAATGACCCAGTTTCATTCCTTTTTATGGCCGAGTAATATTCCATTTCATATATGTACCACATCTTTATCCATTCATCTGTCTGTGGGCATTTAGGTTGCTTCCATTACCTGGCTATTGTAAATAGTGCTGCAATGAACATTGTGGTGAATGTGCCCTTTTGAAATTCGGTTTTCTCTGGGTATATGCCCAGAAGTGGGATTGCGGGATCAGATGGTAATTCTATTTCTAATTTTTTTAAGGAAACTCCATACTGTTCTCCATAGTGACTGTATCAATTTACATTCCCACCAATAGTGGAAGGGGGCTCCTTTTGTCCACACCCTCCCCAGAATTGGTTGTTTGTAGATTTCCTGATGATGCCGATTCTAACAGGTGTGAGGTGATACCTCATTGTAGTTTTGATTTGCATTTCTCTAATAATTAGTGCTGTTGAGCAGCTTTTCATGTGCGTCTTGGCCATCTCTGTGTCTCCTTTGAAGAAACGTCTCTTTAGATCTTCTGCCCATTTTTGTATTGGGTTGTTTGTTTTTTTAATATTAAGCTGCATGAGCTGTTTATATATATTGGAGATTAAACCTCTGTCCATTGATTCGTCTGCAACGATTTTCGCCCATTCTGAGGGATGCCTTTTTCCATTCCCGTGTTTTTTAACAAAAAAGGAAAGAACGGAAAAGAAGCAGAACACTAATGTGCGTAAAATATGCCTTTTGAAACGGTCGTTTTGAAATATGGACGTCCTTTGAATTTTTTGGTCGATATGTGACCCCAGGATTTGTTTTCAGGGCAGGTGTCCTTTACAGGCCTGCAATGATTTTGAATATCAACTGACCATTAGCGCTGGGATTAAAGCTGCTGTTGTGTGAATCGGCCACAAGGTGGCAGCAGTTCACCCTTACCAAATTTGGTTACTAGGGCAAGAGAGCCTCAGTGGAAGTGGTGTTCTAGATTGGAGTTTAGAATGGAATGTGCCAGGAGAAAGCCCCTCACGTTTGTCTCACTACTTCTTGTTCGTGTTTTTAATTTAATTTTTTATTTTTTATTACAGCAAGTTTGATTACAATGTTTGGCTTGTTGTAGGTGTGGAAGATTTGGTTCTTTTACACATATACAGATGTCTGTTCTTCCTGGGATCCTTTTCCCATGTACGTTATGACAGAATGTTGAGTAGTCCTCTCTTGGTATTCTGTAGGTCTTTGGTGATTATATATGTCACCTGTGTTTGTATATGTCTGTTAACCCCGATATCGTAATGAAACCAATCCTCACACCTTTCCATTGGTGAACCATAAGTTTGTTTAATGAATCTGTGATTGCCCTTCTCCGTGGAAATATCTGCCCTGGTATCCATTTTTAGGTAACACCTATAAGTGATATGATATGATATGTGTCTTTCACTTTCTGACTTACTACAAGTCACGTGATTACTTCTAGACTCATCTACGGTGCTGCAAATGGCATTGGGTCCTTCTTTTCCTTGGCATCTCTTCTGCGTTAGCGGGGTCCATTTTCAACTATGTGATTCCCTGAGGGTTGTGGATTAGCTGACCTGGGCAGCCTTACCCTGCCGGCCCGCCCTCCCCAGGTGTGCCTCGTTGAGGTCAATATAAACAGCGCTCCAGGCAGCAATAGCCCCTGAAGCTGTGCCTGACTCCATATTCTCTGCCCCGTCAGCAGTCTCGGGGCTGTGCTGGTGGGAGGGAGTGAGGGGCCACAGCTTTGTGGGTGGCCCGGTGTGAGTGGGGTTCTGCTGGCCTTTCTGCAGGAGTTGCCAGGCTGCCGCCTGTAAAGAAGAGGATGTGTCACCCATACCTTCCGCTGGAATTTCTCTCCGGACAGAGGTGAGGAAGGAAAAAAGCAGTGGGGGCCGGGACAGGAGGGGTATCTCAGGCAGGGCAATGGAAAGCTTCTGGAAGAGCGCCAGGGTCCAGGACCACCCTGGCTGGCCTGCAGGCACCAAGTTGGCCTGCGTGCTGTCGCTGGTGTGGCTCCACGGTCCTTCCTCTAGGCTTTCAAGCCCTTGTACATATTCAGGTGTTTTACCTGGAAAGGGTGGGGACAGTTCAGCAGCAGCTGGCCTGGGGCTCAGCTCACGTTTACTCACAGATGCCTCGGCACGGTCCCCCAGCTTTGCAATGAGGACGCTCCTTGCGTGGGGGGTGGGTTGCTGGCTGTATGGGAGATGGTTCCCCAACTCTGACCAATTTCAGAATTGTTGACCGCTGGAGCAAGTGCCGTGATAGGGTTTTCCTCTGTATAACTCGTGGGTTCACTTTTTTTTTCTTTTATCGTTCAAGTTAGATTTTATTCCTCTTTTATGTATTTATAGATATAAGCATGGAAATAATTCATTCCTATAAATACGTCTGTGTGACGGGAAGAACTTTTTTCTGTTTTATTTTTAAATTTTATTTTTTTAAATTTTGAAATTTAATTTTATTTATTTTTTTTATACAGCACGTTATTATTAGTTATGTATTTTATGCATATACATGTATACAGGTCAATCCCAAACTCCCAACTCATCCCACCACCACCACCCCATGGCTTCCCACACTTGGTGTCCATACGTTTGTTCTCTACCTCTGTGTCTCTATTTCTTCCCTGCAAACCAGTTCATCTGTACCATTTTTTTAGGTTCCACATATATGCATTAATGTACAATATTTGTTTTCCTCTTTCTGACTTACTTCATTCTGTATGACAGTCTCTCGATCCATCGATGTCTCTTCAAATGACCCAGTTTCATTCCTTTTTATGGCCGAGTAATATTCCATTTCATATATGTACCACATCTTTATCCATTCATCTGTCTGTGGGCATTTAGGTTGCTTCCATTACCTGGCTATTGTAAATAGTGCTGCAATGAACATTGTGGTGAATGTGCCCTTTTGAAATTCGGTTTTCTCTGGGTATATGCCCAGAAGTGGGATTGCGGGATCAGATGGTAATTCTATTTCTAATTTTTTTAAGGAAACTCCATACTGTTCTCCATAGTGACTGTATCAATTTACATTCCCACCAATAGTGGAAGGGGGCTCCTTTTGTCCACACCCTCCCCAGAATTGGTTGTTTGTAGATTTCCTGATGATGCCGATTCTAACAGGTGTGAGGTGATACCTCATTGTAGTTTTGATTTGCATTTCTCTAATAATTAGTGCTGTTGAGCAGCTTTTCATGTGCGTCTTGGCCATCTCTGTGTCTCCTTTGAAGAAACGTCTCTTTAGATCTTCTGCCCATTTTTGTATTGGGTTGTTTGTTTTTTTAATATTAAGCTGCATGAGCTGTTTATATATATTGGAGATTAAACCTCTGTCCATTGATTCGTCTGCAACGATTTTCGCCCATTCTGAGGGATGCCTTTTTCCATTCCCGTGTTTTTTAACAAAAAAGGAAAGAAAGGAAAAGAAGCAGAACACTAATGTGCGTAAAATATGCCTTTTGAAACGGTCGTTTTGAAATATGGACGTCCTTTGAATTTTTTGGTCGATATGTGACCCCAGGATTTGTTTTCAGGGCAGGTGTCATTTACAGGCCTGCAATGATTTTGAATATCAACTGACCATTAGCGCTGGGATTAAAGCTGCTGTTGTGTGAATCGGCCACAAGGTGGCAGCAGTTCACCCTTACCAAATCTGGTTACTAGGGCAAGAGAGCCTCAGTGGAAGTGGTGTTCTAGATAGGAGTTTAGAATGGAATGTGCCAGGAGAAAGCCCCTCACGTTTGTCTCACTACTTCTTGTTCGTGTTTTTAATTTAATTTTTTATTTTTTATTACAGCAAGTTTGATTACAATGTTTGGCTTGTTGTAGGTGTGGAAGATGTGGTTCTTTTACACATATACATATGACTGTTCTTCCTGGGATCCTTTTCCCATGTACGTTATGACAGAATGTTGAGTAGTCCTCTCTTGGTATTCTGTAGGTCTTTGGTGATTATATATGTCACCTGTGTTTGTATATGTCTGTTAACCCCGATATCATAATGAAACCAATCCTCACACATTTCCATTGGTGAACCATAAGTTTGTTTAATGAATCTGTGATTGCCCTTCTCCGTGGAAATATCTGCCCTGGTATCCATTTTTAGGTAACACCTATAAGTGATATGATATGATATGTGTCTTTCACTTTCTGACTTACTACAAGTCACGTGATTACTTCTAGACTCATCTACGGTGCTGCAAATGGCATTGTGTCCTTTTTTTCCTTGGCATCTCTTCTGCCTTAGCGGGGTCCATTTTCAACAATGTGATTCCCTGAGGGTTGTGGATTAGCTGACCTGGGCAGCCTTACCCTGCCGGCCCGCCCTCCCCAGGTGTGCCTCGTTGAGATCAATATAAACAGAGCTCCAGGCAGCAATAGCCCCTGAAGCTGTGCCTGACTCCATATTCTCTGCCCCGTCAGCAGTCTCGGGGCTGTGCTGGTGGGAGGGAGTGAGGGGCCACAGCTTTGTGGGTGGCCCGGTGTGAGTGGGGTTCTGCTGGCCTTTCTGCAGGAGTTGCCAGGCTGCCGCCTGTAAAGAAGAGGATGTGTCACCCATACCTTCCGCTGGAATTTCTCTCCGGACAGAGGTGAGGAAGGAAAAAAGCAGTGGGGGCCGGGACAGGAGGGGTATCTCAGGCAGGGCAATGGAAAGCTTCTGGAAGAGCGCCAGGGTCCAGGACCACCCTGGCTGGCCTGCAGGCACCAAGTTGGCCTGCGTGCTGTCGCTGGTGTGGCTCCACGGTCCTTCCTCTAGGCTTTCAAGCCCTTGTACATATTCAGGTGTTTTATCTGGAAAGGGTGGGGACAGTTCAGCAGCAGCTGGCCTGGGGCTCAGCTCACGTTTACTCACAGATGCCTCGGCACAGTCCCCCAGCTTTGCAATGAGGACGCTCCTTGCGTGGGGGGTGGGTTGCTGGCTGTATGGGAGATGGTTCCCCACCTCTGACCAATTTCAGAATTGTTGACCGCTGGAGCAAGTGCCGTGATAGGGTTTTCCTCTGTATAACTCGTGTGTTCCCTTTTTTTTTTCTTTTATCGTTCAAGTTAGATTTTATTCCTCTTTTATGTATTTATAGATATAAGCATGGAAATAATTCATTCCTATAAATACATCTGTGTGACGGGAAGAACTTTTTTCTGTTTTATTTTTAAATTTTATTTTTTTAAATTTTGAAATTTAATTTTATTTATTTTTTTTATACAGCACGTTATTATTAGTTATGTATTTTATGCATATACATGTATACAGGTCAATCCCAAACTCCCAACTCATCCCACCACCACCACCCCATGGTTTCCCACACTTGGTGTCCATACGTTTGTTCTCTACCTCTGTGTCTCTATTTCTTCCCTGCAAACCAGTTCATCTGTACCATTTTTTTAGGTTCCACATATATGCATTAATATACAATATTTGTTTTCCTCTTTCTGACTTACTTCATTCTGTATGACAGTCTCTCGATCCATCGATGTCTCTTCCAATGACCCAGTTTCATTCCTTTTTATGGCCGAGTAATATTCCATTTCATATATGTACCACATATTTACCATTCATCTGTCTGTGGGCATTTAGGTTGCTTCCATTACATGGCTATTGTAAATAGTGCTGCAATGAACATTGTGGTGAATGTGCCCTTTTGAAATTCGGTTTTCTCTGGGTATATGCCCAGAAGTGGGATTGCTGGATCAGATGGTAATTCTATTTCTAATTTTTTTAAGGAAACTCCATACTGTTCTCCATAGTGACTGTATCAATTTACATTCCCACCAATAGTGGAAGGGGGCTCCTTTTGTCCACACCCTCCCCAGAATTGGTTGTTTGTAGATTTCCTGATGATGCCGATTCTAACAGGTGTGAGGTGATACCTCATTGTAGTTTTGATTTGCATTTCTCTAATAATTAGTGCTGTTGAGCAGCTTTTCATGTGCGTCTTGGCCATCTCTGTGTCTCCTTTGAAGAAACGTCTCTTTAGATCTTCTGCCCATTTTTGTATTGGGTTGTTTGTTTTTTTAATATTAAGCTGCATGAGCTGTTTATATATATTGGAGATTAAACCTCTGTCCATTGATTCGTCTGCAACGATTTTCGCCCATTCTGAGGGATGCCTTTTTCCATTCCCGTGTTTTTTAACAAAAAAGGAAAGAACGGAAAAGAAGCAGAACACTAATGTGCGTAAAATATGCCTTTTGAAACGGTCGTTTTGAAATATGGACGTCCTTTGAATTTTTTGGTCGATATGTGACCCCAGGATTTGTTTTCAGGGCAGGTGTCATTTACAGGCCTGCAATGATTTTGAATATCAACTGACCATTAGCGCTGGGATTAAAGCTGCTGTTGTGTGAATCGGCCACAAGGTGGCAGCAGTTCACCCTTACCAAATTTGGTTACTAGGGCAAGAGAGCCTCAGTGGAAGTGGTGTTCTAGATTGGAGTTTAGAATGGAATGTGCCAGGAGAAAGCCCCTCACGTTTGTCTCACTACTTCTTGTTCGTGTTTTTAATTTAATTTTTTATTTTTTATTACAGCAAGTTTGATTACAATGTTTGGCTTGTTGTAGGTGTGGAAGATGTGGTTCTTTTACACATATACAGATGTCTGTTCTTCCTGGGATCCTTTTCCCATGTACGTTATGACAGAATGTTGAGTAGTCCTCTCTTGGTATTCTGTAGGTCTTTGGTGATTATATATGTCACCTGTGTTTGTATATGTCTGTTAACCCCGATATCGTAATGAAACCAATCCTCACACCTTTCCATTGGTGAACCATAAGTTTGTTTAATGAATCTGTGATTGCCCTTCTCCGTGGAAATATCTGCCCTGGTATCCATTTTTAGGTAACACCTATAAGTGATATGATATGATATGTGTCTTTCACTTTCTGACTTACTACAAGTCACGTGATTACTTCTAGACTCATCTACGGTGCTGCAAATGGCATTGTGTCCTGTTTTTCCTTGGCATCTCTTCTGCCTTAGCGGGGTCCATTTTCAACAATGTGATTCCCTGAGGGTTGTGGATTAGCTGACCTGGGCAGCCTTACCCTGCCGGCCCGCCCTCCCCAGGTGTGCCTCGTTGAGGTCAATATAAACAGCGCTCCAGGCAGCAATAGCCCCTGAAGCTGTGCCTGACTCCATATTCTCTGCCCCGTCAGCAGTCTCGGGGCTGTGCTGGTGGGAGGGAGTGAGGGGCCACAGCTTTGTGGGTGGCCCGGTGTGAGTGGGGTTCTGCTGGCCTTTCTGCAGGAGTTGCCAGGCTGCCGCCTGTAAAGAAGAGGATGTGTCACCCATACCTTCCGCTGGAATTTCTCTCCGGACAGAGGTGAGGAAGGAAAAAAGCAGTGGGGGCCGGGACAGGAGGGGTATCTCAGGCAGGGCAATGGAAAGCTTCTGGAAGAGCGCCAGGGTCCAGGACCACCCTGGCTGGCCTGCAGGCACCAAGTTGGCCTGCGTGCTGTCGCTGGTGTGGCTCCACGGTCCTTCCTCTAGGCTTTCAAGCCCTTGTACATATTCAGGTGTTTTACCTGGAAAGGGTGGGGACAGTTCAGCAGCAGCTGGCCTGGGGCTCAGCTCACGTTTACTCACAGATGCCTCGGCACGGTCCCCCAGCTTTGCAATGAGGACGCTCCTTGCGTGGGGGGTGGGTTGCTGGCTGTATGGGAGATGGTTCCCCAACTCTGACCAATTTCAGAATTGTTGACCGCTGGAGCAAGTGCCGTGATAGGGTTTTCCTCTGTATAACTCGTGGGTTCACTTTTTTTTTCTTTTATCGTTCAAGTTAGATTTTATTCCTCTTTTATGTATTTATAGATATAAGCATGGAAATAATTCATTCCTATAAATACGTCTGTGTGACGGGAAGAACTTTTTTCTGTTTTATTTTTAAATTTTATTTTTTTAAATTTTGAAATTTAATTTTATTTATTTTTTTTATACAGCACGTTATTATTAGTTATGTATTTTATGCATATACATGTATACAGGTCAATCCCAAACTCCCAACTCATCCCACCACCACCACCCCATGGCTTCCCACACTTGGTGTCCATACGTTTGTTCTCTACCTCTGTGTCTCTATTTCTTCCCTGCAAACCAGTTCATCTGTACCATTTTTTTAGGTTCCACATATATGCATTAATGTACAATATTTGTTTTCCTCTTTCTGACTTACTTCATTCTGTATGACAGTCTCTCGATCCATCGATGTCTCTTCAAATGACCCAGTTTCATTCCATTTTATGGCCGAGTAATATTCCATTTCATATATGTACCACATCTTTATCCATTCATCTGTCTGTGGGCATTTAGGTTGCTTCCATTACCTGGCTATTGTAAATAGTGCTGCAATGAACATTGTGGTGAATGTGCCCTTTTGAAATTCGGTTTTCTCTGGGTATATGCCCAGAAGTGGGATTGCGGGATCAGATGGTAATTCTATTTCTAATTTTTTTAAGGAAACTCCATACTGTTCTCCATAGTGACTGTATCAATTTACATTCCCACCAATAGTGGAAGGGGGCTCCTTTTGTCCACACCCTCCCCAGAATTGGTTGTTTGTAGATTTCCTGATGATGCCGATTCTAACAGGTGTGAGGTGATACCTCATTGTAGTTTTGATTTGCATTTCTCTAATAATTAGTGCTGTTGAGCAGCTTTTCATGTGCGTCTTGGCCATCTCTGTGTCTCCTTTGAAGAAACGTCTCTTTAGATCTTCTGCCCATTTTTGTATTGGGTTGTTTGTTTTTTTAATATTAAGCTGCATGAGCTGTATATATATATTGGAGATTAAACCTCTGTCCATTGATTCGTCTGCAACGATTTTCGCCCATTCTGAGGGATGCCTTTTTCCATTCCCGTGTTTTTTAACAAAAAAGGAAAGAAAGGAAAAGAAGCAGAACACTAATGTGCGTAAAATATGCCTTTTGAAACGGTCGTTTTGAAATATGGACGTCCTTTGAATTTTTTGGTCGATATGTGACCCCAGGATTTGTTTTCAGGGCAGGTGTCATTTACAGGCCTGCAATGATTTTGAATATCAACTGACCATTAGCGCTGGGATTAAAGCTGCTGTTGTGTGAATCGGCCACAAGGTGGCAGCAGTTCACCCTTACCAAATCTGGTTACTAGGGCAAGAGAGCCTCAGTGGAAGTGGTGTTCTAGATAGGAGTTTAGAATGGAATGTGCCAGGAGAAAGCCCCTCACGTTTGTCTCACTACTTCTTGTTCGTGTTTTTAATTTAATTTTTTATTTTTTATTACAGCAAGTTTGATTACAATGTTTGGCTTGTTGTAGGTGTGGAAGATGTGGTTCTTTTACACATATACATATGACTGTTCTTCCTGGGATCCTTTTCCCATGTACGTTATGACAGAATGTTGAGTAGTCCTCTCTTGGTATTCTGTAGGTCTTTGGTGATTATATATGTCACCTGTGTTTGTATATGTCTGTTAACCCCGATATCATAATGAAACCAATCCTCACACATTTCCATTGGTGAACCATAAGTTTGTTTAATGAATCTGTGATTGCCCTTCTCCGTGGAAATATCTGCCCTGGTATCCATTTTTAGGTAACACCTATAAGTGATATGATATGATATGTGTCTTTCACTTTCTGACTTACTACAAGTCACGTGATTACTTCTAGACTCATCTACGGTGCTGCAAATGGCATTGGGTCCTTTTTTTCCTTGGCATCTCTTCTGCCTTAGCGGGGTCCATTTTCAACAATGTGATTCCCTGAGGGTTGTGGATTAGCTGACCTGGGCAGCCTTACCCTGCCGGCCCGCCCTCCCCAGGTGTGCCTCGTTGAGGTCAATATAAACAGCGCTCCAGGCAGCAATAGCCCCTGAAGCTGTGCCTGACTCCATATTCTCTGCCCCGTCAGCAGTCTCGGGGCTGTGCTGGTGGGAGGGAGTGAGGGGCCACAGCTTTGTGGGTGGCCCGGTGTGAGTGGGGTTCTGCTGGCCTTTCTGCAGGAGTTGCCAGGCTGCCGCCTGTAAAGAAGAGGATGTGTCACCCATACCTTCCGCTGGAATTTCTCTCCGGACAGAGGTGAGGAAGGAAAAAAGCAGTGGGGGCCGGGACAGGAGGGGTATCTCAGGCAGGGCAATGGAAAGCTTCTGGAAGAGCGCCAGGGTCCAGGACCACCCTGGCTGGCCTGCAGGCACCAAGTTGGCCTGCGTGCTGTCGCTGGTGTGGCTCCACGGTCCTTCCTCTAGGCTTTCAAGCCCTTGTACATATTCAGGTGTTTTACCTGGAAAGGGTGGGGACAGTTCAGCAGCAGCTGGCCTGGGGCTCAGCTCACGTTTACTCACAGATGCCTCGGCACGGTTCCCCAGCTTTGCAATGAGGACGCTCCTTGCGTGGGGGTGGGTTGCTGGCTGTATGGGAGATGGTTCCCCACCTCTGACCAATTTCAGAATTGTTGACCGCTGGAGCAAGTGCCGTGATAGGGTTTTCCTCTGTATAACTCGTGGGTTCACTTTTTTTTTCTTTTATCGTTCAAGTTAGATTTTATTCCTCGTTTATGTATTTATAGATATAAGCATGGAAATAATTCATTCCTATAAATACATCTGTGTGACGGGAAGAACTTTTTTCTGTTTTATTTTTAAATTTTATTTTTTTAAATTTTGAAATTTAATTTTATTTATTTTTTTTATACAGCACGTTATTATTAGTTATGTATTTTATGCATATACATGTATACAGGTCAATCCCAAACTCCCAACTCATCCCACCACCACCACCCCATGGTTTCCCACACTTGGTGTCCATACGTTTGTTCTCTACCTCTGTGTCTCTATTTCTTCCCTGCAAACCAGTTCATCTGTACCATTTTTTTAGGTTCCACATATATGCATTAATATACAATATTTGTTTTCCTCTTTCTGACTTACTTCATTCTGTATGACAGTCTCTCGATCCATCGATGCCTCTACAAATGACCCAGTTTCATTCCTTTTTATGGCCGAGTAATATTCCATTTCATATATGTACCACATCTTTATCCATTCATCTGTCTGTGGGCATTTAGGTTGCTTCCATTACCTGGCTATTGTAAATAGTGCTGCAATGAACATTGTGGTGAATGTGCCCTTTTGAAATTCGGTTTTCTCTGGGTATATGCCCAGAAGTGGGATTGCTGGATCAGATGGTAATTCTATTTCTAATTTTTTTAAGGAAACTCCATACTGTTCTCCATAGTGACTGTATCAATTTACATTCCCACCAATAGTGGAAGGGGGCTCCTTTTGTCCACACCCTCCCCAGAATTGGTTGTTTGTAGATTTCCTGATGATGCCGATTCTAACAGGTGTGAGGTGATACCTCATTGTAGTTTTGATTTGCATTTCTCTAATAATTAGTGCTGTTGAGCAGCTTTTCATGTGCGTCTTGGCCATCTCTGTGTCTCCTTTGAAGAAACGTCTCTTTAGATCTTCTGCCCATTTTTGTATTGGGTTGTTTGTTTTTTTAATATTAAGCTGCATGAGCTGTTTATATATATTGGAGATTAAACCTCTGTCCATTGATTCATCTGCAACGATTTTCGCCCATTCTGAGGGATGCCTTTTTCCATTCCCGTGTTTTTTAACAAAAAAGGAAAGAAAGGAAAAGAAGCAGAACACTAATGTGCGTAAAATATGCCTTTTGAAACGGTCGTTTTGAAATATGGACGTCCTTTGAATTTTTTGGTCGATATGTGACCCCAGGATTTGTTTTCAGGGCAGGTGTCATTTACAGGCCTGCAATGATTTTGAATATCAACTGACCATTAGCGCTGGGATTAAAGCTGCTGTTGTGTGAATCGGCCACAAGGTGGCAGCAGTTCACCCTTACCAAATCTGGTTACTAGGGCAAGAGAGCCTCAGTGGAAGTGGTGTTCTAGAATGGAGTTTTGAATGGAATGTGCCAGGAGAAAGCCCCTCACGTTTGTCTCACTACTTCTTGTTCGTGTTTTTAATTTAATTTTTTATTTTTTATTACAGCAAGTTTGATTACAATGTTTGGCTTGTTGTAGGTGTGGAAGATGTGGTTCTTTTACACATATACAGATGTCTGTTCTTCCTGGGATCCTTTTCCCATGTACGTTATGACAGAATGTTGAGTAGTCCTCTCTTGGTATTCTGTAGGTCTTTGGTGATTATATATGTCACCTGTGTTTGTATATGTCTGTTAACCCCGATATCGTAATGAAACCAATCCTCACACCTTTCCATTGGTGAACCATAAGTTTGTTTAATGAATCTGTGATTGCCCTTCTCCGTGGAAATATCTGCCCTGGTATCCATTTTTAGGTAACACCTATAAGTGATATGATATGATATGTGTCTTTCACTTTCTGACTTACTACAAGTCACGTGATTACTTCTAGACTCATCTACGGTGCTGCAAATGGCATTGGGTCCTGTTTTTCCTTGGCATCTCTTCTGCCTTAGCGGGGTCCATTTTCAACAATGTGATTCCCTGAGGGTTGTGGATTAGCTGACCTGGGCAGCCTTACCCTGCCGGCCCGCCCTCCCCAGGTGTGCCTCGTTGAGGTCAATATAAACAGCGCTCCAGGCAGCAATAGCCCCTGAAGCTGTGCCTGACTCCATATTCTCTGCCCCGTCAGCAGTCTCGGGGCTGTGCTGGTGGGAGGGAGTGAGGGGCCACAGCTTTGTGGGTGGCCCGGTGTGAGTGGGGTTCTGCTGGCCTTTCTGCAGGAGTTGCCAGGCTGCCGCCTGTAAAGAAGAGGATGTGTCACCCATACCTTCCGCTGGAATTTCTCTCCGGACAGAGGTGAGGAAGGAAAAAAGCAGTGGGGGCCGGGACAGGAGGGGTATCTCAGGCAGGGCAATGGAAAGCTTCTGGAAGAGCGCCAGGGTCCAGGACCACCCTGGCTGGCCTGCAGGCACCAAGTTGGCCTGCGTGCTGTCGCTGGTGTGGCTCCACGGTCCTTCCTCTAGGCTTTCAAGCCCTTGTACATATTCAGGTGTTTTACCTGGAAAGGGTGGGGACAGTTCAGCAGCAGCTGGCCTGGGGCTCAGCTCACGTTTACTCACAGATGCCTCGGCACAGTCCCCCAGCTTTGCAATGAGGACGCTCCTTGCGTGGGGGGTGGGTTGCTGGCTGTATGGGAGATGGTTCCCCACCTCTGACCAATTTCAGAATTGTTGACCGCTGGAGCAAGTGCCGTGATAGGGTTTTCCTCTGTATAACTCGTGGGTTCACTTTTTTTTTTCTTTTATCGTTCAAGTTAGATTTTATTCCTCTTTTATGTATTTATAGATATAAGCATGGAAATAATTCATTCCTATAAATACATCTGTGTGACGGGAAGAACTTTTTTCTGTTTTATTTTTAAATTTTATTTTTTTAAATTTTGAAATTTAATTTTATTTATTTTTTTTATACAGCACGTTATTATTAGTTATGTATTTTATGCATATACATGTATACAGGTCAATCCCAAACTCCCAACTCATCCCACCACCACCACCCCATGGTTTCCCACACTTGGTGTCCATACGTTTGTTCTCTACCTCTGTGTCTCTATTTCTTCCCTGCAAACCAGTTCATCTGTACCATTTTTTTAGGTTCCACATATATGCATTAATATACAATATTTGTTTTCCTCTTTCTGACTTACTTCATTCTGTATGACAGTCTCTCGATCCATTGATGTCTCTTCCAATGACCCAGTTTCATTCCTTTTTATGGCCGAGTAATATTCCATTTCATATATGTACCACATCTTTACCATTCATCTGTCTGTGGGCATTTAGGTTGCTTCCATTACCTGGCTATTGTAAATAGTGCTGCAATGAACATTGTGGTGAATGTGCCCTTTTGAAATTCGGTTTTCTCTGGGTATATGCCCAGAAGTGGGATTGCTGGATCAGATGGTAATTCTATTTCTAATTTTTTTAAGGAAACTCCATACTGTTCTCCATAGTGACTGTATCAATTTACATTCCCACCAATAGTGGAAGGGGGCTCCTTTTGTCCACACCCTCCCCAGAATTGGTTGTTTGTAGATTTCCTGATGATGCCGATTCTAACAGGTGTGAGGTGATACCTCATTGTAGTTTTGATTTGCATTTCTCTAATAATTAGTGCTGTTGAGCAGCTTTTCATGTGCGTCTTGGCCATCTCTGTGTCTCCTTTGAAGAAACGTCTCTTTAGATCTTCTGCCCATTTTTGTATTGGGTTGTTTGTTTTTTTAATATTAAGCTGCATGAGCTGTTTATATATATTGGAGATTAAACCTCTGTCCATTGATTCATCTGCAACGATTTTCGCCCATTCTGAGGGATGCCTTTTTCCATTCCCGTGTTTTTTAACAAAAAAGGAAAGAAAGGAAAAGAAGCAAAACACTAATGTGCGTAAAATATGCCTTTTGAAACGGTCGTTTTGAAATATGGACGTCCTTTGAATTTTTTGGTCGATATGTGACCCCAGGATTTGTTTTCAGGGCAGGTGTCATTTACAGGCCTGCAATGATTTTGAATATCAACTGACCATTAGCGCTGGGATTAAAGCTGCTGTTGTGTGAATCGGCCACAAGGTGGCAGCAGTTCACCCTTACCAAATCTGGTTACTAGGGCAAGAGAGCCTCAGTGGAAGTGGTGTTCTAGAATGGAGTTTAGAATGGAATGTGCCAGGAGAAAGCCCCTCACGTTTGTCTCACTACTTCTTGTTCGTGTTTTTAATTTAATTTTTTATTTTTTATTACAGCAAGTTTGATTACAATGTTTGGCTTGTTGTAGGTGTGGAAGATGTGGTTCTTTTACACATATACAGATGTCTGTTCTTCCTGGGATCCTTTTCCCATGTACGTTATGACAGAATGTTGAGTAGTCCTCTCTTGGTATTCTGTAGGTCTTTGGTGATTATATATGTCACCTGTGTTTGTATATGTCTGTTAACCCCGATATCGTAATGAAACCAATCCTCACACCTTTCCATTGGTGAACCATAAGTTTGTTTAATGAATCTGTGATTGCCCTTCTCCGTGGAAATATCTGCCCTGGTATCCATTTTTAGGTAACACCTATAAGTGATATGATATGATATGTGTCTTTCACTTTCTGACTTACTACAAGTCACATGATTACTTCTAGACTCATCTATGGTGCTGCAACTGGCATTGTGTCCTTTTTTTCCTTGGCATCTCTTCTGCCTTAGTGGGGTCCATTTTCAACAATGTGATTCCCTGAGGGTTGTGGATTAGCTGACCTGGGCAGCCTTACCCTGCCGGCCCGCCCTCCCCAGGTGTGCCTCGTTGAGGTCAATATAAACAGAGCTCCAGGCAGCAATAGCCCCTGAAGCTGTGCCTGACTCCATATTCTCTGCCCCGTCAGCAGTCTCGGGGCTGTGCTGGTGGGAGGGAGTGAGGGGCCACAGCTTTGTGGGTGGCCCGGTGTGAGTGGGGTTCTGCTGGCCTTTCTGCAGGAGTTGCCAGGCTGCCGCCTGTAAAGAAGAGGATGTGTCACCCATACCTTCCGCTGGAATTTCTCTCCGGACAGAGGTGAGGAAGGAAAAAAGCAGTGGGGGCCGGGACAGGAGGGGTATCTCAGGCAGGGCAATGGAAAGCTTCTGGAAGAGCGCCAGGGTCCAGGACCACCCTGGCTGGCCTGCAGGCACCAAGTTGGCCTGCGTGCTGTCGCTGGTGTGGCTCCACGGTCCTTCCTCTAGGCTTTCAAGCCCTTGTACATATTCAGGTGTTTTACCTGGAAAGGGTGGGGACAGTTCAGCAGCAGCTGGCCTGGGGCTCAGCTCACGTTTACTCACAGATGCCTCGGCACGGTTCCCCAGCTTTGCAATGAGGACGCTCCTTGCGTGGGGGTGGGTTGCTGGCTGTATGGGAGATGGTTCCCCACCTCTGACCAATTTCAGAATTGTTGACCGCTGGAGCAAGTGCCGTGATAGGGTTTTCCTCTGTATAACTCGTGGGTTCACTTTTTTTTTCTTTTATCGTTCAAGTTAGATTTTATTCCTCGTTTATGTATTTATAGATATAAGCATGGAAATAATTCATTCCTATAAATACATCTGTGTGACGGGAAGAACTTTTTTCTGTTTTATTTTTAAATTTTATTTTTTTAAATTTTGAAATTTAATTTTATTTATTTTTTTTATACAGCACGTTATTATTAGTTATGTATTTTATGCATATACATGTATACAGGTCAATCCCAAACTCCCAACTCATCCCACCACCACCACCCCATGGTTTCCCACACTTGGTGTCCATACGTTTGTTCTCTACCTCTGTGTCTCTATTTCTTCCCTGCAAACCAGTTCATCTGTACCATTTTTTTAGGTTCCACATATATGCATTAATATACAATATTTGTTTTCCTCTTTCTGACTTACTTCATTCTGTATGACAGTCTCTCGATCCATCGATGCCTCTACAAATGACCCAGTTTCATTCCTTTTTATGGCCGAGTAATATTCCATTTCATATATGTACCACATCTTTATCCATTCATCTGTCTGTGGGCATTTAGGTTGCTTCCATTACCTGGCTATTGTAAATAGTGCTGCAATGAACATTGTGGTGAATGTGCCCTTTTGAAATTCGGTTTTCTCTGGGTATATGCCCAGAAGTGGGATTGCTGGATCAGATGGTAATTCTATTTCTAATTTTTTTAAGGAAACTCCATACTGTTCTCCATAGTGACTGTATCAATTTACATTCCCACCAATAGTGGAAGGGGGCTCCTTTTGTCCACACCCTCCCCAGAATTGGTTGTTTGTAGATTTCCTGATGATGCCGATTCTAACAGGTGTGAGGTGATACCTCATTGTAGTTTTGATTTGCATTTCTCTAATAATTAGTGCTGTTGAGCAGCTTTTCATGTGCGTCTTGGCCATCTCTGTGTCTCCTTTGAAGAAACGTCTCTTTAGATCTTCTGCCCATTTTTGTATTGGGTTGTTTGTTTTTTTAATATTAAGCTGCATGAGCTGTTTATATATATTGGAGATTAAACCTCTGTCCATTGATTCATCTGCAACGATTTTCGCCCATTCTGAGGGATGCCTTTTTCCATTCCCGTGTTTTTTAACAAAAAAGGAAAGAAAGGAAAAGAAGCAGAACACTAATGTGCGTAAAATATGCCTTTTGAAACGGTCGTTTTGAAATATGGACGTCCTTTGAATTTTTTGGTCGATATGTGACCCCAGGATTTGTTTTCAGGGCAGGTGTCATTTACAGGCCTGCAATGATTTTGAATATCAACTGACCATTAGCGCTGGGATTAAAGCTGCTGTTGTGTGAATCGGCCACAAGGTGGCAGCAGTTCACCCTTACCAAATCTGGTTACTAGGGCAAGAGAGCCTCAGTGGAAGTGGTGTTCTAGATTGGAGTTTAGAATGGAATGTGCCAGGAGAAAGCCCCTCACGTTTGTCTCACTACTTCTTGTTCGTGTTTTTAATTTAATTTTTTATTTTTTATTACAGCAAGTTTGATTACAATGTTTGGCTTGTTGTAGGTGTGGAAGATGTGGTTCTTTTACACATATACAGATGTCTGTTCTTCCTGGGATCCTTTTCCCATGTACGTTATGACAGAATGTTGAGTAGTCCTCTCTTGGTATTCTGTAGGTCTTTGGTGATTATATATGTCACCTGTGTTTGTATATGTCTGTTAACCCCGATATCGTAATGAAACCAATCCTCACACCTTTCCATTGGTGAACCATAAGTTTGTTTAATGAATCTGTGATTGCCCTTCTCCGTGGAAATATCTGCCCTGGTATCCATTTTTAGGTAACACCTATAAGTGATATGATATGATATGTGTCTTTCACTTTCTGACTTACTACAAGTCACGTGATTACTTCTAGACTCATCTACGGTGCTGCAAATGGCATTGTGTCCTGTTTTTCCTTGGCATCTCTTCTGCCTTAGCGGGGTCCATTTTCAACAATGTGATTCCCTGAGGGTTGTGGATTAGCTGACCTGGGCAGCCTTACCCTGCCGGCCCGCCCTCCCCAGGTGTGCCTCGTTGAGGTCAATATAAACAGCGCTCCAGGCAGCAATAGCCCCTGAAGCTGTGCCTGACTCCATATTCTCTGCCCCGTCAGCAGTCTCGGGGCTGTGCTGGTGGGAGGGAGTGAGGGGCCACAGCTATGTGGGTGGCCCGGTGTGAGTGGGGTTCTGCTGGCCTTTCTGCAGGAGTTGCCAGGCTGCCGCCTGTAAAGAAGAGGATGTGTCACCCATACCTTCCGCTGGAATTTCTCTCCGGACAGAGGTGAGGAAGGAAAAAAGCAGTGGGGGCCGGGACAGGAGGGGTATCTCAGGCAGGGCAATGGAAAGCTTCTGGAAATGCGCCAGGGTCCACGACCACCCTGGCTGGCCTGCAGGCACCAAGTTGTCCTGCGTGCTGTCGCTGGTGTGGCTCCACGGTCCTTCCTCTAGGCTTTCAAGCCCTTGTACATATTCAGGTGTTTTACCTGGAAAGGGTGGGGACAGTTCAGCAGCAGCTGGCCTGGGGCTCAGCTCACGTTTACTCACAGATGCCTCGGCACGGTCCCCCAGCTTTGCAATGAGGACGCTCCTTGCGTGGGGGGTGGGTTGCTGGCTCTATGGGAGATGGTTCCCCACCTCTGACCAATTTCAGAATTGTTGACCGCTGGAGCAAGTGCCGTGATAGGGTTTTCCTCTGTATAACTCGTGGGTTCCCTTTTTTTTTCTTTTATCGTTCAAGTTAGATTTTATTCCTCTTTTATGTATTTATAGATATAAGCATGGAAATAATTCATTCCTATAAATACATCTGTGTGACGGGAAGAACTTTTTTCTGTTTTATTTTTAAATTTTATTTTTTTAAAGTTTGAAATTTAATTTTATTTATTTTTTTATACAGCACGTTATTATTAGTTATGTATTTTATGCATATACATGTATACAGGTCAATCCCAAACTCCCAACTCATCCCACCACCACCACCCCGTGGCTTCCCACACTTGGTGTCCATACGTTTGTTCTCTACCTCTGTGTCTCTATTTCTTCCCTGCAAACCAGTTCATCTGTACCATTTTTTAGGTTCCACATATATGCATTAATATACAATATTTGTTTTCCTCTTTCTGACTTACTTCATTCTGTATGACAGTCTCTCGATCCATCGATGTCTCTTCCAATGACCCAGTTTCATTCCTTTTTATGGCCGAGTAATATTCCATTTCATATATGTACCACATCTTTATCCATTCATCTGTCTGTGGGCATTTAGGTTGCTTCCGTTACCTGGCTATTGTAAATAGTGCTGCAATGAACATTGTGGTGAATGTGCCCTTTTGAAATTCGGTTTTCTCTGGGTATATGCCCAGAAGTGGGATTGCTGGATCAGATGGTAATTCTATTTCTAATTTTTTTAAGGAAACTCCATACTGTTCTCCATAGTGACTGTATCAATTTACATTCCCACCAATAGTGGAAGGGGGCTCCTTTTGTCCACACCCTCCCCAGAATTGGTTGTTTGTAGATTTCCTGATGATGCCGATTCTAACAGGTGTGAGGTGATACCTCATTGTAGTTTTGATTTGCATTTCTCTAATAATTAGTGCTGTTGAGCAGCTTTTCATGTGCGTCTTGGCCATCTCTGTGTCTCCTTTGAAGAAACGTCTCTTTAGATCTTCTGCCCATTTTTGTATTGGGTTGTTTGTTTTTTTAATATTAAGCTGCATGAGCTGTTTATATATATTGGAGATTAAACCTCTGTCCATTGATTCGTCTGCAACGATTTTCGCCCATTCTGAGGGATGCCTTTTTCCATTCCCGTGTTTTTTAACAAAAAAGGAAAGAAAGGAAAAGAAGCAGAACACTAATGTGCGTAAAATATGCCTTTTGAAACGGTCGTTTTGAAATATGGACGTCCTTTGAATTTTTTGGTCGATATGTGACCCCAGGATTTGTTTTCAGGGCAGGTGTCATTTACAGGCCTGCAATGATTTTGAATATCAACTGACCATTAGCGCTGGGATTAAAGCTGCTGTTGTGTGAATCGGCCACAAGGTGGCAGCAGTTCACCCTTACCAAATCTGGTTACTAGGGCAAGAGAGCCTCAGTGGAAGTGGTGTTCTAGATAGGAGTTTAGAATGGAATGTGCCAGGAGAAAGCCCCTCACGTTTGTCTCACTACTTCTTGTTCGTGTTTATAATTTAATTTTTTATTTTTTATTACAGCAAGTTTGATTACAATGTTTGGCTTGTTGTAGGTGTGGAAGATGTGGTTCTTTTACACATATACAGATGACTGTTCTTCCTGGGATCCTTTTCCCATGTACATTATGACAGAATGTTGAGTAGTCCTCTCTTGGTATTCTGTAGGTCTTTGGTGATTATATATGTCACCTGTGTTTGTATATGTCTGTTAACCCCGATATCGTAATGAAACCAATCCTCACACCTTTCCATTGGTGAACCATAAGTTTGTTTAATGAATCTGTGATTGCCCTTCTCCGTGGAAATATCTGCCCTGGTATCCATTTTTAGGTAACACCTATAAGTGATATGATATGATATGTGTCTTTCACTTTCTGACTTACTACAAGTCACGTGATTACTTCTAGACTCATCTACGGTGCTGCAAATGGCATTGGGTCCTTTTTTTCCTTGGCATCTCTTCTGCCTTAGCGGGGTCCATTTTCAACAATGTGATTCCCTGAGGGTTGTGGATTAGCTGACCTGGGCAGCCTTACCCTGCCGGCCCGCCCTCCCCAGGTGTGCCTCGTTGAGGTCAATATAAACAGAGCTCCAGGCAGCAATAGCCCCTGAAGCTGTGCCTGACTCCATATTCTCTGCCCCGTCAGCAGTCTCGGGGCTGTGCTGGTGGGAGGGAGTGAGGGGCCACAGCTTTGTGGGTGGCCCGGTGTGAGTGGGGTTCTGCTGGCCTTTCTGCAGGAGTTGCCAGGCTGCCGCCTGTAAAGAAGAGGATGTGTCACCCATACCTTCCGCTGGAATTTCTCTCCGGACAGAGGTGAGGAAGGAAAAAAGCAGTGGGGGCCGGGACAGGAGGGGTATCTCAGGCAGGGCAATGGAAAGCTTCTGGAAGAGCGCCAGGGTCCAGGACCACCCTGGCTGGCCTGCAGGCACCAAGTTGGCCTGCGTGCTGTCGCTGGTGTGGCTCCACGGTCCTTCCTCTAGGCTTTCAAGCCCTTGTACATATTCAGGTGTTTTACCTGGAAAGGGTGGGGACAGTTCAGCAGCAGCTGGCCTGGGGCTCAGCTCACGTTTACTCACAGATGCCTCGGCACAGTCCCCCAGCTTTGCAATGAGGACGCTCCTTGCGTGGGGGGTGGGTTGCTGGCTGTATGGGAGATGGTTCCCCACCTCTGACCAATTTCAGAATTGTTGACCGCTGGAGCAAGTGCCGTGATAGGGTTTTCCTCTGTATAACTCGTGGGTTCACTTTTTTTTTTCTTTTATCGTTCAAGTTAGATTTTATTCCTCTTTTATGTATTTATAGATATAAGCATGGAAATAATTCATTCCTATAAATACATCTGTGTGACGGGAAGAACTTTTTTCTGTTTTATTTTTAAATTTTATTTTTTTAAATTTTGAAATTTAATTTTATTTATTTTTTTTATACAGCACGTTATTATTAGTTATGTATTTTATGCATATACATGTATACAGGTCAATCCCAAACTCCCAACTCATCCCACCACCACCACCCCATGGTTTCCCACACTTGGTGTCCATACGTTTGTTCTCTACCTCTGTGTCTCTATTTCTTCCCTGCAAACCAGTTCATCTGTACCATTTTTTTAGGTTCCACATATATGCATTAATATACAATATTTGTTTTCCTCTTTCTGACTTACTTCATTCTGTATGACAGTCTCTCGATCCATTGATGTCTCTTCCAATGACCCAGTTTCATTCCTTTTTATGGCCGAGTAATATTCCATTTCATATATGTACCACATCTTTACCATTCATCTGTCTGTGGGCATTTAGGTTGCTTCCATTACCTGGCTATTGTAAATAGTGCTGCAATGAACATTGTGGTGAATGTGCCCTTTTGAAATTCGGTTTTCTCTGGGTATATGCCCAGAAGTGGGATTGCTGGATCAGATGGTAATTCTATTTCTAATTTTTTTAAGGAAACTCCATACTGTTCTCCATAGTGACTGTATCAATTTACATTCCCACCAATAGTGGAAGGGGGCTCCTTTTGTCCACACCCTCCCCAGAATTGGTTGTTTGTAGATTTCCTGATGATGCCGATTCTAACAGGTGTGAGGTGATACCTCATTGTAGTTTTGATTTGCATTTCTCTAATAATTAGTGCTGTTGAGCAGCTTTTCATGTGCGTCTTGGCCATCTCTGTGTCTCCTTTGAAGAAACGTCTCTTTAGATCTTCTGCCCATTTTTGTATTGGGTTGTTTGTTTTTTTAATATTAAGCTGCATGAGCTGTTTATATATATTGGAGATTAAACCTCTGTCCATTGATTCATCTGCAACGATTTTCGCCCATTCTGAGGGATGCCTTTTTCCATTCCCGTGTTTTTTAACAAAAAAGGAAAGAAAGGAAAAGAAGCAAAACACTAATGTGCGTAAAATATGCCTTTTGAAACGGTCGTTTTGAAATATGGACGTCCTTTGAATTTTTTGGTCGATATGTGACCCCAGGATTTGTTTTCAGGGCAGGTGTCATTTACAGGCCTGCAATGATTTTGAATATCAACTGACCATTAGCGCTGGGATTAAAGCTGCTGTTGTGTGAATCGGCCACAAGGTGGCAGCAGTTCACCCTTACCAAATCTGGTTACTAGGGCAAGAGAGCCTCAGTGGAAGTGGTGTTCTAGAATGGAGTTTAGAATGGAATGTGCCAGGAGAAAGCCCCTCACGTTTGTCTCACTACTTCTTGTTCGTGTTTTTAATTTAATTTTTTATTTTTTATTACAGCAAGTTTGATTACAATGTTTGGCTTGTTGTAGGTGTGGAAGATGTGGTTCTTTTACACATATACAGATGTCTGTTCTTCCTGGGATCCTTTTCCCATGTACGTTATGACAGAATGTTGAGTAGTCCTCTCTTGGTATTCTGTAGGTCTTTGGTGATTATATATGTCACCTGTGTTTGTATATGTCTGTTAACCCCGATATCGTAATGAAACCAATCCTCACACCTTTCCATTGGTGAACCATAAGTTTGTTTAATGAATCTGTGATTGCCCTTCTCCGTGGAAATATCTGCCCTGGTATCCATTTTTAGGTAACACCTATAAGTGATATGATATGATATGTGTCTTTCACTTTCTGACTTACTACAAGTCACATGATTACTTCTAGACTCATCTATGGTGCTGCAACTGGCATTGTGTCCTTTTTTTCCTTGGCATCTCTTCTGCCTTAGTGGGGTCCATTTTCAACAATGTGATTCCCTGAGGGTTGTGGATTAGCTGACCTGGGCAGCCTTACCCTGCCGGCCCGCCCTCCCCAGGTGTGCCTCGTTGAGGTCAATATAAACAGAGCTCCAGGCAGCAATAGCCCCTGAAGCTGTGCCTGACTCCATATTCTCTGCCCCGTCAGCAGTCTCGGGGCTGTGCTGGTGGGAGGGAGTGAGGGGCCACAGCTTTGTGGGTGGCCCGGTGTGAGTGGGGTTCTGCTGGCCTTTCTGCAGGAGTTGCCAGGCTGCCGCCTGTAAAGAAGAGGATGTGTCACCCATACCTTCCGCTGGAATTTCTCTCCGGACAGAGGTGAGGAAGGAAAAAAGCAGTGGGGGCCGGGACAGGAGGGGTATCTCAGGCAGGGCAATGGAAAGCTTCTGGAAGAGCGCCAGGGTCCAGGACCACCCTGGCTGGCCTGCAGGCACCAAGTTGGCCTGCGTGCTGTCGCTGGTGTGGCTCCACGGTCCTTCCTCTAGGCTTTCAAGCCCTTGTACATATTCAGGTGTTTTACCTGGAAAGGGTGGGGACAGTTCAGCAGCAGCTGGCCTGGGGCTCAGCTCACGTTTACTCACAGATGCCTCGGCACGGTTCCCCAGCTTTGCAATGAGGACGCTCCTTGCGTGGGGGTGGGTTGCTGGCTGTATGGGAGATGGTTCCCCACCTCTGACCAATTTCAGAATTGTTGACCGCTGGAGCAAGTGCCGTGATAGGGTTTTCCTCTGTATAACTCGTGGGTTCACTTTTTTTTTCTTTTATCGTTCAAGTTAGATTTTATTCCTCGTTTATGTATTTATAGATATAAGCATGGAAATAATTCATTCCTATAAATACATCTGTGTGACGGGAAGAACTTTTTTCTGTTTTATTTTTAAATTTTATTTTTTTAAATTTTGAAATTTAATTTTATTTATTTTTTTTATACAGCACGTTATTATTAGTTATGTATTTTATGCATATACATGTATACAGGTCAATCCCAAACTCCCAACTCATCCCACCACCACCACCCCATGGTTTCCCACACTTGGTGTCCATACGTTTGTTCTCTACCTCTGTGTCTCTATTTCTTCCCTGCAAACCAGTTCATCTGTACCATTTTTTTAGGTTCCACATATATGCATTAATATACAATATTTGTTTTCCTCTTTCTGACTTACTTCATTCTGTATGACAGTCTCTCGATCCATCGATGCCTCTACAAATGACCCAGTTTCATTCCTTTTTATGGCCGAGTAATATTCCATTTCATATATGTACCACATCTTTATCCATTCATCTGTCTGTGGGCATTTAGGTTGCTTCCATTACCTGGCTATTGTAAATAGTGCTGCAATGAACATTGTGGTGAATGTGCCCTTTTGAAATTCGGTTTTCTCTGGGTATATGCCCAGAAGTGGGATTGCTGGATCAGATGGTAATTCTATTTCTAATTTTTTTAAGGAAACTCCATACTGTTCTCCATAGTGACTGTATCAATTTACATTCCCACCAATAGTGGAAGGGGGCTCCTTTTGTCCACACCCTCCCCAGAATTGGTTGTTTGTAGATTTCCTGATGATGCCGATTCTAACAGGTGTGAGGTGATACCTCATTGTAGTTTTGATTTGCATTTCTCTAATAATTAGTGCTGTTGAGCAGCTTTTCATGTGCGTCTTGGCCATCTCTGTGTCTCCTTTGAAGAAACGTCTCTTTAGATCTTCTGCCCATTTTTGTATTGGGTTGTTTGTTTTTTTAATATTAAGCTGCATGAGCTGTTTATATATATTGGAGATTAAACCTCTGTCCATTGATTCATCTGCAACGATTTTCGCCCATTCTGAGGGATGCCTTTTTCCATTCCCGTGTTTTTTAACAAAAAAGGAAAGAAAGGAAAAGAAGCAGAACACTAATGTGCGTAAAATATGCCTTTTGAAACGGTCGTTTTGAAATATGGACGTCCTTTGAATTTTTTGGTCGATATGTGACCCCAGGATTTGTTTTCAGGGCAGGTGTCATTTACAGGCCTGCAATGATTTTGAATATCAACTGACCATTAGCGCTGGGATTAAAGCTGCTGTTGTGTGAATCGGCCACAAGGTGGCAGCAGTTCACCCTTACCAAATCTGGTTACTAGGGCAAGAGAGCCTCAGTGGAAGTGGTGTTCTAGATTGGAGTTTAGAATGGAATGTGCCAGGAGAAAGCCCCTCACGTTTGTCTCACTACTTCTTGTTCGTGTTTTTAATTTAATTTTTTATTTTTTATTACAGCAAGTTTGATTACAATGTTTGGCTTGTTGTAGGTGTGGAAGATGTGGTTCTTTTACACATATACAGATGTCTGTTCTTCCTGGGATCCTTTTCCCATGTACGTTATGACAGAATGTTGAGTAGTCCTCTCTTGGTATTCTGTAGGTCTTTGGTGATTATATATGTCACCTGTGTTTGTATATGTCTGTTAACCCCGATATCGTAATGAAACCAATCCTCACACCTTTCCATTGGTGAACCATAAGTTTGTTTAATGAATCTGTGATTGCCCTTCTCCGTGGAAATATCTGCCCTGGTATCCATTTTTAGGTAACACCTATAAGTGATATGATATGATATGTGTCTTTCACTTTCTGACTTACTACAAGTCACGTGATTACTTCTAGACTCATCTACGGTGCTGCAAATGGCATTGTGTCCTGTTTTTCCTTGGCATCTCTTCTGCCTTAGCGGGGTCCATTTTCAACAATGTGATTCCCTGAGGGTTGTGGATTAGCTGACCTGGGCAGCCTTACCCTGCCGGCCCGCCCTCCCCAGGTGTGCCTCGTTGAGGTCAATATAAACAGCGCTCCAGGCAGCAATAGCCCCTGAAGCTGTGCCTGACTCCATATTCTCTGCCCCGTCAGCAGTCTCGGGGCTGTGCTGGTGGGAGGGAGTGAGGGGCCACAGCTATGTGGGTGGCCCGGTGTGAGTGGGGTTCTGCTGGCCTTTCTGCAGGAGTTGCCAGGCTGCCGCCTGTAAAGAAGAGGATGTGTCACCCATACCTTCCGCTGGAATTTCTCTCCGGACAGAGGTGAGGAAGGAAAAAAGCAGTGGGGGCCGGGACAGGAGGGGTATCTCAGGCAGGGCAATGGAAAGCTTCTGGAAATGCGCCAGGGTCCACGACCACCCTGGCTGGCCTGCAGGCACCAAGTTGTCCTGCGTGCTGTCGCTGGTGTGGCTCCACGGTCCTTCCTCTAGGCTTTCAAGCCCTTGTACATATTCAGGTGTTTTACCTGGAAAGGGTGGGGACAGTTCAGCAGCAGCTGGCCTGGGGCTCAGCTCACGTTTACTCACAGATGCCTCGGCACGGTCCCCCAGCTTTGCAATGAGGACGCTCCTTGCGTGGGGGGTGGGTTGCTGGCTCTATGGGAGATGGTTCCCCACCTCTGACCAATTTCAGAATTGTTGACCGCTGGAGCAAGTGCCGTGATAGGGTTTTCCTCTGTATAACTCGTGGGTTCCCTTTTTTTTTCTTTTATCGTTCAAGTTAGATTTTATTCCTCTTTTATGTATTTATAGATATAAGCATGGAAATAATTCATTCCTATAAATACATCTGTGTGACGGGAAGAACTTTTTTCTGTTTTATTTTTAAATTTTATTTTTTTAAAGTTTGAAATTTAATTTTATTTATTTTTTTATACAGCACGTTATTATTAGTTATGTATTTTATGCATATACATGTATACAGGTCAATCCCAAACTCCCAACTCATCCCACAACCACCACCCCGTGGCTTCCCACACTTGGTGTCCATACGTTTGTTCTCTACCTCTGTGTCTCTATTTCTTCCCTGCAAACCAGTTCATCTGTACCATTTTTTAGGTTCCACATATATGCATTAATATACAATATTTGTTTTCCTCTTTCTGACTTACTTCATTCTGTATGACAGTCTCTCGATCCATCGATGTCTCTTCCAATGACCCAGTTTCATTCCTTTTTATGGCCGAGTAATATTCCATTTCATATATGTACCACATCTTTATCCATTCATCTGTCTGTGGGCATTTAGGTTGCTTCCGTTACCTGGCTATTGTAAATAGTGCTGCAATGAACATTGTGGTGAATGTGCCCTTTTGAAATTCGGTTTTCTCTGGGTATATGCCCAGAAGTGGGATTGCTGGATCAGATGGTAATTCTATTTCTAATTTTTTTAAGGAAACTCCATACTGTTCTCCATAGTGACTGTATCAATTTACATTCCCACCAATAGTGGAAGGGGGCTCCTTTTGTCCACACCCTCCCCAGAATTGGTTGTTTGTAGATTTCCTGATGATGCCGATTCTAACAGGTGTGAGGTGATACCTCATTGTAGTTTTGATTTGCATTTCTCTAATAATTAGTGCTGTTGAGCAGCTTTTCATGTGCGTCTTGGCCATCTCTGTGTCTCCTTTGAAGAAACGTCTCTTTAGATCTTCTGCCCATTTTTGTATTGGGTTGTTTGTTTTTTTAATATTAAGCTGCATGAGCTGTTTATATATATTGGAGATTAAACCTCTGTCCATTGATTCGTCTGCAACGATTTTCGCCCATTCTGAGGGATGCCTTTTTCCATTCCCGTGTTTTTTAACAAAAAAGGAAAGAAAGGAAAAGAAGCAGAACACTAATGTGCGTAAAATATGCCTTTTGAAACGGTCGTTTTGAAATATGGACGTCCTTTGAATTTTTTGGTCGATATGTGACCCCAGGATTTGTTTTCAGGGCAGGTGTCATTTACAGGCCTGCAATGATTTTGAATATCAACTGACCATTAGCGCTGGGATTAAAGCTGCTGTTGTGTGAATCGGCCACAAGGTGGCAGCAGTTCACCCTTACCAAATCTGGTTACTAGGGCAAGAGAGCCTCAGTGGAAGTGGTGTTCTAGATAGGAGTTTAGAATGGAATGTGCCAGGAGAAAGCCCCTCACGTTTGTCTCACTACTTCTTGTTCGTGTTTATAATTTAATTTTTTATTTTTTATTACAGCAAGTTTGATTACAATGTTTGGCTTGTTGTAGGTGTGGAAGATGTGGTTCTTTTACACATATACAGATGACTGTTCTTCCTGGGATCCTTTTCCCATGTACATTATGACAGAATGTTGAGTAGTCCTCTCTTGGTATTCTGTAGGTCTTTGGTGATTATATATGTCACCTGTGTTTGTATATGTCTGTTAACCCCGATATCGTAATGAAACCAATCCTCACACCTTTCCATTGGTGAACCATAAGTTTGTTTAATGAATCTGTGATTGCCCTTCTCCGTGGAAATATCTGCCCTGGTATCCATTTTTAGGTAACACCTATAAGTGATATGATATGATATGTGTCTTTCACTTTCTGACTTACTACAAGTCACGTGATTACTTCTAGACTCATCTACGGTGCTGCAAATGGCATTGGGTCCTTTTTTTCCTTGGCATCTCTTCTGCCTTAGCGGGGTCCATTTTCAACAATGTGATTCCCTGAGGGTTGTGGATTAGCTGACCTGGGCAGCCTTACCCTGCCGGCCCGCCCTCCCCAGGTGTGCCTCGTTGAGGTCAATATAAACAGAGCTCCAGGCAGCAATAGCCCCTGAAGCTGTGCCTGACTCCATATTCTCTGCCCCGTCAGCAGTCTCGGGGCTGTGCTGGTGGGAGGGAGTGAGGGGCCACAGCTTTGTGGGTGGCCCGGTGTGAGTGGGGTTCTGCTGGCCTTTCTGCAGGAGTTGCCAGGCTGCCGCCTGTAAAGAAGAGGATGTGTCACCCATACCTTCCGCTGGAATTTCTCTCCGGACAGAGGTGAGGAAGGAAAAAAGCAGTGGGGGCCGGGACAGGAGGGGTATCTCAGGCAGGGCAATGGAAAGCTTCTGGAAGAGCGCCAGGGTCCAGGACCACCCTGGCTGGCCTGCAGGCACCAAGTTGGCCTGCGTGCTGTCGCTGGTGTGGCTCCACGGTCCTTCCTCTAGGCTTTCAAGCCCTTGTACATATTCAGGTGTTTTACCTGGAAAGGGTGGGGACAGTTCAGCAGCAGCTGGCCTGGGGCTCAGCTCACGTTTACTCACAGATGCCTCGGCACGGTCCCCCAGCTTTGCAATGAGGACGCTCCTTGCGTGGGGGGTGGGTTGCTGGCTGTATGGGAGATGGTTCCCCACCTCTGACCAATTTCAGAATTGTTGACCGCTGGAGCAAGTGCCGTGATAGGGTTTTCCTCTGTATAACTCGTGGGTTCACTTTTTTTTTCTTTTATCGTTCAAGTTAGATTTTATTCCTCTTTTATGTATTTATAGATATAAGCATGGAAATAATTCATTCCTATAAATACATCTGTGTGACGGGAAGAACTTTTTTCTGTTTTATTTTTAAATTTTATTTTTTTAAATTTTGAAATTTAATTTTATTTATTTTTTTTATACAGCACGTTATTATTAGTTATGTATTTTATGCATATACATGTATACAGGTCAATCCCAAACTCCCAACTCATCCCACCACCACCATCCCATGGTTTCCCACACTTGGTGTCCATACGTTTGTTCTCTACCTCTGTGTCTCTATTTCTTCCCTGCAAACCAGTTCATCTGTACCATTTTTTTAGGTTCCACATATATGCATTAATATACAATATTTGTTTTCCTCTTTCTGACTTACTTCATTCTGTATGACAGTCTCTCGATCCATCGATGCCTCTACAAATGACCCAGTTTCATTCCTTTTTATGGCCGAGTAATATTCCATTTCATATATGTACCACATCTTTATCCATTCATCTGTCTGTGGGCATTTAGGTTGCTTCCATTACCTGGCTATTGTAAATAGTGCTGCAATGAACATTGTGGTGAATGTGCCCTTTTGAAATACGGTTTTCTCTGGGTATATGCCCAGAAGTGGGATTGCTGGATCAGATGGTAATTCTATTTCTAATTTTTTTAAGGAAACTCCATACTGTTCTCCATAGTGACTGTATCAATTTACATTCCCACCAATAGTGGAAGGGGGCTCCTTTTGTCCACACCCTCCCCAGAATTGGTTGTTTGTAGATTTCCTGATGAGGCCGATTCTAACAGGTGTGAGGTGATACCTCATTGTAGTTTTGATTTGCATTTCTCTAATAATTAGTGCTGTTGAGCAGCTTTTCATGTGCGTCTTGGCCATCTCTGTGTCTCCTTTGAAGAAACGTCTCTTTAGATCTTCTGCCCATTTTTGTATTGGGTTGTTTGTTTTTTTAATATTAAGCTGCATGAGCTGTTTATATATATTGGAGATTAAACCTCTGTCCATTGATTCGTCTGCAACGATTTTCGCCCATTCTGAGGGATGCCTTTTTCCATTCCCGTGTTTTTTAACAAAAAAGGAAAGAAAGGAAAAGAAGCAGAACACTAATGTGCGTAAAATATGCCTTTTCAAACGGTCGTTTTGAAATATGGACGTCCTTTGAATTTTTTGGTCGATATGTGACCCCAGGATTTGTTTTCAGGGCAGGTGTCATTTACAGGCCTGCAATGATTTTGAATATCAACTGACCATTAGCGCTGGGATTAAAGCTGCTGTTGTGTGAATCGGCCACAAGGTGGCAGCAGTGCACCCTTACCAAATCTGGTTACTAGGGCAAGAGAGCCTCAGTGGAAGTGGTGTTCTAGATTGGAGTTTAGAATGGAATGTGCCAGGAGAAAGCCCCTCACGTTTGTCTCACTACTTCTTGTTCGTGTTTTTAATTTAATTTTTTATTTTTTATTACAGCAAGTTTGATTACAATGTTTGGCTTGTTGTAGGTGTGGAAGATGTGGTTCTTTTACACATATACAGATGTCTGTTCTTCCTGGGATCCTTTTCCCATGTACGTTATGACAGAATGTTGAGTAGTCCTCTCTTGGTATTCTGTAGGTCTTTGGTGATTATATATGTCACCTGTGTTTGTATATGTCTGTTAACCCCGATATCGTAATGAAACCAATCCTCACACCTTTCCATTGGTGAACCATAAGTTTGTTTAATGAATCTGTGATTGCCCTTCTCCGTGGAAATATCTGCCCTGGTATCCATTTTTAGGTAACACCTATAAGTGATATGATATGATATGTGTCTTTCACTTTCTGACTTACTACAAGTCACGTGATTACTTCTAGACTCATCTACGGTGCTGCAAATGGCATTGTGTCCTTTTTTTCCTTGGCATCTCTTCTGCCTTAGCGGGGTCCATTTTCAACAATGTGATTCCCTGAGGGTTGTGGATTAGCTGACCTGGGCAGCCTTACCCTGCCGGCCCGCCCTCCCCAGGTGTGCCTCGTTGAGGTCAATATAAACAGCGCTCCAGGCAGCAATAGCCCCTGAAGCTGTGCATGACTCCATATTCTCTGCCCCGTCAGCAGTCTCGGGGCTGTGCTGGTGGGAGGGAGTGAGGGGCCACAGCTTTGTGGGTGGCCCGGTGTGAGTGGGGTTCTGCTGGCCTTTCTGCAGGAGTTGCCAGGCTGCCGCCTGTAAAGAAGAGGATGTGTCACCCATACCTTCCGCTGGAATTTCTCTCCGGACAGAGGTGAGGAAGAAAAAAAGCAGTGGGGGCCGGGACAGGAGGGGTATCTCAGGCAGGGCAATGGAAAGCTTCTGGAAGAGCGCCAGGTTCCAGGACCACCCTGGCTGGCCTGCAGGCACCAAGTTGGCCTGCGTGCTGTCGCTGGTGTGGCTCCACGGTCCTTCCTCTAGGCTTTCAAGCCCTTGTACATATTCAGGTGTTTTACCTGGAAAGGGTGGGGACAGTTCAGCAGCAGCTGGCCTGGGGCTCAGCTCACGTTTACTCACAGATGCCTCGGCACGGTCCCCCAGCTTTGCAATGAGGACGCTCCTTGCGTGGGGGGTGGGTTGCTGGCTGTATGGGAGATGGTTCCCCACCTCTGACCAATTTCAGAATTGTTGACCGCTGGAGCAAGTGCCGTGATAGGGTTTTCCTCTGTATAACTCGTGGGTTCACTTTTTTTTTCTTTTATCGTTCAAGTTAGATTTTATTCCTCTTTTATGTATTTATAGATATAAGCATGGAAATAATTCATTCCTATAAATACATCTGTGTGACGGGAAGAACTTTTTTCTGTTTTATTTTTAAATTTTATTTTTTTAAATTTTGAAATTTAATTTTATTTATTTTTTTTATACAGCACGTTATTATTAGTTATGTATTTTATGCATATACATGTATACAGGTCAATCCCAAACTCCCAACTCATCCCACCACCACCATCCCATGGTTTCCCACACTTGGTGTCCATACGTTTGTTCTCTACCTCTGTGTCTCTATTTCTTCCCTGCAAACCAGTTCATCTGTACCATTTTTTTAGGTTCCACATATATGCATTAATATACAATATTTGTTTTCCTCTTTCTGACTTACTTCATTCTGTATGACAGTCTCTCGATCCATCGATGCCTCTACAAATGACCCAGTTTCATTCCTTTTTATGGCCGAGTAATATTCCATTTCATATATGTACCACATCTTTATCCATTCATCTGTCTGTGGGCATTTAGGTTGCTTCCATTACCTGGCTATTGTAAATAGTGCTGCAATGAACATTGTGGTGAATGTGCCCTTTTGAAATACGGTTTTCTCTGGGTATATGCCCAGAAGTGGGATTGCTGGATCAGATGGTAATTCTATTTCTAATTTTTTTAAGGAAACTCCATACTGTTCTCCATAGTGACTGTATCAATTTACATTCCCACCAATAGTGGAAGGGGGCTCCTTTTGTCCACACCCTCCCCAGAATTGGTTGTTTGTAGATTTCCTGATGAGGCCGATTCTAACAGGTGTGAGGTGATACCTCATTGTAGTTTTGATTTGCATTTCTCTAATAATTAGTGCTGTTGAGCAGCTTTTCATGTGCGTCTTGGCCATCTCTGTGTCTCCTTTGAAGAAACGTCTCTTTAGATCTTCTGCCCATTTTTGTATTGGGTTGTTTGTTTTTTTAATATTAAGCTGCATGAGCTGTTTATATATATTGGAGATTAAACCTCTGTCCATTGATTCGTCTGCAACGATTTTCGCCCATTCTGAGGGATGCCTTTTTCCATTCCCGTGTTTTTTAACAAAAAAGGAAAGAAAGGAAAAGAAGCAGAACACTAATGTGCGTAAAATATGCCTTTTGAAACGGTCGTTTTGAAATATGGACGTCCTTTGAATTTTTTGGTCGATATGTGACCCCAGGATTTGTTTTCAGGGCAGGTGTCATTTACAGGCCTGCAATGATTTTGAATATCAACTGACCATTAGCGCTGGGATTAAAGCTGCTGTTGTGTGAATCGGCCACAAGGTGGCAGCAGTTCACCCTTACCAAATCTGGTTACTAGGGCAAGAGAGCCTCAGTGGAAGTGGTGTTCTAGATTGGAGTTTAGAATGGAATGTGCCAGGAGAAAGCCCCTCACGTTTGTCTCACTACTTCTTGTTCGTGTTTTTAATTTAATTTTTTATTTTTTATTACAGCAAGTTTGATTACAATGTTTGGCTTGTTGTAGGTGTGGAAGATGTGGTTCTTTTACACATATACAGATGTCTGTTCTTCCTGGGATCCTTTTCCCATGTACGTTATGACAGAATGTTGAGTAGTCCTCTCTTGGTATTCTGTAGGTCTTTGGTGATTATATATGTCACCTGTGTTTGTATATGTCTGTTAACCCCGATATCGTAATGAAACCAATCCTCACACCTTTCCATTGGTGAACCATAAGTTTGTTTAATGAATCTGTGATTGCCCTTCTCCGTGGAAATATCTGCCCTGGTATCCATTTTTAGGTAACACCTATAAGTGATATGATATGATATGTGTCTTTCACTTTCTGACTTACTACAAGTCACGTGATTACTTCTAGACTCATCTACGGTGCTGCAAATGGCATTGTGTCCTTTTTTTCCTTGGCATCTCTTCTGCCTTAGCGGGGTCCATTTTCAACAATGTGATTCCCTGAGGGTTGTGGATTAGCTGACCTGGGCAGCCTTACCCTGCCGGCCCGCCCTCCCCAGGTGTGCCTCGTTGAGGTCAATATAAACAGCGCTCCAGGCAGCAATAGCCCCTGAAGCTGTGCCTGACTCCATATTCTCTGCCCCGTCAGCAGTCTCGGGGCTGTGCTGGTGGGAGGGAGTGAGGGGCCACAGCTTTGTGGGTGGCCCGGTGTGAGTGGGGTTCTGCTGGCCTTTCTGCAGGAGTTGCCAGGCTGCCGCCTGTAAAGAAGAGGATGTGTCACCCATACCTTCCGCTGGAATTTCTCTCCGGACAGAGGTGAGGAAGGAAAAAAGCAGTGGGGGCCGGGACAGGAGGGGTATCTCAGGCAGGGCAATGGAAAGCTTCTGGAAGAGCGCCAGGGTCCAGGACCACCCTGGCTGGCCTGCAGGCACCAAGTTGGCCTGCGTGCTGTCGCTGGTGTGGCTCCACGGTCCTTCCTCTAGGCTTTCAAGCCCTTGTACATATTCAGGTGTTTTACCTGGAAAGGGTGGGGACAGTTCAGCAGCAGCTGGCCTGGGGCTCAGCTCACGTTTACTCACAGATGCCTCGGCACGGTCCCCCAGCTTTGCAATGAGGACGCTCCTTGCGTGGGGGGTGGGTTGCTGGCTGTATGGGAGATGGTTCCCCACCTCTGACCAATTTCAGAATTGTTGACCGCTGGAGCAAGTGCCGTGATAGGGTTTTCCTCTGTATAACTCGTGGGTTCACTTTTTTTTTCTTTTATCGTTCAAGTTAGATTTTATTCCTCTTTTATGTATTTATAGATATAAGCATGGAAATAATTCATTCCTATAAATACATCTGTGTGACGGGAAGAACTTTTTTCTGTTTTATTTTTAAATTTTATTTTTTAAAATTTTGAAATTTAATTTTATTTATTTTTTTATACAGCCCGTTATTATTAGTTATGTATTTTATGCATATACATGTATACAGGTCAATCCCAAACTCCCAACTCATCCCACTACCACCACCCCATGGCTTCCCACACTTGGTGTCCATACGTTTGTTCTCTACCTCTGTGTCTCTATTTCTTCCCTGCAAACCAGTTCATCTGTACCATTTTTTTAGGTTCCACATATATGCATTAATATACAATATTTGTTTTCCTCTTTCTGACTTACTTCATTCTGTATGACAGTCTCTCGATCCATCGATGCCTCTACAAATGACCCAGTTTCATTCCTTTTTATGGCCGAGTAATATTCCATTTCATATATGTACCACATCTTTATCCATTCATCTGTCTGTGGGCATTTAGGTTGCTTCCATTACCTGGCTATTGTAAATAGTGCTGCAATGAACATTGTGGTGAATGTGCCCTTTTGAAATACGGTTTTCTCTGGGTATATGCCCAGAAGTGGGATTGCTGGATCAGATGGTAATTCTATTTCTAATTTTTTTAAGGAAACTCCATACTGTTCTCCATAGTGACTGTATCAATTTACATTCCCACCAATAGTGGAAGGGGGCTCCTTTTGTCCACACCCTCCCCAGAATTGGTTGTTTGTAGATTTCCTGATGAGGCCGATTCTAACAGGTGTGAGGTGATACCTCATTGTAGTTTTGATTTGCATTTCTCTAATAATTAGTGCTGTTGAGCAGCTTTTCATGTGCGTCTTGGCCATCTCTGTGTCTCCTTTGAAGAAACGTCTCTTTAGATCTTCTGCCCATTTTTGTATTGGGTTGTTTGTTTTTTTAATATTAAGCTGCATGAGCTGTTTATATATATTGGAGATTAAACCTCTGTCCATTGATTCGTCTGCAACGATTTTCGCCCATTCTGAGGGATGCCTTTTTCCATTCCCGTGTTTTTTAACAAAAAAGGAAAGAAAGGAAAAGAAGCAGAACACTAATGTGCGTAAAATATGCCTTTTCAAACGGTCGTTTTGAAATATGGACGTCCTTTGAATTTTTTGGTCGATATGTGACCCCAGGATTTGTTTTCAGGGCAGGTGTCATTTACAGGCCTGCAATGATTTTGAATATCAACTGACCATTAGCGCTGGGATTAAAGCTGCTGTTGTGTGAATCGGCCACAAGGTGGCAGCAGTTCACCCTTACCAAATCTGGTTACTAGGGCAAGAGAGCCTCAGTGGAAGTGGTGTTCTAGATAGGAGTTTAGAATGGAATGTGCCAGGAGAAAGCCCCTCACGTTTGTCTCACTACTTCTTGTTCGTGTTTATAATTTAATTTTTTATTTTTTATTACAGCAAGTTTGATTACAATGTTTGGCTTGTTGTAGGTGTGGAAGATGTGGTTCTTTTACACATATACAGATGACTGTTCTTCCTGGGATCCTTTTCCCATGTACATTATGACAGAATGTTGAGTAGTCCTCTCTTGGTATTCTGTAGGTCTTTGGTGATTATATATGTCACCTGTGTTTGTATATGTCTGTTAACCCCGATATCGTAATGAAACCAATCCTCACACCTTTCCATTGGTGAACCATAAGTTTGTTTAATGAATCTGTGATTGCCCTTCTCCGTGGAAATATCTGCCCTGGTATCCATTTTTAGGTAACACCTATAAGTGATATGATATGATATGTGTCTTTCACTTTCTGACTTACTACAAGTCACGTGATTACTTCTAGACTCATCTACGGTGCTGCAAATGGCATTGGGTCCTTTTTTTCCTTGGCATCTCTTCTGCCTTAGTGGGGTCCATTTTCAACAATGTGATTCCCTGAGGGTTGTGGATTAGCTGACCTGGGCAGCCTTACCCTGCCGGCCCGCCCTCCCCAGGTGTGCCTCGTTGAGGTCAATATAAACAGAGCTCCAGGCAGCAATAGCCCCTGAAGCTGTGCCTGACTCCATATTCTCTGCCCCGTCAGCAGTCTCGGGGCTGTGCTGGTGGGAGGGAGTGAGGGGCCACAGCTTTGTGGGTGGCCCGGTGTGAGTGGGGTTCTGCTGGCCTTTCTGCAGGAGTTGCCAGGCTGCCGCCTGTAAAGAAGAGGATGTGTCACCCATACCTTCCGCTGGAATTTCTCTCCGGACAGAGGTGAGGAAGGAAAAAAGCAGTGGGGGCCGGGACAGGAGGGGTATCTCAGGCAGGGCAATGGAAAGCTTCTGGAAGAGCGCCAGGGTCCAGGACCACCCTGGCTGGCCTGCAGGCACCAAGTTGGCCTGCGTGCTGTCGCTGGTGTGGCTCCACGGTCCTTCCTCTAGGCTTTCAAGCCCTTGTACATATTCAGGTGTTTTACCTGGAAAGGGTGGGGACAGTTCAGCAGCAGCTGGCCTGGGGCTCAGCTCACGTTTACTCACAGATGCCTCGGCACGGTCCCCCAGCTTTGCAATGAGGACGCTCCTTGCGTGGGGGGTGGGTTGCTGGCTGTATGGGAGATGGTTCCCCACCTCTGACCAATTTCAGAATTGTTGACCGCTGGAGCAAGTGCCGTGATAGGGTTTTCCTCTGTATAACTCGTGGGTTCACTTTTTTTTTCTTTTATCGTTCAAGTTAGATTTTATTCCTCTTTTATGTATTTATAGATATAAGCATGGAAATAATTCATTCCTATAAATACATCTGTGTGACGGGAAGAACTTTTTTCTGTTTTATTTTTAAATTTTATTTTTTTAAATTTTGAAATTTAATTTTATTTATTTTTTTTATACAGCACGTTATTATTAGTTATGTATTTTATGCATATACATGTATACAGGTCAATCCCAAACTCCCAACTCATCCCACCACCACCATCCCATGGTTTCCCACACTTGGTGTCCATACGTTTGTTCTCTACCTCTGTGTCTCTATTTCTTCCCTGCAAACCAGTTCATCTGTACCATTTTTTTAGGTTCCACATATATGCATTAATATACAATATTTGTTTTCCTCTTTCTGACTTACTTCATTCTGTATGACAGTCTCTCGATCCATCGATGCCTCTACAAATGACCCAGTTTCATTCCTTTTTATGGCCGAGTAATATTCCATTTTATATATGTACCACATCTTTATCCATTCATCTGTCTGTGGGCATTTAGGTTGCTTCCATTACCTGGCTATTGTAAATAGTGCTGCAATGAACATTGTGGTGAATGTGCCCTTTTGAAATACGGTTTTCTCTGGGTATATGCCCAGAAGTGGGATTGCTGGATCAGATGGTAATTCTATTTCTAATTTTTTTAAGGAAACTCCATACTGTTCTCCATAGTGACTGTATCAATTTACATTCCCACCAATAGTGGAAGGGGGCTCCTTTTGTCCACACCCTCCCCAGAATTGGTTGTTTGTAGATTTCCTGATGAGGCCGATTCTAACAGGTGTGAGGTGATACCTCATTGTAGTTTTGATTTGCATTTCTCTAATAATTAGTGCTGTTGAGCAGCTTTTCATGTGCGTCTTGGCCATCTCTGTGTCTCCTTTGAAGAAACGTCTCTTTAGATCTTCTGCCCATTTTTGTATTGGGTTGTTTGTTTTTTTAATATTAAGCTGCATGAGCTGTTTATATATATTGGAGATTAAACCTCTGTCCATTGATTCGTCTGCAACGATTTTCGCCCATTCTGAGGGATGCCTTTTTCCATTCCCGTGTTTTTTAACAAAAAAGGAAAGAAAGGAAAAGAAGCAGAACACTAATGTGCGTAAAATATGCCTTTTCAAACGGTCGTTTTGAAATATGGACGTCCTTTGAATTTTTTGGTCGATATGTGACCCCAGGATTTGTTTTCAGGGCAGGTGTCATTTACAGGCCTGCAATGATTTTGAATATCAACTGACCATTAGCGCTGGGATTAAAGCTGCTGTTGTGTGAATCGGCCACAAGGTGGCAGCAGTTCACCCTTACCAAATCTGGTTACTAGGGCAAGAGAGCCTCAGTGGAAGTGGTGTTCTAGATAGGAGTTTAGAATGGAATGTGCCAGGAGAAAGCCCCTCACGTTTGTCTCACTACTTCTTGTTCGTGTTTATAATTTAATTTTTTATTTTTTATTACAGCAAGTTTGATTACAATGTTTGGCTTGTTGTAGGTGTGGAAGATGTGGTTCTTTTACACATATACAGATGACTGTTCTTCCTGGGATCCTTTTCCCATGTACATTATGACAGAATGTTGAGTAGTCCTCTCTTGGTATTCTGTAGGTCTTTGGTGATTATATATGTCACCTGTGTTTGTATATGTCTGTTAACCCCGATATCGTAATGAAACCAATCCTCACACCTTTCCATTGGTGAACCATAAGTTTGTTTAATGAATCTGTGATTGCCCTTCTCCGTGGAAATATCTGCCCTGGTATCCATTTTTAGGTAACACCTATAAGTGATATGATATGATATGTGTCTTTCACTTTCTGACTTACTACAAGTCACGTGATTACTTCTAGACTCATCTACGGTGCTGCAAATGGCATTGGGTCCTTTTTTTCCTTGGCATCTCTTCTGCCTTAGCGGGGTCCATTTTCAACAATGTGATTCCCTGAGGGTTGTGGATTAGCTGACCTGGGCAGCCTTACCCTGCCGGCCCGCCCTCCCCAGGTGTGCCTCGTTGAGGTCAATATAAACAGAGCTCCAGGCAGCAATAGCCCCTGAAGCTGTGCCTGACTCCATATTCTCTGCCCCGTCAGCAGTCTCGGGGCTGTGCTGGTGGGAGGGAGTGAGGGGCCACAGCTTTGTGGGTGGCCCGGTGTGAGTGGGGTTCTGCTGGCCTTTCTGCAGGAGTTGCCAGGCTGCCGCCTGTAAAGAAGAGGATGTGTCACCCATACCTTCCGCTGGAATTTCTCTCCGGACAGAGGTGAGGAAGGAAAAAAGCAGTGGGGGCCGGGACAGGAGGGGTATCTCAGGCAGGGCAATGGAAAGCTTCTGGAAGAGCGCCAGGGTCCAGGACCACCCTGGCTGGCCTGCAGGCACCAAGTTGGCCTGCGTGCTGTCGCTGGTGTGGCTCCACGGTCCTTCCTCTAGGCTTTCAAGCCCTTGTACATATTCAGGTGTTTTACCTGGAAAGGGTGGGGACAGTTCAGCAGCAGCTGGCCTGGGGCTCAGCTCACGTTTACTCACAGATGCCTCGGCACGGTCCCCCAGCTTTGCAATGAGGACGCTCCTTGCGTGGGGGGTGGGTTGCTGGCTGTATGGGAGATGGTTCCCCACCTCTGACCAATTTCAGAATTGTTGACCGCTGGAGCAAGTGCCGTGATAGGGTTTTCCTCTGTATAACTCGTGGGTTCACTTTTTTTTTCTTTTATCGTTCAAGTTAGATTTTATTCCTCTTTTATGTATTTATAGATATAAGCATGGAAATAATTCATTCCTATAAATACATCTGTGTGACGGGAAGAACTTTTTTCTGTTTTATTTTTAAATTTTATTTTTTTAAATTTTGAAATTTAATTTTATTTATTTTTTTTATACAGCACGTTATTATTAGTTATGTATTTTATGCATATACATGTATACAGGTCAATCCCAAACTCCCAACTCATCCCACCACCACCATCCCATGGTTTCCCACACTTGGTGTCCATACGTTTGTTCTCTACCTCTGTGTCTCTATTTCTTCCCTGCAAACCAGTTCATCTGTACCATTTTTTTAGGTTCCACATATATGCATTAATATACAATATTTGTTTTCCTCTTTCTGACTTACTTCATTCTGTATGACAGTCTCTCGATCCATCGATGCCTCTACAAATGACCCAGTTTCATTCCTTTTTATGGCCGAGTAATATTCCATTTCATATATGTACCACATCTTTATCCATTCATCTGTCTGTGGGCATTTAGGTTGCTTCCATTACCTGGCTATTGTAAATAGTGCTGCAATGAACATTGTGGTGAATGTGCCCTTTTGAAATACGGTTTTCTCTGGGTATATGCCCAGAAGTGGGATTGCTGGATCAGATGGTAATTCTATTTCTAATTTTTTTAAGGAAACTCCATACTGTTCTCCATAGTGACTGTATCAATTTACATTCCCACCAATAGTGGAAGGCGGCTCCTTTTGTCCACACCCTCCCCAGAATTGGTTGTTTGTAGATTTCCTGATGAGGCCGATTCTAACAGGTGTGAGGTGATACCTCATTGTAGTTTTGATTTGCATTTCTCTAATAATTAGTGCTGTTGAGCAGCTTTTCATGTGCGTCTTGGCCATCTCTGTGTCTCCTTTGAAGAAACGTCTCTTTAGATCTTCTGCCCATTTTTGTATTGGGTTGTTTGTTTTTTTAATATTAAGCTGCATGAGCTGTTTATATATATTGGAGATTAAACCTCTGTCCATTGATTCGTCTGCAACGATTTTCGCCCATTCTGAGGGATGCCTTTTTCCATTCCCGTGTTTTTTAACAAAAAAGGAAAGAAAGGAAAAGAAGCAGAACACTAATGTGCGTAAAATATGCCTTTTCAAACGGTCGTTTTGAAATATGGACGTCCTTTGAATTTTTTGGTCGATATGTGACCCCAGGATTTGTTTTCAGGGCAGGTGTCATTTACAGGCCTGAAATGATTTTGAATATCAACTGACCATTAGCGCTGGGATTAAAGCTGCTGTTGTGTGAATCGGCCACAAGGTGGCAGCAGTTCACCCTTACCAAATCTGGTTACTAGGGCAAGAGAGCCTCAGTGGAAGTGGTGTTCTAGATTGGAGTTTAGAATGGAATGTGCCAGGAGAAAGCCCCTCACGTTTGTCTCACTACTTCTTGTTCGTGTTTTTAATTTAATTTTTTATTTTTTATTACAGCAAGTTTGATTACAATGTTTGGCTTGTTGTAGGTGTGGAAGATGTGGTTCTTTTACACATATACAGATGTCTGTTCTTCCTGGGATCCTTTTCCCATGTACGTTATGACAGAATGTTGAGTAGTCCTCTCTTGGTATTCTGTAGGTCTTTGGTGATTATATATGTCACCTGTGTTTGTATATGTCTGTTAACCCCGATATCGTAATGAAACCAATCCTCACACCTTTCCATTGGTGAACCATAAGTTTGTTTAATGAATCTGTGATTGCCCTTCTCCGTGGAAATATCTGCCCTGGTATCCATTTTTAGGTAACACCTATAAGTGATATGATATGATATGTGTCTTTCACTTTCTGACTTACTACAAGTCACGTGATTACTTCTAGACTCATCTACGGTGCTGCAAATGGCATTGTGTCCTTTTTTTCCTTGGCATCTCTTCTGCCTTAGCGGGGTCCATTTTCAACAATGTGATTCCCTGAGGGTTGTGGATTAGCTGACCTGGGCAGCCTTACCCTGCCGGCCCGCCCTCCCCAGGTGTGCCTCGTTGAGGTCAATATAAACAGCGCTCCAGGCAGCAATAGCCCCTGAAGCTGTGCATGACTCCATATTCTCTGCCCCGTCAGCAGTCTCGGGGCTGTGCTGGTGGGAGGGAGTGAGGGGCCACAGCTTTGTGGGTGGCCCGGTGTGAGTGGGGTTCTGCTGGCCTTTCTGCAGGAGTTGCCAGGCTGCCGCCTGTAAAGAAGAGGATGTGTCACCCATACCTTCCGCTGGAATTTCTCTCCGGACAGAGGTGAGGAAGAAAAAAAGCAGTGGGGGCCGGGACAGGAGGGGTATCTCAGGCAGGGCAATGGAAAGCTTCTGGAAGAGCGCCAGGGTCCAGGACCACCCTGGCTGGCCTGCAGGCACCAAGTTGGCCTGCGTGCTGTCGCTGGTGTGGCTCCACGGTCCTTCCTCTAGGCTTTCAAGCCCTTGTACATATTCAGGTGTTTTACCTGGAAAGGGTGGGGACAGTTCAGCAGCAGCTGGCCTGGGGCTCAGCTCACGTTTACTCACAGATGCCTCGGCACGGTCCCCCAGCTTTGCAATGAGGACGCTCCTTGCGTGGGGGGTGGGTTGCTGGCTGTATGGGAGATGGTTCCCCACCTCTGACCAATTTCAGAATTGTTGACCGCTGGAGCAAGTGCCGTGATAGGGTTTTCCTCTGTATAACTCGTGGGTTCACTTTTTTTTTCTTTTATCGTTCAAGTTAGATTTTATTCCTCTTTTATGTATTTATAGATATAAGCATGGAAATAATTCATTCCTATAAATACATCTGTGTGACGGGAAGAACTTTTTTCTGTTTTATTTTTAAATTTTATTTTTTTAAATTTTGAAATTTAATTTTATTTATTTTTTTATACAGCCCGTTATTATTAGTTATGTATTTTATGCATATACATGTATACAGGTCAATCCCAAACTCCCAACTCATCCCACTACCACCACCCCATGGCTTCCCACACTTGGTGTCCATACGTTTGTTCTCTACCTCTGTGTCTCTATTTCTTCCCTGCAAACCAGTTCATCTGTACCATTTTTTTAGGTTCCACATATATGCATTAATATACAATATTTGTTTTCCTCTTTCTGACTTACTTCATTCTGTATGACAGTCTCTCGATCCATCGATGCCTCTACAAATGACCCAGTTTCATTCCTTTTTATGGCCGAGTAATATTCCATTTCATATATGTACCACATCTTTATCCATTCATCTGTCTGTGGGCATTTAGGTTGCTTCCATTACCTGGCTATTGTAAATAGTGCTGCAATGAACATTGTGGTGAATGTTCCCTTTTGAAATTCGGTTTTCTCTGGGTATATGCCCAGAAGTGGGATTGCTGGATCAGATGGTAATTCTATTTCTAATTTTTTTAAGGAAACTCCATACTGTTCTCCATAGTGACTGTATCAATTTACATTCCCACCAATAGTGGAAGGGGGCTCCTTTTGTCCACACCCTCCCCAGAATTGGTTGTTTGTAGATTTCCTGATGATGCCGATTCTAACAGGTGTGAGGTGATACCTCATTGTAGTTTTGATTTGCATTTCTCTAATAATTAGTGCTGTTGAGCAGCTTTTCATGTGCGTCTTGGCCATCTCTGTGTCTCCTTTGAAGAAACGTCTCTTTAGATCTTCTGCCCATTTTTGTATTGGGTTGTTTGTTTTTTTAATATTAAGCTGCATGAGCTGTTTATATATATTGGAGATTAAACCTCTGTCCATTGATTCGTCTGCAACGATTTTCGCCCATTCTGAGGGATGCCTTTTTCCATTCCCGTGTTTTTTAACAAAAAAGGAAAGAAAGGAAAAGAAGCAGAACACTAATGTGCGTAAAATATGCCTTTTCAAACGGTCGTTTTGAAATATGGACGTCCTTTGAATTTTTTGGTCGATATGTGACCCCAGGATTTGTTTTCAGGGCAGGTGTCATTTACAGGCCTGAAATGATTTTGAATATCAACTGACCATTAGCGCTGGGATTAAAGCTGCTGTTGTGTGAATCGGCCACAAGGTGGCAGCAGTTCACCCTTACCAAATCTGGTTACTAGGGCAAGAGAGCCTCAGTGGAAGTGGTGTTCTAGATTGGAGTTTAGAATGGAATGTGCCAGGAGAAAGCCCCTCACGTTTGTCTCACTACTTCTTGTTCGTGTTTTTAATTTAATTTTTTTATTTTTTATTACAGCAAGTTTGATTACAATGTTTGGCTTGTTGTAGGTGTGGAAGATGTGGTTCTTTTACACATATACAGATGACTGTTCTTCCTGGGATCCTTTTCCCATGTACGTTATGACAGAATGTTGAGTAGTCCTCTCTTGGTATTCTGTAGGTCTTTGGTGATTATATATGTCACCTGTGTTTGTATATGTCTGTTAACCCCGATATCGTAATGAAACCAATCCTCACACCTTTCCATTGGTGAACCATAAGTTTGTTTAATGAATCTGTGATTGCCCTTCTCCGTGGAAATATCTGCCCTGGTATCCATTTTTAGGTAACACCTATAAGTGATATGATATGATATGTGTCTTTCACTTTCTGACTTACTACAAGTCACGTGATTACTTCTAGACTCATCTACGGTGCTGCAAATGGCATTGTGTCCTTTTTTTCCTTGGCATCTCTTCTGCCTTAGCGGGGTCCATTTTCAACAATGTGATTCCCTGAGGGTTGTGGATTAGCTGACCTGGGCAGCCTTACCCTGCCGGCCCGCCCTCCCCAGGTGTGCCTCGTTGAGGTCAATATAAACAGCGCTCCAGGCATCAATAGCCCCTGAAGCTGTGCCTGACTCCATATTCTCTGCCCCGTCAGCAGTCTCGGGGCTGTGCTGGTGGGAGGGAGTGAGGGGCCACAGCTTTGTGGGTGGCCCGGTGTGAGTGGGGTTCTGCTGGCCTTTCTGCAGGAGTTGCCAGGCTGCCGCCTGTAAAGAAGAGGATGTGTCACCCATAGCTTCCGCTGGAATTTCTCTCCGGACAGAGGTGAGGAAGGAAAAAAGCAGTGGGGGCCGGGACAGGAGGGGTATCTCAGGCAGGGCAATGGAAAGCTTCTGGAAGAGCGCCAGGGTCCAGGACCACCCTGGCTGGCCTGCAGGCACCAAGTTGGTCTGTGTGCTGTCGCTGGTGTGGCTCCACGGTCCTTCCTCTAGGCTTTCAAGCCCTTGTACATATTCAGGTGTTTTACCTGGAAAGGGTGGGGACAGTTCAGCAGCAGCTGGCCTGGGGCTCAGCTCACGTTTACTCACAGATGCCTCGGCACGGTCCCCCAGCTTTGCAATGAGGACGCTCCTTGCGTGGGGGGTGGGTTGCTGGCTGTATGGGAGATGGTTCCCCACCTCTGACCAATTTCAGAATTGTTGACCGCTGGAGCAAGTGCCGTGATAGGGTTTTCCTCTGTATAACTCGTGGGTTCACTTTTTTTTTCTTTTATCGTTCAAGTTAGATTTTATTCCTCTTTTATGTATTTATAGATATAAGCATGGAAATAATTCATTCCTATAAATACATCTGTGTGACGGGAAGAACTTTTTTCTGTTTTATTTTTAAATTTTATTTTTTTAAATTTTGAAATTTAATTTTATTTATTTTTTTATACAGCACGTTATTATTAGTTATGTATTTTATGCATATACATGTATACAGGTCAATCCCAAACTCCCAACTCATCCCACCACCACCACCCCATGGCTTCCCACACTTGGTGTCCATACGTTTGTTCTCTACCTCTGTGTCTCTATTTCTTCCCTGCAAACCAGTTCATCTGTACCATTTTTTTAGGTTCCACATATATGCATTAATATACAATATTTGTTTTCCTCTTTCTGACTTACTTCATTCTGTATGACAGTCTCTCGATCCATCGATGCCTCTACAAATGACCCAGTTTCATTCCTTTTTATGGCCGAGTAATATTCCATTTCATATATGTACCACATCTTTATCCATTCATCTGTCTGTGGGCATTTAGGTTGCTTCCATTACCTGGCGATTGTAAATAGTGCTGCAATGAACATTGTGGTGAATGTGCCCTTTTGAAATACGGTTTTCTCTGGGTATATGCCCAGAAGTGGGATTGCTGGATCAGATGGTAATTCTATTTCTAATTTTTTTAAGGAAACTCCATACTGTTCTCCATAGTGACTGTATCAATTTACATTCCCACCAATAGTGGAAGGCGGCTCCTTTTGTCCACACCCTCCCCAGAATTGGTTGTTTGTAGATTTCCTGATGATGCCGATTCTAACAGGTGTGAGGTGATACCTCATTGTAGTTTTGATTTGCATTTCTCTAATAATTAGTGCTGTTGAGCAGCTTTTCATGTGCGTCTTGGCCATCTCTGTGTCTCCTTTGAAGAAACGTCTCTTTAGATCTTCTGCCCATTTTTGTATTGGGTTGTTTGTTTTTTTAATATTAAGCTGCATGAGCTGTTTATATATATTGGAGATTAAACCTCTGTCCATTGATTCGTCTGCAACGATTTTCGCCCATTCTGAGGGATGCCTTTTTCCATTCCCGTGTTTTTTAACAAAAAAGGAAAGAAAGGAAAAGAAGCAGAACACTAATGTGCGTAAAATATGCCTTTTCAAACGGTCGTTTTGAAATATGGACGTCCTTTGAATTTTTTGGTCGATATGTGACCCCAGGATTTGTTTTCAGGGCAGGTGTCATTTACAGGCCTGAAATGATTTTGAATATCAACTGACCATTAGCGCTGGGATTAAAGCTGCTGTTGTGTGAATCGGCCACAAGGTGGCAGCAGTTCACCCTTACCAAATCTGGTTACTACGGCAAGAGAGCCTCAGTGGAAGTGGTGTTCTAGATTGGAGTTTAGAATGGAATGTGCCAGGAGAAAGCCCCTCACGTTTGTCTCACTACTTCTTGTTCGTGTTTTTAATTTAATTTTTTTATTTTTTATTACAGCAAGTTTGATTACAATGTTTGGCTTGTTGTAGGTGTGGAAGATGTGGTTCTTTTACACATATACAGATGACTTTTCTTCCTGGGATCCTTTTCCCATGTACCTTATGATAGAATGTTGAGTAGTCCTCTCTTGGTATTCTGTAGGTCTTTGGTGATTATATATGTCACCTGTGTTTGTATATGTCTGTTAACCCCGATATCGTAATGAAACCAATCCTCACACCTTTCCATTGGTGAACCATAAGTTTGTTTAATGAATCTGTGATTGCCCTTCTCCGTGGAAATATCTGCCCTGGTATCCATTTTTAGGTAACACCTATAAGTGATATGATATGATATGTGTCTTTCACTTTCTGACTTACTACAAGTCACGTGATTACTTCTAGACTCATCTACGGTGCTGCAAATGGCATTGTGTCCTGTTTTTCCTTGGCATCTCTTCTGCCTTAGCGGGGTCCATTTTCAACAATGTGATTCCCTGAGGGTTGTGGATTAGCTGACCTGGGCAGCCTTACCCTGCCGGCCCGCCCTCCCCAGGTGTGCCTCGTTGAGGTCAATATAAACAGAGCTCCAGGCAGCAATAGCCCCTGAAGCTGTGCCTGACTCCATATTCTCTGCCCCGTCAGCAGTCTCGGGGCTGTGCTGGTGGGAGGGAGTGAGGGGCCACAGCTTTGTGGGTGGCCCGGTGTGAGTGGGGTTCTGCTGGCCTTTCTGCAGGAGTTGCCAGGCTGCCGCCTGTAAAGAAGAGGATGTGTCACCCATACCTTCCGCTGGAATTTCTCTCCGGACAGAGGTGAGGAAGGAAAAAAGCAGTGGGGGCCGGGACAGGAGGGGTATCTCAGGCAGGGCAATGGAAAGCTTCTGGAAGAGCACCAGGGTCCAGGACCACCCTGGCTGGCCTGCAGGCACCAAGTTGGTCTGTGTGCTGTCGCTGGTGTGGCACCACGGTCCTTCCTCTAGGCTTACAAGCCCTTGTACATATTCAGGTGTTTTACCTGGAAAGGGTGGGGACAGTTCAGCAGCAGCTGGCCTGGGGCTCAGCTCACGTTTACTCACAGATGCCTCGGCACGGTCCCCCAGCTTTGCAATGAGGACGCTCCTTGCGTGGGGGGTGGGTTGCTGGCTGTATGGGAGATGGTTCCCCACCTCTGACCAATTTCAGAATTGTTGACCGCTGGAGCAAGTGCCGTGATAGGGTTTTCCTCTGTATAACTCGTGGGTTCACTTTTTTTTTCTTTTATCGTTCAAGTTAGATTTTATTCCTCTTTTATGTATTTATAGATATAAGCATGGAAATAATTCATTCCTATAAATACATCTGTGTGACGGGAAGAACTTTTTTCTGTTTTATTTTTAAATTTTATTTTTTTAAATTTTGAAATTTAATTTTATTTATTTTTTTATACAGCACGTTATTATTAGTTATGTATTTTATGCATATACATGTATACAGGTCAATCCCAAACTCCCAACTCATCCCACCACCACCACCCCATGGCTTCCCACACTTGGTGTCCATACGTTTGTTCTCTACCTCTGTGTCTCTATTTCTTCCCTGCAAACCAGTTCATCTGTACCATTTTTTTAGGTTCCACATATATGCATTAATATACAATATTTGTTTTCCTCTTTCTGACTTACTTCATTCTGTATGACAGTCTCTCGATCCATCGATGCCTCTACAAATGACCCAGTTTCATTCCTTTTTATGGCCGAGTAATATTCCATTTCATATATGTACCACATCTTTATCCATTCATCTGTCTGTGGGCATTTAGGTTGCTTCCATTACCTGGCGATTGTAAATAGTGCTGCAATGAACATTGTGGTGAATGTGCCCTTTTGAAATACGGTTTTCTCTGGGTATATGCCCAGAAGTGGGATTGCTGGATCAGATGGTAATTCTATTTCTAATTTTTTTAAGGAAACTCCATACTGTTCTCCATAGTGACTGTATCAATTTACATTCCCACCAATAGTGGAAGGGGGCTCCTTTTGTCCACACCCTCCCCAGAATTGGTTGTTTGTAGATTTCCTGATGATGCCGATTCTAACAGGTGTGAGGTGATACCTCATTGTAGTTTTGATTTGCATTTCTCTAATAATTAGTGCTGTTGAGCAGCTTTTCATGTGCGTCTTGGCCATCTCTGTGTCTCCTTTGAAGAAACGTCTCTTTAGATCTTCTGCCCATTTTTGTATTGGGTTGTTTGTTTTTTTAATATTAAGCTGCATGAGCTGTTTATATATATTGGAGATTAAACCTCTGTCCATTGATTCGTCTGCAACGATTTTCGCCCATTCTGAGGGATGCCTTTTTCCATTCCCGTGTTTTTTAACAAAAAAGGAAAGAAAGGAAAAGAAGCAGAACACTAATGTGCGTAAAATATGCCTTTTCAAATGGTCGTTTTGAAATATGGACGTCCTTTGAATTTTTTGGTCGATATGTGACCCCAGGATTTGTTTTCAGGGCAGGTGTCATTTACAGGCCTGCAATGATTTTGAATATCAACTGACCATTAGCGCTGGGATTAAAGCTGCTGTTGTGTGAATCGGCCACAAGGTGGCAGCAGTTCACCCTTACCAAATCTGGTTACTAGGGCAAGAGAGCCTCAGTGCAAGTGGTGTTCTAGATTGGAGTTTAGAATGGAATGTGCCAGGAGAAAGCCCCTCACGTTTGTCTCACTACTTCTTGTTCGTGTTTTTAATTTAATTTTTTATTTTTTATTACAGCAAGTTTGATTACAATGTTTGGCTTGTTGTAGGTGTGGAAGATGTGGTTCTTTTACACATATACAGATGTCTGTTCTTCCTGGGATCCTTTTCCCATGTACGTTATGACAGAATGTTGAGTAGTCCTCTCTTGGTATTCTGTAGGTCTTTGGTGATTATATATGTCACCTGTGTTTGTATATGTCTGTTAACCCTGATATCGTAATGAAACCAATCCTCACACCTTTCCATTGGTGAACCATAAGTTTGTTTAATGAATCTGTGATTGCCCTTCTCCGTGGAAATATCTGCCCTGGTATCCATTTTTAGGTAACACCTATAAGTGATATGATATGATATGTGTCTTTCACTTTCTGACTTACTACAAGTCACGTGATTACTTCTAGACTCATCTACGGTGCTGCAAATGGCATTGTGTCCTTTTTTTCCTTGGCATCTCTTCTGCCTTAGCGGGGTCCATTTTCAACAATGTGATTCCCTGAGGGTTGTGGATTAGCTGACCTGGGCAGCCTTACCCTGCCGGCCCGCCCTCCCCAGGTGTGCCTCGTTGAGGTCAATATAAACAGCGCTCCAGGCAGCAATAGCCCCTGAAGCTGTGCCTGACTCCATATTCTCTGCCCCGTCAGCAGTCTCGGGGCTGTGCTGGTGGGAGGGAGTGAGGGGCCACAGCTTTGTGGGTGGCCCGGTGTGAGTGGGGTTCTGCTGGCCTTTCTGCAGGAGTTGCCAGGCTGCCGCCTGTAAAGAAGAGGATGTGTCACCCATACCTTCCGCTGGAATTTCTCTCCGGACAGAGGTGAGGAAGGAAAAAAGCAGTGGGGGCCGGGACAGGAGGGGTATCTCAGGCAGGGCAATGGAAAGCTTCTGGAAGAGCGCCAGGGTCCAGGACCACCCTGGCTGGCCTGCAGGCACCAAGTTGGCCTGCGTGCTGTCGCTGGTGTGGCTCCACGGTCCTTCCTCTAGGCTTTCAAGCCCTTGTACATATTCAGGTGTTTTACCTGGAAAGGGTGGGGACAGTTCAGCAGCAGCTGGCCTGGGGCTCAGCTCACGTTTACTCACAGATGCCTCGGCACGGTTCCCCAGCTTTGCAATGAGGACGCTCCTTGCGTGGGGGGTGGGTTGCTGGCTGTATGGGAGATGGTTCCCCACCTCTGACCAATTTCAGAATTGTTGACCGCTGGAGCAAGTGCCGTGATAGGGTTTTCCTCTGTATAACTCGTGGGTTCACTTTTTTTTTCTTTTATCGTTCAAGTTAGATTTTATTCCTCTTTTATGTATTTATAGATATAAGCATGGAAATAATTCATTCCTATAAATACATCTGTGTGACGGGAAGAACTTTTTTCTGTTTTATTTTTAAATTTTATTTTTTTAAATTTTGAAATTTAATTTTATTTATTTTTTTATACAGCACGTTATTATTAGTTATGTATTTTATGCATATACATGTATGCAGGTCAATCCCAAACTCCCAACTCATCCCACCACCACCACCCCATGGCTTCCCACACTTGGTGTCCATACGTTTGTTCTCTACCTCTGTGTCTCTATTTCTTCCCTGCAAACCAGTTCATCTGTACCATTTTTTTAGGTTCCACATATATGCATTAATATACAATATTTGTTTTCCTCTTTCTGACTTACTTCATTCTGTATGACAGTCTCTCGATCCATCGATGTCTCTACAAATGACCCAGTTTCATTCCTTTTTATGGCCGAGTAATATTCCATTTCATATATGTACCACATCTTTATCCATTCATCTGTCTGTGGGCATTTAGGTTGCTTCCATTACCTGGCTATTGTAAATAGTGCTGCAATGAACATTGTGGTGAATGTTCCCTTTTGAAATTCGGTTTTCTCTGGGTATATGCCCAGAAGTGGGATTGCTGGATCAGATGGTAATTCTATTTCTAATTTTTTTAAGGAAACTCCATACTGTTCTCCATAGTGACTGTATCAATTTACATTCCCACCAATAGTGGAAGGGGGCTCCTTTTGTCCACACCCTCCCCAGAATTGGTTGTTTGTAGATTTCCTGATGATGCCGATTCTAACAGGTGTGAGGTGATACCTCATTGTAGTTTTGATTTGCATTTCTCTAATAATTAGTGCTGTTGAGCAGCTTTTCATGTGCGTCTTGGCCATCTCTGTGTCTCCTTTGAAGAAACGTCTCTTTAGATCTTCTGCCCATTTTTGTATTGGGTTGTTTGTTTTTTTAATATTAAGCTGCATGAGCTGTTTATATATATTGGAGATTAAACCTCTGTCCATTGATTCGTCTGCAACGATTTTCGCCCATTCTGAGGGATGCCTTTTTCCATTCCCGTGTTTTTTAACAAAAAAGGAAAGAAAGGAAAAGAAGCAGAACACTAATGTGCGTAAAATATGCCTTTTGAAACGGTCGTTTTGAAATATGGACGTCCTTTGAATTTTTTGGTCGATATGTGACCCCAGGATTTGTTTTCAGGGCAGGTGTCATTTACAGGCCTGCAATGATTTTGAATATCAACTGACCATTAGCGCTGGGATTAAAGCTGCTGTTGTGTGAATCGGCCACAAGGTGGCAGCAGTTCACCCTTACCAAATCTGGTTACTAGGGCAAGAGAGCCTCAGTGGAAGTGGTGTTCTAGATTGGAGTTTAGAATGGAATGTGCCAGGAGAAAGCCCCTCACGTTTGTCTCACTACTTCTTGTTCGTGTTTTTAATTTAATTTTTTTATTTTTTATTACAGCAAGTTTGATTACAATGTTTGGCTTGTTGTAGGTGTGGAAGATGTGGTTCTTTTACACATATACAGATGACTGTTCTTCCTGGGATCCTTTTCCCATGTACGTTATGACAGAATGTTGAGTAGTCCTCTCTTGGTATTCTGTAGGTCTTTGGTGATTATATATGTCACCTGTGTTTGTATATGTCTGTTAACCCCGATATCGTAATGAAACCAATCCTCACACCTTTCCATTGGTGAACCATAAGTTTGTTTAATGAATCTGTGATTGCCCTTCTCCGTGGAAATATCTGCCCTGGTATCCATTTTTAGGTAACACCTATAAGTGATATGATATGATATGTGTCTTTCACTTTCTGACTTACTACAAGTCACGTGATTACTTCTAGACTCATCTACGGTGCTGCAAATGGCATTGTGTCCTTTTTTTCCTTGGCATCTCTTCTGCCTTAGCGGGGTCCATTTTCAACAATGTGATTCCCTGAGGGTTGTGGATTAGCTGACCTGGGCAGCCTTACCCTGCCGGCCCGCCCTCCCCAGGTGTGCCTCGTTGAGGTCAATATAAACAGCGCTCCAGGCAGCAATAGCCCCTGAAGCTGTGCCTGACTCCATATTCTCTGCCCCGTCAGCAGTCTCGGGGCTGTGCTGGTGGGAGGGAGTGAGGGGCCACAGCTTTGTGGGTGGCCCGGTGTGAGTGGGGTTCTGCTGGCCTTTCTGCAGGAGTTGCCAGGCTGCCGCCTGTAAAGAAGAGGATGTGTCACCCATACCTTCCGCTGGAATTTCTCTCCGGACAGAGGTGAGGAAGGAAAAAAGCAGTGGGGGCCGGGACAGGAGGGGTATCTCAGGCAGGGCAATGGAAAGCTTCTGGAAGAGCGCCAGGGTCCAGGACCACCCTGGCTGGCCTGCAGGCACCAAGTTGGCCTGCGTGCTGTCGCTGGTGTGGCTCCACGGTCCTTCCTCTAGGCTTTCAAGCCCTTGTACATATTCAGGTGTTTTACCTGGAAAGGGTGGGGACAGTTCAGCAGCAGCTGGCCTGGGGCTCAGCTCACGTTTACTCACAGATGCCTCGGCACGGTTCCCCAGCTTTGCAATGAGGACGCTCCTTGCGTGGGGGGTGGGTTGCTGGCTGTATGGGAGATGGTTCCCCACCTCTGACCAATTTCAGAATTGTTGACCGCTGGAGCAAGTGCCGTGATAGGGTTTTCCTCTGTATAACTCGTGGGTTCACTTTTTTTTTCTTTTATCGTTCAAGTTAGATTTTATTCCTCTTTTATGTATTTATAGATATAAGCATGGAAATAATTCATTCCTATAAATACATCTGTGTGACGGGAAGAACTTTTTTCTGTTTTATTTTTAAATTTTATTTTTTTAAATTTTGAAATTTAATTTTATTTATTTTTTTATACAGCACGTTATTATTAGTTATGTATTTTATGCATATACATGTATGCAGGTCAATCCCAAACTCCCAACTCATCCCACCACCACCACCCCATGGCTTCCCACACTTGGTGTCCATACGTTTGTTCTCTACCTCTGTGTCTCTATTTCTTCCCTGCAAACCAGTTCATCTGTACCATTTTTTTTAGGTTCCACATATATGCATTAATATACAATATTTGTTTTCCTCTTTCTGACTTACTTCATTCTGTATGACAGTCTCTCGATCCATCGATGTCTCTACAAATGACCCAGTTTCATTCCTTTTTATGGCCGAGTAATATTCCATTTCATATATGTACCACATCTTTATCCATTCATCTGTCTGTGGGCATTTAGGTTGCTTCCATTACCTGGCTATTGTAAATAGTGCTGCAATGAACATTGTGGTGAATGTTCCCTTTTGAAATTCGGTTTTCTCTGGGTATATGCCCAGAAGTGGGATTGCTGGATCAGATGGTAATTCTATTTCTAATTTTTTTAAGGAAACTCCATACTGTTCTCCATAGTGACTGTATCAATTTACATTCCCACCAATAGTGGAAGGGGGCTCCTTTTGTCCACACCCTCCCCAGAATTGGTTGTTTGTAGATTTCCTGATGATGCCGATTCTAACAGGTGTGAGGTGATACCTCATTGTAGTTTTGATTTGCATTTCTCTAATAATTAGTGCTGTTGAGCAGCTTTTCATGTGCGTCTTGGCCATCTCTGTGTCTCCTTTGAAGAAACGTCTCTTTAGATCTTCTGCCCATTTTTGTATTGGGTTGTTTGTTTTTTTAATATTAAGCTGCATGAGCTGTTTATATATATTGGAGATTAAACCTCTGTCCATTGATTCGTCTGCAACGATTTTCGCCCATTCTGAGGGATGCCTTTTTCCATTCCCGTGTTTTTTAACAAAAAAGGAAAGAAAGGAAAAGAAGCAGAACACTAATGTGCGTAAAATATGCCTTTTCAAACGGTCGTTTTGAAATATGGACGTCCTTTGAATTTTTTGGTCGATATGTGACCCCAGGATTTGTTTTCAGGGCAGGTGTCATTTACAGGCCTGCAATGATTTTGAATATCAACTGACCATTAGCGCTGGGATTAAAGCTGCTGTTGTGTGAATCGGCCACAAGGTGGCAGCAGTTCACCCTTACCAAATCTGGTTACTAGGGCAAGAGAGCCTCAGTGGAAGTGGTGTTCTAGATTGGAGTTTAGAATGGAATGTGCCAGGAGAAAGCCCCTCACGTTTGTCTCACTACTTCTTGTTCGTGTTTTTAATTTAATTTTTTTATTTTTTATTACAGCAAGTTTGATTACAATGTTTGGCTTGTTGTAGGTGTGGAAGATGTGGTTCTTTTACACATATACAGATGACTGTTCTTCCTGGGATCCTTTTCCCATGTACGTTATGACAGAATGTTGAGTAGTCCTCTCTTGGTATTCTGTAGGTCTTTGGTGATTATATATGTCACCTGTGTTTGTATATGTCTGTTAACCCCGATATCGTAATGAAACCAATCCTCACACCTTTCCATTGGTGAACCATAAGTTTGTTTAATGAATCTGTGATTGCCCTTCTCCGTGGAAATATCTGCCCTGGTATCCATTTTTAGGTAACACCTATAAGTGATATGATATGATATGTGTCTTTCACTTTCTGACTTACTACAAGTCACGTGATTACTTCTAGACTCATCTACGGTGCTACAAATGGCATTGGGTCCTTTTTTTCCTTGGCATCTCTTCTGCCTTAGCGGGGTCCATTTTCAACAATGTGATTCCCTGAGGGTTGTGGATTAGCTGACCTGGGCAGCCTTACCCTGCCGGCCCGCCCTCCCCAGGTGTGCCTCGTTGAGGTCAATATAAACAGAGCTCCAGGCAGCAATAGCCCCTGAAGCTGTGCCTGACTCCATATTCTCTGCCCCGTCAGCAGTCTCGGGGCTGTGCTGGTGGGAGGGAGTGAGGGGCCACAGCTTTGTGGGTGGCCCGGTGTGAGTGGGGTTCTGCTGGCCTTTCTGCAGGAGTTGCCAGGCTGCCGCCTGTAAAGAAGAGGATGTGTCACCCATAGCTTCCGCTGGAATTTCTCTCCGGACAGAGGTGAGGAAGGAAAAAAGCAGTGGGGGCCGGGACAGGAGGGGTATCTCAGGCAGGGCAATGGAAAGCTTCTGGAAGAGCGCCAGGGTCCAGGACCACCCTGGCTGGCCTGCAGGCACCAAGTTGGCCTGCGTGCTGTCGCTGGTGTGGCTCCACGGTCCTTCCTCTAGGCTTTCAAGCCCTTGTACATATTCAGGTGTTTTACCTGGAAAGGGTGGGGACAGTTCAGCAGCAGCTGGCCTGGGGCTCAGCTCACGTTTACTCACAGATGCCTCGGCACGGTCCCCCAGCTTTGCAATGAGGACGCTCCTTGCGTGGGGGGTGGGTTGCTGGCTGTATGGGAGATGGTTCCCCACCTCTGACCAATTTCAGAATTGTTGACCGCTGGAGCAAGTGCCGTGATAGGGTTTTCCTCTGTATAACTCGTGGGTTCACTTTTTTTTTCTTTTATCGTTCAAGTTAGATTTTATTCCTCTTTTATGTATTTATAGATATAAGCATGGAAATAATTCATTCCTATAAATACATCTGTGTGACGGGAAGTACTTTTTTCTGTTTTATTTTTAAATTTTATTTTTTTAAATTTTGAAATTTAATTTTATTTATTTTTTTATACAGCACGTTATTATTAGTTATGTATTTTATGCATATACATGTATGCAGGTCAATCCCAAACTCCCAACTCATCCCACCACCACCACCCCATGGCTTCCCACACTTGGTGTCCATACGTTTGTTCTCTACCTCTGTGTCTCTATTTCTTCCCTGCAAACCAGTTCATCTGTACCATTTTTTTAGGTTCCACATATATGCATTAATATACAATATTTGTTTTCCTCTTTCTGACTTACTTCATTCTGTATGACAGTCTCTCGATCCATCGATGTCTCTACAAATGACCCAGTTTCATTCCTTTTTATGGCCGAGTAATATTCCATTTCATATATGTACCACATCTTTATCCATTCATCTGTCTGTGGGCATTTAGGTTGCTTCCATTACCTGGCTATTGTAAATAGTGCTGCAATGAACATTGTGGTGAATGTTCCCTTTTGAAATTCGGTTTGCTCTGGGTATATGCCCAGAAGTGGGATTGCTGGATCAGATGGTAATTCTATTTCTAATTTTTTTAAGGAAACTCCATACTGTTCTCCATAGTGACTGTATCAATTTACATTCCCACCAATAGTGGAAGGGGGCTCCTTTTGTCCACACCCTCCCCAGAATTGGTTGTTTGTAGATTTCCTGATGATGCCGATTCTAACAGGTGTGAGGTGATACCTCATTGTAGTTTTGATTTGCATTTCTCTAATAATTAGTGCTGTTGAGCAGCTTTTCATGTGCGTCTTGGCCATCTCTGTGTCTCCTTTGAAGAAACGTCTCTTTAGATCTTCTGCCCATTTTTGTATTGGGTTGTTTGTTTTTTTAATATTAAGCTGCATGAGCTGTTTATATATATTGGAGATTAAACCTCTGTCCATTGATTCGTCTGCAACGATTTTCGCCCATTCTGAGGGATGCCTTTTTCCATTCCCGTGTTTTTTAACAAAAAAGGAAAGAAAGGAAAAGAAGCAGAACACTAATGTGCATAAAATATGCCTTTTGAAACGGTCGTTTTGAAATATGGACGTCCTTTGAATTTTTTGGTCGATATGTGACCCCAGGATTTGTTTTCAGGGCAGGTGTCATTTACAGGCCTGCAATGATTTTGAATATCAACTGACCATTAGCGCTGGGATTAAAGCTGCTGTTGTGTGAATCGGCCACAAGGTGGCAGCAGTTCACCCTTACCAAATCTGGTTACTAGGGCAAGAGAGCCTCAGTGGAAGTGGTGTTCTAGATTGGAGTTTAGAATGGAATGTGCCAGGAGAAAGCCCCTCACGTTTGTCTCACTACTTCTTGTTCGTGTTTTTAATTTAATTTTTTTATTTTTTATTACAGCAAGTTTGATTACAATGTTTGGCTTGTTGTAGGTGTGGAAGATGTGGTTCTTTTACACATATACAGATGACTGTTCTTCCTGGGATCCTTTTCCCATGTACGTTATGACAGAATGTTGAGTAGTCCTCTCTTGGTATTCTGTAGGTCTTTGGTGATTATATATGTCACCTGTGTTTGTATATGTCTGTTAACCCCGATATCGTAATGAAACCAATCCTCACACCTTTCCATTGGTGAACCATAAGTTTGTTTAATGAATCTGTGATTGCCCTTCTCCGTGGAAATATCTGCCCTGGTATCCATTTTTAGGTAACACCTATAAGTGATATGATATGATATGTGTCTTTCACTTTCTGACTTACTACAAGTCACGTGATTACTTCTAGACTCATCTACGGTGCTGCAAATGGCATTGGGTCCTTTTTTTCCTTGGCATCTCTTCTGCCTTAGCGGGGTCCATTTTCAACAATGTGATTCCCTGAGGGTTGTGGATTAGCTGACCTGGGCAGCCTTACCCTGCCGGCCCGCCCTCCCCAGGTGTGCCTCGTTGAGGTCAATATAAACAGCGCTCCAGGCAGCAATAGCCCCTGAAGCTGTGCCTGACTCCATATTCTCTGCCCCGTCAGCAGTCTCGGGGCTGTGCTGGTGGGAGGGAGTGAGGGGCCACAGCTTTGTGGGTGGCCCGGTGTGAGTGGGGTTCTGCTGGCCTTTCTGCAGGAGTTGCCAGGCTGCCGCCTGTAAAGAAGAGGATGTGTCACCCATACCTTCCGCTGGAATTTCTCTCCGGACAGAGGTGAGGAAGGAAAAAAGCAGTGGGGGCCGGGACAGGAGGGGTATCTCAGGCAGGGCAATGGAAAGCTTCTGGAAGAGCGCCAGGGTCCAGGACCACCCTGGCTGGCCTGCAGGCACCAAGTTGGCCTGCGTGCTGTCGCTGGTGTGGCTCCACGGTCCTTCCTCTAGGCTTTCAAGCCCTTGTACATATTCAGGTGTTTTACCTGGAAAGGGTGGGGACAGTTCAGCAGCAGCTGGCCTGGGGCTCAGCTCACGTTTACTCACAGATGCCTCGGCACGGTCCCCCAGCTTTGCAATGAGGACGCTCCTTGCGTGGGGGGTGGGTTGCTGGCTGTATGGGAGATGGTTCCCCACCTCTGACCAATTTCAGAATTGTTGACCGCTGGAGCAAGTGCCGTGATAGGGTTTTCCTCTGTATAACTCGTGGGTTCACTTTTTTTTTCTTTTATCGTTCAAGTTAGATTTTATTCCTCTTTTATGTATTTATAGATAGAAGCATGGAAATAATTCATTCCTATAAATACATCTGTGTGACGGGAAGAACTTTTTTCTGTTTTATTTTTAAATTTTATTTTTTTAAATTTTGAAATTTAATTTTATTTATTTTTTTATACAGCACGTTATTATTAGTTATGTATTTTATGCATATACATGTATACAGGTCAATCCCAAACTCCCAACTCATCCCACCACCACTACCCCATGGCTTCCCACACTTGGTGTCCATACGTTTGTTCTCTACCTCTGTGTCTCTATTTCTTCCCTGCAAACCAGTTCATCTGTACCATTTTTTTAGGTTCCACATATATGCATTAATATACAATATTTGTTTTCCTCTTTCTGACTTACTTCATTCTGTATGACAGTCTCTCGATCCATCGATGTCTCTACAAATGACCCAGTTTCATTCCTTTTTATGGCCGAGTAATATTCCATTTCATATATGTACCACATCTTTATCCATTCATCTGTCTGTGGGCATTTAGGTTGCTTCCATTACCTGGCTATTGTAAATAGTGCTGCAATGAACATTGTGGTGAATGTGCCCTTTTGAAATACGGTTTTCTCTGGGTATATGCCCAGAAGTGGGATTGCTGGATCAGATGGTAATTCTATTTCTAATTTTTTTAAGGAAACTCCATACTGTTCTCCATAGTGACTGTATCAATTTACATTCCCACCAATAGTGGAAGGGGGCTCCTTTTGTCCACACCCTCCCCAGAATTGGTTGTTTGTAGATTTCCTGATGATGCCGATTCTAACAGGTGTGAGGTGATACCTCATTGTAGTTTTGATTTGCATTTCTCTAATAATTAGTGCTGTTGAGCAGCTTTTCATGTGCGTCTTGGCCATCTCTGTGTCTCCTTTGAAGAAACGTCTCTTTAGATCTTCTGCCCATTTTTGTATTGGGTTGTTTGTTTTTTTAATATTAAGCTGCATGAGCTGTTTATATATATTGGAGATTAAACCTCTGTCCATTGATTCGTCTGCAACGATTTTCGCCCATTCTGAGGGATGCCTTTTTCCATTCCCGTGTTTTTTAACAAAAAAGGAAAGAAAGGAAAAGAAGCAGAACACTAATGTGCGTAAAATATGCCTTTTGAAACGGTCGTTTTGAAATATGGATGTCCTTTGAATTTTTTGGTCGATATGTGACCCCAGGATTTGTTTTCAGGGCAGGTGTCATTTACAGGCCTGCAATGATTTTGAATATCAACTGACCATTAGCGCTGGGATTAAAGCTGCTGTTGTGTGAATCGGCCACAAGGTGGCAGCAGTTCACCCTTACCAAATCTGGTTACTAGGGCAAGAGAGCCTCAGTGGAAGTGGTGTTCTAGATTGGAGTTTAGAATGGAATGTGCCAGGAGAAAGCCCCTCACGTTTGTCTCACTACTTCTTGTTCGTGTTTTTAATTTAATTTTTTTATTTTTTATTACAGCAAGTTTGATTACAATGTTTGGCTTGTTGTAGGTGTGGAAGATGTGGTTCTTTTACACATATACAGATGACTGTTCTTCCTGGGATCCTTTTCCCATGTACGTTATGACAGAATGTTGAGTAGTCCTCTCTTGGTATTCTGTAGGTCTTTGGTGATTATATATGTCACCTGTGTTTGTATATGTCTGTTAACCCCGATATCGTAATGAAACCAATCCTCACACCTTTCCATTGGTGAACCATAAGTTTGTTTAATGAATCTGTGATTGCCCTTCTCCGTGGAAATATCTGCCCTGGTATCCATTTTTAGGTAACACCTATAAGTGATATGATATGATATGTGTCTTTCACTTTCTGACTTACTACAAGTCACGTGATTACTTCTAGACTCATCTACGGTGCTGCAAATGGCATTGGGTCCTTTTTTTCCTTGGCATCTCTTCTGCCTTAGCGGGGTCCATTTTCAACAATGTGATTCCCTGAGGGTTGTGGATTAGCTGACCTGGGCAGCCTTACCCTGCCGGCCCGCCCTCCCCAGGTGTGCCTCGTTGAGGTCAATATAAACAGCGCTCCAGGCAGCAATAGCCCCTGAAGCTGTGCCTGACTCCATATTCTCTGCCCCGTCAGCAGTCTCGGGGCTGTGCTGGTGGGAGGGAGTGAGGGGCCACAGCTTTGTGGGTGGCCCGGTGTGAGTGGGGTTCTGCTGGCCTTTCTGCAGGAGTTGCCAGGCTGCCGCCTGTAAAGAAGAGGATGTGTCACCCATACCTTCCGCTGGAATTTCTCTCCGGACAGAGGTGAGGAAGGAAAAAAGCAGTGGGGGCCGGGACAGGAGGGGTATCTCAGGCAGGGCAATGGAAAGCTTCTGGAAGAGCGCCAGGGTCCAGGACCACCCTGGCTGGCCTGCAGGCACCAAGTTGGCCTGCGTGCTGTCGCTGGTGTGGCTCCACGGTCCTTCCTCTAGGCTTTCAAGCCCTTGTACATATTCAGGTGTTTTACCTGGAAAGGGTGGGGACAGTTCAGCAGCAGCTGGCCTGGGGCTCAGCTCACGTTTACTCACAGATGCCTCGGCACGGTCCCCCAGCTTTGCAATGAGGACGCTCCTTGCGTGGGGGGTGGGTTGCTGGCTGTATGGGAGATGGTTCCCCACCTCTGACCAATTTCAGAATTGTTGACCGCTGGAGCAAGTGCCGTGATAGGGTTTTCCTCTGTATAACTCGTGGGTTCACTTTTTTTTTCTTTTATCGTTCAAGTTAGATTTTATTCCTCTTTTATGTATTTATAGATAGAAGCATGGAAATAATTCATTCCTATAAATACATCTGTGTGACGGGAAGAACTTTTTTCTGTTTTATTTTTAAATTTTATTTTTTTAAATTTTGAAATTTAATTTTATTTATTTTTTTATACAGCACGTTATTATTAGTTATGTATTTTATGCATATACATGTATACAGGTCAATCCCAAACTCCCAACTCATCCCACCACCACTACCCCATGGCTTCCCACACTTGGTGTCCATACGTTTGTTCTCTACCTCTGTGTCTCTATTTCTTCCCTGCAAACCAGTTCATCTGTACCATTTTTTTAGGTTCCACATATATGCATTAATATACAATATTTGTTTTCCTCTTTCTGACTTACTTCATTCTGTATGACAGTCTCTCGATCCATCGATGTCTCTACAAATGACCCAGTTTCATTCCTTTTTATGGCCGAGTAATATTCCATTTCATATATGTACCACATCTTTATCCATTCATCTGTCTGTGGGCATTTAGGTTGCTTCCATTACCTGGCTATTGTAAATAGTGCTGCAATGAACATTGTGGTGAATGTGCCCTTTTGAAATACGGTTTTCTCTGGGTATATGCCCAGAAGTGGGATTGCTGGATCAGATGGTAATTCTATTTCTAATTTTTTTAAGGAAACTCCATACTGTTCTCCATAGTGACTGTATCAATTTACATTCCCACCAATAGTGGAAGGGGGCTCCTTTTGTCCACACCCTCCCCAGAATTGGTTGTTTGTAGATTTCCTGATGATGCCGATTCTAACAGGTGTGAGGTGATACCTCATTGTAGTTTTGATTTGCATTTCTCTAATAATTAGTGCTGTTGAGCAGCTTTTCATGTGCGTCTTGGCCATCTCTGTGTCTCCTTTGAAGAAACGTCTCTTTAGATCTTCTGCCCATTTTTGTATTGGGTTGTTTGTTTTTTTAATATTAAGCTGCATGAGCTGTTTATATATATTGGAGATTAAACCTCTGTCCATTGATTCGTCTGCAACGATTTTCGCCCATTCTGAGGGATGCCTTTTTCCATTCCCGTGTTTTTTAACAAAAAAGGAAAGAAAGGAAAAGAAGCAGAACACTAATGTGCGTAAAATATGCCTTTTGAAACGGTCGTTTTGAAATATGGATGTCCTTTGAATTTTTTGGTCGATATGTGACCCCAGGATTTGTTTTCAGGGCAGGTGTCATTTACAGGCCTGCAATGATTTTGAATATCAACTGACCATTAGCGCTGGGATTAAAGCTGCTGTTGTGTGAATCGGCCACAAGGTGGCAGCAGTTCACCCTTACCAAATCTGGTTACTAGGGCAAGAGAGCCTCAGTGGAAGTGGTGTTCTAGATTGGAGTTTAGAATGGAATGTGCCAGGAGAAAGCCCCTCACGTTTGTCTCACTACTTCTTGTTCGTGTTTTTAATTTAATTTTTTATTTTTTATTACAGCAAGTTTGATTACAATGTTTGGCTTGTTGTAGGTGTGGAAGATGTGGTTCTTTTACACATATACAGATGACTGTTCTTCCTGGGATCCTTTTCCCATGTACGTTATGACAGAATGTTGAGTAGTCCTCTCTTGGTATTCTGTAGGTCTTTGGTGATTATATATGTCACCTGTGTTTGTATATGTCTGTTAACCCCGATATCGTAATGAAACCAATCCTCACACCTTTCCATTGGTGAACCATAAGTTTGTTTAATGAATCTGTGATTGCCCTTCTCCGTGGAAATATCTGCCCTGGTATCCATTTTTAGGTAACACCTATAAGGGATATGATATGATATGTGTCTTTCACTTTCTGACTTACTACAAGTCACGTGATTACTTCTAGACTCATCTACGGTGCTGCAAATGGCATTGGGTCCTTTTTTTCCTTGGCATCTCTTCTGCCTTAGCGGGGTCCATTTTCAACAATGTGATTCCCTGAGGGTTGTGGATTAGCTGACCTGGGCAGCCTTACCCTGCCGGCCCGCCCTCCCCAGGTGTGCCTCGTTGAGGTCAATATAAACAGCGCTCCAGGCAGCAATAGCCCCTGAAGCTGTGCCTGACTCCATATTCTCTGCCCCGTCAGCAGTCTCGGGGCTGTGCTGGTGGGAGGGAGTGAGGGGCCACAGCTTTGTGGGTGGCCCGGTGTGAGTGGGGTTCTGCTGGCCTTTCTGCAGGAGTTGCCAGGCTGCCGCCTGTAAAGAAGAGGATGTGTCACCCATACCTTCCGCTGGAATTTCTCTCCGGACAGAGGTGAGGAAGGAAAAAAGCAGTGGGGGCCGGGACAGGAGGGGTATCTCAGGCAGGGCAATGGAAAGCTTCTGGAAGAGCGCCAGGGTCCAGGACCACCCTGGCTGGCCTGCAGGCACCAAGTTGGCCTGCGTGCTGTCGCTGGTGTGGCTCCACGGTCCTTCCTCTAGGCTTTCAAGCCCTTGTACATATTCAGGTGTTTTACCTGGAAAGGGTGGGGACAGTTCAGCAGCAGCTGGCCTGGGGCTCAGCTCATGTTTACTCACAGATGCCTCGGCACGGTCCCCCAGCTTTGCAATGAGGACGCTCCTTGCGTGGGGGGTGGGTTGCTGGCTGTATGGGAGATGGTTCCCCACCTCTGACCAATTTCAGAATTGTTGACCGCTGGAGCAAGTGCCGTGATAGGGTTTTCCTCTGTATAACTCGTGGGTTCACTTTTTTTTTTTCTTTTATCGTTCAAGTTAGATTTTATTCCTCTTTTATGTATTTATAGATAGAAGCATGGAAATAATTCATTCCTATAAATACATCTGTGTGACGGGAAGAACTTTTTTCTGTTTTATTTTTAAATTTTATTTTTTTAAATTTTGAAATTTAATTTTATTTATTTTTTTATACAGCACGTTATTATTAGTTATGTATTTTATGCATATACATGTATACAGGTCAATCCCAAACTCCCAACTCATCCCACCACCACCACCCCATGGCTTCCCACACTTGGTGTCCATACGTTTGTTCTCTACCTCTGTGTCTCTATTTCTTCCCTGCAAACCAGTTCATCTGTACCATTTTTTTAGGTTCCACATATATGCATTAATATACAATATTTGTTTTCCTCTTTCTGACTTACTTCATTCTGTATGACAGTCTCTCGATCCATCGATGTCTCTACAAATGACCCAGTTTCATTCCTTTTTATGGCCGAGTAATATTCCATTTCATATATGTACCACATCTTTATCCATTCATCTGTCTGTGGGCATTTAGGTTGCTTCCATTACCTGGCTATTGTAAATAGTGCTGCAATGAACATTGTGGTGAATGTGCCCTTTTGAAATACGGTTTTCTCTGGGTATATGCCCAGAAGTGGGATTGCTGGATCAGATGGTAATTCTATTTCTAATTTTTTTAAGGAAACTCCATACTGTTCTCCATAGTGACTGTATCAATTTACATTCCCACCAATAGTGGAAGGGGGCTCCTTTTGTCCACACCCTCCCCAGAATTGGTTGTTTGTAGATTTCCTGATGATGCCGATTCTAACAGGTGTGAGGTGATACCTCATTGTAGTTTTGATTTGCATTTCTCTAATAATTAGTGCTGTTGAGCAGCTTTTCATGTGCGTCTTGGCCATCTCTGTATCTCCTTTGAAGAAACGTCTCTTTAGATCTTCTGCCCATTTTTGTATTGGGTTGTTTGTTTTTTTAATATTAAGCTGCATGAGCTGTTTATATATATTGGAGATTAAACCTCTGTCCATTGATTCGTCTGCAACGATTTTCGCCCATTCTGAGGGATGCCTTTTTCCATTCCCGTGTTTTTTAACAAAAAAGGAAAGAAAGGAAAAGAAGCAGAACACTAATGTGCGTAAAATATGCCTTTTGAAACGGTCGTTTTGAAATATGGACGTCCTTTGAATTTTTTGGTCGATATGTGACCCCAGGATTTGTTTTCAGGGCAGGTGTCATTTACAGGCCTGCAATGATTTTGAATATCAACTGACCATTAGCGCTGGGATTAAAGCTGCTGTTGTGTGAATCGGCCACAAGGTGGCAGCAGTTCACCCTTACCAAATCTGGTTACTAGGGCAAGAGAGCCTCAGTGGCAGTGGTGTTCTAGATTGGAGTTTAGAATGGAATGCGCCAGGAGAAAGCCCCTCACGTTTGTCTCACTACTTCTTGTTCGTGTTTTTAATTTAATTTTTTATTTTTTATTACAGCAAGTTTGATTACAATGTTTGGCTTGTTGTAGGTGTGGAAGATGTGGTTCTTTTACACATATACAGATGACTGTTCTTCCTGGGATCCTTTTCCCATGTACGTTATGACAGAATGTTGAGTAGTCCTCTCTTGGTATTCTGTAGGTCTTTGGTGATTATATATGTCACCTGTGTTTGTATATGTCTGTTAACCCCGATATCGTAATGAAACCAATCCTCACACCTTTCCATTGGTGAACCATAAGTTTGTTTAATGAATCTGTGATTGCCCTTCTCCGTGGAAATATCTGCCCTGGTATCCATTTTTAGGTAACACCTATAAGTGATATGATATGATATGTGTCTTTCACTTTCTGACTTACTACAAGTCACGTGATTACTTCTAGACTCATCTACGGTGCTGCAAATGGCATTGTGTCCTTTTTTTCCTTGGCATCTCTTCTGCCTTAGCGGGGTCCATTTTCAACAATGTGATTCCCTGAGGGTTGTGGATTAGCTGACCTGGGCAGCCTTACCCTGCCGGCCCGCCCTCCCCAGGTGTGCCTCCTTGAGGTCAATATAAACAGCGCTCCAGGCAGCAATAGCCCCTGAAGCTGTGCCTGACTCCATATTCTCTGCCCCGTCAGCAGTCTCGGGGCTGTGCTGGTGGGAGGGAGTGAGGGGCCACAGCTTTGTGGGTGGCCCGGTGTGAGTGGGGTTCTGCTGGCCTTTCTGCAGGAGTTGCCAGGCTGCCGCCTGTAAAGAAGAGGATGTGTCACCCATACCTTCCGCTGGAATTTCTCTCCGGACAGAGGTGAGGAAGGAAAAAAGCAGTGGGGGCCGGGACAGGAGGGGTATCTCAGGCAGGGCAATGGAAAGCTTCTTGAAGAGCCCCAGGGTCCAGGACCACCTTGGCTGGCCTGCAGGCACCAAGTTGGCCTGCGTGCTGTCGCTGGTGTGGCTCCACGGTCCTTCCTCTAGGCTTTCAAGCCCTTGTACATATTCAGGTGTTTTACCTGGAAAGGGTGGGGACAGTTCAGCAGCAGCTGGCCTGGGGCTCAGCTCACGTTTAATCACAGATGCCTCGGCACGGTCCCCCAGCTTTGCAATGAGGACGCTCCTTGTGTGGGGGGTGGGTTGCTGGCTGTATGGGAGATGGTTCCCCACCTCTGACCAATTTCAGAATTGTTGACCGCTGGAGCAAGTGCCGTGATAGGGTTTTCCTCTGTATAACTCGTGGGTTCACTTTTTTTTTCTTTTATCATTCAAGTTAGATTTTATTCCTCTTTTATGTATTTATAGATATAAGCATGGAAATAATTCATTCCTATAAATACATCTGTGTGACGGGAAGAACTTTTTTCTGTTTTATTTTTAAATTTTATTTTTTTAAATTTTGAAATTTAATTTTATTTATTTTTTTATACAGCACGTTATTATTAGTTATGTATTTTATGCATATACATGTATACAGGTCAATCCCAAACTCCCAACTCATCCCACCACCACCACCCCATGGCTTCCCACACTTGGTGTCCATACGTTTGTTCTCTACCTCTGTGTCTCTATTTCTTCCCTGCAAACCAGTTCATCTGTACCATTTTTTTAGGTTCCACATATATGCATTAATATACAATATTTGTTTTCCTCTTTCTGACTTACTTCATTCTGTATGACAGTCTCTCGATCCATCGATGTCTCTACAAATGACCCAGTTTCATTCCTTTTTATGGCCGAGTAATATTCCATTTCATATATGTACCACATCTTTATCCATTCATCTGTCTGTGGGCATTTAGGTTGCTTCCATTACCTGGCTATTGTAAATAGTGCTGCAATGAACATTGTGGTGAATGTGCCCTTTTGAAATACGGTTTTCTCTGGGTATATGCCCAGAAGTGGGATTGCTGGATCAGATGGTAATTCTATTTCTAATTTTTTTAAGGAAACTCCATACTGTTCTCCATAGTGACTGTATCAATTTACATTCCCACCAATAGTGGAAGGGGGCTCCTTTTGTCCACACCCTCCCCAGAATTGGTTGTTTGTAGATTTCCTGATGATGCCGATTCTAACAGGTGTGAGGTGATACCTCATTGTAGTTTTGATTTGCATTTCTCTAATAATTAGTGCTGTTGAGCAGCTTTTCATGTGCGTCTTGGCCATCTCTGTGTCTCCTTTGAAGAAACGTCTCTTTAGATCTTCTGCCCATTTTTGTATTGGGTTGTTTGTTTTTTTAATATTAAGCTGCATGAGCTGTTTATATATATTGGAGATTAAACCTCTGTCCATTGATTCGTCTGCAACGATTTTCGCCCATTCTGAGGGATGCCTTTTTCCATTCCCGTGTTTTTTAACAAAAAAGGAAAGAAAGGAAAAGAAGCAGAACACTAATGTGCGTAAAATATGCCTTTTGAAACGGTCGTTTTGAAATATGGACGTCCTTTGAATTTTTTGGTCGATATGTGACCCCAGGATTTGTTTTCAGGGCAGGTGTCATTTACAGGCCTGCAATGATTTTGAATATCAACTGACCATTAGCGCTGGGATTAAAGCTGCTGTTGTGTGAATCGGCCACAAGGTGGCAGCAGTTCACCCTTACCAAATCTGGTTACTAGGGCAAGAGAGCCTCAGTGGAAGTGGTGTTCTAGATTGGAGTTTAGAATGGAATGTGCCAGGAGAAAGCCCCTCACGTTTGTCTCAATACTTCTTGTTCGTGTTTTTAATTTAATTTTTTATTTTTTATTACAGCAAGTTTGATTACAATGTTTGGCTTGTTGTAGGTGTGGAAGATGTGGTTCTTTTACACATATACAGATGACTGTTCTTCCTGGGATCCTTTTCCCATGTACGTTATGACAGAATGTTGAGTAGTCCTCTCTTGGTATTCTGTAGGTCTTTGGTGATTATATATGTCACCTGTGTTTGTATATGTCTGTTAACCCCGATATCGTAATGAAACCAATCCTCACACCTTTCCATTGGTGAACCATAAGTTTGTTTAATGAATCTGTGATTGCCCTTCTCCGTGGAAATATCTGCCCTGGTATCCATTTTTAGGTAACACCTATAAGTGATATGATATGATATGTGTCTTTCACTTTCTGACTTACTACAAGTCACGTGATTACTTCTAGACTCATCTACGGTGCTGCAAATGGCATTGTGTCCTGTTTTTCCTTGGCATCTCTTCTGCCTTAGCGGGGTCCATTTTCAACAATGTGATTCCCTGAGGGTTGTGGATTAGCTGACCTGGGCAGCCTTACCCTGCCGGCCCGCCCTCCCCAGGTGTGCCTCGTTGAGGTCAATATAAACAGCGCTCCAGGCAGCAATAGCCCCTGAAGCTGTGCCTGACTCCATATTCTCTGCCCCGTCAGCAGTCTCGGGGCTGTGCTGGTGGGAGGGAGTGAGGGGCCACAGCTTTGTGGGTGGCCCGGTGTGAGTGGGGTTCTGCTGGCCTTTCTGCAGGAGTTGCCAGGCTGCCGCCTGTAAAGAAGAGGATGTGTCACCCATACCTTCCGCTGGAATTTCTCTCCGGACAGAGGTGAGGAAGGAAAAAAGCAGTGGGGGCCGGGACAGGAGGGGTATCTCAGGCAGGGCAATGGAAAGCTTCTTGAAGAGCCCCAGGGTCCAGGACCACCTTGGCTGGCCTGCAGGCACCAAGTTGGCCTGCGTGCTGTCGCTGGTGTGGCTCCACGGTCCTTCCTCTAGGCTTTCAAGCCCTTGTACATATTCAGGTGTTTTACCTGGAAAGGGTGGGGACAGTTCAGCAGCAGCTGGCCTGGGGCTCAGCTCACGTTTAATCACAGATGCCTCGGCACGGTCCCCCAGCTTTGCAATGAGGACGCTCCTTGTGTGGGGGGTGGGTTGCTGGCTGTATGGGAGATGGTTCCCCACCTCTGACCAATTTCAGAATTGTTGACCGCTGGAGCAAGTGCCGTGATAGGGTTTTCCTCTGTATAACTCGTGGGTTCACTTTTTTTTTCTTTTATCATTCAAGTTAGATTTTATTCCTCTTTTATGTATTTATAGATATAAGCATGGAAATAATTCATTCCTATAAATACATCTGTGTGACGGGAAGAACTTTTTTCTGTTTTATTTTTAAATTTTATTTTTTTAAATTTTGAAATTTAATTTTATTTATTTTTTTATACAGCACGTTATTATTAGTTATGTATTTTATGCATATACATGTATACAGGTCAATCCCAAACTCCCAACTCATCCCACCACCACCACCCCATGGCTTCCCACACTTGGTGTCCATACGTTTGTTCTCTACCTCTGTGTCTCTATTTCTTCCCTGCAAACCAGTTCATCTGTACCATTTTTTTAGGTTCCACATATATGCATTAATATACAATATTTGTTTTCCTCTTTCTGACTTACTTCATTCTGTATGACAGTCTCTCGATCCATCGATGTCTCTACAAATGACCCAGTTTCATTCCTTTTTATGGCCGAGTAATATTCCATTTCATATATGTACCACATCTTTATCCATTCATCTGTCTGTGGGCATTTAGGTTGCTTCCATTACCTGGCTATTGTAAATAGTGCTGCAATGAACATTGTGGTGAATGTGCCCTTTTGAAATACGGTTTTCTCTGGGTATATGCCCAGAAGTGGGATTGCTGGATCAGATGGTAATTCTATTTCTAATTTTTTTAAGGAAACTCCATACTGTTCTCCATAGTGACTGTATCAATTTACATTCCCACCAATAGTGGAAGGGGGCTCCTTTTGTCCACACCCTCCCCAGAATTGGTTGTTTGTAGATTTCCTGATGATGCCGATTCTAACAGGTGTGAGGTGATACCTCATTGTAGTTTTGATTTGCATTTCTCTAATAATTAGTGCTGTTGAGCAGCTTTTCATGTGCGTCTTGGCCATCTCTGTGTCTCCTTTGAAGAAACGTCTCTTTAGATCTTCTGCCCATTTTTGTATTGGGTTGTTTGTTTTTTTAATATTAAGCTGCATGAGCTGTTTATATATATTGGAGATTAAACCTCTGTCCATTGATTCGTCTGCAACGATTTTCGCCCATTCTGAGGGATGCCTTTTTCCATTCCCGTGTTTTTTAACAAAAAAGGAAAGAAAGGAAAAGAAGCAGAACACTAATGTGCGTAAAATATGCCTTTTGAAACGGTCGTTTTGAAATATGGACGTCCTTTGAATTTTTTGGTCGATATGTGACCCCAGGATTTGTTTTCAGGGCAGGTGTCATTTACAGGCCTGCAATGATTTTGAATATCAACTGACCATTAGCGCTGGGATTAAAGCTGCTGTTGTGTGAATCGGCCACAAGGTGGCAGCAGTTCACCCTTACCAAATCTGGTTACTAGGGCAAGAGAGCCTCAGTGGCAGTGGTGTTCTAGATTGGAGTTTAGAATGGAATGTGCCAGGAGAAAGCCCCTCACGTTTGTCTCACTACTTCTTGTTCGTGTTTTTAATTTAATTTTTTATTTTTTATTACAGCAAGTTTGATTACAATGTTTGGCTTGTTGTAGGTGTGGAAGATGTGGTTCTTTTACACATATACAGATGACTGTTCTTCCTGGGATCCTTTTCCCATGTACGTTATGACAGAATGTTGAGTAGTCCTCTCTTGGTATTCTGTAGGTCTTTGGTGATTATATATGTCACCTGTGTTTGTATATGTCTGTTAACCCCGATATCGTAATGAAACCAATCCTCACACCTTTCCATTGGTGAACCATAAGTTTGTTTAATGAATCTGTGATTGCCCTTCTCCGTGGAAATATCTGCCCTGGTATCCATTTTTAGGTAACACCTATAAGGGATATGATATGATATGTGTCTTTCACTTTCTGACTTACTACAAGTCACGTGATTACTTCTAGACTCATCTACGGTGCTGCAAATGGCATTGGGTCCTTTTTTTCCTTGGCATCTCTTCTGCCTTAGCGGGGTCCATTTTCAACAATGTGATTCCCTGAGGGTTGTGGATTAGCTGACCTGGGCAGCCTTACCCTGCCGGCCCGCCCTCCCCAGGTGTGCCTCGTTGAGGTCAATATAAACAGCGCTCCAGGCAGCAATAGCCCCTGAAGCTGTGCCTGACTCCATATTCTCTGCCCCGTCAGCAGTCTCGGGGCTGTGCTGGTGGGAGGGAGTGAGGGGCCACAGCTTTGTGGGTGGCCCGGTGTGAGTGGGGTTCTGCTGGCCTTTCTGCAGGAGTTGCCAGGCTGCCGCCTGTAAAGAAGAGGATGTGTCACCCATACCTTCCGCTGGAATTTCTCTCCGGACAGAGGTGAGGAAGGAAAAAAGCAGTGGGGGCCGGGACAGGAGGGGTATCTCAGGCAGGGCAATGGAAAGCTTCTGGAAGAGCGCCAGGGTCCAGGACCACCCTGGCTGGCCTGCAGGCACCAAGTTGGCCTGCGTGCTGTCGCTGGTGTGGCTCCACGGTCCTTCCTCTAGGCTTTCAAGCCCTTGTACATATTCAGGTGTTTTACCTGGAAAGGGTGGGGACAGTTCAGCAGCAGCTGGCCTGGGGCTCAGCTCACGTTTACTCACAGATGCCTCAGCACGGTCCCCCAGCTTTGCAATGAGGACGCTCCTTGCGTAGGGGGTGGGTTGCTGGCTGTATGGGAGATGGTTCCCCACCTCTGACCAATTTCAGAATTGTTGACCGCTGGAGCAAGTGCCGTGATAGGGTTTTCCTCTGTATAACTCGTGGGTTCACTTTTTTTTTCTTTTATCGTTCAAGTTAGATTTTATTCCTCTTTTATGTATTTATAGATAGAAGCATGGAAATAATTCATTCCTATAAATACATCTGTGTGACGGGAAGAACTTTTTTCTGTTTTATTTTTAAATTTTATTTTTTTAAATTTTGAAATTTAATTTTATTTATTTTTTTTATACAGCACGTTATTATTAGTTATGTATTTTATGCATATACATGTATACAGGTCAATCCCAAACTCCCAACTCATCCCACCACCACCACCCCATGGCTTCCCACACTTGGTGTCCATACGTTTGTTCTCTACCTCTGTGTCTCTATTTCTTCCCTGCAAACCAGTTCATCTGTACCATTTTTTTAGGTTCCACATATATGCATTAATATACAATATTTGTTTTCCTCTTTCTGACTTACTTCATTCTGTATGACAGTCTCTCGATCCATCGATGTCTCTACAAATGACCCAGTTTCATTCCTTTTTATGGCCGAGTAATATTCCATTTCATATATGTACCACATCTTTATCCATTCATCTGTCTGTGGGCATTTAGGTTGCTTCCATTACCTGGCTATTGTAAATAGTGCTGCAATGAACATTGTGGTGAATGTGCCCTTTTGAAATACGGTTTTCTCTGGGTATATGCCCAGAAGTGGGATTGCTGGATCAGATGGTAATTCTATTTCTAATTTTTTTAAGGAAACTCCATACTGTTCTCCATAGTGACTGTATCAATTTACATTCCCACCAATAGTGGAAGGGGGCTCCTTTTGTCCACACCCTCCCCAGAATTGGTTGTTTGTAGATTTCCTGATGATGCCGATTCTAACAGGTGTGAGGTGATACCTCATTGTAGTTTTGATTTGCATTTCTCTAATAATTAGTGCTGTTGAGCAGCTTTTCATGTGCGTCTTGGCCATCTCTGTGTCTCCTTTGAAGAAACGTCTCTTTAGATCTTCTGCCCATTTTTGTATTGGGTTGTTTGTTTTTTTAATATTAAGCTGCATGAGCTGTTTATATATATTGGAGATTAAACCTCTGTCCATTGATTCGTCTGCAACGATTTTCGCCCATTCTGAGGGATGCCTTTTTCCATTCCCGTGTTTTTTAACAAAAAAGGAAAGAAAGGAAAAGAAGCAGAACACTAATGTGCGTAAAATATGCCTTTTGAAACGGTCGTTTTGAAATATGGACGTCCTTTGAATTTTTTGGTCGATATGTGACCCCAGGATTTGTTTTCAGGGCAGGTGTCATTTACAGGCCTGCAATGATTTTGAATATCAACTGACCATTAGCGCTGGGATTAAAGCTGCTGTTGTGTGAATCGGCCACAAGGTGGCAGCAGTTCAACCTTACCAAATCTGGTTACTAGGGCAAGAGAGCCTCAGTGGCAGTGGTGTTCTAGATTGGAGTTTAGAATGGAATGTGCCAGGAGAAAGCCCCTCACGTTTGTCTCACTACTTCTTGTTCGTGTTTTTAATTTAATTTTTTATTTTTTATTACAGCAAGTTTGATTACAATGTTTGGCTTGTTGTAGGTGTGGAAGATGTGGTTCTTTTACACATATACAGATGACTGTTCTTCCTGGGATCCTTTTCCCATGTACGTTATGACAGAATGTTGAGTAGTCCTCTCTTGGTATTCTGTAGGTCTTTGGTGATTATATATGTCACCTGTGTTTGTATATGTCTGTTAACCCCGATATCGTAATGAAACCAATCCTCACACCTTTCCATTGGTGAACCATAAGTTTGTTTAATGAATCTGTGATTGCCCTTCTCCGTGGAAATATCTGCCCTGGTATCCATTTTTAGGTAACACCTATAAGTGATATGATATGATATGTGTCTTTCACTTTCTGACTTACTACAAGTCACGTGATTACTTCTAGACTCATCTACGGTGCTGCAAATGGCATTGGGTCCTTTTTTTCCTTGGCATCTCTTCTGCCTTAGCGGGGTCCATTTTCAACAATGTGATTCCCTGAGGGTTGTGGATTAGCTGACCTGGGCAGCCTTACCCTGCCGGCCCGCCCTCCCCAGGTGTGCCTCGTTGAGGTCAATATAAACAGCGCTCCAGGCAGCAATAGCCCCTGAAGCTGTGCCTGACTCCATATTCTCTGCCCCGTCAGCAGTCTCGGGGCTGTGCTGGTGGGAGGGAGTGAGGGGCCACAGCTTTGTGGGTGGCCCGGTGTGAGTGGGGTTCTGCTGGCCTTTCTGCAGGAGTTGCCAGGCTGCCGCCTGTAAAGAAGAGGATGTGTCACCCATACCTTCCGCTGGAATTTCTCTCCGGACAGAGGTGAGGAAGGAAAAAAGCAGTGGGGGCCAGGACAGGAGGGGTATCTCAGGCAGGGCAATGGAAAGCTTCTGGAAGAGCGCCAGGGTCCAGGACCACCCTGGCTGGCCTGCAGGCACCAAGTTGGCCTGCGTGCTGTCGCTGGTGTGGCTCCACGGTCCTTCCTCTAGGCTTTCAAGCCCTTGTACATATTCAGGTGTTTTACCTGGAAAGGGTGGGGACAGTTCAGCAGCAGCTGGCCTGGGGCTCAGCTCACGTTTACTCACAGATGCCTCGGCACGGTCCCCCAGCTTTGCAATGAGGACGCTCCTTGCGTGGGGGGTGGGTTGCTGGCTGTATGGGAGATGGTTCCCCACCTCTGACCAATTTCAGAATTGTTGACCGCTGGAGCAAGTGCCGTGATAGGGTTTTCCTCTGTATAACTCGTGGGTTCACTTTTTTTTTCTTTTATCGTTCAAGTTAGATTTTATTCCTCTTTTATGTATTTATAGATAGAAGCATGGAAATAATTCATTCCTATAAATACATCTGTGTGACGGGAAGAACTTTTTTCTGTTTTATTTTTAAATTTTATTTTTTTAAATTTTGAAATTTAATTTTATTTATTTTTTTATACAGCACGTTATTATTAGTTATGTATTTTATGCATATACATGTATACAGGTCAATCCCAAACTCCCAACTCATCCCACCACCACCACCCCATGGCTTCCCACACTTGGTGTCCATACGTTTGTTCTCTACCTCTGTGTCTCTTTTTCTTCCCTGCAAACCAGTTCATCTGTACCATTTTTTTAGGTTCCACATATATGCATTAATATACAATATTTGTTTTCCTCTTTCTGACTTACTTCATTCTGTATGACAGTCTCTCGATCCATCGATGTCTCTACAAATGACCCAGTTTCATTCCTTTTTATGGCCGAGTAATATTCCATTTCATATATGTACCACATCTTTATCCATTCATCTGTCTGTGGGCATTTAGGTTGCTTCCATTACCTGGCTATTGTAAATAGTGCTGCAATGAACATTGTGGTGAATGTGCCCTTTTGAAATACGGTTTTCTCTGGGTATATGCCCAGAAGTGGGATTGCTGGATCAGATGGTAATTCTATTTCTAATTTTTTTAAGGAAACTCCATACTGTTCTCCATAGTGACTGTATCAATTTACATTCCCACCAATAGTGGAAGGGGGCTCCTTTTGTCCACACCCTCCCCAGAATTGGTTGTTTGTAGATTTCCTGATGATGCCGATTCTAACAGGTGTGAGGTGATACCTCATTGTAGTTTTGATTTGCATTTCTCTAATAATTAGTGCTGTTGAGCAGCTTTTCATGTGCGTCTTGGCCATCTCTGTGTCTCCTTTGAAGAAACGTCTCTTTAGATCTTCTGCCCATTTTTGTATTGGGTTGTTTGTTTTTTTAATATTAAGCTGCATGAGCTGTTTATATATATTGGAGATTAAACCTCTGTCCATTGATTCATCTGCAACGATTTTCGCCCATTCTGAGGGATGCCTTTTTCCATTCCCGTGTTTTTTAACAAAAAAGGAAAGAAAGGAAAAGAAGCAGAACACTAATGTGCGTAAAATATGCCTTTTGAAACGGTCGTTTTGAAATATGGACGTCCTTTGAATTTTTTGGTCGATATGTGACCCCAGGATTTGTTTTCAGGGCAGGTGTCATTTACAGGCCTGCAATGATTTTGAATATCAACTGACCATTAGCGCTGGGATTAAAGCTGCTGTTGTGTGAATCGGCCACAAGGTGGCAGCAGTTCACCCTTACCAAATCTGGTTACTAGGGCAAGAGAGCCTCAGTGGAAGTGGTGTTCTAGATTGGAGTTTAGAATGGAATGTGCCAGGAGAAAGCCCCTCACGTTTGTCTCACTACTTCTTGTTCGTGTTTTTAATTTAATTTTTTATTTTTTATTACAGCAAGTTTGATTACAATGTTTGGCTTGTTGTAGGTGTGGAAGATGTGGTTCTTTTACACATATACAGATGACTGTTCTTCCTGGGATCCTTTTCCCATGTACGTTATGACAGAATGTTGAGTAGTCCTCTCTTGGTATTCTGTAGGTCTTTGGTGATTATATATGTCACCTGTGTTTGTATATGTCTGTTAACCCCGATATCGTAATGAAACCAATCCTCACACCTTTCCATTGGTGAACCATAAGTTTGTTTAATGAATCTGTGATTGCCCTTCTCCGTGGAAATATCTGCCCTGGTATCCATTTTTAGGTAACACCTATAAGTGATATGATATGATATGTGTCTTTCACTTTCTGACTTACTACAAGTCACGTGATTACTTCTAGACTCATCTACGGTGCTGCAAATGGCATTGTGTCCTTTTTTTCCTTGGCATCTCTTCTGCCTTAGCGGGGTCCATTTTCAACAATGTGATTCCCTGAGGGTTGTGGATTAGCTGACCTGGGCAGCCTTACCCTGCCGGCCCGCCCTCCCCAGGTGTGCCTCGTTGAGGTCAATATAAACAGCGCTCCAGGCAGCAATAGCCCCTGAAGCTGTGCCTGACTCCATATTCTCTGCCCCGTCAGCAGTCTCGGGGCTGTGCTGGTGGGAGGGAGTGAGGGGCCACAGCTTTGTGGGTGGCCCGGTGTGAGTGGGGTTCTGCTGGCCTTTCTGCAGGAGTTGCCAGGCTGCCGCCTGTAAAGAAGAGGATGTGTCACCCATACCTTCCGCTGGAATTTCTCTCCGGACAGAGGTGAGGAAGGAAAAAAGCAGTGGGGGCCGGGACAGGAGGGGTATCTCAGGCAGGACAATGGAAAGCTTCTGGAAGAGCCCCAGGGTCCAGGACCACCTTGGCTGGCCTGCAGGCACCAAGTTGGCCTGCGTGCTGTCGCTGGTGTGGCTCCACGGTCCTTCCTCTAGGCTTTCAAGCCCTTGTACATATTCAGGTGTTTTACCTGGAAAGGGTGGGGACAGTTCAGCAGCAGCTGGCCTGGGGCTCAGCTCACGTTTAATCACAGATGCCTCGGCACGGTCCCCCAGCTTTGCAATGAGGACGCTCCTTGTGTGGGGGGTGGGTTGCTGGCTGTATGGGAGATGGTTCCCCACCTCTGACCAATTTCAGAATTGTTGACCGCTGGAGCAAGTGCCGTGATAGGGTTTTCCTCTGTATAACTCGTGGGTTCACTTTTTTTTTCTTTTATCATTCAAGTTAGATTTTATTCCTCTTTTATGTATTTATAGATATAAGCATGGAAATAATTCATTCCTATAAATACATCTGTGTGACGGGAAGAACTTTTTTCTGTTTTATTTTTAAATTTTATTTTTTTAAATTTTGAAATTTAATTTTATTTATTTTTTTTATACAGCACGTTATTATTAGTTATGTATTTTATGCATATACATGTATACAGGTCAATCCCAAACTCCCAACTCATCCCACCACCACCACCCCATGGCTTCCCACACTTGGTGTCCATACGTTTGTTCTCTACCTCTGTGTCTCTATTTCTTCCCTGCAAACCAGTTCATCTGTACCATTTTTTTAGGTTCCACATATATGCATTAATATACAATATTTGTTTTCCTCTTTCTGACTTACTTCATTCTGTATGACAGTCTCTCGATCCATCGATGTCTCTACAAATGACCCAGTTTCATTCCTTTTTATGGCCGAGTAATATTCCATTTCATATATGTACCACATCTTTATCCATTCATCTGTCTGTGGGCATTTAGGTTGCTTCCATTACCTGGCTATTGTAAATAGTGCTGCAATGAACATTGTGGTGAATGTGCCCTTTTGAAATACGGTTTTCTCTGGGTATATGCCCAGAAGTGGGATTGCTGGATCAGATGGTAATTCTATTTCTAATTTTTTTAAGGAAACTCCATACTGTTCTCCATAGTGACTGTATCAATTTACGTTCCCACCAATAGTGGAAGGGGGCTCCTTTTGTCCACACCCTCCCCAGAATTGGTTGTTTGTAGATTTCCTGATGATGCCGATTCTAACAGGTGTGAGGTGATACCTCATTGTAGTTTTGATTTGAATTTCTCTAATAATTAGTGCTGTTGAGCAGCTTTTCATGTGCGTCTTGGCCATCTCTGTGTCTCCTTTGAAGAAACGTCTCTTTAGATCTTCTGCCCATTTTTTTTGGGTTGTTTGTTTTTTTAATATTAAGCTGCATGAGCTGTTTATATATATTGGAGATTAAACCTCTGTCCATTGATTCGTCTGCAACGATTTTCGCCCATTCTGAGGGATGCCTTTTTCCATTCCCGTGTTTTTTAACAAAAAAGGAAAGAAAGGAAAAGAAGCAGAACACTAATGTGCGTAAAATATGCCTTTTGAAATGGTCGTTTTGAAATATGGACGTCCTTTGAATTTTTTGGTCGATATGTGACCCCAAGATTTGTTTTCAGGGCAGGTGTCATTTACAGGCCTGCAATGATTTTGAATATCAACTGACCATTAGCGCTGGGATTAAAGCTGCTGTTGTGTGAAACGGCCACAAGGTGGCAGCAGTTCACCCTTACCAAATCTGGTTACTAGGGCAAGAGAGCCTCAGTGGAAGTGGTGTTCTAGATAGGAGTTTAGAATGGAATGTGCCAGGAGAAAGCCCCTCACGTTTGTCTCACTACTTCTTCTTTGTGTTTTTAATTTAATTTTTTATTTTTTATTACAGCAAGTTTGATTACAATGTTTGGCTTGTTGTAGGTGTGGAAGATGTGGTTCTTTTACACATATACAGATGTCTGTTCTTCCTGGGATCCTTTTCCCATGTACGTTATGACAGAATGTTGAGTAGTCCTCTCTTGGTATTCTGTAGGTCTTTGGTGATTATATATGTCACCTGTGTTTGTATATGTCTGTTAACCCCGATAACGTAATGAAACCAATCCTCACACCTTTCCATTGGTGAACCATAAGTTTGTTTAATGAATCTGTGATTGCCCTTCTCCGTGGAAATATCTGCCCTGGTATCCATTTTTAGGTAACACCTATAAGTGATATGATATGATATGTGTCTTTCACTTTCTGACTTACTACAAGTCACGTGATTACTTCTAGACTCATCTACGGTGCTGCAAATGGCATTGTGTCCTTTTTTTCCTTGGCATCTCTTCTGCCTTAGCGGGGTCCATTTTCAACAATGTGATTCCCTGAGGGTTGTGGATTAGCTGACCTGGGCAGCCTTACCCTGCCGGCCCGCCCTCCCCAGGTGTGCCTCGTTGAGGTCAATATAAACAGCGCTCCAGGCAGCAATAGCCCCTGAAGCTGTGCCTGACTCCATATTCTCTGCCCCGTCAGCAGTCTCGGGGCTGTGCTGGTGGGAGGGAGTGAGGGGCCACAGCTTTGTGGGTGGCCCGGTGTGAGTGGGGTTCTGCTGGCCTTTCTGCAGGATTTGCCATGCTGCCGCCTGTAAAGAAGAGGATGTGTCACCCATACCTTCCGCTGGAATTTCTCTCCGGACAGAGGTGAGGAAGGAAAAAAGCAGTGGGGGACGGGACAGGAGGGGTATCTCAGGCAGGGCAATGGAAAGCTTCTGGAAGAGCGCCAGGGTCCAGGACCACCCTGGCTGGCCTGCAGGCACCAAGTTGGCCTGCAAGCTGTCGCTGGTGTGGCTCCACGCGCCTTCCTCTAGGCTTTCAAGCCCTTGTACATATTCAGGTTTTTTACCTGGAAAGGGTGGGGACAGTTCAGCAGCAGCTGGCCTGGGGCTCAGCTCACGTTTACTCACAGATGCCTCAGCACGTTCCCCCAGCTTGGCAATGAGGATGCTCCTTGCGTGGGGGGTGGGTTGATGGCTGTATGGGAGATGGTTCCCCACCTCTGACCAATTTCAGAATTGTTGACCGCTGGAGCAAGTGCCGTGATAGGGTTTTCCTCTGTATAACTCGTGGGTTCAGTTTTTTTTTCTTTTATGGTTCAAGTTAGATTTCATTCCTCTTTTATGTATTTATAGATATAAGCATGGAAATAATTCATTCCTATAAATACATCTGTGTGACGGGAAGAACTTTTTTCTGTTTTATTTTTAAATTTTATTTTTTAAAATTTTGAAATTTAATTTTATTTATTTTTTTATACAGCACGTTATTATTAGTTATGTATTTTATGCATATACATGTATACAGGTCAATCCCAATCTCCCAACTCATCCCACCACCACTACCCCATGGCTTCGCACACTTGGTGTCCATACGTTTTTTCTCTACCTCTGTGTCTCTATTTCTTCCCTGCAAACCAGTTCATCTGTACCATTTCTAGGCTCCACATATATGCATTAATATACAATATTTGTTTTCCTCTTTCTGACTTATTTCTTTCTATATGACAGTCTCTCGATCCATCGATGTCTCTACAAATGACCCAGTTTCATTCCTTTTTATGGCCGAGTAATATTCCATTTCATATATGTACCACATCTTTATCCATTCATATGTCTGTGGGCATTTACGTTGCTTCCATTACCTGGCTATTGTAAATAGTGCTGCAATGAACATTGTGGTGAATGTGCCTTTTTGAAATACGGTTTTCTCTGGGTATATGCCCAGAAGTGGGATTGCTGGATCAGATGGTAATTCTATTTCTAATTTTTTTAAGTAATCTCCATACTGTTCTCCATAGTGACTGTATCAATTTACATTCCCACCAATAGTGGAAGGCGGCTCCTTTTGTCCACACCCTCCCCAGAATTGGTTGTTTGTAGATTTCCTGATGATGCCGATTCTAACAGGTGTGAGGTGATACCTCATTGTAGTTTTGATTTGCATTTCTCTAATAATTAGTGCTGTTGAGCAGCTTTTCATGTGCGTCTTGGCCATCTCTGTGTCTCCTTTGAAGAAACGTCTCTTTAGATCTTCTGCCCATTTTTGTATTGGGTTGTTTGTTTTTTTTAATATTAAGCTGCATGAGCTGTTTATATATATTGGAGATTAAACCTCTGTCCATTGATTCGTCTGCAACGATTTGCGCCCATTCTGAGGGAAGCCTTTTTCCATTCCCGTGTTTTTTAACAAAAAAGGAAAGAAAGGAAAAGAAGCAGAACACTAATGTGTGTAAAATATGCCTTTTGAAACGGTCGTTTTGAAATATGGACGTCCTTTGAATTTTTTGGTCGATATGTGACCCCAGGATTTGTTTTCAGGGCAGGTGTCATTTACAGGCCTGCAATGATTTTGAATATCAACTGACCATTAGCGCTGGGATTAAAGCTGCTGTTGTGTGAATCGGCCACAAGGTGGCAGCAGTTCACCCTTACCAAATCTGGTTACTAGGGCAAGAGAGCCTCAGTGGAAGTGGTGTTCTAGATTGGAGTTTAGAATGGAATGTGCCAGGAGAAAGCCCCTCACGTTTGTCTCACTACTTCTTGTTCGTGTTTTTAATTTAATTTTTTATTTTTTATTACAGCAAGTTTGATTACAATGTTTGGCTTGTTGTAGGTGTGGAAGATGTGGTTCTTTTACACATATACAGATGACTGTTCTTCCTGGGATCCTTTTCCCATGTACGTTATGACAGAATGTTGAGTAGTCCTCTCTTGGTATTCTGTAGGTCTTTGGTGATTATATATGTCACCTGTGTTTGTATATGTCTGTTAACCCCGATATCGTAATGAAACCAATCCTCACACCTTTCCATTGGTGAACCATAAGTTTGTTTAATGAATCTGTGATTGCCCTTCTCCGTGGAAATATCTGCCCTGGTATCCATTTTTAGGTAACACCTATAAGTGATATGATATGATATGTGTCTTTCACTTTCTGACTTACTACAAGTCACGTGATTACTTCTAGACTCATCTACGGTGCTGCAAATGGCATTGTGTCCTTTTTTTCCTTGGCATCTCTTCTGCCTTAGCGGGGTCCATTTTCAACAATGTGATTCCCTGAGGGTTGTGGATTAGCTGACCTGGGCAGCCTTACCCTGCCGGCCCGCCCTCCCCAGGTGTGCCTCGTTGAGGTCAATATAAACAGCGCTCCAGGCAGCAATAGCCCCTGAAGCTGTGCCTGACTCCATATTCTCTGCCCCGTCAGCAGTCTCGGGGCTGTGCTGGTGGGAGGGAGTGAGGGGCCACAGCTTTGTGGGTGGCCCGGTGTGAGTGGGGTTCTGCTGGCCTTTCTGCAGGAGTTGCCAGGCTGCCGCCTGTAAAGAAGAGGATGTGTCACCCATACCTTCCACTGGAATTTCTCTCCGGACGGAGGTGAGGAAGGAAAAAAGCAGTGGGGGCCGGGACAGGAGGGGTATCTCAGGCAGGGCAATGGAAAGCCTCTGGAAGAGCGCCAGGGTCCAGGACCACCCTGGCTGGCCTGCAGGCACCAAGTTGGCCTGCGTGCTGTCGCTGGTGTGGCTCCACGGTCCTTCCTCTAGGCTTTCAAGCCCTTGTACATATTCAGGTGTTTTACCTGGAAAGGGTGGGGACAGTTCAGCAGCAGCTGGCCTGGGGCTCAGCTCACGTTTACTCACAGATGCCTCGGCACGGTCCCCCAGCTTTGCAATGAGGACGCTCCTTGCGTGGGGGTTGGGTTTCTGGCTGTATGGGAGATGGTTCCCCACCTCTGACCAATTTCAGAATTGTTGACCGCTGGAGCAAGTGCCGTGATAGGGTTTTCCTCTGTATAACTCGTGGGTTCACTTTTTTTTTCTTTTATCGTTCAAGTTAGATTTTATTCCTCTTTTATGTATTTATAGATATAAGCATGGAAATAATTCATTCCTATAAATACATCTGTGTGACGGGAAGAACTTTTTTCTGTTTTATTTTTAAATTTTATTTTTTTAAATTTTGAAATTTAATTTTATTTATTTTTTTATACAGCACGTTATTATTAGTTATGTATTTTATGCATATACATGTATACAGGTCAATCCCAAACTCCCAACTCATCCCACCACCACCACCCCATGGCTTCCCACACTTGGTGTCCATACGTTTGTTCTCTACCTCTGTGTCTCTATTTCTTCCCTGCAAACCAGTTCATCTGTACCATTTTTTTAGGTTCCACATATATGCATTAATATACAATATTTGTTTTCCTCTTTCTGACTTATTTCATTCTGTATGACAGTCTCTCGATCCATCGATGTCTCTACAAATGACCCAGTTTCATTCCTTTTTATGGCCGAGTAATATTCCATTTCATATATGTACCACATCTTTATCCATTCATCTGTCTGTGGGCATTTAGGTTGCTTCCATTACCTGGCTATTGTAAATAGTGCTGCAATGAACATTGTGGTGAATGTGCCCTTTTGAAATACGGTTTTCTCTGGGTATATGCCCAGAAGTGGGATTGCTGGATCAGATGGTAATTCTATTTCTAATTTTTTTAAGGAAACTCCATACTGTTCTCCATAGTGACTGTATCAATTTACATTCCCACCAATAGTGGAAGGGGGCTCCTTTTGTCCACACCCTCCCCAGAATTGGTTGTTTGTAGATTTCCTGATGATGCCGATTCTAACAGGTGTGAGGTGATACCTCATTGTAGTTTTGATTTGCATTTCTCTAATAATTAGTGCTGTTGAGCAGCTTTTCATGTGCGTCTTGGCCATCTCTGTGTCTCCTTTGAAGAAACGTCTCTTTAGATCTTCTGCCCATTTTTGTATTGGGTTGTTTGTTTTTTTAATATTAAGCTGCATGAGCTGTTTATATATATTGGAGATTAAACCTCTGTCCATTGATTCGTCTGCAACGATTTTCGCCCATTCTGAGGGATGCCTTTTTCCATTCCCGTGTTTTTTAACAAAAAAGGAAAGAAAGGAAAAGAAGCAGAACACTAATGTGCGTAAAATATGCCTTTTGAAACGGTCGTTTTGAAATATGGACGTCCTTTGAATTTTTTGGTCGATATGTGACCCCAGGATTTGTTTTCAGGGCAGGTGTCATTTACAGGCCTGCAATGATTTTGAATATCAACTGACCATTAGCGCTGGGATTAAAGCTGCTGTTGTGTGAATCGGCCACAAGGTGGCAGCAGTTCACCCTTACCAAATCTGGTTACTAGGGCAAGAGAGCCTCAGTGGCAGTGGTGTTCTAGATTGGAGTTTAGAATGGAATGTGCCAGGAGAAAGCCCCTCACGTTTGTCTCACTACTTCTTGTTCGTGTTTTTAATTTAATTTTTTATTTTTTTATTACAGCAAGTTTGATTACAATGTTTGGCTTGTTGTAGGTGTGGAAGATGTGGTTCTTTTACACATATACAGATGACTGTTCTTCCTGGGATCCTTTTCCCATGTACGTTATGACAGAATGTTGAGTAGTCCTCTCTTGGTATTCTGTAGGTCTTTGGTGATTATATATGTCACCTGTGTTTGTATATGTCTGTTAACCCCGATATCGTAATGAAACCAATCCTCAAACCTTTCCATTGGTGAACCATAAGTTTGTTTAATGAATCTGTGATTGCCCTTCTCCGTGGAAATATCTGCCCTGGTATCCATTTTTAGGTAACACCTATAAGTGATATGATATGATATGTGTCTTTCACTTTCTGACTTACTACAAGTCACGTGATTACTTCTAGACTCATCTACGGTGCTGCAAATGGCATTGGCTCCTTTTTTTCCTTGGCATCTCTTCTGCCTTAGCGGGGTCCATTTTCAACAATGTGATTCCCTGAGGGTTGTGGATTAGCTGACCTGGGCAGCCTTACCCTGCCGGCCCGCCCTCCCCAGGTGTGCCTCGTTGAGGTCAATATAAACAGAGCTCCAGGCAGCAATAGCCCCTGAAGCTGTGCCTGACTCCATATTCTCTGCCCCGTCAGCAGTCTCGGGGCTGTGCTGGTGGGAGGGAGTGAGGGGCCACAGCTTTGTGGGTGGCCCGGTGTGAGTGGGGTTCTGCTGGCTTTTCTGCAGGAGTTGCCAGGCTGCCGCCTGTAAAGAAGAGGATGTGTCACCCATACCTTCCGCTGGAATATCTCTCCGGACAGAGGTGAGGAAGGAAAAAAGCAGTGGGGGCCGGGACAGGAGGGGTATCTCAGGCAGGGCAGTGGAAAGCTTCTGGAAGAGCGCCAGGGTCCAGGACCACCCTGGCTGGCCTGCAGGCACCAAGTTGACCTGCGTGCTGTCGCTGGTGTGGCTCCACGGTCCTTCCTCTAGGCTTTCAAGCCCTTGTACATATTCAGGTGTTTTACCTGGAAAGGGTGGGGACAGTTCAGCAGCAGCTGGCCTGGGGCTCAGCTCACGTTTACTCACAGATGCCTCGGCACGGTCCCCCAGCTTTGCAATGAGGACGCTCCTTGCGTGGGGGGTGGGTTGCTGGCTGTATGGGAGATGGTTCCCCACCTCTGACCAATTTCAGAATTGTTGACCGCTGGAGCAAGTGCCGTGATAGGATTTTCCTCTGTATAACTCGTGGGTTCACTTTTTTTTTCTTTTATCGTTCAAGTTAGATTTTATTCTTGTTTTATGTATTTATAGATATAAGCATGGAAATAATTCATTCCTATAAATACATCTGTGTGACGGGAAGAACTTTTTTCTGTTTTATTTTTAAATTTTATTTTTTTAAATTTTGAAATTTAATTTTATTTATTTTTTATACAGCACGTTATTATTAGTTATGTATTTTATGCATATACATGTATACAGGTCAATCCCAAACTCCCAACTCATCCCACCACCACCACCCCATAGCTTCCCACACTTGGTGTCCATACGTTTGTTCTCTACCTCTGTGTCTCTATTTCTTCCCTGCAAACCAGTTCATCTGTACCATTTTTTTAGGTTCCACATATATGCATTAATATACAATATTTGTTTTCCTCTTTCTGACTTACTTCATTCTGTATGACAGTCTCTCGATCTTTCGATGTCTCTACAACTGACCCAGTTTCATTCATTTTTATGGCCGAGTAATATTCCATTTCATATATGTACCACATCTTTATCCATTCATCTGTCTGTGGGCATTTACGTTGCTTCCATTACCTGGCTATTGTAAATAGTGCTGCAATGAACATTGTGGTGAATGTGCCCTTTTGAAATACGGTTTTCTCTGGGTATATGCCCAGAAGTGGGATTGCTGGATCAGATGTTATTTCTATTTCTAATATTTTAAGGAAACTCCATACTGTTCTCCATAGTGACTGTATCAATTTACATTCCCACCAATAGTGGAAGGGGGCTCCTTTTGTCCACACCCTCCCCAGAATTGGTTGTTTGTAGATTTCCTGATGATGCCGATTCTAACAGGTGTGAGGTGATACCTCATTGTAGTTTTGATTTGCATTTCTCTAATAATTAGTGCTGTTGAGCAGCTTTTCATGTGCGTCTTGGCCATCTCTGTGTCTCCTTTGAAGAAACGTCTCTTTAGATCTTCTGCCCATTTTTGTATTGGGTTGTTTGTTTTTTTAATATTAAGCTGCATGAGCTGTTTATATATATTGGAGATTAAACCTCTGTCCATTGATTCGTCTGCAACGATTTTTGCCCATTCTGAGGGATGCCTTTTTCCATTCCCGTGTTTTTTAACAAAAAAGGAAAGAAAGGAAAAGAAGCAGAACACTAATGTGCGTAAAATATGCCTTTTCAAACGGTCGTTTTGAAATATGGACGTCCTTTGAATTTTTTGGTCGATATGTGACCCCAGGATTTGTTTTCAGGGCAGGTGTCATTTACAGGCCTGCAATGATTTTGAATATCAACTGACCATTAGCGCTGGGATTAAAGCTGCTGTTGTGTGAATCGGCCACAAGGTGGCAGCAGTTCACCCTTACCAAATCTGGTTACTAGGGCAAGAGAGCCTCAGTGGAAGTGGTGTTCTAGATTGGAGTTTAGAATGGAATGTGCCAGGAGAAAGCCCCTCACGTTTGTCTCACTACTTCTTGTTCGTGTTTTTAATTTAATTTTTTATTTTTTATTACAGCAAGTTTGATTACAATGTTTGGCTTGTTGTAGGTGTGGAAGATGTGGTTCTTTTACACATATACAGATGTCTGTTCTTCCTGGGATCCTTTTCCCATGTACGTTATGACAGAATGTTGAGTAGTCCTCTCTTGGTATTCTGTAGGTCTTTGGTGATTATATATGTCACCTGTGTTTGTATATGTCTGTTAACCCCGATATCGTAATGAAACCAATCCTCACACCTTTCCATTGGTGAACCATAAGTTTGTTTAATGAATCTGTGATTGCCCTTCTCCGTGGAAATATCTGCCCTGGTATCCATTTTTAGGTAACACCTATAAGTGATATGATATGATATGTGTCTTTCACTTTCTGACTTACTACAAGTCACGTGATTACTTCTAGACTCATCTACGGTGCTGCAAATGGCATTGTGTCCTTTTTTTCCTTGGCATCTCTTCTGACTTAGCGGGGTCCATTTTCAACAATATGATTCCCTGAGGGTTGTGGATTAGCTGACCTGGACAGCCTTACCCTGCCGGCCCGCCCTCCTCAGGTGTGCCTCATTGAGGTCAATATAAACAGCGCTCCAGGCAGCAATAGCCCCTGAAGCTGTGCCTGACTCCATATTCGCTGCCCCGTCAGCAGTCTCGGGGCTGTGCTGGTGGGAGGGATTGAGGGGCCACAGCTTTTTGAGTGGCCCGGTGTGAGTGGGGTTCTGCTGGCCTTTCTGCAGGAGTTGCCAGGCTGCCGCCTGTAAAGAAGAGGATGTGTCACCCATACCTTCCGCTGGAATTTCTCTCCGGACAGAGGTGAGGAAGGAAAAAAGCAGTGGGGGCCGGGACAGGAGGGGTATCTCAGGCAGGGCAATGGAAAGCTTCTGGAAGAGCGCCAGGGTCCAGGACCACCCTGGCTGGCCTGCAGGCACCAAGTTGGCCTGCGTGCTGTCGCTGGTGTGGCTCCACGGTCCTTCCTCTAGGCTTTCAAGCCCTTGTACATATTCAGGTGTTTTACCTGGAAAGGGTGGGGACAGTTCAGCAGCAGCTGGCCTGGGGCTCAGCTCACGTTTACTCACAGATGCCTCGGCACGGTCCCCCAGCTTTGCAATGAGGACGCTCCTTGCGTGGGGGTGGGTTGCTGGCTGTATGGGAGATGGTTCCCCACCTCTGACCAATTTCAGAATTGTTGACCGCTGGAGCAAGTGCCGTGATAGGGTTTTCCTCTGTATAACTCGTGGGTTCACTTTTTTTTTCTTTTATCGTTCAAGTTAGATTTTATTCCTCTTTTATGTATTTATAGATATAAGCATGGAAATAATTCATTCCTATAAATACATCTGTGTGACGGGAAGAACTTTTTTCTGTTTTATTTTTAAATTTTATTTTTTTAAATTTTGAAATTTAATTTTATTTATTTTTTTATACAGCACGTTATTATTAGTTATGTATTTTATGCATATACATGTATACAGGTCAATCCCAAACTCCCAACTCATCCCACCACCACCACCCCATGGCTTCCCACACTTGGTGTCCATACGTTTGTTCTCTACCTCTGTGTCTCTATTTCTTCCCTGCAAACCAGTTCATCTGTACCATTTTTTTAGGTTCCACATATATGCATTAATATACAATATTTGTTTTCCTCTTTCTGACTTACTTCATTCTGTATGACAGTCTCTCGATCCATCGATGTCTCTACAACTGACCCAGTTTCAGTCATTTTTATGGCCGAGTAATATTCCATTTCATATATGTACCACATCTTTATCCATTCATCTGTCTGTGGGCATTTAGGTTGCTTCCATTACCTGGCTATTGTAAATAGTGCTGCAATGAACATTGTGGTGAATGTGCCCTTTTGAAATACGGTTTTCTCTGGGTATATGCCCAGAAGTGGGATTGCTGGATCAGGTGGTAATTCTATTTCTAATATTTTAAGGAAACTCCATACTGTTCTCCATAGTGACTGTATCAATTTACATTCCCACCAATAGTGGAAGAGGGCTCCTTTTGTCCACACCCTCCCCAGAATTGGTTGTTTGTAGATTTCCTGATGATTCCGATTCTAACAGGTGTGAGGTGATACCTCATTGTAGTTTTGATTTGCATTTCTCTAATAATTAGTGCTGTTGAGCAGCTTTTCATGAGCGTCTTGGCCATCTCTGTGTCTCCTTTGAAGAAACGTCTCTTTAGATCTTCTGCCCATTTTTTGGGTGTTGTTTGTTTTTTTAATATTAAGCTGCATGAGCTGTTTATATATATTGGAGATTAAACCTCTGTCCATTGATTCGTCTGCAACGATTTGCGCCCATTCTGAGGGATGCCTTTTTCCATTCCCGTGTTTTTTAACAAAAAAGGAAAGAAAGGAAAAGAAGCAGAACACTAATGTGCGTAAAATATGCCTTTTGAAACGGTCGTTTTGAAATATGGACGTCCTTTGAATTTTTTGGTCGGTATGTGACCCGAGGATTTGTTTTCAGGGCAGGTGTCATTTACAGGCCTGCAATGATTTTGAATATCAACTGACCATTAGCTCTGGGATTAAAGCTGCTGTTGTGTGAATCGGCCACAAGGTGGCAGCAGTTCACCCTTACCAAATCTGGTTACTAGGGCAAGAGAGCCTCAGTGGAAGTGGTGTTCTAGATTGGAGTTTAGAATGGAATGTGCCAGGAGAAAGCCTCTCACGTTTGTCTCACTACTTCTTGTTCGTGTTTTTAATTTAATTTTTTATTTTTTATTACAGCAAGTTTGATTACAATGTTTGGCTTGTTGTAGGTGTGGAAGATGTGGTTCTTTTACACATATACAGATGACTGTTCTTCCTGGGATCCTTTTCCCATGTACGTTATGACAGAATGTTGAGTAGTCCTCTCTTGGTATTCTGTAGGTCTTTGGTGATTATATATGTCACCTGTGTTTGTATATGTCTGTTAACCCCGATATCGTAATGAAACCAATCCTCACACCTTTCCATTGGTGAACCATAAGTTTGTTTAATGAATCTGTGATTGCCCTTCTCCGTGGAAATATCTGCCCTGGTATCCATTTTTAGGTAACACCTATAAGTGATATGATATGATATGTGTCTTTCACTTTCTGACTTACTACAAGTCACGTGATTACTTCTAGACTCATCTACGGTGCTGCAAATGGCATTGGGTCCTTTTTTTCCATGGCATCTCTTCTGCCTTAGCGGGGTCCATTTTCAACAATGTGATTCCCTGAGGGTTGTGGATTAGCTGACCTGGGCAGCCTTACCCTGCCGGCCCGCCCTCCCCAGGTGTGCCTCGTTGAGGTCAATATAAACAGCGCTCCAGGCAGCAATAGCCCCTGAAGCTGTGCCTGACTCCATATTCTCTGCCCCGTCAGCAGTCTCGGGGCTGTGCTGGTGGGAGGGAGTGAGGGGCCACAGCTTTGTGGGTGGCCCGGTGTGAGTGGGGTTCTGCTGGCCTTTCTGCAGGAGTTGCCAGGCTGCCGCCTGTAAAGAAGAGGATGTGTCACCCATACCTTCCGCTGGAATTTCTCTCCGGACAGAGGTGAGGAAGGAAAAAAGCAGTGGGGGCCGGGACAGGAGGGGTATCTCAGGCAGGGCAATGGAAAGCTTCTGGAAGAGCGCCAGGGTCCAGGACCACCCTGGCTGGCCTGCAGGCACCAAGTTGTCCTGTGTGCTGTCGCTGGTGTGGCTCCACGGTCCTTCCTCTAGGCTTTCAAGCCCTTGTACATATTCAGGTGTTTTACCTGGAAAGGGTGGGGACAGTTCAGCAGCAGCTGGCCTGGGGCTCAGCTCACGTTTACTCACAGATGCCTCGGCACGGTCCCCCAGCTTTGCAATGAGGACGCTCCTTGTGTGGGGGGTGGGTTGCTGGCTGTATGGGAGATGGTTCCCCACCTATGACCAATTTCAGAATTGTTGACCGCTGGAGCAAGTGCCGTGATAGGGTTTTCCTCTGTATAACTCGTTGGTTCACTTTTCTTTTCTTTTATCGTTCAAGTTAGATTTTATTCCTCTTTTATGTATTTATAGATATAAGCATGGAAATAATTCATTCCTATAAATACATCTGTGTGACGGGAAGAACTTTTTTCTGTTTTATTTTTAAATTTTATTTTTTTAAATTTTGAAATTTAATTTTATTTATTTTTTTTATACAGCACGTTATTATTAGTTATGTATTTTATGCATATACATGTATACAGGTCAATCCCAAACTCCCAACTCATCCCACCACCACCACCCCATGGCTTCCCACACTTGGTGTCCATACGTTTGTTCTCTACCTCTGTGTCTCTATTTCTTCCCTGCAAACCAGTTCATCTGTACCATTTTTTTAGGTTCCACATATATGCATTAATATACAATATTTGTTTTCCTCTTTCTGACTTACTTCATTCTGTATGACAGTCTCACCATCCATCGATGTCTCTACAAATGACCCAGTTTCATTCCTTTTTATGGCCGAGTAATATTCCATTTCATATATGTACCACATCTTTATCCATTCATCTGTCTGTGGGCATTTAGGTTGCTTCCATTACCTGGCTATTGTAAATAGTGCTGCAATGAACATTGTGGTGAATGTGCCCTTTTGAAATACGGTTTTCTCTGGGTATATGCCCAGAAGTGGGATTGCTGGATCAGATGATAATTCTATTTCTAATTTTTTTAAGGAAACTCCATACTGTTCTCCATAGTGACTGTATCAATTTACATTCCCACCAATAGTGGAAGGGGGTTCCTTTTGTCCACACCCTCCCCAGAATTGGTTGTTTGTAGATTTCCTGATGATGCCGATTCTAACAGGTGTGAGGTGATACCTCATTGTAGTTTTGATTTGCATTTCTCTAATAATTAGTGCTGTTGTGCAGCTTTTCATGTGCGTCTTGGCCATCTCTGTGTCTCCTTTGAAGAAACGTCTCTTTAGATCTTCTGCCCATTTTTTGGGGGGTTCTTTGTTTTTTTAATATTAAGCTGCATGAGCTGTTTATATATATTGGAGATTAAACCTCTGTCCATTGATTCGTCTGCAACGATTTTCGCCCATTCTGAGGGATGCCTTTTTCCATTCCCGTGTTTTTTAACAAAAAAGGAAAGAAAGGAAAAGAAGCAGAACACTAATGTGCGTAAAATATGCCTTTTGAAACGGTCGTTTTGAAGTATGGACGTCCTTTGAATTTTTTGGTCGATATGTGACCCCAGGATTTGTTTTCAGGGCAGGTGTCATTTACAGGCCTGCAATGATTTTGAATATCAACTGACCATTAGCGCTGGGATTAAAGCTGCTGTTGTGTGAATCGGCCACAAGGTGGCAGCAGTTCACCCTTACCAAATCTGGTTACTAGGGCAAGAGAGCCTCAGTGGAAGTGGTGTTCTAGATTGGAGTTTAGAATGGAATGTGCCAGGAGAAAGCCCCTCACGTTTGTCTCACTACTTCTTGTTCGAGTTTTTAATTTAATTTTTTATTTTTTATTACAGCAAGTTTGATTACAATGTTTGGCTTGTTGTAGGTGTGGAAGATGTGGTTCTTTTACACATATACAGATGACTGTTCTTCCTGGGATCCTTTTCCCATGTACGTTATGACAGAATGTTGAGTAGTCCTCTCTTGGTATTCTGTAGGTCTTTGGTGATTATATATGTCACCTGTGTTTGTATATGTCTGTTAACCCCGATATCGTAATGAAACCAATCCTCACACCATTCCATTGGTGAACCATAAGTTTGTTTAATGAATCTGTGATTGCCCTTCTCCGTGGAAATATCTGCCCTGGTATCCATTTTTAGGTAACACCTATAAGTGATATGATATGATATGTGTCTTTCACTTTCTGACTTACTACAAGTCACGTGATTACTTCTAGACTCATCTACGGTGCTGCAAATGGCATTGTGTCCTTTTTTTCCTTGGCATCTCTGCTGCCTTAGCGGGGTCCATTTTCAACAATGTGATTCCCTGAGGGTTGTGGATTAGCTGACCTGGGCAGCCTTACCCTGCCGGCCCGCCCTCCCCAGGTGTGCCTCGTTGAGGTCAATATAAACAGCGCTCCAGGCAGCAATAGCCCCTGAAGCTGTGCCTGACTCCATATTCTCTGCCCCGTCAGCAGTCTCGGGTCTTTGCTGGTGGAAGGGAGTGAGGGGCCAGAGCTTTGTGGGTTGCCCGGTGTGAGTGGGGTTCTGCTGGCCTTTCTGCAGGAGTTGCCAGGCTGCCGCCTGTAAAGAAGAGGAGGTGTCACCCATACCTTCCGCTGGAATTTCTCTCCGGACAGAGGTGAGGAAGGAAAAAAGCAGTGGGGGCCGGGACAGGAGGGGTATCTCAGGCAGGGCAATGGAAAGCTTCTTGAAGAGCGCCAGGGTCCAGGACCACCCTGGCTGGCCTGCAGGCACCAAGTTGGCCTGCGTGCTGTCGCTGGTGTGGCTCCACGGTCCTTCATCTAGGCTTTCAAGCCCTTGTACATATTCAGGTGTTTTACCTGGAAAGGTTGGGGACAGTTCAGCAGCAGCTGGCCTGGGTCTCAGCTCACGTTTACTCACAGATGCCTCGGCACGGTCCCCCAGCTTTGCAATGAGGACGCTCCTTGCGTGGGGTGTGTGTTGCTGGATGTATGGGAGATGGTTCCCCACCTCTGACCAATTTCACAATTGTTGACCGCTGGAGCAAGTGCCGTGATAGGGTTTTCCTCTGTATAACTCGTGGGTTCACTTTTTTTTCTTTTATCGTTCAAGATAGGTTTTATTCCTCTTTTATGTATTTATAGATATAAGCATGGAAATAATTCATTCCTATAAATACATCTGTGTGACGGGAAGAACTTTTTTCTGTTTTATTTTTAAATTTTATTTTTTAAAATTTTGAAATTTAATTTTATTTGTTTTTTTATACAGCACGTTATTATTAGTTATGTATTTTATGCATATACATGTATACAGGTCAATCGCAAACTCCCAACTCATCCCACCACCACCACCCCATGGCTTCCCACACTTGGTGTCCATACGTTTGTTCTCTACCTCTGTGTCTCTATTTCTTCCCTGCAAACCAGTTCATCTGTACCATTTTTAGGCTCCACAGATATGCATTAATATACAATATTTGTTTTCCTCTTTCTGACTTACTTCATTCTGTATGACAGTCTCTCGATCCATCGATGTCTCTACAAATGACCCAGTTTCATTCCTTTTTATGGCCGAGTAATATTCCATTTCATATATGTACCACATCTTTATCCATTCATCTGTCTGTGGGCATTTAGGTTGCTTCCATTACCTGGCTATTGTAAATAGTGCTGCAATGAACATTGTGGTGAATGTGCCTTTTTGAAATACGGTTTTCTCTGGGTATATGCCCAGAAGTGGGATTGCTGGATCAGATTGTAATTCTATTTCTAGTTTTTTTAAGGAAACTCCATACTGTTCTCCATAGTGACTGTATCAATTTACATTCCCACCAATAGTGGAAGAGGGCTCCTTTTGTCCACACCCTCCCCAGAATTGGTTGTTTGTAGATTTCCTGATGATTCCGATTCTAACAGGTGTGAGGTGATACCTCATTGTAGTTTTGATTTGCATTTCTCTAATAATTAGTGCTGTTGAGCAGCTTTTCATGAGCGTCTTGGCCATCTCTGTGTCTCCTTTGAAGAAACGTCTCTTTAGATCTTCTGCCCATTTTTTGGGTGTTGTTTGTTTTTTTAATATTAAGCTGCATGAGCTGTTTATATATATTGGAGATTAAACCTCTGTCCATTGATTCGTCTGCAACGATTTGCGCCCATTCTGAGGGATGCCTTTTTCCATTCCCGTGTTTTTTAACAAAAAAGGAAAGAAAGGAAAAGAAGCAGAACACTAATGTGCGTAAAATATGCCTTTTGAAACGGTCGTTTTGAAATATGGACGTCCTTTGAATTTTTTGGTCGGTATGTGACCCGAGGATTTGTTTTCAGGGCAGGTGTCATTTACAGGCCTGCAATGATTTTGAATATCAACTGACCATTAGCTCTGGGATTAAAGCTGCTGTTGTGTGAAACGGCCACAAGGTGGCAGCAGTTCACCCTTACCAAATCTGGTTACTAGGGCAAGAGAGCCTCAGTGGAAGTGGTGTTCTAGATTGGAGTTTAGAATGGAATGTGCCAGGAGAAAGCCCCTCACGTTTGTCTCACTACTTCTTGTTCGTGTTTTTAATTTAATTTTTTATTTTTTATTACAGCAAGTTTGATTACAATGTTTGGCTTGTTGTAGGTGTGGAAGATGTGGTTCTTTTACACATATACAGATGACTGTTCTTCCTGGGATCCTTTTCCCATGTACGTTATGACAGAATGTTGAGTAGTCCTCTCTTGGTATTCTGTAGGTCTTTGGTGATTATATATGTCACCTGTGTTTGTATATGTCTGTTAACCCCGATATCGTAATGAAACCAATCCTCACACCTTTCCATTGGTGAACCATAAGTTTGTTTAATGATTCTGTGATTGCCCTTCTCCGTGGAAATATCTGCCCTGGTATCCATTTTTAGGTAACACCTATAAGTGATATGATATGATATGTGTCTTTCACTTTCTGACTTACTACAAGTCACGTGATTACTTCTAGACTCATCTATGGTGCTGCAAATGGCATTGTGTCCTTTTTTCCCTTGGCTTCTCTTCTGCCTTAGCGGGGTCCATTTTCAACAATGTGATTCCCTGAGGGTTGTGGATTAGCTGACCTGGGCAGCCTTACCCTGCCGGCCCGCCCTCCCCAGGTGTGCCTCGTTGAGGTCAATATAAACAGCGCTCCAGGCAGCAATAGCCCCTGAAGCTGTGCCTGACTCCATATTCTCTGCCCCGTCAGCAGTCTCGGGGCTGTGCTGGTGGGAGGGAGTGAGGGGCCACAGCTTTGTGGGTGGCCCGGTGTGAGTGGGGTTCTGCTGCCCTTTCTGCTGGAGTTGCCAGGCGGCCGCCTGTAAAGAAGGGGATGTGTCACCATACCTTCCGCTGGAATTTCTCTCCGGACAGAGGTGAGGAACGAAGAAAGCAGTGGGGGCCGGGACAGGAGGGGTATTTCAGGCAGGGCAATGGAAAGCTTCTGGAAGAGCGCCCAGGGCCAGGACCACCCTGGCTGGCCTGCAGGCACCAAGTTGGCCTGCGTGCTGTCGCTGGTGTGGCTCCACGGTCCTTCCTCTAGGCTTTCAAGCCCTTGTACATATTCAGGTGTTTTACCTGGAAAGGGTGGGAACAGTTCAGCAGCAGCTGGCCTGGGGCTCAGCTCACGTTTACTCACAGATGCCTCGGCACGGTCCCCCAACTTTGCAATGAGGACGCTCCTTGCGTGCGGGGTGGGTTGCTGGCTGTATGGGAGATGATTCCCCACCTCTGACCAATTTCAGAATTGTTGACTGCTGGAGCAAGTGCCGTGATAGGGTTTTCCTCTGTATAACTCGTGGGTTCACTTTTTTTTTCTTTTATGGTTCAAGTTAGATTTTATTCCTCTTTTATGTATTTATAAATATAAGCATGGAAATAATTCATTCCTATAAATACATCTGTGTGACGGGAAGAATTTTTTCTGTTTTATTTTTAAATTTTATTTTTTAAAATTTTGAAATTTAATTTTATTTATGTTTTTATACAGCAGGTTATTATTAGTTATGTATTTTATGCATATACATGTATACAGGCCAATCCCAATCTCCCAACTCATCCCACCACCACCACCCCATGGCTTCCCACACTTGGTGTCCATACGTTTGTTCTCTACCTCTGTGTCTCTATTTCTTCCCTGCAAACCAGTTCATCTGTACCATTTTTTTAGGTTCAACATATATGCATTAATATAAAATATTTGTTTTCCTCTTTCTGACTTACTTCATTCTGTATGACAGTCTCTCGATCCATCGATGTCTCTACAAATGACCCAGTTTCATTCCTTTTTATGGCCGAGTAATATTCCATTTCATATATGTACCACATCTTTATCCATTCATCTGTCTGTGGGCATTTAGGTTGCTTCCATTACCTGGCTATTGTAAATAGTGCTGCAACGAACATTGTGGTGAATGTGCCTTTTTGATTTACGGTTTTCTCTGGGTATATGCCCAGAAGTGGGATTGCTCGATCAGATGGTAATTCTATTTCTAGAATTTTTTAAGGAAACTCCATACTGTTCTCCATAGTGACTGTATCAATTTACATTCCCACCAATAGTGGAGGAGGGCTCCTTTTGTCCACACCCTCCCCAGAATTGGTTGTTTGTAGATTTTCTGATGATGCCGATTCTAACAGGTGTGAGGTGATACCTCATTGTAGTTTTGATTTGCATTTCTCTAATAATTAGTGCTGTTGAGCAGCTTTTCATGTGCGTGTTGGCCATCTCTGTGTCTCCTTTGAAGAAACGTCTCTTTAGATCTTCTGCCCATTTGAGCTTCTGCCCAAATGAGCTGTTTATATATATTGGAGATTAAACCTCTGTCCATTGATTCGTCTGCAACAATTTTCACCCATTCTGAGGGATGCCTTTATCCATTCCCGTGTTTTTTAACAAAAAATGAAAGAAAGGAACAGAAGCAGAACACTAATGTGCGTAAAATATGCCTTTTGAAACGGTCGTTTTGAAATATGGACGTCCTTTGAATTTTTTTGTCGATATGTGACTCCAGGATTTGTTTTCAGGGCAAGTGTCATTTACAGGCCTGCAATGATTTTGAATATCAACTGACCATTATCGCTGGGATTAAAGCTGCTGTTGTGTGAAACGGCCACAAGGTGGCAGCAGTTCACCCTTACCAAATCTGGTTACTAGGGCAAGAGAGCCTCAGTGGAAGTGGTGTTCTAGATTGGAGTTTAGAATGGAATGTGCCAGGAGAAAGCCCCTCACTTTTGTCTGACTACTTCTTGTTCGTGTTTTTAATTTAATTTTTTATATTTTATTACAGCAAGTTTGATTACAATGTTTGGCTTGCTGTAGGTGTGGAAGATGTGGTTCTTTTACACATATACAAATGACTGTTCTTCCTGGGATCCTTTTCCCATGTACGTTTTGACAGAATGTTGAGTAGTCCTCTCTTGGTATTCTGTAGGTCTTTGGTGATTATATATGTCACCTGTGTTTGTATATGTCTGTTAACCCTGATATCGTAATGAAACCAATCCTCACACCTTTCCATTGGTGAACCATAAGTTTGTTTAATGAATCTGTGATTGCCCTTCTCCGTGGAAATATCTGCCCTGGTATCCATTTTTAGGTAACACCTATAAGTGATATGATATGATATGTGTCTTTCACTTTCTGACTTACTACAAGTCACGTGATTACTTCTAGACTCATCTACGGTGCTGCAAATGGCATTGTGTCCTGTTTTTCCTTGGCATCTCTTCTGCCTTAGCGGGGTCCATTTTCAACAATGTGATTCCCTGAGGGTTGTGGATTAGCTGACCTGGGCAGCCTTACCCTGCCGGCCCGCCCTCCCCAGGTGTGCCTCGTTGAGGTCAATATAAACAGCGCTCCAGGCAGCAATAGCCCCTGAAGCTGTGCATGACTCCATATTCTCTGCCCCGTCAGCAGTCTCGGGGCTGTGCTGGTGGGAGGGAGTGAGGGGCCACAGCTTTGTGGGTGGCCCGGTGTGAGTGGGGTTCTGCTGGCCTTTCTGCAGGATTTGCCAGGCTGCCGCCTGTAAAGAAGAGGATGTGTCACCCATACCTTCCGCTGGAATTTCTCTCCGGACAGAGGTGAGGAAGGAAAAATCAGTGGGGGCCGGGACAGGAGGGGTATCTCAGGCAGGGCAATGGAAAGCTTCTGGAAGAGCGCCCGGGGCCAGGACCACCCTGGCTGGCCTGCAGGCACCAAGTTGGCCTGCGTGCTGTCGCTGGTGTGGCTCCACAGTCCTTCCTCTAGGCTTTCAAGCCCTTGTACATATTCAGGTGTTTTACCTGGAAAGGGTGTGGACAGTTCAGCAGCAGCTGGCCTGAGGCTCAGCTCACGTTTACTCACAGATGCTTCGGCACGGTCCCCCAGCTTTGCAATGAGGACGCTCCTTGCGTGGGGGGTGGGTTGCTGGCTGTATGGGAGATGGTTCCCCACCTCTGACCAATTTCAGAATTGTTGACCGCTGGAGCAAGTGCCGTGATAGGGTTTTCCTCTGTATACCTCGTGGGTTCACTTTTTTTTCTTTTATCGTTCAAGTTAGATTTTATTCCTCTTTTATGTATTTATAGATATAAGCATGGAAATAATTCATTCCTATAAATACATCTGTGTGACGGGAAGAACTTTTTTCTGTTTTATTTTTATATTTTATTTTTTAAAATTTTGAAATTTAATTTTATTTATTTTTTTTATACAGCACGTTATTATTAGTTATGTATTTTATGCATATACATGTATACAGGTCAATCCCAATCTCCCAACTCATCCCACCACCACCACCCCATGGCTTCCCACACTTGGTGTCCATACGTTTGTTCTCTACCTCTGTGTCTCTATTTCTTCCCTGCAAACCAGTTCATCTGTACCATTTTTAGGCTCCACAGATATGCATTAATATACAATATTTGTTTTCCTCTTTCTGACTTACTTCATTCTGTATGACAGTCTCTCGATCCATCGATGTCTCTACAAATGACCCAGTTTCATTCCTTTTTATGGCCGAGTAATATTCCATTTCATATATGTACCACATCTTTATCCATTCATCTGTCTGTGGGCATTTAGGTTGCTTCCATTACCTGGCTATTGTAAATAGTGCTGCAATGAACATTGTGGTGATTGTGCCTTTTTGAAATACGGTTTTCTCTGGGTATATGCCCAGAAGTGGGATTGCTGGATCAGATGGTAATTCTATTTCTAATTTTTTTAAGGAAACTCCATACTGTTCTCCATAGTGACTGTATCAATTTACATTCCCACCAATAGTGGAAGAGGGCTCCTTTTGTCCACACCCTCCCCAGAATTGGTTGTTTGTAGATTTTCTGATGATGCCGATTCTAACAGGTGTGAGGTGATACCTCATTGTAGTTTTGATTTGCATTTCTCTAATAATTAGTGCAGTTGAGCAGCTTTTCATGTGCGTCTTGGCCATCTCTGTGTCTCCTTTGAAGAAACGTCTCTGTAGATCTTCTGCCCATTTTTTGGGGGTTGTTTGTTTTTTTAATATTAAGCTGCATGAGGTGTTTATGTATATTGGAGATTAAACCTCTGTCCATTGATTCGTCTGCAACGATTTTCGCCCATTCTGAGGGATGCCTTTTTCCATTCCCGTGTTTTTTAACAAAAAAGGAAAGAAAGGAAAAGAAGCAGAACACTAATGTGCGTAAAATATGCCTTTTGAAACGGTCATTTTGAAATATGGATGTCCTTTGAATTTTTTGGTCGATATGTGACCCCAGGATTTGTTTTCAGGGCAGGTGTCATTTACAGGCCTGCAATGATTTTGAATATCAACTGACCATTGGCTCTGGGATTAAAGCTGCTGTTGTGTGAAATGGCCACAAGGTGGCAGCAGTTCACCCTTACCAAATCTGGTTACTAGGGCAAGAGAGCCTCAGTGGAAGTGGTGTTCTAGATTGGAGTTTAGAATGGAATGTGCCAGGAGAAAGCCCCTCACGTTTGTCTCACTACTTCTTGTTCGTGTTTTTAATTTAATTTTTTATTTTTTATTACAGCAAGTTTGATTACAATGTTTGGCTTGTTGTAGGTGTGGAAGATGTGGTTCTTTTACACATATACAGATGACTGTTCTTCCTGGGATCCTTTTCCCATGTACGTTATGACAGAATGTTGAGTCGTCCTCTCTTGGTATTCTGTAGGTCTTTGGTGATTATATATGTCACCTGTGTTTGTATATGTCTGTTAACCCCGATATCGTAATGAAACCAATCCTCACACATTTCCATTGGTGAACCATAGTTTGTTTAATGAATCTGTGATTGCCCTTCTCCGTGGAAATATCTGCCCTGGTATCCATTTTTAGGTAACACCTATAAGTGATATGATATGATATGTGTCTTTCACTTTCTGACTTACTACAAGTCACGTGATTACTTCTAGACTCATCTACGGTGCTGCAAATGGCATTGTGTCCTTTTTTCCCTTGGCTTCTCTTCTGCCTTAGCGGGGTCCATTTTCAACAATGTGATTCCCTGAGGGTTGTGGATTAGCTGACCTGGGCAGCCTTACCCTGCCGGCCCGCCCTCCCCAGGTGTGCCTCGTTGAGGTCAATATAAACAGCGCTCCAGGCAGCAATAGCCCCTGAAGCTGTGCCTGACTCCATATTCTCTGCCCCGTCAGCAGTCTCGGGGCTGTGCTGGTGGGAGGGAGTGAGGGGCCACAGCTTTGTGGGTGGCCCGGTGTGAGTGGGGTTCTGCTGGCCTTTCTGCAGGAGTTGCCAGGCTGCCGCCTGTAAAGAAGAGGATGTGTCACCCATACCTTCCGCTGGAATTTCTCTCCGGACAGAGGTGAGGAAGGAAAAAAGCAGTGGGGGCCGGGACAGGAGGGGTATCTCAGGCAGGGCAATGGAAAGCTTCTGGAAGAGCGCCAGGGTCCAGGACCACGCTGGCTGGCCTGCAGGCACCAAGTTGGCCTGCGTGCTGTCGCTGGTGTGGCTCCACGGTCCTTCCTCTAGGCTTTCAAGCCCTTGTACATATTCAGGTGTTTTACCTGGAAAGGGTGGGGACAGTTCAGCAGCAGCTGGCCTGGGGCTCAGCTCACGTTTACTCACAGATGCCTCGGCACGGTCCCCCAGCTTTGCAATGAGGACGCTCCTTGCGTGCGGGGTGGGTTGCTGGCTGTATGGGAGATGGTTCCCCACCTCTGACCAATTTCAGAATTGTTGACCGCTGGAGCAAGTGCCGTGATAGGGTTTTCCTCTGTATAACTCGTGGGTTCACTTTTTTTTTCTTTTATGGTTCAAGTTAGATTTTATTCCTCTTTTATGTATTTATAGATATAAGCATGGAAATAATTCATTCCTATAAATACATCTGTGTGACGGGAAGAACTTTTTTCTGTTTTATTTTTAAATTTTATTTTTTTAAATTTTGAAATTTAATTTTATTTATTTTTTTATACAGCACGTTATTATTAGTTATGTATTTTATGCATATACATGTATACAGGTCAATCCCAAACTCCCAACTCATCCCACCACCACCACCCCATGGCTTCCCACACTTGGTGTCCATAAGTTTGTTCTCTACCTCTATGTCTCTATTTGTTCCCTGCAAAGCAGTTCATCTGTACCATTTTTAGGCTCCACATATATGCATTAATATACAATATTTGTTTTCCTCTTTCTGACTTACTTCCTTCTGTATGACAGTCTCTCGATCCATCGATGTCTCTACAAATGACCAACTTTCATTCCTTTTTATGGCCGAGTAATATTCCATTTCATATATGTACGACATCTTTATCCATTCATCTGTCTGTGGGCATTTAGGTTGCTTCCATTACCTGGCTATTGTAAATAGTGCTGCAATGAACATTGTGGTAGATGTGCCTTTTTGAAATACGGTTTTCTCTGGGTATATGCCCAGAAGTGGGATTGCTGGATCAGATGGTAATTCTCTTTCTAATTATTTTAAGGAAACTCCATACTGTTCTCCATAGTGACTGTATCAATTTACATTCCCACCAATAGTGGAAGAGGGCTCCTTTTGTCCACACCCTCCCCAGAATTGGTTGTTTTTAGATTTTCTGATGATGCCGATTCTAACAGGTGTGAGGTGATACCTCATTGTAATTTTGATTTGCATTTCTCTAATAATTAGTGCTGTTGAGCAGCTTTTCATGTGCATCTTGGCCATCTCTGTGTCTCCTTTGAAGAAACGCCTCTTTAGATCTTCTGCCCATTTTTTGGGGGTTGTTTGTTTTTTTAATATTAAGCTGCATGAGCTGTTTATATATATTGGAGATTAAACCTCTGTCCATTGATTCGTCTGCAACGATTTTCGCCCATTCTGAGGGATGCCTTTTTTCATTCCCGTGTTTTTTAACAAAAAAGGAAAGAAAGGAAAAGAAGCAGAACACTAATGTGTGTAAAATATGCCTTTTGAAACGGTCGTTTTGAAATATGGAAGCCCTTTGAATTTTTTGGTCGATATGTGACCCCAGGATTTGTTTTCAGGGCAGGTGTCATTTACAGGCCTGCAATGATTTTGAATATCAACTGACCATTAGCGCTGGGATTAAAGCTGCTGTTGTGTGAATCGGCCACAAGGTGGCAGCAGTTCACCCTTACCAAATCTGGTTACTAGGGCAAGAGAGCCTCAGTGGAAGTGGTGTTCTAGATTGGAGTTTAGAATGGAATGTGCCAGGAGAAAGCCCCTCACGTTTGTCTCACTACTTCTTGTTCGTGTTTTTAATTTAATTTTTTATTTTTTATTACAGCAAGTTTGATTACAATGTTTGGCTTGTTGTAGGTGTGGAAGATGTGGTTCTTTTACACATATACAGATGACTGTTCTTCCTGGGATCCTTTTCCCATGTACGTTATGACAGAATGTTGAGTAGTCCTCTCTTGGTATTCTGTAGGTCTTTGGTGATTATATATGTCACCTGTGTTTGTATATGTCTGTTAACCCCGATATCGTAATGAAACCAATCCTCACACCTTTCCTTTGGTGAACCATAAGTTTGTTTAATGAATCTGTGATTGCCCTTCTCTGTGGAAATATCTGCCCTGGTATCCATTTTTAGGTAACACCTATAAGTGATATGATATGATATGTGTCTTTCACTTTCTGACTTACTACAAGTCACGTGATTACTTCTAGACTCATGTACGGTGCTGCAAATGGCATTGTGTCCTTTTTTTCCTTGGCATCTCTTCTGCCTTGGCGGGGTCCATTTTCAACAATGTGATTCCCTGAGGGTTGTGGATTAGCTGACCTGGGCAGCCTTACCCTGCCGGCCCGCCCTCCCCAGGTGTGCCTCGTTGAGGTCAATATAAACAGCGCTCCAGGCAGCAATAGCCCCTGAAGCTGTGCCTGACTCCATATTCTCTGCCCCGTCAGCAGTCTCGGGGCTGTGCTGGTGGGAGGGAGTGAGGGGCCACAGCTTTGTGTGTGGCCCGGTGTGAGTGGGGTTCTGCTGGCCTTTCTGCAGGAGTTGCCAGGCTGCCGCCTGTAAAGAAGAGGATGTGTCACCCATACCTTCCGCTGGAATTTCTCTCCGGACAGAGGTGAGGAAGGAAAAAAGCAGTGGGGGCCGGGACAGGAGGGGTATCTCAGGCAGGGCAATGGAAAGCTTCTGGAAGAGCGCCAGGGTCCAGGACCACCCTGGCTGGCCTGCAGGCACCAAGTTGGCCTGCGTGCTGTCGCTGGTGTGGCTCCACGGTCCTTCCTCTAGGCTTTCAAGCCCTTGTACATATTCAGGTGTTTTACCTGGAAAGGGTGGGGACAGTTCAGCAGCAGCTGGCCTGGGGCTCAGTTCACGTTTACTCACAGATGCTTCGGCACGGTCCCCCAGCTTTGCAATGAGGACGCTCCTTGCGTGGGGGGTGGGTTGCTGGCTGTATGGGAGATGGTTCCCCACCTCTGACCAATTTCAGAATTGTTGACCGCTGGAGTAAGTGCCGTGATAGGGTTTTCCTCTCTATAACTCGTGGGTTCACTTTTTTTTCTTTTATCGTTCAAGTTAGATTTTATTACTCTTTTATGTATTTATAGATATAAGCATGGAAATAATTCATTCCTATAAATACATCTGTGTGACGGGAAGAACTTTTTTCTGTTTTATTTTTAAATTTTATTTTTTTAAATTTTGAAATTTAATTTTATTTATTTTTTTTATACAGCACGTTATTATTAGTTATGTATTTTATGCATATACATGTATACAGGTCAATCCCAATCTCCCAACTCATCCCACCACGACCACCCCATGGCTTCCCACACTTGGTGTCCATACGTTTGTTCTCTACCTCTGTGTCTCTATTTCTTCCCTGCAAACCAGTTCATCTGTACCATTTTTAGGCTCCACATATATGCATTAATATACAATATTTGTTTTCCTCTTTCTGACTTACTTCATTCTGTATGACAGTCTCTCGATCCATCGATGTCTCTACAAATGACCCAGTTTCATTCCTTTTTATGGCCGAGTAATATTCCATTTCATATATGTACCACATCTTTATCCATTCATCTGTCTATGGCATTTAGGTTGCTTCCATTACCTGGCTATTGTAAATAGTGCTGCAATGAACATTGTGGTGAATGTGCCTTTTTGAAATACGGTTTTCTCTGGGTATATGCCCAGAAGTGGGATTGCTCGATTAGATGGTAATTCTATTTCTAGTTTTTTTAAGGAAACTCCATACTGTTCTCCATAGTGACTGTATCAATTTACATTCCCACCAATAGTGAAAGAGGGCTCCTTTTGTCCACACCCTCCCCAGAATTGGTTGTTTGTAGATTTCCTGATGATTCCGATTCTAACAGGTGTGAGGTGATACCTCATTGTAGTTTTGATTTGCATTTCTGTAATAATTAGTGCTGTTGGGCAGCTTTTCATGTGCGTCTTGGCCATCTCTGTGTCTCCTTTGAAGAAACGTCTCTGTAGATCTTCTGCCCATTTTTTGGGGGTTGTTTGTTTTTTTAATATTAAGCTGCATGAGGTGTTTATGTATATTGGAGATTAAACCTCTGTCCATTGATTCGTCTGCAACGATTTTCGCCCATTCTGAGGGATGCCTTTTTCCATTCCCGTGTTTTTTAACAAAAAAGGAAAGAAAGGAAAAGAAGCAGAACACTAATGTGCGTAAAATATGCCTTTTGAAACGGTCATTTTGAAATATGGATGTCCTTTGAATTTTTTGGTCGATATGTGACCCCAGGATTTGTTTTCAGGGCAGGTGTCATTTACAGGCCTGCAATGATTTTGAATATCAACTGACCATTGGCTCTGGGATTAAAGCTGCTGTTGTGTGAAATGGCCACAAGGTGGCAGCAGTTCACCCTTACCAAATCTGGTTACTAGGGCAAGAGAGCCTCAGTGGAAGTGGTGTTCTAGATTGGAGTTTAGAATGGAATGTGCCAGGAGAAAGCCCCTCACGTTTGTCTCACTACTTCTTGTTCGTGTTTTTAATTTAATTTTTTATTTTTTATTACAGCAAGTTTGATTACAATGTTTGGCTTGTTGTAGGTGTGGAAGATGTGGTTCTTTTACACATATACAGATGACTGTTCTTCCTGGGATCCTTTTCCCATGTACGTTATGACAGAATGTTGAGTCGTCCTCTCTTGGTATTCTGTAGGTCTTTGGTGATTATATATGTCACCTGTGTTTGTATATGTCTGTTAACCCCGATATCGTAATGAAACCAATCCTCACACATTTCCATTGGTGAACCATAGTTTGTTTAATGAATCTGTGATTGCCCTTCTCCGTGGAAATATCTGCCCTGGTATCCATTTTTAGGTAACACCTATAAGTGATATGATATGATATGTGTCTTTCACTTTCTGACTTACTACAAGTCACGTGATTACTTCTAGACTCATCTACGGTGCTGCAAATGGCATTGTGTCCTTTTTTCCCTTGGCTTCTCTTCTGCCTTAGCGGGGTCCATTTTCAACAATGTGATTCCCTGAGGGTTGTGGATTAGCTGACCTGGGCAGCCTTACCCTGCCGGCCCGCCCTCCCCAGGTGTGCCTCGTTGAGGTCAATATAAACAGCGCTCCAGGCAGCAATAGCCCCTGAAGCTGTGCCTGACTCCATATTCTCTGCCCCGTCAGCAGTCTCGGGGCTGTGCTGGTGGGAGGGAGTGAGGGGCCACAGCTTTGTGGGTGGCCCGGTGTGAGTGGGGTTCTGCTGGCCTTTCTGCAGGAGTTGCCAGGCTGCCGCCTGTAAAGAAGAGGATGTGTCACCCATACCTTCCGCTGGAATTTCTCTCCGGACAGAGGTGAGGAAGGAAAAAAGCAGTGGGGGCCGGGACAGGAGGGGTATCTCAGGCAGGGCAATGGAAAGCTTCTGGAAGAGCGCCAGGGTCCAGGACCACGCTGGCTGGCCTGCAGGCACCAAGTTGGCCTGCGTGCTGTCGCTGGTGTGGCTCCACGGTCCTTCCTCTAGGCTTTCAAGCCCTTGTACATATTCAGGTGTTTTACCTGGAAAGGGTGGGGACAGTTCAGCAGCAGCTGGCCTGGGGCTCAGCTCACGTTTACTCACAGATGCCTCGGCACGGTCCCCCAGCTTTGCAATGAGGACGCTCCTTGCGTGCGGGGTGGGTTGCTGGCTGTATGGGAGATGGTTCCCCACCTCTGACCAATTTCAGAATTGTTGACCGCTGGAGCAAGTGCCGTGATAGGGTTTTCCTCTGTATAACTCGTGGGTTCACTTTTTTTTTCTTTTATGGTTCAAGTTAGATTTTATTCCTCTTTTATGTATTTATAGATATAAGCATGGAAATAATTCATTCCTATAAATACATCTGTGTGACGGGAAGAACTTTTTTCTGTTTTATTTTTAAATTTTATTTTTTTAAATTTTGAAATTTAATTTTATTTATTTTTTTATACAGCACGTTATTATTAGTTATGTATTTTATGCATATACATGTATACAGGTCAATCCCAAACTCCCAACTCATCCCACCACCACCACCCCATGGCTTCCCACACTTGGTGTCCATAAGTTTGTTCTCTACCTCTATGTCTCTATTTGTTCCCTGCAAACCAGTTCATCTGTACCATTTTTAGGCTCCACATATATGCATTAATATACAATATTTGTTTTCCTCTTTCTGACTTACTTCCTTCTGTATGACAGTCTCTCGATCCATCGATGTCTCTACAAATGACCAACTTTCATTCCTTTTTATGGCCGAGTAATATTCCATTTCATATATGTACGACATCTTTATCCATTCATCTGTCTGTGGGCATTTAGGTTGCTTCCATTACCTGGCTATTGTAAATAGTGCTGCAATGAACATTGTGGTAGATGTGCCTTTTTGAAATACGGTTTTCTCTGGGTATATGCCCAGAAGTGGGATTGCTGGATCAGATGGTAATTCTCTTTCTAATTATTTTAAGGAAACTCCATACTGTTCTCCATAGTGACTGTATCAATTTACATTCCCACCAATAGTGGAAGAGGGCTCCTTTTGTCCACACCCTCCCCAGAATTGGTTGTTTTTAGATTTTCTGATGATGCCGATTCTAACAGGTGTGAGGTGATACCTCATTGTAATTTTGATTTGCATTTCTCTAATAATTAGTGCTGTTGAGCAGCTTTTCATGTGCATCTTGGCCATCTCTGTGTCTCCTTTGAAGAAACGCCTCTTTAGATCTTCTGCCCATTTTTTGGGGGTTGTTTGTTTTTTTAATATTAAGCTGCATGAGCTGTTTATATATATTGGAGATTAAACCTCTGTCCATTGATTCGTCTGCAACGATTTTCGCCCATTCTGAGGGATGCCTTTTTTCATTCCCGTGTTTTTTAACAAAAAAGGAAAGAAAGGAAAAGAAGCAGAACACTAATGTGTGTAAAATATGCCTTTTGAAACGGTCGTTTTGAAATATGGAAGCCCTTTGAATTTTTTGGTCGATATGTGACCCCAGGATTTGTTTTCAGGGCAGGTGTCATTTACAGGCCTGCAATGATTTTGAATATCAACTGACCATTAGCGCTGGGATTAAAGCTGCTGTTGTGTGAATCGGCCACAAGGTGGCAGCAGTTCACCCTTACCAAATCTGGTTACTAGGGCAAGAGAGCCTCAGTGGAAGTGGTGTTCTAGATTGGAGTTTAGAATGGAATGTGCCAGGAGAAAGCCCCTCACGTTTGTCTCACTACTTCTTGTTCGTGTTTTTAATTTAATTTTTTATTTTTTATTACAGCAAGTTTGATTACAATGTTTGGCTTGTTGTAGGTGTGGAAGATGTGGTTCTTTTACACATATACAGATGACTGTTCTTCCTGGGATCCTTTTCCCATGTACGTTATGACAGAATGTTGAGTAGTCCTCTCTTGGTATTCTGTAGGTCTTTGGTGATTATATATGTCACCTGTGTTTGTATATGTCTGTTAACCCCGATATCGTAATGAAACCAATCCTCACACCTTTCCTTTGGTGAACCATAAGTTTGTTTAATGAATCTGTGATTGCCCTTCTCTGTGGAAATATCTGCCCTGGTATCCATTTTTAGGTAACACCTATAAGTGATATGATATGATATGTGTCTTTCACTTTCTGACTTACTACAAGTCACGTGATTACTTCTAGACTCATGTACGGTGCTGCAAATGGCATTGTGTCCTTTTTTTCCTTGGCATCTCTTCTGCCTTGGCGGGGTCCATTTTCAACAATGTGATTCCCTGAGGGTTGTGGATTAGCTGACCTGGGCAGCCTTACCCTGCCGGCCCGCCCTCCCCAGGTGTGCCTCGTTGAGGTCAATATAAACAGCGCTCCAGGCAGCAATAGCCCCTGAAGCTGTGCCTGACTCCATATTCTCTGCCCCGTCAGCAGTCTCGGGGCTGTGCTGGTGGGAGGGAGTGAGGGGCCACAGCTTTGTGTGTGGCCCGGTGTGAGTGGGGTTCTGCTGGCCTTTCTGCAGGAGTTGCCAGGCTGCCGCCTGTAAAGAAGAGGATGTGTCACCCATACCTTCCGCTGGAATTTCTCTCCGGACAGAGGTGAGGAAGGAAAAAAGCAGTGGGGGCCGGGACAGGAGGGGTATCTCAGGCAGGGCAATGGAAAGCTTCTGGAAGAGCGCCAGGGTCCAGGACCACCCTGGCTGGCCTGCAGGCACCAAGTTGGCCTGCGTGCTGTCGCTGGTGTGGCTCCACGGTCCTTCCTCTAGGCTTTCAAGCCCTTGTACATATTCAGGTGTTTTACCTGGAAAGGGTGGGGACAGTTCAGCAGCAGCTGGCCTGGGGCTCAGTTCACGTTTACTCACAGATGCTTCGGCACGGTCCCCCAGCTTTGCAATGAGGACGCTCCTTGCGTGGGGGGTGGGTTGCTGGCTGTATGGGAGATGGTTCCCCACCTCTGACCAATTTCAGAATTGTTGACCGCTGGAGTAAGTGCCGTGATAGGGTTTTCCTCTCTATAACTCGTGGGTTCACTTTTTTTTCTTTTATCGTTCAAGTTAGATTTTATTACTCTTTTATGTATTTATAGATATAAGCATGGAAATAATTCATTCCTATAAATACATCTGTGTGACGGGAAGAACTTTTTTCTGTTTTATTTTTAAATTTTATTTTTTTAAATTTTGAAATTTAATTTTATTTATTTTTTTTATACAGCACGTTATTATTAGTTATGTATTTTATGCATATACATGTATACAGGTCAATCCCAATCTCCCAACTCATCCCACCACGACCACCCCATGGCTTCCCACACTTGGTGTCCATACGTTTGTTCTCTACCTCTGTGTCTCTATTTCTTCCCTGCAAACCAGTTCATCTGTACCATTTTTAGGCTCCACATATATGCATTAATATACAATATTTGTTTTCCTCTTTCTGACTTACTTCATTCTGTATGACAGTCTCTCGATCCATCGATGTCTCTACAAATGACCCAGTTTCATTCCTTTTTATGGCCGAGTAATATTCCATTTCATATATGTACCACATCTTTATCCATTCATCTGTCTATGGCATTTAGGTTGCTTCCATTACCTGGCTATTGTAAATAGTGCTGCAATGAACATTGTGGTGAATGTGCCTTTTTGAAATACGGTTTTCTCTGGGTATATGCCCAGAAGTGGGATTGCTCGATTAGATGGTAATTCTATTTCTAGTTTTTTTAAGGAAACTCCATACTGTTCTCCATAGTGACTGTATCAATTTACATTCCCACCAATAGTGAAAGAGGGCTCCTTTTGTCCACACCCTCCCCAGAATTGGTTGTTTGTAGATTTCCTGATGATTCCGATTCTAACAGGTGTGAGGTGATACCTCATTGTAGTTTTGATTTGCATTTCTGTAATAATTAGTGCTGTTGGGCAGCTTTTCATGTGCGTCTTGGACATCTCTGTGTCTCCTTTGAAGAAACGTCTCTTTAGATCTTCTGCCCATTTTTTTTGGGTTGTTTGTTTTTTTAATATTAAGCTGCATGAGCTGTTTATATATATTGGAGATTAAACCTCTGTCCATTGATTCGTCTGCAACGATTTTCGCCCATTCTGTGGGATGCCTTTTTCCATTCCCGTGTTTTTTAACAAAAAAGGAAAGAAAGGAAAAGAAGCAGAACACTAATGTGCGTAAAATATGCCTTTTGAAACGGTCGTTTTGAAATATGGACGTCCTTTGAATTTTTTGGTCGATATGTGACCCCAGGATTTGTTTTCAGGGCAGGTGTCATTTACAGGCCTGCAATGATTTTGAATATCAACTGACCATTAGCGCTGGGATTAAAGCTGCTGTTGTGTGAAACGGCCACAAGGTGGCAGCAGTTCACCCTTACCAAATCTGGTTACTAGGGCAAGAGAGCCTCAGTGGAAGTGGTGTTCTAGATTGGAGTTTAGAATGGAATGTGCCAGGGGAAAGCCCCTCACGTTTGTCTCACTACTTCTTGTTCGTGTTTTTAATTTAATTTTTTATTTTTTATTACAGCAAGTTTGATTACAATGTTTGGCTTGTTGTAGGTGTGGAAGATGTGGTTCTTTTACACATATACAGATGACTGTTCTTCCTGGGATCCTTTTCCCATGTACGTTATGACAGAATGTTGAGTAGTCCTCTCTTGGTATTCTGTAGGTCTTTGGTGATTTTATATGTCACCTGTGTTTGTATATGTCTGTTAACCCCGATATCGTAATGAAACCAATCCTCACACCTTTCCATTGGTGAACCATATGTTTGTTTAATGAATCTGTGATTGCCCTTCTCCGTGGAAATATCTGCCCTGGTATCCATTTTTAGGTAACACCTATAAGTGATATGATATGATATGTGTCTTTCACTTTCTGACTTACTACAAGTCACGTGATTACTTCTAGACTCATCTACGGTGCTGCAACTGGCATTGTGTCCTTTTTTTCCTTGGCATCTCTTCTGACTTAGCGGGGTCCATTTTCAACAATGTGATTCCCTGAGGGTTGTGGATTAGCTGACCTGGGCAGCCTTACACTGCCGGCCCGCCCTCCTCAGGTGTGCCTCTTTGAGTTCAATATAAACAGAGCTCCAGGCAGCAATAGCCCCTGAAGCTGTGCCTGACTCCATATTCTCTGCCCCGTCAGCAGTCTCGGGGCTGTGCTGGTGGGAGGGAGTGAGGGGCCACAGCGTTGTGGGTGGCCCGGTGTGAGTGGGGTTCTGCTGGCCTTTCTGCAGGAGTTGCCAGGCTGCCGCCTGTAAAGAAGAGGATGTGTCACCCATACCTTCCACTGGAATTTCTCTCCGGACAGAGGTGAGGAAGGAAAAAAGCAGTGGGGGCCGGGACAGGAGGGGTATCTCAGGCAGGGCAATGGAAAGCTTCCGGAAGAGCGCCTGGGTCCAGGACCACCCTGGCTTGCCTGCAGGCACCAAGTTGGCCTGCGTGCTGTCGCTGGTGTGGCTCCACGGACCTGCCTCTAGGATTTCAAGCCCTTGTACCTATTCAGGTGTTTTACATGGAAAGGGTGGGGACAGTTCAGCAGCAGCTGGCCTGGGGCTCAATCCACGTTTACTCACAGATGCCTCAGCACGGTCCTCCAGCTTTGCAATGAGGACGCTCCTTGCGTGGGGGGTGGGTTGCTGGCTGTATGGGAGATGGTTCCCCACCTCTGACCAATTTCAGAATTGTTGACCGCTGGAGCAAGTGCCGTGATAGGGTTTTCCTCTGTATAACTCGTGGGTTCACTTTTTTTTTCTTTTATCGTTCAAGTTAGATTTTATTCCTCTTTTATGTATTTATAGATATAAGCATGGAAATAATTCATTCCTATAAATACATCTGTGTGACGGGAAGAACTTTTTTCTGTTTTATTTTTAAATTTTATTTTTTAAAATTTTGAAATTTAATTTTATTTATTTTTTTTATACAGCACGTTATTATTAGTTATGTATTTTATGCATATACATGTATACAGGTCAATCCCAAACTCCCAACTCATCCCACCACCACCACCCCATGGCTTCCCACACTTGGTGTCCATACGTTTGTTCTCTACCTCTGTGTCTCTATTTCTTCCCTGCAAACCAGTTCATCTGTACCATTTTTAGGCTCCACATATATGCATTAATATACAATATTTGTTTTCCTCTTTCTGACTTACTTCATTCTGTATGACAGTCTCTCGATCCATCGATGTCTCTGCAAATGACCCAGTTTCATTCCTTTTTATTGCCGAGTAATATTCCATTTCATATATGTACCACATCTTTATCCATTCATCTCTCTGTGGGCATTTAGGTTGCTTCCATTACCTGGCTATTGTAAATAGTGCTGCAATGAACATTGTGGTGAATGTGCCTTTTTGAAATACGGTTTTCTCTGGGTATATGCCCAGAAGTTGGATTGCTGGATCAGATGGTAATTCTATGTCTAATTTTTTTAAGGAAACTCCATACTGTTCTCCATAGTGACTGTATCAATTTACATTCCCACTAATAGTGGAAGAGGGCTCCTTTTGTCCACACCCTCCCCAGAATTGGTTGTTTGTAGATTTCCTGATGATTCCGATTCTAATAGGTGTGAAATGATACCTCATTGTAGTTTTGATTTGCATTTCTCTAATAATTAGTGCTGTTGGGCAGCTTTTCATGTGCGTCTTGGACATCTCTGTGTCTCCTTTGAAGAAACGTCTCTTTAGATCTTCTGCCCATTTTTTTTGGGTTGTTTGTTTTTTTAATATTAAGCTGCATGAGCTGTTTATATATATTGGAGATTAAACCTCTGTCCATTGATTCGTCTGCAACGATTTTCGCCCATTCTGTGGGATGCCTTTTTCTATTCCCGTGTTTTTTAACAAAAAAGGAAAGAAAGGAAAAGAAGCAGAACACTAATGTGCGTAAAATATGCCTTTTGAAACGGTCGTTTTGAAATATGGACGTCCTTTAAATTTTTTGGTCGATATGTGACCCCAGGATTTGTTTTCAGGGCAGGTGTCATTTACAGGCCTGCAATGATTTTGAATATCAACTGACCATTAGCGCTGGGATTAAAGCTGCTGTTGTGTGAAACGGCCACAAGGTGGCAGCAGTTCACCCTTACCATATCTGGTTACTAGGGCAAGAGAGCCTCAGTGGAAGTGGTGTTCTAGATTGGAGTTTAGAATGGAATGTGCCAGGGGAAAGCCCCTCACGTTTGTCTCACTACTTCTTGTTCGTGTTTTTAATTTAATTTTTTATTTTTTATTACAGCAAGTTTGATTACAATGTTTGGCTTGTTGTAGGTGTGGAAGATGTGGTTCTTTTACACATATACAGATGACTGTTCTTCCTGGGATCCTTTTCCCATGTACGTTATGACAGAATGTTGAGTCGTCCTCTCTTGGTATTCTGTAGGTGTTTGGTGATTATATATGTCACCTGTGTTTGTATATGTCTGTTAACCCCGATATTGTAATGAAACCAATCCTCACACCTTTCCATTGGTGAACCATAAGTTTGTTTAATGAATCTGTGATTGCCCTTCTCCGTGGAAATATCTGCCCTGGTATCCATTTTTAGGTAACACCTATAAGTGATATGATATGATATGTGTCTTTCACTTTCTGACTTACTACAAGTCACGTGATTACTTCTAGACTCATCTACGGTGCTGCAACTGGCATTGTGTCCTTTTTTTCCTTGGCATCTCTTCTGACTTAGCGGGGTCCATTTTCAACAATATGATTCCCTGAGGGTTGTGGATTAGCTGACCTGGACAGCCTTACCCTGCCGGCCCGCCCTCCTCAGGTGTGCCTCATTGAGGTCAATATAAACAGAGCTCCAGGCAGCAATAGCCCCTGAAGCTGTGCCTGACTCCATATTCTCTGCCCCGTCAGCAGTCTCGGGGCTGTGCTGGTGGGAGGGAGTGAGGGGCCACAGCGTTGTGGGTGGCCCGGTGTGAGTGGGGTTCTGCTGGCCTTTCTGCAGGAGTTGCCAGGCTGCCGCCTGTAAAGAAGAGGATGTGTCACCCATACCTTCTGCTGGAATATCTCTCCGGACAGAGGTGAGGAAGGAAAAAAGCAGTAGGGGCCGGGACAGGAGGGGTATCTCAGGCAGGGCAATGGAAAGCTTCCGGAAGAGCGCCTGGGTCCAGGACCACCCTGGCTTGCCTGCAGGCACCAAGTTGGCCTGCGTGCTGTCGCTGGTGTGGCTCCACGGACCTGCCTCTAGGATTTCAAGCCCTTGTACATATTCAGGTGTTTTACCTGGAAAGGGTGGGGACAGTTCAGCAGCAGCTGGCCTGGGGCTCAATCCACGTTTACTCACAGATGCCTCAGCACGGTCCTCCAGCTTTGCAATGAGGACGCTCCTTGCGTGGGGGGTGGGTTGCTGGCTGTATGGGAGATGGTTCCCCACCTCTGACCAATTTCAGAATTGTTGACCGCTGGAGCAAGTGCCGTGATAGGGTTTTCCTCTGTATAACTCGTGGGTTCACATTTTTTTTCTTTTATCGTTCAAGTTAGATTTTATTCCGCTTTTATGTATTTATAGATATAAGCATGGAAATAATTCATTCCTATAAATACATCTGTGTGACGGGAAGAACATTTTTCTGTTTTATTTTTAAATTTTATTTTTTAAAATTTTGAAATTTAATTTTATTTATTTTTTTTATTCAGCACGTTATTATTAGTTATGCATTTTATGCATATACATGTATACAGGGTAATCCCAAACACCCAACTCATCCCACCACCACCACCCCATGGCTCCCCAAACTTGGTGTCCATACGTTTGTTCTCTACCTCTGTGTCTCTATTTCTTCCCTGCAAACCAGTTCATCTGTACAATTTTTAGGCTCCACATATATGCATTAATATACAATATTTGTTTTCCTCTTTCTGACTTACTTCATTCTGTATGACAGTCTCTCGATCCATCGATGTCTCTACAAATGACCCAGTTTCATTCCTTTTCATGGCCGAGTAATATTCCATTTTATATATGTACCACATCTTTATCCATTCATCTGTCTGTGGGCATTTAGGTTGCTTCCATTACCTGGCTATTGTAAATAGTGCTGCAACGAACATTGTGGTGAATGTGCCTTTTTGAAATACGGTTTTCTCTGGGTATATGCCCAGAAGTGGGATTGCTGGATCAGATGGTAATTCTATTTCTATGTTTTTTAAGGAAACTCCATACTGTTCTCCATAGTGACTGTATCAATTTACATTCCCACCAATAGTGGAAGAGGGCTCCTTTTGTCCACACCCTCCCCAGAATTGGTTCTTTGTAGATTTTCTGATGATGCCGATTCTAACAGGTGTGAGGTGATACCTCATTGTAGTTTTGATTTGCATTTCTCTAATAATTAGTGCTGTTGAGCAGCTTTTCATGTGCGTCTTGGCCATCTCTGTGTCTCCTTTGAAGAAACGTCTCTTTAGATCTTCTGCCCATTTTTTTTGGGTTGTTTGTTTTTTTAATATTAAGCTGCATGAGCTGTTTATATATATTGGAGATTAAACCTCTGTCCATTGATTCGTCTGCAACGATTTTCGCCCATTCTGAGGGATGCCTTTTTCCATTCCCGTGTTTTTTAACAAAAAAGGATAGAAAGGAAAAGAAGCAGAACACTAATGTGCGTAAAATATGCCTTTTGTAACCGTCGTTTTGAAATATGGACGTCCTTTGAATTTTTTGGTCGATATGTGACCCCAGGATTTGTTTTCAGGGCAGGTGTCATTTACAGGCCTGCAGTGATTTTGAATATCAACTGACCATTAGCGTTGGGATTAAAGCTGCTGTTGTGTGAAACGGCCACAAGGTGGCAGCAGTTCACCCTTACCAAATCTGGTTACTAGGGCAAGAGAGCCTCAGTGGAAGTGGTGTTCTAGATTGGAGTTTAGAATGGAATGTGCCAGGAGAAAGCCCCTCACGTTTGTCTCACTACTTCTTGTTCGTGTTTTTAATTTAATTTTTTATTTTTTATTACAGCAAGTTTGATTACAATGTTTGGCTTGTTGTAGGTGTGGAAGATGTGGTTCTTTTACACATATACAGATGACTGTTCTTCCTGGGATCCTTTTCCCATGTACGTTATGACAAAATGTTGAGTCGTCCTGTCTTGGTATTCTGTAGGTGTTTGGTGATTATATATGTCACCTGTGTTTGTATATGTCTGTTAACCCCGATATCGTAATGAAACCAATCCTCACACATTTCCATTGGTGAACCATAAGTTTGTTTAATGAATCTGTGATTGCCCTTCTCCGTGGAAATATCTGCCCTGGTATCCATTTTTAGGTAACACCTATAAGTGATATGATATGATATGTGTCTTTCACTTTCTGACTTACAACAAGTCACGTGATTACTTCTAGACTCATCTACGGTGCTGCAAATGGCATTGTGTCCTTTTTTTCCTTGGCATCTCTTCTGCCTTAGCGGGGTCCATTTTCAACAATGTGATTCCCTGAGGGTTGTGGATTAGCTGACCTGGGCAGCCTTACCCTGCCGGCCCGCCCTCCCCAGGTGTGCCTCGTTGAGGTCAATATAAACAGCGCTCCAGGCAGCAATAGCCCCTGAAGCTGTGCCTGACTCCATATTCTCTGCCCCGTCAGCAGTCTCGGGGCTGTGCTGGTGGGAGGGAGTGAGGGGCCACAGCTTTGTGGGTGGCCCGGTGTGAGTGGGGTTCTGCTGGCCTTTCTGCAGGAGTTGCCAGGCTGCCGCCTGTAAAGAAGAGGATGTGTCACCCATACCTTCCGCTGGAATTTCTCTCCGGACAGAGGTGAGGAAGGAAAAAAGCAGTGGGGGCCGGGACAGGAGGGGTATCTCAGGCAGGGCAATGGAAAGCTTCTGGAAGAGCGCCAGGGTCCAGGACCACCCTGGCTGGCCTGCAGGCACCAAGTTGGCCTGCGTGCTGTCGCTGGTGTGGCTCCACGGTCCTTCCTCTAGGCTTTCAAACCCTTGTACATATTCAGGTGTTTTACCTGGAAAGGGTGGGGACAGTTCAGCAGCATCTGGCCTGGGGCTCAGCTCACGTTTACTCACAGATGCCTCGGCACTGTCCCCCAGCTTTGCAATGAGGACGCTCCTTGCGTGGGAGGTGGGTTGATGGCTGTATGGGAGATGGTTCCCCACCTCTGACCAATTTCAGAATTGTTTACCACAGGAGCAAGTGCCGTGATAGGGTTTTCCTCTGTATAACTAGTGGGTTCAGGTTTTTTTTTTCTTTTATGGTTCAGGTTAGATTTTATTCCTCTTTTATGTATTTATAGATATAAGCATGGAAATAATTCATTCCTATAAATACATCTGTGTGACGGGAAGAACTTCTTTCTGTTTTATTTTTAAATTTTATTTTTTTAAATTTTGAAATTTAATTTTATTTATTTTTTTATACAGCACGTTATTATTAGTTATGTATTTTATGCATATACATGTATACAGGTCAATCCCAATCTCCCAACTCATCCCACCACCACCACCCCATGGCTTCCCACACTTGGTGTCCATACGTTTGTTCTCTACCTCTGTGTCTCTATTTCTTCCCTGCAAACCAGTTCATCTGTACCATTTTCAGGCTCCACATATATTCGTTAATATACAATATTTGTTTTCCTCTTTCTGACTTACTTCATTCTGTATGACAGTCTCTCGATCCATCGATGTCTCTACAAATGACCCAGTTTCATTCCTTTTTATGGCCGAGTAATATTCTATTTTATATATGTACCACATCTTTATCCATTCATCTGTCTGTGGGCATTTAGGTTGCTTCCATTACCTGGCTATTGTAAATAGTGCTGCAATGAACATTGTGGTGAATGTGCCCTTTTGAAATACGGTTTTCTCTGGGTATATGCCCAGAAGTGGGATTGCTGGATCAGATGGTAATTCTATTTCTAGTTTTTTTAAGGAAACTCCATACTGTTCTCCATAGTGACTGTATCAATTTACATTCCCACCAATAGTGGAAGAGGGCTCCTTTTGACCACACCCTCCTCAGAATTGGTTGTTTGTAGATTTTTTGATGATGCCGATTCTAACAGGTGTGAGGTGATACCTCATTGAAGTTTTGATTTGCATTTCTCTAAAAATTAGTGCTGTTGAGCAGCTTTTCATGTGCGTCTTGGCCATCTCTGTGTCTCCTTTGAAGAAACGTCTCTTTAGATCTTCTGCCCATTTTTTTGGGTTGTTTTTTTTTTAATATTAAGCTGCATGAGCTGTTTATATATATTGGAGATTAAACCTCTGTCCATTGATTCGTCTGCAACGATTTTCGCCCATTCTGAGGGATGCCTTTTTCCATTCCCGTGTTTTTTAACAAAAAAGTAAAGAAAGGAAAAGAAGCAGAACACTAATGTGCGTAAAATATGCCTTTTGAAACGGTCGTTTTGAAATATGGACGTCCTTTGAATTTTTTGGTCGATATGTGACCCCAGGATTTGTTTTCAGGGCAAGGTGTCATTTACAGGCCTGCAATGATTTTGAATATCAACTGACCATTAGCGTTGGGATTAAAGCTGCTGTTGTGTGAAACGGCCACAAGGTGGCAGCAGTTCACCCTTACCAAATCTGGTTACTAGGGCAAGAGAGCCTCAGTGGAAGTGGTGTTCTAGATTGGAGTTTAGAATGGAATGTGCCAGGAGAAAGCCCCTCACGTTTGTCTCACTACTTCTTGTTCGTGTTTTTAATTTAATTTTTTATTTTTTATTACAGCAAGTTTGATTACAATGTTTGGCTTGTTGTAGGTGTGGAAGATGTGGTTCTTTTACACATATACAGATGACTGTTCTTCCTGGGATCCTTTTCCCATGTACGTTATGACAGAATGTTGAGTAGTCCTCTCTTGGTATTCTGTAGGTCTTTGGTGATTATATATGTCACCTGTGTTTGTATATGTATGTTAACCCCGATATCGTAATGAAACCAATCCTCACACCTTTCCATTGGTGAACCATAAGTTTGTTAAATGAATCTGTGATTGCCCTTCTCCGTGGAAATATCTGCCCTGGTATCCATTTTTAGGTAACACCTATAAGTGATATGATATGATATGTGTCTTTCACTTTCTGACTTACAACAAGTCACGTGATTACTTCTAGACTCATCTACGGTGCTGCAAATGGCATTGTGTCCTTTTTTTCCTTGGCATCTCTTCTGCCTTAGCGGGGTCCATTTTCAACAATGTGATTCCCTGAGGGTTGTGGATTAGCTGACCTGGGCAGCCTTACCCTGCCGGCCCGCCCTCCCCAGGTGTGCCTCCTTGAGGTCAATATAAACAGCGCTCCAGGCAGCAATAGCCCCTGAAGCTGTGCCTGCCTCCATATTCTCTGCCCCGTCAGCAGTCTCGGGGCTGTGCTGGTGGGAGGGAGTGAGGGGCCACAGCTTTGTGGGTGGCCCGGTGTGAGTGGGGTTCTGCTGGCCTTTCTGCAGGAGTTGCCCGGCTGCCGCCTGTAAAGAAGAGGTTGTGTCACCCATACCTTCCGCTGGAATTTCTCTCCGGACAGAGGTGAGGAAGGAAAAAAAGCAGTGGGGGCCGGGACAGGAGGGGTATCTCAGGCAGGGCAATGGAAAGCTTCTGGAAGAGCGCCCGGGTCCAGGACCACCCTGGCTGGCCTGCAGGCACCAAGTTGGCCTGCGTGCTGTCGCTGGTGTGGCTCCACGGTCCTTCCTCTAGGCTTTCAAGCCCTTGTACATATTCAGGTGTTTTATCTGGAAAGGGTGGGGTCAGTTCAGCAGCAGCTGGCCTGGGGCTCAGCTCACGTTTACTCACAGATGCCTCGGCACGGTCCCCGAGCTTTGCAATGAGGACGCTCCTTGCGTGGGGGGTGGGTTGCTGGCTGTATGGGAGATGATTCAACACCTCTGACCAATTTCAGAATTGTTTATCACTGGAGCAAGTGCCCTGATAGGGTTTTCCTCTGTATAACTCGTGGGTTCAGGATTTTTTTTTCTTTTATGTTTCAAATTAGATTTTATTCCTCTTTTATGTATTTATAGATATAAGCATGGAAATAATTCATTCCTATAGATACATCTGTGTGACGGGAAGAACTTTTTTCTGTTTTATTTTTAAATTTTATTTTTTAAAATTTTGAAATTTAATTTTATTTATTTTTTTATACAGCACGTTATTATTAGTTATGTATTTTATGCATATACATGTATACAGGTCAATCCTAAACTCCCAACTCATCCCACCACCACCACCCCATGGCTTCCCACACTTGGTGTCCATACGTTTGTTCTCTACCTCTGTGTCTCTATTTCTTCCCTGCAAACCAGTTCATCTGTACCATTTTTAGGCTCCACATATATGCGTTAATATACAATATTTGTTTTCCTCTTTCTGACTTACTTCATTCTGTATGACAGTCTCTCGATCCATCGATGTCTCTACAAATGACCCAGTTTCATTCCTTTACATGGCCGAGTAATATTCCATTTTATATATGTACCACATCTTTATCCATTCATCTGTCTGTGGGCATTTAGTTTGCTTCCATTACCTGGCTATTGTAAATAGTGCTGCAACGAACATTGTGGTGAATGTGCCTTTTTGAAATACGGTATTCTCTGGGTATATGCCCAGAAGTGGGATTGCTGAATCAGATGGTAATTTTATTTCTAGATTTTTTAAGGAAACTCCATACTGTTCTCCATAGTGACTGTATCAATTTACATTCCCACCAATAGTGGAAGAGGGCTCCTTTTGTCCACACCCTCCTCAGAATTGGTTCTTTGTAGATTTTCTGATGATGCCGATTCTAACAGGTGTGAGGTGATACCTCATCGTAGTTTTGATTTGCATTTCTCTAATAATTAGTGCTGTTGAGCAGCTTTTCATGTGCATCTTGGCCATCTCTGTGTCTCCTTTGAAGAAACGTCTCTTTAGATCTTCTGCCCATTTTTTTTGGGTTGTTTGTTTTTTTAATATTAAGCTGCATGAGCTGTTTATATATATTGGAGATTAAGCCTCTGTCTATTGTTTCGTCTGCAACGATTTTCGCCCATTCTGAGGGATGCCTTTTTCCATTCCCGTGTTTTTTAACATAAAAGGAAAGAAAGGAAAAGAAGCAGAACACTAATGTGTGTAAAATATGCCTTTTGAAACGGTCGTTTTGAAATATGGACGTCCTTTGAATTTTTTGGTCGATATGTGACCCCAGGATTTGTTTTCAGGGCAGGTGTCATTTACAGGCCTGCAGTGATTTTGAATATCAACTGACCATTAGCGTTGGGATTAAAGCTGCTGTTGTGTGAAACGGCCACAAGGTGGCAGCAGTTCACCCTTACCAAATCTGGTTACTAGGGCAAGAGAGCCTCAGTGGAAGTGGTGTTCTAGATTGGAGTTTAGAATGGAATGTGCCAGGAGAAAGCCCCTCACGTTTGTCTCACTACTTCTTGTTCGTGTTTTTAATTTAATTTTTTATTTTTTATTACAGCAAGTTTGATTACAATGTTTGGCTTGTTGTAGGTGTGGAAGATGTGGTTCTTTTACACATATACAGATGACTGTTCTTCCTGGGATCCTTTTCCCATGTACGTTATGACAGAATGTTGAGTAGTCCTCTCTTTGTATTCTGTAGCTCATTGGTGATTATATATGTCACCTGTGCTTGTATATGTCTGTTAACCCCGATATCGTAATGAAACCAATCCTCACACCTTTCCATTGGTGAACCATAAGTTTGTTTAATGAATCTGTGATTGCCCTTCTCTGTGGAAATATCTGCCCTGGTATCCATTTTTAGGTAACACCTATAAGTGATATGATATGTGTCTTTCACTTTCTGACTTAATACAAGTCACGTGATTACTTCTAGACTCATCTACGGTGCTGCAAATGGCATTGTGTCCTTTTTTCCCTTGGCTTCTCTTCTGCCTTAGCAGGGTCCATTTTCAACAATGTGATTCCCTGAGGGTTGTGGATTAGCTGACCTGGGCAGCCTTACCCTGCCGGCCCGCCCTCCACAGGTGTGCCTCCTTGAGGTCAATATAAACAGAGCTCCAGGCAGCAATAGCCCCTGAAGCTGTGCCTGACTCCATATTCTCTGCCCCGTCAGCAGTCTCGGGGCTGTGCTGGTGGGAGGGAGTGAGGGGCCACAGCTTTGTGGGTGGCCCGGTGTGAGTGGGGTTCTGCTGGCCTTTCTGCAGGAGTTGCCAGGCTGCCGCCGGTAAAGAAGAGGTTGTGTCACACATAGCTTCCGCTGGAATTTCTCTCCGGACAGAGGTGAGGAAGGAAAAAGCATTGGGGCCGGGAGAAGAGGGGTATTTCAGGCAGTGCAATGGAAACGTTCTGGAAGAGCGCCAGGGTCCAGGACCACCCTGGCTGGCCTGCAGGCACCAAGTTGGCCTGCGTGCTGTCACTGGTGTGGCTCCACAGTCCTTCCTCTAGGCTTTCAAGCCCTTGTACATATTCAGGTGTTTTACCTGGAAAGGGTGGGAACAGTTCAGCAGCAGCTGGCCTGGGGCTCAGTTCACGTTTACTCACAGATGCCTCGGCACTGTCCCCCAGCTTTGCAATGAGGACGCTCCTTGCGTGGGGGGTGGGTTGCTGGCTGTATGGGAGATGTTTCCCCACCTCTGACCAATTTCAGAATTCTTTTCTGCTGGAGCAAGTGCCCTGATAGGGTTTTCCTTTGTATAACTCGTGGGTTCAGTTTTTTTTTCTTTAATGTTTCAAGTCAGATTTTATTCCTCATTTATGTATTTATAGATATAAGTATGTAAATAATTCATTCCTATAAATACATCTGTGTGACAGGAAGAACTTTTTCCTGTTTTATTTTTAAATTTAATTTTTAAAATTTTGAAATTTAATTTGATTTATTTTTTATACAGCACGTTATTTTTCGTCATGTATTTTATGCATATACATGTAGAGAGATCAATCCCAATCTCCCAACTCATCCCACCACCTCCACCCCATGGCTTCCCACACTTGGTGTCCATACGTTTGTTCTCTACCTCTGTGTCTCTATTTCTTCCCTGCAAACCAGTTCATCTGTTCCATTATTTAGGCTCCACATATATGCATTAATATACAATATTTGTTTTCCTCTTTCTGACTTACTTCATTCTGTATGACAGTCTCTCGATCCATCGATGTCTCTACAAATGACCCAGTTTCATTCCTTTTTATGGCCGAGTAATATTCCATTTTATATATGTACCACATCTTTATCCATTTGTCTGTCTGTGGGCATTTAGGTTGCTTCCATTACCTGGCTATTGTAAATAGTGCTGCAACGAACATTGTGGTGAATGTGCCTTTTTGATTTACGGTTTTCTCTGGGTATATGCCCAGAAGTGGGATTGCTGGATCAGATGGTAATTCTATTTCTAGTTTTTTTAAGGAAACTCCATAGTGTTCTCCATAGTGACTGTATCAATTTACATTCCCACCCATAGTGGAAGAGGGCTCCTTTTGTCCACACCCTCCCCAGAATTGGTTGTTTGTATATTTTCTGATGATGCCGATTCTAACAGGTGTGAGGTGATACCTCATTGTAGTTTCGATTTCCATTTCTCTAATAATTAGTGCTGTTGAGCAGCTTTTCATGTGCGTCTTGGCCATCTCTGTGCCTTCTTTGAAGAAACGTCTCTTTAGATCTTCTGCCCATTTTTGTATTGGGTTGTTTGTTTTTTTTAATATTAAGCTGCATGAGCTGTTTATATATATTGGAGATTAAACCTCTGTCCATTGATTCGTTTGCACCGATTTTCGCCCATTCTGAGGGATGCCTTTTTCCATTCCCGTTTTTTTTTTAACAAAAAAGGAAAGAAAGGAAAAGAAGCAGAACACTAATGTGCGTAAAATATGCCTTTTGAAACGGTCCTTTTGAAATATGGACGTCCTTTGAATTTTTTGGTCGATATGTGACCCCAGGATTTGTTTTCAGGGCAGGTGTCATTTACAGGCCTGCAATGATTTTGAATATCAACTGACCATTAGCGCTGGGATTAAAGCTGCTGTTGGGTGAAACGGCCACAAGGTGGCAGCAGTTCTCCCTTACCAAATCTGGTTACTAGGGCAAGAGAGCCTCAGTGGAAGTGGTGTTCTAGATTGGAATTTAGAATGGAATGTGCCAGGAGAAAGCCCCTCAAGTTTGTCTCACTACTTCTTGTTCGTGTTTTTAATTTAATGTTTTTTATTTTTTATTACTGCAAGTTTGATTACAATATTTGGCTTGTTGTAGGTGTGGAAGATGTGGTTCTTTTACACATATACAGATGTCTGTTCTTCCTGGGATCCATTTCCCATGTACGTTATGAGAGAATGTTGAGTAGTCCTGTCTTGGTATTCTGTAGGTCTTTGGTGATTATATATGTCACCTGTGTTTGTATATGTCTGTTAACCCTGATATCGTAATGAAACCAATCCTCACACCTTTCCATTGGTGAACCATAAGTTTGTTTAATGAATCTGTGATTGCCCTTCTCCGTGGAAATATCTGCCCTGGTATCCATTTTTAGGTAACACCTATAAGTGATATGATATGATATGTGTCTTTCACTTTCTGACTTACTACAAGTCACGTGATTATTTCTAGACTCATTTACGGTGCTGCAAATGGCATTGTGTCCTTTTTTTCCTTGGCTTCTATTCTGCCTTAGTGAGGTCCATTTTCAACAATGTGATTCCCTGAGGGTTGTGGATTAGCTGACCTGGGCAGCCTTACCCTGCCAGCCCGCCCTCCCCAGGTGTGAATCGTTGAGGTCAATATAAACAGCGCTCCAGGCAGCAATAGCCACTGAAGCTGTGCCTGACTCCATATTCTCTGCCCCGTCAGCAGTCTCGGGTCTGTGCTGGTGGGAGGGAGTGAGGGGCCACAGCTTTGTGGGTGGCCTGGTGTGAGTGGGGCTCTGCTGGCCTTTCTGCAGGGGTTGCCAGGCTGCCGCCTGTAAAGAAGAGGATGTGTCACCCATACCTTCCGCTGGAATTTCTCTCCGGACAGAGGTGAGGAAGGAAAAAAGCAGTGGGGGCCGGGACAGGTGGTGTATCTCAGGCAGGGCAATGGAAAGCTTCTGGAAGAGCGCCCGGGGCCAATACCACCCTGGCTGGCCTGCAGGCACCAAGTTGGCCTGCGTGCTGTCCCTGGTGTGGCTTGATGGCCCTTCCTCTAGGCTTTCAAGCCCTTGTACATATTCAGGTGTTTTACCTGGGAAGGGTGGGAACAGTTCAGCAGCAGCTGGCCTGGGGCTCAGCTCACCTTTACTCACAGATGCCTCGGCACGGTCCCACAGCCTTGCAATGAGGACGCTCCTTGCATGGGGCGTGGGTTGCTGGCTGTATGGGAGATGGTTTCCCACCTCTGGCCAATTTCAGAATTGTTTACCGCTGGAGCAAGTGCGCTGATAGGGTTTTCCTCTGTATAACTCATGGGTTCAGGTGTTTTTTTCTTTTATGGTTCAAGTTAGATTTTATTCCTCTTTTATATATTTATAGATATAAGCATGGAAATAATTCATTCCTATAAATACATCTGTGTGACGGGAAGAACTCTTTTCTGTTTTATTTTTAAATTCTATTTTTTAAAATTTTGAAATTCAATTTTATTTTTTTATACAGCACGTTATTATTAGTTATGTATTTTATGCATATACATGTATACAGGTCAATCCCAATCTCCCAACTCATCCCACCACCACCACCCCATGGCTTCCCACACTTGGTGTCCATACGTTTGTTCTCTACCTCTGTGTCTCTATTTCTTCCCTGCAAACCAGTTCATCTGTACCATTTTTTAGGTTCCACATATATGCATTAATATACAGTATTTGGTTTCCTCTTTCTGACTTACTTCATTCTGTATGACAGTCTCTCGATCCATCGATGTCTCTACAAATGACCCAGTTTCATTCCTGTTTATGGCCGAGTAATATTTCATTTTATATATGTACCACATCTTTATCCATTCATCTGTCTGTGGGCATTTAGGTTGCTTCCATTACCTGGCTATTGTAAATAGTGCTGCAACGAATATTGTGGTGAATGTGCCTTTTTGATTTACCGTTTTCTCTGGGTATATGCCCAGAAGTGGGATTGCTGGATCAGATGGTAATTCTATTTCTAGTTTTTTTAAGGAAACTCCATACTGTTCTCCATAGTGACTGTATCAATTTACATTCCCACCAATAGTGGAAGAGGGCTCCTTTTGTCCACACCCTCCACAGAATTGGTTGTTTGTAGATTTTCTGATGATGCCGATTCTAACAGGTGTGAGGTGATACCTCATTGTAGTTTTGATTTGCATTTCTCTAATAATTAGTGGTGTTGAGCAGCTTTTCATGTGCGTCTTGGCCATCTCTGTGCCTTCTTTGAAGAAACGTCTCTTTAGATCTTCTGCCCATTTTTGTATTGGGTTGTTTGTTTTTTTTAATATTAAGCTGCATGAGCTGTTTATATATATTGGAGATTAAACCTCTGTCCATTGATTCGTCTGCAACGATTTTCGCCCATTCTGAGGGATGCCTTTTTCCATTCCCGTTTTTTTTTAACAAAAAAGGAAAGAAAGGAAAAGAAGCAGAACACTAATGTGCGTAAAATATGCCTTTTGAAACGGTCCTTCTGAAATATGGACGTCCTTTGAATTTTTTGGTCGATATGTGACCCCAGGATTTGTTTTCAGGGCAGGTGTCATTTACAGACCTGCAATGATTTTGAATATCAACTGACCATTAGCGCTGGGATTAAAGCTGCTGTTGGGTGAAACGGCCACAAGGTGGCAGCAGTTCTCCCTTACCAAATCTGCTTACTAGGGCAAGAGAGCCTCAGTGGAAGTGGTGTTCTAGATTGGAATTTAGAATGGAATGTGCCAGGAGAAAGCCCCTCAAGTTTGTCTCACTACTTCTTGTTCGTGTTTTTAATTTAATGTTTTTTATTTTTTATTACTGCAAGTTTGATTACAATGTTTGGGTTGTTGTAGGTGTGGAAGATGTGGTTCTTTTACACATATACAGATGTCTGTTCTTCCTGGGATCCATTTCCCATGTACGGTATGAGAGAATGTTGAGTAGTCCTGTCTTGGTATTCTGTAGGTCTTTGGTGATTATATATGTCACCTGTGTTTGTATATGTCTGTTAACCCTGATATCGTAATGAAACCAATCCTCACACCTTTCCATTGGTGAACCATAAGTTTGTTTAATGAATCTGTGATTGCCCTTCTCCGTGGAAATATCTGCCCTGGTATCCATTTTTAGGTAACACCTATAAGTGATATGATATGATATGTGTCTTTCACTTTCTGACTTACTACAAGTCACGTGATTACTTCTAGACTCATCTACGGTGCTGCAAATGGCATTGTGTCCTTTTTTTCCTTGGCTTCTATTCTGCCTTAGTGAGGTCCATTTTCAACAATGTGATTCCCTGAGGGTTGTGGATTAGCTGACCTGGGCAGCCTTACACTGCCAGCCCGCCCTCCCCAGGTGTGCCTCGTTGAGGTCAATATAAACAGCGCTCCAGGCAGCAATAGCCCCTGAAGCTGTGCCTGACTCCATATTCTCTGCCCCGTCAGCAGTCTCGGGTCTGTGCTGGTGGGAGGGAGTGAGGGGCCACAGCTTTGTGGGTGGCCCGGTGTGAGTGGGACTCTGCTGGCCTTTCTGCAGGAGTTGCCAGGCTGCCACCTGTAAAGAAGAGAATGTGTCACCCATACCTTCCGCTGGAATTTCTCTCCGGACAGAGGTGAGGAAGGAAAAAAGCAGTGGGGGCCGGGACAGGAGGGGTAACTCATACAGGGCAATGGAAAGCTTCCGGAAGAGCGGCCGGGGCCAAGACCACCCTGGCTGGCCTGCAGGCACCAAGTTGGACTGAGTGCTGTCGATGGTGTGGCTCGATGGCCCTTCCTCTAGGCTTTCAAGCCCTTGTACATATTCAGGTGTTTTACCTTGGAAGGGTGGGAACAGTTCAGCAGCAGCTGGCCTGGGGCTCAGCTCATGTTTAGTCACAGATGCCTCGGCACGGTCCCCCAGCTTTGCAATGAGGACGCTCCTTGCGTGGGGCGTGGGTTGCTGGCTGTATGGGAGATGGTTTCCCACCTCTGACCAATTTCAGAATTGTTTACCGCTGGCGCAAGTGCGCTGATAGTGTTTTCCTCTGTATAACTCATGGGTTCAGGTGTTTTTTTCTTTTATGGTTCAATTTAGATTTTATTCCTCTTTTATATATTTATAGATATAAGCATGGAAATAATTCATTCCTATAAATATATCTGTGTGACGGGAAGAACTTTTTTCTCTTTTATTTTTAAATTTATTTTTTTAAAATTTTGAAATTCAATTTTATTTTTTTTATACAGCCCGTTATTATTAGTTATGTATTTTATGCATATACATGTATACAGGTCAATCCCAAACTCCCAACTCATCCCACCACCACCACTCCATGGCTTCCCACACTTGGTGTCCATACGTTTGTTCTCTACCTCTGTGTCTCTATTTCTTCCCTGCAAACCAGTTCATCTGTACCATTTTTTAGGTTCCACATATATGCATTAATATACAGTATTTGTTTTCCTCTTTTTGACTTACTTCATTCTGTATGACAGCCTCTCGATCCATCGATGTTTCTACAAATGACCCAGTTTCATTCCTGTTTATGGCCGAGTAATATTTCATTTTATATATGTACCACATCTTTATCCATTCATCTGTCTGTGGGCATTTAGGTTGCTTCCATTACCTGGCTATTGTAAATAGTGCTGCAACGAACATTGTGGTGAATGTGCCTTTTTGATTTACCGTTTTCTCTGGGTATATGCCCAGAAGTGGGATTGCTGGATCAGATGGTAATTCTATTTCTAGTTTTTTTAAGGAAACTCCATACTGTTCTCCATAGTGACTGTATCAATTTATATTCCCACCAATAGAGGAAGAGGGCTCCTTTTGTCCACACCCTCCCCAGAATTGGTTGTTTGTAGATTTTCTGATGATGCCGATTCTAACAGGTGTGAGGTGATACCTCATTGTAGTTTTGATTTGCATTTCTCTAATAATTAGTGCTGTTGAGCAGCTTTTCATGTGCGTCTTGGCCATCTCTGTGTCTTCTTTGAAGAAACGTCTCTTTAGATCTTCTGCCCATTTTTGTATTGGGTTGTTTGTTTTTTTAATATTAAGCAGCATGTGCTGTTTATATATATTGGAGATTAAACCTCTGTCCATTGATTCCTTTGCAACGATTTTTGCCCATTCTGAGGGATGCCTTTTTCCATTCCCGTTTTTTCTAACAAAAAAGGAAAGAAAGGAAAAGAAGCAGAACACTAATGTGCGTAAAATATGCCTTTTGAAACGGTCCTTTTGAAATATGGACGTCCTTTGAATTATTGGTCGATAGGTGACCCCAGGATTTGTTTTCAGGGCAGGTGTCATTTACAGGCCTGCAATGATTTTGAATATCAACTGACCATTAGCGCTGGGAATAAAGCTGCTGTTGTGTGAAACGGCCACAAGGTGGCAGCAGTTCACCCTTACCAAATCTGGTTACTAGGGGAAGAGAGCCTCAGTGGAAGTGGTGTTCTAGATTGGAATTTAGAATGGAATGTGCCAGGAGAATGCCCCTCAAGTTTGTCTCACTACTTCTTGTTCGTGTTTTTAATTTAATTTTTTTATTTTTTATTACAGCAAGTTTGATTACAATGTTTCGCTTGTTGTAGGTGTGGAAGATGTGGTTCTTTTACACATATACAGATGTCTGTTCTTCCTGGGATCCTTTTCCCATGTACGTTATGACAGAATGTTGAGTAGTCCTCTCTTGGTATTCTGTAGGTCTTTGGTGATTATATATGTCACCTGTGTTTGTATATGTCTGTTAACCCCAATATCGTAATGAAACCAATCCTCACACCTTTCCATTGGTGAACGATAAGTGTGTTTAATGAATCTGTGATTGCCCTTCTCAGTTGAAATATCTGCCCTGGTATCCATTTTTAGGTAACACCTATAAGTGATATGATATGATATGTGTCTTTCACTTTCTGACTTACTACATGTCACGTGATTACTTCTAGACTCATCTACGGTGCTGCAAATGGCATTGTGTACTTTTTTTCCTTGGCTTCTATTCTGCCTTAGTGAGGTACATTTCAACAATGTAATACCCTGAGGGTTGTGGATTAGCTGACCTGGGCAGCCTTAACCTGCCGGCCCACCCTCCCCAGGTGTGCCTCGTTGAGGTCAATATAAACAGCGTTCCAGGCAGCAATAGCCCCTGAAGCTGTGCCTGACTCCATATTCTCTGCCCCGTCAGCAGTCTCGGGTCTGTGCTGGTGGGAGGGAGTGAGGGGCCACAGCTTTGTGGGTGGCCTGGTGTGAGTGGGGCTCTGCTGGCCTTTCTGCAGGAGTTGCCAGGCTGCCGCCTGTAAAGAAGAGGATGTGTCACCCATACCTTCCGCTGGAATTTCTCTCCGGACAGAGGTGAGGAAGGAAAAAAGCAGTGGGGGCCGAGACAGGAGGTGTATCTCAGGCAGGGCAATGGAAAGCTTCTGGAAGTGCGCCCGGGGCCAAGACCACCCTGGCTGGCCTGCAGGCACCAAGTTGGCCTGCGTGCTGTCCCTGGTGTGGCTCGACGGCCCTTCCTCTAGGCTTTCAAGCCCTTGTACATATTCAGGTGTTTTACCTGGGAAGGGTGGGAACAGTTCAGCAGCAGCTGGCCTGGGGCTCAGCTCACGTTTACTCACAGATGCCTCGGCACGGTCCCCCAGCTTTGCAATGAGGTCGCTCCTTGCGTGGGGCGTGGGTTGCTGGCTGTATGGGAGATGGTTTCCCACCTCTGACCAATTTCAGAATTGTTTACCGCTGGAGCAAGTGCGCTGATAGTGTTTTTCTCTGTATTACTCATGGGTGCAGGTGTTTTTTTCTTTTATGGTTCAAGTGAGATTTTATTCCTCTTTTATATATTTATAGATATAAGCATGGAAATAATTCATTCCTATAAATACATCTGTGTGACGGGAAGAAGTTTTTTCTCTTTTATTTTTAAATTTTATTTTTTAAAATTTTGAAATTCAATTTTATTTTTTTTATACAGCACGTTATTATTAGTTATGTATTTTATGCATATACATGTATACAGGTCAATCCCAATCTCCCAACTCATCCCACCACCACCACCCCATGGCTTCCCACACTTGGTGTCCATACGTTTGTTCTCTACCTCTGTGTCTCTATTTCTTCCCTGCAAACCAGTTCATCTGTACCATTTTTTAGGTTCCACATATATGCATTAATATACAGTATTTGTTTTCCTCTTTCTGACTTACTTCATTCTGTATGACAGCCTCTCGATCCATCGATGTTTCTACAAATGACCCAGTTTCATTCCTGTTTATGGCCGAGTAATATTTCATTTTATATATGTACCACATCTTTATCCATTCATCTGTCTGTGGGCATTTAGGTTGCTTCCATTACCTGGCTATTGTAAATAGTGCTGCAACGAACATTGTGGTGAATGTGCCTTTTTGATTTACCGTTTTCTCTGGGTATATGCCCAGAAGTGGGATTGCTGGATCAGATGGTAATTCTATTTCTAGTTTTTTTAAGGAAACTCCATACTGTTCTCCATAGTGACTGTATCAATTTACATTCCCACCAATAGAGGAAGAGGGCTCCTTTTTTCCACACCCTCCCCAGAATTGGTTGTTTGTAGATTTTCTGATGATGCCGATTCTAACAGGTGTGAGGTGATACCTCATTGTAGTTTTGATTTGCATTTCTCTAATAATTAGTGCTGTTGAGCAGCTTTTCATGTGCGTCTTGGCCATCTCTGTGTCTTCTTTGAAGAAACGTCTCTTTAGATCTTCTGCCCATTTTTGTATTGGGTTCTTTGTTTTTTTAATATTAAGCAGCATGTGCTGTTTATATATATTGGAGATTAAACCTCTGTCCATTGATTCCTTTGCAACGATTTTTGCCCATTCTGAGGGATGCCTTTTTCCATTCCCGTTTTTTCTAACAAAAAAGGAAAGAAAGGAAAAGAAGCAGAACACTAATGTGCGTAAAATATGCCTTTTGAAACGGTCCTTTTGAAATATGGACGTCCTTTGAATTTTTTGGTCTATATGTGACCCCAGGATTTGTTTTCAAGGCAGGTGTCATTTACAGGCCTGCAATGATTTTGAATATCAACTGACCATTAGCGCTGGGAATAAAGATGCTGTTGTGTGAAACGGCCACAAGGTGGCAGCAGTTCACCCTTACCAAATCTGGTTACTAGGGGAAGAGAGCCTCAGTGGAAGTGGTGTTCTAGATTGGAATTTAGAATGGAATGTGCCAGGAGAATGCCCCTCAAGTTTGTCTCACTACTTCTTGTTCGTGTTTTTAATTTAATTTTTTTATTTTTTATTACAGCAAGTTTGATTACAATGTTTCGCTTGTTGTAGGTGTGGAAGATGTGGTTCTTTTACACATATACAGATGTCTGTTCTTCCTGGGATCCTTTTCCCATGTACGTTATGACAGAATGTTGAGTAGTCCTCTCTTGGTATTCTGTAGGTCTTTGGTGATTATATATGTCACCTGTGTTTGTATATGTCTGTTAACCCCGATATCGTAATGAAACCAATCCTCACACCTTTCCATTGGTGAACGATAAGTGTGTTTAATGAATCTGTGATTGCCCTTCTCAGTTGAAATATCTGCCCTGGTATCCATTTTTAGGTAACACCTATAAGTGATATGATATGATATGTGTCTTTCACTTTCTGACTTACTACATGTCACGTGATTACTTCTAGACTCATCTACGGTGCTGCAAATGGCATTGTGTCCTTTTTTTCCTTGGCTTCTATTCTGCCTTAGTGAGGTACATTTCAACAATGTGATTCCCTGAGGGTTGTGGATTAGCTGACCTGGGCAGCCTTAACCTGCCGGCCCACCCTCCCCAGGTGTGCCTCGTTGAGGTCAATATAAACAGCGCTCCAGGCAGCAATAGCCCCTGAAGCTGTGCCTGACTCCATATTCTCTGCCCCGTCAGCAGTCTCGGGTCTGTGCTGGTGGGAGGGAGTGAGGGGCCACAGCTTTGTGGGTGGCCTGGTGTGAGTGGGGCTCTGCTGGCCTTTCTGCAGGAGTTGCCAGGCTGCCGCCTGTAAAGAAGAGGATGTGTCACCCATACCTTCCGCTGGAATTTCTCTCCGGACAGAGGTGAGGAAGGAACAAATCAGTGGGGGCCGGGACAGGAGGTGTATCTCAGGCAGGGCAATGGAAAGCTTCTGGAAGAGCGCCCGGGGCTAAGACCACACTGGCTGGCCTGCAGGCACCAAGTTGGCCTGCGTGCTGTCCCTGGTGTGGCTCGACGGCCCTTCGTCTAGGCTTTCAAGCCCTTGTACATATTCAGGTGTTTTACCTGGGAAGGGTGGGAACAGTTCAGCAGCAGCTGGCCTGGGGCTCAGCTCACGTTTACTCACAGATGCCTCGGCACGGTCCCCCAGCTTTGCAATGAGGTCGCTCCTTGCATGGGGCGTGGGTTGCTGGCTGTATGGGAGATGGTTTCCCACCTCTGACCAATTTCAGAATTGTTTACCGCTGGCGCAAGTGCGCTGATAGTGTTTTCCTCTGTATAACTCATGGGTTCAGGTGTTTTTTTCTTTTATGGTTCAATTTAGATTTTATTCCTCTTTTATATATTTATAGATATAAGCATGGAAATAATTCATTCCTATAAATATATCTGTGTGACGGGAAGAAGTTTTTTCTCTTTTATTTTTAAATTTTATTTTTTAAAATTTTGAAATTCAATTTTATTTTTTTTATACAGCACGTTATTATTAGTTATGTATTTTATGCATATACATGTATACAGGTCAATCCCAATCTCCCAACTCATCCCACCACCACCACCCCATGGCTTCCCACACTTGGTGTCCATACGTTTGTTCTCTACCTCTGTGTCTCTATTTCTTCCCTGCAAACCAGTTCATCTGTACCATTTTTTACGTTCCACATATATGCATTAATATACAGTATTTGTTTTCCTCTTTCTGTCTTACTTCATTCTGTATGACAGCCTCTCGATCCATCGATGTTTCTACAAATGACCCAGTTTCATTCCTGTTTATGGCCGAGTAATATTTCATTTTATATATGTACCACATCTTTATCCATTCATCTGTCTGTGGGCATTTAGGTTGCTTCCATTACCTGGCTATTGTAAATAGTGCTGCAACGAACATTGTGGTGAATGTGCCTTTTTGATTTACGGTTTTCTCTGGGTATATGCCCAGAAGTGGGATTGCTGGATCAGATGGTAATTCTATTTCTAGTTTTTTTAAGGAAACTCCAAACTGTTCTCCATAGTGACTGTATCAATTTACATTCCCACCAATAGTGGAAGAGGGCTCCTTTTGTCCACACCCTCCCCAGAATTGGTTGTTTGTAGATTTTCTGATGATGCCGATTCTAACAGCTGTGAGGTGATACCTCATTGTAGTTTTGATTTGCATTTCTCTAATAATTAGTGCTGTTGAGCAGTTTTTCTTGTGCGTCTTGGCCATCTCTGTGTCTTCTTTGAAGAAACGTCTCTTTAGATCTTCTGCCCATTTTTGTATTGGGTTGTTTGTTTTTTTAATATTAAGCTGCATGAGCTGTTTATATATATTGGAGATTAAACCTCTGTCCATTGGTTCGTTTGCAACGATTTTTGCCCATTCTGAGGGATGCCTTTTTCCATTCCCGTTTTTTCTAACAAAAATGGAAAGAAAGGAAAAGAAGCAGAACACTAATGTGCGTAAAATATGCCTTTTGAAACGGTCGTTTTGAAATATGGACGTCCTTTGAATTTTTTGGTCAATATGTGACCCCAGGATTTGTTTTCAGGGCAGGAGTCATTTACAGGCCTGCAATGATTTTGAATATCAACTGACCATTAGCGTTGGGATTAAAGCTGCTGTTGTGTGAAACGGCCACCAGGTGGCCGCAGTTCACCCTTACCAAATCTGGTTACTAGGGCAAGAGAGCCTCAGTGGAAGTGGTGTTCTAGATTGGAATTTAGAATGGAATGTGCCAGGAGAATGCCCCTCAAGTTTGTCTCACTACTTCTTGTTCGTGTTTTTAATTTAATTTTTTTTTATTTTTTATTACAGCAAGTTTGATTACAATGTTTGGCTTGTTGTAGGTGTGGAAGATGTGGTTCTTTCACACATATACAGATGTCTGTTCTTCCTGGGATCCTTTTCCCATGTACGTTATGACAGAATGTTGAGTAGTCCTCTCTTGGTATTCTGTAGGTCTTTGGTGATTATATATGTCACCTGTGTTTGTATATGTCTGTTAAAACCGATATCGTAATGAAACCAATCCTCACACCTTTCCATTGGTGAACGATAAGTTTGTTTAATGAATCTGTGATTGCCCTTCTCCGTGTAAATATCAGCCCTGGTATCCATTTCTAGGTAACACCTATAAGTGATATGATATGATATGTGTCTTTCACTTTCTGACTTACTACATGTCACGTGATTACTTCTAGACTCATCTACGGTGCTGCAAATGGCATTGTGTCCTTTTTTTCCTTGGCTTCTATTCTGCCTTAGTGAGGTACATTTCAACAATGTGATTCCCTGAGGGTTGTGGATTAGCTGACCTGGGCAGCCTTACCCTGCCGGCCCACCCTCCCCAGGTGTGCCTCGTTGAGGTCAATATAAACAGCGCTCCAGGCAGCAATAGCCCCTGAAGCTGTGCCTGACTCCATATTCTCTGCCCCGTCAGCAGTCTCGGGTCTGTGCTGGTGGGAGGGAGTGAGGGGCCACAGCTTTGTGGGTGGCCTGGTGTGAGTGGGGCTCTGCTGGCCTTTCTGCAGGAGTTGCCAGGCTGCCGCCTGTAAAGAAGAGGATGTGTCACCCATACCTTCCGCTGGAATTTCTCTCCGGACAGAGGTGAGGAAGGAACAAATCAGTGGGGGCGGGGACAGGAGGTGTATCTCAGGCAGGGCAATGGAAAGCTTCTGGAAGAGCGCCCGGGGCTAAGACCACACTGGCTGGCCTGCAGGCACCAAGTTGGCCTGCGTGCTGTCCCTGGTGTGGCTCGACGGCCCTTCGTCTAGGCTTTCAAGCCCTTGTACATATTCAGGTGTTTTACCTGGGAAGGGTGGGAACAGTTCAGCAGCAGCTGGCCTGGGGCTCAGCTCACGTTTACTCACAGATGCCTCGGCACGGTCCCCCAGCTTTGCAATGAGGTCGCTCCTTGCGTGGGGCGTGGGTTGCTGGCTGTATGGGAGATGGTTTCCCACCTCTGACCAATTTCAGAATTGTTTACGGCTGGAGCAAGTGCGCTGATAGGGTTTTCCTCTGTATAACTCATGGGTTCAGGTGTTTTTTTCTTTTATGGTTCAAGTTAGATTTTATTCCTCTTTTATATATTTATAGATATAAGCATGGAAATAATTCATTCCTATAAATACATCTGTGTGACGGGAAGAACTTTTTTCTGTTTTATTTTTAAATTTTACTTTTTAAAATTTTGAAATTTAATTTTATTTTTTTTATACAGCACGTTTTTATTATTTATGTATTTTATGCATATACATGTATACAGGTCAATCCCAATCTCCCAACTCATCCCACCACCACCACCCCATGGCTTCCCACACTTGGTGTCCATACGTTTGTTCTCTACCTCTGTGTCTCTATTTCTTCCCTGCAAACCAGTTCATCTGTACCATTTTTTAGGTTCCACATATATGCATTAATATACAGTATTTGGTTTCCTCTTTCTGACTTACTTCATTCTGTATGACAGTCCCTCGATCCATCGATGTCTCTACAAATGACCCAGTTTCTTTCCTTTTTATGGCCGAGTAATATTTCATTTTATATATGTACCACATCTTTATCCATTCATCTGTCTGTGGGCATTTAGGTTGCTTCCATTACCTGGCTATTGTAAATAGTGCTGCAACGAACATTGTGGTGAATGTGCCTTTTTGATTTACCGTTTTCTCTGGGTATATGCCCAGAAGTGGGATTGCTGGATCAGATGGTAATTCTATTTCTAATTTTTTTAAGGAAACTCCATACTGTTCTCCATAGTGACTGTATCAATTTACATTCCCACCAATAGTGGAAGAGGGCTCCATTTGTCCACACCCTCCCCAGAATTGGTTGTTTGTAGATTTTCTGATGATGCCGATTCTAACAGGTGTGAGGTGATACCTCATTGTAGTTTTGATTTGCATTTCTCTATTAATTAGTGCTGTTGAGCAGCTTTTCATGTGCGTCTTGGCCATCTCTGTGTCTTCTTTGAAGAAACGTCTCTTTAGATCTTCTGCCCATTTTTGTATTGGGTTGTTTGTTTTTTTTAATATTAAGCTGCATGAGCTGTTTATATATATTGGAGATTAAACCTCTGTCCATTGGTTCGTTTGCAACGATTTTTGCCCATTCTGAGGGATGCCTTTTTCCATTCCCGTTTTTTCTAACAAAAATGGAAAGAAAGGAAAAGAAGCAGAACACTAATGTGCGTAAAATATGCCTTTTGAAACGGTCGTTTTGAAATATGGACGTCCTTTGAATTTTTTGGTCGATATGTGACCCCAGGATTTGTTTTCAGCGCAGGTGTCTTTTACAGGCCTGCAATGATTTTGAATATCAACTGACCATTAGCGTTGGGATTAAAGCTGCTGTTGTGTGAAACGGCCTCAAGGTGGCAGCAGTACACCCTTACCAAATCTGGTTACTAGGGGAAGAGAGCCTCAGTGGAAGTGGTGTTCTAGATTGGAATTTAGAATGGAATGTGCCAGGAGAATGCCCCTCAAGTTTGTCTCACTACTTCTTGTTCGTGTTTTTAATTTAATTTTTTTATATTTTATTACAGCAAGTTTGATTACAATGTTTGGCTTGTTGTAGGTGTGGAAGATGTGGTTCTTTCACACATATACAGATGTCTGTTCTTCCTGGGATCCTTTTCCCATGTACGTTATGACAGAATGTTGACTAGTCCTCTGTTGGTATTCTGTAGGTCTTTGGTGATTATATATGTCACCTGTGTTTGTATATGTCTGTTAAACCCGATATCGTAATGAAACCAATCCTCACACCTTTCCATTGGTGAACGATAAGTTTGTTTAATGAATCTGTGATTTCCCTTCTCCGTGGAAATATCTGCCCTGGTATCCATTTTTAGGTAACACCTATAAGTGATATGATATGATATGTGTCTTTCACTTTCTGACTTACTACATGTCACGTGATTACTTCTAGTCTCATCTACGGTGCTGCAAATGGCATTGTGTCCTTTTTTTCCTTGGCTTCTATTCTGCCTTAGTGAGGTCCATTTTCAACAATGTGATTCCCTGAGGGTTGTGGATTAGCTGACCTGTGCAGCCTTACCCTGCCGGCCTGCCCTCCACGAGTGTGCCTCGTTGAGGTCAATATAAACAGCGCTCCAGGCAGCAATAGCCCCTGAAGCTGTGCCTGACTCCATATTCTCTGCCCCGTCAGCAGTCTCGGGTCTGTACTGGTGGGAGGGAGTGAGGGGCCACAGCTTTGTGGGTGGCCTGGTGTGAGTGGGGCTCTGCTGGCCTTTCTGCAGGAGTTGCCAGGCTGCCGCCTGTAAAGAAGAGGATGTGTCACCCATACCTTCCGCTGGAATTTCTCTCCGGACAGAGGTGAGGAAGGAAAAAAGCAGTGGGGGCCGGGACAGGAGGTGTATCTCAGGCAGGGCAATGGAAAGATTCTGGAAGAGCGCCCGGGGCCAAGACCACACTGGCTGGCCTGCAGGCACCAAGTTGGCCTGCGTGCTGTCCCTGGTGTGGCTCGCCGGCCCTTCGTCTAGGCTTTCAAGCCCTTGTACATATTCAGGTGTTTTACCTGGGAAGGGTGGGAACAGTTCAGCAGCAGCTGGCCTGGGGCTCAGCTCACGTTTACTCACAGATGCCTCGGCACGGTCCCCCAGCTTTGCAATGAGGACGCTCCTTGCGTGGGGCGTGGGTTGCTGGCTGTATGGGAGATGGTTTCCCACCTCTGACCAATTTCAGAATTGTTTACCGCTGGAGCAAGTACGCTGATAGGGTTTTCCTCTGTATAACTCATGGGTTCAGGTGTTTTTTTCTTTTATGGTTCAAGTTAGATTTTATTCCTCTTTAATATATTTATAGATATAAGCATGGAAATAATTCATTCCTATAAATATATCTGTGTGACGGGAAGAACTTTTTTCTCTTTTATTTTTAAATTTATTTTTTATAATTTTGAAATTCAATTTTATTTTTTTATACAGCACGTTATTATTAGTTATGTATTTTATGCATATACATGTATACAGGTCAATCCCAATCTCCCAACTCATCCCACCACCACCACCCCATGGCTTCCCACACTTGGTGTCCATACGTTTGTTCTCTACCTCTGTGTCTCTATTTCTTCCCTGCAAACCAGTTCATCTGTACCATTTTTTAGGTTCCACATATATGCATTAATATACAGTATTTGTTTTCCTCTTTCTGACTTACTTCATTCTGTATGACAGTCTCTCGATCCATCGATGTCTCTACAAATGACCCAGTTTCATTCCTGTTTATGGCCGAGTAATATTTCATTTTATATATGTACCACATCTTTATCCATTCATCTGTCTGTGGGCATTTAGGTTGCTTCCATTACCTGGCTATTGTAAATAGTGCTGCAACGAACATTGTGGTGAATGTGCCTTTTTGATTTACGGTTTTCTCTGGGTATATGCCCAGAAGTGGGATTGCTGGATCAGATGGTAATTCTATTTCTAGTTTTTTAAGGAAACTCCATACTGTTCTCCATAGTGACTGTATCAATTTACATTCCCACCAATAGTGGAAGAGGGCTCCTTTTGTCCACACCCTCCCCAGAATTGGTTGTTTGTAGATTTTCTGATGATGCCGATTCTAACAGGTGTGAGGTGATACCTCATTGTAGTTTTGATTTGCATTTCTCTAATAATTAGTGCTGTTGAGCAGCTTTTCATGTGCGTCTTGGCCATCTCTGTGTCTTCTTTGAAGAAACGTCTCTTTAGATCTTCTGCCCATTTTTGTATTGGGTTGTTTGTTTTTTTAATATTAAGCTGCATGAGCTGTTTATATATATTTGAGATTAAACCTCTGTCCATTGGTTCGTTTGCAACGATTTTTGCCCATTCTGAGGGATGCCTTTTTCCATTCCCGTTTTTTCTAACAAAAATGGAAAGAAAGGAAAAGAAGCAGAACACTAATGTGCGTAAAATATGCCTTTTGAAACGGTCTTTTTGAAATATGGATGTCCTTTGAATTTTTTGGTCGATATGTGACCCCAGGATTTGTTTTCAGGGCAGCTGTCATTTACAGGCCTGCAATGATTTTGAATATCAACTGACCATTAGCGCTGGGATTAAAGCTGCTGTTATGTGAAACGGCCACCAGGTGGCAGCAGTTCACCCTTACGAAATCTGGTTACTAGGGCAAGAGAGCCTCAGTGGAAGTGGTGTTCTAGATTGGAATTTAGAATGGAATGTGCCAGGAGAAAGCCCCTCAAGTTTGTCTCACTACTTCTTGTTCGTGTTTTTAATTTAATTTTTTTATATTTTATTACAGCAAGTTTGATTACAATGTTTGGCTTGTTGTAGGTGTGGAAGATGTGGTTCTTTCACACATATACAGATGTCTGTTCTTCCTGGGATCCTTTTCCCATGTACGTTATGACACAATGTTGAGTAGTCCTCTCTTGGTATTCTGTAGGTCTTTGGTGATTATATATGTCACCTGTGTTTGTATATGTCTGTTAAACCCGATATCGTAATGAAACCAATCCTCACACCTTTCCATTGGTGAATGATAAGTTTGTTTAATGAATCTGTGATTGCCCTTCTCCGTGTAAATATCTGCCCTGGTATCCATTTTTAGGTAACACCTATAAGTGATATGATATGATATGTGTCTTTCACTTTCTGACTTACTACATGTCACGTGACTACTTCTAGACTCATCTACGGTGCTGCAAATGCCATTGTGCCCTTTTTTTCCTTGGCTTCTATTCTGCCTTAGTGAGGTCCATTTTCAACAATGTGATTCCCTGAGGGTTGTGGATTAGCTGACCTGGGCAGCCTTACCCTGCCGGCCTGCCCTCCACGGGTGTGCCTCTTTGAGGTCAATATAAACAGCGCTCCAGGCAGCAATAGCCCCTGAAGCTGTGCCTGACTCCATATTCTCTGCCCCGTCAGAAGTCTCGGGTCTGTGCTGGTGGGAGGGAGTGAGGGGCCACAGCTTTGTGGCTGGCCTGGTGTGAGTGGGGCTCTGCTGGCCTTTCTGCAGGTGTTGCCAGGCTGCCGCCTGTAAAGAAGAGGATGTGTCACCCATACATTCCGCTGGAATTTCTCTCCGGACAGAGGTGAGGAAGGAAAAAAGCAGTGGGGGCCGGGACAGGAGGTGTATCTCAGGCAGGGCAATGGAAAGCTTCTGGAAAAGCGCCCGGGGCCAAGACCACACTGGCTGGCCTGCAGGCACCAAGTTGGACTGCGTGCTGTCGCTGGTGTGGCTCGACGGCCCTTCCTCTAGGCTTTCAAGCCCTTGTACATATTCAGGTGTTTTACTTGGGAAGGGTGGGAACAGTTCAACAGCAGCTGGCCTGGGGCTCAGCTCACGTTTACTCACAGATGCCTCGGCACGGTCCCCCAGCTTTGCAATGAGGACGCTCCTTGCGTGGGGGGTGGGTTGCTGGCTGTATGGGAGATGGTTTCCCACCTCTAAACAATTTCAGAATTGTTTACCGCTGGAGCAAGTGCGCTGATAGGGTTTTCCTCTGTATAACTCATGGGTTCAGGTGTTTTTTTCTTTTATGGTTCAAGTTAGATTTTATTCCTCTTTTATATATTTATAGATATAAGCATGGAAATAATTCATTCCTATAAATACATCTGTGTGACGGGAAGAACTTTTTTCTGTTTTATTTTTAAATTTTATTTTTTAAAATTTTGAAATTTAATTTTATTTTTTTTATACAGCACGTTTTTTTAGTTATGTATTTTATGCATATACATGTATACAGGTCAATCCCAATCTCCCAACTCATCCCACCACCACCACCCCATGGCTTCCCACACTTGGTATCCATACGTTTGTTCTCTACCTCTGTGTCTCTATTTCTTCCCTGCAAACCAGTTCATCTGTACCATTTTTTAGGTTCCACATATATGCATTAATATACAGTATTTGTTTTCCTCTTTCTGGCTTACTTCATTCTGTATGACAGTCTCTCGATCCATCGATGTCTCTACAAATGACCCAGTTTCATTCCTGTTTATGGCCGAGTAATATTTCATTTTATATATGTACCACATCTTTATCCATTCATCTGTCTGTGGGCATTTAGGTTGCTTCCATTACCTGGCTATTGTAAATAGTGCTGCAACGAACATTGTGGTGAATGTGCCTTTTTGATTTACGGTTTTCTCTGGGTATATGCCCAGAAGTGGGATTGCTGGATAAGATGGTAATTCTATTTCAATTTTTTTTAAGGAAACTCCATACTGTTCTCCATAGTGACTGTATCAATTTACATTCCCACCAATAGTGGAAGAGGGCTCCTTTTGTCCACACCCTCCCCAGAATTGGTTGTTTGTAGATTTTCTGATGATGCCGATTCTAACAGGTGTGAGGTGATACCTCATTGTAGTTTTGATTTGCATTTCTCTAATAATTAGTGCTGTTGAGCAGCTTTTCATGTGCGTCTTGGCCATCTCTGTGTCTTCTTTGAAGAAACGTCTCTTTAGATCTTCTGCCCATTTTTGTATTGGGTTGTTTGTTTTTTTAATATTAAGCTGCATGAGCTGTTTATATATATTGGAGATTAAACCTCTGTCCATTGGTTCGTTGGCAACGATTTTTGCCCATTCTGAGGGATGCCTTTTTCCATTCCCGTTTTTTCTAACAAAAATGGAAAGAAAGGAAAAGAAGCAGAACACTAATGTGCGTAAAATATGCCTTTTGAAACGGTCGTTTTGAAATATGGACGTCCTTTGAATTTTTTGGTCGATATGTGACCCCAGGATTTGTTTTCAGGGCAGGTGTCATTTACAGGCCTGCAATGATTTTGAATATCAACTGACCATTAGCGCTGGGATTAAAGCTGCTGTTGTGTGAAACGGCCACCAGGTGGCAGCAGTTCACCCTTACCAAATCTGGTTACTAGGGCAAGAGAGCCTCAGTGGAAGTGGTGTTCTAGATTGGAATTTAGAATGGAATGTGCCAGGAGAATGCCCCTCAAGTTTGTCTCACTACTTCTTGTTCGTGTTTTTAATTTAATTTTTTTATATTTTATTACAGCAAGTTTGATTACAATGTTTGGCTTGTTGTAGGTGTGGAAGATGTGGTTCTTTCACACATATACAGATGTCTGTTCTTCCTGGGATCCTTTTCCCATGTACGTTATGACAGAATGTTGAGTAGTCCTCTCTTGGTATTCTGTAGGTCTTTGGTGATTATATATGTCACCTGTGTTTGTATATGTCTGTTAAACCCGATATCGTAATGAAACCAATCCTCACACCTTTCCATTGGTGAACCATAAGTTTGTTTAATGAATCTGTGATTGCCCTTCTCCGTGGAAAAATCTGCCCTGGTATCCATTTTTAGGTAACACATATAAGTGATATGATATGATATGTGTCTTTCACTTTCTGACTTACTACATGTCACGTGATTACTTCTAGTCTCATCTACGGTGCTGGAAATGGCATTGTGTCCTTTTTTTCCTTGGCTTCTATTCTGCCTTAGTGAGGTCCATTTTCAACAATGTGATTCCCTGAGGGTTGTGGATTAGCTGACCTGGGCAGCCTTACCCTGCCGGCCTGCCCTCCACGGGTGTGCCTCGTTGAGGTCAATATAAACAGAGCTCCAGGAAGCAATAGCCCCTGAAGCTGTGCCTGACTCCATATTCTCTGCCCCGTCAGCAGTCTCGGGTCTGTGCTGGTGGGAGGGAGTGAGGGGCCACAGCTTTGTGGGTGGCCTGGTGTGAGTGGGGCTCTGCTGGCCTTTCTGCAGGAGTTGCCAGGCTGCCGCCTGTAAAGAAGAGGATGTGTCACCCATACCTTCCGCTGGAATTTCTCTCCGGACAGAGGTGAGGAAGGAAAAAAGCAGTGGGGGCCGGGACATGAGGTGTATCTCAGGCAGGGCAATGGAAAGCTTCTGGAAGAGCGCCCGGGGCCAAGACCACACTGGCTGGCCTGCAGGCACCAAGTTGGCCTGCGTGCTGTCCCTGGTGTGGCTCGACGGCCCTTCGTCTAGGCTTTCAAGCCCTTGTACATATTCAGGTGTTTTACCTGGGAAGGGTGGGAACAGTTCAGCAGCAGCTGGCCTGGGGCTCAGCTCACGTTTACTCACAGATGCCTCGGCACGGTCCCCCAGCTTTGCAATGAGGACGCTCCTTGCGTGGGGCGTGGGTTGCTGGCTGTATGGGAGATGGTTTCCCACCTGTGACCAATTTCAGAATTGTTTACCGCTGGAGCAAGTGCGCTGATAGGGTTTTCCTCTGTATAACTCATGGGTTCAGGTGTTTTTTTCTTTTATGGTTCAAGTTAGATTTTATTCCTCTTTTATATATTTATAAATATAAGCATGGAAATAATTCATTCCTATAAATATATCTGTGTGACGGGAAGAACTTTTTTCTCTTTTATTTTTAAATTTATTTTTTAAAATTTTGAAATTCAATTTTATTTTTTTTATACAGCACGTTATTATTAGTTATGTATTTTATGCATATACATGTATACAGGTCAATCCCAATCTCCCAACTCATCCCACCACCACCACCCCATGGCTTCCCACACTTGGTGTCCATACGTTTGTTCTCTACCTCTGTGTCTCTATTTCTTCCCTGCAAACCAGTTCATCTGTACCATTTTTTAGGTTCCACATATATGCATTAATATACAGTATTTGTTTTCCTCTTTCTGGCTTACTTCATTCTGTATGACAGTCTCTCGATCCATCGATGTCTCTACAAATGACCCAGTTTCATTCCTGTTTATGGCCGAGTAATATTTCATTTTATATATGTACCACATCTTTATCCATTCATCTGTCTGTGGGCATTTAGGTTGCTTCCATTACCTGGCTATTGTAAATAGTGCTGCAACGATCATTGTGGTGAATGTGCCTTTTTGATTTACGGTTTTCTCTGGGTATATGCCCAGAAGTGGGATTGCTGGATCAGATGGTAATTCTATTTCTAGTTTTTTTAAGGAAACTCCATACTGTTCTCCATAGTGACTGTATCAATTTACATTCCCACCAATAGTGGAAGAGGGCTCCTTTTGTCCACACCCTCCCCAGAATTGGTTGTTTGTAGATTTTCTGATGATGCCGATTCTAACAGGTGTGAGGTGATACCTCATTGTAGTTTTGATTTGCATTTCTCTAATAATTAGTGCTGTTGAGCAGCTTTTCATGTGCGTCTTGGCCATCTCTGTGTCTTCTTTGAAGAAACGTCTCTTTAGATCTTCTGCCCATTTTTGTATTGGGTTGTTTGTTTTTTTAATATTAAGCTGCATGAGCTGTTTATATATATTGGAGATTAAACCTCGGTCCATTGGTTCGTTTGCAACGATTTTTGCCCATTCTGAGGGATGCCTTTTTCCATTCCCGTTTTTTCTAACAAAAATGGAAAGAAAGGAAAAGAAGCAGAACACTAATGTGCGTAAAATATGCCTTTTGAAACGGTCGTTTTGAAATATGGACGTCCTTTGAATTTTTTGGTCGATATGTGACCCCAGGATTTGTTTTCAGGGCAGGTGTCATTTACAGGCCTGCAATGATTTTGAATATCAACTGACCATTAGCGCTGGGATTAAAGCTGCTGTTGTGTGAAACGGCCACAAGGTGGCAGCATTTCACCCTTACCAAATCTGGTTACTAGGGCAAGAGAGCCTCAGTGGAAGTGGTGTTCTAGATTGGAGTTTAGAATGGAATGTGCCAGGAGAAAGACCCTCAAGTTTGTCTCACTACTTCTTGTTCGTGTTTTTAATTTAATTTTTTATATTTTGTATTACAGCAAGTTTGATTACAATGTTTGGCTTGTTGTAGGTGTGGAAGATGTGGTTCTTTTACACATATACAGATGTCTGTTCTTCCTGGGATCCTTTTCCCATGTACGTTATGACAGAATGTTGAGTAGTCCTCTCTTGGTATTCTGTAGGTCTTTGGTGATTATATATGTCACCTGTGTTTGTATATGTCTGTTAACCCCGATATCGTAATGAAACCAATCCTCACACCTTTCCATTGGTGAACCATAAGTTTGTTTAATGAATCTGTGATTGCCCTTCTCCGTGGAAATATCTGCCCTGGTATCCATTTTTAGGTAAGACCTATAAGTGATATGATATGATATGTGACTTTCACTTTCTGACTTACTACAAGTCACGTGATTACTTCTAGACTCATCTACAGTGCTGCAAATGGCATTGTGTCCTTTTTTTCCTTGGCTCCTCTTCTGCCATACCGAGGTCTATTTTCAACAATGTGATTCCCTGAGGGTTGTGGATTAGCTGACCTGGGTAGCCTTAACATGCCGGCCCGCCCTCCCCAGGTGTGCCTCGTTGAGGTCAATATAAACAGAGCTCCAGGCAGCAATAGCCCCTGAAGCTGTGCCTGACTCCCTATTCTCTGCCCCATCAGCAGACTCGGGGCTGTGCTCGTGGGAGGGAGAGAGGTGCCACAGCTTTGTGGGTGGCCCGGTGTGAGTGGGGTTCTGCTGGCCTTTCTGCAGGAGTTGCCAGGAAGCCGCCTGTAAAGAAGAGGATGTGTCACCCATACCTTCCGCTGGAATTTCTCTCTGGACTGAGATGAGAAAGGAAAAAAGCAGTGGGGTTCGGGACAGGAGGGGTATCTCAGGAAGGGCAATGGAAAGCTTCTGGAAGAGCGCCCGGGGCCAGGACCACCCTGGCTGGCCTGCAGGCACCAAGTTGGCCTGTGTGCTGTCGCTGGTGTGGCTCCACTGTCCTTCCTCTAGGCTTTCAAGCCCTTGTACATATTCAGGTGTTTTACCTGTAAAGGTTGGGAACAGTTCAGCAACAGCTGGCCTGGGGCTCAGCTCACGTTTACTCACAGATGCCTCGGCACGGTCCCCCAGCTTTGCAATGAGGACACTCCTTGCGTGGGGGGTGGTTTGCTGGCTGTATGGGAGATGGTTCCCCTCCTCTGACCAATTTCAGAATTGTTTACCACTGGAGCAAGTGCCCTGATAGGGTTTTCCTCTGTATAACTCGTGGGTTCAGTTTTTTTTTCTTTTATGGTTCAAGTTAGATTTTATTCCTCTTTTATGTATTTATAGATATAAGCATGGAAATAATTCATTCCTATAAATACATCTGTGTGACGGGAAGAACATTTTTCTGTTTTATTTTTAAATTTTATTTTTTAAAATTTTGAAATTTAATTTTATTTATTTTTTTTATAAAGCACGTTATTATTAGTTATGTATTTTATGCATATATATGTATTCAGGTCAATCCCAATCTCCCAACTCATCCCACCACCACCACCCCATGGCTTCCCACACTTGGTGTCCATACGTTTGTTCTCTACCTCTGTGTCTCTATTTCTTCCCTGCAAACCAGTTCATCTGTACCATTTTTTAGGCTCCACATATATGCATTTATATACAATATTTTTTTCCTCTTTCTGACTTACTTCATTCTGTATGACAGTCTCTCGATCCATCGATGTCTCTACAAATGACCCAGTTTCATTCCTTTTTATGGCCGAGTAATATTCCATTTTATATACGTACCACATCTTTATCCATTCTTCTGTCTGTGGGCATTTAGGTTGCTTCCATTACCTGGCTATTGTAAATAGTGCTGCAGTGAACATTGTGGTGAATGTGCCTTTTTGATTTACGGTTTTCTCTGGGTATATGCCCAGAAGTGGGATTGCTGGATCAGATGGTAACTCTATTTCTAGTTTTTTTTAAGGAAACTCCATACTGTTCTCCATAGTGACTGTATCAAGTTACATTCCCACCAATAGTGGAAGAGGGCTCCTTTTGTCCACACCCTCCCCAGAATTTGTTGTTTGTAGATTTTCTGATGATGCCGATTCTAACAGGTGTGAGGTGATACCTCATTGTAGTTTTGATTTGCATTTCTCTAATAATTAGTGCTGTTGAGCAGCTTTTCATGTGCGTCTTGGCCATCTCTGTGTCTCCTTTGAAGAAACGTCTCTTTAGATCTTCTGCCCATTTTTGTATTGGGTTGTTTGTTTTTTAAATATTAAGCTGCATGAGCTGTTTATATATATTGGAGATTAAACCTCTGTCCATTGATTCGTCTGCAACGATTTTCGCCCATTCTGAGGGATGCCTTTTTCCATTCCTGTTTTTTTTAACAAAAAAGGAAAGAAAGGAAAAGAAGCAGAACACTAATGTGCGTAAAATATGCCTTTTGAAACGGTCGTTTTGAAATATGGACGTCCTTTGAATTTTTTGGTCGATATGTGACCCCAGGATTTGTTTTCAGGGCAGGTGTCATTTACAGGCCTGCAATGATTCTGAATATCAACTGACCATTAGTGCTGGGATTAAAGCTGCTGTTGTGTGAAACGGCCACAAGGTGGCAGCAGTTCTCCCTTACCAAATCTGGTTACTAGGGCAAGAGATCCTCAGTGGAAGTGGTGTTCTAGATTGGAATTTAGAATGGAATGTGCCAGGAGAAAGCCCCTCAAGTTTGTCTCACTACTTCTTGCTTGTGTTTTTAATTAAATTTTTTATTTTTTATTACAGCAAGTTTGATTACAATGTTTGGCTTGTTGTAGGTGTGGAAGATGTGGTTCTTTTACACATATACAGATGTCTGTTCTTCCTGGGATCCTTTTCCCATGTACGTTATGACAGAATGTTGAGTAGTCCTCTCTTGGTATTCTGTAGGTCTTTGGTGATTATATATGTCACCTGTGTTTGTATATGTCTGTTAACCCCGATATCGTAATGAAACCAATCCTCACACCTTTCCATTGGTGAACCATAAGTTTGTTTAATGAATCTGTGATTGCCCTTCTCCGTGGAAATATCTGCCCTGCTATCCATTTTTAGGTAACACCTATAAGTGATATGATATGATATGTGTCTTTCACTTTCTGACTTACTACAAGTCACGTGATTACTTCTAGACTCATCTACGGTGCTGAAAATGGCACCGTGTCCTTTTTTCCGTTGGCTACTATTCTGCCTTAGCGAGGTCCGTTTTCACCAATGTGATTCCCTGAGGGTTGTGGATTAGCTGACCTGGGTAGCGTTACCCTGGCGGCCCGCCCTCCCCTGGTGTGCCTCGTCAAGCTATATGCTGACACACCGGTCAGTGCCAGCGTATGGGCCACGAGTAGGCTATGGCTTGGGGGTAAGCTGTAGGGCTGGTGGTGGGTTTCCATGCCGGGCTAGGGTTAGGGTTAGGGAACGGCAAGGCTTAGGGCACAGGTGAGGCTACGGAAACGTGGGAGGGTCAGGCTACGTGCTGACACACGCGTCAGTGCCAGCGTACGGGCCAGGAATAGGCTACGGCGTAGGGTATAGTGTAGGGCTGGTGGTGGGTTTCTGTTCCGGGCTAAGGTTAGGGTTAGGGAACGGCAAGGCTTAGGGCACAGGTGAGGGTATGGATACGTGGGAGGGTCAGGCTACGTGTTGACGCATGGGTCAGTGCCTGCGTACGGGCCAGGTGTTGGCTACAGCATAGGCTAAGGTTTAGGGCTGGTGGTGGGTTTCCGTTACGGCCTAGGGTTAGGGTTAGGGAACGGCAAGGCTTCGGGCACAGGTGAGGGTACGGAAACGTGGGAGGGTCACGCTACGTGCGGATGCACGGGTCAGTGCCAGCATATGGTCCAGGAGTAGGCTACGGCTTGGGGGTATGTTGTAGGGCTGGTGGTGGGTTTCCGTTCCTGGCTAGGGTTAGGGTTACGGAACGGCAAGGCTTAGGGCACGGGTGAGGGTACAGAAACGTGGGAGGGTGAGGCTACTTGCTGATGCTAGGTTTAGTGCCACCGAACGGGCCAGGAGTAGGGTATGGCTTGGGGGTAAGGTTTAGGGCTGGTGGTGGGTTTCCGTTCCGGGCTAGGGTTAGGGTTACGGAACAGCAAGTCTTAGGGCACATGTGAGGGTACGGGAACGTGGGAGGGTCAGGCTACATGCTGACGAAAGGGTCAGTGCCACCGTACAGGCCAGGATTAGGCTACGGCGTAGGTTAAGGTGTAGGGCTGGTGGTGGGTTTCCGTTCCGGGCTAGGGTTAGGATTAGGGAACGGCAAGGCTTAGGGCACAGATGAGGGTACAGAAACGTGGGAGGGTCAGGCTACATGCTGATCAAAGGGTCAGTGCCTGCGTACGGGCCAGGAATAGGCTACGGCTTGGGGTAAGGTGTAGGGCTGGTGGTGGGTTTCTGTTCCGGGCTAGGATTAGGGTAAGGGAACGGCAAGGCTTAGGGCACAGGTGAGGTTACGGAAACGTGGGAGGGTCAGGCTACATGCTGACGCACGGGTCAGTGCCAGCGTACGGGCCAGGACTAGGCTACGGCATACGATAAGGTGTAGGGCTGGTGGAGGGATTCTGTGCCAGGCTAGGGTTAGGGTTAGGGAACGGCAAGGCTTAGGGCACAGGTGAGCGTACGGTAACATGGGAGGGTCAGGCTACGTGGTGAAGCACAGGTCAGTGCCCGCGTACGGGCCAGGTGTAGGCTATGGCATAGAGTAAGGTTTAGGGCTGGTGGTGGGTTTCCGTTCCGGGTTAGGGTTAGTGTTAGGGAACGTCAAGGCTTAGGGCACAGATGAGGGTGCGGAAATGTGGGAAGGTCAGGCTTCGTGCTGACGCACAGGTTAGTGCCAGCGTACGGGACAGGAGTAGGCTACGGCATAGCGTTAGATGTAGGGCTGGTGGTGGGTTTCCGTTCTGGGCTAGGGTTAGCGTGAGGGAACTGCAAGGCTTAGGACACTGGTGAGGGTACGGAAACGTGGGAGGGTCAGGCTACGTGCTGATTCACGGCTCAGTGCCAGCGTACGGGCCAGGACTAGGCTACGGCATACGATAAGGTGTAGGGCTGGTGGTGGGATTCTGTGCCGGGCTAGGGTTAGGTTTAGGGAACGGCAAGGCTTAGGGCACAGGTGAGCGTACGGTAACATGGGAGGGTCAGGCTACGTGGTGAAGCACAGGTCAGTGCCCGCGTACGGGCCAGGTGTAGGCTATGGCATAGAGTAAGGTTTAGGGCTGGTGGTGGGTTTCCGTTCCGGGTTAGGGTTAGTGTTAGGGAACGTCAAGGCTTAGGGCACAGATGAGGGTACAGAAACATTGGAGGGTCAGGCTACGTGCTGACGCACGTGTCAGTGCAAGCGTACCGGCCAGGAGTAGGCTACGGCTTGGGGTTTAGCTGCAGGGCTGCTGGTGGGTTTCCATTCAGGGCTAGGGTTAGGGTTAGGGAACGGCAAGGTTTAGGGCACAGGTGAGGGTACGGCAATGTGGCAGGGTCAGGATATGTTCTGACGCATGGGTCAGTGCCAGCGTATGGACCAGGAGTAGGCTGCATTTTGGGGGTAGGGTGTAGGGCTGGTGGTGGGTTTCAGTTCCGGGCTAGGTTTAGGGTTACGGAACGGCAAGGCTTAGGGCAGAGGTGAGGGTACGGAAACGTGGGAGGGTCAGGCTACAGGCTGACGCATGGGTCAGTGTCAGCGTATGGTCCAGGAGTAGGCTACGGCGTAGGGTAAGGTTTAGGGATGGTGGTGGGATTCCGTTCCGACCTAGGGTTAGGGTTACGGAACGGCAAGGCTTAGGGCACAGGTGAGGGTACGGAAACCTGGGAGGGTCAGGCTACGTGCTGACACATGGTTCAGTGCCAGCGTACGGGCCAGGAGTATGCTATGGTTTGGGGGTTAGGTGTAGGGCTTGTGGTGTGTTTCCGTCCCGTAGTAGGCTTATGGTTAGGGAACGGCAAGGCTTAGGGCACAGGTGACGTTACGGTAACGTGGGAAGTTCAGGCTACGTGCTGACGCAGAGGTCAGTGCCAGCGTATGGACCACGAGTAGGCTACGGCTTGGGGGTAAGGTGTAGGGCTTGTGGTGTGTTTCCGTTCCGGGCTAGTGTTACGGTTAGAGAACGGCAAGGTTTAGGGCCCATGTGAGGGTACGGCAACGTGGCAGGGTCAGGATACATTCTGACGCACGGGTCAGTGCCAGCGTATGGACCAGGAGTAGGCTACGGCTTGGGGGTAAGTTGTAGGTCTGGTGGTGGGTTTCCGTTCCGGGCTACAGTTAGGGTTAGGGAACGGTAAGGCTTAGGGCACAGGTGAGGGTACGGAAACTTGGGAGTGTGAGGCTACGTGCTGCCGCGTGGGTCAGTGCCAGCGTACGGGCCAGGAGTAGGCTACGGCTTAGGGAAAGGTTTAGGGCTAGTGGTGGTTTTCGGTACCGGGCTAGGGTTAGGGTTAGGGAACGGCAAGGCTTAGGGCACAGGTGAGGGTACGGAAACGTGGGCGGGTCAGGCTACATGCTGACTCACGTGTCAGTGCCAGCATACCGGCCAGGTGTAGGCTAAGGCTTCGGGGTTAGGTGTAGGGCTGATGGTGGGTTTCCATTCCGGGCTAGGTTTAGGTTTAGGGAATGGTAAGGCTTAGGGCACAGGAGAGGGTATGGAAACGTGGGAGGGTCAGGCTACGTGCTGCCGCATGGGTCAGGGCCAGCGTACGGGCCAGGAGTAGGCTATGGCTTGGGAGTTAGGTGTAGGGCTTGTGGTGGTTTTCCTTTTCGGGCTAGGGTTAGGGTTAGGGAACGGCAAGTCTTAGGGAACAGGTGAGGGTACGGAAACGTGGGAGGGTCAGGCTACATGCTGACGCATGGGTCAGTGCCAGCGTTCGGGCCAGGAGTAGGCTACGGCGTAGGGTAAGGTGTAGGGCTGCTGGTGGGTTTCCGTTCCGGGCTAGGGTTAGGGTTAGGCAACGGCCAGGCTTAGGGCACAGGTGAGGGTACGGAAACGTGGGAGGGTCTGGCTACATGCTGCCGCATGGGTCAGTGCCAGCGTACGGGCCAGGACTAGTCTATGGCTTGGGCGTTAGTTGTAGGGCTGGTGGTGTGTTTCCGTTCCGGGCTAGGGTTAGGGTTAGGGAACGGCAAGGTTTAGGGCCCAGGTGAGGGTATGGAAACTTGGGGGTGTCTGTCTACATGCTGACGCACGGGTCAGTGCCAGCGTACGGGCCAGGAGTAGGCTACGGCGTAGGGAAAGGTTTAGGGCTGGTGGTGGGTTTCCGTTCCGGGCTAGGGTTAGGGTTAAGGAACGGCAAAGCTTAGGGCACAGGTGAGGGTACGGAAACCTGGGAGGGTCAGGCTACGTGCTAACGCACGGGTCAGTGTCACCATATGGGCCAGGAGTAATCTACGGCGTAGGGTAAGGTGTAGGACGGGTGTTGGTTTTCCTTTCGGGACTAGGCTTAGGGTTACGGAACGGCAAGGCTTAGGGCACAGGTGAGGGTATGGAAACGTGTGAGCATCAGGCTACGTGCTGACGCCTGGGTCAGTGCCAGCGTACGGGCCAGGAGTAGGCTACGGCGTTGGGTAAGGTGTAGGGCAGGTTGTGGGTTTCCGTTCTGGCTAGGGTTAGGGTTAGGGAACGGCAAGGCTTAGGGCACAGGTGAGGGTACGGAAACGTGTGAGGGTCAGGCTACTTGCTGACCCACGTGTCAGTGCCAGCGTATGGGCCAGGAGTAGGCTACGGCTTGGTGGTTAGGTATAGGGTTGGTGGTGTGTTTCCATTCCAGGCTAGGGTTAGTGTTAGGGAATAGCAAGGCTTAGGGCACAGGTGAGGTTACGGAAATATGGGAGGGTCAGGCTACGTGCTGACGCACGGGTCATTGCCAGCGTACGGGCCAGGAGTAGGCTATGGCTTGGGGGTTAGGTGTAGGGCTGGTGGTGTGTTTCCGTTCCGTACTAGGGTTAGGGTTAGGGAACGGCAAGGCTTAGGGCACAGGTGAGGTTACAGTAATGTGGGAAGTTCAGGCTACGTGCTGACGCACAGGTCAGTGCCAGCGTATGGACCAGGAGTAGGCTACGGCTTGGGGGTAAGGTGTAGGGCTGGTGGTGGGTTTCCGTTCCGGGCTAGGGTTAGGGTTAGGGAACGGCAAGGCTTAGGGCACAGGTGAGGGTACGGAAACGTGGGAGGGTCAGGCTACGTGCTGATGAAAGGGTCAATGCCTGCGTACGGGCCAGGAATAGGCTACGGCGTAGGGAAAGGTGTAGGGCTGGTGGTGGGTTTCCGTTCTGGGCTAGGGTTAGGGTTAGGGAATGGCAAGTCTTAGGGCACAGGTGAGGGTACAAAAAAGTGTTACGGTCAGGCTACGTGCTGACGCACGTGTCAGTGCCAGCGTATGGGCCAGGAGTAGGCTACGGCGTAGGGTAAGGTGTAGGGCTGGTGGTGGGTTTCCCTGCCGGGCTAGGGTTAGGGTTAGGGAACGGCAAGGTTTAGGGCCCAGGTGAGGGTATGGAAACGTGGGTGGGTCAGTCTACATGCTGACGCACGGGTCAGTGCCAGCGTACGGGCCAGGAGTAGGCTACGGCGTAGGGAAAGGTTTAGGGCTGGTGGTGGGTTTCCGTTCCGGGCTAGGGTTAGGGTTAGGGAACGGAAAAGCTTAGGGCACAGGTGAGGGTACGGAAACGTGGGAGGGTCAGGCTACGTGCTGACGCACGTGTCAGTGTCAGCGTACAGGCCAGGAGTCATCTACGCCATAGGGTAAGGTCTAGGGCTCGTGGTGGGTTTCCGTAATGGGCTAGGGTTAGGGTTAGGGTACGTCAACGCTTAGGGCACAGGTGAGGGTACGGAAACGTGGGAGGGTCAGGCTACGTGCTTACGCATGGGTCAGTGCCAGCATACGGGCCAGCAGTAGGCTACAGCGTAGGGTAAGGTATAGGGCTGGAGGTGGGTTTCCGTTCTGTGCTAGGGTTAGGGTTAGGGAACGGCAAGGCATAGGGCACAGGTGAGGGTACGGAAACGTGGGAGGGTCAGGCTACGTGCTGACGCACGGGTCAGTGCCAGCATACGGGCCAGGAGTAGGCTACAGCTTGGGGGTAAGGTTTAGGGCTGGTGGTGGGTTTCCGTTCCGGGCTAGGGTTAGGGTAAGGGAACGGCAAGGCTTAGGGCACAGGTGAGGGTACGGAAACGTGGGCCGGTCAGGCTACGTGCTGACGCACGGGTCAGTGCCAACGTACGGGCTAGGTGTAGGCTACGGCATAGGGTAAGGTGTAGGGCTGGAGGTGGGTTTCCGTTCTGTGCTAGGGTTAGGGTTAGGGAAAGGCAAGGCATAGGGAACAGGTGAAGGTACGGAAACGTGGGAGGGTCAGGCTACGTGCTGACGCATGGGTCAGTGCCAGGGTACGGGCCAGGAGTAGGCTACGGCGTAGGGAATGGTCTAGGGCTGGTGGTGGGTTTCCGTTCACGGGTAGTGTTAGGGTTAGGGAAAGGCAAGGCTTAGGGCACAGGTGAGGGTACGGAAAGGTGGGAGGGTCAGGCTACATGCTGACGCAAGGGTCACTGCCAGTGTATGGACCAGGAGTAGGCTACGGCTTGGGGGTAAGGTGTAGGGCTGGTGGTGGGTTTCCGTTTCGGGCTAGGGTTAGGGTTAGGCAACGGCAAGGCTTAGGGCACAGGTGAGGGTACGGAAACGTGGGAGGGTCTGGCTACATGCTGCCGCATGGGTCAGTGCCAGCGTACGGGCCAGGACTAGTCTATGGCTTGGGCGTTAGTTGTAGGGCTGGTGGTGGGTTTCCGTTCCGGGCTAGGGTTAGGGTTAGGGAACGGCAAGGTTTAGGGCCCAGGTGAGGGTATGGAAACTTGGGGGTGTCTGTCTACATGCTGACGCACGGGTCAGTGCCAGCGTACGGGCCAGGAGTAGGCTACGGCGTAGGGAAAGGTTTAGGGCTGGTGGTGGGTTTCCGTTCCGGGCTAGGGTTAGGGTTAAGGAACGGCAAAGCTTAGGGCACAGGTGAGGGTACGGAAACCTGGGAGGGTCAGGCTACGTGCTAACGCACGGGTCAGTGTCACCATATGGGCCAGGAGTAATCTACGGCATAGGGTAAGGTGTAGGACGGGTGTTGGTTTTCCTTTCGGGACTAGGCTTAGGGTTACGGAACGGCAAGGCTTAGGGCACAGGTGAGGGTATGGAAACGTGTGAGCATCAGGCTACGTGCTGACGCCTGGGTCAGTGCCAGCGTACGGGCCAGGAGTAGGCTACGGCGTTGGGTAAGGTGTAGGGCAGGTTGTGGGTTTCCGTTCTGGCTAGGGTTAGGGTTAGGGAACGGCAAGGCTTAGGGCACAGGTGAGGGTACGGAAACGTGGGAGGGTCAGGCTACTTGCTGACCCACGGGTCAGTGCCAGCGTATGGGCCAGGAGTAGTCTACGGCTTGGGGGTAAGATATAGGGCTGGTGGTCCGTTTCCGTTCCGGGCTAGGTTTAGGGTTACGGAACGGCAAGGCTTAGGGCACTGGTGAGGGTTACGGAAACGTGGGAGGGTCAGGCTACGTGCTGACCCACGGGTCAGTGCCAGCGTACAGGCCAGGAGTAGGCTACGCCGTAGGGTAAGTTGTAGGGCTGGTTGTGGGTTTCCTTTCCGGGCTAGGGTTAGGTTTAGGAAACGTCAAGGCTTAGGGCACAGGTGATGTTACGGAAATGTGGGAGGGTCAGGCTACGTACTGATGCACGGGTCAGTGCCAGCATACGGGCCAGGAGTAGGCTACGGCGTAGGGTAAGGTGTAGGGCTGGTGGTGGGTTTTCATTCCGGGCTACGGTTAGGGTTAGGGAACGGCAAGGCTTAGGGCACAGGTGAGGGTATGGAAACGTGGGAGGGTCAGGCTACGTGCAGACGAACGGGTCATTGCCAGCGTACGGCCCAGGAGTAGGCTACGGCGTTGGGTAAGGTGTAGGGCAGGTGGTGGGTTTCCGTTCTGGGCTAGGTTTAGGGTTAGGGAACGGCAAGGCTTAGGGCCCAGGTGAGGGTACGGCAACGTGGCAGTGTCAGGATACGTTCTGATGCACGGGTCAGTGCCAGCGTATGGACCAGGAGTAGGCTACGGCGTTGGGTAAGGTGTAGGGCAGGTGGTGGGTTTCCGTTCTGGGCTAGGGTTAGGGTTAGTGAACGGCAAGGCTTAGGGCACAGGTGAGGTTACGGAAACGTGGGAAGGTCGGGCTACGTGCTGATGAAAGGGTCAGTGCCTGCGTAAAAGCCAGGAATAGGCTGCGGCTTAGGGAAAGGTGTAGGGCTGGTGGTGTGTTTCCGTTCAGGTCTAGGGTTAGGGTTAGGGAACGTCAAGGCTTAGGGCACAGGTGAGGGTACGGAAACGTGGGAGGGTCAGGCTACATGCTGACTCATGGGTCAGTGCCATCGTACGGGCGAGGAGTAGGCTATGTCTTGGGGGTTAGGTGTAGGGCTTGTGGTGTGTTTCCATTCCGTACTAGTGTTACGGTTAAAGAACGGCAAGGCTTAGGGCACAGGTGATGTTACGATAATGTGGGAAGGTCAGGCTACGTGCTGACGCACATGTCAGTGCCAGCGTATGCACCAGGAGTAGGCTTCGGCTTGGGGGTAAGGTGTAGGGCTGGTGGTGGGTTTCCGTTCGGGGCTAGGGTTAGGGTTAGGGAACGGCAAGGCTTAGGGCACAGGTGAGGGTACGGAAACGTTGGAGGGTCAGGCTACATGCTGACGCATGTGTCGGTGCCAGCGTACGGGCCAGGAGTACGCTACGGCTTGTGGGTAAGGTTTAGGGCTGGTGGTGGGTTTCCGTTCCGGGCTAGGGTTAGAGTTAGGGAACGGCAAGGCTTAGGGCAGAGGTGACGGTACGGTAACTTGGGAGGGTCAGGCTACGTGCTGAAGCACATGTCAGTGCCCGCGTATGGGCCAGGTGTAGGCTACGTCATAGGGTAAGGTTTAGGGCTGGTGGTCGGTTTCCGTTCCGGGCTAGGGTTAGGGTTACGGAACGGCAAGACTTAGGGCACAGGTGAGGGTACGGAAACGTGGGAGGGTCAGGCTACATGCTGACGCAAGGTTCAGTGCCACCGTACAGGCCAGGAGTAGGCTACGGCGTAGGTTAAGGTGTAGGGCTGGTGGTGGGTTTCCGTTCAGGGCTAGGGTTAGGGTTAGGGAACGTCAAGGCTTAGGGCACAGGTGAGGGTACGGAAACATGGGAGGGTCAGGCTACGTACTGACGCACGGGTCAGTGCCAGCGTACGGGCCAGGAGTAGGTTACGGCGTAGGGTAAGGTGTAGGGCTGGTTGTGGGTTTCCGTTCCGGGCTACGTTTAGGGTTAGGGAACGGCAAAGCTTAGGGCACATGTGAGGGTACGGAAACGTGGGAGGGTCAGGCTACGTGCTGACGCACGGGTCAGTGCCAGTGTACGGGCCAGGAGTAGGCTACGGCCTGTGGGTAAGGTTTAGAGCTGGTGGTGGGTTTCCATTCGGGGCTAGGGTTAGGGTAAGGGAACGGCAAGGCTTACGGCACAGGTGAGGGTACGGAAACGTGGGAGGGTCAGGCTAAGTGCTGACGCACGTGTCAGTGCCCGCGTACGGGCCAGGTGTAGGCCACGACATATGGTGAAGTGTAGGGCTGGTGGTGGTTTTCCGTTCCGGCTAGGGTTAGGTTTAGGGAACGGCAAGGCTTAGGAGACAGGTGAGGGTACGGAAACGTGGGAGTGTCAGGCTACGTGCTGACGCACGGTTCAGTGTCAGCATACGGGCCAGCATTAGGCTACGGCTTGTGGGTAAGTTGTAGAGCTGGTGGTGGGTTTCCGTTCCGGGCTACGTTTAGGGTTAGGGAACGGCAAAGCTTAGGGCACATGTGAGGGTACGGAAACGTGGGAGGGTCAGGCTACGTGCTGACGCACGGGTCAGTGCCAGTGTACGGGCCAGGAGTAGGCTACGGCTTGTGGGTAAGGTTTAGAGCTGGTGGTGGGTTTCCGTTCGGGGCTAGGGTTAGGGTTAGGGAACGGCAAGGCTTACGGCACAGGTGAGGGTACGGAAACGTGGGAGGGTCAGGCTACGTGCTGACGCACGGGTCAGTGCCCGCGTACTGGCCAGGTGTAGGCCACGACATATGGTGATGTGTAGGGCTGGTGGTGGGTTTCCATTCCGGGCTAGGGTTAGGGTTACCGAACGGCAAGGCTTAGTGCTCAGGTGAGGGTATGGAAACGTGGGAGGGTCAGGCTACGTGCTGACGCACGGGTCAGTGCCAGCGTACGGGCCAGGAGTAGGCTATGGCTTGGGGGTTAGGTGTAGGGCTGGTGGTGTGTTTCCGTTCCGTACTAGGGTTAGGGTTAGGGAACGGCAAGGCTTAGGGCACAGGTGAGGTTACAGTAATGTGGGAAGTTCAGGCTACGTGCTGACGCACAGGTCAGTGCCAGCGTATGGACCAGGAGTAGGCTACGGCTTGGGGGTAAGTTGTAGGGCTGGTGGTGGGTTTCCGTTCCGGGCTAGGGTTAGGGTTAGGGAACGGCAAGGCTTAGGGCACAGGTGAGGGTACGGAAACGTGGGAGGGTCAGGCTACGTGCCGATGAAAGGGTCAATGCCTGCGTACGGGCCAGGAATAGGCTACGGCGTAGGGAAAGGTGTAGGGCTGGTGGTGGGTTTCCGTTCTGGGCTAGGGTTAGGGTTAGGGAATGGCAAGTCTTAGGGCACAGGTGAGGGTACAAAAAAGTGTTACGGTCAGGCTACGTGCTGACGCACGTGTCAGTGCCAGCGTATGGGCCAGGAGTAGGCTACGGCGTAGGGTAAGGTGTAGGGCTGGTGGTGGGTTTCCCTGCCGGGCTAGGGTTAGGGTTAGGGAACGGCAAGGTTTAGGGCCCAGGTGAGGGTATGGAAACGTGGGTGGGTCAGTCTACATGCTGACGCACGGGTCAGTGCCAGCGTACGGGCCAGGAGTAGGCTACGGCGTAGGGAAAGGTTTAGGGCTGGTGGTGGGTTTCCGTTCCGGGCTAGGGTTAGGGTTAGGGAACGGAAAAGCTTAGGGCACAGGTGAGGGTACGGAAACCTGGGAGGGTCAGGCTACGTGCTGACGCACGTGTCAGTGTCAGCGTACAGGCCAGGAGTCATCTACGCCATAGGGTAAGGTCTAGGGCTCGTGGTGGGTTTCCGTAATGGGCTAGGGTTAGGGTTAGGGTACGTCAACGCTTAGGGCACAGGTGAGGGTACGGAAACGTGGGAGGGTCAGGCTACGTGCTTACGCATGGGTCAGTGCCAGCATACGGGCCAGCAGTAGGCTACAGCGTAGGGTAAGGTATAGGGCTGGAGGTGGGTTTCCGTTCTGTGCTAGGGTTAGGGTTAGGGAACGGCAAGGCATAGGGCACAGGTGAGGGTACGGAAACGTGGGAGGGTCAGGCTACGTGCTGACGCACGGGTCAGTGCCAGCATACGGGCCAGGAGTAGGCTACAGCTTGGGGGTAAGGTTTAGGGCTGGTGGTGGGTTTCCGTTCCGGGCTAGGGTTAGGGTAAGGGAACGGCAAGGCTTAGGGCACAGGTGAGGGTACGGAAACGTGGGCCGGTCAGGCTACGTGCTGACGCACGGGTCAGTGCCAACGTACGGGCTAGGTGTAGGCTACGGCATAGGGTAAGGTGTAGGGCTGGAGGTGGGTTTCCGTTCTGTGCTAGGGTTAGGGTTAGGGAAAGGCAAGGCATAGGGAACAGGTGAAGGTACGGAAACGTGGGAGGGTCAGGCTACGTGCTGACGCATGGGTCAGTGCCAGGGTACGGGCCAGGAGTAGGCTACGGCGTAGGGAATGGTCTAGGGCTGGTGGTGGGTTTCCGTTCACGGGTAGTGTTAGGGTTAGGGAAAGGCAAGGCTTAGGGCACAGGTGAGGGTACGGAAAGGTGGGAGGGTCAGGCTACATGCTGACGCAAGGGTCACTGCCAGTGTATGGACCAGGAGTAGGCTACGGCTTGGGGGTAAGGTGTAGGGCTGGTGGTGGGTTTCCGTTTCGGGCTAGGGTTAGGGTTAGGCAACGGCAAGGCTTAGGGCACAGGTGAGGGTACGGAAACGTGGGAGGGTCTGGCTACATGCTGCCGCATGGGTCAGTGCCAGCGTACGGGCCAGGACTAGTCTATGGCTTGGACGTTAGTTGTAGGGCTGGTGGTGGGTTTCCGTTCCGGGCTAGGGTTAGGGTTAGGGAACGGCAAGGTTTAGGGCCCAGGTGAGGGTATGGAAACTTGGGGGTGTCTGTCTACATGCTGACGCACGGGTCAGTGCCAGCGTACGGGCCAGGAGTAGGCTACGGCGTAGGGAAAGGTTTAGGGCTGGTGGTGGGTTTCCGTTCCGGGCTAGGGTTAGGGTTAAGGAACGGCAAAGCTTAGGGCACAGGTGAGGGTACGGAAACCTGGGAGGGTCAGGCTACATGCTAACGCACGGGTCAGTGTCACCATATGGGCCAGGAGTAATCTACGGCGTAGGGTTAGGTGTAGGACGGGTGTTGGTTTTCCTTTCGGGACTAGGCTTAGGGTTACGGAACGGCAAGGCTTAGGGCACAGGTGAGGGTATGGAAACGTGTGAGCATCAGGCTACGTGCTGACGCCTGGGTCAGTGCCAGCGTACGGGCCAGGAGTAGGCTACGGCGTTGGGTAAGGTGTAGGGCAGGTTGTGGGTTTCCGTTCTGGCTAGGGTTAGGGTTAGGGAACGGCAAGGCTTAGGGCACAGGTGAGGGTACGGAAACGTGGGAGGGTCAGGCTACTTGCTGACCCACGGGTCAGTGCCAGCGTATGGGCCAGGAGTAGTCTACGGCTTGGGGGTAAGATATAGGGCTGGTGGTCCGTTTCCGTTCCGGGCTAGGTTTAGGGTTACGGAACGGCAAGGCTTAGGGCACTGGTGAGGGTTACGGAAACGTGGGAGGGTCAGGCTACGTGCTGACCCACGGGTCAGTGCCAGCGTACAGGCCAGGAGTAGGCTACGCCGTAGGGTAAGTTGTAGGGCTGGTTGTGGGTTTCCTTTCCGGGCTAGGGTTAGGTTTAGGAAACGTCAAGGCTTAGGGCACAGGTGATGTTACGGAAATGTGGGAGGGTCAGGCTACGTACTGATGCACGGGTCAGTGCCAGCATACGGGCCAGGAGTAGGCTACGGCGTAGGGTAAGGTGTAGGGCTGGTGGTGGGTTTTCATTCCGGGCTACGGTTAGGGTTAGGGAACGGCAAGGCTTAGGGCACAGGTGAGGGTATGGAAACGTGGGAGGGTCAGGCTACGTGCAGACGAACGGGTCATTGCCAGCGTACGGCCCAGGAGTAGGCTACGGCGTTGGGTAAGGTGTAGGGCAGGTGGTGGGTTTCCGTTCTGGGCTAGGTTTAGGGTTAGGGAACGGCAAGGCTTAGGGCCCAGGTGAGGGTACGGCAACGTGGCAGTGTCAGGATACGTTCTGATGCACGGGTCAGTGCCAGCGTATGGACCAGGAGTAGGCTACGGCTTGGGGGTAAGGTTTAGGGCTGGTGGTGCGTTTCCGTTCTGGGCTAGGGTTAGGGTTAGTGAACGGCAAGGCTTAGGGCACAGGTGAGGTTACGGAAACGTGGGAAGGTCGGGCTACGTGCTGATGAAAGGGTCAGTGCCTGCGTAAAAGCCAGGAATAAGCTGCGGCTTAGGGAAAGGTGTAGGGCTGGTGGTGGGTTTCCGTTCAGGGCTAGGGTTAGGGTTAGGGAACGTCAAGGCTTAGGGCACAGGTGAGGGTACGGAAACGTGGGAGGGTCAGGCTACATGCTGACGCATGGGTCAGTGCCAGCGTACGGGCGAGGAGTAGGCTATGTCTTGGGGGTTAGGTGTAGGGCTTGTGGTGTGTTTCCATTCCGTACTAGTGTTACGGTTAAAGAACGGCAAGGCTTAGGGCACAGGTAATGTTACGATAATGTGGGAAGGTCAGGCTACGTGCTGACGCACATGTCAGTGCCAGCGTATGCACCAGGAGTAGGCTTCGGCTTGGGGGTAAGGTGTAGGGCTGGTGGTGGGTTTCCGTTCGGGGCTAGGGTTAGGGTTAGGGAACGGCAAGGCTAAGGGCACAGGTGAGGGTACGGAAACGTTGGAGGGTCAGGCTACATGCTGACGCATGTGTCGGTGCCAGCGTACGGGCCAGGAGTACGCTACGGCTTGTGGGTAAGGTTTAGGGCTGGTGGTGGGTTTCCGTTCCGGGCTAGGGTTAGAGTTAGGGAACGGCAAGGCTTAGGGCAGAGGTGACGGTACGGTAACTTGGGAGGGTCAGGCTACGTGCTGAAGCACATGTCAGTGCCCGCGTATGGGCCAGGTGTAGGCTACGTCATAGGGTAAGGTTTAGGGCTGGTGGTCGGTTTCCGTTCCGGGCTAGGGTTAGGGTTACGGAACGGCAAGACTTAGGGCACAGGTGAGGGTACGGAAACGTGGGAGGGTCAGGCTACATGCTGACGCAAGGTTCAGTGCCACCGTACAGGCCAGGAGTAGGCTACGGCGTAGGTTAAGGTGTAGGGCTGGTGGTGGGTTTCCGTTCAGGGCTAGGGTTAGGGTTAGGGAACGTCAAGGCTTAGGGCACAGGTGAGGGTACGGAAACATGGGAGGGTCAGGCTACGTACTGACGCACGGGTCAGTGCCAGCGTACGGGCCAGGAGTAGGTTACGGCGTAGAGTAAGGTGTAGGGCTGGTTGTGGGTTTCCGTTCCGGGCTACGTTTAGGGTTAGGGAACGGCAAAGCTTAGGGCACATGTGAGGGTACGGAAACGTGGGAGGGTCAGGCTACGTGCTGACGCACGGGTCAGTGCCAGTGTACGGGCCAGGAGTAGGCTACGGCTTGTGGGTAAGGTTTAGAGCTGGTGGTGGGTTTCCATTCGGGGCTAGGGTTAGGGTTAGGGAACGGCAAGGCTTACGGCACAGGTGAGGGTACGGAAACGTGGGAGGGTCAGGCTAAGTGCTGACGCACGGGTCAGTGCCCGCGTACGGGCCAGGTGTAGGCCACGACATATGGTGAAGTGTAGGGCTGGTGGTGGTTTTCCGTTCCGGCTAGGGTTAGGTTTAGGGAACGGCAAGGCTTAGGAGACAGGTGAGGGTACGGAAACGTGGGAGGGTCAGGCTACGTGCTGACGCACGGTTCAGTGTCAGCATACGGGCCAGGATTAGGCTACAGCTTGTGGGTAAGTTGTAGAGCTGGTGGTGGGTTTCCGTTCCGGGCTACGTTTAGGGTTAGGGAACGGCAAAGCTTAGGGCACATGTGAGGGTACGGAAACGTGGGAGGGTCAGGCTACGTGCTGACGCACGGGTCAGTGCCAGTGTACGGGCCAGGAGTAGGCTACGGCTTGTGGGTAAGGTTTAGAGCTGGTGGTGGGTTTCCGTTCGGGGCTAGGGTTAGGGTTAGGGAACGGCAAGGCTTACGGCACAGGTGAGGGTACGGAAACGTGGGAGGGTCAGGCTACGTGCTGACGCACGGGTCAGTGCCCGCGTACGGGCCAGGTGTAGGCCACGACATATGGTGATGTGTAGGGCTGGTGGTGGGTTTCCATTCCGGGCTAGGGTTAGGGTTACCGAACGGCAAGGCTTAGTGCTCAGGTGAGGGTATGGAAACGTGGGAGGGTCAGGCTACGTGCTGACGCACGGGTCAGTGCCAGCATACAGGCCAGGAGTAGGCTACGTCGGAGGGTAATGTCTAGGGCTGGTGGTGGGTTTCTGTTCCGGGCTAGGGTTAGGGTTAGGGAACGTCAAGGCTTAGGGCACAGGTGAGGGTACGGAAACGTGGGAGGGTCAGGCTACGTGCTGACACACGGGTCAGTGCCAGTGTACAGGCCAGGAGTAGGCTACGGCGTAGGGTAAGCTGTAGGGTTCATGGTGGGTTTCCGTTCCGGACTAGGGTAAGGGTTAGGGAAAGGCAAGGCTTAGGGCACAGGTTAGGTTACAGAAACGTGGGAGGGTTAGGCTATGTGGTGATGCACGTGTCAGTGCCAGCGTACGGGCCAGGAGTAGGCTACGGGGTAGGGTAAGGTTTAGGGCTGGTGGTGGGTTTCCGTTCCGGGCTAGGGTTAGTGTTAGGGAACAGCAAGGCTTAGGGCACAGGTGAGGGTACAGAAAAGTTGGAGGTTCAGGCTACGTGCTAAAGCACGTGTCAATGCCAGCGTATGGGCCAGGAGTAGGCTACGTCGTAGAGAAAGGTGTATGGCTGGTGGTGGGTTTCCGTTCTGGGCTAGGGTTAGGGATAGGAAACGGCAAGGCTTAGGGCACAGGTGAGGGTACGGAAACGTGGGAGGGTCAGGCTACGTGCTGACGCATGGGTCAGTGCCAGCGTACAGGCCAGGAAGAGGCTATGGCTTGGGTGTTAGGTGTAGGGCTGGTGGTGTGTTTCCGTTCCGTACTAGGGTTAGGGTTAGGGAACGGCAAGGCTTATGGCACAGGTGAGCGTACGGAAATGTGGGAAGGTCAGGCTACGTGCTGCCACACGGGTCAGTGACAGCGTACGGGCCAGGAGTAGGCTACGGCGTAGGGTAAGGTGTAGGGTTGGTGGTGGGTTTCCATTCCGTGCTATAGTTAGGGTTAGTGAAAGGCAAGGCTTAGGGCACAGGTGAGGATACTGAAACGTGGGAGGGTCAGGCTACGTGCTGACGCACGTGTCAGTGCCAGAATACGGGCCAGGAGTAGGCTACGGCTTGGGGGTAAGGTGTAGGGCTGGTGGTGGGTTTCCGTTCCGGGCTAGGGTTAGGGTTAGGGAACGGCAAGGCTTAGGGTGCAGGTGAGGGTACGGAAACGTGGGAGGGTCAGGCTACGTGCTGACACACGGGTCTGTGCCAGCGTACGGGCCATGAGTAGGCTATGGCTTGGAGGTTAGGTGTAGGGCTGGTGGTGGGTTTCCGTTCCGTACTAGGGTTAGGGTAAGGGAAAGGCAAGGCTTAGGGCACAGGTGAGGGTACGCAAATGTGGGAAGGTCAGGCTACGTGCTGACGCACGTGTCAGTGCCAGCGTACAGGCCAGGAGTAGGCTACGGCATAGGGTAAGGTGTAGGTCTTGTGGTGGGTTTCCTTTCCAGGCTAGGGTTAGGGTTAGGGAACGGCAAGACTTAGAGCACAGGTGAGGGTACGGAAACGTGGTAGGGTCAGGCTACGTGCTGACGCACGGGTCAGTGCCAGCGTTCGGGCCAGGATTAGGCTACGGCGTAGGGTAAGGTGTAGGGCTGGTAGTGGGTTTCCGTTCCGGGCTAGGGTTAGGGTTAGGGAACGGCAAGGCTTAGGGCCCAGGTGAGGGTACGGAAACGTGTGGGGGTCAGACTACATGCTGACGCACGGGTCAGTGCCGGCGTACGGGCCAGAAGTAAACTACGGCGTAGGGAAAGGTTTCAGGCTGGTGGTGGGTTTCCGTTCCGGGCTAGGGTTAGGGTTAGGGAACTGCAAGGCTTAGGGCACAGGTGAGGGTACGGAAACGTGGGAGGGTCAGGCTACGTGCTGACGCACGTGTCAGTGCCAGCGTACCGGCCAAGAGTAGGCTACGGCTTGGGGGTTAGTTGTAGGGCTGGTGGTGGGTTTCCGTTCCGGGCTAGGGTTAGGGTTAGGGAACGGCAAGGCTTAGGGCACAGGTGAGGGTACGGAAATGTGAGAAGGTCAGGCTATGTGCTGACGCACGTGTCAGTGCCAGCGTACGGGCCAGGAGTAGGCTACGGCGTAGGGTAAGGTGTAGGGCTGGTGGTGGGTTTCCTTTCCGGGCTAGGTTTAGGGTTAGGGAACGGCAAGACTTAGGGCACAGGTGAGGGTACGGAAACGTGGTAGGGTCAGGCTACATGCTGACGCATGGGTCAGTCCCAGCGTTCGGGCCAGGAGTAGGCTACTGCGTAGGGTAAGGTGTAGGACTGGTGGTGTGTTTCCGTTCCGGGCTAGGGTTAGTGTTAGGGAACGGCAAGGCTTCGGGCCCCGGTGTGGGTACGGAAACGTGGGGTGGTCAGATTACATGCTGACGCACGGGTCAGTGCCAGCATACAGGCCAGGATTAGGCTACGCCGGAGGGTAATGTCTAGGGCTGGTGGTGGGTTTCAGTTCTGGGCTAGGGTTAGGGTTAGGGAACGTCAAGGCTTAGGGCACAGGTGAGGGTACGGAAACGTGGGAGGGTCAGGCTACGTGCTGACGCATGGGCCAGTGCCAGCGTACCGGCCAGGAGTAGGCTACGGCTTGGGGGTTAGGTGTAGGGCTGGTGGTTGTTTTCCGTTCCAGGCTAGGGTTAGTGTTAGGGAACAGCAAGGCTTAGGGCACAGGGGAGGGTACGCTAACGTGGGAGGGTCAGGCTACATGCTGACGCATGGGTCAGTGCCAGCGTACGGGCAAGGAGTAGGCTATGGCTTGGGGGTTAGGTTTAGGGCTTGTGGTGTGTTTCCCTTCCGTACTAGTGTTAGGGTTAAAGAACGGTAAGGCTTAGGGCACAGGTGACGTTACGATAATGTGGGAAGGTCAGGCTACGTGCTGACGCACATGTCAGTGCCAGCGTATGGACCAGGAGTAGGCTACGTCTTGGGGGTAACGTGTAGGGCTGGTGGTGGGTTTCCGTTGGGGGCTAGGTTTAGGGTTAGGGAACGGCAAGGCTTAGGGCACAGGTGAGGGTACGGAAACGTTGGAGTGTCAGGCTACATGCTGACGCATGGGTCAGTGCCAGCGTACGGGCCAGGAATAGGCTACGGCTTGTGGGTAAGGTTTAGGGCTGGTGGTGGGTTTCCGTTCCGGGCTAGGGTTAGTGTTAGGAAAGGCCAGGCTTTGGGCACAGGTGAGGGTACGGAAACATGGAAGGGTCAGGATACGTGCTGACGCACGGGTCAGTGCCCGCGTACGGGCCAGGTGTAGGCTACGACATATGGTGAGGTGTAGGGCTGGTGGTGGTTTTCCGTTCCGGCTAGGGATAGGGTTAGGGAACGGCAAGGCTTAGGGGACAGGTGAGGGTACGGAAACGTGGGAGGGTCAGGCTACGTGCTGACTCACGGGTCAGTGTCAGCATACGGGCCAGGAGTAGGCTACGGCTTGTGGGTAAGTTGTAGAGCTGGTGGTGGGTTTCCGTTCTGGGCTAGGGTTAGTGTTAGGAACGGCCAGGCTTAGGGCACAGTTGAGGGTCCTGAAACGTGGGAGGGTCAGGCTACTTGCTGACGCACGTGTCAGTGCCGAGTACGGGCCAGGAGTAGGCTACGGCTTGGGGTTAAGGTGTAGGGCTGGTGGTGGGTTTCCATTCCGGGCTAGGGTTAGGGTTACCGAACGGCAAGGCTTAGTGCTCAGGTGAGGGTACGGAAACGTGGGAGGGTCAGGCTACGTGCTGACGCACGGGTCAGTGCCAGCGTTCGGGCCAGGAGTAGGCTACGGCGTAGGGTAAGGTGTAGGGCTGGTCGTGGTTTTCCGTTCCGGGCTAGGGTTAGGGTTAGGGAGTGGCAAGGCTTAGGGCCCAGGTGAGGGTACGGAAACGTGGTTGGGTCCGACTACATGCTGACGCACGTGTCAGTGCCAGCGTACGGGCCCGGAGTAGGCTACGGAGTAGGGAAAAGTTTAGGGCTGGTGGTGGTTTTCCGTTCCGGGCTAGGGTTAGGGTAACGGAACGGCAAGGCTTAGGGCACAGGTGAGGGTACGGAAACGTGGGAGGGTCAGGCTACGTGCTGACCCACGGGTCAGTGCCAGCGTACCGGCCAGGAGTAGGCTATGGCTTGGGGGTTAGGTGTAGGGCTTGTGGTGTGTTTCCGTTCTGTACTAGGGTTAGGGTTAGGGAACGGCAAGGCTTACGGCACAGGTGACGTTACGGTAATGTGGGAAGTTCACGCTACGTGCTGACGCAGAGGTCAGTGCCAGCGTATGGACCAAGAGTAGGCTACGGCTTGGGGGTTAGGTGTAGGGCTGGTGGTGCGTTTCCGTTCCGGGCTAGGGTTAGGGTTACCGAACGGCAAGGCTTAGTGCTCAGGTGAGGGTACGGAAACGTGGGAGGGTCAGGCTACGTGCTGTCACACGGGTCAGTGCCAGCATACAGGCCAGGAGTAGGCTACGCCGGAGGGTAATGTCTAGGGCTGGTGGTGGGTTTCTTTTAGGGGCTAGGGTTAGGGTTAGGGAACGTCAAGTCTTAGGGCACAGGTGAGGGTACTGAAACGTGGAAGGGTCAGGCTACGTGCTGACACAAGAGTCAGTGCCAGTGTACAGGCCAGGAGTAGGCTACGGCGTAGGGTAAGCTGTAGGGTTCGTGGTGGGTTTCCGTTCCGGACTAGGGTTAGGGTTAGGGAAAGGCAAGGCTTAGGGCACAGGTGAGGGTACGGAAACGTGGGAGGGTCAGGCTATGTGGTGACGCACGTGTCAGTGCCAGCATACGGGCCAGGAGTAGGCTACGGCTTGGGGGTAACGTGTAGGGCTGGTGGTGGGTTTCCGTTACGGGCTAGGGTTAGGGTTAGGGAACGGCAAGGCTTAGGGCACAGGTGAGGGTACGGAAACGTGGGAGGGTCAGGCTACATGCTGACGCACGGGTCAGTGCAGGCGTACGGCCCAGGAGTAGGCTATGGCGTAGGGTATTGTGTAGGGCTGGTGGTGGGTTTCCGTTTCGGGCTAGGCTTAGGGTAAGGGAACGGCAAGGCTTAGGGCACAGGTGAGGGTACAGAAACGTGGGAGGGTCTGGCTACGTGCTGACGCACGGGTCTGTGCCTGCGTACGGGCCAGGTGTAGGCTACAGCATAGGGTAAGTTGTAGTGCTGGTGGTGGGTTTCCGTTCCTCGCTAGGGTTAGGGTGAGGGAACGGCAAGGCTTAGGACACAGGTGAGGTTACGGAAACGTGGGAGTGTCAGGCTACGTGATGACGCACGTGTCAGTGCCAGCGTACAGGCCAGGAGTAGGCTACGGCGTAAGGTAATGTCTAGGGATGGTGGTGGGTTTCCTTTCCTGGCTAGGGTTAGGGTTAGGGAACGTCAAGGCTTAGGGCACAGGTGAGGGTACGGAAACGTGGGAGGGTCAGGCTACGTACTGATGCACGGGTCAGTGCCAGCGTACGGGCCAGGAGTAGGCTACGGTGTAGGGTAACGTGTAGGGCTGTTGGTGGGTTTTCATTGCGGGGTACGGTTAGTGTTAGGGAACGGCAAGGCTTAGGGCACAGGTGAGGGAACGGAAACGTGGGAGGGTCAGGCTACGTGCTGACACACGGGTCAGTGCCAGCGTACGGGCAAGGAGTAGGCTACGGGGTAGGGTAAGGTCTAGGGCTGGTGGTGGGTTTCCGTTCCGGGCTAGGGTTAGTGTTAGCGAACGGCAAGGCTTAGGGCACAGGTGAGGGTACAGAAAAGTTGGAGGTTCAGGCTACGTGCTAAAGCACGTGTCAATGCCAGCGTATGGGCCAGGAGTAGGCTACGTCGTAGAGAAAGGTGTAGGGCTGGTGGTGGGTTTCCGTTCCGGGCTACGGTTAGGGTTAGGGAACGGCAAGGCTTAGGGCGCAGGTGAGGGTACGGAAACGTGGGAGCGTCAGGCTACGTGCTGACGCACGGGTCAGTGCCAGCGTATGGGCCATGAGTAGGCTATGGCTTGGAGGTTAGGTGTAGGGCTGGTGGTGGGTTTCCGTTCCGTACTAGGGTTAGGGTAAGGGAACGGCAAGGCTTAGGGCACAGGTGAGGGTACGGAAATGTGGGAAGGTCAGGCTACGTGCTGACGCACGTGTCAGTGCCAGCGTACGGGCCAGGAGTAGGCTACGGCATAGGATAAGGTGTAGGGCTGGTGGTGGGTTTCCGTTCCGTGCTAGGGTTAGGGTTAGGGAACGGCAAGACTTAGGGCACAGGTGAGGGTACGGAAACGTGGTAGGGTCAGGCTACGTGTTGACGCACGGGTCAGTGCCAGCGTTCAGGCCAGGAGTAGGCTACGGCGTAGGGTAACGTGTAGGGCTGGTCGTGGTTTTCCGTTCCGGGCTAGGGTTAGGGTTAGGGAGTGGCAAGGCTTAGGGCCCAGGTGAGGGTACCGAAACGTGGGTGGGTCCGACCACATGCTGACGCACGGGTCAGTGCCAGCGTACGGGCCCGGAGTAGGCTACGGAGTAGGGAAAAGTTTAGGGCTGGTGGTGGTTTTCCGTTCCGGGCTAGGGTTAGGGTAACGGAACGGCAAGGCTTAGGGCACAGGTGAGGGTACGGAAACGTGGGAGGGTCAGGCTACGTGCTGACCCACGGGTCAGTGCCAGCGTACCGGCCAGGAGTAGGCTATGGCTTGGGGGTTAGGTGTAGGGCTTGTGGTGTGTTTCCGTTCCGTACTAGGGTTAGGGTTAGGGAACGGCAAGGCTTAGGGCACAGGTGACGTTACGGTAATGTGGGAAGTTCAAGCTACGTGCTGACGCAGAGGTCAGTGCCAGCGTATGGACCAAGAGTAGGCTACGGCTTGGGGGTAAGGTGTAGGGCTGGTGGTGGGTTTCCAATGGGGGCTAGGGTAAGGGTTAGGGAACGTCAAGGCTTAGGGCACAGGTGACCGTACGGAAACGTGGGAGGGTCAGGCTACGTACTGACGCTCAGGTCAGTGCCAGCGTACGGGCCAGGAGTAGGCTACGGCGTAGGGTAAGGTGTAGAGCTGGTGGTGGGTTTCCGTTGCGGGCTCGGGTTAGGGTTAGGGAACGGCAAGGCTTACGGCACAGGTGAGGGTACGGAAACGTGGGAGGGTCAGGCTACGTGCTGACGCACGTGTCAGTGCCAGCATACGGACCAGGAGTAGGCTACGGCTTGGGGGTACTGTGTAGAGCTGGTGGTGCGTTTCCGTTCCGGGCTAGGGTTAGGGTTAGTGAACGGCCAGGCTTAGGGCACAGTTGAGGGTACGGAAACGTAGGACGGTGAGGCTACTTGCTGACGCACGTGTCAGCGCCAGAGTACGGGCCAGGTTTATGCTACGGCTTGGGGTTAAAGTGTAGGGCTGTTGGTGGGTTTCCGTTCCGGGCTTGGGTTAGGGTTACGGAACGGCAAGGCTTAGTCCTCAGGTGAGGGTACGGAAAAGTGGGAGGGTCTGGCTACGTGCTGACGCACGGGTCAGTGCCAGCGTACAGGCCAGGAGTAGGCTACGGCGTACGGTAAGGTGTAGGGCTGGTGGTGGGTTTCCGTTACGGGCTAGGGTTAGGTTTAGGGAACCGCAAGGCTTAGGGCACAGGTGAGGGTACGGCAAATTGGCAGGATCAGGATACGTGCTGATGAATGTTTCAGTGCCTGCGTACAGGCCAGGAATAGGCTACGGCGTAGGGAAAGGTGTAGGGCTGGTGGTGGGTTTCCGTTCCGGGCTAGGGTTAGGTTTAGGGAACGGCAAGGCTTAGGGCACAGGTGAGGGTACGGAAACGTGGGAGGTTCAGGCTAAGTGCTGATGCACGGGTCACTGCCAGCGTTCCTGCCAGGAGTAGGCTTCGGCTTGGGGGTTAGGTGTAGGGCTGGTGGTGGCTTTTCGTTCCGGGCTAGGGTTAGGGTTAGGGATCGGCAAGGCTTAGGGCACAGGTGAGGGTACGGAACCGTGGGAGTGTCTGGCTACATGCTGACGCACGGGTCAGTGCCAGCGTATGGGCCAAGAGTAGGCTATGGCTTGGGGGTAAGCTGTAGGGGTGGTGGTGGTTTTCCGTTCCGGACTAGGGTTAGGGTTAGGGAACGGCAAGGCTTAGGGCACAGGTGTGGGTACGGAAACGTTGGAGGTTCAGGCTACGTGCTGACGCACGTGTCAGTGCCAGTGTATGGGCCAGGAGTAGGCTACGGCGTAGGGTAAGGTGTAGGGCTTGTGGTGTGTTTCCGTTCCGTACTAGGTTTAGGGTTAGGGAACGGCAAGGCTTAGGGCACAGGTGAGGGTCCGCAAACGTGGGAGGGTCAGGCTATGTGCTCACGCACGTGTCAGTGCCAGCGTACAGGCCAGGAGTAGGCTACAGCGTAGGGTAATGTCTAGGGCTGGTGGTGGGTTTCCGTTCCGGGCTAGGGTTAGAGTTAGGGAACGTCAAGGCTTAGGGCACAGGTGAGGGTACGGAAACGTGGGAGGGTCAGGCTACGTACTGATGCATGTGTAGGTGCCAGCGTACGGGCCAGGAGTAGGCTACAGCGTAGGGTAAGGTGTAGGGCTGGTGGTGGGTTTTCATTGCGGGCTACGGTTAGGGTTAGGGAACGGCAAGGCTTAGGGCACAGGTAAGGGTACGGAAACGTGGGAGGGTCAGGCTACGTGCTGACGCACTGGTCAGTGCCAGCGTACGGGCAAGGAGTATGCTACGGCGTAGGGTAAGGTGTAGGGCTGGTGGTGGGTTTCCGTTACGGGCTAGGGTTAGGGTTAGGGAACGGCAAGGCTTAGGGCACAGGTGATGGTACAGAAACGTGGGAGGGTCAGGCTATGTGCTGACGCACGGGTCAGTGCCAGCGTACTGGCCAGGAGTAGGCTACGGCTTGGGGGTTAGGTGTAGGGCTGGTGGTGGGTTTCTGTTCCGGGCTAGGGTTAGGGTTAGGGAACGGCAAGGCTTAGGGCACAGGTGAGGGTACGGAAACGTGGGCGGTTCAGGCTTCGTGCTGACGCACGTGTCAGTGCCAGCGTACGGGCCAGGAGTAGGACACGGCGTAGAGTAAGGTGTAGGGCAGGTGGTGTGTTTCCGTTCCGGGCTACGGTTAGGGTTAAGGAACAGCAAGTCTTAGGGTACAGGTGAGGGTACGGAAACGTGGGAGGGTCAGGCTACGTGTTGACGCACCGGTCAGTGCTAGCGTACGGGCCAGGAGTAGGCTACGGCGTAGGGTATGGTGCAGGGCTGCTGGTGGGTTTCCGTTCCGGGCTAGGCTTAGGGTTAGGGAACGGCAAGGCTTAGGGCACAGGTGAGGGTACGGAAACGTGGGAAGTTCAGTCTACGTGCTGACGCACGGGTCAGTGCCAGCGTACGGGCCAGGAGTTGTCTATGGCATAGGGTAATGTGTAGGGCTGGTGGTGGGTTTCCGTTACGGTGTAGGGTTAGGGTTAGGGAACGGCAGGGCTTAGGGCACAGGTGAGGGTACATCAACGTGGGAGTGTCAGGCTACGTGCTGACGCATGGGTCAGTGCCAGCGTATGGGCCAGGAGTAGGCTACGGCTTGTGGGTTAGTTGTAGGGTTGGCGATTTGTTTCTGTTCTTGGATAGGGTTAGGGTTAGGGAACGGCAAGCTTAGGGCACAGGTGAGGTACAGAAACGTGGGAGGGTCGTGCTACATGCTGACGCACGGTTCACTTCCAGCGAACGGGCCAGGAGTAGGCTATGGCGTAGGGTAAAGTTTAGGGCTGGTTGTGGGTTTCCGTTCGGGTCTAGGGTTAGGGTTTGGGAACGGCAATGCTTAGGCCACAGGTGAGGGTACGGAAAAGTGGGAGGTTCAGGTTACATCCTGACGCACAGGTCAGTGCCAGCGTACGGGCCAGTAGTAGGGTACTGCTTGGGGGTTAGGTGTAGGGCTGGTGGTAATTTCCGTTCCTGGCTAGGTTTAGGGATAGGGAACGGCAAATCTTAGGACACACGTGAGGTTACAGAAACGTGGGAGATTCGGGCTACCTGCTGACGCACGGGTCAGTGCCAGCGTACGGGCCAGGATTAGGCTACGGCCTAGGGTAAGGTGTAGGTCTGGTGTTGGGTTTCCGTTCCGGGCTAGGGTTAGGGTAAGGGAACGGCAAGGCTTAGGGCACAGTTGACGGTATGGAAACGTGGGATGGTCTGGCTATGTGCTGACGCACGGGTCAGTGACAGCGTACGGGCCAGGAGTAGGTTACGGCATAGGGCAAGGTTTAGGGCTGGTGGAGGGTTTCCGTTCCAGGCTAGCATTGCGGTTAGGGAATGGCAAGGCTTAGGAGTTGCCAGGCTGCCACCTGTAAAGAAGAGGATGCGTCACCCATAACGTCTGCTGAAATTTCTCTCCGGGCTGAGGTGAGGAAGGAAAAAAAGGAGTGGGGGCCGGGATAGGAGGGGTATCTCAGGCAGGAAAATGGAAAGCTTCCAGAAGAGCGCCCGTGGCCAGGACCATCCTGGCTGGCCTGCAGGCACCAAGTGGGCCTCTGTGCTGTCGCTGGTGTGGCTCCACTGCCCTTCCTCTAGGCTTTCAAGCCCTTGTACATATTCAGGTGTTTTACCTGGGAAGGTTGGGAACAGTTCAGCAGCAGCTGGCCTGGGGCTCAGCTCACGTTTACTCACAGACGCCTCGGCACGGTCCCGCAGCTTGGCAATGAGGACCCTCCTTGCGTGGGGTTGGGCTGCTGGCTGTATCGGAGATGATTCTCCACATCTGACCAATTTCAGAATTGTTTACCGCTGGAGTAAGTGCCTTGATAGGGTTTTCCTCTGTATAACTGTTGGGTTCAGGTTTATTTTTTCTCCATTGTTTCAAGTTAAATTTTATTCCTCTTTTATGTATTTATAGATATAAGCATGGAAATAAGTCATTCATATAAATACATCTGTGTGAATGGAAGAAATTTTTTCTGTTTTATTTTTAAAAATTTTGAAATTTAATTTTATTTTCTTATACAGCAGGTTATTATTAGTTATGTATTTTATGCATTTACATTTATACAGGTCAATCCCAATCTCCCAACTCATCCCACCACCACCACCACCCCATGGCTTCCCCCTCTTTGTGTCCATACGTTTGTTCTCTACCTCTGTGTCTCTATTTCTGCCCTGCAAACAAGTTCATCTGTACCACTTTTCTAGGTACCAAATATAGGCATTAATATACAATATTTGTTTTTCTGTTTCTGACTTACTCCACTCTGTATGACAGTCTCTAGATCCATCGAGTTCTCTACAAATGACCCAGTTTCATTCCGTTATATGGTTGAGTAATACTCCATTTTATATATGTACCACATCTTTATCCGTTCTTCTGTCTGTGGGCATTTAGGTTGCTTCCATTACCTGGCTATTGTAAATAGTGCTGCAATGAACATTGTGGTGAATGTGTCTCTTTGATTTATGGTTTTCTCTGGGTATATGCTCAGAAGTGGGATTGCTGGATCAGATGGTACTCCTCTTTTTAGTTTTTTAAAGGAACCTCCATACTTTTCTCCATAGTGACTGTATCAATTTACATTCCCACCAATAGTGGAAGAGGGTTCCTTTTGTCCACACCCTCCTCAGAATTTTTGTTTGTAGATTTTCTGATGATGCCACTCTAATGGGTGTGACGTCATACCTTATTGTAGTTTTCATTTGCATTTCTCTAACAATTAGTGATGTTGAGCAGCTTTTCATGTGCGTCTTGGCCATCTCTGTGTCTTCTTTGAAGAAACGTCTCTTTAGATCTTCTGCCCATTTTTGTATTGGGTGGTTTGTTTTTTTTAATATTAAGCTGCATGAGCTGTTTATATATATTGGAGATTAAACCTCTGTCCATTGATTCGTTTGCAACGATTTTTGCCCATTCTGAGGGATGCCTTTTTCCATTCCCGTTTTTTCTAACAAAAAAGGAAAGAAAGGAAAAGAAGCAGAACACTAATATGCGTAAAATATGCCTTTTGAAACGGTCCTTTTGAAATATGGACGTCCATTGAATTTTTTGGTCGATATGTGACCCCAGGATTTGTTTTCAGGGCAGGTGTCATTTACAGGCCTGCAATGATTTTGAATATCAACTGACCATTAGCGCTGGGATTAAAGCTGCTGTTGTGTGAAACGGCCACAAGGTGGCAGCAGTTCACCCTTACCAAATCTGGTTACTAGGGCAAGAGAGCCTCAGTGGAAGTGGTGTTCTAGATTGGAATTCAGAATGGAATGTGCCAGGAGAAAGCCCCTCAAATTTGTCTCACTACTTCTTGTTCGTGTTTTTAATTTAATTTTTTTTTATTTTTTATTACAGCAAGTTTGATTACAATGTTTGGCTTGTTGTAGGTGTGGAAGATGTGGTTCTTTTACACATATACAGATGTCTGTTCTTCCTGGGATCCATTTCCCATGTACGTTATGACAGAATGTTGAGTAGTCCTCTCTTGGTATTCTGTAGGTCTTTGGTGATTATATATGTCACCTGTGTTTGTATATGTCTGTTAACCCTGATATCGTAATGAAACCAATCCTCACACCTTTCCATTGGTGAACCATAAGTTTGTTTAATGAATCTATGATTGCCCTTCTCCGTGGAAATATCTGCCCTGGTATCCATTTTTAGGTAACACCTATAAGTGATATGATATGATATGTGCCTTTCAGTTTCTGACTTACTACATGTCACGTGATTACTTCTAGACTCATCTACGGTGCTGCAAATGGCATTGTGTCCTTTTTTTCCTTGGCTTCTATTCTGCATTAGTGAGTTCCATTTTCAACAATGTGATTCCCTGAGGGTTGTGGATTAGCTGACCTGGGCAGCCTTACCCTGCCGGCCCGCCCTCCCCAGGTGTGCCTCGTTGAGGTCAATATAAACAGCGCTCCAGGCAGCAATAGCCCCTGAAGCTGTGCCTGACTCCATATTCTCTGCCCCGTCAGCAGTCTCGGGGCTGTGCTGGTGGGAGGGAGTGAGGGGCCACAGCTTTGTGGGTGGCCTGGTGTGAGTGGGGCCCTGCTGGCCTTTCTGCAGGAGTTGCCAGGCTGCCGCCTGTAAAGAAGAGGATGTGTCACCCATACCTTCCGCTGGAATTTCTCTCCGGACAGAGGTGAAGAAGGAAAAAAGCAGTGGGGGCCGGGACAGGAGGGGTATCTCAGGCAGGGCAATGGAAAGCATCTGGAAGAGCGCCCGGGGCCAAGACAACCCTGGCTGGCCTGCCGGCACCAAGTTGGCCTGCGTGCTGTCACTGGTGTGGCTCGACGGCCCTTCCTCTAGGCTTTCAAGCCCTTGTACATATTCAGGTGTTTTACCTGGGAAGGGTGGTAACAGTTCAGCAGCAGCTGGCCTGGGGCTCAGCTCACGTTTACTCACAGATGCCTCGGCACGGTCCCCCAGCTTTGCAATGAGGACGCTCCTTGCGTGGGGGGTGGGTTGCAGGCTGTATGGGAGATGGTTTCCCACCTCTGACCAATTTCAGAATTGTTTACCGCTGGAGCAAGTGCGCTGATAGGGTTTTCCTCTGTATATCTCATGGGTTCAGGTTTTTTTTTTTCCTTTAAGGTTCAAGTTAGATTTTATTCCTCTTTTATATATTTATAGATATAAGAATGGAAATAATTCATTCCTATAAATACATCTGTGTGATGGGAAGAACTTTTTTCTCTTTTATTTTTAAATTTTATTTTTTAAAATTTTGAAATTTAATTTTATTTTTTTTATACAGAACGTTATTATTAGTTATGTATTGTATGCATATAAATGTATACAGGTCAATCCCAATCTCCCAACTCATCCCACCACCACCACCCCATGGCTTCCCACACTTGGTGTCCATACGTTTGTTCTCTACCTCTGTTTCTCTATTTCTTCCCTGCAAACCAGTTCATCTGTACCATTTTTTAGGTTCCACATATATGCATTAATATACAGTATTTGGTTTCCTCTTTCTGACTTACTTCATTCTGTATGACAGTCTCTCGATCCATCGATGTCTCTACAAATGACCCAGTTTCATTCCTGTTTATGGCCGAGTAATATTTCATTTTATATATGTACCACATCTTTATCCATTCATTTGTCTGTGGGCATTTAGTTTGCTTCCATTACCTGGCTGTTGTAAATAGTGCTGCAACGAACATTGTCGTGAATGTGCCTTTTTGATTTACGGTTTTCTCTGGGTATATGCCCAGAAGTGGGATTGCTCGATCAGATGGTAATTCTATTTCTAGTTTCTTTAAGGAAACTCCATACTGTTCTCCATAGTGACTGTATCAATTTACATTCCCACCAATAGTGGAAGAGGGCTCCTTTTGTCCACACCCTCCCCAGAATTGGTTGTTTGTAGATTTTCTGATGATGCCGATTCTAACAGGTGTGAGGTGATACCTCATTGTAGTTTTGATTTGCATTTCTCTAATAATTAGTGCTGTTGAACAGCTTTTCATGTGTGTCTTGGCCATCTCTGTGTCTTCTTTGAAGAAACGTCTCTTTAGATCTTCTGCCCATTTTTGTATTGGGTTGTTTGTTTTTTTAATATTAAGCTGCATGAGCTGTTTATATATATTGGAGATTAAACCTCTGTCCATTGATTCGTTTGCAACGATTTTTGCCCATTCTGAGGGATGCCTTTTTCCATTCCCGTTTTTTTTAACAAAAAAGGAAAGAAAGGAAAAGAAGCACAACACTAATGTGCGTAAAATATGCCTTTTGAAACGGTCGTTTTGAAATATGGACGTCCTTTGAATTTTTTGGTCGATATGTGACCCCAGGATTTGTTTTCAGGGCAGGTGTCATTTACAGGCCTGCAATGATTTTGAATATCAACTGACCATTAGCGCTGGGATTAAAGCTGCTGTTGTGTGAAACGGCCACAAGGTGGCAGCAGTTCACCCTTACCAAATCTGGTTACTAGGGCAAGAGAGCCTCAGTGGAAGTGGTGTTCTAGATTGGAATTTAGAATGGAATGTGCCAGGAGAAAGCCCCTCAAGTTTGTCTCACTACTTCTTGTTCGTGTTTTTAATTTAATTTTTTTATTTTTATTACACCAAGTTTGATTACAATGTTTGGCTTGTTGTAGGTGTGGAAGATGTGGTTCTTTTACACATATACAGATGTCTGTTCTTCCTGGGATCGTTTTCCCATGTACGTTATGACAGAATGTTGAGTAGTGCTCTCTTGGTATTCTGTAGGTCTTTGGTGATTATATATGTCACCTGTGTTTGTATATGTCTGTTAACCCCGATATCGTAATGAAACCAATCCTCACACCATTCCATTGGTGAACCATAAGTTTGTTTAATGAATCTGTGATTGCCCTTCTCCGTGGAAATATCTGCCCTGGTAACCATTTTTAGGTAACACCTATAAGTGATATGATATGATATGTGTCTTTCACTTTCTGACTTACTACAAGTCACGTGATTAATTCTAGACTCATTTACGGTGCTGCAAATGGCATTGTGTCCTTTTTTTCCTTGGCTTCTCTTCTGCCTTAGCGAGGTCCATTTTCACCAATGTGATTCCCTGAGGGTTGTGGATTAGCTGACCTGGGCAGCCTTACCCTGCCGGCCCGCCCTCCCCAGGTGTGCCTCGTTGAGTTCAATATAAACAGCGCTCCAGGCAGCATTAGCCCCTGAAGCTGTGCCTGACTCCATATTCTCTGCCCTGTCAGCAGTCTCGGGGCTGTGCTGGTGGGAGGGAGTGAGGGGCCACAGCTTTGTGCGTGGCCCGGTGTGAGTGGGGTTCTGCTGGCCTTTCTGCAGGAGTTGCCAGGCTGCCGCCTGTAAAGAAGAGGATGTGTCACCCATACCTTCCGCTGGAATTTCTCTCCGGACAGAGTTGAGGAAGGAGAAACGCAGTGGGGGCCGAGACAGTAGGGATATCCCAGGCAGGGCAATGGAAAGCTTCTGGAAGAGCGCCAGGGTCCAGGACCACCCTGGCTGGCCTGCAGGCACCAAGTTGGCCTGCGTGGTGTCGCTGGTGTGGCTCCACGGTCCTTCCTCTAGGCTTTCAAGCCCTTGTACATATTCAGGTGTTATACCTGGAAAGGGTGGGAACAGTTCAGCAGCAGCTGGCCTGGGGCTCAGCTCACGTTTACTCACAGATGCCTTGGCACGGTCCCCCAGCTTTGCAATGAGGACGCTCCTTGCGTAGGGGGTGGGTTGCTGGCTGTATGGGAGATGGTTCCCCACCTCTGACCAATTTCAGAATTGGTAACCGCTGGAGCAAGTGCCGTGATAGGGTTTTCCTCTGTATAACTCGTGGGTTCAATTTTTTTTTTCTTTTATGGTTCAAGTTAGATTTTATTCCTCTTTTATGTATTTATAAATATAAGCATGGAAATAATTCATTCCTATAAATACATCTGTGTGACGGGAAGAATTTTTTCTGTTTTATTTTTATATTTTATTTTTTAAAATTTTGAAATTTAATTTTATTTATGTTTTTATACAGCAGGTTATTATTAGTTATGTATTTTATGCATATACATGTATACAGGTCAATCCTAATCTCCCAACTCATCCCACCACCACCACCCCATGGCTTCCCACACTTGGTGTCCATACGTTTGTTCTCTACCTCTGTGTCTCTATTTCTTCCCTGCAAACCAGTTCATCTGTACCATTTTTTTAGGTTCCACATATATGCATTAATATACAATATTTGTTTTCTTCTTTCTGACTTACTTCATTCTGTATGACAGTCTCTCGATCCATCGATGTCTCTACAAATGACCCAGTTTCATTCCTTTTTATGGCCGAGTAATATTCCATTTTATATATGTACCACATCTTTATCCATTCATCTGTCTGTGGGCATTTAGGTTGCGTCCATTACCTGGCTATTGTAAATAGTGCTGCAACGAACATTGTGGTGAATGTGCCTTTTTGAAATACGGTTTTCTCTGGGTATATGTCCAGAAGTGGAATTGCTGGATCAGATGCTAATTCTATTTCTAATTTTTTTAAGGAAACTCCATACTGTTCTCCATAGTGACTGTATCAATTTACATTCCCACCAATAGTGGAAGAGGGCTCCTTTTGTCCACACCCTCCCCAGAATTGGTTGTTTGTAGATTTTCTGATGATGCCGATTCTAACGGGTGTGAGGTGATACCTCATTTTACTTTTGATTTGCATTTCTCTAATAATTAGTTCTGATGAGCAGCTTTTCATGTGCGTCTTGGCCATCTCTGTGTCTCCTTTGAAGAAACGTCTCTTTAGATCTTCAGCCCATTTTTTTTTTGGGTTGTTGGTTTTTTTAATATTAAGCTGCATGAGCTGTTTATATATATAGGAGATTAAACCTCTGTCCATTGATTCGTCTGCAACGATTTTTGCCCATTCTGTGGGATGCCATTTTCCATTCCCGTGTTTTTTAACAAAAAAGGAAAGAAAGGAAAAGAAGCAGAACACTAATGTGCGTAAAATATGCCTTTTGAAATGGTCGTTTTGAAATATGGACGGCCTTTGAATTTTTTGGTCGATATGTGACCCCAGGATTTGTTTTCAGGGCAGGTGTCATTTACAGGCCTGCAATGATTTTGAATATCAACTGACCATTAGCGTTGGGATTAAAGCTGCTGTTGTGTGAAACGGCCACAAGGTGGCAGCAGTTCACCCTTACCAAATCTGGTTACTAGGGCAAGAGAGCCTCAGTGGAAGTGGTGTTCTAGATTGGAGTTTAGAATGGAATGTGCCAGGAGAAAGCCCCTCACGTTTGTCTCACTACTTCTTGTTCGTGTATTTAATTTAATTTAATATTTTTTATTACAGCAAGTTTGATTACAATGTTTGGCTTGTTGTAGGTGTGGAAGATGTGGTTCTTTTACACATATACAGATGACTGTGCTTCCTGGGATCCTTTTCCCATGTACGTTATGACAGAATGTTGAGTAGTCCTCTCTTTGTATTCTGTAGGTCTTTGGTGATTATATATGTCACCTGTGTTTGTATATGTCTGTTAACCCCGATATCGTAATGAAACCAATCCTCACACCTTTCCATTGGTGAACCATAAGTTTGTTTAATGAATCTGAGATTGCCCTTCTCCGTGGAAATATCTGCCCTGGTATCCATTTTTAGGTAACACCTCTAAGTGATATGATATGTGTCTTTCACTTTCTGACTTACTACAAGTCACGTGATTACTTCTAGACTTATCTACGGTGCTGCAAATGGCATTGTGTCCTTTTTTCCCTTGGCTTCTCTTCTGCCTTAGCGGGGTCCATTTTCAACAATGTGATTCCCTGAGGGTTGTGGATTAGCTGACCTGGGCAGCCTTACACTGCCGGCCCGCCCTCCCCAGGTGTGCCTCGTTGAGGTCAATATAAACAGAGCTCCAGGCAGCAATAGCCCCTGAAGCTGTGCCTGACTCCATATTCTCTGCCCCGTCAGCAGTCTCCGGGCTGTGCTGGTGGGAGGGAATGAGGGGCCACAGCTTTGTGGGTGGCCCGGTGTGAGTGGGGTTATGCTGGCCTTTCTGCAGGAGTTGCCAGGCTGCCGCCTGTAAAGAAGAGGATGTGTCACCCATACCTTCCGCTGGAATTTCTCTCTAGACAGAGGTGAGGAAGGAAAAAAGCAGTGGGGGCCGGGACAGGAGTGGTGTCTCAGGCAGGGCAATGGAGAGCTTCCGGAAGAGCACCCGGGGCCAGGACCACCCTGGCTGGCCTGCAGGCACCAAGTTGGCCTGCGTGCTGTCGCTGGTGTGGCTCCACGGTCCTTCCTCTAGGCTTTCAAGCCCTTGTACATATTCAGGTGTTTTACCTGGAAAGGGTGGGAACAGTTCAGCAGCAGCTGGCCTGGGGCTCAGCTCACGTTTACTCACAGATGCCTCGGCACGGTCCCCCAGCTTTGCAATGAGGACGCTCCTTGCGTGGGGGGTGGGTTGCTGGCTGTATGGGAGATGGTTCCCCACCTCTGACCAATTTCAGAATTGTTTACCACTGGAGCAAGGGCCCTGATAGGGTTTTCTTCAGTATAACTCGTGGGTTCAGGTTTTTTTTTCTTTTATGGTTCAAGTTAGATTTAATTCCTCTTTTATGTCTTTATAGATATAAGCATGGAAATAATTCATTCCTATAAATACATCTGTGTGACGGGAAGAACTTTTTTCTGTTTTATTTTTAAATTTTATTTTTTAAAATTTTGAAATTTAATTTTATTTATTTTTTTTATACAGCACGTTATTATTAGTTATGTATTTTATGTATAAACATGTATACAGGTCAATCCCAAACTCCCAACTCATCCCACCACCACCACCCCATGGCTTCCCACACTTGGTGTCCATACGTTTGTTCTCTACCTCTGTGTCTCTATTTCTTCCCTGCAAACCAGTTCATCTGTACCATTTTTAGGCTCCACATACATGCATTAATATACAATATTTGTTTTCCTCTTTCTGACTTACTTCATTCTGTATGACAGTCTCTCGATCCATCGATGTCTCTACAAATGACCCAGTTTCATTCTTTTTTATGGCCGAGTAATATTCCATTTTATATATGTACCACATCTTTATCCATTCATCTGTCTGTGGGCATTTAGGTTGCTTCCATTACCTGGCTATTGTAAACAGTGCTGCAACGAACGTTGTGGTGAATGTGCCTTTTTGAAATACGGTTTTCTCTGGGTATATGCCCAGAAGTGCGATTGCTGGATCAGATGGTAATTCTATTTCTAATTTTTTTAAGGAAACTCCATACTGTTCTCCATAGTGACTGTATCAATTTACATTCCCACCAATAGTGGAAGAGGGCTCCTTTTGTCCACACCCTCCCCAGAATTGGTTGTTTGTAGATTTTCTGATGATGCCGATTCTAACAGGTGTGAGGTGAAACCTCATTGTAGTTTTGATTTGCATTTCTCTAATAATTAGTGCTGTTGAGCAGCTTTTCATGTGCGTCTTGGCCATCTCTGTGTCTCCTTTGAAGAAACGTCTCTTTAGATCTTCTGCCCATTTTTTTTGGGTTGTTTGTTTTTTTAATATTAAGCTGCATGAGCTGTTTATATATATTGGAGATTAAACCTGTGTCCATTGATTCGTTTGCAACGATTTTCACCCATCCTGAGGGATGCCTTTTTCCATTCCCGTTTTTTTTTTAACAAAAAAGGAAAGAAAGGAAAAGAAGCAGAACACTAATGTGCGTAAAATATGCCTTTTGAAACGGTCGTTTTGAAATATGGACGTCCTTTGAATTTTTTGGTCGATATGTGACCCCAGGATTTGTTTTCAGGGCACGTGTCATTTACAGGCCTGCAATGATTTTGAATATCAACTGACCATTAGCGTTGGGATTAAAGCTGCTGTTGTGTGAAACGGCCACAAGGTGGCAGCAGTTCACCCTTACCAAATCTGGTTACTAGGGCAAGAGAGCCTCAGTGGAAGTGGTGTTCTAGATTGGAGTTTAGAATGGAATGTACCAGGAGAAAGCCCCTCACGTTTGTCTCACTACTTCTTGTTCGTCTTTTTAATTTAAGTTTTTATTTTTTATTACAGCAAGTTTGATTACAATGTTTGGCTTGTTGTAGGTGTGGAAGATGTGGTTCTTTTACACATATACAGATGACTGTTCTTCTTGGGATCCTTTTCCCATGTACGTTATGACAGAATGTTGAGTAGTCCTCTCTTGGTATTCTGTAGGTCTTTGGTGATTATATATGTCACCTGTGTTTGTATATGTCTGTTAACCCCGATATCGTAATGAAACCAATCCTCACACCATTCCATTGGTGAACCATAAGTTTGTTTAATGAATCTGTGATTGCCCTTCTCCGTGGAAATATCTGCCCTGGTATCCATTTTTAGGTAACACCTCTAAGTGATATGTTATGATATGTGTCTTTCACTTTCTGACTTACTACAAGTCACGTGATTACTTCTAGACTCATCTACGGTGCTGCAAATGGCATTGTGTCCTTTTTTCCCTTGGCTTCTCTTCTGCCTTAGCGGGGTCCATTTTCAACAATGTGATTCCCTGAGGGTTGTGGATTAGCTGACCTGGGCAGCCTTACCCTGCCGGCCCGCCCTCCCCAGGTGTGCCTCGTTGAGGTCAATATAAACAGAGCTCCAGGCAGCAATAGCCCCTGAAGCTGTGCCTGACTCCATATTCTCTGCCCCGTCAGCAGTCTCGGGGCTGTGCTGGTGGGAGGGAGTGAGGGGCCACAGCTTTGTGGGTGGCCCTGTGTGAGTGTGGTTCTGCTGGCCTTTCTGCAGGAGTTGCCAGGCTGCCGCCTGTAAAGAAGAGGATGTGTCACCCATACCTTCCGCTGGAATTTCTCTCCGGACAGAGATGAGGAAGGAAAAAAGCAGTGGAGGCCGGGACAGGAGGGGTATCTCAGGCAGGGCAATGGAAAGCTTCTGGAAGAGCGCCCGGGGCCAGGACCACGCTGGCTGGCCTGCAGGCACCAAGTTGGCCTGCGTGCTGTCGCTGGTGTGGCTCCACGGTCCTTCCTCTAGGCTTTCAAGCCCTTGTACATATTCAGGTGTTTTACCTGGAAAGGGTGGGAACAGTTCAGCAGCAGCTGGCCTGGGGCTCAGCTCACGTTTACTCACAGATGCCTCGGCACGGTCCCCCAGCTTTGCAATGAGGACGCTCCTTGCGTGGGGGTTGGGTTGCTGGCTGGATGGGAGATGGTTCCCCACCTCTGACCAATTTCAGAATTGTTTACCACTGGAGCAAGTGCCGTGATAGGGTTTTCCTCTGTATAACTCGTGGGTTCACTTTTTTTTTCTTTTATGTTTCAAGTTAGATGTTATTCCTCTTTTATGTATTTATAGATATAAGCATGGAAATAATTCATTCCTATAAATACATCTGTGTGACGGGAAGAACTTTTTTCTGTTTTATTTTTAAATTTTATTTTTTAAAATTTTGAAATTTTATTTATTTTTTTATACAGCACGTTATAATTAGTTATGTATTTTATGCATATACATGTATACAGGTCAATCCCAAACTCCCAACTCATCCCACCACCACCACCCCATGGCTTCCCACACTTGGTGTCCATACGTTTGTTCTCTACCTCTGTCTCTATTTCTTCCCTGCAAACCAGTTCATCTGTACCATTTTTCGGCTCCACATATATGCATTAATATACAATATTTGTTTTCCTCTTTCTGACTTACTTCATTCTGTATGACAGTCTCTCGATCCATCGATGTCTCTACAAATGACCCAGTTTCATTCCTTTTTATGGCCGAGTAATATTCCATTTTATATATGTACCACATCTTTATCCATTCATCTGTCTGTGGGCATTTAGGTTGCTTCCATTACCTGGCTATTGTAAATAGTGCTGCAACGAACATTGTGGTGAATGTGCCTTTTTGAAATACGGTTTTCTCTGGGTATAGGCCCAGAAGTGGGATTGCTGGATCAGATGGTAATTCTATTTCTAGATTTTTTAAGGAAATTCCATACTGTTCTCCATAGTGACTGTATCAATTTACATTCCCACCAATAGTGGAAGAGGGCTCCTTTTGTCCACTCCCTCCCCAGAATTGGTTGTTTGTAGATTTTCTGATGATGCCGATTCTAACAGGTGTGAGGTGATACCTCATTGTAGTTTTGATTTGCATTTCTCTAATAATTAGTGCTGTTGAGCAGCTTTTCATGTGCGTCTTGGCCATCTCTGTGTCTCCTTTGAAGAAACGTCTCTTTAGATCTTCTGCCCATTTTTTTTGGGTTGTTTGTTTTTTTTAATATTAAGCTGCATGAGCTGTTTATATATATTGGAGATTAAACCTCTGTCCATTGATTCGTCTGCAACGATTTTCGCCCATTCTGAGGGATGCCTTTTTCCATTCCCGTGTTTTTTAACAAAAAAGGAAAGAAAGGAAAAGAAGCAGAACACTAATGTGCGTAAAATATGCCTTTTGAAACGGTCGTTTTGAAATATGGACGTCCTTTGAATTTTTTGGTCGATATGTGACCCCAGGATTTGTTTTCAGGGCAGATGTCATTTACAGGCCTGCAATGATTTTGAATATCAACTGACCATTAGCGCTGGGATTAAAGCTGCTGTTGTGTGAAACGGCCACAAGGTAGCAGCAGTTCACCCTAACCAAATCTGGTTACTAGGGCAAGAGAGCCTCAGTGGAAGTGGTGTTCTAGATTGGAGTTTAGAATGGAATGTGCCAGGAGAAAGCCCCTCACGTTTGTCTCACTACTTCTTGTTCGTGTTTTTAATTTAATTTTTTATTTTTTATTACAGCAAGTTTGATTACAATGTTTGGCTTGTTGTAGGTGTGGAAGATGTGGTTCTTTTACACATATACAGATGACTGTTCTTCTTGGGATCCTTTTCCCATGTACGTTATGACAGAATGTTGAGTAGTCCTCTCTTGGTATTCTGTAGGTCTTTGGTGATTATATATGTCACATGTGTTTGTATATGTCTGTTAACCCCGATATCGTAATGAAACCAATCCTCACACCTTTCCATTGGTAAACCATAAGTTTGTTTAATGAATCTGAGATTGCCCTTCTCCGTGGAAATATCTGCCCTGGTATCCATTTTTAGGTAACACCTATAAGTGATATGATATGATATGTGTTTTTCACTTTCTGACTTACTACAAGTCACGTGATTACTTCTAGACTCATCTACGGTGCTGCAAATGGCATTGTGTCCTTTTTTCCCTTGGCTTCTCTTCTGCCTTAGCGGGGTCCATTTTCAACAATGTGATTCCCTGAGGGTTGTGGATTAGCTGACCTGGGCAGCCTTACCCTGCCGGCCCGCCCTCGCCAGGTGTGCCTCGTTGAGATCAATATAAACAGAGCTCCAGGCAGCAATAGCCCCTGAAGCTGTGCCTGACTCCATATTCTCTGCCCCGTCAGCAGTCTCGGGGCTGTGCTGGTGGGAGGGAGTGAGGGGCCACAGCTTTGTGGGTGGCCCTGTGTGAGTGGGGTTCTGCTGGCCTTTCTGCAGGAGTTGCCAGGCTGCCGCCTGTAAAGAAGAGGATGTGTCACCCATACCTTCCGCTGGAATTTCTCTCCGGACAGAGGTGAGGAAGGAAAAAAGCAGTGGGGTCCGGAACAGGAGGGGTATCTCAGGCAGGGCAATGGAAAGCTTCTGGAAGAGCGCCCGGGGCCAGGACCACGCTGGCTGGCCTGCAGGCACCAAGTTGGCCTGTGTTCTGTCGCTGGTGTCGCTCCATGGTCCTTCCTCTAGAGTTTCAAGCCCTTGTACATATTCAGGTGTTTTACCTGGAAAGGGTGGGAACAGTTCAGCAGCAGCTGGCCTGGGGCTCAGCTCACGTTTACTCACAGATGCCTCGGCACGGTCCCCCAGCTTTGCAATGAGGACGCTCCTTGCGTGGGGGGTGGGTTGCTGGCTGTATGGGAGATGGTTCCCCACCTCTGACCTATTTCAGAATTGTTTACCACTGGAGCAAGTGCCCTGATAGGGTTTTCCTCTGTATAACTCCTGGGTTCAGGTTTTTTTTTTCTTTTATGGTTCAAGTTAGATTTTATTCCCCTTTTATGTATTTATAGATATAAGCATGGAAATAATTCTTTCCTATAAATACATCTGTGTGATGGGAAGAATTTTTTCTGTTTTATTTTTAAATTTTATTTTTTAAAATTTTGAAATTTAATTTTATTTATTTTTTTTATACAGCACGTTATTATTAGTTATGTATTTTAGGTATAAACATGTATACAGGTCAATCCCAAACTCCCAACTCATCCCACCACCACCACCCCATGGCTTCCCACACTTGGTGTCCATACGTTTGTTCTCTACCTCTGTGTCTCTATTTCTTCCCTGCAAACCAGTTCATCTGTACCATTTTTAGGCTCCACATACATGCATTAATATACAATATTTGTTTTCCTCTTTCTGACTTACTTCATTCTGTATGACAGTCTCTCGATCCATCGATGTCTCTACAAATGACCCAGTTTCATTCCTTTTTATGGCCGAGTAATATTCCATTTTATATATGTACCACATCTTTATCCATTCATCTGTCTGTGGGCATTTAGGTTGCTTCCATTACCTGGCTATTGTAAATAGTGCTGCAACGAACATTGTGGTGAATGTGCCTTTTTGAAATACGGTTTTATCTGCGTATATGCCCAGAAGTGGGATTGCTGGATCAGATGGTAATTCTATTTCTAATTTTTTTAAGGAAACTCCATACTGTTCTCCATAGTGACTGTATCAATTTACATTCCCACCAATAGTGGAAGAGGGCTCCTTTTGTCCACACCCTCCCCAGAATTGGTTGTTTGTAGATTTCCTGATGATGCCGATTCTAACAGGTGTGAGGTGATACCTCATTGTAGTTTTGATTTGCATTTCTCTAATAATTAGTGCTGTTGAGCAGCTTTTCATGTGCGTCTTGGCCATCTCTGTGTCTCCTTTGAAGAAACGTCTCTTTAGATCTTCTGCCCATTTTTTTTGGGTTGTTTGTTTTTTTTAATATTAAGCTGCATGAGCTGTTTATATATATTGGAGATTAAACCTGTGTCCATTGATTCGTTTGCAACGATTTTCACCCATCCTGAGGGATGCCTTTTTCCATTCCCGTTTTTTTTAACAAAAAAGGAAAGAAAGGAAAAGAAGCAGAACACTAATGTGCGTAAAATATGCCTTTTGAAATGGTCGTTTTGAAATATGGACGTCCTTTGAATTTTTTGCTCGATATGTGACCCCAGGATTTGTTTTCAGGGCACGTGTCATTTACAGGCCTGCAATGATTTTGAATATCAACTGACCATTAGTGTTGGGAGTAAAGCTGCTGTTGTGTGAAACGGCCACAATGTGGCAGCAGTTCACCCTTACCAAATCTGGTTACTAGGGCAAGAGAGCCTCAGTGGAAGTGGTGTTCTAGATTGGAGTTTAGAATGGAATGTACCAGGAGAAAGCCCCTCACGTTTGTCTCACTACTTCTTGTTCGTGTTTTTAATTTAAGTTTTTATTTTTTATTACAGCAAGTTTGATTACAATGTTTGGCTTGTTGTAGGTGTGGAAGATGTGTTTCTTTTACACATATACAGATGACTCTTCTTCTTGGGATCCTTTTCCCATGTACGTTATGACAGAATGTTGAGTAGTCCTCTCTTGGTATTCTGTAGGTCTTTGGTGATTATATATGTCACCTGTGTTTGTATATGTCTGTTAACCCCGATATCGTAATGAAACCAATCCTCACACCTTTCCATTGGTGAACCATAAGTTTGTTTAATGAATGTGTGATTGCCCTTCTCCGTGGAAATATCTGCCCTGGTATCCATTTTTAGGTAACACCTCTAAGTGATATGATATGATATGTGTCTTTCACTTTCTGACTTACTACAAGTCACGTGATTACTTCTAGACTCATCTACGGTGCTGCAAATGGCATTGTGTCCTTTTTTCCCTTGGCTTCTCTTCTGCCTTAGCGGGGTCCATTTTCAACAATGTGATTCCCTGAGGGTTGTGGATTAGCTGACCTGGGCAACCTTACCCTGCCGGCCCGCCCTCCCCAGGTGTGCCTCATTGAGGTCAATATAAACAGCGCTCCAGGCAGCAATAGCCCCTGAAGCTGTGCCTGACTCCATATTCTCTGCCCCGTCAGCAGTCTCGGGGCTGTGCTGGTGGGAGGGAGTGAGGGGCCACAGCTTTGTGGGTGGCCCTGTGTGAGTGGGGTTCTGCTGGCCTTTCTGCAGGAGTTGCCTGGCTGCCGCCTGTAAAGAAGAGGATGTGTCACCCATACCTTCCGCTGGAATTTCTCTCCGGACAGAGATGAGGAAGGAAAAAAGCAGTGGGGGCCGGGACAGGAGGGGTATCTCAGGCAGGGCAATGGAAAGCTTCTGGAAGAGCGCCAGGGTCCAGGACCACGCTGGCTGGCCTGCAAGCACCATGTTGGCCTGCGTGCTGTCGCTGGTGTGGCTCCACGGTCCTTCCTCTAGGCTTTCAAGCCCTTGTACATATTCAGGTGTTTTACCTGGAAAGGGTGGGAACAGTTCAGCAGCAGCTGGCCTGGGGCTCAGCTCACGTTTACTCACAGATGCCTCGGCACGGTCCCCCAGCTTTGCAATGAGGACGCTCCTTGCGTAGGGGGTGGGTTGCTGGCTGTATGGGAGATGGTTCCCCACCTCTGACTAATTTCAGAATTGGTAACCGCTGGAGCAAGTGCCGTGATAGGGTTTTCCTCTGTATAACTCGTGGGTTCAATTTTTTTTTTCTTTTATGGTTCAAGTTAGATTTTATTCCTCTTTTATGTATTTATAAATATAAGCATGGAAATAATTCATTCCTATAAATACATCTGTGTGACGGGAAGAATTTTTTCTGTTTTATTTTTATATTTTATTTTTTAAAATTTTGAAATTTAATTTTATTTATTTTGTTATACAGCAGGTTATTATTAGTTATGTATTTTATGCATATACATGTATACAGGTCAATCCTAATCTCCCAACTCATCCCACCACCACCACCCCATGGCTTCCCACACTTGGTGTCCATACGTTTGTTCTCTACCTCTGTGTCTCTATTTCTTCCCTGCAAACCAGTTCATCTGTACCATTTTTTTAGGTTCCACATATATGCATTAATATACAATATTTGTTTTCTTCTTTCTGACTTACTTCATTCTGTATGACAGTCTCTCGATCCATCGATGTCTCTACAAATGACCCAGTTTCATTCCTTTTTATGGCCGAGTAATATTCCATTTTATATATGTACCACATCTTTATCCATTCATCTGTCTGTGGGCATTTAGGTTGCGTCCATTACCTGGCTATTGTAAATAGTGCTGCAACGAACATTGTGGTGAATGTGCCTTTTTGAAATACGGTTTTCTCTGGGTATATGTCCAGAAGTGGAATTGCTGGATCAGATGCTAATTCTATTTCTAATTTTTTTAAGGAAACTCCATACTGTTCTCCATAGTGACTGTATCAATTTACATTCCCACCAATAGTGGAAGAGGGCTCCTTTTGTCCACACCCTCCCCAGAATTGGTTGTTTGTAGATTTTCTGATGATGCCGATTCTAACGGGTGTGAGGTGATACCTCATTTTACTTTTGATTTGCATTTCTCTAATAATTAATTCTGATGAGCAGCTTTTCATGTGCGTCTTGGCCATCTCTGTGTCTCCTTTGAAGAAACGTCTCTTTAGATCTTCTGCCCATTTTTTTTTTTGGGTTGTTGGTTTTTTTAATATTAAGCTGCATGAGCTGTTTATATATATTGGAGATTAAACCTCTGTCCATTGATTCGTCTGCAACGATTTTTGCCCATTCTGTGGGATGCCATTTTCCATTCCCGTGTTTTTTAACAAAAAAGGAAAGAAAGGAAAAGAAGCAGAACACTAATGTGCGTAAAATATGCCTTTTGAAATGGTCGTTTTGAAATATGGACGGCCTTTGAATTTTTTGGTCGATATGTGACCCCAGGATTTGTTTTCAGGGCAGGTGTCATTTACAGGCCTGCAATGATTTTGAATATCAACTGACCATTAGCGCTGGGATTAAAGCTGCTGTTGTGTGAAACGGCCACAAGGTGGCAGCAGTTCACCCTTACCAAATCTGGTTACTAGGGCAAGAGAGCCTCAGTGGAAGTGGTGTTCTAGATTGGAGTTTAGAATGGAATGTGCCAGGAGAAAGCCCCTCACGTTTGTCTCACTACTTCTTGTTCGTGTATTTAATTTAATTTAATATTTTTTATTACAGCAAGTTTGATTACAATGTTTGGCTTGTTGTAGGTGTGGAAGATGTGGTTCTTTTACACATATACAGATGACTGTGCTTCCTGGGATCCTTTTCCCATGTACGTTATGACAGAATGTTGAGTAGTCCTCTCTTGGTATTCTGTAGGTCTTTGGTGATTATATATGTCACCTGTGTTTGTATATGTCTGTTAACCCCGATATCGTAATGAAACCAATCCTCACACCTTTCCATTGGTGAACCATAAGTTTGTTTAATGAATCTGAGATTGCCCTTCTCCGTGGAAATATCTGCCCTGGTATCCATTTTTAGGTAACACCTCTAAGTGATATGATATGTGTCTTTCACTTTCTGACTTACTACAAGTCACGTGATTACTTCTAGACTTATCTACGGTGCTGCAAATGGCATTGTGTCCTTTTTTCCCTTGGCTTCTCTTCTGCCTTAGCGGGGTCCATTTTCAACAATGTGATTCCCTGAGGGTTGTGGATTAGCTGACCTGGGCAGCCTTACACTGCCGGCCCGCCCTCCCCAGGTGTGCCTCGTTGAGGTCAATATAAACAGAGCTCCAGGCAGCAATAGCCCCTGAAGCTGTGCCTGACTCCATATTCTCTGCCCCGTCAGCAGTCTCCGGGCTGTGCTGGTGGGAGGGAATGAGGGGCCACAGCTTTGTGGGTGGCCCGGTGTGAGTGGGGTTATGCTGGCCTTTCTGCAGGAGTTGCCAGGCTGCCGCCTGTAAAGAAGAGGATGTGTCACCCATACCTTCCGCTGGAATTTCTCTCTAGACAGAGGTGAGGAAGGAAAAAAGCAGTGGGGGCCGGGACAGGAGTGGTATCTCAGGCAGGGCAATGGAGAGCTTCCGGAAGAGCACCCGGGGCCAGGACCACCCTGGCTGGCCTGCAGGCACCAAGTTGGCCTGCGTGCTGTCGCTGGTGTGGCTCCACGGTCCTTCCTCTAGGCTTTCAAGCCCTTGTACATATTCAGGTGTTTTACCTGGAAAGGGTGGGAACAGTTCAGCAGCAGCTGGCCTGGGGCTCAGCTCACGTTTACTCACAGATGCCTCGGCACGGTCCCCCAGGTTTGAAATGAGGACGCTCCTTGCGTGGGGGGTGGGTTGCTGGCTGTATGGGAGATGGTTCCCCACCTCTGACCAATTTCAGAATTGTTTACCACTGGAGCAAGGGCCCTGATAGGGTTTTCTTCTGTATAACTCGTGGGTTCAGGTTTTTTTTTCTTTTATGGTTCAAGTTAGATTTATTTCCTCTTTTATGTCTTTATAGATATAAGCATGGAAATAATTCATTCCTATAAATACATCTGTGTGACGGGAAGAACTTTTTTCTGTTTTATTTTTAAATTTTATTTTTTAAAATTTTGAAATTTAATTTTATTTATTTTTTTTATACAGCACGTTATTATTAGTTATGTATTTTATGTATAAACATGTATACAGGTCAATCCCAAACTCCCAACTCATCCCACCACCACCACCCCATGGCTTCCCACACTTGGTGTCCATACGTTTGTTCTCTACCTCTGTGTCTCTATTTCTTCCCTGCAAACCAGTTCATCTGTACCATTTTTAGGCTCCACATACATGCATTAATATACAATATTTGTTTTCCTCTTTCTGACTTACTTCATTCTGTATGACAGTCTCTCGATCCATCGATGTCTCTACAAATGACCCAGTTTCATTCTTTTTTATGGCCGAGTAATATTCCATTTTATATATGTACCACATCTTTATCCATTCATCTGTCTGTGGGCATTTAGGTTGCTTCCATTACCTGGCTATTGTAAACAGTGCTGCAACGAACGTTGTGGTGAATGTGCCTTTTTGAAATACGGTTTTCTCTGGGTATATGCCCAGAAGTGCGATTGCTGGATCAGATGGTAATTCTATTTCTAATTTTTTTAAGGAAACTCCATACTGTTCTCCATAGTGACTGTATCAATTTACATTCCCACCAATAGTGGAAGAGGGCTCCTTTTGTCCACACCCTCCCCAGAATTGGTTGTTTGTAGATTTTCTGATGATGCCGATTCTAACAGGTGTGAGGTGAAACCTCATTGTAGTTTTGATTTGCATTTCTCTAATAATTAGTGCTGTTGAGCAGCTTTTCATGTGCGTCTTGGCCATCTCTGTGTCTCCTTTGAAGAAACGTCTCTTTAGATCTTCTGCCCATTTTTTTTGGGTTGTTTGTTTTTTTAATATTAAGCTGCATGAGCTGTTTATATATATTGGAGATTAAACCTGTGTCCATTGATTCGTTTGCAACGATTTTCACCCATCCTGAGGGATGCCTTTTTCCATTCCCGTTTTTTTTTAACAAAAAAGGAAAGAAAGGAAAACAAGCAGAACACTAATGTGCGTAAAATATGCCTTTTGAAACGGTCGTTTTGAAATATGGACGTCCTTTGAATTTTTTGGTCGATATGTGACCCCAGGATTTGTTTTCAGGGCACGTGTCATTTACAGGCCTGCAATGATTTTGAATATCAACTGACCATTAGTGTTGGGATTAAAGCTGCTGTTGTGTGAAACGGCCACAAGGTGGCAGCAGTTCACCCTTACCAAATCTGGTTACTAGGGCAAGAGAGCCTCAGTGGAAGTGGTGTTCTAGATTGGAGTTTAGAATGGAATGTACCAGGAGAAAGCCCCTCACGTTTGTCTCACTACTTCTTGTTCGTGTTTTTAATTTAAGTTTTTATTTTTTATTACAGCAAGTTTGATTACAATGTTTGGCTTGTTGTAGGTGTGGAAGATGTGGTTCTTTTACACATATACAGATGACTGTTCTTCTTGGGATCCTTTTCCCATGTACGTTATGACAGAATGTTGAGTAGTCCTCTCTTGGTATTCTGTAGGTCTTTGGTGATTATATATGTCACCTGTGTTTGTATATGTCTGTTAACCCCGATATCGTAATGAAACCAATCCTCACACCATTCCATTGGTGAACCATAAGTTTGTTTAATGAATCTGTGATTGCCCTTCTCCGTGGAAATATCTGCCCTGGTATCCATTTTTAGGTAACACCTCTAAGTGATATGTTATGATATGTGTCTTTCACTTTCTGACTTACTACAAGTCACGTGATTACTTCTAGACTCATCTACGGTGCTGCAAATGGCATTGTGTCCTTTTTTCCCTTGGCTTCTCTTCTGCCTTAGCGGGGTACATTTTCAACAATGTGATTCCCTGAGGGTTGTGGATTAGCTGACCTGGGCAGCCTTACCCTGCCGGCCCGCCCTCCCCAGGTGTGCCTCGTTGAGGTCAATATAAACAGAGCTCCAGGCAGCAATAGCCCCTGAAGCTGTGCCTGACTCCATATTCTCTGCCCCGTCAGCAGTCTCGGGGCTGTGCTGGTGGGAGGGAGTGAGGGGCCACAGCTTTGTGGGTGGCCCTGTGTGAGTGTGGTTCTGCTGGCCTTTCTGCAGGAGTTGCCAGGCTGCCGCCTGTAAAGAAGAGGATGTGTCACCCATACCTTCCGCTGGAATTTCTCTCCGGACAGAGATGAGGAAGGAAAAAAGCAGTGGAGGCCGGGACAGGAGGGGTATCTCAGGCAGAGCAATGGAAAGCTTCTGGAAGAGCGCCCGGGGCCAGGACCACGCTGGCTGGCCTGCAGGCACCAAGTTGGCCTGTGTTCTGTCGCTGGTGTCGCTCCATGGTCCTTCCTCTAGAGTTTCAAGCCCTTGTACATATTCAGGTGTTTTACCTGGAAAGGGTGGGAACAGTTCAGCAGCAGCTGGCCTGGGGCTCAGCTCACGTTTACTCACAGATGCCTCGGCACGGTCCCCCAGCTTTGCAATGAGGACGCTCCTTGCGTGGGGGGTGGGTTGCTGGCTGTATGGGAGATGGTTCCCCACCTCTGACCTATTTCAGAATTGTTTACCACTGGAGCAAGTGCCCTGATAGGGTTTTCCTCTGTATAACTCCTGGGTTCAGGTTTTTTTTTTCTTTTATGGTTCAAGTTAGATTTTATTCCCCTTTTATGTATTTATAGATATAAGCATGGAAATAATTCTTTCCTATAAATACATCTGTGTGATGGGAAGAATTTTTTCTGTTTTATTTTTAAATTTTATTTTTTAAAATTTTGAAATTTAATTTTATTTATTTTTTTATACAGCACGTTATTATTAGTTATGTATTTTAGGTATAAACATGTATACAGGTCAATCCCAAACTCCCAACTCATCCCACCACCACCACCCAATGGCTTCCCACACTTGGTGTCCATACGTTTGTTCTCTACCTCTGTGTCTCTATTTCTTCCCTGCAAACCAGTTCATCTGTACCATTTTTAGGCTCCACATACATGCATTAATATACAATATTTGTTTTCCTCTTTCTGACTTACTTCATTCTGTATGACAGTCTCTCGATCCATCGATGTCTCTACAAATGACCCAGTTTCATTCCTTTTTATGGCCGAGTAATATTCCATTTTATATATGTACCACATCTTTATCCATTCATCTGTCTGTGGGCATTTAGGTTGCTTCCATTACCTGGCTATTGTAAATAGTGCTGCAACGAACATTGTGGTGAATGTGCCTTTTTGAAATACGGTTTTATCTGGGTATATGCCCAGAAGTGGGATTGCTGGATCAGATGGTAATTCTATTTCTAATTTTTTTAAGGAAACTCCATACTGTTCTCCATAGTGACTGTATCAATTTACATTCCCACCAATAGTGGAAGAGGGCTCCTTTTGTCCACACCCTCCCCAGAATTGGTTGTTTGTAGATTTCCTGATGATGCCGATTCTAACAGGTGTGAGGTGATACCTCATTGTAGTTTTGATTTGCATTTCTCTAATAATTAGTGCTGTTGAGCAGCTTTTCATGTGCGTCTTGGCCATCTCTGTGTCTCCTTTGAAGAAACGTCTCTTTAGATCTTCTGCCCATTTTTTTTGGGTTGTTTGTTTTTTTTAATATTAAGCTGCATGAGCTGTTTATATATATTGGAGATTAAACCTGTGTCCATTGATTCGTTTGCAACGATTTTCACCCATCCTGAGGGATGCCTTTTTCCATTCCCGTTTTTTTTAACAAAAAAGGAAAGAAAGGAAAAGAAGCAGAACACTAATGTGCGTAAAATATGCCTTTTGAAATGGTCGTTTTGAAATATGGACGTCCTTTGAATTTTTTGCTCGATATGTGACCCCAGGATTTGTTTTCAGGGCACGTGTCATTTACAGGCCTGCAATGATTTTGAATATCAACTGAACATTAGTGTTGGGAGTAAAGCTGCTGTTGTGTGAAACGGCCACAATGTGGCAGCAGTTCACCCTTACCAAATCTGGTTACTAGGGCAAGAGAGCCTCAGTGGAAGTGGTGTTCTAGATTGGAGTTTAGAATGGAATGTACCAGGAGAAAGCCCCTCACGTTTGTCTCACTACTTCTTGTTCGTGTTTTTAATTTAAGTTTTTATTTTTTATTACAGCAAGTTTGATTACAATGTTTGGCTTGTTGTAGGTGTGGAAGATGTGTTTCTTTTACACATATACAGATGACTCTTCTTCTTGGGATCCTTTTCCCATGTACGTTATGACAGAATGTTGAGTAGTCCTCTCTTGGTATTCTGTAGGTCTTTGGTGATTATATATGTCACCTGTGTTTGTATATGTCTGTTAACCCCGATATCGTAATGAAACCAATCCTCACACCTTTCCATTGGTGAACCATAAGTTTGTTTAATGAATGTGTGATTGCCCTTCTCCGTGGAAATATCTGCCCTGGTATCCATTTTTAGGTAACACCTCTAAGTGATATGATATGATATGTGTCTTTCACTTTCTGACTTACTACAAGTCACGTGATTACTTCTAGACTCATCTACGGTGCTGCAAATGGCATTGTGTCCTTTTTTCCCTTGGCTTCTCTTCTGCCTTAGCGGGGTCCATTTTCAACAATGTGATTCCCTGAGGGTTGTGGATTAGCTGACCTGGGCAACCTTACCCTGCCGGCCCGCCCTCCCCAGGTGTGCCTCATTGAGGTCAATATAAACAGCGCTCCAGGCAGCAATAGCCCCTGAAGCTGTGCCTGACTCCATATTCTCTGCCCCGTCAGCAGTCTCGGGGCTGTGCTGGTGGGAGGGAGTGAGGGGCCACAGCTTTGTGGGTGGCCCTGTGTGAGTGGGGTTCTGCTGGCCTTTCTGCAGGAGTTGCCTGGCTGCCGCCTGTAAAGAAGAGGATGTGTCACCCATACCTTCCGCTGGAATTTCTCTCCGGACAGAGATGAGGAAGGAAAAAAGCAGTGGGGGCCGGGACAGGAGGGGTATCTCAGGCAGGGCAATGGAAAGCTTCTGGAAGAGCGCCAGGGTCCAGGACCACGCTGGCTGGCCTGCAGGCACCATGTTGGCCTGCGTGCTGTCGCTGGTGTGGCTCCACGGTCCTTCCTCTAGGCTTTCAAGCCCTTGTACATATTCAGGTGTTTTACCTGGAAAGGGTGGGAACAGTTCAGCAGCAGCTGGCCTGGGGCTCAGCTCACGTTTACTCACAGATGCCTCGGCACGGTCCCCCAGCTTTGCAATGAGGACGCTCCTTGCGTAGGGGGTGGGTTGCTGGCTGTATGGGAGATGGTTCCCCACCTCTGACCAATTTCAGAATTGGTAACCGCTGGAGCAAGTGCCGTGATAGGGTTTTCCTCTGTATAACTCGTGGGTTCAATTTTTTTTTTCTTTTATGGTTCAAGTTAGATTTTATTCCTCTTTTATGTATTTATAAATATAAGCATGGAAATAATTCATTCCTATAAATACATCTGTGTGACGGGAAGAATTTTTTCTGTTTTATTTTTATATTTTATTTTTTAAAATTTTGAAATTTAATTTTATTTATTTTGTTATACAGCAGGTTATTATTAGTTATGTATTTTATGCATATACATGTATACAGGTCAATCCTAATCTCCCAACTCATCCCACCACCACCACCCCATGGCTTCCCACACTTGGTGTCCATACGTTTGTTCTCTACCTCTGTGTCTCTATTTCTTCCCTGCAAACCAGTTCATCTGTACCATTTTTTTAGGTTCCACATATATGCATTAATATACAATATTTGTTTTCTTCTTTCTGACTTACTTCATTCTGTATGACAGTCTCTCGATCCATCGATGTCTCTACAAATGACCCAGTTTCATTCCTTTTTATGGCCGAGTAATATTCCATTTTATATATGTACCACATCTTTATCCATTCATCTGTCTGTGGGCATTTAGGTTGCGTCCATTACCTGGCTATTGTAAATAGTGCTGCAACGAACATTGTGGTGAATGTGCCTTTTTGAAATACGGTTTTCTCTGGGTATATGTCCAGAAGTGGAATTGCTGGATCAGATGCTAATTCTATTTCTAATTTTTTTAAGGAAACTCCATACTGTTCTCCATAGTGACTGTATCAATTTACATTCCCACCAATAGTGGAAGAGGGCTCCTTTTGTCCACACCCTCCCCAGAATTGGTTGTTTGTAGATTTTCTGATGATGCCGATTCTAACGGGTGTGAGGTGATACCTCATTTTACTTTTGATTTGCATTTCTCTAATAATTAGTTCTGATGAGCAGCTTTTCATGTGCGTCTTGGCCATCTCTGTGTCTCCTTTGAAGAAACGTCTCTTTAGATCTTCTGCCCATTTTTTTTTTTGGGTTGTTGGTTTTTTTAATATTAAGCTGCATGAGCTGTTTATATATATTGGAGATTAAACCTCTGTCCATTGATTCGTCTGCAACGATTTTTGCCCATTCTGTGGGATGCCATTTTCCATTCCCGTGTTTTTTAACAAAAAAGGAAAGAAAGGAAAAGAAGCAGAACACTAATGTGCGTAAAATATGCCTTTTGAAATGGTCGTTTTGAAATATGGACGGCCTTTGAATTTTTTGGTCGATATGTGACCCCAGGATTTGTTTTCAGGGCAGGTGTCATTTAGAGGCCTGCAATGATTTTGAATATCAACTGACCATTAGCGTTGGGATTAAAGCTGCTGTTGTGTGAAACGGCCACAAGGTGGCAGCAGTTCACCCTTACCAAATCTGGTTACTAGGGCAAGAGAGCCTCAGTGGAAGTGGTGTTCTAGATTGGAGTTTAGAATGGAATGTGCCAGGAGAAAGCCCCTCACGTTTGTCTCACTACTTCTTGTTCGTGTATTTAATTTAATTTAATATTTTTTATTACAGCAAGTTTGATTACAATGTTTGGCTTGTTGTAGGTGTGGAAGATGTGGTTCTTTTACACATATACAGATGACTGTGCTTCCTGGGATCCTTTTCCCATGTACGTTATGACAGAATGTTGAGTAGTCCTCTCTTGGTATTCTGTAGGTCTTTGGTGATTATATATGTCACCTGTGTTTGTATATGTATGTTAACCCCGATATCGTAATGAAACCAATCCTCACACCTTTCCATTGGTGAACCATAAGTTTGTTTAATGAATCTGAGATTGCCCTTCTCCGTGGAAATATCTGCCCTGGTATCCATTTTTAGGTAACACCTCTAAGTGATATGATATGTGTCTTTCACTTTCTGACTTACTACAAGTCACGTGATTACTTCTAGACTTATCTACGGTGCTGCAAATGGCATTGTGTCCTTTTTTCCCTTGGCTTCTCTTCTGCCTTAGCGGGGTCCATTTTCAACAATGTGATTCCCTGAGGGTTGTGGATTAGCTGACCTGGGCAGCCTTACACTGCCGGCCCGCCCTCCCCATGTGTGCCTCGTTGAGGTCAATATAAACAGAGCTCCAGGCAGCAATAGCCCCTGAAGCTGTGCCTGACTCCATATTCTCTGCCCCGTCAGCAGTCTCCGGGCTGTGCTGGTGGGAGGGAATGAGGGGCCACAGCTTTATGGGTGGCCCGGTGTGAGTGGGGTTATGCTGGCCTTTCTGCAGGAGTTGCCAGGCTGCCGCCTGTAAAGAAGAGGATGTGTCACCCATACCTTCCGCTGGAATTTCTCTCTAGACAGAGGTGAGGAAGGAAAAAAGCAGTGGGGGCCGGGACAGGAGGGGTATCTCAGGCAGGGCAATGGAGAGCTTCCGGAAGAGCACCCGGGGCCAGGACCACCCTGGCTGGCCTGCAGGCACCAAGTTGGCCTGCGTGCTGTCGCTGGTGTGGCTCCACGGTCCTTCCTCTAGGCTTTCAAGCCCTTGTACATATTCAGGTGTTTTACCTGGAAAGGGTGGGAACAGTTCAGCAGCAGCTGGCCTGGGGCTCAGCTCACGTTTACTCACAGATGCCTTGGCACGGTCCCCCAGCTTTGCAATGAGGACGCTCCTTGCGTGGGGGGTGGGTTGCTGGCTGTATGGGAGATGGTTCCCCACCTCTGACCAATTTCAGAATTGTTTACCACTGGAGCAAGGGCCCTGATAGGGTTTTCTTCTGTATAACTCGTGGGTTCAGGTTTTTTTTTCTTTTATGGTTCAAGTTAGATTTAATTCCTCTTTTATGTCTTTATAGATATAAGCATGGAAATAATTCATTCCTATAAATACATCTGTGTGACGGGAAGAACTTTTTTCTGTTTTATTTTTAAATTTTATTTTTTAAAATTTTGAAATTTAATTTTATTTATTTTTTTTATACAGCACGTTATTATTAGTTATGTATTTTATGTATAAACATGTATACAGGTCAATCCCAAACTCCCAACTCATCCCACCACCACCACCCCATGGCTTCCCACACTTGGTGTCCATACGTTTGTTCTCTACCTCTGTGTCTCTATTTCTTCCCTTCAAACCAGTTCATCTGTACCATTTTTAGGCTCCACATACATGCATTAATATACAATATTTGTTTTCCTCTTTCTGACTTACTTCATTCTGTATGACAGTCTCTCGATCCATCGATGTCTCTACAAATGACCCAGTTTCATTCCTTTTTATGGCCGAGTAATATTCCATTTTATATATGTACCACATCTTTATCCATTCATCTGTCTGTGGGCATTTAGGTTGCTTCCATTACCTGGCTATTGTAAACAGTGCTGCAACGAACGTTGTGGTGAATGTGCCTTTTTGAAATACGGTTTTCTCTGGGTATATGCCCAGAAGTGCGATTGCTGGATCAGATGGTAATTCTATTTCTAATTTTTTTAAGGAAACTCCATACTGTTCTCCATAGTGACTGTATCAATTTACATTCCCACCAATAGTGGAAGAGGGCTCCTTTTGTCCACACCCTCCCCAGAATTGGTTGTTTGTAGATTTTCTGATGATGCCGATTCTAACAGGTGTGAGGTGAAACCTCATTGTAGTTTTGATTTGCATTTCTCTAATAATTAGTGCTGTTGAGCAGCTTTTCATGTGCGTCTTGGCCATCTCTGTGTCTCCTTTGAAGAAACGTCTCTTTAGATCTTCTGCCCATTTTTTTTGGGTTGTTTGTTTTTTTAATATTAAGCTGCATGAGCTGTTTATATATATTGGAGATTAAACCTGTGTCCATTGATTCGTTTGCAACGATTTTCACCCATCCTGAGGGATGCCTTTTTCCATTCCCGTTTTTTTTTAACAAAAAAGGAAAGAAAGGAAAAGAAGCAGAACACTAATGTGCGTAAAATATGCCTTTTGAAACGGTCGTTTTGAAATATGGACGTCCTTTGAATTTTTTGGTCGATATGTGACCCCAGGATTTGTTTTCAGGGCACGTGTCATTTACAGGCCTGCAATGATTTTGAATATCAACTGACCATTAGTGTTGGGATTAAAGCTGCTGTTGTGTGAAACGGCCACAAGGTGGCAGCAGTTCACCCTTACCAAATCTGGTTACTAGGGCAAGAGAGCCTCAGTGGAAGTGGTGTTCTAGATTGGAGTTTAGAATGGAATGTACCAGGAGAAAGCCCCTCACGTTTGTCTCACTACTTCTTGTTCGTGTTTTTAATTTAAGTTTTTATTTTTTATTACAGCAAGTTTGATTACAATGTTTGGCTTGTTGTAGGTGTGGAAGATGTGGTTCTTTTACACATATACAGATGACTGTTCTTCTTGGGATCCTTTTCCCATGTACGTTATGACAGAATGTTGAGTAGTCCTCTCTTGGTATTCTGTAGGTCTTTGGTGATTATATATGTCACCTGTGTTTGTATATGTCTGTTAACCCCGATATCGTAATGAAACCAATCCTCACACCATTCCATTGGTGAACCATAAGTTTGTTTAATGAATCTGTGATTGCCCTTCTCCGTGGAAATATCTGCCCTGGTATCCATTTTTAGGTAACACCTCTAAGTGATATGTTATGATATGTGTCTTTCACTTTCTGACTTACTACAAGTCACGTGATTACTTCTAGACTCATCTACGGTGCTGCAAATGGCATTGTGTCCTTTTTTCCCTTGGCTTCTCTTCTGCCTTAGCGGGGTCCATTTTCAACAATGTGATTCCCTGAGGGTTGTGGATTAGCTGACCTGGGCAGCCTTACCCTGCCGGCCCGCCCTCCCCAGGTGTGCCTCGTTGAGGTCAATATAAACAGAGCTCCAGGCAGCAATAGCCCCTGAAGCTGTGCCTGACTCCATATTCTCTGCCCCGTCAGCAGTCTCGGGGCTGTGCTGGTGGGAGGGAGTGAGGGGCCACAGCTTTGTGGGTGGCCCTGTGTGAGTGTGGTTCTGCTGGCCTTTCTGCAGGAGTTGCCAGGCTGCCGCCTGTAAAGAAGAGGATGTGTCACCCATACCTTCCGCTGGAATTTCTCTCCGGACAGAGATGAGGAAGGAAAAAAGCAGTGGAGGCCGGGACAGGAGGGGTATCTCAGGCAGGGCAATGGAAAGCTTCTGGAAGAGCGCCCGGGGCCAGGACCACGCTGGCTGGCCTGCAGGCACCAAGTTGGCCTGCGTGCTGTCGCTGGTGTGGCTCCACGGTCCTTCCTCTAGGCTTTCAAGCCCTTGTACATATTCAGGTGTTTTACCTGGAAAGGGTGGGAACAGTTCAGCAGCAGCTGGCCTGGGGCTCAGCTCACGTTTACTCACAGATGCCTCGGCACGGTCCCCCAGCTTTGCAATGAGGACGCTCCTTGCGTGGGGGTTGGGTTGCTGGCTGGATGGGAGATGGTTCCCCACCTCTGACCAATTTCAGAATTGTTTACGACTGGAGCAAGTGCCGTGATAGGGTTTTCCTCTGTATAACTCGTGGGTTCACTTTTTTTTTCTTTTATGTTTCAAGTTAGATGTTATTCCTCTTTTATGTATTTATAGATATAAGCATGGAAATAATTCATTCCTATAAATACATCTGTGTGACGGGAAGAACTTTTTTCTGTTTTATTTTTAAATTTTATTTTTTAAAATTTTGAAATTTTATTTTTTTATACAGCACGTTATAATTAGTTATGTATTTTATGCATATACATGTATACAGGTCAATCCCAAACTCCCAACTCATCCCACCACCACCACCCCATGGCTTCCCACACTTGGTGTCCATACGTTTGTTCTCTACCTCTGTCTCTATTTCTTCCCTGCAAACCAGTTCATCTGTACCATTTTTCGGCTCCACATATATGCATTAATATACAATATTTGTTTTCCTCTTTCTGACTTACTTCATTCTGTATGACAGTCTCTCGATCCATCGATGTCTCTACAAATGACCCAGTTTCATTCCTTTTTATGGCCGAGTAATATTCCATTTTATATATGTACCACATCTTTATCCATTCATCTGTCTGTGGGCATTTAGGTTGCTTCCATTACCTGGCTATTGTAAATAGTGCTGCAACGAACATTGTGGTGAATGTGCCTTTTTGAAATACGGTTTTCTCTGGGTATATGCCCAGAAGTGGGATTGCTGGATCAGATGGTAATTCGATTTCTAGATTTTTTAAGGAAATTCCATACTGTTCTCCATAGTGACTGTATCAATTTACATTCCCACCAATAGTGGAAGAGGGCTCCTTTTGCCCCCTCCCTCCCCAGAATTGGTTGTTTGTAGATTTTCTGATGATGCCGATTCTAACAGGTGTGAGGTGATACCTCATTGTAGTTTTGATTTGCATTTCTCTAATAATTAGTGCTGTTGAGCAGCTTTTCATGTGCGTCTTGGCCATCTCTGTGTCTCCTTTGAAGAAACGTCTCTTTAGATCTTCTGCCCATTTTTTTGGGGTTGTTTGTTTTTTTTAATATTAAGCTGCATGAGGTGTTTATATATATTGGAGATTAAACCTCTGTCCATTGATTCGTCTGCAACGATTTTCGCCCATTCTGAGGGATGCCTTTTTCCATTCCCGTGTTTTTTAACAAAAAAGGAAAGAAAGGAAAAGAAGCAGAACACTAATGTGCGTAAAATATGCCTTTTGAAACGGTCGTTTTGAAATATGGACGTCCTTTGAATTTTTTGGTCGATATGTGACCCCAGGATTTGTTTTCAGGGCAGGTGTCATTTACAGGCCTGCAATGATTTTGAATATCAACTGACCATTAGCGCTGGGATTAAAGCTGCTGTTGTGTGAAACGGCCACAAGGTAGCAGCAGTTCACCCTAACCAAATCTGGTTACTAGGGCAAGAGAGCCTCAGTGGAAGTGGTGTTCTAGATTGGAGTTTAGAATGGAATGTGCCAGGAGAAAGCCCCTCACGTTTGTCTCACTACTTCTTGTTCGTGTTTTTAATTTAATTTTTTATTTTTTATTACAGCAAGTTTGATTACAATGTTTGGCTTGTTGTAGGTGTGGAAGATGTGGTTCTTTTACACATATACAGATGACTGTTCTTCTTGGGATCCTTTTCCCATGTACGTTATGACAGAATGTTGAGTAGTCCTCTCTTGGTATTCTGTAGGTCTTTGGTGATTATATATGTCACATGTGTTTGTATATGTCTGTTAACCCCGATATCGTAATGAAACCAATCCTCACACCATTCCATTGGTGAACCATAAGTTTGTTTAATGAATCTGAGATTGCCCTTCTCCGTGGAAATATCTGCCCTGGTATCCATTTTTAGGTAACACCTATAAGTGATATGATATGATATGTGTTTTTCACTTTCTGACTTACTACAAGTCACGTGATTACTTCTAGACTCATCTACGGTGCTGCAAATGGCATTGTGTCCTTTTTTCCCTTGGCTTCTCTTCTGCCTTAGCGGGGTCCATTTTCAACAATGTGATTCCCTGAGGGTTGTGGATTAGCTGACCTGGGCAGCCTTACCCTGCCGGCCCGCCCTCGCCAGGTGTGCCTCGTTGAGATCAATATAAACAGAGCTCCAGGCAGCAATAGCCCCTGAAGCTGTGCCTGACTCCATATTCTCTGCCCCGTCAGCAGTCTCGGGGCTGTGCTGGTGGGAGGGAGTGAGGGGCCACAGCTTTGTGGGTGGCCCTGTGTGAGTGGGGTTCTGCTGGCCTTTCTGCAGGAGTTGCCAGGCTGCTGCCTGTAAAGAAGAGGATGTGTCACCCATACCTTCCGCTGGAATTTCTCTCCGGACAGAGGTGAGGAAGGAAAAAAGCAGTGGGGTCCGGGACAGGAGGGGTATCTCAGGCAGGGCAATGGAAAGCTTCTGGAAGAGCGCCCGGGGCCAGGACCACGCTGGCTGGCCTGCAGGCACCAAGTTGGCCTGTGTTCTGTCGCTGGTGTCGCTCCATGGTCCTTCCTCTAGAGTTTCAAGCCCTTGTACATATTCAGGTGTTTTACCTGGAAAGGGTGGGAACAGTTCAGCAGCAGCTGGCCTGGGGCTCAGCTCACGTTTACTCACAGATGCCTCGGCACGGTCCCCCAGCTTTGCAATGAGGACGCTCCTTGCGTGGGGGGTGGGTTGCTGGCTGTATGGGAGATGGTTCCCCACCTCTGACCTATTTCAGAATTGTTTACCACTGGAGCAAGTGCCCTGATAGGGTTTTCCTCTGTATAACTCCTGGGTTCAGGTTTTTTTTTTCTTTTATGGTTCAAGTTAGATTTTATTCCCCTTTTATGTATTTATAGATATAAGCATGGAAATAATTCTTTCCTATAAATACATCTGTGTGATGGGAAGAATTTTTTCTGTTTTATTTTTAAATTTTATTTTTTAAAATTTTGAAATTTAATTTTATTTATTTTTTTTATACAGCACGTTATTATTAGTTATGTATTTTAGGTATAAACATGTATACAGGTCAATCCCAAACTCCCAACTCATCCCACCACCACCACCCCATGGCTTCCCACACTTGGTGTCCATACGTTTGTTCTCTACCTCTGTGTCTCTATTTCTTCCCTGCAAACCAGTTCATCTGTACCATTTTTAGGCTCCACATACATGCATTAATATACAATATTTGTTTTCCTCTTTCTGACTTACTTCATTCTGTATGACAGTCTCTCGATCCATCGATGTCTCTACAAATGACCCAGTTTCATTCCTTTTTATGGCCGAGTAATATTCCATTTCATATATGTACCACATCTTTATCCATTCATCTGTCTGTGGGCATTTAGGTTGCTTCCATTACCTGGCTATTGTAAATAGTGCTGCAACGAACATTGTGGTGAATGTGCCTTTTTGAAATACGGTTTTATCTGGGTATATGCCCAGAAGTGGGATTGCTGGATCAGATGGTAATTCTATTTCTAATTTTTTTAAGGAAACTCCATACTGTTCTCCATAGTGACTGTATCAATTTACATTCCCACCAATAGTGGAAGAGGGCTCCTTTTGTCCACACCCTCCCCAGAATTGGTTGTTTGTAGATTTCCTGATGATGCTGATTCTAACAGGTGTGAGGTGATACCTCATTGTAGTTTTGATTTGCATTTCTCTAATAATTAGTGCTGTTGAGCAGCTTTTCATGTGCGTCTTGGCCATCTCTGTGTCTCCTTTGAAGAAACGTCTCTTTAGATCTTCTGCCCATTTTTTTTGGGTTGTTTGTTTTTTTTAATATTAAGCTGCATGAGCTGTTTATATATATTGGAGATTAAACCTGTGTCCATTGATTCGTTTGCAACGATTTTCACCCATCCTGAGGGATGCCTTTTTCCATTCCCGTTTTTTTTAACAAAAAAGGAAAGAAAGGAAAAGAAGCAGAACACTAATGTGCGTAAAATATGCCTTTTGAAATGGTCGTTTTGAAATATGGACGTCCTTTGAATTTTTTGCTCGATATGTGACCCCAGGATTTGTTTTCAGGGCACGTGTCATTTACAGGCCTGCAATGATTTTGAATATCAACTGACCATTAGTGTTGGGAGTAAAGCTGCTGTTGTGTGAAACGGCCACAATGTGGCAGCAGTTCACCCTTACCAAATCTGGTTACTAGGGCAAGAGAGCCTCAGTGGAAGTGGTGTTCTAGATTGGAGTTTAGAATGGAATGTACCAGGAGAAAGCCCCTCACGTTTGTCTCACTACTTCTTGTTCGTGTTTTTAATTTAAGTTTTTATTTTTTATTACAGCAAGTTTGATTACAATGTTTGGCTTGTTGTAGGTGTGGAAGATGTGTTTCTTTTACACATATACAGATGACTCTTCTTCTTGGGATCCTTTTCCCATGTACGTTATGACAGAATGTTGAGTAGTCCTCTCTTGGTATTCTGTAGGTCTTTGGTGATTATATATGTCACCTGTGTTTGTATATGTCTGTTAACCCCGATATCGTAATGAAACCAATCCTCACACCTTTCCATTGGTGAACCATAAGTTTGTTTAATGAATGTGTGATTGCCCTTCTCCGTGGAAATATCTGCCCTGGTATCCATTTTTAGGTAACACCTCTAAGTGATATGATATGATATGTGTCTTTCACTTTCTGACTTACTACAAGTCACGTGATTACTTCTAGACTCATCTACGGTGCTGCAAATGGCATTGTGTCCTTTTTTCCCTTGGCTTCTCTTCTGCCTTAGCGGGGTCCATTTTCAACAATGTGATTCCCTGAGGGTTGTGGATTAGCTGACCTGGGCAACCTTACCCTGCCGGCCCGCCCTCCCCAGGTGTGCCTCATTGAGGTCAATATAAACAGCGCTCCAGGCAGCAATAGCCCCTGAAGCTGTGCCTGACTCCATATTCTCTGCCCCGTCAGCAGTCTCGGGGCTGTGCTGGTGGGAGGGAGTGAGGGGCCACAGCTTTGTGGGTGGCCCTGTGTGAGTGGGGTTCTGCTGGCCTTTCTGCAGGAGTTGCCTGGCTGCCGCCTGTAAAGAAGAGGATGTGTCACCCATACCTTCCGCTGGAATTTCTCTCCGGACAGAGATGAGGAAGGAAAAAAGCAGTGGGGGCCGGGACAGGAGGGGTATCTCAGGCAGGGCAATGGAAAGCTTCTGGAAGAGCGCCAGGGTCCAGGACCACGCTGGCTGGCCTGCAGGCACCATGTTGGCCTGCGTGCTGTCGCTGGTGTGGCTCCACGGTCCTTCCTCTAGGCTTTCAAGCCCTTGTACATATTCAGGTGTTTTACCTGGAAAGGGTGGGAACAGTTCAGCAGCAGCTGGCCTGGGGCTCAGCTCACGTTTACTCACAGATGCCTCGGCACGGTCCCCCAGCTTTGCAATGAGGACGCTCCTTGCCTGGGGGTTGGGTTGCTGGCTGGATGGGAGATGGTTCCCCACCTCTGACCAATTTCGGAATTGTTTACCACTGGAGCAAGTACCGTGATAGGGTTTTCCTCTGTATAACTCGTGAGTTCACTTTTTTTTTCTTTTATGTTTCAAGTTAGATGTTATTCCTCTTTTATGTATTTATAGATATAAGCATGGAAATAATTCATTCCTATAAATACATCTGTGTGACGGGAAGAACTTTATTCTGTTTTATTTTTAAATTTTATTTTTTAAAATTTTGAAATTTTATTTATTTTTTTATACAGCAGGTTATTATTAGTTATGTATTTTATGCATATACATGTATACAGGTCAATCCCAAACTTCCAACTCATCCCACCACCACCACCCCATGGCTTCCCACACTTGGTGTCCATACGTTTGTTCTCTACCTCTGTCTCTATTTCTTCCCTGCAAACCAGTTCATCTGTACCATTTTTCGGCTCCACATATATGCATTAATATACAATATTTGTTTTCCACTTTCTGACTTACTTCATTCTGTATGACAGTCTCTCGATCCATCGATGTCTCTACAAATGACCCAGTTTCATTCCTTTTTATGGCCGAGTAATATTCCATTTTATATATGTACCACATCTTTATCCATTCATCTGTCTGTGGGCATTTAGGTTGCTTCCATTACCTGGCTATTGTAAATAGTGCTGCAACGAACATTGTGGTGAATGTGCCTTTTTGAAATACGGTTTTCTCTGGGTATATGCCCAGAAGTGGGATTGCTGGATCAGATGGTAATTCTATTTCTAGTTTTTTTAAGGAAACTCCATACTGTTCTCCATAGTGACTGTATCAATATACATTCCCACCAATAGTGGAAGAGGGCTCCTTTTGTCCACACCCTCCCCAGAATTGGTTGTTTGTAGATTTTCTGATGATGCCGATTCTAACAGGTGTGAGGTGATACCTCATTGTAGTTTTGATTTGCATTTCTCTAATAATTAGTGCTGTTGAGCAGCTTTTCATGTGCGTCTTGGCCATCTCTGTGTCTCCTTTGAAGAAACGTCTCTTTAGATCTTCTGCCCATTTTTTTGGGGGTTGTTTATTTTTTTAATATTAAGCTGCATGAGCTGTTTATATATATTGGAGATTAAACCTGTGTCCATTGATTCGTTTGCAACGATTTTCACCCAGCCTGGGGGATGCCTTTTTCCATTCCCGTTTTTTTTTAACAAAAAAGGAAAGAAAGGAAAGGAAGCAGAATACTAATGTGCGTAAAATATGCCTTTTGAAACGGTCGTTTTGAAATATGGACGTCCTTTGAATTTTTTGGTCGATATGTGACCCCAGGATTTGTTTTCAGGGCAGGTGTCATTTACAGGCCTGCAATGATTTTGAATATCAACTGACCATTAGCGTTGGGATTAAAGCTGCTCTTGTGTGAAACGGCCACAAGGTGGCAGCAGTTCACCCTTACCAAATCTGGTTACTAGGGAAAGAGAGCCTCAGTGGAAGTGGTGTTCTAGATTCGAATTTAGAATGGAATGTTGCAGGAGAAAGCCCCTCACGTTTGTCTCACTACATCTTGTTCGTTTTTTAATTTAATTTTTTTTTTATTTTTTATTACAGCAAGTTTGATTACAATGTTTGGCTTGTTGTAGGTGTGGAAGATGTGGTTCTTTTACACATATACAGATGTCTGTTCTTCCTGGGATCCTTTTCCCATGTACGTTATGACAGAATGTTGAGTAGTCCTCTCTTGGTATTCTGTAGGTCTTTGGTGATTATATATGTCACCTGTGTTTGTATATGTCTGTTAACCCCGATATCGTAATGAAACCAATCCTCACACATTTCCATTGGTGAACCATAAGTTTGTTTAATGAATCTGTGATTGCCCTTCTCCGTGGAAATATCTGCCCTGGTATCCATTTTTAGGTAACACCTCTAAGTGATATGATATGTGTCTTTCACTTTCTGACTTACTACAAGTCACGTGATTACTTCTAGACTCATCTACGGGGCTGCAAATGTCATTTTGTCCTTTTTTCCCTTGGCTTCTCTTCTGCCTTTGCGGGGTCCATTTTCAACAATGTGATTCCCTGAGGGTTGTGGATTAGCTGACCTGGGCAGCCTTACCCTGCCGGCCTGCCCTCCCCAGGTGTGCCTCGCTGAGGTCAATATAAACAGCGCTCCAGGCAGCAGTAGCCTCTGAAGCTGTGCCTGACTCCATATTCTCTGCCCCGTCAGCAGTCTCGGGGATGTGCTGGTGGGAGGGAGTGAGGGGCCACAGCTTTGTGGGTGGCCCGGTGTGAGTGGGGTTCTGCTGGCCTTTCTGCAGGAGTTGCCAGGCTGCCGCCTGTAAAGAAGAGGATGTGTCACCCATACCTTCCGCTGGAATTTCTCTCCGGACAGAGGTGAGGAAGGAAAAAATCAGTGGGGGCCGGGACAGGATGGGTATCTCAGGCAGGGCAATGGAAAGCTTCTGGAAGAGCGCCGGGGACAGGACCACGCTGGCTGGCCTGCAGGCACAAAGTTGGCCTGTGTGCTGTCGCTGGTGTGGCTCCACGGTCCTTCCTCTAGGCTTTCAAGCCCTTGTACATATTCAGGTGTTTTACCTGGAAAGGGTGGGAACAGTTCAGCAGCAGCTGGCCTGGGGCTCAGCTCACGTTTACTCAGAGATGCCTTGGCATGGTCCCCCAGCTTTGCAATGAGGACGCTCCTTGCGTGGGGGGTGGGTTGCTGGCTGTATGGGAGATGGTTCCCCACCTCTGACCAATTTCAGAATTGTTTACCGCTGGAACAAGTGCCCTGATAAGTTTTTCCTCTGTATAACTCCTGGGTTCAGTTTTTTTTTTTCTTTTATGGTTCAAGTTAGATTTTATTCCCCTTTTATGTATTTATAGATATAAGCATGGAAATAATTCTTTCCTATAAATACATCTGTGTGATGGGAAGAAATTTTTCTGTTTTATTTTTAAATTTTATTTTTTAAAATTTTGAAATTTAATTTTATTTATTTTCTTTTTTATACAGCACGTTATTATTAGTTATGTATTTTATGTATATACATGTATACAGGTCAATCCCAATCTCCCAACTCATCCCACCACCACCACCCAATGGCTTCCCACACTTGGTGTCCATACGTTTGTTCTCTACCTCTGTGTCTCTATTTCTTCCCTGCAAACCAGTTCATCTGTACCATTTTTAGGCTCCACATATATGCATTAATATACAATATTTGTTTTCCTCTTTCTGACTTACTTCATTCTGTATGACAGTCTCTCGATCCATCGATGTCTCTACAAATGACCCAGTTTCATTCCTTTTTATGGCCGAGTAATATTCCATTTTATATATGTACCACATCTTTATCCATTCATCTGTCTGTGGGCATTTAGGTTGCTTCCATTACCTGGCTATTGTAAATAGTGCTGCAACGAACATTGTGGTGAATGTGCCTTTTTGAAATACGGTTTTCTCTGGGTATATGCCCAGAAGTGGGATTGCTGGATCAGATGGTAATTCTATTTCTAGATTTTTTAAGGAAATTCCATACTGTTCTCCATAGTGACTGTATCAATTTACATTCCCACCAATAGTGGAAGAGGGCTCCTTTTGCCCCCTCCCTCCCCAGAATTGGTTGTTTGTAGATTTTCTGATGATGCCGATTCTAACAGGTGTGAGGTGATACCTCATTGTAGTTTTGATTTGCATTTCTCTAATAATTAGTGCTGTTGAGCAGCTTTTCATGTGCGTCTTGGCCATCTCTGTGTCTCCTTTGAAGAAACGTCTCTTTAGATCTTCTGCCCATTTTTTTTGGGTTGTTTGTTTTTTTTAATATTAAGCTGCATGAGGTGTTTATATATATTGGAGATTAAACCTCTGTCCATTGATTCGTCTGCAACGATTTTCGCCCATTCTGAGGGATGCCTTTTTCCATTCCCGTGTTTTTTAACAAAAAAGGAAAGAAAGGAAAAGAAGCAGAACACTAATGTGCGTAAAATATGCCTTTTGAAACGGTCGTTTTGAAATATGGACGTCCTTTGAATTTTTTGGTCGATATGTGACCCCAGGATTTGTTTTCAGGGCAGGTGTCATTTACAGGCCTGCAATGATTTTGAATATCAACTGACCATTAGCGCTGGGATTAAAGCTGCTGTTGTGTGAAACGGCCACAAGGTAGCAGCAGTTCACCCTAACCAAATCTGGTTACTAGGGCAAGAGAGCCTCAGTGGAAGTGGTGTTCTAGATTGGAGTTTAGAATGGAATGTGCCAGGAGAAAGCCCCTCACGTTTGTCTCACTACTTCTTGTTCGTGTTTTTAATTTAATTTTTTATTTTTTATTACAGCAAGTTTGATTACAATGTTTGGCTTGTTGTAGGTGTGGAAGATGTGGTTCTTTTACACATATACAGATGACTGTTCTTCTTGGGATCCTTTTCCCATGTACGTTATGACAGAATGTTGAGTAGTCCTCTCTTGGTATTCTGTAGGTCTTTGGTGATTATATATGTCACATGTGTTTGTATATGTCTGTTAACCCCGATATCGTAATGAAACCAATCCTCACACCATTCCATTGGTGAACCATAAGTTTGTTTAATGAATCTGAGATTGCCCTTCTCCGTGGAAATATCTGCCCTGGTATCCATTTTTAGGTAACACCTATAAGTGATATGATATGATATGTGTTTTTCACTTTCTGACTTACTACAAGTCACGTGATTACTTCTAGACTCATCTACGGTGCTGCAAATGGCATTGTGTCCTTTTTTCCCTTGGCTTCTCTTCTGCCTTAGCGGGGTCCATTTTCAACAATGTGATTCCCTGAGGGTTGTGGATTAGCTGACCTGGGCAGCCTTACCCTGCCGGCCCGCCCTCGCCAGGTGTGCCTCGTTGAGATCAATATAAACAGAGCTCCAGGCAGCAATAGCCCCTGAAGCTGTGCCTGACTCCATATTCTCTGCCCCGTCAGCAGTCTCGGGGCTGTGCTGGTGGGAGGGAGTGAGGGGCCACAGCTTTGTGGGTGGCCCTGTGTGAGTGGGGTTCTGCTGGCCTTTCTGCAGGAGTTGCCAGGCTGCTGCCTGTAAAGAAGAGGATGTGTCACCCATACCTTCCGCTGGAATTTCTCTCCGGACAGAGGTGAGGAAGGAAAAAAGCAGTGGGGTCCGGGACAGGAGGGGTATCTCAGGCAGGGCAATGGAAAGCTTCTGGAAGAGCGCCCGGGGCCAGGACCACGCTGGCTGGCCTGCAGGCACCAAGTTGGCCTGTGTTCTGTCGCTGGTGTCGCTCCATGGTCCTTCCTCTAGAGTTTCAAGCCCTTGTACATATTCAGGTGTTTTACCTGGAAAGGGTGGGAACAGTTCAGCAGCAGCTGGCCTGGGGCTCAGCTCACGTTTACTCACAGATGCCTCGGCACGGTCCCCCAGCTTTGCAATGAGGACGCTCCTTGCGTGGGGGGTGGGTTGCTGGCTGTATGGGAGATGGTTCCCCACCTCTGACCTATTTCAGAATTGTTTACCACTGGAGCAAGTGCCCTGATAGGGTTTTCCTCTGTATAACTCCTGGGTTCAGGTTTTTTTTTTCTTTTATGGTTCAAGTTAGATTTTATTCCCCTTTTATGTATTTATAGATATAAGCATGGAAATAATTCTTTCCTATAAATACATCTGTGTGATGGGAAGAATTTTTTCTGTTTTATTTTTAAATTTTATTTTTTAAAATTTTGAAATTTAATTTTATTTATTTTTTTTATACAGCACGTTATTATTAGTTATGTATTTTAGGTATAAACATGTATACAGGTCAATCCCAAACTCCCAACTCATCCCACCACCACCACCCCATGGCTTCCCACACTTGGTGTCCATACGTTTGTTCTCTACCTCTGTGTCTCTATTTCTTCCCTGCAAACCAGTTCATCTGTACCATTTTTAGGCTCCACATACATGCATTAATATACAATATTTGTTTTCCTCTTTCTGACTTACTTCATTCTGTATGACAGTCTCTCGATCCATCGATGTCTCTACAAATGACCCAGTTTCATTCCTTTTTATGGCCGAGTAATATTCCATTTCATATATGTACCACATCTTTATCCATTCATCTGTCTGTGGGCATTTAGGTTGCTTCCATTACCTGGCTATTGTAAATAGTGCTGCAACGAACATTGTGGTGAATGTGCCTTTTTGAAATACGGTTTTATCTGGGTATATGCCCAGAAGTGGGATTGCTGGATCAGATGGTAATTCTATTTCTAATTTTTTTAAGGAAACTCCATACTGTTCTCCATAGTGACTGTATCAATTTACATTCCCACCAATAGTGGAAGAGGGCTCCTTTTGTCCACACCCTCCCCAGAATTGGTTGTTTGTAGATTTCCTGATGATGCTGATTCTAACAGGTGTGAGGTGATACCTCATTGTAGTTTTGATTTGCATTTCTCTAATAATTAGTGCTGTTGAGCAGCTTTTCATGTGCGTCTTGGCCATCTCTGTGTCTCCTTTGAAGAAACGTCTCTTTAGATCTTCTGCCCATTTTTTTTGGGTTGTTTGTTTTTTTTAATATTAAGCTGCATGAGCTGTTTATATATATTGGAGATTAAACCTGTGTCCATTGATTCGTTTGCAACGATTTTCACCCATCCTGAGGGATGCCTTTTTCCATTCCCGTTTTTTTTAACAAAAAAGGAAAGAAAGGAAAAGAAGCAGAACACTAATGTGCGTAAAATATGCCTTTTGAAATGGTCGTTTTGAAATATGGACGTCCTTTGAATTTTTTGCTCGATATGTGACCCCAGGATTTGTTTTCAGGGCACGTGTCATTTACAGGCCTGCAATGATTTTGAATATCAACTGACCATTAGTGTTGGGAGTAAAGCTGCTGTTGTGTGAAACGGCCACAATGTGGCAGCAGTTCACCCTTACCAAATCTGGTTACTAGGGCAAGAGAGCCTCAGTGGAAGTGGTGTTCTAGATTGGAGTTTAGAATGGAATGTACCAGGAGAAAGCCCCTCACGTTTGTCTCACTACTTCTTGTTCGTGTTTTTAATTTAAGTTTTTATTTTTTATTACAGCAAGTTTGATTACAATGTTTGGCTTGTTGTAGGTGTGGAAGATGTGTTTCTTTTACACATATACAGATGACTCTTCTTCTTGGGATCCTTTTCCCATGTACGTTATGACAGAATGTTGAGTAGTCCTCTCTTGGTATTCTGTAGGTCTTTGGTGATTATATATGTCACCTGTGTTTGTATATGTCTGTTAACCCCGATATCGTAATGAAACCAATCCTCACACCTTTCCATTGGTGAACCATAAGTTTGTTTAATGAATGTGTGATTGCCCTTCTCCGTGGAAATATCTGCCCTGGTATCCATTTTTAGGTAACACCTCTAAGTGATATGATATGATATGTGTCTTTCACTTTCTGACTTACTACAAGTCACGTGATTACTTCTAGACTCATCTACGGTGCTGCAAATGGCATTGTGTCCTTTTTTCCCTTGGCTTCTCTTCTGCCTTAGCGGGGTCCATTTTCAACAATGTGATTCCCTGAGGGTTGTGGATTAGCTGACCTGGGCAACCTTACCCTGCCGGCCCGCCCTCCCCAGGTGTGCCTCATTGAGGTCAATATAAACAGCGCTCCAGGCAGCAATAGCCCCTGAAGCTGTGCCTGACTCCATATTCTCTGCCCCGTCAGCAGTCTCGGGGCTGTGCTGGTGGGAGGGAGTGAGGGGCCACAGCTTTGTGGGTGGCCCTGTGTGAGTGGGGTTCTGCTGGCCTTTCTGCAGGAGTTGCCTGGCTGCCGCCTGTAAAGAAGAGGATGTGTCACCCATACCTTCCGCTGGAATTTCTCTCCGGACAGAGATGAGGAAGGAAAAAAGCAGTGGGGGCCGGGACAGGAGGGGTATCTCAGGCAGGGCAATGGAAAGCTTCTGGAAGAGCGCCAGGGTCCAGGACCACGCTGGCTGGCCTGCAGGCACCATGTTGGCCTGCGTGCTGTCGCTGGTGTGGCTCCACGATCCTTCCTCTAGGCTTTCAAGCCCTTGTACATATTCAGGTGTTTTACCTGGAAAGGGTGGGAACAGTTCAGCAGCAGCTGGCCTGGGGCTCAGCTCACGTTTACTCACAGATGCCTCGGCACGGTCCCCCAGCTTTGCAATGAGGACGCTCCTTGCCTGGGGGTTGGGTTGCTGGCTGGATGGGAGATGGTTCCCCACCTCTGACCAATTTCGGAATTGTTTACCACTGGAGCAAGTACCGTGATAGGGTTTTCCTCTGTATAACTCGTGAGTTCACTTTTTTTTTCTTTTATGTTTCAAGTTAGATGTTATTCCTCTTTTATGTATTTATAGATATAAGCATGGAAATAATTCATTCCTATAAATACATCTGTGTGACGGGAAGAACTTTATTCTGTTTTATTTTTAAATTTTATTTTTTAAAATTTTGAAATTTTATTTATTTTTTTATACAGCAGGTTATTATTAGTTATGTATTTTATGCATATACATGTATACAGGTCAATCCCAAACTTCCAACTCATCCCACCACCACCACCCCATGGCTTCCCACACTTGGTGTCCATACGTTTGTTCTCTACCTCTGTCTCTATTTCTTCCCTGCAAACCAGTTCATCTGTACCATTTTTCGGCTCCACATATATGCATTAATATACAATATTTGTTTTCCACTTTCTGACTTACTTCATTCTGTATGACAGTCTCTCGATCCATCGATGTCTCTACAAATGACCCAGTTTCATTCCTTTTTATGGCCGAGTAATATTCCATTTTATATATGTACCACATCTTTATCCATTCATCTGTCTGTGGGCATTTAGGTTGCTTCCATTACCTGGCTATTGTAAATAGTGCTGCAACGAACATTGTGGTGAATGTGCCTTTTTGAAATACGGTTTTCTCTGGGTATATGCCCAGAAGTGGGATTGCTGGATCAGATGGTAATTCTATTTCTAGTTTTTTTAAGGAAACTCCATACTGTTCTCCATAGTGACTGTATCAATATACATTCCCACCAATAGTGGAAGAGGGCTCCTTTTGTCCACACCCTCCCCAGAATTGGTTGTTTGTAGATTTTCTGATGATGCCGATTCTAACAGGTGTGAGGTGATACCTCATTGTAGTTTTGATTTGCATTTCTCTAATAATTAGTGCTGTTGAGCAGCTTTTCATGTGCGTCTTGGCCATCTCTGTGTCTCCTTTGAAGAAACGTCTCTTTAGATCTTCTGCCCATTTTTTTGGGGGTTGTTTATTTTTTTAATATTAAGCTGCATGAGCTGTTTATATATATTGGAGATTAAACCTGTGTCCATTGATTCGTTTGCAACGATTTTCACCCAGCCTGGGGGATGCCTTTTTCCATTCCCGTTTTTTTTTAACAAAAAAGGAAAGAAAGGAAAGGAAGCAGAATACTAATGTGCGTAAAATATGCCTTTTGAAACGGTCGTTTTGAAATATGGACGTCCTTTGAATTTTTTGGTCGATATGTGACCCCAGGATTTGTTTTCAGGGCAGGTGTCATTTACAGGCCTGCAATGATTTTGAATATCAACTGACCATTAGCGTTGGGATTAAAGCTGCTCTTGTGTGAAACGGCCACAAGGTGGCAGCAGTTCACCCTTACCAAATCTGGTTACTAGGGAAAGAGAGCCTCAGTGGAAGTGGTGTTCTAGATTCGAATTTAGAATGGAATGTTGCAGGAGAAAGCCCCTCACGTTTGTCTCACTACATCTTGTTCGTTTTTTAATTTAATTTTTTTTTTATTTTTTATTACAGCAAGTTTGATTACAATGTTTGGCTTGTTGTAGGTGTGGAAGATGTGGTTCTTTTACACATATACAGATGTCTGTTCTTCCTGGGATCCTTTTCCCATGTACGTTATGACAGAATGTTGAGTAGTCCTCTCTTGGTATTCTGTAGGTCTTTGGTGATTATATATGTCACCTGTGTTTGTATATGTCTGTTAACCCCGATATCGTAATGAAACCAATCCTCACACATTTCCATTGGTGAACCATAAGTTTGTTTAATGAATCTGTGATTGCCCTTCTCCGTGGAAATATCTGCCCTGGTATCCATTTTTAGGTAACACCTCTAAGTGATATGATATGTGTCTTTCACTTTCTGACTTACTACAAGTCACGTGATTACTTCTAGACTCATCTACGGGGCTGCAAATGTCATTTTGTCCTTTTTTCCCTTGGCTTCTCTTCTGCCTTTGCGGGGTCCATTTTCAACAATGTGATTCCCTGAGGGTTGTGGATTAGCTGACCTGGGCAGCCTTACCCTGCCGGCCTGCCCTCCCCAGGTGTGCCTCGCTGAGGTCAATATAAACAGCGCTCCAGGCAGCAGTAGCCTCTGAAGCTGTGCCTGACTCCATATTCTCTGCCCCGTCAGCAGTCTCGGGGATGTGCTGGTGGGAGGGAGTGAGGGGCCACAGCTTTGTGGGTGGCCCGGTGTGAGTGGGGTTCTGCTGGCCTTTCTGCAGGAGTTGCCAGGCTGCCGCCTGTAAAGAAGAGGATGTGTCACCCATACCTTCCGCTGGAATTTCTCTCCGGACAGAGGTGAGGAAGGAAAAAATCAGTGGGGGCCGGGACAGGATGGGTATCTCAGGCAGGGCAATGGAAAGCTTCTGGAAGAGCGCCGGGGACAGGACCACGCTGGCTGGCCTGCAGGCACAAAGTTGGCCTGTGTGCTGTCGCTGGTGTGGCTCCACGGTCCTTCCTCTAGGCTTTCAAGCCCTTGTACATATTCAGGTGTTTTACCTGGAAAGGGTGGGAACAGTTCAGCAGCAGCTGGCCTGGGGCTCAGCTCACGTTTACTCAGAGATGCCTTGGCATGGTCCCCCAGCTTTGCAATGAGGACGCTCCTTGCGTGGGGGGTGGGTTGCTGGCTGTATGGGAGATGGTTCCCCACCTCTGACCAATTTCAGAATTGTTTACCGCTGGAACAAGTGCCCTGATAAGTTTTTCCTCTGTATAACTCCTGGGTTCAGTTTTTTTTTTTCTTTTATGGTTCAAGTTAGATTTTATTCCCCTTTTATGTATTTATAGATATAAGCATGGAAATAATTCTTTCCTATAAATACATCTGTGTGATGGGAAGAAATTTTTCTGTTTTATTTTTAAATTTTATTTTTTAAAATTTTGAAATTTAATTTTATTTATTTTCTTTTTTATACAGCACGTTATTATTAGTTATGTATTTTATGTATATACATGTATACAGGTCAATCCCAATCTCCCAACTCATCCCACCACCACCACCCAATGGCTTCCCACACTTGGTGTCCATACGTTTGTTCTCTACCTCTGTGTCTCTATTTCTTCCCTGCAAACCAGTTCATCTGTACCATTTTTAGGCTCCACATATATGCATTAATATACAATATTTGTTTTCCTCTTTCTGACTTACTTCATTCTGTATGACAGTCTCTCGATCCATCGATGTCTCTACAAATGACCCAGTTTCATTCCTTTTTATGGCCGAGTAATATTCCATTTTATATATGTACCACATCTTTATCCATTCATCTGTCTGTGGGCATTTAGGTTGCTTCCTTTACCTGGCTATTGTAAATAGTGCTGCAACGAACATTGTGGTGAATGTGCCTTTTTGAAATACGGTTTTCTCTGGGTATATGCCCAGAAGTGGGATTGCTGGTTCAGATGGTAATTCTATTTCTAGTTTTTTTAAGGAAACTCCATACTGTTCTCCATAGTGACTGTATCAATTTACATTCCCACCAATAGTGGAAGAGGGCTCCTTTTGTCCACACCCTCCCCAGAATTGGTGGTTTGTAGATTTTCTGATGATGCCAATTCTAACAGGTGTGAGGTGATACCTCATTGTAGTTTTGATTTGCATTTCTCTAATAATTAGTGCTGTTGAGCAGCTTTTCATGTGCGTCTTGGCCATCTCTGTGTCTCCTTTGAAGAAACGTCTCTTTAGATCTTCTGCCCATTTTTTTGGGTTGTTTGTTTTTTTAATATTAAGCTGCATGAGCTGTTTATATATATTGGAGATTAAACCTCTGTCCATTGATTCGTCTGCAACGATTTTCGCCCATTCTGAGGGATGCCTTTTTCCATTCCCGTGTTTTTTAACAAAAAAGGAAAGAAAGGAAAAGAAGCAGAACACTAATGTGCGTAAAATATGCCTTTTGAAACGGTCGTTTTGAAATATGGACGTCCTTTGAATTTTTTGGTCGATATGTGACCCCAGGATTTGTTTTCAGGGCAGGTGTCATTTACAGGCCTGCAATGATTTTGAATATCAACTGACCATTAGCGCTGGGATTAAAGCTGCTGTTGTGTGAAACGGCCACAAGGTGGCAGCAGTTCACCCTTACCAAATCTGGTTACTAGGGCAAGAGAGCCTCAGTGGAAGTGCTGTTCTAGATTGGAGTTTAGAATGGAATGTGCCAGGAGAAAGCCCCTCACGTTTGTCTCACTACTTCTTGTTCGTGTTTTTAATTTAAGTTTTTATTTTTTATTACAGCAAGTTTGATTACAATGTTTGGCTTGTTGTAGGTGTGGAAGATGTGGTTCTTTTACACATATACAGATGACTGTTCTTCTTGGATCCTTTTCCCATGTACGTTATGACAGAATGTTGAGTAGTCCTCTCTTGGTATTCTGTAGGTCTTTGGTGATTATATATGTCACCTGTGTTTGTATATGTCTGTTAACCCCGATATCGTAATGAAACCAATCCTCACACCTTTCCATTGGTGAACCATAAGTTTGTTTAATGAATCTGTGATTGCCCTTCTCCGTGGAAATATCTGCCCTGCTATCCATTTTTAGGTAACACCTATAAGTGATATGATATGATATGTGTCTTTCACTTTCTGACTTACTACAAGTCACGTGATTACTTCTAGACTCATCTACGGTGCTGCAAATGGCATTGTGTCCTTTTTTCCCTTGGCTTCTCTTCTGCCTTAGCGGGGTCCATTTTCAACAATGTGATTCCCTGAGGGTTGTGGATTAGCTGACCTGGGCAGCCTTACCCTGCCGGCCCGCCCTCCCCAGGTGTGCCTCGTTGAGATCAATATAAACAGAGCTCCAGGCAGCAATAGCCTCTGAAGCTGTGCCTGACTCCATATTCTCTGCCCCGTCAGCAGTCTCGGGGCTGTGCTGGTAGGAGGGAGTGAGGGGCCACAGCTTTGTGGGTGGACCTGTGTGAGTGGGGTTCTGCTGGCCTTTCTGCAGGAGTTGCCAGGCTGCCGCCTGTAAAGAAGAGGATGTGTCACCCATACCTTCCGCTGGAATTTCTCTCTGGACAGAGGTGAGGAAGGAAAAAAGCAGTGGGGGCCGGGACAGGAGGGGTATCTCAGGCAGGGCAATGGAAAGCTTCTGGAAGAGCGCCCGGGGCCAGGACCACGCTGGATGGACTGCAGGCACCAAGTTGGCCTGCGTGCTGTTGCTGGTGTGGCTCCACGGTCCTTCCTCTAGGCTTTCAAGGCCTTGTACATATTCAGGTGTTTTACCTGGAAAGGGTGGGAACAGTTCAGCAGCAGCTGGCCTGGGGCTCAGCTCACGTTTACTCACAGATGCCTCGGCACGGTCCCCCAGCTTTGCAATGAGGACGCTCCTTGCGTGGGTGGTGGGTGGCTGGCTGTATGGGAGATGGTTCCCCACCTCTGACCAATTTCAGAATTGTTTACCGCTGGAGCAAGTTCCGTTATAGGGTTTTCCTCTGTATAACTCGTGGGTTCATTTTTTTTTTCTTTTTTGGTTCAAGTTAGATTTTATTCCTCTTTTATGTATTTATAAATATAAGCATGGAAATAATTCATTCCTATAAATACATCTGTGTGACAGGAAGAATTTTTTCTGTTTTATTTTTAAATTTTATTTTTTAAAATTTTGAAATTTAATTTTATTAATGTTTTTATACAGCACGTTATAATTAGTTATGTATTTTATGCATATACATGTATACAGGTCAATCCCAATCTCCCAACTCATCCACCCACCACCACCCCATGGCTTCCAACACTTGGTGTCCATAAGTTTGTTCTCTACCTCTGTGTCTCTATTTCTTCCCTGCAAACCAGTTCATCTGTACCATTTTTAGGCTCCACATATATGCATTAATATACAATATTTGTTTTCCTCTTTCTGACTTACTTCATTCTGTATGACAGTCTCTCGATCCATCAATGTCTCTACAAATGACCCAGTTTCATTCCTTTTTATGGCCGAGTAATATTCCATTTTATATATGTACCACATCTTTATCCATTCATCTGTCTGTGGGCATTTAGGTTGCTTCCATTACCTGGCTGTTGTAAATAGTGCTGCAACGAACATTGTGGTGAATGTGCCTTTTTGAAATACGGTTTTCTCTGGGTATATGCCCAGAAGTGGGATTGCTGGATCAGATGGTAATTCTATTTCTAGTTTTTTTAAGGAAACTCCATACTGTTCTCCATAGTGACTGTATCAATTTACATTCCCACCAATAGTGGAAGAGGGCTCCTTTTGTCCACACCCTCCCCAGAATTGGTTGTTTGTAGATTTTCTGATGATGCCGATTCTAACAGGTGTGAGGTGATACCTCATTGTAGTTTTGATTTGCATTTCTCTAATAATTAGTGCTGTTGAGCAGCTTTTCATGTGCGTCTTGGCCATCTCTGTGTCTCCTTTGAAGAAACGTCTCTTTAGATCTTCTGCCCATTTTTTTTTGGGTTGTTTGTTTTTTTAATATTAAGCTGCATGAGCTGTTTATATATATTGGAGATTAAACCTCTGTCCATTGATTCGTCTGCAACGATTTTCGCCCATTCTGAGGGATGCCTTTTTCCATTCCCGTGTTTTTTAACAAAAAAGGAAAGAAAGGAAAAGAAGCAGAACACTAATGTGCGTAAAATATGCCTTTTGAAACGGTCGTTTTGAAATATGGACGTCCTTTGAATTTTTTGGTCGATATGTGACCCCAGGATTTGTTTTCAGGGCAGGTGTCATTTACAGGCCTGCAATGATTTTGAATATCAACTGACCATTAGCGCTGGGATTAAACCTGCTGTTGTGTAAAACGGCCACAAGGTGGCAGCAGTTCACCCTTACCAAATCTGGTTACTAGAGCAAGAGAGGCTCCGTGGAAGTGGTGTTCTAGATTGGAGTTTAGAATGGAATGTGCCAGGGGAAAGCCCCTCTCGTTTGTCTCACTACTTCTTGTTCGTGTTTTTAATTTAATTTTTTATTTTTTATTACAGCAAGTTTGATTACAATGTTTGGCTTGTTGTAGGTGTGGAAGATGTGGTTCTTTTACACATATACAGATGTCTGTTCTTCCTGGTATCCTTTTCCCATGTACGTTATGACAGAATGTTGAGTAGTCCTCTCTTGGTATTCTGTAGGTCTTTGGTGATTATATATGTCACCTGTGTTTGTATATGTCTGTTAACCCCGATATCGTAATGAAACCAATCCTCACACCTTTCCATTGGTGAACCATAAGTTTGTTTAATGAATCTGTGATTGCCCTTCTCCGTGGAAATATCTGCCCTGGTATCCATTTTTAGGTAACACCTCTAAGTGATATGATATGTGTCTTTCACTTTCTGACTTACTACAAGTCACGTAATTACTTCTAGACTCATCTACGGGGCTGCAAATGGCATTGTGTCCTTTTTTCCCTTGGCTTCTCTTCTGCCTTTGCGGGGTTCATTTTCAACAATGTGATTCCCTGAGGGTTGTGGATTAGCTGACCTGGGCAGCCTTACCCTGCCGGCCTGCCCTCCCCAGGTGTGCCTCGTTGAGGTCAATATAAACAGCGCTCCAGGCAGCAGTAGCCTCTGAAGCTGTGCCTGACTCCATATTCTCTGCCCCGTCAGCAGTCTCGGGGCTGTGCTGGTAGGAGGGAGTGAGGGGCCACAGCTTTGTGGGTGGCCCGGTGTGAGTGGGGTTCTGCTGGCCTTTCTGCAGGAGTTGCCAGGCTGCCGCCTGTAAAGAAGAGCATGTGTCACCCATACCTTCCGCTGTAATTTCTCTCCGGACAGAGGTGAGGAAGGAAAAAATCAGTGGGGGCCGTGACAGGATGGGTATCTCAGGCAGGGCAATGGAAAGGTTCTGGAAGAGCGCCGGGGACAGGACCACGCTGGCTGGCCTGCAGGCACAAAGTTGGCCTGTGTGCTGTCGCTGGTGTGGCTCCACGGTCCTTCCTCTAGGCTTTCAAGCCCTTGTACATATTCAGGTGTTTTACCTGGAAAGGGTGGGAACAGTTCAGCAGCAGCTGGCCTGGGGCTCAGCTCACGTTTACTCACAGATGCCTCGGCACGGTCCCCCAGCTTTGCAATGAGGACGCTCCTTGCGTAGGGGGTGGGTTGCTGGCTGTATGGGAGATGGTTCCCCACCTCTGACCAATTTCAGAATTGTTTACCACTGGAGCAAGTGCCCTGATAGGGTTTTCCTCTGTATAACTCCTGGGTTCAGGTTTTTTTTTTCTTTGATGGTTCAAGTTAGATTTTATTCCCCTTTTATGTATTTATAGATATAAGCATGGAAATAATTCTTTCCTATAAATACATCTGTGTGATGGGAAGAAATTTTTCTGTTTTATTTTTAAATTTTATTTTTTAAAATTTTGAAATTTAATTTTATTTATTTTTTTTATACAGCACGTTATTATTAGTTATGTATTTTATGTATATACATGTATACAGGTCAATCCCAATCTCCCAACTCATCCCACCACCACCACCCAATGGCTTCCCACACTTGGTGTCCATACGTTTGTTCTCTACCTCTGTGTCTCTATTTCTTCCCTGCAAACCAGTTCATCTGTACCATTTTTAGGCTCCACATATATGCATTAATATACAATATTTGTTTTCCTCTTTCTGACTTACTTCATTCTGTATGACAGTCTCTCGATCCATCGATGTCTCTACAAATGACCCAGTTTCATTCCTTTTTATGGCCGAGTAATATTCCATTTTATATATGTACCACATCTTTATCCATTCATCTGTCTGTGGGCATTTAGGTTGCTTCCATTACCTGGCTATTGTAAATAGTGCTGCAACGAACATTGTGGTGAATGTGCCTTTTTGAAATACGGTTTTCTCTGGGTATATGCCCAGAAGTGGGATTGCTGGATCAGATGGTAATTCTATTTCTAGTCTTTTTAAGGAAACTCCATACTGTTCTCCATAGTGACTGTATCAATTTACATTCCCACCAATAGTGGAAGAGGGCTCCTTTTGTCCACACCCTCCCCAGAATTGGTGGTTTGTAGATTTTCTGATGATGCCAATTCTAACAGGTGTGAGGTGATACCTCATTGTAGTTTTGATTTGCATTTCTCTAATAATTAGTGCTGTTGAGCAGCTTTTCATGTGCGTCTTGGCCATCTCTGTGTCTCCTTTGAAGAAACGTCTCTTTAGATCTTCTGCCCATTTTTTGGGGTTGTTTGTTTTTTTTAATATTAAGCTGCATGAGCTGTTTATATATATTGGAGATTAAACCTCTGTCCATTGATTCGTCTGCAACGATTTTCGCCCATTCTGAGGGATGCCTTTTTCCATTCCCGTGTTTTTTAACAAAAAAGGAAAGAAAGGAAAAGAAGCAGAACACTAATGTGCGTAAAATATGCCTTTTGAAACGGTCGTTTTGAAATATGGACGTCCTTTGAATTTCTTGGTCGATATGTGACCCCAGGATTTGTTTTCAGGGCAGGTGTCATTTACAGGCCTGCAATGATTTTGAATATCAACTGACCATTAGCGCTGGGATTAAAGCTGCTGTTGTGTGAAACGGCCACAAGGTGGCTGCAGTTCACCCTTACCAAATCTGGTTACTAGGGCAAGAGAGCCTCAGTGGAAGTGGTGTTCTAGATTGGAGTTTAGAATGGAATGTGCCAGGAGAAAGCCCCTCACGTTTGTCTCACTACTTCTTGTTCGTGTTTTTAATTTAAGTTTTTATTTTTTATTACAGCAAGATTGATTACAATGTTTGGCTTGTTGTAGGTGTGGAAGATGTGGTTCTTTTACACATATACAGATGACTGTTCTTCTTGGGATCCTTTTCCCATGTACGTTATGACAGAATGTTGAGTAGTCCTCTCTTGGTATTCTGTAGGTCTTTGGTGATTATATATGTCACCTGTGTTTGTATATGTCTGTTAACCCCGATATCGTAATGAAACCAATCCTCACACCTTTCCATTGGTGAACCATAAGTTTGTTTAATGAATCTGTGATTGCCCTTCTCCGTGGAAATATCTGCCCTGGTATCCATTTTTAGGTAACCCCTATAAGTGATATGATATGATATGTGTCTTTCACTTTCTGACTTACTACAAGTCACGTGATTACTTCTAGACTCATCTACGGTGCTGCAAATGGCATTGTGTCCTTTTTTCCCTTGGCTTCTCTTCTGCCTTAGCGGGGTCCATTTTCAACAATGTGATTCCCTGAGGGTTGTGGATTAGCTGACCTGGGCAGCCTTACCCTGCCGGCCCGCCCTCCCCTGGTGTGCCTCGTCAGGCTATATGCTGACACACCGGTCAGTGCCAGCGTATGGGCCACGAGTAGGCTATGTCTTGGGGGTAAGCTGTAGGGCTGGTGGTGGGTTTCCGTTCCAGACTAGGGTTAGGGTTAGGGAACGGCAACGCTTAGGGCACAGGTGAGGGTACGGAAACGTGTGAGGGTCCGGCTACGTGCTGACGCACAGGTCAGTGCCAGCGTACGGGCCATGATTAGGCTACGGCGTAGTGTAAGGTGTAGGGCTGGTGGTGGTTTTCCGTGATGGGCTAGGGTTAGAGTTAAGGAACGGCAAGGCTTAGGGCACAGGTGATGGTATGGAAAAGTGGGAGGGTCAGGCTAAGTGCTGACACATGGCTCAGTGCCAGCGTACGGGCCAGGAGTTGGCTACGGAGTAGGGTAGAGTGTAGGGCTGGTGGTGGGTTTCCGTTCGGGGCTAGGTTTAGGATAAGGGAACGGCAAGGCTTAGGGCACAAGTGAGGGTAGAGTAACATGGGAGGGTCAGGCTATGTGCTGAAGCACAGGTCAATGCCCGCGTATGGGCCAGGAGTAGGCTACGGCTTGGGGGTTAGGTATAGGGCTGGTGGTGTGTTTCCATTCCGGGCTAGGGTTAGGGTTAGGGAACGGCAAGGCTTAGGGCACAGGTGATGGTACGGAAACGTGGGAGGGTCAGGCTACATGCTGACGCATGGGTCAGTGCCAGCGTACGGGCCAGGAGTAGGCTAGGGCTTGGGGGTAAGTTGTAGGGTGGGTGGTTGGTTTCCGTTCCGGGCTAGGGTTAGGGTTAGGGAACGGCAAGGCTTAGGGCCCACGTGAGAATACGGAAACGTGGGAAGGTCAGGCTCCGTGCTGACGCACGTGTCAGTGCCAGCGTACGGGCCAGGAGTAGGCTATAGTTTGTGGGTAAGTTTTAGGCTGGTGATGGGTTTCTGTTGTGGGCTAGGGTTAGGGTTAGGGAACGGCAAGGCTTAGGGCACAGGTGAGGGTACGGAAACGTGGGAGGGTCAGGCTACCTGCTGAATGCACGGGTCAGTGCCAGCGTACGGGCCAGGAGTAGGCTACGGCGTAGGGTAAGGTGTAGGTTTGGTGGTGGGTTTCCCTTCTGGGCTAGGGTTAGGGTTAGGGAACCGCAAGGCGTAGGGCACACTTGAGGGTACGGAAACGTGGGAGTTTCATTGCTACGTGCTGACGCACGCATCAGTGCCAGCGAACGGGCCAGGAGTAGGCTATGGCTTGGGGGGAAGGTGTAGGGATGGTGGTGTGTTTCCGTTCCGGGCTATCGTTAGAGTTGGGGAACGTCCAGTCTTAGGGCACAGGTGAGGCTCCGGAAACGTGGGAGGGTCAGGCTACGTGCTGACGCACGGGTCAGTGCCAGCGTACGGGCCCGGAGTAGGCTACGGTGTAGGGTAAGGTGTAGGGCTGGTGCTGGGTTTCCGTTCCGGGTTAGGGTTAGAGTTAGGGAACCGCAAGGCTTAGGGCACAGGTGGGGGTACGGAAACGTGGGAGGGTCAGGCTATGTGCTGACGCACGGGTCAGTGCCAGCGTACGGGACAGGAATAGGCTACAGCTTGGGGGTAAGTTGTAGGGCTGGTGGTGGGTTTCCGTTCCGGTTTAGGGTTAGGGTTAGGGAACGTCAAGGCTTAGGGCACAGATGAGGGTGCGGAAATGTGGGAAGGTCAGGCTTCATGCTGACGCACAGGTCAGTGCCAGCGTATGGGACAGGAGTAGGGTATGGCGTAGGGTATGGTTTAGGGCTGGTCGTGGTTTTCCGTTCCGGGCTAGGGTTAGGGTTAGGGAACGGCAAGGCTTAGGGCACAGGTGATGGTACGGAAACGTGGGAGGGTAAGGCTACATGCTGATGCACGGTCAGTGCCAGCGTACGGGCCAGGAGTAAGCTACGGCTTGTGGGTTAGGATTAGGGCTGGTGGTGGGTTTCCGTTCCGGGCTACAGTTAGGGTTAGGGAACGGCAAAGCTTAGGGCAAAGGTGAGTTTACGGAAACTTGGGAGGGTCAGGCTACGTGATGACGCACGTGTCAGTGCCAGCGTACCAGCCAGGAGTAGGCTACGGCTTGGTGGTTCGGTGTAGGGCTGGTGGTGTGTTTCCGTTCAAGGCTAGGATTACTGTTAGGGAACAGCAATGCTTAGGACACAGGTGAGGGTACGGAAACTTGGGAGGGTCAGGCTACGTGCTGACGCACGGGTCAGTGTCAGCGTACGGGCCAGGATTAGGCTATGGCTTGGGGGTTAGGTGTAGGGCTTGTGGTGTGTTTCCGTTCCGTACTAGGTTTAGGGTTAGGGAACGGCAAGGCTTAGGGCACAGGTGAGGGTCCGCAAACGTGGGAGGGTCAGGCTACGTGCTGACGCACGGGTCAGTGCCAGCGTAAGGTCGAGGAGTAGCCTAAGGCTTGGGGGTAAGTTGTAGGGCTGGTGGTGGGTTTCCGTTCATGGCTAGGGTTAGGGTTAGGGAATGGCAAGACTTAGGGCCCAGGTGAGGGTACGGAAACGTGGGAGGGTCAGGCTACCTGCTGACACACGGGTCAGTGCCATCGTACCGGCCAGGAGTAGGCTACGGCTTGGGGGTTAGGTGTAGGGCTGGTGGTGGTTTTCCGTTCCGGGCTAGGGTTAGTGTTAGGGAACAGCAAGGCTTAGGGCATAGGTGAGGGTACAGAAACGTGGGAGGGTCAGGCTACGTGCTAACACATGGGTCAGTGCCAGCGTACGGGCCAGGAGTAGGCTATGGCTTGTGGGTTATGTGTAGGGCTTGTGGAGTGTTTCCGTCCCGTACTAGAGTTAGGGTTAGGGAACGGCAAGGCTAAGGGCACAGGTGACGTTACGGTAACGTGGGAAGGTCAGGCTACATTCTGATGCACAGGTCAGTGCCAGCGTATGGACCACGAGTAGGCTATGGCTTGGGGGTAAGGTGTAGGGCTTGTGGTGGGTTTCCGTTCCGGCCTAGGGTTAGGGTTAGGGAATGGCAAGGTTTAGGGCACAGGTGAGGGTACAGCAACGTGGCAGGGTCAGGATACGTTCTGACGCACATGTCAGTGCCAGCGTATGGACCAGGAGTAGGCTACGGCTTGGGGGTAAGGTGTAGGGCTGTTGGTGGGTTTCCGTTCCGGGCTACAGTTAGGGTTAGGGAACGGCAAAGCATAGGGCACATGTGAGGGTACGGAAACGTGGGAGGTTTAGGCTACGTGATGACGCACGGGTCAGTGCCATCATCCCGGCCAGGAGTAGGCTACGGTTTGGTGGTTAGGTGTGGGGCTGTTGGTGGGTTTCCATTCCAGGCTATGGTTAGTGTTAGGGAACAGCAGGGCTTAGGGCACAGGTGAGGGTACGGAAACGTGGGAGGGTCAGGCTACGTGCTGATGCACGGCTCAGTGGCAACGTACCGGCCAGGAGTAGGCTATGGCATATGGTAAGGTGTAGGGCTGGTGGTGGGATTCCGTTCCGGGCTAGGGTTAGGGTTAGGGAACGGCAAGTCTTAGGGCTCAGGTAAGGGTACAGAATAGTGGGAGGGACAGGCTACGTTCTGACGCACGGGTCATTGCCAATGTACGGGCCAGGTGTAGGCTACGGCTTGTGGGTAAGGTTTAGGGCTGGTGGTGGGTTTCAGTTCCGGGCTAGGGTTAGGGTTAGGGAACGGCAAGGCTTAGGGCACAGGTGAGGGTACGGAAACGAGGGAGGGTCAGGCTATGTGCTGACGCACGGGTCAATGCCAGCGTTCGGGCCAGGAGTAGGCTACGGCGTAGGGTAAAGTGTAGGGCTGGTGGTATGTATCCGTGCCGGGCTAGGGTTTGGGTTAGGGAACGGCAAGGCTTAGGGCACAGGTGATGGTACGGAAACGTGGGAGGGTAAGGCTACATGCTGACGCACGGTCATTGCCAGCGTACGGGCCAGGAGTAAGCTACGGCTTGTGGGTTAGGATTAGGGCTGGTGGTGGGTTTCCGTTCCGGGCTACAGTTAGGGTTAGGGAACGGCAAAGCTTAGGGCACAGGTGCGTTTACGGAAACTTGGGAGGGTCAGGCTACGTGATGACGCACGTGTCAGTGCCAGCGTACCGGCCAGGAGTAGGCTACGGCTTGGTGGTTCGGTGTAGGGCTGGTGGTGTGTTTCCATTCAAGGCTAGGGTTAGTGTTAGGGAACAGCAATGCTTAGGACACAGGTGAGGGTACGGAAACGTGGGAGGGTCAGGCTACGTGCTGACGCACGGGTCAGTGTCAGCGTACGGGCCAGGATTAGGCTATGGCTTGGGGGTTAGGTGTAGGGCTTGTGGTGTGTTTCCGTTCCGTACTAGGTTTAGGGTTAGGGAACGGCAAGGCTTAGGGCACAGGTGAGGGTCCGCAAACGTGGGAGGGTCAGGCTACGTGCTGACGCACGGGTCAGTGCCAGCGTAAGGTCCAGGAGTAGCCTAAGGCTTGGGGGTAAGGTGTAGGGCTGATGGTGGGTTTCCGTTCATGGCTAGGGTTAGGGTTAGGGAACGGCAAGGCTTAGGGCACAGGTGAGGGTACGGAAACGGGGGAGGTTCAGGCTATGTGTCGATGCAAGGGTCAGTGCCTGCGTACTGGCCAGGAGTAGGCTACGGCTTGGGGGTTAGGTGTAGGGCTGGTGGTGGGTTTCCGTTCTGGGCTAGGGTTAGGGTTAGGGAACGGCAAGGCTTAGGGCACAGGTGAGGGTACGGAAACGTGGGAGGTTCAGGCTACATGCTGACACATGGGTCAGTGCCAGCGTACGAGCCAGGAGTAGGCTACGGCGTAGGGAAAGGTTTAGGGCTGGTGGTGGGTTTCCGTTCCGGGCTAGGGTTAGGGTTAGGGAACGGCAAAGCTTAGGGCACAGGTGAGGGTACGGAAACGTGGGAGGGTCAGGCTACGTGCTGACACACGTGTCAGTGTCAGCGTACAGGCCAGGAGTAGGCTACGCCGTAGTGTAAGGTCTAGGGCTGCTGGTGGGTTTCCGTTCCGGGCTAGGGTTAGTGTTATGGAACGTCAAGGCTTAGGGCACAGGTGAGGGAACGGAAACGTGGGAGCATCAGGCTACGTGCTTACGCATGAGTCAGTGCCAGCGTACGGGCCGGCAGTAGGCTACAGCGTAGGGTAAGGTATAGGGCTGGTGGTGGGTTTCCGTTCCGGGCTAGGGTTAGGGTTAGGGAACGGCAAGGCTTAGGGCACAGGTGAGGGTACGGAAACGTGGGAGGGTCAGGCTACGTTCTGATGTAAGTGTCAGTGCCTGCGTAGGTGCCAGGAATAGGCTACGTCGTAGGGAAAGTTGTAGGGCTGGTGGTGGGTTTCCGTTCCGGGCTAGGGTTAGGGTTAGGGAATCGCAAGGCTTAGGGCACAGGTGAGGGTCCGCAAACGTGGGAGGGTCAGGCTACGTGCTGACGCACTGGTCAGTGCCAGCGTAAGGTCCAGGAGTAGCCTACGGCTTGGGGGTAAGTTGTAGGGCTGGTGGTGGGTTTCCGTTCCTGGCTAGGATTAGGGTTAGGGAACGGCAAGGCTTAGGGCACAGGTGAGGGTACAGAAACGTGGGAGAGTCAGGCTATGTGCTGATGCACAGATCAGTGCCAGCGTACCGGCTAGTTGTAGGCTACGGCTTTGGGTTTAGGTGTAGGGCTGGTGGTGTGTTTCCGTTCCGGGCTAGGGTTAGGGTTAGGGAACGGCAAGGCTTAGGGCACAGGTGAGGGTACGGAAACGTGGGAGCATCAGGCTACATGCTGACGCACGTGTCAGTGCCAGCGTACGGGCCAGGAATAGTCTATGGCTTGGGGGTAAGCTGTAGGGCTGGTGGTGGGTTTCTGTTCCGGACTAGGGTTAGGGTTAAGGAACGGTAAGGCTTAGGGCACATGTGAGGGTACTGAAATGTGTGAGGGTCAGGCTATGTGCTGACGCACGTGTCAGAGCCAGCGTACGGGCCAGGAGTAGGCTACGGCGTAGGGTAAGGTGTAGGGCTGCTGGTGGATTTCCGTTCCTGGCTAGGGTTATGGTGAGGGAACGGCAAGGCTTAGGGCACAGGTGAGGGTACGGAAACATGGGAGGGTCAGGCTACGTGCTGACGCACATGTCAGTGCCAGGGTACGGGCCAGGAGTAGGCTACGGCATACGTTAAGGTGTAGGGCTGGTGGTGGGATTCCGTTCCGGGCTTGGGTTAGAGTTAGTGAATGCCAAGGCTTAGGGCTTAGCTGAGGGTACGGAAAAGTGGGAGGGTCAGGCTACGTGCTGACGCAAGGGTCAGTGCCTGTGTACGGGCCCGGAGTAGGCTATGGCATGGGGGTAAGTTTTAGGGCTGGTGGTGGGTTTCCATTCCGGGCTAGGGTTAGGGTTAGGGAACGGCAAGGCTTAGGGCACAGGTTAGGGTACAAAAATTGGTAGGGTCAGGCTACGTGCTGACGCACGGGTCAGTGCCAGCGTATGGGCCAGGAGTAGTCTACGGCTTGTGGGTAAGATGTAGGGCTGGTGGTCCGTTTCTGTTCCAGGCTAGGGTTAGGGTTACGGAACGGCAAGGCTTAGGGCACTGGTGAGGGTTACGGAAACGTGGGAGGGTCAGGCTTTGTGCTGACGCATGGGTCAGTGCCAGCGTTCAGGCCAGGAGTAGGCTACGCCGTAGCGTAAGGTTTAGGGCTGGTGGTGGGTTTCCGTTCCGGGCTAGGGTTAGCGTTAGGGTACGGCATGGCTTAGGGCACAGGTGAGGTTACGAAAACGTGGGAGGGTCAGGCTACGTGCTGACGCACGGGTCAGTGCCAGCGTACCGGCCAAGAGTAGGCTACGGCTTGGGGGTTAGTTGTAGGGCTGGTGGTGGGTTTCCGTTCCAGGCTAGGGTTAGGGTTAGGGAACGGCTTGGCTTAGGGCACAGGTGAGGGTACGGAAATGTGAGAAGGTCAGGCTACGTGCTGACGCACGTGTCAGTGCCAGCGTACGGGCCAGGAGTAGGCTACGTCGTAGGGTAAGGTGTAGGGCTGGTGGTGGGTTTCCTTTCCGGGCTAGGTTTAGGGTTATGGAACGGCAAGACTTAGGGCACAGGTGAGGGTACGGAAACGTGGTAGGGTCAGGCTACGTACTGACGCATGGGTCAGTGCCAGCGTTCGGGCCAGGAGTAGGCTACGGCGTAGGGTAAGGTGTAGGACTTGTGGTGTGTTTCCGTTACGGGCTAGGGTTAGTGTTAGGGAACGCCAAGGCTTCGGGCCCTGGTGTGGGTACGGAAACGTGGGGTGGTCAGATTACATGCTGACGCACAGGTCAGTGCCAGCGTACGGGCCAGGAGTAGGCTACGGAGAAGGGAAAGGTTTAGGGCTGGTGGTGGGTTTCCGTTCCGGGCTAGGGTTAGGGTTAGGGAACGGCAAGGCTTAGGGCACAAGTGAGGGTACAGAAACGTGGGAGGGTCAGGCTACTTGCTGACGCACGGATTAGTGTCAGCGTACGTGCCAGGAGTAGGCTACCACGTAGGGTATTGTGTAGGGCTGGTGGTGGTTTTCTGTTCCGGGCTAGGGTTAGGGTTAGGGAACGTCCAGGCTTAGGGCACAGGTGAGGGTACGGAAACATGGAAGGGTCAGGCTACGTGCTGACGCACGGGTCAGTGCCCGCGTACGGGCCAGGTGTAGGCTACGACATATGGTGAGGTGTAGGGCTGGTGGTGGTTTTCCGTTCCAGCTAGGTTTAGGGTTAGGGAACGGCAAGGCTTAAGGGACAGGTGAGGGTACGGAAACGCGGGAGGGTCAGGCTACGTGATGACGCACGGATCAGTGTCAGCGTACGGGCCAGGTATAGGCTACGGCGTAGGATAGAGTGTAGGGCTGGTGGTGGGTTTCCGTTCTGGGCTAGGGTTAGGGTTAGGGAACGGCAAGGCTTAGGGCACATGTGAGGGTACGGAAACGTGGGAGGGTCAGGCTACGTGCTGACGCATGGGTCAGTGCCAGCATACGGGCCAGGAGTAGGCTACTGCGTAGGGTAAGGTTTAGTGCTGGTGGTGGGTTTCCGTTCTGGGCTAGGGTTAGGGTTAGGGAACGGCAAGGCTTAGGGCACAGGTGATGGTACGGAAACGTGGGAGGGTCAGGCTACGTGCTGACGCACGGATCAGTGCCAGCGTACGGGCCAGGTATAGGCTACGGCGTAGGATAGAGTGTAGGGCTGGTGGTGGGTTTCCGTTCCTGGCTAGGGTTAGGGTTAGGGAACGGCAAGGCTTAGGGCACAGGTTAGGTTACGGAAACGTGGGAGGGTCAGGCTATGTGCTGACGCACGGGTCAGTGCCAGCATATGGGCCAGGAGTAGGCTACGGCATGGTGGTAAGATGTAGGCCTGGTGGTGGGTTTCTGTTCCAGGCTAGGGTTAGGGTTAGCGAACATCAAGGCTTAGGGCACAGGTGAGGGTACGGAAACTTGGGAGGGTCAGGCTACGTGCTGACGCAAGGATCAGTGCCAGCGTATGGGCCAGGAATATGCTACGGCGTAGGGTAAAGTGTAGGGCTGGTGGTTGGATTCTGTTCCGGGCTAGGGTTAGGGTTAGGGAACGGCAAAGCTTAGGGCACAGGTGAGGGTACGGAAACGTGAGAGGGTCAGGGTACGTGTTGACGCACGTGTCAGTGCCAGCGTACCGGCCAGGAGTAGGCTACGGCTTGGGGGTTAGATGTAGGGCTGGTGGCGGGTTTCCATTCAAGGCTAGGGTTATGGTTAGGGAACGGCAAGGCTTAGGGCACAGGTGAGGGTACGGAAACGTGCGAGGGTCAGGCTACATGGTGACGCACGGGTCAGTGCCAGCATACGGTGCAGGAGTAGGCTATGGTTTGGGCGTTAGATTTAGGGCTGGTGGTGGGTTTCCGTTCCGTACTAGGGTTAGGGTTAGGGAACGGCAAGCCTTAGGTCACAGGTGAGGGTACGGAAATGTGGTAAGGTCAGGCTAAGTGCTGACGCACATGTCAGTGCCAGTGTACGGGCCAGGATTAGGCGAGGGCATAGGGTAAGGTGTAGGGTTGGTGGTGGGTTTCCGTTGCGGTCTAGGGTTAGGGTTAGGGAACGGCAAGGCTTAGGGCACAGGTGAGGGTGCGGAATCGTGGGAGGGTCAGGCTATGTGCTGACTCACGGGTCACGGCCAGAGTTCGGGCCAGGAGTAGGCTATGGCGTAGGGTAAGGTGTAGGGCTGGTGGTGGGTTTCCTTTCCGGGCTAGGGTTAGTGTTAGGGAACGGCAATGCTTAGGGCCCAGGTGAGGGTACGGAAACGTGGGAGGTTCAGGCTATGTGCTGACGCACGGGTCAGTGCCAGCGTACGGGCCAGGAGTAGGCTACAGCGTAGGGTAAGGTTTAGGGCTGGTGGTGGGTTTCCGTTCCGGGCTAGGGTTAGGGATAGGGAATGGCAAGGTTTAGGGCACAGGTGAGGGTACAGCAACGTGGCAGGTTCAGGTTCAGGATACGTTCTGACGCACGGGTCAGTGCCAGCGTATGGACCAGGAGTAGGCTACAGCTTGGGGGTAAGGTGTAGGGCTGTTGGTGGGTTTCCGTTCCGGGCTACAGTTAGGGTTAGGGAACGGCAAAGCTTAGGGCACATGTGAGGGTACGGAAACGTGGGAGGTTCAGGCTACGTGATGACGCACGTGTCAGTGCCAGCGTACCGGCCAGGAGTAGGCTACGGTTTGGTGATTAGGTGTAGGGCTGGTGGTGGGTTTCCATTCCAGGCTAGGGTTAGTGTTAGGGAACAGCAAGGCTTAGGGCACAGGTGAGGGTACGGAAACGTGGGAGGTTCAGGCTACATGCTGACGCATGTGTCAGTGCCAGCGTACGTGCCAGGAGTAGGCTACGGCGTAGGGTAAGGTGTAGGGCTGCTGGTGGGTTTCTATTCCTGGCTAGGGTGAGGGTGAGGGAACGGCAAGGCTTAGGGCACAGGTGATGGTACAGAAACGTGGGAGGGTCAGGCTACGTGCTGACACACGGGTCAGTGCCAGCGTACGGGCCAGGAGTAGGCTACGGCTTGTGGGTAAGTTTTAGGGCTGGTGGTGGGTTTCCGTTCCGGGCTAGGGTTAGGGTTAGGGAACGGCAAGTCTTAGGGCACAGGTGAGGGTACGGAAACATGGGAGGGTCAGGCTACGTGCTGAAGCACAGGTTAGTGCCCGTGTACGGGCCAGGTGTAGGCTACGGCATAGGGTAAGGTGTAGGGCTGGTGGTGGGTTTCCGTTCCGGGCTAGGGTTAAAGTTAGGGAACGGCAAGGCTTAGGGCACAGCTGAGGTTACGGAAACGTGGGAGGGTCAGGCTACGTGCTGACGCACGTGTCAGTGTCAGCGTACAGGCCAGGAGTAGGCTACGCCGTAGGGTAAGGTCTAGGGCTGGTGGTGGTTTTCCGTTGTGGGCTAGGGTTATGGTTAGGGAATGTCAAGGCTTAGGGCACAGGTGAGGGTACGGAAACGCGGGAGGGTCAGGCTACGTGATGACGCACGGATCAGTGTCAGCGTACGGGCCAGGTATAGGCTACGGCGTAGGATAGAGTGTAGGGCTGGTGGTGGGTTTCCGTTCTGGGCTAGGGTTAGGGTTAGGGAACGGCAAGGCTTAGGGCACATGTGAGGGTACGGAAACGTGGGAGGGTCAGGCTACGTGCTGACGCATGGGTCAGTGCCAGCATACGGGCCAGGAGTAGGCTACTGCGTAGGGTAAGGTTTAGTGCTGGTGGTGGGTTTCCGTTCCGGGCTAGGGTTAGGGTTAGGGAACGGCAAGGCTTAGGGCACAGGTGATGGTACGGAAACGTGGGAGGGTCAGGCTACGTGCTGACGCACGGATCAGTGCCAGCGTACGGGCCAGGTATAGGCTACGGCGTAGGATAGAGTGTAGGGCTGGTGGTGGGTTTCCGTTCCTGGCTAGGGTTAGGGTTAGGGAACGGCAAGGCTTAGGGCACAGGTTAGGTTACGGAAACGTGGGAGGGTCAGGCTATGTGCTGACGCACGGGTCAGTGCCAGCATATGGGCCAGGAGTAGGCTACGGCATGGTGGTAAGATGTAGGCTTGGTGGTGGGTTTCTGTTCCAGGCTAGGGTTAGGGTTAGCGAACGTCAAGGCTCAGGGCACAGGTGAGGGTACGGAAACTTGGGAGGGTCAGGCTACGTGCTGACGCAAGGATCAGTGCCAGCGTATGGGCCAGGAATATGCTACGGCGTAGGGTAAAGTGTAGGGCTGGTGGTTGGATTCTGTTCCGGGCTAGGGTTAGGGTTAGGGAACGGCAAAGCTTAGGGCACAGGTGAGGGTACGGAAACGTGGGAGGGTCAGGCTATGTGCTGACGCACGTGTCAGTGCCAGCGTACCGGCCAGGAGTAGGCTACGGCTTTGGGGTTAGATGTAGGGCTGGTGGCGGGTTTCCATTCAAGGCTAGGGTTATGGTTAGGGAACGGCAAGGCTTAGGGCACAGGTGAGGGTACGGAAACGTGCGAGGGTCAGGCTACATGGTGACGCACGGGTCAGTGCCAGCGTACGGTGCAGGAGTAGGCTATGGTTTGGGCGTTAGATTTAGGGCTGGTGGTGGGTTTCCGTTCCGTACTAGGGTTAGGGTTAGGGAACGGCAAGCCTTAGGTCACAGGTGAGGTTACGGAAATGTGGTAAGGTCAGGCTAAGTGCTGACGCACATGTCAGTGCCAGTGTACGGGCCAGGAGTAGGCGAGGGCGTAGGGTAAGGTGTAGGGTTGGTGGTGGGTTTCCGTTGCGGTCTAGGGTTAGGGTTAGGGAACGGCAAGGCTTAGGGCACAGGCGAGGGTACGGAAACGTGGGAGGGTCAGGCTACGTGCTGACGCATGGGTCACTGCCAGAGTTCGGGCCAGGAGTAGGCTACGGCGTAGGGTAAGGTGTAGGGCTGGTGGAGGGTTTCCTTTCCGGGCTAGGGTTAGTGTTAGGGAACGGCAATGCTTAGGGCCCAGGTGAGGGTACGGAAACGTGGGAGGTTCAGGCTACGTGCTGACGCACGGGTCAGTGCCAGCGTACGGGCCAGGAGTAGGCTACAGCGTAGGGTAAGGTTTAGGGCTGGTGGTGGGTTTCCGTTCCGGGCTAGGGTTAGGGTTAGGGAATGGCAAGGTTTAGGGCACAGTTGAGGGTACAGCAACGTGGCAGGTTCAGGATACGTTCTGACGCACGGGTCAGTGCCAGCGTATGGACCAGGAGTAGGCTACAGCTTGGGGGTAAGGTGTAGGGCCGTTGGTGGGTTTCCGTTCCGGGCTACAGTTAGGTTTAGGGAACGGCAAAGCTTAGGGCACATGTGAGGGTACAGAAACGTGGGAGGTTCAGGCTACGTGATGACGCACGTGTCAGTGCCAGCGTACCGGCCAGGAGTAGGCTACGGTTTGGTGGTTAGGTGTAGGGCTGGTGGTGGGTTTCCATTCCAGGCTAGGGTTAGTGTTAGGGAACAGCAAGGCTTAGGGCACAGGTGAGGGTACGGAAACTTGGGAGGTTCAGGCTACATGCTGACGCATGTGTCAGTGCCAGCGTACGTGCCAGGAGTAGGCTACGGCGTAGGGTAAGGTGTAGGGCTGCTGGTGGGTTTCTATTCATGGCTAGGGTGAGGGTGAGGGAACGGCAAGGCTTAGGGCACCGGTGATGGTACAGAAACGTGGGAGGGTCAGGCTACGTGCTGACACACGGGTCAGTGCCAGCGTACGGGCCAGGAGTAGGCTACGGCTTGTGGGTAAGTTTTAGGGCTGGTGGTGGGTTTCCGTTCCGGGCTAGGGTTAGGGTTAGGGAACGGCAAGTCTTAGGGCACAGGTGAGGGTACGGTAACATGGGAGGGTCAGGCTACGTGCTGAAGCACAGGTTAGTGCCCGTGTACGGGCCAGGTGTAGGCTACGGCATAGGGTAAGGTGTAGGGCTGGTGGTGGGTTTCCGTTCCGGGCTAGGGTTAAAGTTAGGGAATGGCAAGGCTTAGGGCACAGCTGAGGTTACGGAAATGTGGGAGGGTCAGGCTACGTGCTGACGCACGGGTCAGTGCCAGCATATGGGCCAGGAGTAGGCTACGGCGTGGTGGTAAGTTGTAGGGCTGGTGGTGTGTTTCTGTTCCGGGCTAGGGTTAGGGTTAGGGAACGTCAAGGCTTAGGGCACAGGTGAGGGTACGAAAACGTGGGAGGGTCAGGCTACGTGATGACGCACGGCTCAGAGCCAGCGTACGGGCCAGGAATAGGCTATGGCGTAGGGTAGAGTGTAGGGCTGGTGGTGGGTTTCTGTTCCGGGCTAGGGTTAGGGTTAGGAAACGGCAAGGCTTAGGGCACAGGTGAGGGTACGGAAACGTGTGAGGGTCAGGCTACGTGCTGACGCACGTGTCAGTGCCAGCGTACCGGCCAGGAGTAGGCTACGGCTTGGGGGTAAGGTGTAGGGCTGGTGGTGGGTTTCCGTTCCGGGCTAGGGTTAGGGTTACTGAACGGCAAGGCTTAGGGCACAGGCGAGGGTACAGAAACGTGGGAGGGTCAGGCTACGTGCTGATGAAAGTGGCAGTGCCTGCGTACGAGCCAGCAATAGGCTACGGCGTAGGGATAGGTGTAGGGCTGGTGGTGGGATTCCGTTCCGGGCTATGGTTAGTGTTAGGGAACGGTAGTCTTAGGGCACAGGTGAGGGTCCGCAAACGTGGGAGGGTCAGGCTACGTGCTGAAGCACAGGTCAGTGCCTGCGTATGGGCCAGGTGTAGGCTACGGCATAGAGTAAGGTGTAGGGCTGGTGGTGGGTTTCCTTTCCGGACTAAAGATAGTGTTAGGGAACGGCAAGTCTTAGGGCAAAGGTGATGGTACGGAAACGTGGGAGGGTCAGGCTACGTGCTGACGCACGGGTCAGTGCCAGCGTACGGGCCATAAGTAGGCTATGGCTTGGAGGTTAGGTGTAGGGCTGGTGGTGGTTTTCCGTTCCGTACTAGGGTTAGGGTTAGGGAACAGCAAGGCTTACGGCACAGGTGAAGGTACGGAAATGTGGGAAGGTCAGGCTACGTGCTGACGCACGGGTCAGTGCCAGCGTTCGGGCCAGGAGTAGGCTACGGCATAGGGTAAGGTGTAGGGCTTGTGGTGGGTTTCCGTTCCGGGCTAGGGTTAGGGTTAGGGAACGGCAAGGCTTAGGGCCCAGATGAGGGTACGGAAACGTGTGGGGGTCAGACTACATGCTGACGCACGGGTCAGTGCCAGCGTACGGGCAAGGAGTAGGCTACGGCGTAGGGAAAGGTTTAGGGCTGGTGGTGGGTTTCCGTTCCGGGCTAGGGTTAGGGTTAGGGAACGGCAAGGCTTAGGGCACAGGTGAGGGTACGGAAACGTGGGAGGGTCAGGCTACGTGCTGACGCACGGGTCAGTGCCAGCGTATGGGCCAGGAATAGGCTACGGCATACATTAAGGTGTAGGGCTGGTGGTGGGATTCCGTTCCGGGCTTGGGTTAGAGTTAGGGAAGGCCAAGGCTTAGGGCTTAGCAGAGGGTACGGAAAAGTGGGAGGGTCAGGCTACGTGCTGACGCATGGGTCAGTGCCTGTGTACGGGCCAGGAGTAGGCTATGGCATGGGGGTAAGTTTTAGGGCTGGTTGTGGGTTTCCATTCCGGGCTAGGGTTAGTGTTAGGGAACGGCAAGGTTTAGGGCCCAGGTGAGGGTATGGAAACGTGGGGTGTCAGTCTACATGCTGACGCACGGGTCAGTGCCAGCATACGGGCCAGGAGTAGGCTACGGCGTAGGGAAAGGTTTAGGGCTGGTGGTGGGTTTCCGTTCCGGGCTAGGGTTAGGGTTAGGGAACGACATAGCTTAGGGCACAGGTGAGGGTACGGAAACGTGGGAGGGTCAGGCTACGTGCTGACGCACGTGTCAGTGTCAGCGTACAGGCCAGGAGTAGGCTACACCGTAGGGTAAGGTCTAGGGCTGGTGGTGGTTTTCCGTTGTGGGCTAGGGTTATGGTTAGGGAATGTCAAGGCTTAGGGCACAGGTGAGGGTACGGAAACGTGGGAGGGTCAGGCTACGTGATGACGCACGGATCAGTGCCAGCGTACGGGCCAGGTATAGGCTACGGCGTAGGATAGAGTGTAGGGCTGGTGGTGGGTTTCCGTTCTGGGCTAGGGTTAGGGTTAAGGAACGGCAAGGCTTAGGGCACATGTGAGGGTACGGAAACGTGGGAGGGTCAGGCTACGTGCTGACGCATGGGTCAGTGCCAGCATACGGGCCAGGAGTAGGCTACTGCGTAGGGTAAGGTTTAGTGCTGGTGGTGGGTTTCCGTTCCGGGCTAGGGTTAGGGAACGGCAAGGCTTAGGGCACAGGTGATGGTACGGAAACGTGGGAGAGTCAGGCTACGTGCTGACGCACGGGTCAGTGCCAGCGTACGGGCCAGGAGTAGGCTACGGCTTGTGGGTAAGTTTTAGGGCTGGTGGTGGGTTTCCGTTCCGGGCTAGGGTTAGGGTAAGGGAACGGCAAGGCTTAGGGCACAGCTGAGGGTACGGTAACATGGTAGTGTCAGGCTACGTGCTGAAGCACAGGCTATTTCCCGCGTACGGGCCAGGTATAGGCTACGTCATAGGGTAAGGTGTAGGGCTGGTGGTGGGTTTCCGTTCCGGGCTAGGGTTAGGGTTAGGGAACGGCAAGGCTTAGGGCACAGGTGAGGTTACGGAAACGTGGGAGGGTCAGGCTATGTGCTGACGCACGGGTCAGTGCCAGCATATGGGCCAGGAGTAGGCTACGGCGTGGTGGTAAGGTGTAGGGCTGGTGGTGGGTTTCTGTTCCAGGCTAGGGTTAGGGTTAGCGAACGTCAAGGCTTAGGGCACAGGTGAGGGTACGGAAACTTGGGAGGGTCAGGCTACGTGCTGACGCAAGGATCAGTGCCAAGTATGGGCCAGGAATATGCTACGGCATAGGGTAAAGTGTTGGGCTGGTGGTTGGATTCTGTTCCGGGCTAGGGTTACGGTTAGGGAACCGCAAAGCTTAGGGCACAGGTGAGGGTACGGAAACGTGGGAGGGTCAGGGTACGTGCTGACGCACGTGTCAGTGCCAGCGTACCAGCCAGGAGTAGTCTACGGCTTGGGGGTAAGTTGTAGGGCTGGTGGTGGGTTTCCGTTCAGGGCTACGGTTAGTGTTAGGGAACGGCAAGGCTTAGGGCCCAGGTGAGGGTACGGAAACGTGGGAGTGTCAAACTAAATGCTGACGCACGGGTTAGTGCGAGCGTACGGGCGAGGATAAGGCTACGGAGTAGGGAAAGGTTTAGGGCTGGTGGTGGTTTTCCGTTCCGGGCTAGGGTTAGGGTTAGGGAACGGCAAGGCTTAGGGCACAGGTGAGGGTACGGAAACGTGGGCGGGTCAGGCTACGTGCTGACGTACGGGTCACTGCCAGCGTATGGACCAGGAGTAGGCTACGGCGTAGGGTATGGTGTAAGGCTGGTGGTGGGTTTTCGTTCCGGGCTAGGCTTAGGGTTAGCGAACGGCAAGGCTTAGGGCACAGGTGAGGGTACGGAAACGTGGGAGGGTCAGGCTACGTGCTGACGCACGGGTCAGTGCAAGCGTACGGGCCAGGATTAGGCTACAGCTTGTGGGTAAGTTTTCGGGATGGTGGTGTGTTTCCGTTCTGGGCTAGGGTTAGGGTTAGGGAACGGCAAGGCTTAGGGTACAGGTGAGTGTACAGTAACATGGGAGGGTTAGGCTACGTGCTGAAGCACGGGTCATTACCCGCGTACGGGCCAGGTGTAGGCTACGGCATAGGGTAAGGTGTAGGGCTGGTGGTGGGTTTTCGTTCCGGGCTAGGGTTAGGGTTAGGGAACGGCAAGGCTTAGGGCACAGGTGAGGTTACGGAAACGTGGGAGGGTCAGGCTACGTGCTGATGCATGGGTCAGTGCCAGAATATGGGCCAGGAGTAGGCTCCGGCGTGGTGGTAAGGTGTAGGGCTGGTGGTGGGTTTTTGTTCCGGGCTAGGGTTAGGGTTAGCGAACGTCAATGCTTAGGGCACAGGTGAGGGTACGGAAACGTTGGAGGGTCAGGCTACGTGCTGACGCACGGTTCAGTGCCAGCGTACGGGCCAGGTATAGGCTACGGCGTAGGGTAAGGTTTAGTGCTGGTGGTGGGTTTCCGTTCCGGGCTAGGGTTAGGGTTAGGGAACGGCAAGGCTTAGGGCACAGGTGATGGTACGGAAACGTGGGAGGGTCAGGATACGTGCTGACGCACGGGTCAGTGCCAGCGTACGGGCCAGGAGTAGGCTACGGATTGTGGGTAAGTTTTAGGGCTGGTGGTGGGTTTCCGTTCCGGGCTAGGGTTAGGGTAAGGGAACGGCAAGGCTTAGAGCACAGCTGATGGTACGGTAACATGGTAGTGTCAGGCTACGTGCTGAAGCACAGACTATTACCCGCGTACGGGCCAGGTATAGGCTACGTCATAGGGTAAGGTGTAGGGCTGGTGGTGGTTTTCCGTTCCGGGCTAGGGTTAGGGTTAGGGAACGGCAAGGCTAAGGGCACAGGTGAGGTTACGGAAACGTGGGAGGGTCAGGCTATGTGCTGACGCACGGGTCAGTGCCAGCATATGGGCCAGGAGTAGGCTACGGCGTGGTGGTAAGGTGTAGGGCTGGTGGTGGGTTTCTGTTCCAGGCTAGGGTTAGGGTTAGCGAACGTCAAGGCTCAGGGCACAGGTGAGGGTACGGAAACTTGGGAGGGTCAGGCTACGTGCTGACGCAAGGATCAGTGCCAGCGTATGGGCCAGGAATATGCTACGGCGTAGGGTAAAGTGTAGGGCTGGTGGTTGGATTCTGTTCCGGGCTAGGGTTAGGGTTAGGGAACGGCAAAGCTTAGGGCACAGGTGAGGGTACGGAAACGTGGGAGGGTCAGGGTACGTGCTGACGCACGTGTCAGTGCCAGCGTACCGGCCAGGAGTAGGCTACGGCTTTGGGGTTAGATGTAGGCCTGGTGGCGGGTTTCCATTCAAGGCTAGGGTTATGGTTAGGGAACGGCAAGGCTTAGGGCACAGGTGAGGGTACGGAAACGTGCGAGGGTCAGGCTACATGGTGACGCACGGGTCAGTGCCAGCGTACGGTGCAGGAGTAGGCTATGGTTTGGGCGTTAGATTTAGGGCTGGTGGTGGGTTTCCGTTCCGTACTAGGGTTAGGGTTAGGGAACGGCAAGCCTTAGGTCACAGGTGAGGTTACGGAAATGTGGTAAGGTCAGGCTAAGTGCTGACGCACATGTCAGTGCCAGTGTACGGGCCAGGAGTAGGCGAGGGCGTAGGGTAAGGTGTAGGGTTGGTGGTGGGTTTCCGTTGCGGTCTAGGGTTAGGGTTAGGGAACGGCAAGGCTTAGGGCACAGGCGAGGTTACGGAAACGTGGGAGGGTCAGGCTACGTGCTGACGCATGAGTCACTGCCAGAGTTCGGGCCAGGAGTAGGCTACGGCGTAGGGTAAGGTGTAGGGCTGGTGGAGGGTTTCCTTTCTGGGCTAGGGTTAGTGTTAGGGAACGGCAATGCTTAGGGCCCAGGTGAGGGTACGGAAACGTGGGAGGTTCAGGCTACGTGCTGACGCATGGGTCAGTGCCAGCGTACGGGCCAGGAGTAGGCTACAGCGTAGGGTAAGGTTTAGGGCTGGTGGTGGGTTTCCGTTCCGGGCTAGGGTTAGGGTTAGGGAATGGCAAGGTTTAGGGCCCAGGTGAGGGTACGGAAACGTGTGGGGGTCAGACTACATGCTGACGCACGGGTCAGTGCCAGCGTACGGGCCAGGAGTAGGCTACGGCGTAGGGAAAGATTTAGGGCTGGTGGTGGGTTTCCGTTCCGGGCTAGGGTTAGGGTTAGGGAACGGCAAGGCTTAGGGCACAGGTGAGGGTACGGAAACGTGGGAGGGTCAGGCTACGTGCTGACGCACGGGTCAGTGCCAGCGTACGGGCCAGGAATAGGCTACGGCATACATTAAGGTGTAGGGCTGGTGGTGGGATTCCGTTCCGGGCTTGGGTTAGAGTTAGGGAAGGCCAAGGCTTAGGGCTTAGCAGAGGGTACGGAAAAGTGGGAGGGTCAGGCTACGTGCTGACGCATGGGTCAGTGCCTGTGTACGGGCCAGGAGTAGGCTATGGCATGGGGGTAAGTTTTAGGGCTGGTTGTGGGTTTCCATTCCGGGCTAGGGTTAGTGTTAGGGAACGGCAAGGTTTAGGGCCCAGGTGAGGGTATGGAAACGTGGGGTGTCAGTCTACATGGTGACGCACGGGTCAGTGCCAGGATACGGGCCAGGAGTAGGCTACGGCGTAGGGAAAGGTTTAGGGCTGGTGGTGGGTTTCCGTTCCGGGCTAGGGTTAGGGTTAGGGAACGACATAGCTTAGGGCACAGGTGAGGGTACGGAAACGTGGGAGGGTCAGGCTACGTGCTGACGCACGTGTCAGTGTCACCGTACAGGCCAGGAGTAGGCTACGCCATAGGGTAAGGTCTAGGTCTGGTGGTGGTTTTCCGTTGTGGGCTAGGGTTATGGTTAGGGAATGTCAAGGCTTAGGGCACAGGTGAGGGTACGGAAACGTGGGAGGGTCAGGCTACGTGATGACGCACGGATCAGTGCCAGCGTACGGGCCAGGTATAGGCTACGGCGTAGGATAGAGTGTAGGGCTGGTGGTGGGTTTCCGTTCTGGGCTAGGGTTAGGGTTAGGGAACGGCAAGGCTTAGGGCACATGTGAGGGTACGGAAACGTGGAGGGTCAGGCTACGTGCTGACGCATGGGTCAGTGCCAGCATACGGGCCAGGAGTAGGCTACTGCGTAGGGTAAGGTTTAGTGCTGGTGGTGGGTTTCCGTTCCGGGCTAGGGTTAGGGTTAGGGAACGGCAAGGCTTAGGGCACAGGTGATGGTACGGAAACGTGGGAGGGTCAGGCTACGTGCTGACGCACGGGTCAGTGCCAGCGTACGGGCCAGGAGTAGGCTATGGCTTGTGGGTAAGTTTTAGGGCTGGTGGTGGGTTTCCGTTCCGGGCTAGGGTTAGGGTAAGGGAACGGCAAGGCTTAGAGCACAGCTGAGGGTACGGTAACATGGTAGTGTCAGGCTACGTGCTGAAGCACAGGCTATTACCCGCGTACGGGCCAGGTATAGGCTACGTCATAGGGTAAGGTGTAGGGCTGGTGGTGGGTTTCCGTTCCGGGCTAGGGTTAGGGTTAGGGAACGGCAAGACTTAGGGCACAGGTGAGGTTACGGAAACGTGGGAGGGTCAGGCTATGTGCTGACGCACGGGTCAGTGCCAGCATATGGGCCAGGATTAGGCTACGGCGTGGTGGTAAGGTGTAGGGCTGGTGGTGGGTTTCTGTTCCAGGCTAGGGTTAGGGTTAGCGAACGTCAAGGCTTAGGGCACAGGTGAGGGTACGGAAACTTGGGAGGGTCAGGCTACGTGCTGACGCAAGGATCAGTGCCAGCGTATGGGCCAGGAATATGCTACGGCATAGGGTAAAGTGTTGGGCTGGTGGTTGGATTCTGTTCCGGGCTAGGGTTAGGGTTAGGGAACGGCAAAGCTTAGGGCACAGGTGAGGGTACGGAAACTTGGGAGGGTCAGGGTACGTGCTGACGCACGTGTCAGTGCCAGCGTACCGGCCAGGAGTAGGCTACGGCTTGGGGGTTAGATGTAGGGCTGGTGGCGGGTTTCTATTCAAGGCTAGGTTTATGGTAAGGGAACGGCAAGGCTTAGGGCACAGGTGAGGGTACGGAAATGTGCGAGGGTCAGGCTACATGGTGACGCACGGGTCAGTGCCACCGTACGGTGCAGGAGTAGGCTATGGTTTGGGCGTTAGATTTAGGGCTGGTGGTGGGTTTCCGTTCCGTACTAGGGTTAGGTTTAGGGAACGGCAAGCCTTAGGTCACAGGTGAGGGTACGGAAATGTGGTAAGGTCAGACTAAGTGCTGACGCACATGTCAGTGCCAGTGTACGGGCCAGGAGTAGGCGAGGGCGTAGGGTAAGGTGTAGGGCTTGTGGTGGGTTTCCGTTGCGGTCTAGGGTTAGGGTTAGGGAACGGCAAGGCTTAGGGCACAGCTGAGGGTACGGAAACATGGGAGGGTCAGGCTACGTGCTGACGCATGGTTCACTGCCAGAGTTCGGGCCAGGAGTAGGCTACGGCGTAGGGTAAGGTGTAGGGCTGGTGGTGGGTTTCCTTTCCGGGCTAGGGTTAGTGTTAGGGAACGGCAATGCTTAGGGCCCATGTGAGGGTACGGAATCGTGGGAGGTTCAGGCTACGTGCTGACGCACGGGTCAGTGCCAGCGTACGGGCCAGGAGTAGGCTACAGCGTACGGTAAGGTTTAGGGCTGGTGGTGGGTTTCCGTTCCGGGCTAGGGTTAGGGTTAGGGAATGGCAAGGTTTAGGGCACAGGTGAGGGTACAGAAACGTGGCAGGTTCAGGATACGTTCTGACGCACGGGTCAGTGCCAGCGTATGGACCAGGAGTAGGCTACAGCTTGGGGGTAAGGTTTAGGGCTGGTGTTGGGTTTCTGTTCCGGGCTACAGTTAGGGTTAGGGAACGGCAAGGCTTAGGGCACAGGTGAGGGTACGGAAACGTGGGAGGGTCAGGCTACGTGCTGATGAAAGGGTCAGTGCCTGCGTATGGGCCAGGAATAGGCTACGGTGTAGGGAAAGGTGTAGGGCTGGTGGTGGGTTTCCGTTCTGGGCTAGGGTTAGGGTTAGGGAATGGCAAGGCTTCGGGCACAGGTGAGGGTCCGCAAACGTGGGAGGGTCAGGCTACGTGCTGACGCACGGGTCAGTGCCAGCGTAAGGTCCAGGAGTAGCCTACGGCTTGGGGGTAAGGGATAGGGCTGGTGGTGGGTTTCCGTTCATGGCTAGGGTTAGGGTTAGGGAACGGCAAGGCTTAGAGCACAGGTGAGGGTACGGAAACGGGGGAGGGTCAGGCTATGTGTCGATGCACGGGTCAGTGCCAGCGTACCAGCCAGGAGTAGGCTACGGCTTGGGGGTTAGGTGTAGGGCTGGTGTTGGGTTTCCGTTCGGGGCTAGGGTTAGGGTTAGGGAACGGCAAGGCTTAGGGCACAGGTGAGGGTACGGAAACGTGGGAGGTTCAGGCTACATGCTGACACACGGGTCAGTGCCAGCGTACGGGCCAGGAATAGGCTATGGCTTGGTGGTAAGCTGTAGGGCTGGTGGTGGGTTTCCGTTCCGGACTAGGGTTAGGGTTAGGGAACGGCAATGCTTAGGGCACAGGTGAGGGTACGGAAACGTGTGAGGGTCAGGCTACGTGCTGACGCATGTGTCAGTGCCATCGTACGGGCCAGGAGTTTGCTACGGCGTAGGGTAAGGTTTAGGGCTGCTGGTGGGTTTCCGTTCCTGGCTAGGGTTAGGGTGAGGGAACGGCAAGGCTTAGGGCACAGGTGAGGGTACGGAAACGTGTGAGCGTCAGGCTACATGCTGACGCACGTGTCAGTGCCAGCGTACAGGCCAGGAGTAGGCTACGCCGTAGGGTAATGTCTAGGGCTGGTGGTGGTTTTCCGTTCTGGGCTAGGGTTATGGTTAGGGAATGTCAAGGCTTAGGGCACAGGTGAGGGTACGGAAACGTAGGAGGGTCAGGCTACGTGCTTACGCATGGGTCAGTGCCAGCATACGGGCCAGCAGTAGGCTACAGCGCAGGGTAATGTATAGGGCTGGAGGTGGGTTTCCGTTCTGTTCTTGGGTTAGGGTTAGGGAACGGCAAGGCATAGGGCACAGGTGAGCGTACGGAAACGTGGGAGCGTCAGGCTACGTGCTGACGCACGGGTCAGTGCCAGCGTACGGGCCAGGAGTAGGCTACAGCTTGGGGGTAAGGTGTAGGGCTGGTGGTGGGTTTCCGTTCCGGGCTAGGGTTAGGGTAAGGGAACGTCAAGGCTTAGGGCACAGGTGAGGGTACGGAAACGTGGGCGGGTCAGGCTACGTGCTGACACACGGGTCAGTGCCAATGTTCGGGCCAGGTGTAGGCTACGGCATAGGGTAAGGTGTAGGGCTGGAGGTGGGTTTCCGTTCTGTGCTACGGTTAGGGTTAGGGAACGGCAAGGCATAGGGCACAGGTGAGGGTACGGAAACGTGGGAGGGTCAGGCTACGTGCTGACGCATGTGTCAGTGCCAGCGTACGGGCCAGGAGTAGGCTACGGCGTAGGGAATGGTCTAGGGCTGGTGGTGGGTTTCCGTTCCGGGCTAGCGTTAGGGTTAGGGAACGGCAAGGCTTAGGGTACAGGTGAGTGTACAGTAACATGGGAGGGTTAGGCTACGGGCGGAAGCACGGGTCATTTCCCACGTACGGGCCAGGTGTAGGCTACGGCATAGGGTAAGGTGTAGGGCTGGTGATGGGTTTTCGTTCCGGGCTAGGGTTAGGGTTAGGGAACGGCAAGGCTTAGGGCACAGGTGAGGTTACGGAAACGTGGAAGGGTCAGGCTACGTGCTGACGCATGGGTCAGTGCCAGCATATGGGCCAGGAGTAAGCTACGGCGTGCTGGTAATGTGTAGGGCTGGTGGTGTGTTTTTGTTCCAGGCTAGGGTTAGGGTTAGCGAACGTCAAGGCTTAGGGCACAGGTGAGGGTACGGAAACGTTGGAGGTTCAGGCTACGTGCTGACGCACGGATCAGTGCCAGCGTACGGGCCAGGTATAGGCTATGGCGTAGGATAGAGTGTAGGGCTGGTGGTGGGTTTCCGTTCCTGGCTAGGGTTAGGGTTAGGGAACGGCAAGGCTTAGGGCACAGGTTAGGTTACGGAAACGTGGGAGGGTCAGGCTATGTGCTGACGCACGGGTCAGTGCCAGCATATGGGCCAGGAGTAGGCTACGGCATGGTGGTAAGATGTAGGCCTGGTGGTGGGTTTCTGTTCCAGGCTAGGGTTAGGGTTAGCGAACATCAAGGCTTAGGGCACAGGTGAGGGTACGGAAACTTGGGAGGGTCAGGCTACGTGCTGACGCAAGGATCAGTGCCAGCGTATGGGCCAGGAATATGCTACGGCGTAGGGTAAAGTGTAGGGCTGGTGGTTGGATTCTGTTCCGGGCTAGGGTTAGGGTTAGGGAACGGCAAAGCTTAGGGCACAGGTGAGGGTACGGAAACGTGGGAGGGTCAGGGTACGTGTTGACGCACGTGTCAGTGCCAGCGTACCGACCAGGAGTAGGCTACGGCTTGGGGATTAGATGTAGGGCTGGTGGCGGGTTTCCATTCAAGGCTAGGGTTATGGTTAGGGAACGGCAAGGCTTAGGGCACAGGTGAGGTTACGGAAACGTGGGAGGGTCAGGCTACGTGCTGACGCATGGGTCAGTGCCAGCATATGGGCCAGGAGTAGGCTACGGCGTGCTGGTAATGTGTAGGGCTGGTGGTGTGATTTTGTTCCAGGCTAGGGTTAGGGTTAGCGAACGTCAAGGCTTAGGGCACAGGTGAGGGTACGGAAACGTTGGAGGTTCAGGCTACGTGCTGACGCACGGATCAGTGCCAGCGTACGGGCCAGGTATAGGCTACGGCGTAGGATAGAGTGTAGGGCTGGTGGTGGGTTTCCGTTCCTGGCTAGGGTTAGGGTTAGGGAACGGCAAGGCTTAGGGCACAGGTTAGGTTACGGAAACGTGGGAGGGTCAGGCTATGTGCTGACGCACGGGTCAGTGCCAGCATATGGGCCAGGAGTAGGCTACGGCATGGTGGTAAGATGTAGGCCTGGTGGTGGGTTTCTGTTCCAGGCTAGGGTTAGGGTTAGCGAACATCAAGGCTTAGGGCACAGGTGAGGGTACGGAAACTTGGGAGGGTCAGGCTACGTGCTGACGCAAGGATCAGTGCCAGCGTATGGGCCAGGAATATGCTACGGCGTAGGGTAAAGTGTAGGGCTGGTGGTTGGATTCTGTTCCGGGCTAGGGTTAGGGTTAGGGAACGGCAAAGCTTAGGGCACAGGTGAGGGTACGGAAACGTGGGAGGGTCAGGGTACGTGTTGACGCACGTGTCAGTGCCAGCGTACCGACCAGGAGTAGGCTACGGCTTGGGGATTAGATGTAGGGCTGGTGGCGGGTTTCCATTCAAGGCTAGGGTTATGGTTAGGGAACGGCAAGGCTTAGGGCACAGGTGAGGTTACGGAAACGTGCGAGGGTCAGGCTACATGGTGACGCACGGGTCAGTGCCAGCGTACGGTGCAGGAGTAGGCTATGGTTTGGGCGTTAGATTTAGGGCTGGTGGTGGGTTTCCGTTCCGTACTAGGGTTAGGGTTAGGGAACGGCAAGCCTTAGGTCACAGGTGAGGGTTCGGAAATGTGGTAAGGTCAGGCTAAGTGCTGACGCACATGTCAGTGCCAGTGTACGGGCCAGGATTAGGCGAGGGCATAGGGTAAGGTGTAGGGTTGGTGGTGGGTTTCCGTTGCGGTCTAGGGTTAGGGTTAGGGAACGGCAAGGCTTAGGGCACAGGTGAGGGTGCGGAATCGTGGGAGGGTCAGGCTACGTGCTGACTCACGGGTCACTGCCAGAGTTCTGGCCAGGAGTAGGCTATGGCGTAGGGTAAGGTGTAGGGCTGGTGGTGGGTTTCCTTTCCGGGCTAGGGTTAGTGTTAGGGAACGGCAATGCTTAGGGCCCAGGTGAGGGTACGGAAACGTGGGAGGTTCAGGCTATGTGCTGACGCACGGGTCAGTGCCAGCGTACGGGCCAGGAGTAGGCTACAGCGTAGGGTAAGGTTTAGGGCTGGTGGTGGGTTTCCGTTCCGGGCTAGGGTTAGGGATAGGGAATGGCAAGGTTTAGGGCACAGGTGAGGGTACAGCAACGTGGCAGGTTCAGGTTCAGGATACGTTCTGACGCACGGGTCAGTGCCAGCGTATGGACCAGGAGTAGGCTACAGCTTGGGGGTAAGGTGTAGGGCTGTTGGTGGGTTTCCGTTCCGGGCTACAGTTAGGGTTAGGGAACGGCAAAGCTTAGGGCACATGTGAGGGTACGGAAACGTGGGAGGTTCAGGCTACGTGATGACGCACGTGTCAGTGCCAGCGTACCGGCCAGGAGTAGGCTACGGTTTGGTGATTAGGTGTAGGGCTGGTGGTGGGTTTCCATTCCAGGCTAGGGTTAGTGTTAGGGAACAGCAAGGCTTAGGGCACAGGTGAGGGTACGGAAACGTGGGAGGTTCAGGCTACATGCTGACGCATGTGTCAGTGCCAGCGTACGTGCCAGGAGTAGGCTACGGCGTAGGGTAAGGTGTAGGGCTGCTGGTGGGTTCCTATTCCTGGCTAGGGTGAGGGTGAGGGAACGGCAAGGCTTAGGGCACAGGTGATGGTACAGAAACGTGGGAGGGTCAGGCTACGTGCTGACACACGGGTCAGTGCCAGCGTACGGGCCAGGAGTAGGCTACGGCTTGTGGGTAAGTTTTAGGGCAGGTGGTGGGTTTCCGTTCCGGGCTAGGGTTAGGGTTAGGGAACGGCAAGTCTTAGGGCACAGGTGAGGGTACGGTAACATGGGAGGGTCAGGCTACGTGCTGAAGCACAGGTCAGTGCCCGTGTACGGGCCAGGTGTAGGCTACGGCATAGTGTAAGTTGTAGGGCTGGTGGTGGGTTTCCGTTCCGGGCTAGGGTTAAGGTTAGGGAACGGCAAGGCTTAGGGCACAGCTGAGGTTACGGAAACGTGGGAGGGTCAGGCTACGTGCTGACGCACGGGTCAGTGCCAGCATATGGGCCAGGAGTAGGCTACGGCATGGTGGTAAGTTGTAGGGCTGGTGCTGGGTTTCTGTTCCGGGCTAGGGTTAGGGTTAGGGAACGTCAAGGCTTAGGGCACAGGTGAGGGTACGGAAACGTGGGAGGGTCAGGCTACGTGATGACGCACGGCTCAGAGCCAGCGTACGGGCCAGGAATAGTCTATGGCGTAGGGCAGAGTGTAGGGCTGGTGGTGGGTTTCTGTTCCGGGCTAGGGTTAGGTTTAGGAAACGGCAAGGCTTAGGGCACAGGTGAGGGTACGGAAACGTGTGAGGGTCAGGCTACGTGCTGACGCACGTGTCAGTGCCAGCGTACCGGCCAGGAGTAGGCTCCGGCGTGGTGGTAAGGTGTAGGGCTGGTGGTGGGTTTTTGTTCCGGGCTAGGGTTAGGGTTAGCGAACGTCAATGCTTAGGGCACAGGTGAGGGTACGGAAACGTTGGAGGGTCAGGCTACGTGCAGACGCACGGATCAGTGCCAGCGTACGGGCCAGGTATAGGCTACGGCGTAGGGTAAGGTTTAGTGCTGGTGGTGGGTTTCCGTTCCGGGCTAGGGTTAGGGTTAGGGAACGGCAAGGCTTAGGGCACAGGTGATGGTACGGAAACGTGGGAGGGTCAGGATACGTGCTGACGCACGGGTCAGTGCCAGCGTACGGGCCAGGAGTAGGCTACGGCGTAGGGTAAGGTTTAGTGCTGTTGGTGGGTTTCCGTTCCGGTCTAGGGTTAGGGTTAGGGAACGGCAAGGCGTAGGGCACAGGTGATGGTACGGAAACGTGGGAGGGTCAGGCTACGTGCTGACGCACGGCTCAGTGCCAGCGTACGGGCCAGGAGTAGGCTACGGCTTGTGGGTAAGTTTTAGGGCTGGTGGTGGGTTTCCGTTCCGGGCTAGGGTTAGGGTAAGGGAACGGCAAGGCTTAGAGCACAGCTGAGGGTACGGTAACATGGTAGTGTCAGGCTACGTGCTGAAGCACAGACTATTACCCGCGTACGGGCCAGGTATAGGCTACGTCATAGGGTAAGGTGTAGGGCTGGTGGTGGTTTTCCGTTCCGGGCTAGGGTTAGGGTTAGGGAACGGCAAGGCTAAGGGCACAGGTGAGGTTACGGAAACGTGGGAGGGTCAGGCTACGTGCTGACGCATGGGTCAGTGCCAGCATATGGGCCAGGAGTAGGCTACGGCGTGGTGGTAAGGTGTAGGGCTGGTGGTGGGTTTCTGTTCCAGGCTAGGGTTAGGGTTAGCGAACGTCAAGGCTCAGGGCACAGGTGAGGGTACGGAAACTTGGGAGGGTCAGGCTACGTGCTGACGCAAGGATCAGTGCCAGCGTATGGGCCAGGAATATGCTACGGCGTAGGGTAAAGTGTAGGGCTGGTGGTTGGATTCTGTTCCGGGCTAGGGTTAGGGTTAGGGAACGGCAAAGCTTAGGGCACAGGTGAGGGTACGGAAACGTGGGAGGGTCAGGGTACGTGCTGACGCACGTGTCAGTGCCAGCGTACCGGCCAGGAGTAGGCTACGGCTTTGGGGTTAGATGTAGGGCTGGTGGCGGGTTTCCATTCAAGGCTAGGGTTATGGTTAGGGAACGGCAAGGCTTAGGGCACAGGTGAGGGTACGGAAACGTGCGAGGGTCAGGCTACATGGTGACGCACGGGTCAGTGCCAGCGTACGGTGCAGGAGTAGGCTATGGTTTGGGCGTTAGATTTAGGGCTGGTGGTGGGTTTCCGTTCCGTACTAGGGTTAGGGTTAGGGAACGGCAAGCCTTAGGTCACAGGTGAGGTTACGGAAATGTGGTAAGGTCAGGCTAAGTGCTGACGCACATGTCAGTGCCAGTGTACGGGCCAGGAGTAGGCGAGGGCGTAGGGTAAGGTGTAGGGTTGGTGGTGGGTTTCCGTTGCGGTCTAGGGTTAGGGTTAGGGAACGGCAAGGCTTAGGGCACAGGCGAGGGTACGGAAACGTGGGAGGGTCAGGCTACGTGCTGACGCATGGGTCACTGCCAGAGTTCGGGCCAGGAGTAGGCTACGGCGTAGGGTAAGGTGTAGGTCTGGTGGAGGGTTTCCTTTCCGGGCTAGGGTTAGTGTTAGGGAACGGCAATGCTTAGGGCCCAGGTGAGGGTACGGAAACGTGGGAGGTTCAGGCTACGTGCTGACGCACGGGTCAGTGCCAGCGTACGGGCCAGGAGTAGGCTACAGCGTAGGGTAAGGTTTAGGGCTGGTGGTGGGTTTCCGTTCCGGGCTAGGGTTAGGGTTAGGGAATGGCAAGGTTTAGGGCACAGGTGAGGGTACAGCAACGTGGAAGGTTCAGGATACGTTCTGACGCACGGGTCAGTGCCAGCGTATGGACCAGGAGTAGGCTACAGCTTGGGGGTAAGGTGTAGGGCCGTTGGTGGGTTTCCGTTCCGGGCTACAGTTAGGTTTAGGGAACGGCAAATCTTAGGGCACATGTGAGGGTACAGAAACGTGGGAGGTTCAGGCTACGTGATGACGCACGTGTCAGTGCCAGCGTACCGGCCAGGAGTAGGCTACGGTTTGGTGGTTAGGTGTAGGGCTGGTAGTGGGTTTCCATTCCAGGCTAGGGTTAGTGTTAGGGAACAGCAAGGCTTAGGGCACAGGTGAGGGTATGGAAACTTGGGAGGTTCAGGCTACATGCTGACGCATGTGTCAGTGCCAGCGTACGTGCCAGGAGTAGGCTACGGCGTAGGGTAAGGTGTAGGGCTGCTGGTGGGTTTCTATTCATGGCTAGGGTGAGGGTGAGGGAACGGCAAGGCTTAGGGCACAGGTGATGGTACAGAAACGTGGGAGGGTCAGGCTACGTGCTGACACACGGGTCAGTGCCAGCGTACGGGCCAGGAGTAGGCTACGGCTTGTGGGTAAGTTTTAGGGCTGGTGGTGGGTTTCCGTTCCGGGCTAGGGTTAGGGTTAGGGAACGGCAAGTCTTAGGGCACAGGTGAGGGTACGGAAACATGGGAGGGTCAGGCTACGTGCTGAAGCACAGGTTAGTGCCCGTGTACGGGCCAGGTGTAGGCTACGGCATAGGGTAAGGTGTAGGGCTGGTGGTGGGTTTCCGTTCCGGGCTAGGGTTAAAGTTAGGGAACGGCAAGGCTTAGGGCACAGCTGAGGTTACGGAAACGTGGGAGGGTCAGGCTACGTGCTGACGCACGTGTCAGTGTCAGCGTACAGGCCAGGAGTAGGCTACGCCGTAGGGTAAGGTCTAGGGCTGGTGGTGGTTTTCCGTTGTGGGCTAGGGTTATGGTTAGGGAATGTCAAGGCTTAGGGCACAGGTGAGGGTACGGAAACGCGGGAGGGTCAGGCTACGTGATGACGCACGGATCAGTGTCAGCGTACGGGCCAGGTATAGGCTACGGCGTAGGATAGAGTGTAGGGCTGGTGGTGGGTTTCCGTTCTGGGCTAGGGTTAGGGTTAGGGAACGGCAAGGCTTAGGGCACATGTGAGGGTACGGAAACGTGGGAGGGTCAGGCTACGTGCTGACGCATGGGTCAGTGCCAGCATACGGGACAGGAGTAGGCTACTGCGTAGGGTAAGGTTTAGTGCTGGTGGTGGGTTTCCGTTCTGGGCTAGGGTTAGGGTTAGGGAACGGCAAGGCTTAGGGCACAGGTGATGGTACGGAAACGTGGGAGGGTCAGGCTACGTGCTGACGCACGGATCAGTGCCAGCGTACGGGCCAGGTATAGGCTACGGCGTAGGATAGAGTGTAGGGCTGGTGGTGGGTTTCCGTTCCTGGCTAGGGTTAGGGTTAGGGAACGGCAAGGCTTAGGGCACAGGTTAGGTTACGGAAACGTGGGAGGGTCAGGCTATGTGCTGACGCACGGGTCAGTGCCAGCATATGGGCCAGGAGTAGGCTACGGCATGGTGGTAAGATGTAGGCCTGGTGGTGGGTTTCTGTTCCAGGCTAGGGTTAGGGTTAGCGAACATCAAGGCTTAGGGCACAGGTGAGGGTACGGAAACTTGGGAGGGTCAGGCTACGTGCTGACGCAAGGATCAGTGCCAGCGTATGGGCCAGGAATATGCTACGGCGTAGGGTAAAGTGTAGGGCTGGTGGTTGGATTCTGTTCCGGGCTAGGGTTAGGGTTAGGGAACGGCAAAGCTTAGGGCACAGGTGAGGGTACGGAAACGTGAGAGGGTCAGGGTACGTGTTGACGCACGTGTCAGTGCCAGCGTACCGGCCAGGAGTAGGCTACGGCTTGGGGGTTAGATGTAGGGCTGGTGGCGGGTTTCCATTCAAGGCTAGGTTTATGGTTAGGGAACGGCAAGGCTTAGGGCACAGGTGAGGGTACGGAAACGTGCGAGGGTCAGGCTACATGGTGACGCACGGGTCAGTGCCAGCATACGGTGCAGGAGTAGGCTATGGTTTGGGCATTAGATTTAGGGCTGGTGGTGGGTTTCCGTTCCGTACTAGGGTTAGGGTTAGGGAACGGCAAGCCTTAGGTCACAGGTGAGGGTACGGAAATGTGGTAAGGTCAGGCTAAGTGCTGACGCACATGTCAGTGCCAGTGTACGGGCCAGGATTAGGCGAGGGCATAGGGTAAGGTGTAGGGTTGGTGGTGGGTTTCCGTTGCGGTCTAGGGTTAGGGTTAGGGAACGGCAAGGCTTAGGGCACAGGTGAGGGTGCGGAATCGTGGGAGGGTCAGGCTATGTGCTGACTCACGGGTCACTGCCAGAGTTCGGGCCAGGAGTAGGCTATGGCGTAGGGTAAGGTGTAGGGCTGGTGGTGGGTTTCCTTTCCGGGCTAGGGTTAGTGTTAGGGAACGGCAATGCTTAGGGCCCAGGTGAGGGTACGGAAACGTGGGAGGTTCAGGCTATGTGCTGACGCACGGGTCAGTGCCAGCGTACGGGCCAGGAGTAGGCTACAGCGTAGGGTAAGGTTTAGGGCTGGTGGTGGGTTTCCGTTCCGGGCTAGGGTTAGGGATAGGGACTGGCAAGTTTTAGGGCACAGGTGAGGGTACAGCAACGTGGCAGGTTCAGGTTCAGGATACGTTCTGACGCACGGGTCAGTGCCAGCGTATGGACCAGGAGTAGGCTACAGCTTGGGGGTAAGGTGTAGGGCTGTTGGTGGGTTTCCGTTCCGGGCTACAGTTAGGGTTAGGGAACGGCAAAGCTTAGGGCACATGTGAGGGTACGGAAACGTGGGAGGTTCAGGCTACGTGATGACGCACGTGTCAGTGCCAGCGTACCGGCCAGGAGTAGGCTACGGTTTGGTGATTAGGTGTAGGGCTGGTGGTGGGTTTCCATTCCAGGCTAGGGTTAGTGTTAGGGAACAGCAAGGCTTAGGGCACAGGTGAGGGTACGGAAACGTGGGAGGTTCAGGCTACATGCTGACGCATGTGTCAGTGCCAGCGTACGTGCCAGGAGTAGGCTACGGCGTAGGGTAAGGTGTAGGGCTGCTGGTGGGTTTCTATTCCTGGCTAGGGTGAGGGTGAGGGAACGGCAAGGCTTAGGGCACAGGTGATGGTACAGAAACGTGGGAGGGTCAGGCTACGTGCTGACACACGGGTCAGTGCCAGCGTACGGGCCAGGAGTAGGCTACGGCTTGTGGGTAAGTTTTAGGGCTGGTGGTGGGTTTCCGTTCCGGGCTAGGGTTAGGGTTAGGGAACGGCAAGTCTTAGGGCACAGGTGAGGGTACGGAAACATGGGAGGGTCAGGCTACGTGCTGAAGCACAGGTTAGTGCCCGTGTACGGGCCAGGTGTAGGCTACGGCATAGGGTAAGGTGTAGGGCTGGTGGTGGGTTTCCGTTCCGGGCTAGGGTTAAGGTTAGGGAACGGCAAGGCTTAGGGCACAGCTGAGGTTACGGAAACGTGGGAGGGTCAGGCTACGTGCTGACGCACGTGTCAGTGTCAGCGTACAGGCCAGGAGTAGGCTACGCCGTAGGGTAAGGTCTAGGGCTGGTGGTGGTTTTCCGTTGTGGGCTAGGGTTATGGTTAGGGAATGTCAAGGCTTAGGGCACAGGTGAGGGTACGGAAACGCGGGAGGGTCAGGCTACGTGATGACGCACGGATCAGTGTCAGCGTACGGGCCAGGTATAGGCTACGGCGTAGGATAGAGTGTAGGGCTGGTGGTGGGTTTCCGTTCTGGGCTAGGGTTAGGGTTAGGGAACGGCAAGGCTTAGGGCACATGTGAGGGTACGGAAACGTGGGAGGGTCAGGCTACGTGCTGACGCATGGGTCAGTGCCAGCATACGGGCCAGGAGTAGGCTACTGCGTAGGGTAAGGTTTAGTGCTGGTGGTGGGTTTCCGTTCCGGGCTAGGGTTAGGGTTAGGGAACGGCAAGGCTTAGGGCACAGGTGATGGTACGGAAACGTGGGAGGGTCAGGCTACGTGCTGACGCACGGATCAGTGCCAGCGTACGGGCCAGGTATAGGCTACGGCATAGGATAGAGTGTAGGGCTGGTGGTGGGTTTCCGTTCCTGGCTAGGGTTAGGGTTAGGGAACGGCAAGGCTTAGGGCACAGGTTAGGTTACGGAAACGTGGGAGGGTCAGGCTATGTGCTGACGCACGGGTCAGTGCCAGCATATGGGCCAGGAGTAGGCTACGGCATGGTGGTAAGATGTAGGCTTGGTGGTGGGTTTCTGTTCCAGGCTAGGGTTAGGGTTAGCGAACGTCAAGGCTCAGGGCACAGGTGAGGGTACGGAAACTTGGGAGGGTCAGGCTACGTGCTGACGCAAGGATCAGTGCCAGCGTATGGGCCAGGAATATGCTACGGCGTAGGGTAAAGTGTAGGGCTGGTGGTTGGATTCTGTTCCGGGCTAGGGTTAGGGTTAGGGAACGGCAAAGCTTAGGGCACAGGTGAGGGTACGGAAACGTGGGAGGGTCAGGCTATGTGCTGACGCACGTGTCAGTGCCAGCGTACCGGCCAGGAGTAGGCTACGGCTTTGGGGTTAGATGTAGGGCTGGTGGCGGGTTTCCATTCAAGGCTAGGGTTATGGTTAGGGAACGGCAAGGCTTAGGGCACAGGTGAGGGTACGGAAACGTGCGAGGGTCAGGCTACATGGTGACGCACGGGTCAGTGCCAGCGTACGGTGCAGGAGTAGGCTATGGTTTGGGCGTTAGATTTAGGGCTGGTGGTGGGTTTCCGTTCCGTACTAGGGTTAGGGTTAGGGAAAGGCAAGCCTTAGGTCACAGGTGAGGTTACGGAAATGTGGTAAGGTCAGGCTAAGTGCTGACGCACATGTCAGTGCCAGTGTACGGGCCAGGAGTAGGCGAGGGCGTAGGGTAAGGTGTAGGGTTGGTGGTGGGTTTCCGTTGCGGTCTAGGGTTAGGGTTAGGGAACGGCAAGGCTTAGGGCACAGGCGAGGGTACGGAAACGTGGGAGGGTCAGGCTACGTGCTGACGCATGGGTCACTGCCAGAGTTCGGGCCAGGAGTAGGCTACGGCGTAGGGTAAGGTGTAGGGCTGGTGGAGGGTTTCCTTTCCGGGCTAGGGTTAGTGTTAGGGAACGGCAATGCTTAGGGCCCAGGTGAGGGTACGGAAACGTGGGAGGTTCAGGCTACGTGCTGACGCACGGGTCAGTGCCAGCGTACGGGCCAGGAGTAGGCTACAGCGTAGGGTAAGGTTTAGGGCTGGTGGTGGGTTTCCGTTCCGGGCTAGGGTTAGGGTTAGGGAATGGCAAGGTTTAGGGCACAGTTGAGGGTACAGCAACGTGGCAGGTTCAGGATACGTTCTGACGCACGGGTCAGTGCCAGCGTATGGACCAGGAGTAGGCTACAGCTTGGGGGTAAGGTGTAGGGCCGTTGGTGGGTTTCCGTTCCGGGCTACAGTTAGGTTTAGGGAACGGCAAAGCTTAGGGCACATGTGAGGGTACAGAAACGTGGGAGGTTCAGGCTACGTGATGACGCACGTGTCAGTGCCAGCGTACCGGCCAGGAGTAGGCTACGGTTTGGTGGTTAGGTGTAGGGCTGGTGGTGGGTTTCCATTCCAGGCTAGGGTTAGTGTTAGGGAACAGCAAGGCTTAGGGCACAGGTGAGGGTACGGAAACTTGGGAGGTTCAGGCTACATGCTGACGCATGTGTCAGTGCCAGCGTACGTGCCAGGAGTAGGCTACGGCGTAGGGTAAGGTGTAGGGCTGCTGGTGGGTTTCTATTCATGGCTAGGGTGAGGGTGAGGGAACGGCAAGGCTTAGGGCACCGGTGATGGTACAGAAACGTGGGAGGGTCAGGCTACGTGCTGACACACGGGTCAGTGCCAGCGTACGGGCCAGGAGTAGGCTACGGCTTGTGGGTAAGTTTTAGGGCTGGTGGTGGGTTTCCGTTCCGGGCTAGGGTTAGGGTTAGGGAACGGCAAGTCTTAGGGCACAGGTGAGGGTACGGTAACATGGGAGGGTCAGGCTACGTGCTGAAGCACAGGTTAGTGCCCGTGTACGGGCCAGGTGTAGGCTACGGCATAGGGTAAGGTGTAGGGCTGGTGGTGGGTTTCCGTTCCGGGCTAGGGTTAAAGTTAGGGAATGGCAAGGCTTAGGGCACAGCTGAGGTTACGGAAATGTGGGAGGGTCAGGCTACGTGCTGACGCACGGGTCAGTGCCAGCATATGGGCCAGGAGTAGGCTACGGCGTGGTGGTAAGTTGTAGGGCTGGTGGTGGGTTTCTGTTCCGGGCTAGGGTTAGGGTTAGGGAACGTCAAGGCTTAGGGCACAGGTGAGGGTACGAAAACGTGGGAGGGTCAGGCTACGTGATGACGCATGGCTCAGAGCCAGCGTACGGGCCAGGAATAGGCTATGGCGTAGGGTAGAGTGTAGGGCTGGTGGTGGGTTTCTGTTCCGGGCTAGGGTTAGGGTTAGGAAACGGCAAGGCTTAGGGCACAGGTGAGGGTACGGAAACGTGTGAGGGTCAGGCTACGTGCTGACGCACGTGTCAGTGCCAGCGTACCGTCCAGGAGTAGGCTACGGCTTGGGGGTAAGGTGTAGGGCTGGTGGTGGGTTTCCGTTCCGGGCTAGGGTTAGGGTTACTGAACGGCAAGGCTTAGGGCACAGGTGAGGGTACAGAAACGTGGGAGGGTCAGGCTACGTGCTGATGAAAGTGGCAGTGCCTGCGTACGAGCCAGGAATAGGCTACGGCGTAGGGATAGGTGTAGGGCTGGTGGTGGGATTCCGTTCCGGGCTATGGTTAGTGTTAGGGAACGGTAGTCTTAGGGCACAGGTGAGGGTCCGCAAACGTGGGAGGGTCAGGCTACGTGCTGAAGCACAGGTCAGTGCCTGCGTATGGGCCAGGTGTAGGCTACGGCATAGAGTAAGGTGTAGGGCTGGTGGTGGGTTTCCTTTCCGGACTAAAGATAGTGTTAGGGAACGGCAAGTCTTAGGGCAAAGGTGATGGTACGGAAACGTGGGAGGGTCAGGCTACGTGCTGATGCACGGGTCAGTGCCAGCGTACGGGCCATAAGTAGGCTATGGCTTGGAGGTTAGGTGTAGGGCTGGTGGTGGTTTTCCGTTCCGTACTAGGGTTAGGGTTAGGGAACAGCAAGGCTTACGGCACAGGTGAAGGTACGGAAATGTGGGAAGGTCAGGCTACGTGCTGACGCACGGGTCAGTGCCAGCGTTCGGGCCAGGAGTAGGCTACGGCATAGGGTAAGGTGTAGGGCTTGTGGTGGGTTTCCGTTCCGGGCTAGGGTTAGGGTTAGGGAACGCAAGGCTTAGGGCCCAGATGAGGGTACGGAAACGTGTGGGGGTCAGACTACATGCTGACGCACGGGTCAGTGCCAGCGTACGGGCAAGGAGTAGGCTACGGCGTAGGGAAAGGTTTAGGGCTGGTGGTGGGTTTCCGTTCCGGGCTAGGGTTAGGGTTAGGGAACGGCAAGGCTTAGGGCACAGGTGAGGGTACGGAAACGTGGGAGGGTCAGGCTACGTGCTGACGCACGGGTCAGTGCCAGCGTACGGGCCAGGAATAGGCTACGGCATACATTAAGGTGTAGGGCTGGTGGTGGGATTCCGTTCCGGGCTTGGGTTAGAGTTAGGGAAGGCCAAGGCTTAGGGCTTAGCAGAGGGTACGGAAAAGTGGGAGGGTCAGGCTACGTGCTGACGCATGGGTCAGTGCCTGTGTACGGGCCAGGAGTAGGCTATGGCATGGGGGTAAGTTTTAGGGCTGGTTGTGGGTTTCCATTCCGGGCTAGGGTTAGTGTTAGGGAACGGCAAGGTTTAGGGCCCAGGTGAGGGTATGGAAACCTGGGGTGTCAGTCTACATGCTGACGCACGGGTCAGTGCCAGCATACGGGCCAGGAGTAGGCTACGGCGTAGGGAAAGGTTTAGGGCTGGTGGTGGGTTTCCGTTCCGGGCTAGGGTTAGGGTTAGGGAACGACATAGCTTAGGGCACAGGTGAGGGTACGGAAACGTGGGAGGGTCAGGCTACGTGCTGACGCACGTGTCAGTGTCAGCGTACAGGCCAGGAGTAGGCTACACCGTAGGGTAAGGTCTAGGGCTGGTGGTGGTTTTCCGTTGTGGGCTAGGGTTATGGTTAGGGAATGTCAAGGCTTAGGGCACAGGTGAGGGTACGGAAACGTGGGAGGGTCAGGCTACGTGATGACGCACGGATCAGTGCCAGCGTACGGGCCAGGTATAGGCTACGGCGTAGGATAGAGTGTAGGGCTGGTGGTGGGTTTCCGTTCTGGGCTAGGGTTAGGGTTAAGGAACGGCAAGGCTTAGGGCACATGTGAGGGTACGGAAACGTGGGAGGGTCAGGCTACGTGCTGACGCATGGGTCAGTGCCAGCATACGGGCCAGGAGTAGGCTACTGCGTAGGGTAAGGTTTAGTGCTGGTGGTGGGTTTCCGTTCCGGGCTAGGGTTAGGGAACGGCAAGGCTTAGGGCACAGGTGATGGTACGGAAACGTGGGAGAGTCAGGCTACGTGCTGACGCACGGGTCAGTGCCAGCGTACGGGCCAGGAGTAGGCTACGGCTTGTGGGTAAGTTTTAGGGCTGGTGGTGGGTTTCCGTTCCGGGCTAGGGTTAGGGTAAGGGAACGGCAAGGCTTAGGGCACAGCTGAGGGTACGGTAACATGGTAGTGTCAGGCTACGTGCTGAAGCACAGGCTATTTCCCGCGTACGGGCCAGGTATAGGCTACGTCATAGGGTAAGGTGTAGGGCTGGTGGTGGGTTTCCGTTCCGGGCTAGGGTTAGGGTTAGGGAACGGCAAGGCTTAGGGCACAGGTGAGGTTACGGAAACGTGGGAGGGTCAGGCTATGTGCTGACGCACGGGTCAGTGCCAGCATATGGGCCAGGAGTAGGCTACGGCGTGGTGGTAAGGTGTAGGGCTGGTGGTGGGTTTCTGTTCCAGGCTAGGGTTAGGGTTAGCGAACGTCAAGGCTTAGGGCACAGGTGAGGGTACGGAAACTTGGGAGGGTCAGGCTACGTGCTGACGCAAGGATCAGTGCCAGGTATGGGCCAGGAATATGCTACGGCATAGGGTAAAGTGTTGGGCTGGTGGTTGGATTCTGTTCCGGGCTAGGGTTACGGTTAGGGAACCGCAAAGCTTAGGGCACAGGTGAGGGTACGGAAACGTGGGAGGGTCAGGGTACGTGCTGACGCACGTGTCAGTGCCAGCGTACCGGCCAGGAGTAGGCTACGGCTTGGGGGTTAGATGTAGGGCTGGTGGCGGGTTTCTATTCAAGGCTAGGGTTATGGTTAGGGAACGGCAAGGCTTAGGGCACAGGTGAGGGTACGGAAATGTGCGAGGGTCAGGCTACATGGTGACGCACGGATCAGTGCCACCGTACGGTGCAGGAGTAGGCTATGGTTTGGGCGTTAGATTTAGGGCTGGTGGTGGGTTTCCGTTCCGTACTAGGGTTAGGGTTAGGGAACGGCAAGCCTTAGGTCACAGGTGAGGGTACGGAAATGTGGTAAGGTCAGACTAAGTACTGACGCACATGTCAGTGCCAGTGTACGGGCCAGGAGTAGGCGAGGGCGTAGGGTAAGGTGTAGGGTTGGTGGTGGGTTTCCGTTGCGGTCTAGGGTTAGGGTTAGGGAACGGCAAGGCTTAGGGCACAGGCGAGGGTACGGAAACGTGGGAGGGTCAGGCTACGTGCTGACGCATGGGTCACTGCCAGAGTTCGGGCCAGGAGTAGGCTACGGCGTAGGGTAAGGTGTAGGGCTGGTGGTGGGTTTCCTTTCCGGGCTAGGGTTAGTGTTAGGGAACGGCAATGCTTAGGGCCCATGTGAGGGTACGGAATCGTGGGAGGTTCAGGCTACGTGCTGACGCACGGGTCAGTGCCAGCGTACGGGCCAGGAGTAGGCTACAGCGTAGGGTAAGGTTTAGGGCTGGTGGTGGGTTTCCATTCCGGGCTAGGGTTAGGGTTAGGGAATGGCAAGTTTTAGGGCACAGGTGAGGGTACAGAAACGTGGCAGGTTCAGGATACGTTCTGACGCACGGGTCAGTGCCAGCGTATGGACCAGGAGTAGGCTACAGCTTGGGGGTAAGATTTAGGGCTGGTGTTGGGTTTCCGTTCCGGGCTACAGTTAGGGTTAGGGAACGGCAAGGCTTAGGGCACAGGTGAGGGTACGGAAACGTGGGAGGGTCAGGCTACGTGCTGATGAAAGGGTCAGTGCCTGCGTATGGGCCAGGAATAGGCTACGGCGTAGGGAAAGGTGTAGGGCTGGTGGTGGGTTTCCGTTCCGGGCTAGGGTTAGGCTTAGGGAATGGCAAGGCTTAGGGCACAGGTGAGGGTTCGCAAACGTGGGAGGGTCAGGCTACGTGCTGACGCACGGGTCAGTGCCAGCGTAAGGTCCAGGAGTAGCCTACGGGTTGGGGGTAAGGTGTAGGGCTGGTGGTGGGTTTCCGTTCATGGCTAGGGTTAGGGTTAGGGAACGGCAAGGCTTAGAGCACAGGTGAGGGTACGGAAACGGGGGAGGGTCAGGCTATGTGTCGATGCACGGGTCAGTGCCAGCGTACCAGCCAGGAGTAGGCTACGGCTTGGGGGTTAGATGTAGGGCTGGTGGCGGGTTTCTATTCAAGGCTAGGGTTATGGTTAGGGAACGGCAAGGCTTAGGGCACAGGTGAGGGTACGGAAATGTGCGAGGGTCAGGCTACATGGTGACGCACGGATCAGTGCCACCGTACGGTGCAGGAGTAGGCTATGGTTTGGGCGTTAGATTTAGGGATGGTGGTGGGTTTCCGTTCCGTACTAGGGTTAGGGTTAGGGAACGGCAAGCCTTAGGTCACAGGTGAGGGTACGGAAATGTGGTAAGGTCAGACTAAGTACTGACGCACATGTCAGTGCCAGTGTACGGGCCAGGAGTAGGCGAGGGCGTAGGGTAAGGTGTAGGGTTGGTGGTGGGTTTCCGTTGCGGTCTAGGGTTAGGGTTAGGGAACGGCAAGGCTTAGGACACAGGCGAGGGTACGGAAACGTGGGAGGGTCAGGCTACGTGCTGACGCATGGGTCACTGCCAGAGTTCGGGCCAGGAGTAGGCTACGGCGTAGGGTAAGGTGTAGGGCTGGTGGTGGGTTTCCTTTCCGGGCTAGGGTTAGTGTTAGGGAACGGCAATGCTTAGGGCCCATGTGAGGGTACGGAATTGTGGGAGGTTCAGGCTACGTGCTGACGCACGGGTCAGTGCCAGCGTACGGGCCAGGAGTAGGCTACAGCGTAGGGTAAGGTTTAGGGCTGGTGGTGGGTTTCCGTTCCGGGCTAGGGTTAGGGTTAGGGAATGGCAAGTTTTAGGGCACAGGTGAGGGTACAGAAACGTGGCAGGTTCAGGATACGTTCTGACGCACGGGTCAGTGCCAGCGTATGGACCAGGAGTAGGCTACAGCTTGGGGGTAAGGTTTAGGGCTGGTGTTGGGTTTCCGTTCCGGGCTACAGTTAGGGTTAGGGAACGGCAAGGCTTAGGGCACAGGTGAGGGTACGGAAACGTGGGAGGGTCAGGCTACGTGCTGATGAAAGGGTCAGTGCCTGCGTATGGGCCAGGAATAGGCTACGGCGTAGGGAAAGGTGTAGGGCTGGTGGTGGGTTTCCGTTCCGGGCTAGGGTTAGGCTTAGGGAATGGCAAGGCTTAGGGCACAGGTGAGGGTTCGCAAACGTGGGAGGGTCAGGCTACGTGCTGACGCACGGGTCAGTGCCAGCGTAAGGTCCAGGAGTAGCCTACGGGTTGGGGGTAAGGTGTAGGGCTGGTGGTGGGTTTCCGTTCATGGCTAGGGTTAGGGTTAGGGAACGGCAAGGCTTAGAGCACAGGTGAGGGTACGGAAACGGGGGAGGGTCAGGCTATGTGTCGATGCACGGGTCAGTGCCAGCGTACCAGCCAGGAGTAGGCTACGGCTTGGGGGTTAGGTGTAGGGCTGGTGTTGGGTTTCCGTTCGGGGCTAGGGTTAGGGTTAGGGAACGGCAAGGCGTAGGGCACAGGTGAGGGTACGGAAACGTGGGAGGTTCAGGCTACATGCTGACACACGGGTCAGTGCCAGCGTACGGGCCAGGAATAGGCTATGGCTTGGTGGTAAGCTGTAGGGCTGGTGGTGGGTTTCCGTTCCGGACTAGGGTTAGGGTTAGGGAACGGCAATGCTTAGGGCACAGGTGAGGGTACGGAAACGTGTGAGGGTCAGGCTACGTGCTGACGCATGGGTCAGTGCCATCGTACGGGCCAGGAGTAGGCTACGGCGTAGGGTAAGGTTTAGGGCTGCTGGTGGGTTTCCGTTCCTGGCTAGGGTTAGGGTGAGGGAACGGCAAGGCTTAGGGCACAGGTGAGGGTACGGAAACGTGGGAGGGTCAGGCTACGTGCTGACTCACGGGTCAGTGCCAGCGTACGGGCCAGGAGTAGGCTATGGCGTATGGTAAGGTGTAGGGCTGGTGGTGGGTTTTCGTTCCGGGCTAGTGTTAGTGTTAGGGAACGGCAAGGCTTAGGGCACAGGTGAGGGTACGGAAACGTGTGAGGGTCAGGCTACATGCTGACGCACGTGTCAGTGCCAGCGTACGGGCCAGGAATAGGCTACGGCATACTGTAATGTGTAGGGCTGGTGGTGGGATTCCGTTCCGGCTTGGGTTATGGTTAGTGAACGGCAAGGCTTAGGGCACAGGTGAGGGTACGGAAACGTGGAAGGGTCAGGCTTCATGCTGATGCACGTGTCAGTGCCAGCGTACCGGCCAGGAGTAGGCTACGGCGTAGGGTAATGTGTAGGGCTGTTTCCCTTTCGGGCTACAGTTAGGGTTAGGGAATGGCAAAGCGTAGGGCACATGTGAGGTTACGGAAATGTGGGAGGTTCAGGCTACATGCTGATGCACGTGTCAGTGCCAGCGTACCGGCCAGGAGTAGGCTACGGCTTGGTGGTTAGGTGTAGGGTTGGTGGTGTATTTCCGTTCCAGGCTAGGGTTAGTGTTAGGGAACAGCAAGGCTTAGGGCACAGGTGAGGGTACGGAAATGTGGGAGGGTCAGGCTACGTGCTGACGCACAGGTCAGTGCCAGCGTACGGGCCAGGAGTAGGCTATGGCTTGGGGGTTAGTTGTAGGGCTGGTGGTGTGTTTCCGTTCGGTACTAGGGTTAGAGTTAGGGAACGGCAAGGCTTAGGGCACAGGTGAGGTTACGGTAATGTGGGAAGTTCAGGCTACGTGCTGACGCACAGGTCAGTGCCAGCGTATGGACCAGGAGTAGGCTACGGCTTGGGGGTAAGTTGTAGGGCTGGTGGTGGGTTTCCATTCCTGGCTAAGATTAGGGTAAGGGAACGGCAAGGCTTAGGGCACAGGTGAGGGTACGGAAATGTGTGAGGGTCAGGCTACGTGCTGACGCACGGGTCAGTGCCAGCGTACGGGCCAGGAGTAGGCTATGGCGTAGGGTAAGGTGTAGGGCTGCTGGTGGATTTCCGTTCCTGGCTAGGGTTATGGTGAGGGAACGGCAAGGCTTAGGGCACAGGTGAGGGTACGGAAACGTGGGAGGGTCAGGCTACGTGCTTACGCATGGGTCAGTGCCAGCATACGGGCCAGCAGTAGGCTACAGCGTAGGGTAAGGTATAGGGCTGGAGGTGGGTTTCCGTTCTGTGCCAGGGTTAGGGTTAGGGAATGGCAAGGCATAGGGCACAGGTGAGGGTACGGAAACGTGGGAGGGTCAAGCTACGTGCTGACGCATGGGTCAGTGCCAGCGTACGGGCCAGGAGTAGCCTAGGGCGTAGGGAATGGTCTAGGGCTGGTGGTGGGTTTCCTTTCTGGGCTAGGGTTAGGGTTAGGGAAAGGCAAGGTGTAGGGCACAGGTGAGGGTACGGAAAGGTGGGAGGGTCAGGCTACGTGCTGACGCACGGGTAAGTGCTAGTGTATGGACCAGGAGTAGGCTACGGCTTGGGGGTAAGTTGTAGGGCTGATGGTGGGTTTCTGTTTCGGGCTAGGGTTAGGGTTAGGCAACGGCAAGGCTTAGGGCACAGGTGAGGGTACGGAAACGTGGGAGGGTCAGGCTACTTGCTGACCCATGGGTCAGTGCCAGCGTATGGGCCAGGAGTAGTCTACGGCTTGGGGGTAAGATGTAGGGCTGATGGTCCGTTTCCGTGCCGGGCTAGGGTTAGGGTTACGGAACGGCAAGGCTTAGGGCACTGGTGAGGGTTACGGAAACGTGGGAGGGTCAGGCTACGTGCTGACACACGGGTCAGTGTCCGCGTATGGTCCAGGAGTAGGCTACGGCGTACGGTAAAGTGTAGTGCTGGTGGTGGGTTTCCGTTCCGGGCTAGGGTTAGGGTTACGGAACGGCAAGGCTTAGGGCACAGGTGAGGGTACGGAAACGTGGGAGCGTCAGGCTACGTGCTGACGCATGGGTCAGTGCCAGCGTACAGGCCAGGATTAGGCTACGGCATAGGTTAAGGTCTAGGGCTGGTGGTGGGTTTCCGTTCCGGGCTAGGGTTAGGGTTAGGGAAAGGCAAGGCTTAGGGCCCAGGTGAGGGTACAGAAACGTGGGAGGGTCAGGCTACATGCTGACGCACGGGTCAGTGCCATCGTACTGGCGAGAAATAGGCTACGGCTTGGGGGTTAGTGTAGGGCTGGTGGTGGGTTTCCGTTCAAAGCTAGGGTTAGGGTTAGCGAACGTCAATGCTTAGGGCACAGGTGAGGGTACGGAAACCTTGGAGGGTCAGGCTACGTGCTGACGCAAGGATCAGTGCCAGCGTACGGGCCAGGTATAGGCTACGGCGTAGGATAGAGTGTAGGGCTGGCGGTGGGTTTCCGTTCCGGGCTAGGGTTAGGGTTAGGGAACGGCAAGGCTTAGGGCACATGTGAGGGTACGGAAACGTGGGAGGGTCAGGCTACGTGCTGACGCACAGGTCAGTGCCAGCGTACGGGCCAGGAGTAGGCTACGGCGTAGGGTAAGGTTTAGTGCTGGTGGTGGGTTTCCGTTCCGGGCTAGGGTTAGGGTTAGGGAACGGCAAGGCTTAGGGCACAGGTGATGGTACGGAAACGTGGGAGGGACAGGCTACGTGCTGACGCACGGGTCAGTGCCAGCGTACCGGCCAGGAGTAGGCTACAGCTTGGGGGTTAGATGTAGGGCTGGTGGCAGGTTTCCATTCAAGGCTAGGGTTATGGTTAGGGAACGGCATGTCTTAGGGCACAGGTGAGGGTACGGAAACGTGCGAGGGTCAGGCTACATGGTGACGCACGGGTCAGTGCCAGCGTACGGTGCAGGAGTAGGCTATGGTTTGGGCGTTAGATTTAGGGCTGGTGGTGGGTTTCCGTTCCGTACTAGGGTTAGGGTTAGGGAACGGCAAGCCTTAGGTCACAGGTGAGGGTACGGAAATGTGGTAAGGTCAGGCTAAGTGCTGACGCACATGTCAGTGCCAGTGTAAGGGCCAGGAGTAGGCGAGGGCGTAGGGTAAGGTGTAGGGCTGGTGGTGGGTTTCCGTTGCGGTCTAGGGTTAGGGTTAGGGAATGGCAAGGCTTAGGGCACAGGTGAGGGTACGGAATCGTGGGAGGGTCAGGCTACGTGCTGACTCACGGGTCACTGCCAGAGTTCGGGCCAGGAGTAGGCTACGGCGTAGGGTAAGGTGTAGGGCTGGTGGTGGGTTTCCTTTCCGGGCTAGGGTTAGTGTTAGGGAACGGCAATGCTTAGGGCCCAGGTGAGGGTACGGAAACGTGGGAGGTTCAGGCTACGTGCTGACGCACGGGTCAGTGCCAGCGTACGGGCCAGGAGTAGGCTAAAGCGTAGGGTAATGTTTAGGGCTGGTGGTGGGTTTCCGTTCAGGGCTAGGGTTAGGGTTAGGGAATGGCAAGGTTTAGGGCACAGGTGAGGGTACAGCAACGTGGCAGGTTCAGGATACGTTCTGACGCACGGGTCAGTGCCAGCGTATGGACCAGGAGGAGGCTACAGCTTGGGGGTAAGGTGTAGGGCTGTTGGTGGGTTTCCGTTCCGGGCTAGGGTTAGTGTTAGGGTACAGCAAGGCTTAGGGCACAGGTGAGGGTACGGAAACGTGGGAGGTTCAGGCTACGTGATGATGCACGTGTCAGTGCCAGCGTACGTGCCAGGAGTAGGCTACGGCGTAGGGTAAGGTGTAGGGCTGCTGGTGGGTTTCTATTCCTGGCTAGGGTGAGGGTGAGGGAACGGCAAGGCTTAAGGCACAGGTGATGGTACAGAAACGTGGGAGGGTCAGGCTACGTGCTGACACACGGGTCAGTGCCAGCGTACGGGCCAGGATTAGGCTACGGCTTGTGGGTAAGTTTTAGGGCTGGTGGTGGGTTTCGGTTCCGGGCTAGGGTTAGGGTTAGGGAACGGCAAGTCTTAGGGCACAGGTGAGGGTACGGTAACATGGGAGGGTCAGGCTACGTGCTGAAGCACAGGTCAGTGCCCGTGTAAGGGCCAGGTGTGGGCTACGGCATAGTGTAAGGTGTAGGGCTGGTGGTGGGTTTCCGTTCCGGGCTAGGGTTAAGTTTAGGGAACAGCAAGGCTTAGGGCACAGCTGAGGTTACGGAAACGTGGGAGGGTCAGGCTACGTGCTGACGCACGGGTCAGTGCCAGCATATGGGCCAGGAGTAGGCTACGGCGTGGTGGTAAGTTGTAGGGCTGGTGGTGGGTTTCTGTTCCGGGCTAGGGTTAGGGTTAGGGAACGTCAAGGCTTAGGGCACAGGTGAGGATACGGAAACGTGGGAGGGTCAGCCTACGTGATGACGCACGGCTCAGAGCCAGCGTACGGGCCAGGAATAGGCTATGGCGTAGAGTAGAGTGTAGGGCTGGTGGTGGGTTTCTGTTCCGGGCTAGGGTTAGGTTTAGGAAACGGCAATGCTTAGGGCACAGGTGAGGGTACGGAAACGTGTGAGGGTCAGGCTACGTGCTGACGCACGTGTCAGTGCCAGCGTACCGGCCAGGAGTAAGCTACGGCTTGGGGGTAAGGTGTAGGGATGGTGGTGGGTTTCCGTTCAGGGCTACAGTTAGTGTTAGGGAACGGCAAGGCTTAGGGCCCAGGTGAGGGTACGGAAACGTGGGAGTGTCAAACTAAATGCTGACGCACGGGTTAGTGCGAGCGTACGGGCGAGGATTAGGCTACGGAGTAGGGAAAGGTTTAGGGCTGGTGGTGGTTTTCCGTTCCGGGCTAGGGTTAGGGTTAGGGAACGGCAAGGCTTAGGGCACAGGTGAGGGTAAGGAAACGTGGGCGGGTCAGGCTACGTGCTGACGTACGGGTCACTGCCAGCGTATGGACCAGGAGTAGGCTACGGCGTAGGGTAAGGTGTAAGGCTGGTGGTGGGTTTTCGTTCCGGGCTATGGTTAGGGTTAGGGAACGGCAAAGCTTAGGGCACAGGTGAGGGTACGGAAACGTGGGAGGGTCAGGCTACGTGCTGACGCACGGGTCAGTGCCAGCGTACGGTCCAGGATTAGGCTGCAGCTTGTGGGTATGTTTTCGGGCTGGTGGTGTGTTTCCGTTCAGGGCTAGGGTTAGGGTTAGGGAACGGCAAGGCTTATGGTACAGGTGAGTGTACAGTAACATGGGAGGGTTAGGCTACGTGCTGAAGCACGGGTCATTACCCGCGTACGGGCCAGGTTTAGGCTACGGCATAGGGTAAGGTGTAGGGCTGGTGGTGGCTTTTCGTTCCGAGCTAGGGTTAGGGTTAGGGAACGGCAAGGCTTAGGGCACAGGTGAGGTTACGGAAACGTGGGAGGGTCAGGCTACGTGCTGACACATGGGTCAGTGCCAGCATATGGGCCAGGAGTAGGCTACGGCGTGGTGGTAAGGTGTAGGGCTGGTGGTGGGTTTTTGTTCCGGGCTAGGGTTAGGGTAAGCGAACGTCAATGCTTAGGGCACAGGTGAGGGTACGGAAACGTTGGAGGGTCAGGCTATGTGCTGACGCACGGATCAGTGCCAGCGTACGGGCCAGGTATAGGCTACGGCGTAGGATAGAGTGTAGGGCTGGTGGTGGGTTTCCGTTCCGAGCTAGGGTTAGGGTTAGGGAACGGCAAGGCTTAGGGCACATGTGAGGGTACGGAAACGTGGGAGGGTCAGGCTACGTGCTGATGCACGGGTCAGTGCCAGCGTACGGGCCAGGAGTAGGCTACGGCGTAGGGTAAGGTTTAGTGCTGGTGGTGGGTTTCCGTTCCGGGCTAGGGTTAGGGTTAGGGAACGGCAAAGCTTAGGGCACAGGTGATGGTACGGAAACGTGGGAGGGTCAGGCTACGTGCTGACGCAAGGATCAGTGCCAGTGTATGGGCCAGGAATATGCTACGGCGTAGGGTAAAGTGTAGGGCTGGTGGTTGGATTCTGTTCCGGGCTAGGGTTAGGGTTAGGGAACGGCAAAGCTTAGGGCACAGGTGAGGGTACGGAAACGTGGGAGGGTCAGGGTACGTGCTGACGCACGTGTCAGTGCCAGCGTACCGGCCAGGAGTAGGCTACGGCTTGGGGGTTAGATGTAGGCCTGGTGGCGGGTTTCCATTCAAGGCTAAGGTTATGGTTAGGGAACGGCAAGGCTTAGGGCACAGGTGAGGGTACGGAAACGTGCGAGGGTCAGGCTACATGGTGACGCACGGGTCAGTGTCAGCGTACGGTGCAGGATTAGGCTATGGTTTGGGCGTTAGATTTAGGGCTGGTGGTGGGTTTCCGTTCCGTACTAGGGTTAGGGTTAGGGAACGGCAAGCCTTAGGTCACAGGTGAGGTTACGGAAATGTGGTAAGGTCAGGCTAAGTGCTGACGCACATGTCAGTGCCAGTTTACGGGCCAGGAGTAGGCGAGGGCGTAGGGTAAGGTGTAGGGCTGGTGGTGGGTTTCCGTTGTGGTCTAGGGTTAGGGTTAGGGAACGGCAAGGCTTAGGGCCCAGGTGAGGGTACGGAAACGTGGGAGGGTCAGGCTACGTGCTGACTCACGGGTCACTGCCAGAGTTCGGGCCAGGAGTAGGCTACGGCGTAGGGTAAGGTGTAGGTCTGGTGGAGGGTTTCCTTTCCGGTCTAGGTTTAGGGCTAGGGAACGGCAAGACTTAGGGCACAGGTGAGGGTACGGAAACGTGGTAGGTTCAGGATACGTACTGACGCATGGGTCAGTGCCAGCGTATGGACCAGGAGTAGGCTACAGCTTGGGGGTAAGGTGTAGGGCCGTTGGTGGGTTTCCGTTCCGGGCTACAGTTAGGGTTAGGGAACGGCAAAGCTTAGGGCACAGGTGAGGGTACAGAAACGTGGGAGGTTCAGGCTACGTGATGACGCACGTGTCAGTGCCAGCGTACCGGCCAGGAGTAGGCTTCGGTTTGGTGGTTAGGTGTAGGGCTGGTGGTGGATTTCCATTCCAGGCTAGGGTTAGTGTTAGGGAACAGCAAGGCTTAGGGCACAGGTGAGGGTACGGAAACGTGGGAGGTTCAGGCTACATGCTGACGCATGTGTCAGTGCCAGCGTACGTGCCAGGAGTAGGCTACGGCGTAGGGTAAGGTTTAGGGCTGCTGGTTGGTTTCTATTCATGGCTAGGGTGAGGGTGAGGGAACGGCAAGGCTTAGGGCACAGGTGATGGTACAGAAACGTGGGAGGGTCAGGCTACGTGCTGACACACGGGTCAGTGCCAGCGTACGGGCCAGGAGTAGGCTACGGCTTGTGGGTAAGTTTTAGGGCTGGTGGTGGGTTTCCATTCCGGGCTAGGGTTAGGGTTAGGGAACGGCAAGTCTTAGGGCACAGGTGAGGGTACGGTAACATGGGAGGGTCAGGCTACGTGCTGAAGCACAGGTCAGTGCCCGTGTACGGGCCAGGTGTAGGCTACGGCATAGGGTAAGGTGTAGGGCTGGTGGTGGGTTTCCGTTCCGGGCTAGGGTTAAGGTAAGGGAACGGCAAGGCTTAGGGCACAGCTGAGGTTACGGAAACGTGGGAGGGTCAGGCTACGTGCTGACGCACGGGTCAGTGCCAGCATATGGGCCAGGAGTAGGCTACGGCGTGGTGGTAAGTTGTAGGGCTGGTGGTGGGTTTCTGTTCCGGGCTAGGGTTAGGGTTAGGGAACGTCAAGGCTTAGGGCACAGGTGAGGGTACGGAAACGTGGGAGGGTCAGGCTACGTGATGACGCACGGCTCAGAGCCAGCGTACGGGCCAGGAATACGCTATGGCGTAGGGTAGAGTGTAGGGCTGGTGGTGGGTTTCTGTTCCGGGCTAGGGTTAGGGTTAGGAAACGGCAAGGCTTAGGGCACAGGTGAGGGTACGGAAACGTGTGAGGGTCAGGCTACGTGCTGACGCACGTGTCAGTGCCAGCGTACCGGCCAGGAGTAGGCTACGGCTTGGGGGTAAGGTGTAGGGCTGGTGGTGGGTTTCCGTTCCGGGCTAGGGTTAGGGTTAGTGAACGGCAAGGCTTAGGGCACAGGTGAGTGTAAAGAAACGTGGGAGTTTCAGGCTACGTGCTGATGAAAGTGTCAGTGCCTGCGTACGAGCCAGGAATAGGCTACGGCGTAGGGAAAGGTGTAGGGCTGGTGGTGGGATTCCGTTCCGGGCTAGGGTTAGTTTTAGGGAACGGCAAGTCTTAGGGCACAGGTGAGGGTCCGCAAACGTAGGAGGGTCAGGCTACGTGCTGACGCATGGGTCAGTGCCATCGTACCGGCCAGGAATAGGCTACGGCTTGGGGGTTAGTGTAGGGCTGGTGGTGGGTTTCCGTTCCGGGCTAGGGTTAGTGTTAGGGAAGAGCAAGGCTTAGGGCATAGGTGAGGGTACGGAAACGTGGGAGGGTCAGGCTACGTGCTGACGCATGGGTCAGTGCCAGCGTACGGGCCAGGAGTAGGCTATGGCTTGTGGGTTAGGTGTAGGGCTTGTGGTGTGTTTCTGTCCTGTACTAGGGTTAGGGTTAGGGAACGGCAAGGCTTAGGGCACAGGTGACTTTATGGTAACGTGGGAAGATCAGGCTACATGCTGACGCACAGGTCAGTGCCAGCGTATGGACCATGAGTAGGCTATGGCTTGGGGGAAATGGTGTAGGGCTTGTGGTGGGTTTCCGTTCCGGGCTAGGGTTAGGGTTAGGGAATGGCAAGGTTTAGGGCACAGGTGAGGGTACAGCAACGTGGCAGGTTCAGGATACGTTCTGACGCACGGGTAAGTGCCAGCGTATGGACCAGGAGTAGGCTACAGTTGGGGGTAAGGTGTAGGGCTGTTGGTGGGTTTCCGTTCCGGGCTACAGTTAGGGTTAGGGAACGGCAAAGCTTAGGGCACACGTGATGGTACGGAAACGTGGGAGGGTCAGGCTACGTGCTGACGCACGGTCAGTGCCAGCGTACGGGCCAGGAGTAAGCCACGGCTTGTGGGTTAGGATTAGGGCTGGTGGTGGGTTTCCATTCTGGGCTAGGGTTAGGGTTACAGAACGGCAAGGCTTTGGGCACAGGTGAGGGTACAGAAACGTGGGAGTGTCAGGCTACCTGCTGACGCATGTCTCAGTGCCAGCGTACAGGCCAGCAATAGGCTACGGCGTAGGGTAAGGTCTAGGGCTCGCGGTGGGTTTCCGTTCCGGGCTAGGTTTAGGGTTAGGGAACGGCAAGGCTTAGGGCACAGGTGAGGATATGGAAACGTGGGAGGGTCAGGCTACGTGCTGACGCACGGGTCAGTGCCAGCGTACGGGCCAGGAGAAGGCTACGGCTTTGTGGTTAGGTGTAGGGCTGGTGGTGTGTTTCCATTCCAGGCTAGGGTTAGTGTTATGGAACAGCAGGCCTTAGGGCACAGGTGAGGGTACGGAAACGTGGGAGGGGCAGGCTACGTGCTGACGCACGGGTCAGTGCCAGCGTACGGGCCGGCATTAGGCTATGGCTTGGGGGTTAGTTGTAGGGCTTGTGGTGTGTTTCCGTTCCGTTCTAGGGTTAGGGTTAGGGAACGGCAAGGCTTAGGGCACAGGTGAGGGTACGGTAATGTGGGAAGTTCAGGCTACGTGCTGACGCACAGGTCAGTGCCAGCGTATGGACCAGGAGTAGGCTACGGCTTGGGGGTAAGGTTTAGGGCTGGTGTTGGGTTTCCGTTCCGGGCTAGGGTTAGGGTTAGGGAACGGCAAGGCTTAGGGCACAGGTGAGGGTACGGAAACGTGGGAGGGTCAGGCTACGTGCTGATGAAAGGGTCAGTGCCTGCGTATGGGCCAGGAATAGGCTACGGCGTAGGGAAAGGTTTAGGGCTGGTGGTGGGTTTCCGTTCCGGGCTAGGGTTAGGCTTAGGGAATGGCAAGGCTTAGGGCACAGGTGGGGGTCCGCAAACGTGGGAGGGTCAGGCTACGTGCTGACGCACGGGTCAGTGCCAGCGTAAGGCCCAGGAATAGCCTACGGCTTGGGGGTTAGGTGTAGGGCTGGTAGTGGGTTTCCGTTCATGGCTAGGGTTAGGGTTAGGGAACGGCAAGGCTTAGAGCACAGGTGAGGGTACGGAAACGGGGGAGGGTCAGGCTATGTGTCGATGCACGGGTCAGTGCCAGCGTACCAGCCAGGAGTAGGCTACGGCTAGGGGGTTAGGTGTAGGGCTGGTGTTGGGTTTCCGTTCGGGGCTAGGGTTAGGGTTAGGGAACGGCAAGGCTTAGGGCACAGGTGAGGGTACGGAAACGTGGGAGGTTCAGGCTACATGCTGACACACGGGTCAGTGCCAGCGTACGGGCCAGGAATAGGCTATGGCTTGGTGGTAAGCTGTAGGGCTGGTGGTGGGTTTCCTTTCCAGGCTAGTGTTAGTGTTAGGGAACAGCAAGGCTCAGGGCACAGGTGAGGGTACGGAAATGAGGGAGGGTCAGGCTACGTGCTGACGCACAGGTCAGTGCCAGCGTACGGGCCAGGAGTAGGCTATGGCTTGGGGGTTAGTTGTAGGGCTGGTGGTGTGTTTCCGTTCGGTACTAGGGTTAGAGTTAGGGAACGGCAAGGCTTAGGGCACAGGTGAGGTTACGGTAATGTGGGAAGTTCAGGCTATGTGCTGACGCCCAGGTCAGTGCCAGCGTATGGACCAGGAGTAGGCTACGGCTTGGGGTAAGGTGTAGGGCTGGTGGTGTGTTTCCGTTCCTGGCTAAGATTAGGGTAAGGGAACGGCAAGGCTTAGGGCACAGGTGAGGGTACAGAAAATTGGGAGGGTCAGGGTATGTGCTGATGCATGGGTCAGTGCCAGCGTACCGGCTAGGAGTAGGCTACGGCTTGGGGGTTAGGTGTAGGGCTGGTGGTGGGTTTCCGTTCCGCGCTAGGGTTAGGGTTAGGGAACTGCAAGGCTTAGGGCACAGGTGAGGGTACGGAAACGTGGGAGTGTCAGGCTACATGCTTACGCACGAGTCAGTGCCAGCGTATGGGCCAGGAATAGTCTACGGCTTGGGGGTAAGCTGTAGGGCTGGTGGTGGTTTTCTGTTCCGGACTAGGGTTAGGGTTAGGGAACGGCAAGGCTTAGGGCACAGCTGAGGGTACGGAAATGTGTGAGGGTCAGGCTACGTGCTGACGCACGGGTCAGTGCCAGCGTACGGGCCTGGTGTAGGCTACGGCATAGGGTAAGGTGTAGGGCTGGAGGTGGGTTTCCGTTCTGTGCTAGGGTTAGGGTTAGGGAACGGCAAGGCATAGGGCACAGGTGAGGGTACGGAAAAGTGGGAGGGTCAGGCTACGTGCTGACGCATGTGTCAGTGCCAGCGTACGGGCCAGGAGTAGGCTACGGCGTAGGGAATGGTCTAGGGCTAGTGGTGGGTTTCCGTTCCAGGCTATGGTTAGGGTTAGGGAACGGCAAGGCTTAGGGCACAGGTGAGGGTACGGAAACGTGGGAGGGTCAGGCTACGTGCTGACGCACGGGTCAGTGCCAGCGTACGGGCCAGGAGTAGGCTACAGCTTGTGGGTAAGTTTTCGGGCTGGTGGTGTGTTTCCGTTCTGGGCTAGGGTTAGGATTAGGGAACGGCAAGGCGTAGGGTACAGGTGAGTGTACAGTAACATGGGAGGGTTAGTCTACGTGCTGAAGCACGGGTCATTACCCGCGTACGGGCCAGGTGTAGGCTACGGCATAGGGTAAGGTGTAGGGCTGGTGGTGGCTTTTCATTCCGGGCTAGGGTTAGGGTTAGGGAACGGCAAGGCTTAGGGCACAGGTGAGGTTACGGAAACGTGGGAGGGTCAGGCTACGTGCTGACGCATGGGTCAGTGCCAGCATATGGGCCAGGAGTAGGCTAAGGCGTGCTGGTAAGGTGTAGGGCTGGTGGTGGGTTTTTGTTCCGGGCTAGGGTTAGGGTTAGCGAACGTCAATGCTTAGGGCACAGGTGAGGGTACCGAAACGTTGGAGGGTCAGGCTACGTGCTGACGCACGGATCAGTGCCAGCGTACGGGCCAGGTATAGGCTACGGCGTAGGATAGAGTGTAGGGCTGGTGGTGGGTTTCCGTTCCGGGCTAGGGTTAGGGTTAGGGAACGGCAAGGCTTAGGGCACAGGTGAGGTTACGGAAACGTGGGAGGGTCAGGCTATGTGCTGAGGCACGGGTCAGTGCCAGCATATGGGCCAGGAGTAGGCTACGGCGTGGTGGTAAGGTGTAGGGCTGGTGGTGGGTTTCTGTTCCAGGCTAGGGTTAGGGTTAGCGAACGTCAAGGCTTAGGGCACAGGTGAGGGTACGGAAACGTGCGAGGGTCAGGCTACATGGTGACGCACGGGTCAGTGCCAGAGTACGGTGCAGGAGTAGGCTATGGTTTGGGCGTTAGTTTTAGGGCTGGTGGTGGGTTTCCGTTCGGTACTAGGGTTAGGGTTAGGGAACGGCAAGCCTTAGGTTACAGGTGAGGGTACGGAAATGTGGTAAGGTCAGGCTAAGTGCTGACGCACATGTCAGTTCCAGTGTACGGGCCAGGAGTAGGCGAGGGCGTAGGGTAAGGTGTAGGGTTGGTGGTGGATTTCCGTTGCGGTCTAGGGTTAGGTTTAGGGAACGGCAAGGCTTAGGGCACAGGTGAGGGTACGGAATCGTGGGAGGGTCAGGCTACGTGCTGACTCACGGGTCACTGCCAGAGTTCGGGCCAGGAGTAGGCTACGGCGTAGGGTAAGGTGTAGGGCTGGTGGTGGGTTTCCTTTCCGGGCTAGGGTTAGTGTTAGGGAACGGCAATGCTTAGGGCCCAGGTAAGGGTACGGAAACGTGGGAGGTTCAGGCTACGTGCTGATGCACGGGTCAGTGCCAGCGTACGGGCCAGGAGTAGGCTACAGCGTAGGGTAAGGTTTAGGGCTGGTGGTGGGTTTCCGTTCCGGGCTAGGGTTAGGGTTAGGGAATGGCAAGGTTTAGGGCACAGGTGAGGGTACAGCAACGTGGCAGGTTCAGGATACGTTCTGACGCACGGGTCAGTGCCAGCGTATGGACCAGGAGTAGGCTACAGCTTGGGGGTGAGGTGTAGGGCGGTTGGTGGGTTTCCGTTCCAGGCTACAGTTAGGGTTAGGGAACGGCAAAGCTTAGGGCACATGTGAGGGTACGGAAACGTGGGAGGTTCAGGCTACGTGATGACGCACGTGTCAGTGCCAGCGTACCGGCCAGGAGTAGGCTACGGTTTGGTGGTTAGGTGTAGGGCTGGTGGTGGGTTTCCTTTCCGGGCTAGGGTTAGTGTTAGGGAACGGCAATGCTTAGCGCCCAGGTGAGGGTACAGAAACGTGGGAGGTTCAGGCTACGTGCTGACGCACGGGTCAGTGCCAGCGTACGGGCCAGGAGTAGGCTACAGCGTAGGGTAAGGTTTAGGGCTGGTGGTGGGTTTCCGTTCCGGGCTAGGGTTAGGGTTAGGGAATGGCAAGGTTTAGGGCACAGGTGAGGGTACAGCAACGTGGCAGGTTCAGGTTCAGGATACGTTCTGACGCACGGGTCTGTGCCAGCGTATGGACCAGGAGTAGGCTACGGCTTGTGGGTAAGTTTTAGGGCTGGTGGTGGGTTTCCGTTCCGGGCTAGGGTTAGGGTAAGGGAACGGCAAGGCTTAGAGCACAGCAGAGGGTACGGTAACATGGTAGTGTCAGGCTACGTGCTGAAGCACAGACTATTACCCGCGTACGGGCCAGGTATAGGCTACGTCATAGGGTAAGGTGTAGGGCTGGTGGTGGGTTTCCGTTCCGGGCTAGGGTTAGGGTTAGGGAACGGCAAGGCTTATGGCACAGGTGAGGTTACGGAAACGTGGGAGTGTCAGGCTATGTGCTGACGCACGTGTCAGTGCCAGCATATGGGCCAGGAGTAGGCTACGGTGTGGTGGTAAAGTGTAGGGCTGGTGGTTGGTTTCTGTTCCAGGCTAGGGTTAGGGTTAGCGAACGTCAAGGCTTAGGGCACAGGTGAGGGTACGGAAACTTGGGAGGGTCAGGCTACGTGCTGACGCAAGGATCAGTGCCAGGGTATGGGCCAGGAATATGCTACGGCGTAGGGTAAAGTGTAGGGCTGGTGGTTGGATTCTGTTCCGGGCTATGGTTAGGGTTAGGGAACGGCAAAGCTTAGGGCACAGGTGAGGGTACGGAAACGTGGGAGGGTCAGGGTACGTGCTGACGCACGTGTCAGTGCCAGCGTACCGGCCAGGAGTAGGCTACGGCTTGGGGGTTAGATGTAGGGCTGGTGGCGGGTTTCCATTCAAGGCTAGGGTTATGGTTAGGGAACGGCAAGGCTTAGGGCACAGGTGAGGGTACGGAAACGTGCGAGGGTCAGGCTACATGGTGACGCACGGGTCAGTGCCAGCGTACGGTGCAGGAGTAGGCTATGGTTTGGGCGTTAGATTTAGGGCTGGTGGTGGGTTTCCGTTCCGTACTAGGGTTAGGTTTAGGGAACGGCAAGCCTTAGGTCACAGGTGAGGTTACGGAAATGTGGTAAGGACAGGCTAAGTGCTGACGCACATGTCAGTGCCAGTGTACGGGCAAGGAGTAGGCGAGGGCGTAGGGTAAGGTGTAGGCCTGGTGGTGGTTTTCCGTTGCGGTCTAGGGTTAGGGTTAGGGAACCGCAAGGCTTAGGGCACAGGTGAGGGTACAGAAACGTGGGAGGGTCAGGCTATGTGCTGACGCATGGGTCACTGCCAGAGTTCGGGCCAGGAGTAGGCTACAGCGTAGGGTAAGGTGTAGGGCTGGTGGTGGGTTTCCGTTCCGGGCTAGGGTTAGGGTTAGGGAATGGCAAGGTTTAGGGCACAGGTGAGGGTACAGCAACGTGGCAGGTTCAGGATACGTTCTGACGCACGGGTCAGTGCCAGCGTATGGACCAGGAGTAGGCTACAGCTTGGGGGTAAGTTGTAGGGCCGTTGGTGGGTTTCCGTTCCGGGCTACAGTTAGGGTTAGGGAACGGCAAAGCTTAGGGCACATGTGAGGGTACAGAAACGTGGGAGGTTCAGGCTACGTGATGACGCACGTGTCAGTGCCAGCGTACCGGCCAGGAGTAGGCTACGGTTTGGTGGTTAGGTGTAGGGCTGGTGGTGGGTTTCCATTCCAGGCTAGGGTTTGTGTTAGGGAACAGCAAGGCTTAGGGCACAGGTGAGGGTACGGAAACGTGGGAGGTTCAGGCTACATGCTGACGCATGTGTCAGTGCCAGCGTACGTGCCAGGGGTAGGCTACGGCGTAGGGTAAGGTATAGGGCTGCTGGTGGGTTTCTATTCCTGGCTAGGGTGAGGGTGAGGGAACGGCAAGGCTTAGGGCACGGGTGATGGTACAGAAACGTGGGAGGGTCAGGCTACGTGCTGACGCACGGGTCAGTGCCAGCGTACGGGCCAGGAGTAGGCCACGGCTTGTGGGTAAGTTTTAGGGCTGGTGGTGGCTTTCCGTTCCGGGCTAGGGTTAGGGTTAGGGAACGGCAAGTCTTAGGGCACAGGTGAGGGTACGGTAACATGGGAGGGTCAGGCTACGTGCTGAAGCACAGGTCAGTGCCCGTGTACGGGCCAGGTGTAGGCTACGGCATAGGGTAAGGTGTAGGGCTGGTGGTGGGTTTCCGTTCCGGGCTAGGGTTAAGGTTAGGGAACGGCAAGGCTTAGGGCACAGCTGAGGTTACAGAAACGTGGGAGGGTCAGGCTACGTGCTGACGCACGGGTCAGTGCCAGCATATGGGCCAGGAGTAGGCTACGGCGTGGTGGTAAGTTGTAGAGCTGGTGGTGGGTTTCTGTTCCGGGCTAGGGTTAGGGTTAGGGAACGTCAAGGCTTAGTGCACAGGTGAGGGTACGGAAACGTGGGAGGGTCAGGCTACGTGATGACGCACGGCTCAGAGCCAGCGTACGGGCCAGGAATAGGCTATGGCGTAGGGTAGAGTGTAGGGCTGGTGGTGGGTTTCTGTTCCGGGCTAGAGTTAGGTTTAGGAAACTGCAAGGCTTAGGGCACAGGTGAGGGTACGGAAACGTGTGAGGGTCAGGCTACGTGCTGATGCACGTGTCAGTGCCAGCGTATCGGCCAGGAGTAGGCTACGGCTTGGGGGTAAGTTGTAGGGCTGGTGGTGGGTTTCCGTTCAGGGCTACGGTTAGTGTTAGGGAATGGCAAGGCTTAGGGCCCAGGTGAGGGTACGGAAACGTGGGAGTGTCAAACTAAATGCTGACGCACGGGTTAGTGCGAGCGTACGGGCGAGGAGTAGGCTACGGAGTAGGGAAAGGTTTAGGGCTGGTGGTGGTTTTCCATTCCGGGCTAGGGTTAGGGTTAGGGAACGGCAAGGCTTAGGGCACAGGTGAGGGTACGGAAACGTGGGCGGGTCAGGCTACGTGCTGACGTACGGGTCACTGCCAGCGTATGGACCAGGAGTAGGCTAAGGCGTAGGGTAAGGTGTAAAGCTGGTGGTGGGTTTTCGTTGCGGGCTACAGTTAGGGTTAGGGAACGGCAAGGCTTAGGGCACAGGTGAGGGTACGGAAACGTGGGAGGGTCAGGCTACGTGCTGACGCACGGGTCAGTGCAAGCGTACGGGCCAGGAGTAGGCTACAGCTTGTGGGTAAGTTTTCGGGCTGGTGGTGTGTTTCCGTTCTGGGCTAGGGTTAGGGTTAGGGAACGGCAAGGCTTAGGGTACAGGTGAGTGTACAGTAACATGGGAGGGTTAGGCTACGTGCTGAAGCACGGGTCATTACCCGCGTATGGGCCAGGTGTAGGCTACGGCATAGTGTAAGGTGTAGGGCTGGTGGTGGGTTTTTGTTCAGGGCTAGGGTTAGGGTTAGCGAACGTCAATGCTTAGGGCACAGGTGAGGGTACGGAAACGTTGGAGGGTCAGGCTACGTGGTGACGCATGGATCAGTGCCAGCGTACGGGCCAGGTATAGGCTACGGCGTAGGATAGAGTTTAGGGCTGGTGGTGGGTTTCCGTTCCAGGCTAGGGTTAGGGTTAGGGAACGGCAAGGCTTAGGGCACAGGTGAGGGTACAGAAACTTGGAGGGTCAGGCTACGAGCTGACGCACGGGTCAGTGCCAGCGTACGGGCCAGGAGTAGGCTACGGCTTGTGGGTAAGTTTTAGGGCTGGTGGTGGGTTTCCGTTCCGGGCTAGGGTTAGGGTAAGGGAACGGCAAGGCTTAGAGCACAGCTGAAGGTACGGTAACATGGTAGTGTCAGGCTACATGCTGAAGCACAGACTATTACCGCGTACGGGCCAGGTATAGGCTACGTCATAGGGTAAGGTGTAGGGCTGGTGGTGGGTTTTCGTTCCCGGCTAGGGTTAGGGTTAGGGAACGGCAAGGCTTAGGGCACAGGTTAGGTTACAGAAACGTGGGAGGGTCAGGCTATGTGCTGACACACGGGTCAGTGCCAGCATATGGGCCAGGAGTAGGCTACGGCGTGGTGGTAAAGTGTAGGGCTGGTAGTGGGTTTCTGTTCCAGGCTAGGGTTAGGGTTAGCGAACGTCAAGGCTTAGGGCACAGGTGAGGGTACGGAAACTTGGGAGGGTCAGGCTACGTGCTGACGCAAGGTTCAGTGCCAGCGTATGGGCCAGGAATATGCTACGGCGTAGGGTAAAGTGTAGGGCTGGTGGTTGGATTCTGTTCCGGGCTAGGGTTAGGGTTAGGGAACGGCAAAGCTTAGGGCACAGGTGAGGGTACGGAAACGTGGGAGGGTCAGGGTACGTGCTGACGCACGTGTCAGTGCCAGCGTACCGGCCAGGAGTAGGCTACGGCTTGGGGGTTAGATGTAGGGCTGGTGGCGGGTTTCCATTCAAGGCTAGGGTTATGGTTAGGGAATGGCAAGGCTTAGGGCACAGGTGAGGGTACGGAAACGTGCGAGGGTCAGGCTAAATGGTGACGCACGGGTCAGTGCCAGCGTACCGGCCAGGAGTAGGCTACGGTTTGGTGGTTAGGTGTAGGGCTGGTGGTGGGTTTCCATTCCAGGCTAGGGTTAGTGTTAGGGAACAGCAAGGCTTAGGGCACAGGTGAGGGTACGGAAACGTGGGAGGTTTAGGCTACATGCTGACGCATGTGTCAGTGCCAGCATACGAGCCAGGAGTAGGCTACGGCGTAGGGTAATGTGTAGGGCTGCTGGTGGGTTTCTATTCCTGGCTAGGGTGAGTGTGAGGGAACGGCAAGGCTTAGGGCACAGGTGATGGTACAGAAACGTGGGAGGGTCAGGCTACGTGCTGACACACGGATCAGTGCCAGCGTACGGGCCAGGAGTAGGCTACGGCTTGTGGGTAAGTTTTAGGGCTGGTGGTGGGTTTCCGTTCCAGGCTAGGGTTAGGGTTAGGGAACGGCAAGTCTTAGGGCACAGGTGAGGGTACGGTAACATGGGAGGGTCAGGCTACGTGCTGAAGCACAGGTCAGTGCCCGTGTACGGGCCAGGTGTAGGCTACGGCATAGGGTAAGGTGTAGGGCTGGTGGTGGGTTTCCGTTCCTGGCTAGGGTTAACGTTAGGGAACGGCAAGGCTTAGGGCACAGCTGAGGTTACGGAAACGTGGGAGGGTCAGGCTACGTGCTGACGCACGGGTCAGTGCCAGCATATGGGCCAGGAGTAGGATACGGCGTGGTGGTAAGTTGTAGGGCTGGTGGTGGGTTTTTGTTCCGGGCTAGGGTTAGGGTTAGGGAACGTCAAGGCTTAGGGCACAGGTGAGGGTATGGAAACGTGGGAGGGTCAGTCTACGTGATGACGCACGGGTCAGTGCCAGCGTACGGGCCAGGAGTAGGCTAGGGCTTGTGGGTAAGTTTTAGGGCTGGTGGTGTGTTTCCGTTCCGGGCTAGGGTTTGGGTAAGGGAACGGCAAGGCTTAGAGCGCAGCTGAGGGTACAGTAACATGGTAGTGTCAGGCTACGTGCTGAAGCACAGTCTATTACCCGCGTACGGGCCAGGTATAGGCTACGTCATAGGGTAAGGTTTCGGGCTGGTGGTGGGTTTCCGTTCCGGGCTAGGGTTAGGGTTAGGGAACGGCAAGGCTTAGGGCACAGGTGAGGTTACGGAAACGTGGGAGGGTCAGGCTATGTGCTGACGCACGGGTCAGTGCCAGCATATGGGCCAGGAGTAGGCTACGGCGTGGTGGTTAGGTGTAGGGCTGGTGGTGGGTTTCTGTTCCAGGCTAGGGTTAGGGTTAGCGAACGTCAAGGCTTAGGGCACAGGTGAGGGTACGGAAACTTGGGCTGGTCAGGCTACGTGCTGACTCAAGGATCAGTGCCAGCGTATGGGCCAGGAATATGCTACGGCGTAAGGTAAAGTGTAGGGCTGGTGGTTGGATTCTGTTCCGGGCTAGGGTTAGGGTTAGGGAACGGCAAAGCTTAGGGCACAGGTGAGGGTACGGAAACGTGGGAGGGTCAGGGTACGTGCTGACGCACGTGTCAGTGCCAGCATACCGGCCAGGAGTAGGCTACGGCTTGGGGGTTAGTTGTAGGGCTGGTGTCGGGTTTCCATTCAAGGCTAGGGTTATGGTTAGGGAACGGCAAGGCTTAGGGCACAGGTGAGGGTACGGAAACGTGCGAGGGTCAGGCTACATGGTGACGCACCGGTCAATGCCAGCGTACGGTGCAGGAGTAGGCTATGGTTTGGGCGTTAGATTTAGGGCAGGTGGTGGGTTTCCGTTCCATACTAGGGTTAGGGTTAGGGAACGGCAAGCCTTAGGTCACAGGTGAGGGTACGGAAATGTGGCAAGGTCAGGCTAAGTGCTGACGCACATGTCAGTGCCAGTGTACGGGCCAGGAGTAGGCGAGGGCGTAGGGTAAGGTGTAGGGCTGGTGGTGGGTTTCCGTTGCGGTCTAGGGTTAGGGTTAGGGAACGGCAAGGCTTAGGGCACAGCTGAGGGTACGGAAACATTGGAGGGTCAGGCTACGTGCTGACGCACGGGTCACTGCCAGAGTTCGGGCCAGGAGTAGGCTACAGCGTAGGGTAAGGTTTAGGGCTGGTGGTGGGTTTCCATTACGGGCTAGGGTTAGGGTTAGGGAATGGCAAGGTTTACGGCACAGGTGAGGGTACAGAAACGTGGCAGGTTCAGGATACGTTCTGACGCAAGGGTCAGTGGCAGCGTATGGACCAGGAGTAGGCTACAGCTTGGGGGTAAGTTGTAGGGCTGTTGGTGGGTTTCCGTTCCGGGCTACAGTTAGGGTTAGGGAACGGCAAAGCTTAGGGCACATGTGAGGGTACGGAAACGTGGGAGGTTCAGGCCACGTGATGACGCACGTGTCAGTGCCAGCGTTCCGGCCAGGAGTAGGCTACGGTTTGGTGGTTAGGTGTAGGGCTGGTGGTGGGTTTCCATTCCAGGCTAGCGTTAGTGTTAGGGAACAGCAAGGCTTAGGGCACAGGTGAGGGTACGGAAACGTGGGAGGTTTAGGCTACATGCTGACGCATGTGTCAGTGCCAGCGTACGTGCCAGGAGTAGGCTACGGCGTAGGGTAAGGTGTAGGGCTGCTGGTGGGTTTCTATTCATGGCTAGGGTGAGGGTGAGGGAACGGCAAGGCTTAGGGCACAGGTGATGGTACAGAAACGTGGGAGGGTCAGGCTACGTGCTGACACACGGGTCAGTGCCAGCGTACGGGCCAGGATTAGGCTACGGCTTGTGGGTAAGTTTTAGGGCTGGTGGTGGGTTTCCGTTCCGGGCTAGGGTTAGGGTTAGGGAACGGCAAGTCTTAGGGCACAGGTGAGGGTACGGTAACATGGGAGGGTCAGGCTACGTGCTGAAGCACATGTCAGTGCCCGTGTACGGGCCAGGTGTAGGCTATGGCATAGGGTAAGGTGTAGGGCTGGTGGTGGGTTTCCGTTCCGGGCTAGGGTTAAGGTTAGGGAACGGCAAGGCTTAGGGCACAGCTGAGGTTACGGAAACGTGGGAGGGTCAGGCTACGTGCTGACGCATGGGTCAGTGCCATTGTACGGGCCAGGAGTAGGCTACGGCGTGGTGGTAAGTTGTAGGGCTGGTGGTGGGTTTCTGTTCCGGGCTAGAGTTAGGGTTAGGGAACGTCAAGGCTTAGGGCACAGGTGAGGGTACGGAAACGTGGGAGGTTCAGGCTACGTGATGACGCACGGCTCAGAGCCAGCGTACGGGCCAGGAATAGGCTATGGCGTAGGGTAGAGTGTAGGGCTGGTGGTGGTTTTCTGTTCCGGGCTAGGGTTAGTGTTAGGAAACGGCAAGGCTTAGGGCACAGGTGAGGGTACGGAAACGTGTGAGGGTCAGGCTACGTGCTGACGCACGTGTCAGTGCCAGCGTACCGGCCAGGAGTAGGCTACGGCTTGGTGGTAAGGTTTAGGGCTGGTGGTGGGTTTCCGTTCCGGGCTAGGGTTAGGGTTAGTGAACGGCAAGGCTTAGGGCACAGGTGAGGGTACAGAAACGTGGGAGTGTCAGGCTACGTGCTGATGAAAGTGTCAGTGCCTGCGTACGAGCCAGGAATAGGCTACGGCGTAGGGAAAGGTGTAGGGCTGGTGGTGGGATTCCGTTCCGGTCTAGGGTTAGTGTTGGGGAACGGCAAGTCTTAGGGCACAGGTGAGGGTCCGCAAACGTGGGAGGGTCAGGCTACGTGCTGACGCACGGGTCAGTGCCATCGTACCGGCCAGGAATAGGCTATGGCTTGTGGGTTAGTGTAGGGCTGGTGGTGGGTTTCCGTTCCGGCCTAGGGTTAGTGTTAGGGAAGAGCAAGGCTTAGGGCGTAGGTGAGGATACAGAAACGTGGGAGGTTCAGGCTACGTGCTGACGCATGGGTCAGTGCCAGCGTACGGGCCAGGAGTAGGCTATGGCTTGTGGGCTAGGTGTAGGGCTTGTGGTGTGTTTCTGTCCCGTACTAGGGTTAGGGTTAGGGAACGGCAAGGCTTAGGGCACAGGTGACTTTATGGTAACGTGGGAAGGTCAGGCTACATGCTGACGCACAGGTCAGTACCAGCGTATGGACCATGAGTAGGCTATGGCTTGGGGGTAAGGTGTAGGGCTTGTGGTGGGTTTCCGTTCCGGGCTAGGGTTAGGGTTAGGGAATGGCAAGGTTTAGGGCACAGGTGAGGGTACAGCAACGTGGCAGGTTCAGGATACGTTCTGACGCACGGGTCAGTGCCAGCGTATGGACCAGGAGTAGGCTACAGCTGGGGGTAAGGTGTAGGGCTGTTGGTGGGTTTCCGTTCCGGGCTACAGTTAGGGTTAGGGAACGGCAAAGCTTAGGGCACAGGTGAGGGTACGGTAATGTGGGAAGTTCAGGCTACGTGCTGACGCACAGGTCAGTGCCAGCGTATGGACCAGGAGTAGGCTACGGCTTGGGGGTTAGGTTTAGGGCTGGTGTTGGGTTTCCGTTCCGGGCTAGGTTTAGGGTTAGGGAACGGCAAGGCTTAGGGCACAGGTGAGGGTACGGAAACGTGGGAGGGTCAGGCTACGTGCTGATGAAAGGGTCAGTGCCTGCGTGTGGGCCAGGAATAGGCTATGGCGTAGGGAAAGGTGTAGGGCTTGTGGTGGGTTTCCGTTCCAGGCTAGGGTTAGGGTTAGGGAATGGCAAGGCTTAGGGCACAGGTGAGGGTACAGAAACGTGGGAGGGTCAGGCTATGTGCTGATGCATGGGTCAGTGCCAGCGTACCGGTTAGGAGTAGGCTACGGCTTGGGGGTTAGGTGTAGGGCTGGGGGTGGGTTTCCGTTCAGCGCTAGGGTTAGGGTTATGGAACTGCAAGGCTTAGGGCACAGGTGAGGGTACGGAAACGTGGGAGTGTCAGGCTACATGCTTACGCACGGGTCAGTGCCAGCGTACGGGCCAGGAATAGTCTATGGCTTGGTGGTAAGCTGTAGGGCTGGTGGTGTGTTTCTGTTCCGGACTAGGGTTAGGGTTAGGGAACGGCAAGGCTTAGGGCACAGGTGAGGGTACGGAAATGTGTGAGGGTCAGGCTACGTGCTGACGCACGTGTCAGTGCCAGCGTACGGGCCAGGAGTAGGCTACGGCGTAGGGTAAGGTTTATGGCTGCTGGTGGATTTCCGTTCCTGGCTAGGGTTATGGTGAGGGAACGGCAAGGCTTAGGGCACAGGTGAGGGTACGGAAACGTGGGAGGGTCAGGCTACGTGCTGACTCACTAGTCAGTGCCAGCGTACGGGACAGGGTTGGGCTACGGCGTATGGTAAGGTTTAGGGCTTCTGGTGGGTTTCCGTTTCTGGCTAGGGTTAGGGTTAGGGAACGGCAAGGTTTAGGGCCCAGGTGAGGGTATGGAAACGTGGGGTGTCAGTCTACATGCTGATGCACGGGTCAGTGCCAGCATACGGGCGAGGAGTAGGCTACGGCGTAGGGAAAGGTTTAGGGCTGGTGGTGGGTTTCCGTTCTGGGCTAGGGTTAGGGTTAGGGAACGGCAAAGCTTAGGGCACAGGTGAGGGTACGGAAACGTGGGAGGGTCAGGCTACGTGCTGACGCACGTGTCAGTGTCAGCGTACAGGCCAGGAGTAGGCTACGCCGTAGGGTAAGGTCTAGGGCTGGTGGTGGTTTTCCGTTCTGGGCTAGGGTTATGGTTAGGGAACGTCAAGGCTTAGGGCACAGGTGAGGGTACGGAAACGTGGGAGGGTCAGGCTAGGTGATTACGCATGGGTCAGTGCCAGCATACGGGCCAGCAGTAGGCTACAGCGTAGGGTAAGGTATAGGGCTGGAGGTGGGTTTCCGTTCTGTGCTAGGGTTAGGGTTAGGGAATGACAAGGCATAGGGCACAGGTGAGGGTACGGAAACGTGGGAGGGTCAGGCTACGTGCTGACGCATGGGTCAGTGCCAGCGTACGGGCCAGGAGTAGGCTAGGGCGTAGGGAATGGTCTAGGGCTGGTGGTGGGTTTCCTTTCCGGGCTAGGGTTAGGGTTAGGGAAAGGCAAGGTTTAGGGCACAGGTGAGGGTACGGAAAGGTGGGAGGGTCAGGCTACGTGCTGACGCACGGGTCCGTGCCAGTGTATGGACCAGGAGTAAGCTACGGCTTGGGGGTAAGTTGTCGGGCTGGTGGTGGGTTTCCGTTTCGGGCTAGGGTTATGGTTAGGCAACGGCAAGGCTTAGGACATAGGTGAGGGTACGGAAACGTGGGAGGGTCAGGCTACTTGCTGACCCACGGGTCAGTGCCAGCGTATTGGCCAGGAGTAGTCTACGGCTTGGGGGTAAGATGTAGGGCTGATGGTCCGTTTCCGTGCCGGGCTAGGGTTAGGGTTACGGAACGGCAAGGCTTAGGGCACTGGTGAGGGTTACGGAAACGTGGGAGGGTCAGGCTACGTGCTGACGCACGGGTTAGTGTCCGCGTATGGTCCAGGAGTAGGCTACGGCGTACGGTAAAGTGTAGGGCTGGTGGTGGGTTTCCGTTCCGGGCTAGGGTTAGGGTAAGGGAACGGCAAGGCTTAGAGCACAGCTGAGGGTACGGTAACATGGTAGTGTCAGGCTACGTGCTGAAGCACAGGCTATTACCCGTGTACGGGCCAGGTATAGGCTACGTCATAGGGTAAGGTGTAGGGCTGGTGGCGGTTTTCCATTCAAGGCTAGGGTTATGGTTAGGGAACGGCAAGGCTTAGGGCACAGGTGAGGGTACGGAAACGTGCGAGGATCAGGCTACATGGTGACGCACGTGTCAGTGCCAGCGTACGGTGCAGGAGTAGGCTATGGTTTGGGCGTTAGATTTAGGGCTGGTGGTGGGTTTCCGTTCCGTACTAGGGTTAGGGTTAGGGAACGGCAAGCCTTAGGTCACAGGTGAGGGTCCGCAAACGTGGGAGGGTCAGGCTACGTGCTGACGCATGGGCCAGTGCCATCGTACGGGCCAGGAGTAGGCTACGGCGTGGTGGTAAGTTGTAGGGCTGGTGGTGGGTTTCTGTTCCGGGCTAGAGTTAGGGTTAGGGAACGTCAAGGCTTAGGGCACAGGTGAGGGTACGGAAACGTGGGAGGTTCAGGCTACGTGATGACGCACGGCTCAGAGCCAGCGTACGGGCCAGGAATAGGCTATGGCGTAGGGTAGAGTGTAGGGCTGGTGGTGGGTTTCTGTTCCGGGCTAGGGTTAGTGTTAGGAAACGGCAAGGCTTAGGGCACAAGTGAGGGTACGGAAACGTGGGAGGGTCAGGCTACGTGCTGACGCATGGGTCAGTGCCATCGTACGGGCCAGGAGTAGGCTACGGCGTGGTGGTAAGTTGTAGGGCTGGTGGTGGGTTTCTGTTCCGGGCTAGAGTTAGGGTTAGGGAACGTCAAGGCTTAGGGCACAGGTGAGGGTACGGAAACGTGGGAGGTTCAGGCTACGTGATGACGCATGGCTCAGAGCCAGCGTACGGGCCAGGAATAGGCTATGGCGTAGGGTAGAGTGTAGGGCTGGTGGTGGGTTTCTGTTCCGGGCTAGGGTTAGTGTTAGGAAACGGCAAGGCTTAGGGCACAGGTGAGGGTACGGAAACGTGTGAGGGTCAGGCTACGTGCTGACGCACGTGTCAGTGCCAGCGTACCGGCCAGGAGTAGGCTACGGCTTGGTGGTAAGGTGTAGGGCTGGTGGTGGGTTTCCGTTCCTGGCTAGGGTTAGGGTTAGTGAACGGCAAGGCTTAGGGCACAGGTGAGGGTACAGAAACGTGGGAGTGTCAGGCTACGTGCTGATGAAAGTGTCAGTGCCTGCGTACGAGCCAGGAATAGGCTACGGCGTAGGGAAAGGTGTAGGGCTGGTGGTGGGATTCCGTTCCGGTCTAGGGTTAATGTTAGGGAACGGCAAGTCTTAGGGCACAGGTGAGGGTCCGCAAACGTGGGAGGGTCAGGCTACGTGCTGACGCACGGGTCAGTGCCATCGTACCGGCCAGGAATAGGCTATGGCTTGGGGGTTAGTGTAGGGCTGGTGGTGGGTTTCCGTTCCGGCCTAGGGTTAGTGTTAGGGAAGAGCAAGGCTTAGGGCATAGGTGAGGATACGGAAACGTGGGAAGGTCAGGCTACGTGCTGACGCATGGGTCAGTGCCAGCGTACGGGCCAGGAGTAGGCTATGGCTTGTGGGCTAGGTGTAGGGCTTGTGGTGTGTTTCTGTCCCGTACTAGGGTTAGGGTTAGGGAACGGCAAGGCTTAGGGCACAGGTGACTTTATGGTAACGTGGGAAGGTCAGGCTACATGCTGACGCACAGGTCAGTACCAGCGTATGGACCATGAGTAGGCTATGGCTTGGGGGTAAGGTGTAGGGCTTGTGGTGGGTTTCCGTTCCGGGCTAGGGTTAGGGTTAGGGAATGGCAAGGTTTAGGGCACAGGTGAGGGTACAGCAACGTGGCAGGTTCAGGATACGTTCTGACGCACGGGTCAGTGCCAGCGTATGGACCAGGAGTAGGCTACAGTTGGGGGTAAGGTGTAGGGCTGTTGGTGGGTTTCCGTTCCGGGCTACAGTTAGGGTTAGGGAACGGCAAAGCTTAGGGCACAGGTGAGGGTACGGTAATGTGGGAAGTTCAGGCTACGTGCTGACGCACAGGTCAGTGCCAGCGTATGGACCAGGAGTAGGCTACGGCTTGGGGGTTAGGTTTAGGGCTGGTGTTGGTTTTCCGTTCCGGGCTAGGTTTAGGGTTAGGGAACGGCAAGGCTTAGGGCACAGGTGAGGGTACGGAAACGTGGGAGGGTCAGGCTATGTGCTGATGAAAGGGTCAGTGCCTGCGTGTGGGCCAGGAATAGGCTATGGCGTAGGGAAAGGTGTAGGGCTTGTGGTGGGTTTCCGTTCCAGGCTAGGGTTCGGGTTAGGGAATGGCAAGGCTTAGGGCACAGGTGAGGGTACAGAAACGTGGGAGGGTCAGGCTATGTGCTGATGCATGGGTCAGTGCCAGCGTACCGGTTAGGAGTAGGCTACGGCTTGGGGGTTAGGTGTAGGGCTGGGGGTGGGTTTCCGTTCAGCGCTAGGGTTAGGGTTAGGGAACTGCAAGGCTTAGGGCACAGGTGAGGGTACGGAAACGTGGGAGTGTCAGGCTACATGCTTACGCACGGGTCAGTGCCAGCGTACGGGCCAGGAATAGTCTATGGCTTGGTGGTAAGCTGTAGGGCTGGTGGTGTGTTTCTGTTCCGGACTAGGGTTAGGGTTAGGGAACGGCAAGGCTTAGGGCACAGGTGAGGGTACGGAAATGTGTGAGGGTCAGGCTACGTGCTGACGCACGTGTCAGTGCCAGCGTACGGGCCAGGAGTAGGCTACGGCGTAGGGTAAGGTTTAGGGCTGCTGGTGGATTTCCGTTCCTGGCTAGGGTTATGGTGAGGGAACGGCAAGGCTTAGGGCACAGGTGAGGGTACGGAAACGTGGGAGGGTCAGGCTACGTGCTGACTCACTAGTCAGTGCCAGCGTACGGGACAGGGTTGGGCTACGGCGTATGGTAAGGTTTAGGGCTTCTGGTGGGTTTCCGTTTCTGGCTAGGGTTAGGGTTAGGGAACGGCAAGGTTTAGGGCCCAGGTGAGGGTATGGAAACGTGGGGTGTCAGTCTACATGCTGATGCACGGGTCAGTGCCAGCATACGGGCGAGGAGTAGGCTACGGCGTAGGGAAAGGTTTAGGGCTGGTGGTGGGTTTCCGTTCTGGGCTAGGGTTAGGGTTAGGGAACGGCAAAGCTTAGGGCACAGGTGAGGGTACGGAAACGTGGGAGGGTCAGGCTACGTGCTGACGCACGTGTCAGTGTCAGCGTACAGGCCAGGAGTAGGCTACGCCGTAGGGTAAGGTCTAGGGCTGGTGGTGGTTTTCCGTTCTGGGCTAGGGTTATGGTTAGGGAACGTCAAGGCTTAGGGCACAGGTGAGGGTACGGAAACGTGGGAGGGTCAGGCTAGGTGATTACGCATGGGTCAGTGCCAGCATACGGGCCAGCAGTAGGCTACAGCGTAGGGTAAGGTATAGGGCTGGAGGTGGGTTTCCGTTCTGTGCTAGGGTTAGGGTTAGGGAATGACAAGGCATAGGGCACAGGTGAGGGTACGGAAACGTGGGAGGGTCAGGCTACGTGCTGACGCATGGGTCAGTGCCAGCGTACGGGCCAGGAGTAGGCTAGGGCGTAGGGAATGGTCTAGGGCTGGTGGTGGGTTTCCTTTCCGGGCTAGGGTTAGGGTTAGGGAAAGGCAAGGTTTAGGGCACAGGTGAGGGTACGGAAAGGTGGGAGGGTCAGGCTACGTGCTGACGCACGGGTCCGTGCCAGTGTATGGACCAGGAGTAAGCTACGGCTTGGGGGTAAGTTGTCGGGCTGGTGGTGGGTTTCCGTTTCGGGCTAGGGTTATGGTTAGGCAACGGCAAGGCTTAGGGCATAGGTGAGGGTACGGAAACGTGGGAGGGTCAGGCTACTTGCTGACCCACGGGTCAGTGCCAGCGTATTGGCCAGGAGTAGTCTACGGCTTGGGGGTAAGATGTAGGGCTGATGGTCCGTTTCCGTGCCGGGCTAGGGTTAGGGTTACGGAACGGCAAGGCTTAGGGCACTGGTGAGGGTTACGGAAACGTGGGAGGGTCAGGCTACGTGCTGACGCACGGGTTAGTGTCCGCGTATGGTCCAGGAGTAGGCTACGGCGTACGGTAAAGTGTAGGGCTGGTGGTGGGTTTCCGTTCCGGGCTAGGGTTAGGGTAAGGGAACGGCAAGGCTTAGAGCACAGCTGAGGGTACGGTAACATGGTAGTGTCAGGCTACGTGCTGAAGCACAGGCTATTACCCGTGTACGGGCCAGGTATAGGCTACGTCATAGGGTAAGGTGTAGGGCTGGTGGCGGGTTTCCATTCAAGGCTAGGGTTATGGTTAGGGAACGGCAAGGCTTAGGGCACAGGTGAGGGTACGGAAACGTGCGAGGATCAGGCTACATGGTGACGCACGTGTCAGTGCCAGCGTACGGTGCAGGAGTAGGCTATGGTTTGGGCGTTAGATTTAGGGCTGGTGGTGGGTTTCCGTTCCGTACTAGGGTTAGGGTTAGGGAACGGCAAGCCTTAGGTCACAGGTGAGGGTCCGCAATCGTGGGAGGGTCAGGCTACGTGCTGACGCATGGGCCAGTGCCATCGTACGGGCCAGGAGTAGGCTACGGCGTGGTGGTAAGTTGTAGGGCTGGTGGTGGGTTTCTGTTCCGGGCTAGAGTTAGGGTTAGGGAACGTCAAGGCTTAGGGCACAGGTGAGGGTACGGAAACGTGGGAGGTTCAGGCTACGTGATGACGCATGGCTCAGAGCCAGCGTACGGGCCAGGAATAGGCTATGGCGTAGGGTAGAGTGTAGGGCTGGTGGTGGGTTTCTGTTCCGGGCTAGGGTTAGTGTTAGGAAACGGCAAGGCTTAGGGCACAGGTGAGGGTACGGAAACGTGTGAGGGTCAGGCTACGTGCTGACGCACGTGTCAGTGCCAGCGTACCGGCCAGGAGTAGGCTACGGCTTGGTGGTAAGGTGTAGGGCTGGTGGTGGGTTTCCGTTCCGGGTTAGGGTTAGGGTTAGTGAACGGCAAGTCTTAGGGCACAGGTGAGGGTACAGAAACGTGGGAGTGTCAGGCTACGTGCTGATGAAAGTGTCAGTGCCTGCGTACGAGCCAGGAATAGGCTACGGCGTAGGGAAAGGTGTAGGGATGGTGGTGGGATTCCGTTCCGGGCTAGGGTTAGTGTTAGGGAACGGCAAGTCTTAGGGCACAGGTGAGGGTCCGCAAACGTGGGAGGGTCAGGCTACGTGCTGACGCACGGGTCAGTGCCATCGTACCGGCCAGGAATAGGCTATGGCTTGGGGGTTAGTGTAGGGCTGGTGGTGGGTTTCCGTTCCGGCCTAGGGTTAGTGTTAGGGAAGAGCAAGGCTTAGGGCATAGGTGAGGATACGGAAACGTGGGAGGGTCAGGCTACGTGCTGACGCATGGGTCAGTGCCAGCGTACGGGCCAGGAGTAGGCTATGGCTTGTGGGCTAGGTGTAGGGCTTGTGGTGTGTTTCTGTCCCGTACTAGGGTTAGGGTTAGGGAACGGCAAGGCTTAGGGCACAGGTGACTTTATGGTAACGTGGGAAGGTCAGGCTACATGCTGACGCACAGGTCATTACCAGCGTATGGACCATGAGTAGGCTATGGCTTGGGGGTAAGGTGTAGGGCTTGTGGTGGGTTTCCGTTCCGGGCTAGGGTTAGGGTTAGGGAATGGCAAGGTTTAGGGCACAGGTGAGGGTACAGCAACGTGGCAGGTTCAGGATACGTTCTGACGCATGGGTCAGTGCCAGCGTATGGACCAGGAGTAGGCTACAGTTGGGGGTAAGGTGTAGGGCTGTTGGTGGGTTTCCGTTCCGGGCTACAGTTAGGGTTAGGGAACGGCAAAGCTTAGGGCACAGGTGAGGGTACGGTAATGTGGGAAGTTCAGGCTACGTGCTGACGCACAGGTCAGTGCCAGCGTATGGACCAGGAGTAGGCTACGGCTTGGGGGTTAGGTTTAGGGCTGGTGTTGGGTTTCCGTTCCGGGCTAGGTTTAGGGTTAGGGAACGGCAAGGCTTAGGGCACAGGTGAGGGTACGGAAACGTGGGAGGGTCAGGCTACGTGCTGATGAAAGGGTCAGTGCCTGCGTGTGGGCCAGGAATAGGCTACGGCGTAGGGAAAGGTGTAGGGCTTGTGGTGGGTTTCCGTTCCAGGCTAGGGTTAGGGTTAGGGAATGGCAAGGCTTAGGGCACAGGTGAGGGTACAGAAACGTGGGAGGGTCAGGCTATGTGCTGATGCATGGGTCAGTGCCAGCGTACCGGTTAGGAGTAGGCTACGGCTTGGGGGTTAGGTGTAGGGCTGGGGGTGGGTTTCCGTTCAGCGCTAGGGTTAGGGTTAGGGAACTGCAAGGCTCAGGGCACAGGTGAGGGTACGGAAACGTGGGAGTGTCAGGCTACATGCTTACGCACGGGTCAGTGCCAGCGTACGGGCCAGGAATAGTCTATGGCTTGGTGGTAAGCTGTAGGGCTGGTGGTGTGTTTCTGTTCCGGACTAGGGTTAGGGTTAGGGAACGGCAAGGCTTAGGGCACAGGTGAGGGTACGGAAATGTGTGAGGGTCAGGCTACGTGCTGACGCACGTGTCAGTGCCAGCGTACGGGCCAGGAGTAGGCTACGGCGTAGGGTAAGGTTTAGGGCTGCTGGTGGATTTCCGTTCCTGGCTAGGGTTATGGTGAGGGAACGGCAAGGCTTAGGGCACAGGTGAGGGTACGGAAACGTGGGAGGGTCAGGCTACGTGCTGACTCACTAGTCAGTGCCAGCGTACGGGACAGGGTTGGGCTACGGCGTATGGTAAGGTTTAGGGCTTCTGGTGGGTTTCCGTTTCTGGCTAGGGTTAGGGGTAGGGAACGGCAAGGTTTAGGGCCCAGGTGAGGGTATGGAAACGTGGGGTGTCAGTCTACATGCTGATGCACGGGTCAGTGCCAGCATACGGGCGAGGAGTAGGCTACGGCGTAGGGAAAGGTTTAGGGCTGGTGGTGGGTTTCCGTTCTGGGCTAGGGTTAGGGTTAGGGAACGGCAAAGCTTAGGGCACAGGTGAGGGTACGGAAACGTGGGAGGGTCAGGCTACGTGCTGACGCACGTGTCAGTGTCAGCGTACAGGCCAGGAGTAGGCTACGCCGTAGGGTAAGGTCTAGGGCTGGTGGTGGTTTTCCGTTCTGGGCTAGGGTTATGGTTAGGGAACGTCAAGGCTTAGGGCACAGGTGAGGGTACGGAAACGTGGGAGGGTCAGGCTAGGTGATTACGCATGGGTCAGTGCCAGCATACGGGCCAGCAGTAGGCTACAGCGTAGGGTAAGGTATAGGGCTGGAGGTGGGTTTCCATTCTGTGCTAGGGTTAGGGTTAGGGAATGACAAGGCATAGGGCACAGGTGAGGGTACGGAAACGTGGGAGGGTCAGGCTACGTGCTGACGCATGGGTCAGTGCCAGCGTACGGGCCAGGAGTAGGCTAGGGCGTAGGGAATGGTCTAGGGCTGGTGGTGGGTTTCCTTTCCGGGCTAGGGTTAGGGTTAGGGAAAGGCAAGGTTTAGGGCACAGGTGAGGGTACGGAAAGGTGGGAGGGTCAGGCTACGTGCTGACGCACGGGTCCGTGCCAGTGTATGGACCAGGAGTAAGCTACGGCTTGGGGGTAAGTTGTCGGGCTGGTGGTGGGTTTCCGTTTCGGGCTAGGGTTATGGTTAGGCAACGGCAAGGCTTAGGGCATAGGTGAGGGTACGGAAACGTGGGAGGGTCAGGCTACTTGCTGACCCACGGGTCAGTGCCAGCGTATTGGCCAGGAGTAGTCTACGGCTTGGGGGTAAGATGTAGGGCTGATGGTCCGTTTCCGTGCCGGGCTAGGGTTAGGGTTACGGAACGGCAAGGCTTAGGGCACTGGTGAGGGTTACGGAAACGTGGGAGGGTCAGGCTACGTGCTGACGCACGGGTTAGTGTCCGCGTATGGTCCAGGAGTAGGCTACGGCGTACGGTAAAGTGTAGGGCTGGTGGTGGGTTTCCGTTCCGGGCTAGGGTTAGGGTAAGGGAACGGCAAGGCTTAGAGCACAGCTGAGGGTACGGTAACATGGTAGTGTCAAGCTACGTGCAGAAGCACAGGCTATTACCCGTGTACGGGCCAGGTATAGGCTACGTCATAGGGTAAGGTGTAGGGCTGGTGGCGGGTTTCCATTCAAGGCTAGGGTTATGGTTAGGGAACGGCAAGGCTTAGGGCACAGGTGAGGGTACGGAAACGTGCGAGGATCAGGCTACATGGTGACGCACGTGTCAGTGCCAGCGTACGGTGCAGGAGTAGGCTATAGTTTGGGCGTTAGATTTAGGGCTGGTGGTGGGTTTCCGTTCCGTACTAGGGTTAGGGTTAGGGAACGGCAAGCCTTAGGTCACAGGTGAGGGTACGGAAATGTGGTAAGGTCAGGCTAAGTGCTGACGCACATGTCAGTGCCAGTGTACGGGCCAGGAGTAGGCGAGGGCGTAGGGTAAGGTGTAGGGCTGGTGGTGGGTTTCCGTTGCGGTCTAGGGTTAGGGTTAGGGAACGGCAAGGCTTAGGGCACAGCTGAGGGTACGGAAACATGGGAGGGTCAGGCTACGTGCTGACGCACGGGTCACTGCCACAGTTCGGGCCAGGAGTAGGCTACAGCGTAGGGTAAGGTGTAGGGCTGGTGGTGGGTTTCCTTTCCGGGCTAGGGTTAGTGTTAGGGAACGGCAATGCTTAGGGCCCAGGTGAGGGTACGGAAACGTGGGAGGTTCAGGCTACGTGCTGACGCACGGGTCAGTGCCAGGGTACGGGCCAGGAGTAGGCTACAGCGTAGGGTAAGGTTTAGGGCTGGTGGTGGGTTTCCGTTCCGGGCTAGGGTTAGTGTTAGGGAATGGCAAGGTTTAGGGCACAGGTGAGGGTACAGCAACGTGGCAGGTTCAGGATACTTTCTGACGCACGGGTCAGTGCCAGCGTATGGACCAGTAGTAGGCTACAGCTTGGGGGTAAGCTGTAGGGCTGTTGTTTGGTTTCCGTTCCGGGCTACAGTTAGGGTTAGGGAACGGCAAAGCTTAGGGCACATGTGAGGGTACGGAAACGTGGGAGGTTCAGGCTACGTGATGACGCACGTGTCAGTGCCAGCGTACCGGCCAGGAGTAGGCTACGGTTTGGTGGTTAGGTGTAGGGCTGGTGGTGGTTTTCCATTCCAGGCTAGGGTTAGTGTTAGGGAACAGCAAGGCTTAGGGCACAGGTGAGGGTACGGAAACGTGGGAGGTTCAGGCTACATGCTGACGCATGTGTCAGTGCCAGCGTACGTGCCAGGAGTAGGCTACGGTGTAGGGTAAGGTGTAGGGCTGCTGGTGGGTTTCTATTCCTGGCTAGGGTGAGGGTGAGGGAACGGCAAGGCTTAGGGCACAGGTGATGGTACAGAAACGTGGGAGGGTCAGGCTACGTGCTGACACACGGGTCAGTGCCAGCGTACGGGCCAGGAGTAGGCTACGGCTTGTGGGTAAGTTTTAGGGCTGGTGGTGGGTTTCCGTTCCGGGCTAGGGTTAGGGTTATGGAACGGCAAGTCTTAGGGCACAGGTGAGGGTACGGTAACATGGGAGGGACAGGCTACATGCTGAAGCACACGTCAGTGCCCGTGTACGGGCCAGGTGTAGGCTACGGCATAGGGTAAGGTGTAGGGCTGGTGGTGGGTTTCCGTTCCAGGCTAGGGTTAAGGTTAGGGAACGGCAAGGCTTAGGGCACAGCTGAGGTTACGGAAACGTGGGAGGGTCAGGCTACGTGCTGACGCACGGGTCAGTGCCAGCATATGGGCCAGGAGTAGGCTACGGCGTGGTGGTAAGTTGTAGGGCTGGTGGTGGGTTTCTGTTCCGGGCTAGGGTTAGGGTTAGGGAACGTCAAGGCTTAGGGCACAGGTGAGGGTACGGAAACGTGGGAGGGTCAGTCTACGTGATGACGCACGGCTCAGAGCCAGCGTACGGGCCAGGAATAGGCTATGGCGTAGGGTAGAGTGTAGGGCTGGTGGTGGGTTTCTGTTCCGGGCTAGGGTTAGGGTTAGGAAACGGCAAGGCTTAGGGCACAGGTGAGGGTACGGAAACGTGTGAGGGTCAGGCTACGTGCTGACGCACGTGTCAGTGCCAGCGTACCGGCCAGGGGTAGGCTACGGCTTGGGGGTAAGTTGTAGGGCTGGTGGTGGGTTTCCTTTCTGGGCTAGGGTTAGGGTTAGTGAACGGCAAGGCTTAGGGCACAGGTGAGGGTAAAGAAACGTGGGAGTGTCAGGCTACGTGCTGATGAAAGTGTCAGAGCCTGCGTACGAGCCAGGAATAGGCTACGGCGTAGGGAAAGGTGTAGGGCTGGTGGTGGGATTCCGTTCCGGGCTAGGGTTAGTGTTAGGGAACGGCAAGTCTTAGGGCACAGGTGAGGGTCCGCAAACGTGGGAGGGTCAGGCTACGTGCTGACGCATGGGTCAGTGCCATCGTACCGGCTAGGAATAGGCTACGGCTTGGGGGTTAGTGTAGGGCTGGTGGTGGGTTTCCGTTCCGGCCTAGGGTTAGTGTTAGGGAAGAGCAAGGCTTAGGGCATAGGTGAGGGTACGGAAACGTGGGAGGGTCAGGCTACGTGCTGACGCATGGGTCAGTGCCAGCGTACGGGCCAGGAGTAGGCTATGGCTTGTGGGTTAGGTGTAGGGCTTGTGGTGTGTTTCTGTCACGTACTAGGGTTAGGGTTAGGGAACGGCAAGGCTTAGGGCCCAGGTGACGTTATGGTAACGTGGGAAGGTCAGGCTACATGCTGACGCAAAGGTCAGTGCCAGCGTATGGACCATGATTAGGCTATGGCTTGGGGTTAAGGTGTAGGGCTTGTGGTGGGTTTCCGTTCCGGGCTAGGGTTAGGGTTAGGGAATGGCAAGGTTTAGGGCACAGGTGAGGGTACAGCAACGTGGCAGGTTCAGGATACGTTCTGACGCACGGGTCAGTGCCAGCGTATGGACCAGGAGTAGGCTACAGTTGGGGGTAAGGTGTAGGGCTGTTGGTGGGTTTCCGTTCCGGGCTACAGTTAGGGTTAGGGAAAGGCAAAGCTTAGGGCACACGTGAGGGTACGGAAACGAGGGAGGTTCAGGCTACGTGATGACGCACGTGTCAGTGCCAGCGTACCGGCCAGGAGTAGGCTACGGTTTGGTGGTTAGGTGTAGAGCTGGTGGTGGGTTTCCATTCCAGGCTAGGGTTAGTGTTAGGGAACAGCAAGGCTTAGGGCACAGGTGAGGGTACGGAAACGTGGGAGTGTCAGGCTACGTGCTGACGCACGGGTCAGTGCCAGCGTACGGGCCAGGAGTTGGCTTCGGCTTGGGGTAAGTTGTCGGGCTGGTGGTGGGATTCCGTTCCGGTCTAGGGTTAGGGTTAGGGAACGGCAAGTCTTAGGGCTCAGGTAAGGGTACAGGAAAGTGGGAGGGTCAGGCTACGTGCTGACGCACGGGTCAGTGCCAGTGTACAGGCCAGGTGTAGGCTACGGCTTGTGGGTATGTTTTAGGGCTGGTGGTGGGTTTCCGTTCCGGTCTAGGGTTATGGTTAGGGAACAGAAAGGCTTAGGGCACAGGTGAGGGTACGGAAACGTGGGAGGTTCAGGTTACGTTCTGACGCACGGGTCAGTGCCAGCGTTCGGGCCAGGAGTAGGCTACGGCGTAGGTTAAAGTGTAGGGCTGGTGGTGGGTTTCTGTTCCGGGCTAGGGTTAGGGTTAGGGAACGGCAAGGCTTAGGGCACAGGTGATGGTACGGAAACGTGGGAGGGTCAGGCTACGTGCTGACGCACGGTCAGTGCCAGCGTACGGGCTAGGAGTAAGCCACGGTTTGTGGGTTAGGATTAGGGCTGGTGGTGGGTTTCCGTTCCGGGCTAGGGTTAGGGTTACGGAACGGCAAGGCTTAGGGCACAGGTGAGGGTACAGAAACGTGGGAGTGTCAGGCTACCTGCTGACGCATGTGTCAGTGCCAGCGTACAGGCCAGCAATAGGCTACGGCGTAGGGTAAGGTCTAGGGCTCGCGGTGGGTTTCCGTTCCGGGCTAGGGTTAGGGTTAGGGAACGGCAAGGCTTAGGGCACAGGTGAGGATACGGAAACGTGGGAGGGTCAGGCTATGTGCTGACGCACGGGTCAGTGCCAGCGTACGGGCCAGGAGTAGGCTACGGCTTTGTGGTTAGGTGTAGGGCTGGTGGTGGGTTTCCTTTCCAGGCTAGGGTTAGTGTTAAGGAACAGCAAGGCTTAGGGCACAGGTGAGGGTACGGAAACGTGGGAGGGGCAGGCTACGGGCTGACGCACGTGTCAGTGCCTGCGTACGGGCCGGCATTAGGCTATGGCTTGGGGGTTAGTTGTAGGGCTTGTGGTGTGTTTCCATTCCGTACTAGGGTTAGGGTTAGGGAACGGCAAGGCTTAGGGCACAGGTGAGGGTACGGTAATGTGGGAAGTTCAGGCTACGTGCTGACGCACAGGTCAGTGCCAGCGTATGGACCAGGAGTAGGCTACGGCTTGGGGGTAAGGTTTAGGGCTGGTGTTGGGTTTCCGTTCCGGGCTAGGTTTAGGGTTAGGTAACGGCAAGGCTTAGGGCACAGGTGAGGGTACGGAAACGTGGGAGGGTCAGGCTACGTGCTGATGAAAGTGTCAGTGCCTGTGTATGGGCCAGCAATAGGCTACGGCGTAGGGAAAGGTGTAGGGCTGGTGGTGGGTTTCCGTTCCAGGCTAGGGTTAGGGTTAGGGAATGGCAAGGCTTAGGGCACAGGTGAGGGTCCGCAAACGTGGGAGGGTCAGGCTACGTGCTGACGCACGGGTCAGTGCCAGCGTAAGGTCCAGGAGTAGCCTAAGGCTAGGGGGTAAGGTGTAGGGCTGGTGGTGGGTTTCCGTTCATGGCTAGGGTTAGGGTTAGGGAACGGAAAGGCTTAGAGCACAGGTGAGGGTACGGAAACGGGGGAGGGTCAGGCTATGTGTCGATGCACGGGTCAGTGCCAGCGTACCAGCCAGGAGTAGGCTACGGCTTGGGGGTTAGGTGTAGGGCTGGTGTTGGGTTTCCGTTCGGGGCTAGGGTTAGGGTTAGGGAACGTCAAGGCTTAGGGCACAGGTGAGGGTACGGAAACGTGGGAGGTTCAGGCTACATGCTGACACACGGGTCAGTGCCAGCGTACGGGCCAGGAATAGGCTATGGCTTGGGGTAAGCTGTAGGGCTGGTGGTGGGTTTCCGTTCCGGACTAGGGTTAGGGTTAGGGAACGGCAACGCTTAGGGCACAGTTGAGGGTACGGAAACGTGTGAGGGTCAGGCTACGTGCTGACGCATGGGTCAGTGCCATCATACGGGCCAGGATTTGGCTACGGCGTAGGGTAAGGTTTAGGGCTGCTGGTGGTTTTCCGTTCCTGGCTAGGGTTAGGGTGTGGGAACGGCAAGGCTTAGGGCACAGGTGAGGGTACGGAAACGTGGGAGGGTCAGGCTACGTGCTGACTCACGGGTCAGTGCCAGCGTACGCGCCAGGAGTAGGCTATGGCGTATGGTAAGGTGTAGGGCTTGTGGTGGGTTTTCGTTCCGGGCTAGTGTTAGGGTTAGGGAACGGCAAGGCTTAGGGCACAGGTGAGGGTACGGAAACGTGTGAGGGTCAGGCTACATGCTGACGCACGTGTCAGTGCCAGCGTACTGGCCAGGAATTGGCTACGGCATACGGTAATGTGTAGGGCTGGTGGTGGTATTCCGTTCCGGCTTGGGTTATGGTTAGTGAACGGCAAGGCTTAGGGCACAGGTGAGGGTACGGAAACGTGGGAGGGTCAGGCTTCATGCTGATGCACGTGTCAGTGCCAGCGTACCGGCCAGGAGTAGGCTACGGCATAGGGTAATGTGTAGGGCTGTTTCCCTTTCGGGCTACAGTTAGGGTTAGGGAATGGCAAAGCGTAGGGCACAGGTGAAGTTACGGAAATGTGGGAGGTTCAGGCTACATGCTGATGCACGTGTCAGTGCCAGCGTACCGGCCAGGAGTAGGCTACGGCTTGGTGGTTAGGTGTAGGGTTGGTGGTGTGTTTCCGTTCCAGGCTAGGGTTAGTGTTAGGGAACAGCAAGGCTTAGGGCACAGGTGAGGGTACGGAAATGTGGGAGGGTCAGGCTACGTGCTGACGCACAGGTCAGTGCCAGCGTACGGGCCAGGAGTAGGCTATGGCTTGGGGGTTAGTTGTAGGGCTGGTGGTGTGTTTCCGTTCGGTACTAGGGTTAGAGTTAGGGAACGGCAAGGCTTAGGGCACAGGTGAGGTTACGGTAATGTGGGAAGTTCAGGCTACGTGCTGACGCACAGGTCAGTGCCAGCGTATGGACCAGGAGTAGGCTACGGCTTGGGGGTAAGGTGTAGGGCTGGTGGTGGGTTTCCGTTCCTGGCTAAGATTAGGGTAAGGGAACGGCAAGGCTTAGGGCACAGGTGAGGGTACAGAAACGTGGGAGGGTCAGGCTATGTGCTGATGCATGGGTCAGTGCCAGCGTACCGGCTAGGAGTAGGCTACGGCTTGGGGGTTAGGTGTAGGGCTGGTGGTGGGTTTCCGTTCCGCGCTAGGGTTAGTGTTAGGGAACTGCAAGGCTTAGGGCACAGGTGAGGGTACGGAAACGTGGGAGGGTCAGGCTACATGCTTACGCATGGGTCAGTGCCAGCGTACGGGCCAGGAATAGTCTATGGCTTGGGGGTAAGCTGTAGGGCTGGTGGTGGGATTCTGTTCCGGACTAGGGTTAGGGTTAGGGAACGGCAAGACTTAGGGCACAGGTGAGGGTACAGAAATGTGTGAGGGTCAGGCTACGTGCTGACGCACGGGTCAGTGCCAGCGTACGGGCCAGGAGTAGGCTACGGCGTAGGGTAAAGTGTAGGGCTGCTGGTGGATTTCCGTTCCTGGCTAGGGTTCTGGTGAGGGAACGGCAAGGCTTAGGGCACAGGTGAGGTTCTGCAAACGTGGGAGGGTCAGGCTACGTGCTGACGCACGGGTCAGTGCCAGCGTAAGGTCCAGGAGTAGCCTACGGCTTGGGGGTTAGTTGTAGGGCTGGTGGTGGGTTTCCGTTCATGGCTAGGGTTAGGGTTAGGGAACGGAAAGGCTTAGAGCACAGGTGAGGGTACGGAAACGGGGGAGGGTCAGGTTATGTGTCGATGCACGGGTCAGTGCCAGCGTACCAGCCAGGAGTAGGCTACGGCTTGGGGGTTAGGTGTAGGGCTGGTGTTGGGTTTCCGTTCGGGGCTAGGGTTAGGGTTAGGGAACGGCAAGGCTTAGGGCACAGGTGAGGGTACGGAAACTTTGGAGGTTCAGGCTACATGCTGACACACGGGTCAGTGCCAGCGTACGGGCCAGGAATAGGCTATGGCTTGGGGTAAGCTGTAGGGCTGGTGGTGGGTTTCCGTTCCGGACTAGGGTTAGGGTTAGGGAACGGCAACACTTAGGGCACAGGTGAGGGTACGGAAACGTGGGAGGGTCAGGCTACGTGCTGACGCATGGGTCAGTGCCATCGTACGGACCAGGAGTTGGCTACGGCGTAGGGTAAGGTTTAGGGCTGCTGGTGGTTTTCCGTTCCTGGCTAGGTTTAGGGTGAGGGAACGGCAAGGCTTAGGGCACAGGTGAGCGTACGGAAACGTGGGAGGGTCAGGCTACGTGCTGACTCACGGGTCAGTGCCAGCGTACGGGCCAGGAGTAGGCTATGGCGTATGGTAAGGTGTAGGGCTTGTGGTGGGTTTTCGTTCCGGGCTAGTGTTAGGGTTAGGGAACGGCAAGGCTTAGGGCACAGGTGAGGGTACGGAAACGTGTGAGGGTCAGGCTACATGCTGACGCACGTGTCAGTGCCAGCGTACGGGCCAGGAATTGGCTACGGCATACGGTAATGTGTAGGGCTGGTGGTGGGATTCCGTTCCGGCTTGGGTTATGGTTAGTGAACGGCAAGGCTTAGGGCACAGGTGAGGGTACGGAAACGTGGGAGGGTCAGGCTTCATGCTGTTGCACGTGTCAGTGCCAGCGTACCGGCCAGGAGTAGGCTACGGCGTAGGGTAATGTGTAGGGCTGTTTCCCTTTCGGGCTACAGTTAGGGTTAGGGAATGGCAAAGCGTAGGGCACAGGTGAGGTTACGGAAATGTGGGAGGTTCAGGCTACATGCTGATGCACGTGTCAGTGCCAGCGTACCGGCCAGGAGTAGGCTACGGCTTGGTGGTTAGGTGTAGGGTTGGTGGTGTGTTTCCGTTCCAGGCTAGGGTAAGTGTTAGGGAACAGCAAGGCTTAGGGCACAGGTGAGGGTACGGAAATGTGGGAGGGTCAGGCTACGTGCTGACGCACAGGTCAGTGCCAGCGTACGGGCCAGGAGTAGGCTATGGCTTGGGGGTTAGTTGTAGGGCTGGTGGTGTGTTTCCGTTCGGTACTAGGGTTAGAGTTAGGGAACGGCAAGGCTTAGGGCACAGGTGAGGTTACGGTAATGTGGGAAGTTCAGGCTACGTGCTGACGCCCAGGTCAGTGCCAGCGTATGGACCAGGAGTAGGCTACGGCTTGGGGGTAAGGTGTAGGGCTGGTGGTGGGTTTCCGTTCCTGGCTAAGATTAGGGTAAGGGAACGGCAAGGCTTAGGGCACAGGTGAGGGTACAGAAACGTGGGAGGGTCAGGCTATGTGCTGATGCATGAGTCAGTGCCAGCGTACCGGCTAGGAGTAGGCTACGGCTTGGGGGTTAGGTGTAGGGCTGGTGGTGGGTTTCCGTTCCGCGCTAGGATTAGGGTTAGGGAACTGCAAGGCTTAGGGCACAGGTGAGGGTACGGAAACGTGGGAGGGTCAGGCTACATGATTACGCACGGGTCAGTGCCAGCGTACGGGCCAGGAATAGTCTATGGCTTGGGGGTAAGCTGTAGGGCTGGTGGTGGGTTTCTGTTCCGGACTAGGGTTAGGGTTAGGGAACGGCAAGACTTAGGGCACAGGTGAGGGTACGGAAATGTGTGAGGGTCAGGCTACGTGCTGACGCACGGGTCAGTGCCAGCGTACGGGCCAGGAGTAGGCTACGGCGTAGGGTAAGGTGTAGGGCTGCTGGTGGATTTCCGTTCCTGGCTAGGGTTATGGTGAGGGAACGGCAAGGCTTAGGGCACAGGTGAGGGTACGGAAACGTGGGAGGGTCAGGCTACGTGCTGACTCACGGGTCAGTGCCAGCGTACGGGCCAGGATTGGGCTACGGCGTATGGTAAGGTTTAGGGCTTCTGGTGGGTTTCCGTTCCTGGCTAGGGTTAGGGTTAGGGAACGGCAAGGCTTAGGGCACAGGTGAGGGTACGGAAACGTGGGAGGGTCAGGCTACGTGCTGACGCACGTGTCAGTGCCAGCGTACGGGCTACGAATAGGCTACGGCATACGTTAAGGTTTAGGGCTGGTGGTGGGATTCCGTTCCGGGCTTGGGTTAGAGTTAGGGAAGGCCAAGGCTTAGGGCTTAGCTGAGGGTACGGAAAAGTGGGAGGTTCAGGCTACGTGCTGACGCACGGGTCAGTGCCTGTGTACGGGCCAGGAGTATGCTATGGCATGGGGGTAAGTTTTAGGGCTGTTGGTGTGTTTCCATTACGGGCTAGGGTTAGTGTTAGGGAACGGCAAGGTTTAGGGCCCAGGTGAGGGTATGGAAACGTGGGGTGTCAGTCTACATGCTGACGCACGGGTCAGTGCCAGCATACGGGCCAGGAGTAGGCTACGGCATAGGGAAAGGTTTAGGGCTGGTGGTGGGTTTCCGTTCCGGGCTAGGGTTAGGGTTAGGGAACGGCAAAGCTTAGGGCACAGGTGAGGGTACGGAAACGTGGGAGGGTCAGGCTACGTGCTGACGCACGTGTCAGTGTCAGCGTACAGGCCAGGCGTAGGCTACGCCGTAGGGTAAGGTCTAGGGCTGGTGGTGGTTTTCCGTTCTGGGCTAGGGTTATGGTTAGGGAACGTCAAGGCTTAGGGCACAGGTGAGGGTACGGAAACGTGGGAGGGTCAGGCTACGTGCTTACGCATGGGTCAGTGCCGGCATACGGGCCAGCAGTAGGCTACAGCGTAGGGTAAGGTATAGGGCTGGAGGTGGGTTTCCGTTCTGTTCTAGGGTTAGGGTTAGGGAACGGCAAGGCATAGGGCACAGGTGAGGGTACGGAAACATGGGAGGGTCAGGCTACGTGCTGACACACGGGTCAGTGCCAGCATACGGGCCAGGAGTAGGCTACAGCTTGAGGGTAAGGTGTAGGGCTGGTGATGGGTTTCCGTTCCGGTCTAGGGTTAGGGTAAGGGAACTTCAAGGCTTAGGGCACAGGTGAGGGTACGGAAACGTGGGCGGGTCAGGCTACGTGCTGACACACGGGTCAGTGCCAACGTACGGGCCAGGTGTAGGCTACGGCATAGGGTAAGGTGTAGGGCTGGAGGTGGGTTTCCATTCTGTGCTAGGGTTAGGGTTAGGGAACGGCAAGGCTTAGGGCACAGGTGAGGTTACGGAAACGTGGGAGGGTCAGGCTACGTGCTGACGCACGGGTCAGTGCCAGCGTACGGGCCAGGAGTAGGCTACAGCTTGTGGGTAAGTTTTCGGGCTGGTGGTGTGTTTCCGTTCTGGGCTAGGGTTAGGGTTAGGGAACGGCAAGGCTTAGGGTACAGGTGAGTGTACAGTAACATGGGAGGGTTAGGCTACGGGCTGAAGCACGGGTCATTACCCGCGTTCGGGCCAGGTGTAGGCTACGGCATAGGGTAAGGTGTAGGGCTGGTGGTGGGTTTTCATTCCGGGCTAGGGTTAGGGTTAGGGAACGGCAAGGCTTAGGGCACAGGTGAGGTTACGGAAACGTGGGAGGGTCAGGCTACGTGCTGACGCATGGGTCAGTGCCAGGATATGGGCCAGGAGTAGGCTACGGCGTGCTGGTAAGATGTAGGGCTGGTGGTGGGTTTTTGTTCCGGGCTAGGGTTAGGGTTAGCGAACGTCAATGCTTAGGGCACAGGTGAGGGTACGGAAACGTTGGAGGGTCAGGCTACGTGCTGACGCACGGATCAGTGCCAGCGTACGGGCCAGGTATAGGCTACGGCGTAGGATAGAGTGTAGGGCTGGTGGTGGGTTTCCGTTCCGGGCTAGGGTTAGGGTTAGGGAACGGCAAGGCTTAGGGCACAGGTGAGGTTACGGAAACGTGGGAGGGTCAGGCTATGTGCTGACGCACGGGTCAGTGCCAGCATATGGGCCAGGAGTAGGCTACGGCGTGGTGGTAAGGTGTAGGGCTGGTGGTGGGTTTCTGTTCCAGGCTAGGGTTAGGGTTAGCGAACGTCAAGGCTTAGGGCACAGGTGAGGGTACGGAAACTTGGGAGGGTCAGGCTACGTGCTGACGCAAGGATCAGTGCCAGCGTATGGGCCAGGAATATGCTACGGCGTAGGGTAAAGTGTAGGGCTGGTGGTTGGATTCTGTTCCGGGCTAGGGTTAGGGTTAGGGAACGGCAAAGCTTAGGGCACAGGTGAGGGTACGGAAACGTGGGAGGGTCAGGGTACGTGTTGACGCACGTGTCAGTGCCAGCATACCGGCCAGGAGTAGGCTACGGCTTGGGGGTTAGATGTCGGGCTGGTGGCGGGTTTCCATTCAAGGCTAGGTTATGGTTAGGGAACGGCAAGGCTTAGGGCACAGGTGAGGGTACGGAAACGTGCGAGGGTCAGGCTACATGGTGACGCACGGGTCAGTGCCAGCGTACGGTGCAGGAGTAGGCTATGGTTTGGGCGTTAGATTTAGGGCTGGTGGTGGGTTTCCGTTCCGTACTAGGGTTAGGGTTAGGGAACGGCAAGCCTTAGGTCACAGGTGAGGGTACGGAAATGTGGTAAGGTCAGGCTAAGTGCTGACGCACATGTCAGTGCCAGTGTACGGGCCAGGAGTAGGCGAGGGCGTAGGGTAAAGTGTAGGGTTGGTGGTGGGTTTCCGTTGCGGTCTAGGGTTAGGATTAGGGAACGGCAAGGCTTAGGGCACAGGTGAGGGTACGGAATCGTGGGAGGGTCAGGCTACGTGCTGACTCACGGGTCACTGCCAGAGTTCGGGCCAGGAGTAGGCTACGGCGTAGGGTAAGGTGTAGGGCTGGTGGTGGGTTTCCTTTCCGGGCTAGGGTTAGTGTTAGGGAACGGCAATTCTTAGGGCCCAGGTGAGGGTACGGAAACGTGGGAGGTTCAGGCTACGTGCTGACGCATGGGTCAGTGCCAGCGTACGGGCCAGGAGTAGGCTACAGCGTAGGGTAAGGTTTAGGACTGGTGGTGGGTTTTCGTTCCGGGCTAGGGTTAGGGTTAGGGAATGGCAAGGTTTAGGGCACAGGTGAGGGTACAGCAACGTGGCAGGTTCAGGTTCAGGATACGTTCTGACGCACGGGTCAGTGCCAGCGTATGGACCAGGAGTAGGCTACAGCTTGGGGGTAAGGTGTAGGGCTGTTGGTGGGTTTCCGTTCCGGGCTACAGTTAGGGTTAGGGAACGGCAAAGCTTAGGGCACATGTGAGGGTACGGAAACGTGGGAGGTTCAGGCTACGTGATGACGCACGTGTCAGTGCCAGCGTACCGGCCAGGAGTCGGCTACGGTTTGGTGGTTAGGTGTAGGGCTGGTGGTGGGTTTCCATTCCAGGCTAGGGTTAGTGTTAGGGAACAGCAAGGCTTAGGGCACAGGTGAGGGTACGGAAACGTGGGAGGTTCAGGCTACATGCTGACGCATGTGTCAGTGCCAGCGTACGTGCCAGGAGTAGGCTACGGCGTAGGGTAAGGTGTAGTGCTGCTGGTGGGTTTCTATTCCTGGCTAGGGTGAGGGTGAGGGAACGGCAAGGCTTAGGGCACAGGTGATGGTACAGAAACGTGGGAGGGTCAGGCTACGTGCTGACACACGGGTCAGTGCCAGCGTACGGGCCAGGAGTAGGCTACGGCTTGTGGGTAAGTTTTAGGGCTGGTGGTGGGTTTCCGTTCCGGGCTAGGGTTAGGGTTAGGGAACGGCAAGACTTAGGGCACAGGTGAGCGTACAGAAATGTGTGAGGGTCAGGCTACGTGCTGACGCACGGGTCAGTGTCAGCGTACGGGCCAGGAGTAGGCTACGGCGTAGGGTAAGGTGTAGGGCTGCTGGTGGATTTCCGTTCCTGGCTAGGGTTCTGGTGAGGGAACGACAAGGCTTAGGGCACAGGTGAGGTTCCGCAAACGTGGGAGGGTCAGGCTACGTGCTGACGCACGTGTCAGTGCCAGCGTAAGGTCCAGGAGTAGCCTACGGCTTGGGGGTAAGGTGTAGGGCTGGTGGTGGGTTTCCGTTCATGGCTAGGGTTAGGGTTAGGGAACGGAAAGGCTTAGAGCACAGGTGAGGGTACGGAAACGGGGGAGGGTCAGGCTATGTGTCGATGCACGGGTCAGTGCCAGCGTACCAGCCAGGAGTAGGCTACGGCTTGGGGGTTAGGTGTAGGGCTGGTGTTGGGTTTCCGTTCGGGGCTAGGGTTAGGGTTAGGGAACGGCAAGGCTTAGGGCACAGGTGAGGGTACGGAAACGTTGGAGGTTCAGGCTACATGCTGACACACGGGTCAGTGCCAGCGTACGGGCCAGGAATAGGCTATGGCTTGGGGTAAGCTGTAGGGCTGGTGGTGGGTTTCCGTTCCGGACTAGGGTTAGGGTTAGGGAACAGCAACACTTAGGGCACAGGTGAGGGTACGGAAACGTGTGAGGGTCAGGCTACGTGCTGACGCATGGGTCAATGCCATCGTACGGACCAGGAGTTGGCTACGGCGTAGGGTAAGGTTTAGGGCTGCTGGTGGGTTTCCGTTCTTGGCTAGGGTTAGTGTTAGGGAACAGCAAGGCTTAGGGCACAGGTGAGGGTACGGAAACGTGTGAGGGTCAGGCTACATGCTGACGCACGTGTCAGTGCCAGCGTACGGGCCAGGAATTGGCTACGGCATACGGTAATGTGTAGGGCTGGTGGTGGGATTCCGTTCCGGCTTGGGTTATGGTTAGTGAACGGCAAGGCTTAGGGCACAGGTGAGGGTACGGAAACGTGGGAGGGTCAGGCTTCATGCTGATGCACGTGTCAGTGCCAGCGTACCGGCCAGGAGTAGGCTACGGCGTAGGGTAAGGTCTAGGGCTGGTGGTGGTTTTCCGTTCTTGGCTAGGGTTATTGTTAGGGAACGTCAAGGCTTAGGGCACAGGTGAGGGTACGGAAACGTGGGAGGGTCAGGCTACGTGCTTACGCATGGGTCAGTGCCGGCATACGGGCCAGCAGTAAGCTACAGCGTAGGGTAAGGTATAGGGCTGGAGGTGGGTTTCCGTTCTGTTCTAGGGTTAGGGTTAGGGAACGGAAAGGCATAGGGCACAGGTGAGGGTACGGAAACGTGGGAGGGTCAGGCTACGTGCTGACACACGGGTCAGTGCCAGCATACGGGCCAGGAGTAGGCTACAGCTTGGGGGTAAGGTGTAGGGCTGGTGGTGGGTTTCCGTTCCGGGCTAGGGTTAGGGTAAGGGAACGTCAAGGCTTAGGGCACAGGTGAGGGTACGGAAACGTGGGCGGGTCAGGCTACGTGCTGACACACGGGTCAGTGCCAACGTACGGGCCAGGTGTAGGCTACGGCATAGGGTAAGGTGTAGGGCTGGAGGTGGGTTTCCGTTCTGTGCTAGGGTTAGGGTTAGGGAACGGCAAGGCATAGGGCACAGGTGAGGGTACGGAAACGTGGGAGGTTCAGGCTACGTGCTGACGCATGTGTCAGTGCCAGAGTACGGGCCAGGAGTAGGCTACGGCGTAGGGAATGGTCTAGGGCTAGTGGTGGGTTTCCGTTCCGGGCTATGGTTAGGGTTAGGGAACGGCAAGGCTTAGGGCACAGGTGAGGTTACGGAAACGTGGGAGGGTCAGGCTACGTGCTGACGCACGGGTCAGTGCCAGCGTACGGGCCAGGAGTAGGCTACAGCTTGTGGGTAAGTTTTCGGGCTGGTGGTGTGTTTCCGTTCTGGGCTAGGGTTAGGGTTAGGGAACGGCAAGGCTTAGGGTACAGGTGAGTGTACAGTAACATGGGAGGGTTAGGCTACGGGCTGAAGCACGGGTCATTACCCGCGTTCGGGCCAGGTGTAGGCTACGGCATAGGGTAAGGTGTAGGGCTGGTGGTGGGTTTTCGTTCCGGGCTAGGGTTAGGGTAAGGGAACGGCCAGGCTTAGGGCACAGGAGAGGTTACGGAAACGTGGGAGGGTCAGGCTACGTGCTGACGCATGGGTCAGTGCCAGGATATGGGCCAGGAGTAGGCTACGGCGTGCTGGTAAGATGTAGGGCTGGTGGTGGGTTTTTGTTCCGGGCTAGGGTTAGGGTTAGCGAACGTCAATGCTTAGGGCACAGGTGAGGGTACGGAAACGTTGGAGGGTCAGGCTACGTGCTGACGCACGGATCAGTGCCAGCGTACGGGCCAGGTATAGGCTAAGGCGTAGGATAGAGTGTTGGGCTGGTGGTGGGTTTCCGTTCCGGGCTAGGGTTAGGGTTAGGGAACGGCAAGGCTTAGGGCACAAGTGAGGTTACGGAAACGTGGGAGGGTCAGGCTATGTGCTGACGCACGGGTCAGTGCCAGCATATGGGCCAGGAGTAGGCTACGGCGTGGTGGTAAGGTGTAGGGCTGGTGGTGGGTTTCTGTTCCAGGCTAGGGTTAGGGTTAGCGAACGTCAAGGCTTAGGGCACAGGTGAGGGTACGGAAACTTGGGAGGGTCAGGCTACGTGCTGACGCAAGGATCAGTGCCAGCGTATGGGCCAGGAATATGCTACGGCGTAGGGTAAAGTGTAGGGCTGGTGGTTGGATTCTGTTCCGGGCTAGGGTTAGGGTTAGGGAACGGCAAAACTTAGGGCACAGGTGAGGGTACGGAAACGTGCGAGGGTCAGGCTACATGGTGACGCACGGGTCAGTGCCAGCGTACGGTGCAGGAGTAGGCTATGGTTTGGGCGTTAGATTTAGGGCTGGTGGTGGGTTTCCGTTCCGTACTAGGGTTAGGGTTAGGGAACGGCAAGCCTTAGGTCACAGGTGAGGGTACGGAAATGTGGTAAGGTCCGGCTAAGTGCTGACGCACATGTCAGTGCCAGTGTACGGGCCAGGAGTAGGCGAGGGCGTAGGGTAAGGTGTAGGGTTGGTGGTGGGTTTCCGTTGCGGTCTAGGGTTAGGATTAGGGATCAGCAAGGCTTAGGGCACAGGTGAGGGTACGGAATCGTGGGAGGGTCAGGCTACGTGCTGACTCACGGGTCACTGCCAGAGTTCGGGCCAGAAGTAGGCTACGGCGTAGGGTAAGGTGTAGGGCTGGTGGTGGGTTTCCTTTCCGGGCTAGGGTTAGTGTTAGGGAACGGCAATGATTAGGGCCCAGGTGAGGGTACGGAAACGTGGGAGGTTCAGGCTACGTGCTGACGCACGGGTCAGTGCCAGCGTACGGGTCAGGAGTAGGCTACAGCGTAGGGTAAGGTTTAGGGCTGGTGGTGGGTTTCCGTTCCGGGCTAGGGTTAGGGTTAGGGAATGGCAAGGTTTAGGGCACAGGTGAGGGTACAGCAACGTGGCAGGTTCAGGTTCAGGATACGTTCTGACGAACGGGTCAGTGCCAGCGTATGGACCAGGAGTAGGCTACAGCTTGGGGGTAAGGTGTAGGGCTGTTGGTGGGTTTCCGTTCCAGGCTACAGTTAGGGTTAGGGAACGGCAAAGCTTAGGGCACATGTGAGGGTACGGAAACGTGGGAGGTTCAGGCTACGTGATGACGCATGTGTCAGTGCCAGCGTACCGGCCAGGAGTCGGCTACGGTTTGGTGGTTAGGTGTAGGGCTGGTGGTGGGTTTCCATTCCAGGCTAGGGTTAGTGTTAGGGAACAGCAAGGCTTAGGGCACAGGTGAGGGTACGGAAACGTGGGAGGTTCAGGCTACATGCTGACGCATGTGTCAGTGCCAGCGTACGTGCCAGGAGTAGGCTACGGTGTAGGGTATGGTGTAGGGCTGCTGGTGGGTTTCTATTCCTGGCAAGGGTGAGGGTGAGGGAACGGCAAGGCTTAGGGCACAGGTGATGGTACAGAAACGTGGGAGGGTCAGGCTACGTGCTGACACACGGGTCAGTGCCAGCGTACGGGCCAGGAGTAGGCTACGGCTTGTGGGTAAGTTTTAGGGCTGGTGGTGGGTTTCCGTTCCGGGCTAGGGTTAGGGTTAGGGAACGGCAAGGCTTAGGGCACAGGTGAGGTTACGGAAACGTGGGAGGGTCAGGCTATGTGCTGACGCATGGGTCAGTGCCGGCATATGGGCCAGGAGTAGGCTACGGCGTGGTGGTAAGGTGTAGGGCTGGTGGTGGGTTTCTGTTCCAGGCTAGGGTTAGGGTTAGCGAACGTCAAGGCTTAGGGCACAGGTGAGGGTACGGAAACTTGGGAGGGTCAGGCTACGTGCTGACGCAAGGATCAGTGCCAGCGTATGGGCCAGGAATATGCTACGGCGTAGGGTAAAGTGTAGGGCTGGTGGTTGGATTCTGTTCCGGGCTAGGGTTAGGGTTAGGGAACGGCAAAGCTTAGGGCACAGGTGAGGGTACGGAAACGTGGGAGGGTCAGGGTACGTGCTGACGCACGTGTCAGTGCCAGCGTACCGGCCAGGAGTAGGCTACGGCTTGGGGGTTAGATGTAGGGCTGGTGGCGGGTTTCCATTCAAGGCTAGGGTTATGGTTAGGGAACGGCAAGGCTTAGTGCACAGGTGAGGGTACGGAAACGTGCGAGGGTCAGGCTACATGGTGACGCACGGGTCAGTGCCAGCGTACGGTGCAGGAGTAGGCTATGGTTTGGGCGTTAGATTTAGGGCTGGTGGTGGGTTTCCGTTCCGTACTAGGGTTAGGGTTAGGGAACGGCAAGCCTTAGGTCACAGGTGAGGGTACGGAAATGTGGTAAGGTCAGGCTAAGTGCTGACGCACATGTCAGTGCCAGTGTACGGGCCAGGAGTAGGCGAGAGCGTAGGGTAAGGTGTAGGCCTGGTGGTGGGTTTCCGTTGCGGTCTAGGGTTAGGGTTAGGGAACGGCAAGGCTTAGGGCACAGGTGAGGGTACGGAAACGTGGGAGGGTCAGGCTACGTGCTGACGCATGGGTCACTGCCAGAGTTCGGGCCAGGAGTAGGCTACAGCGTAGGGTAAGGTTTAGGGCTGGTGGTGGGTTTCCGTTCCGGGCTAGGGTTAGGGTTAGGGAATGGCAAGGTTTAGGGCACAGGTGAGGGTACAGCAACGTGGCAGGTTCAGGATACTTTCTGACGCACGGGTCAGTGCCAGCGTATGGACCAGGAGTAGGCTACAGCTTGGGGGTAAGGTGTAGGGCGGTTGGTGGGTTTCCGTTCCGGGCTACAGTTAGGGTTAGGGAACGGCAAAGCTTAGGGCACATGTGAGGGTACAGAAACGTGGGAGGTTCAGGCTACGTGATGACGCACGTGTCAGTGCCAGCGTACCGGCCAGGAGTCGGCTACGGTTTGGTGGTTAGGTGTAGGGCTGGTGGTGGGTTTCCATTCCAGGCTAGGGTTAGTGTTAGGGAACAGCAAGGCTTAGGGCACAGGTGAGGGTACGGAAACGTGGGAGGTTCAGGCTACATGCTGACGCATGTGTCAGTGCCAGCATACGTGCCAGGAGTAGGCTACGGCGTAGGGTAACGTGTAGGGCTGCTGGTGGGTTTCTATTCCTGGCTAGGGTGAGGGTGAGGGAACGGCAAGGCTTAGGGCACAGGTGATGGTACAGAAACGTGGGAGGGTCAGGCTATGTGCTGACACACGGGTCAGTGCCAGCGTACGGGCCAGGAGTAGGCTACGGCTTGTGGGTAAGTTTTAGGGCTGGTGGTGGGTTTCCGTTCCGGGCTAGGGTTAGGGTTAGGGAACGTCAAGGCTTAGGGCACAGGTGAGGGTACGGAAACGTTAGAGGGTCAGGCTACGTGATGACGCACGGCTCAGAGCCAGCGTACGGGCCAGGAATAGGCTATGGCGTAGGGTAGAGTGTAGGGCTGGTGGTGGGTTTCTGTTCCGGGCTAGGGTTAGGGTTAGGAAACGGCAAGGCTTAGGGCACAGGTGAGGGTACGGAAACGTGTGAGGGTCAGGCTACGTGCTGACGCACGTGTCAGTGCCAGCGTACCGGCCAGGAGTAGGCTACGGCTTGGGGGTAAAGTGTAGGGCTGGTGGTGGGTTTCCGTTCCGGGCTAGGGTTAGGGTTAGTGAACGGCAAGGCTTAGGGCACAGGTGAGGGTACAGAAACGTGGGAGTGTCAGGCTACGTGCTGATGAAAGTGTCAGTGCCTGCATACGAGCCAGGAATAGGCTACGGCGTAAGGAAAGGTGTAGGGCTGGTGGTGGGATTCCGTTCCGGGCTAGGGTTAGTGTTAGGGAACGGCAAGTCTTAGGGCACAGGTGAGGGTCCACAAACGTGGGAGGGTCAGGCTACGTGCTGACGCACGGGTCAGTGCCATCGTACTGGCCAGGAATAGACTACGGCTTGGGGGTTAGTGTAGGGCTGGTGGTGGGTTTCCGTTCAAGGCTAGGGTTAGTGTTAGGGAAGAGCAAGGCTTAGGGCATAGGTGAGGGTACGGAAACGTGGGAGGGTCAGGCTACGTGCTGACGCATGGGTCAGTGCCAGCGTACGGGCCAGGAGTAGGCTATGGCTTGTGGGTTAGGTGTAGGGCTTGTGGTGTGTTTCTGTCCCGTACTAGGGTTAGGGTTAGGGAACGGCAAGGCTTAGGGCACAGGTGAGGTTATGGTAACGTGGGAAGGTCAGGCTACATGCTGACGCACAGGTCAGTGCCAGCGTATGGACCACAAGTAGGCTATGGCTTGGGGGTAAGGTGTAGGGCTTGTGGTGGGTTTCCGTTCCGGGCTAGGGTTAGGGTTAGGGAATGGCAAGGTTTAGGGCACATGTGAGGGTACAGCAACGTGGCAGGTTCAGGATACATTCTGACGCACGGGTCAGTGCCAGCGTATGGACCAGGAGTAGGCTATAGTTGGGGGTAAGGTGTAGGGCTGTTGGTGGGTTTCCGTTCCGGGCTACAGTTAGGGTTAGGGAACGGCAAAGCTTAGGGCACACGTGAGGGTACGGAAATGAGGGAGGTTCAGGCTTCGTGATGACGCACGTGTCAGTGCCAGCGTACCGGCCAGGAGTAGGCTACGGTTTGGTGGTTAGGTGTAGAGCTGTTGGTGGGTTTCCATTCCAGGCAAGGGTTAGTGTTAGGGAACAGCAAGGCTTAGGGCACAGGTGAGGGTACGGCAACGTGGGAGGGTCAGGCTACGTGCTGACGCACGGGTCAGTGCCAGCGTACGGGCCAGGAGTAGGCTACGGCTTGGGGGTAAGGTGTAGGGCTGGTGGTGGGTTTCCTTTCCGGGCTAGGGTTAGGGTTAGGGAACGGCAAGGCTTAGGTCACAGCTGAGGGTACAGAAACGTGGGAGGGTCAGGCTACGTGCTGATGCACGGCTCAGTGGCAGCGTACCGGCCAGGAGTAGGCTACGGCATATGGTAAGGTGTAGGGCTGGTGGTGGGATTCCGTTCCGGTCTAGGGTTAGGGTTAGGGAACGGCAAGTCTTAGGGCTCAGTTAAGGGTACAGAAACGTGGGAGTGTCAGGCTACCTGCTGACGCATGGGTCAGTGCCAGCATACAGGCCAGCAATAGGCTACAGCGTAGGGTAAGGTCTAGGGCTCGTGGTGGGTTTCCGTTCCGGGCTAGGGTTAGGGTTAGGGAATGGCAAGGCTTAGGGCACAGGTGAGGATACGGAAACGTGGGAGGGTCAGGCTACGTGCTGATGCACGGGTCAGTGCCAGCGTACGGGCCAGGAGTAGGCTACGGCTTTGTGGTTAGGTGTAGGGCGGGTGGTGGGTTTCCGTTCCTGGCTAGGGTTAGTGTTAGGGAACAGCAAGGCTTAGGGCACAGGTGAGGGTACGGAAACGTGGGAGGGGCAGGCTACGTGCTGACGCACGGGTCAGTGCCAGCGTACGGGCCGGCATTAGGCTATGGCTTGGGGGTTAGTTGTAGGGCTTGTGGTGTGTTTCCGTTCCGTACTAGGGTTAGGGTTAGGGAACGGCAAGGCTTAGGGCACAGGTGAGGGTACGGTAATGTGGGAAGTTCAGGCTACGTGCTGACGCACAGGTCAGTGCCAGCGTATGGACCAGGAGTAGGCTACGGCTTGGGGGTAAGTTTTAGGGTTGGTGTTGCGTTTCGGTTCCAGGCTAGGGTTTGGGTTAGGGAACGGCAAGGCTTAGGGCACAGGTGAGGGTACGGAAACGTGGGAGGGTCAGGCTACGTGCTGATGAAAGTGTCAGTGCCTGCGTATGGGCCAGGAATAGGCTACGGCGTAGGGAAAGGTGTAGGGCTGGTGGTGGGTTTCCGTTCCGGGCTAGGGTTAGGGTTAGGGAATGGCAAGGCTGAGGGCACAGGTGAGGGTCCGCAAACGTGGGAGGGTCAGGCTACGTGCTGACGCACGGGTCAGTGCCAGCGTACGGGCCAGGAGTAGGCTACGGCGTAGGGTAAGGTGTAGGGCTGCTGGTGGATTTCCGTTCCTGGCTAGGGTTATGGTGAGGGAACGGCAAGGCTTAGGGCACAGGTGAGGGTACGGAAACGTGGGAGGGTCAGGCTATGTGCTGACTCATGGGTCAGTGCCAGCGTACGGGCCAGGATTGGGCTACGGCGTATGGTAAGGTTTAGGGCTTCTGGTGGGTTTCCGTTCCTGGCTAGGGTTAGGGTTAGGGAACGGCAAGGCTTAGGGCACAGGTGAGGGTACGGAAACGTGGGAGGGTCACGCTACGTGCTGACGCACGTGTCAGTGCCAGCGTACGGGCTAGGAATAGGCTACGGCATACGTTAAAGTGTAGGGCTGGTGGTGGGATTCCGTTCTGGGCTTGGGTTAGAGTTAGGGAAGGCCAAGGCTTAGGGCTTAGCTGAGGGTACGGAAAAGTGGGAGGGTCAGGCTACGTGCTGACGCACGGGTCAGTGCCTGTGTACGGGCCAGGAGTAGGCTATGGCATGGGGGTAAGTTTTAGGGCTGTTGGTGGGTTTCCATTCCGGGCTAGGGTTAGTGTTAGGGAACGGCAAGGTTTAGGGCCCAGGTGAGGGTATGGAAACGTGGGGTGTCAGTCTACATGCTGACGCACGGGTCAGTGCCAGCGTACGGGCCAGGAGTAGGCTACGGCGTAGGGAAAGGTTTAGGGCTGGTGGTGGGTTTCCGTTCCGGGCTAGGGTTCGGGTTAGGGAACGGCAAAGCTTAGGGCACAGGTGAGGGTACGGAAACGTGGGAGGGTCAGGCTACGTGCTGACGCACGTGTCAGTGTCAGCGTACAGGCCAGGAGTAGGCTACGCCGTAGGGTAAGGTCTAGGGCTGGTGGTGGGTTTCTGTGCCGGGCTAGGGTTAGGGTTAGGGAACGGCAAGGCTTAGGGCACAGGTGATGGTACGGAAACGTGTGAGGGTCAGGCTACGTGCTGACGCACGGTCAGTGCCAGCGTACGGGCCAGGAGTAAACCACGGCTTGTGGGTTAGTATTAGGGCTGGTGGTGGGTTTCCGTTCCGGGCTAGGGTTAGGGTTACGGAACGGCAAGGCTTAGGGCACAGGTGAGGGTACAGAAACGTGGGAGGGTCAGGATACATGCTGACGCCCGGGTCAGTGCCAGCGTACGGGCCATGAGTAGGCTATGGCATGGAGTTTAGGTGTAGGGCTGGTGGTGTGTTTCCGTTCGGTACTAGGGTTAGGGTTAGGGAACGGCAAGGCTTAGGGCACAGGTGAGGGTAAGGAAATGTGTGAAGGTCAGGCTACGTGCTGACGCACGGGTCAGTGCCAACGTACGGGCCAGGAGTAGGCTACGGCGTAGGGTAAGGTGTAGGGCTGGTGGTGGGTTTGCGTTCCGGGCTAGGGTTAGGTTTAGGGAACGGCAAGACTTAGGGCACAGGTGAGGGTACGGAAACGTTGTAGGGTCAGGCTTCGTGCTGACGCAAGGGTCAGTGCCAGCGTGCGGGCCAGGAGTAGGCTACGGCGTACGGTAAGCTGTAGGGCTGGTGGTGGGTTTCCGTTCCGGGTTAGGGTTAGGGTTAGGGAACGGCAAGGCATAGGTCACAGGTGAGGGTACAGAAACGTGGGAGGGTCAGGCTACATGCTGACTCACGGGTCAGTGCCAGCGTACGGGCCAGGAGTAGGCTATGGCTTGTGGGTAAGCTGTAGGGCTGGTGGTGTGTTTCCTTTGGGAATAGGGTTAGGGTTAGTGAACGGCAAGGCTTAGGGCACAGGTGAGGGTACGGAAACGTGTGAGGGCCAGGCTACGCGCTGACGCGCGGGTTAGTGCCAGCGTACGGGCCAGGTGTAGGCTACGGCTTAGGGTAAGGTGTAGGGCTGGTGGTGGGTTTCCGTTCCTGGCTAGGGTTAGGGTGAGGGAACGGTAAGGCTTAGGGCACAGGTGAGGGTACGGAAACGTGGGAGTGTCAGGCTACGTGATGACGCACAGGTCAGTGCCAACGTACAGGCCAGGAGTAGGCTACGGCGTAGGGTAATGTCTAGGGATGGTGGTGGGATTCCGTTCCGGGCTAGGGTTAGGGTTAGGGAACGTCAAGGCTTAGGGCACAGGTGAGGGTACGGAAACGTGGGAGGGTCATGCTACGTACTGATGCATGGGTCAGTGCCAGCGTACGGGCCAGGAGTAGGCTACGGTGTAGGGTAACGTGTAGGGCTGTTGATGGATTTTCATTGCGGGGTACGGTTAGGGTTAGGGAACGGCAAGGCTTAGGGCATAGTTGAGGGAACGGAAACGTGGGAGGGTCAGGCTACGTGCTGACGCACGGGTCAGTGCCAGCGTACGGGCAAAGAGTAGGCTACGGGGTAGGGTAGGGTCTAGGGCTGGTGGTGGGTTTAGGTTCCGGGCTAGGGTTAGTGTTAGGGAACGGCAAGGCTTAGGGCTCAGGTGAGGGTACAGAAAAGTTGGAGGTTCAGGCTACGTGCTAATGCACGTGTCAATGCTAGCGTACGGGCCAGGAGTAGGCTACGTCGTAGAGAAAGGTGTATGGCTGGTGGTGGGTTTCCTTTCTGGGCTAGGGTTAGAGATAGGGAACGGAAAGGCTTAGGGCACAGGTGAGGTTACGGAAACGTGGGATGGTCAGGCTACGTGCTGACGCATGGGTCAGTGCCAGCGTACAGGCCAGGATTAGGCTATGGCTTGGGTGTAAGTTGTAGGGTTGGTGGTGGGTTTCCGTTCCGGGCTATGGTTAGGGTTAGTGAAAGGCAAGGCTTAGGGCACAGGTGGGGATACGGAAACGTGGGAGGGTCACGCTACGTGCTGACGCACGTGTCAGTGCCACAATACGGGCCAGGAGTAGGCTACGGCTTGGGGGTAAGTTGTAGGGCTGGTGGTGCGTTTCCGTTGGGGGCTAGGGTTAGGGTTAGGGAACGGCAAGCCTTAGGGCACAGGTGAGGGTACGGAAACGTGGGAGGGTTAGACAACGTGCTGACGCACGGTTCACTGCCAGCGTACGGGCCAGGAGTAGGCTACGGCGTAGGGTAAAGTGTAGGGCTGGTGGTGGGTTTCCGTTACGGGCTAGGGTTTGGGTTACGGAACGGCAAGGCTTAGTCCTCAGGTGAGGGTATGGAAAAGTGGGAGTGTCTCGCTACGTGCTGACGCACGGGTCAGTGCCAGCGTACAGGCCAGGAGTAGGCTACTGCGTAGGGTAAGGTGTAGGGCTGGTGGTGGGTTTCCGTTATGTTCTAGGGTTAGGGTTAGGGAACGGCAAGGCTTAGGGCACAGGTGAGGGTACAGAAATGAGCGAGGGTCAGGTTACGTGCTGACGCACGGGTCAGTGCCCGCGTACCGGCCATGAATAGGTTACGTCTTCGGGGTTAGGTGTAGGGCTGGTGGTGGGATTCTGTTCCGGGCTTGGGTTAGGGTTAGGGAACGGCAAGTCTTAGGGCACAGGTGATGGTACGGAAACGTGGGAGCGTCAGGCTATGTGCTGACGGATGGGCCAGTGCCAGCGTACAGGCCAGGAGTAGGCTATGTCGTAGGGTAAGGTCTAGGGCTGGTGGTGGTTTTCTGTTGCGGGCTAGGGTTAGGGTTAGGGAACGGCAAGGCTTAGGAATTACCAGGCTGCAACCTGTAAAGAAGAGGATGCGTCACCCATAACGTCTGCTGAAATTTCTCTCCGGGCTGAGGTGAGGAAGGAAAAAAAGGAGTGTGGGCCGGGACAGGAGGGGTATCTCAGGCAGTAAAATGGAAAGCTTCCAGAAGAGCGCCTGTGGCCAGGACCATCCTGACTGGCCTGCAGGCACCAAGTGGGCCTGTGTGCTGTCGCTGGTGTGGCTCCACTGCCCATCCTCTAGGCTTTCAAGCCCTTGTACATATTCAGGTGTTTTACCTGGGAAGGGTGGGAACAGTTCAGCAGCAGCTGGCCTGGGGCTCAGCTCACGTTTACTCACAGACGCCTCGGCACGGTCCCCCAGCTTTGCAATGAGGATGCTCCTTGCGTGGGGGGTGGGTTGCTGGCTGTATGGGAGATGGTTTCCCACCTCTGACCAATTTCAGAATTGTTTACCGCTGGAGCAAGTGCCCTGATAGGGTTTTCCTCTGTATAACTCGTGGGTTCAGATTTTTTTTTTCTTTTATGGTTCAAGTTAGATTTTATTCCTCTTTAATATATTTATAGATATAAGCATGGAAATAATTCATTCCTATAAATACATCCTTGTGACGGGAATAACATTTTTCTCTTTTATTTTTAAATTTTATTTTTTAAAATTTTGAAATTCAATTTTAATTTTTTTATACAGCACGTTATTATTAGTTATGTATTTTATGCATATACATGTATACAGGTCAATCCCAATCTCCTAACTCATCCCACCACCACCACCCCATGGCTTCCCACACTTGGTGTGCATACGTTTGTTCTCTACCTCTGTGTCTCTATTTCTTCCCTGCAAACCAGTTCATCTGTACCATTTTTTAGGCTCCACATATATGCATTAATATACAATATTTGTTTTCCTCTTTCTGACTTACTTCATTCTGTATGACAGTCTCTCGATCCATCGATGTCTCTACAAATGACCCAGTTTCATTCCTTTTTTTGGCCGAGTAATATTCCATTTTATATATGTACCACATCTTTATCCATTCTTCTGTCTGTGGGCATTTAGGTTGCTTCCATTACCTGGCTATTGTAAATAGTGCTGCAACGAACATTGTGGTGAATGTGCCTTTTTGATTTACGGTTTTCTCTGGGTATATGCCCAGAAGTGGGATTGCTGGATCAGATGGTAATTCTATTTCTAGTTTTTTTAAGGAAACTCCATACTGTTCTCCATAGTGACTGTATCAATTTACATTCCCACCAATAGTGGAAGAGGGCTCCTTTTGTCCACACCCTCCCCAGAATTGGTTGTTTGTAGATTTTCTGATGATGCCGATTCTAACAGGTGTGAGGTGATACCTCATTGTAGTTTTGATTTGCATTTCTCTAATAATTAGTGCTGTTGAGCAGCTTTTCATGTGCGTCTCGGCCATCTCTGTCTTCTTTGAAGAAACCTCTCTTTAGATCTTCTGCCCATTTTTGTATTGGGTTGTTTGTTTTTTTAATATTAAGCTGCATGAGCTGTTTATATATATTGGAGATTAAACCTCTGTCCATTGATTCGTTTGCAACGATTTTTGCCCATTCTGAGGGATGCCTTTTTCCATTCCCGTTTTTTCTAATAAAAAAGGAAAGAAAGGAAAAGAAGCAGAACACTAATGTGCATAAAATATGCCTTTTGAAACGGTCGTTTTGAAATATGGACGTCCTTTGAATTTTTTGGTTGATATGTGACCCCAGGATTTTTTTTCAGGGCAGGTGTCATTTACAGGCCTGCAATGATTTTGAATATCAACTGACCATTAGCGCTGGGATTAAAGCTGCTGTTGTGTGAAACGGCCACAAGGTGGCAGCAGTTCACCCTTACCAAATCTGGTTACTAGGGCAAGAGAGCCTCAGTGGAAGTGGTGTTCTAGATTGGAATTTAGAATGGAATGTGCCAGGAGAATGCCCCTCAAGTTTGTCTCACTACTTCTTGTTCGTGTTTTTAATTTAATTTTTTTATTTTTTGTTACAGCAAGTTTGATTACAATGTTTGGCTTGTTGTAGGTGTGGAAGATGTGGTTCTTTTACACATATACAGATGTCTGTCCTTCCTGGGATCCTTTTCCCATGTACGTTATGACAGAATGTTGAGTAGTCCTCTCTTGGTATTCTGTAGGTCTTTGGTGATTATATATGTCACCTGTGTTTGTATATGTCTGTTAACCCCGATATTGTAATGAAACCAATCCTCACACCATTCCATTAGTGAACCATAAGTTTGTTTAATGAATCTGTGATTGCCCTTCTCCGTGGAAATATCTGCCCTGGTATCCATTTTTAGCTAACCCCTATAAGTGATATGATATAATATGTGTCTTTCACTTTCTGACTTACTACAAGTCACGTGATTACTTCTAGACTCATTTACGGTGCTGCAAATGGCATTGTGTCCTTTTTTTCCCTGGCTTCTCTTCTGCCTTAGCGAGGTCCATTTTCACCAATGTGATTCCCTGAGGGTTGTGGATTAGCTGACCTGGGCAGCCTTAACCTGCCGGCCCGCCCTCCCCAGGTGTGCCTCGTTGAGGTCAATATAAACAGCGCTCCAGGCAGCAATAGCCCCTGAAGCTCTGCCTGACTCCATATTCTCTGCCCCGTCAGCAGTCGCGGAGCTGTGCTGGTGGGAGGGAGTGAAGGGCCACAGCTTTGTGGGTGGCCCGGTGTGAGTGGGAATCTGCTGGCCTTTCTGCAGGAGTTGCCAGGCTGCCACCTGTAAAGAAGAGAATGTGTCACCCATACCTTCTGCTGGAATTTCTCTGCGGACAGAGGTGAGGAAGGAAAAAAGCAGTGGGGGCCGGGACAGGAGGGGTATCTCAGACAGGGCAATGGAAAGCTTCTGGAAGAGCGCCCGGGACCAAGACCAACCTGGCTGGCCTGCAGGCACCAAGTTGACCTGCGTGTTGTCGCTGGTGTGGCCCGACGGCCCTTCCTCTAGGCTTTCAAGCCCTTGTACATATTCAGGTGTTTTACCTGGGAAGGGTGGGAACAGTTCAGCAGCAGCTGGCCTGGGGCTCAGCTCACGTTTACTCACAGATGCCTCGGCACGGTCCCCCAGCTTTGCAATGAGGACGCTCCTTGCGTGGGGCGTGGGTTGCTGGCTGTATGGGAGATGGTTTCCCACCTCTGACCAATTTCAGAATTGTTTACCGCTGGAGCAAGTGCCCTGATAGGGTTTTCCTCTGTATAACTCGTGGGTTCAGGGTTTTTTTTTCTTTTATGGTTCAAGATAGATTTTATTCCTCTTTTATATATTTATAGATATAAGCATGGAAATAATTCATTCCTATAAATACATCTGTGTGACGGGAAGAACTTTTTTCTCTTTTATTTTTAAATTTTATTTTTTAAAATTTTGAAATTTAATTTTATTTTTTTTATACAGCACGTTATTATTAGTTATGTATTTTATGCATATACATGTATACAGGTCAATCCCAAACTCCCAACTCATCCCACCACCACCACCCCAAGGCTTCCCACACTTGGTGTCCATACGTTTGTTCTCTACCTCTGTGTCTCTATTTCTTCCCTGCAAACCAGTTCATCTGTACCATTTTTAGGCTCCACATATATGCGTTAATAGACAATATTTGTTTTCCTCTTTCTGACTTACTTCATTCTGTATGACAGTCTCTCGATCCATCGATGTCTCTACAAATGACCCAGTTTCATTCCTTTTTATGGCCGAGTCATATTCCATTTTATATATGTACCACATCTTTATCCATTCATCTGTCTGTGGGCATTTAGGTTGCTTCCATTACCTGGCTATTGTAAATAGTGCTGCAACGAACATTGTGGTGAATGTGCCTTTTTGAAATACGGTTTTCTCTGGGTATATGCCCAGAAGTGGGATTGCTGGATCAGATGGTAATTCTATTTCTAGATTTTTTAAGGAAACTCCATACTGTTCTCCATAGTGACTGTATCAATTTACATTCCCACCAATTGTGGAAAAGGGCTGCTTTTGTCCACACCCTCCCCAGAATTGGTTGTTTGTAGATTTTCTGATGAAGCTGATTCTAACAGGTGTGAGGTGATACCTCATTGTAGTTTTGATTTGCATTTCTCTAATAATTAGTGCTGTTGAGCAGCTTTTCATGTGCGTCTTGGCCATCTCTGTGTCTCCTTTGAAGAAACGTCTCTTTAGATCTTCTGCCCATTTTTTGGGGGGTTGTTTGTTTTTTTAATATTAAGCTGCATGAGCTGTTTATATATATTGGAGATTAAACCTCTGTCCATTGATTCGTCTGCAACGATTTTCGCCCATTCTGAGGGATTCCTTTTTCCATTCCCGTGTTTTTTAACAAAAAAGGAAAGAAAGGAAAAGAAGCAGAACACTAATGTGCGTAAAATATGCCTTTTGAAACGGTCGTTTTGAAATATGGACGTCCTATGAATTTTTTGGTCGATATGTGACCCCAGGATTTGTTTTCAGGGCAGGTGTCATTTACAGGCCTGCAATGATTTTGAATATCTACTGACCATTAGCATTGGGATTAAAGCTGCTGTTGTGTGAAACGGCCACAAGGTGGCAGCAGTTCACCCTTACCAAATCTGGTTACTAGGGCAAGAGAGCCTCAGTGGAAGTGGTGTTCTAGATTGGAGTTTAGAATGGAATGTACCAGGAGAAAACCCCTCACGTTTGTCTCACTACTTCTTGTTCGTGTTTTTAATTTAATTTTTTATTTTTTATTACAGCAAGTTTGATTACAATGTTTGGCTTGTTGTAGGTGTGGAAGATGTGGTTCTTTTACACATATACAGATGTCTGTTCTTCCTGGGATCCTTTTCCCATGTACGTTATGACAGAATGTTGAGTAGTCCTCTCTTGGTATTCTGTAGGTCTTTGGTGATTATATATGTCACCTGTGTTTGTATATGTCTGTTAACCCCGATATCGTAATGAAACCAATCCTCACACCTTTCCATTGGTGAACCATAAGTTTGTTTAATGAATCTGTGATTGCCCTTCTCCGTGGAAATATCTGCCCTGGTATCCATTTTTAGGTAACACCTATAAGTGATATGATATGATATGTCTTTCACTTTCTGACTTAATACAAGTCACGTGATTACTTCTAGACTCATCTACGGTGCTGCAAATGGCATTGTGTCCTTTTTTCCCTTGGCTTCTCTTCTGCCTTAGCGGGGTCCATTTTCAACAATGTGATTCCCTGAGGGTTGTGGATTAGCTGACCTGGGCAGCCTTACGCTGCCAGCTGGCCCTCCCCAGGTTTGCCTGGTTGAGTTCAAGAAAAACAGCGCTCCAGGCAGCAATAGCCCCTGAAGCTGTGCCTGACTCCATATTCTCTGCCCCGTCAGCAGTCTCGGGGCTGTGCTGGTGGGAGGGAGTGAGGGGCCACAGCTTTGTGGGTGGCCCGGTGTGAGTGGGGTTCTGCTGGCCTTTCTGCAGGAGTGGCCAGGCTGCCGCCTGTAAAGAAGAGGTTGTGTCACCCATACCTTCCGCTGGAATTTCTCTCCGGACAGAGGTGAGGATGGAAAAAAGCAGTGGGGGCCGGGACAGGAGGGGTATCTCAGGCAGGGCAATGGAAAGCTTCTGGAACAGCGCCCGGGGCCAGGACCACGCTGGCTGGCCTGCAGGCACCAAGTTGGCCTGCGTGCTGTCGCTGGTGTGGCACCACGGTCCTTCCTCTAGGCTTTCAAGCCCTTGTACATATTCAGGTGTTTTACCTGGAAAGGGTGGGAACAGTTCAGCAGCAGCTGGCCTGGGGCTCAGCTCACGTTTACTCACAGATGCCTCGGCACGGTCCCCCAGCTTTGCAATGAGGACGCTCCTTGCGTGGGGGGTGGTTTGCTGGCTGTATGGGAGATGATTCCCCACCTCTGACCAATTTCAGAATTGTTTACCACTGGAGCAAGTGCCCTGATAGGGTTTTCCTCTGTATAACTCGTGGGTTCAGGATTTTTTTTTCTTTTATGTTTCAAGTTAGATTTTATTCCTCTTTTATGTATTTATAGATATAAGCATGGAAATAATTCATTCCTATAAATACATCTGTGTGACGGGAAGAACATTTTTCTGTTTTATTTTTAAATTTTATTTTTTAAAATTTTGAAATTTTATTTTATTTATTTTCTTTTTATACAGCACGTTATTATTAGTTATGTATTTTATGCATATACATGTATACAGGTCAATCCCAAACTCCCAACTCATCCCACCACCACCACCCCATGGCTTCCCACACTTGGTGTCCATACGTTTGTTCTCTACCTCTGTGTCTCTATTTCTTCCCTGCAAACCAGTTCATCTGTACCATTTTTAGGCTCCACATATATGCGTTAATAGACAATATTTGTTTTCCTCTTTCTGACTTACTTCATTCTGTATGACAGTCTCTCGATCCATCGATGTCTCTACAAATGACCCAGTTTCATTCCTTTTTATGGCCGAGTCATATTCCATTTTATATAAGTACCACATCTGTATCCATTCATCTGTCTGTGGGCATTTAGGTTGCTTCCATTACCTGGCTATTGTAAATAGTGCTGCAACGAACATTGTGGTGAATGTGCCTTTTTGAAATACGGTTTTCTCTGGGTATATGCCCAGAAGTGGGATTGCTGGATCAGATGGTAATTCTATTTCTAGATTTTTTAAGGAAACTCCATACTGTTCTCCATAGTGACTGTATCAATTTACATTCCCACCAATTGTGGAAAAGGGCTGCTTTTGTCCACACCCTCCCCAGAATTGGTTGTTTGTAGATTTTCTGATGATGCCGATTCTAACAGGTGTGAGGTGATACCTCATTGTAGTTTTGATTTGCATTTCTCTAATAATTAGTGCTGTTGAGCAGCTTTTCATGTGCGTCTTGGCCATCTCTGTGTCTCCTTTGAAGAAACGTCTCTTTAGATCTTCTGCCCATTTTTTGGGGGGTTGTTTGTTTTTTTAATATTAAGCTGCATGAGCTGTTTATATATATTGGAGATTAAACCTCTGTCCATTGATTCGTCTGCAACGATTTTCGCCCATTCTGAGGGATGCCTTTTTCCATTCCCATGTTTTTTAACAAAAAAGGAAAGAAAGGAAAAGAAGCAGAACACTAATGTGCGTAAAATATACCTTTTGAAACAGTCGTTTTGAAATATGGACGTCCTTTGAATTTTTTGGTCGATATGTGACCCCAGGATTTGTTTTCAGGGCAGGTGTCATTTACAGGCCTGCAATGATTTTGAATATCAACTGACCATTAGCGTTGGGATTAAAGCTGCTGTTGTGTGAAACGGCCACAAGGTGGCAGCAGTTCACCCTTACCAAATCTGGTTACTAGGGCAAGAGAGCCTCAGTGGAAGTGGTGTTCTAGATTGGAGTTTAGAATGGAATGTGCCAGGAGAAAGCCCCTCACGTTTGTCTCACTACTTCTTGTTCGTGTTTTTAATTTAATTTTTTATTTTTTATTACAGCAAGTTTGATTACAATGTTTGGCTTGCTGTAGGTGTGGAAGATGTGGTTCTTTTACACATATACAGATGTCTGTTCTTCCTGGGATCCTTTTCCAATGTACATTATGACAGAATGTTGAGTAGTCCTCTCTTGGTATTCTGTAGGTCTTTGGTGATTATATATGTCACCTGTGTTTGTATATGTCTGTTAACCCCGATATCGTAATGAATCCAATCCTCACACATTTCCACTGGTGAACCATAAGTTTGTTTAATGAATCTGTGATTGCCCTTCTCCGTGGAAATATCTGCCCTGGTATCCATTTTTAGGTAACACCTATAAGTGATATGATATGATATGTGTCTTTCACTTTCTGACTTACTACAAGTCACGTGATTACTTCTAGACTCATCTACGGTGCTGCAAATGGCATTGTGTCCTTTTTTCCCTTGGCTTCTCTTCGGCCTTAGCGGGGTCCATTTTCAACAATGTTATTCCCTGAGGGTTGTGGATTAGCTGACCTGGGCAGCCTTACCCTGCCGGCCCGCCCTCCCCAGGTGTGCCTTGTTGAGGTCAATATAAACAGAGCTCCAGGCAGCAATAGCCCCTGAAGCTGTGCCTGACTCCATATTCTCTGCCCCGTCAGCAGTCTCGGGGCTGTGCTGGTGGGAGGGAGTGAGGGGCCACAGCTTTGTGGGTGGCCCGGTGTGAGTGGGGTTCTGCTGGCCTTTCTGCAGGAGTTGCCAGGCTGCCGCCTGTAAAGAAGAGGTTGTGTCACCCATACCTTCCGCTGGAATTTCTCTCCGCACAGAGGTGAGGATGGAAAAAAGCAGTGGGGGTCGGGACAGGAGGGGTATCACAGGCAGAGCAATGGAAAGCTTCTGGAAGAGCGCCCGGGGCCAGGACTACGCTGGCTGATCTGCAGGCACCAAGTTGGCCTGCGTGCTGTCGCTGGAGTGGCACCACGGTCCTTCCTCTAGGCTTTCAAGCCCGTGTACATATTCAGGTGTTTTACCTGGAAAGGGTGGGAACAGTTCAGCAGCAGCTGGCCTGGGGCTCAGCTCACGTTTACTCACAGATGCCTTGGCACGGTCCCCCAGCTTTGCAATGAGGACGCTCCTTGCGTGGGGGGTGGGTTGCTGGCTGTATGGGAGTTGATTCCCCACCTCTGACCAATTTCAGAATTGTTTACCACTGGAGCAAGTGCCCTGATAGGGTTTTCCTCTGTATAACTCGTGGGTTCAGGATTTTTTTTTTCTTTTATGTTTCAACTTAGATGTTATTCCTCTTTTATGTATTTATAGATATAAGCATGGAAATAATTCATTCCTATAAATGCATCTGTGTGACGGGAAGAACTTATTTCTGTTTTATTTTTAAATTTTATTTTTTAAAATTTTGAAATTTTATTTTATTTATTTTCTTTTTTATACAGCACGTTATTATTAGTTATGTATTTTATGCATATACATGTATACAGGTCAATCCCAAACTCCCAACTCATCCCACCACCACCACCCCATGTCTTCCCACACTTGGTGTCCATACGTTTGTTCTCTACCTCTGTGTCTCTATTTCTTCCCTGCAAACCAGTTCATCTGTAACATTTTTAGGCTCCACATATATGCGTTAATAGACAATATTTGTTTTCCTCTTTCTGACTTACTTCATTCTGTATGACAGTCCCTCGATCCATCGATGTCTCTACAAATGACCCAGTTTCATTCCTTTTTATGGCCGAGTAATATTCCATTTTATATAAGTACCACATCTTTATCCATTCATCTGTCTGTGGGCATTTAGGTTGCTTCCATTACCTGGCTATTGTAAATAGTGCTGCAACGAACATTGTGGTGAATGTGCCTTTTTGAAATACGGTTTTCTCTGGGTATTTGCCCAGAAGTGGGATTGCTGGATCAGATGGTAATTCTATTTCTAGAATTTTTAAGGAAACTCCATACTGTTCTCCATAGTGACTGTATCAATATACATTCCCACCAATTGTGGAAAAGGGATGCTTTTGTCCACACCCTCCCCAGAATTGGTTGTTTGTAGATTTTCTGATGATGCCGATTCTAACAGGTGTTAGGTGATACCTCATTGTAGTTTTGATTTGCATTTCTCTAATAATTAGTGCTGTTGAGCAGCTTTTCATGTGCGTCTTGGCCATCTCTGTGTCTCCTTTGAAGAAACGTCTCTTTAGATCTTCTGCCCATTTTTTTTGGGGTTGTTTGTTTTTTTAATATTAAGCTGCATGGGCTGTTTATATATATTGGAGATTAAACCTCTGTCCATTGATTCGTCTGCAACGATTTTCGCCCATTCTGAGGGATGCCTTTTTCCATTCCCATGTTTTTTAACAAAAAAGGAAAGAAAGGAAAAGAAGCAGAACACTAATGTGCGTAAAATATGCCTTTTGAAACGGTCGTTTTGAAATATGGACGTCCTTTGAATTTTTTGGTCGATATGTGACCCCAGGATTTGTTTTCAGGGCAGGTGTCATTTACAGGCCTGCAATGATTTTGAATATCAACTGACCATTAGCGTGGGGATTAAAGCTGCTGTTGTGTGAAACGGCCACAAGGTGGCAGCAGTTCACCCTTACCAAATCTGGTTACTAGGGCAAGAGAGCCTCAGTGGAAGTGGTGTTCTAGATTGGAGTTTAGAATGGAATGTGCCAGGAGAAAGCCCCTCACGTTTGTCTCACTACTTCTTGTTCGTGTTTTTAATTTAAGTTTTTATTTTTTATTACAGCAAGTTTGATTACAATGTTTGGCTTGTTGTAGGTGTGGAAGATGTGGTTCTTTTACACATATACACATGTCTGTTCTTCCTGGGATCCTTTTCCCATGTACGTTATGACAGAATATTGAGTAGTCCTCTCTTGGTATTCTGTAGGTCTTTGGTGATTATATATGTCACCTGTGTTTGTATATGTCTGTTAACCCCGATATCGTAATGAAACCAATCCTCACACCTTTCCATTGGTGAACCATAAGTTTGTTTAATGAATCTGTGATTGCCCTTCTCCGTGGAAATATCTGCCCTGGTATCCATTTTTAGGTAACACCTATAAGTGATATGATATGTGTCTTTCACTTTCTGACTTACTACAAGTCACGTGATTACTTCTAGACTCATCTACGGTGCTGCAAATGGCATTGTGTCCTTTTATCCCTTGGCTTCTATTCTGCCTTAGCGGGGTCCATTTTCAACAATGTGATTCCCTGAGGGTTGTGGATTAGCTGACCTGGGCAGCCTTACCCTGCCGGCCCGCCCTCCCCAGGTGTGCCTCGTTGAGGTCAATATAAACAGCGCTCCAGGCAGCAATAGCCCCTGAAGCTGTGCCTGACTCCATATTCTCTGCCCCGTCAGCAGTCTCGGGGCTGTGCTGGTGGGAGGGAGTGAGGGGCCACAGCTTTGTGGGTGGCCCAGTGTGAGTGGGGTTCTGCTGGCCTTTCTGCAGGAGTTGCCAGGCTGCCGCCTGTAAAGAAGCGGTTGTTTCACACATACCTTCCGCTGGAATTTCTCTCTGGACAGAGGTGAGGAAGGAAAAAATGCAGTGGGGGCCGGGACAGGAGTGGTATCTCAGGCAGGGCAATGGAAAGCTTCTGGAAGAGCGTCCGGTGCCAGGACCACCCTGGCTGGCCTGCAGGCACCAAGTTAGCCTGCGTGCTGTCGCTGGTGTGGCTCCACGGTCCTTCCTCTAGGCTTTCAAGCCCGTGTACATATTCAGGTGTTTTACCTGGAAAGGGTGGGAACAGTTCAGCAGCAGCTGGCCTGGGGCTCAGCTCACTTTTACTCACAGATGCCTCGGCACGGTCCCCCAGCTTTGCAATGAGGACGCTCCTTGCGTGGGGGGTGGGTTGCTGGCTGTATGGGAGATGATTCCCCACCTCTGACCAATTTCAGAATTGTTTACCACTGGAGCAAGTGCCCTGATAGGGTTTTCCTCTGTATAACTCGTGGGTTCAGGATTATTTTTTCTTTTATGGTTCAAGTTAGATTTTATTCCTCTTTTATGTATTTATAGATATAAGCATGGAAATAATTCATTCCTATAAATACATCTGTGTGACGGGAAGAACTTTTTTCTGTTTTATTTTTAAATTTTATTTTTTAAAATTTTGAAATTTTATGTATTTTCTTTTTTATACAGCACGTTATTATTAGTTATGTATTTTATGCATATACATGTATACAGGTCAATCCCAAACTCCCAACTCATCCCACCACCACCACCCCAAGGCTTCCCACACTTGGTGTCCATACGTTTGTTCTCTACCTCTGTGTCTCTATTTCTTCCCTGCAAACCAGTTCATCTGTACCATTTTTAGGCTCCACATATATGCGTTAATAGACAATATTTGTTTTCCTCTTTCTGACTTACTTCATTCTGTATGACAGTCTCTCGATCCATCGATGTCTCTACAAATGACCCAGTTTCATTCCTTTTTATGGCCGAGTCATATTCCATTTTATATATGTACCACATCTTTATCCATTCATCTGTCTGTGGGCATTTAGGTTGCTTCCATTACCTGGCTATTGTAAATAGTGCTGCAACGAACATTGTGGTGAATGTGCCTTTTTGAAATACGGTTTTCTCTGGGTATATGCCCAGAAGTGGGATTGCTGGATCAGATGGTAATTCTATTTCTAGATTTTTTAAGGAATTTCCATACTGTTCTCCATAGTGACTGTATCAATTTACATTCCCACCAATTGTGGAAAAGGGCTGCTTTTGTCCACACCCTCCCCAGAATTGGTTGTTTGTAGATTTTCTGATGAAGCTGATTCTAACAGGTGTGAGGTGATACCTCATTGTAGTTTTGATTTGCATTTCTCTAATAATTAGTGCTGTTGAGCAGCTTTTCATGTGCGTCTTGGCCATCTCTGTGTCTCCTTTGAAGAAACGTCTCTTTAGATCTTCTGCCCATTTTTTGGGGGGTTGTTTGTTTTTTTAATATTAAGCTGCATGAGCTGTTTATATATATTGGAGATTAAACCTCTGTCCATTGATTCGTCTGCAACGATTTTCGCCCATTCTGAGGGATTCCTTTTTCCATTCCCGTGTTTTTTAACAAAAAAGGAAAGAAAGGAAAAGAAGCAGAACACTAATGTGCGTAAAATATGCCTTTTGAAACGGTCGTTTTGAAATATGGACGTCCTATGAATTTTTTAGTCGATATGTGACCCCAGGATTTGTTTTCAGGGCAGGTGTCATTTACAGGCCTGCAATGATTTTGAATATCTACTGACCATTAGCATTGGGATTAAAGCTGCTGTTGTGTGAAACGGCCACAAGGTGGCAGCAGTTCACCCTTACCAAATCTGGTTACTAGGGCAAGAGAGCCTCAGTGGAAGTGGTGTTCTAGATTGGAGTTTAGAATGGAATGTGCCAGGAGAAAGCCCCTCACGTTTGTCTCACTACTTCTTGTTCGTGTTTTTAATTTAATTTTTTATTTTTTATTACAGCAAGTTTGATTACAATGTTTGGCTTGTTGTAGGTGTGGAAGATGTGGTTCTTTTACACATATACACATGTCTGTTCTTCCTGGGATCCTTTTCCCATGTACGTTATGACAGAATGTTGAGTAGTCCTCTCTTGGTATTCTGTAGGTCTTTGGTGATTATATATGTCACCTGTGTTTGTATATGTCTGTTAACCCCGATATCGTAATGAAACCAATCCTCACACCTTTCCATTGGTGAACCATAAGTTTGTTTAATGAATCTGTGATTGCCCTTCTCCGTGGAAATATCTGCCCTGGTATCCATTTTTAGGTAACACCTATAAGTGATATGATATGATATGTCTTTCACTTTCTGACTTACTACAAGTCACGTGATTACTTCTAGACTCATCTACGGTGCTGCAAATGGCATTGTGTCCTTTTTTCCCTTGGCTTCTCTTCTGCCTTAGCGGGGTCCATTTTCAACAATGTGATTCCCTGAGGGTTGTGGATTAGCTGACCTGGGCAGCCTTACGCTGCCAGCTGGCCCTCCCCAGGTTTGCCTGGTTGAGTTCAAGAAAAACAGCGCTCCAGGCAGCAATAGCCCCTGAAGCTGTGCCTGACTCCATATTCTCTGCCCCGTCAGCAGTCTCGGGGCTGTGCTGGTGGGAGGGAGTGAGGGGCCACAGCTTTGTGGGTGGCCCGGTGTGAGTGGGGTTCTGCTGGCCTTTCTGCAGGAGTGGCCAGGCTGCCGCCTGTAAAGAAGAGGTTGTGTCACCCATACCTTCCGCTGGAATTTCTCTCCGGACAGAGGTGAGGATGGAAAAAAGCAGTGGGGGCCGGGACAGGAGTGGTATCTCAGGCAGGGCAATGGAAAGCTTCTGGAACAGCGCCCGGGGCCAGGACCACGCTGGCTGGCCTGCAGGCACCAAGTTGGCCTGCGTGCTGTCGCTGGTGTGGCACCACGGTCCTTCCTCTAGGCTTTCAAGCCCTTGTACATATTCAGGTGTTTTACCTGGAAAGGGTGGGAACAGTTCAGCAGCAGCTGGCCTGGGGCTCAGCTCACGTTTACTCACAGATGCCTCGGCACGGTCCCCCAGCTTTGCAATGAGGACGATCCTTGCGTGGGGGGTGGTTTGCTGGCTGTATGGGAGATGATTCCCCACCTCTGACCAATTTCAGAATTGTTTAACACTGGAGCAAGTGCCCTGATAGGGTTTTCCTCTGTATAACTCGTGGGTTCAGGATTTTTTTTTCTTTTATGTTTCTAGTTAGATTTTATTCCTCTTTTATGTATTTATAGATATAAGCATGGAAATAATTCATTCCTATAAATACATCTGTGTGACGGGAAGAACATTTTTCTGTTTTATTTTTAAATTTTATTTTTTAAAATTTTGAAATTTTATTTTATTTATTTTCTTTTTATACAGCACGTTATTATTAGTTATGTATTTTATGCATATACATGTATACAGGTCAATCCCAAACTCCCAACTCATCCCACCACCACCACCCCATGGCTTCCCACACTTGGTGACCATACGTTTGTTCTCTACCTCTGTGTCTCTATTTCTTCCCTGCAAACCAGTTCATCTGTACCATTTTTAGGCTCCACATATATGCGTTAATAGACAATATTTGTTTTCCTCTTTCTGACTTACTTCATTCTGTATGACAGTCTCTCGATCCATCGATGTCTCTACAAATGACCCAGTTTCATTCCTTTTTATGGCCGAGTCATATTCCATTTTATATAAGTACCACATCTGTATCCATTCATCTGTCTGTGGGCATTTAGGTTGCTTCCATTACCTGGCTATTGTAAATAGTGCTGCAACGAACATTGTGGTGAATGTGCCTTTTTGAAATACGGTTTTCTCTGGGTATATGCCCAGAAGTGGGATTGCTGGATCAGATGGTAATTCTATTTCTAGATTTTTTAAGGAAACTCCATACTGTTCTCCATAGTGACTGTATCAATTTACATTCCCACCAATTGTGGAAAAGGGCTGCTTTTGTCCACACCCTCCCCAGAATTGGTTGTTTGTAGATTTTCTGATGATGCCGATTCTAACAGGTGTGAGGTGATACCTCATTGTAGTTTTGATTTGCATTTCTCTAATAATTAGTGCTGTTGAGCAGCTTTTCATGTGCGTCTTGGCCATCTCTGTGTCTCCTTTGAAGAAACGTCTCTTTAGATCTTCTGCCCATTTTTTGGGGGGTTGTTTGTTTTTTTAATATTAAGCTGCATGAGCTGTTTATATATATTGGAGATTAAACCTCTGTCCATTGATTCGTCTGCAACGATTTTCGCCCATTCTGAGGGATGCCTTTTTCCATTCCCATGTTTTTTAACAAAAAATGAAAGAAAGGAAAAGAAGCAGAACACTAATGTGCGTAAAATATACCTTTTGAAACAGTCGTTTTGAAATATGGACGTCCTTTGAATTTTTTGGTCGATATGTGACCCCAGGATTTGTTTTCAGGGCAGGTGTCATTTACAGGCCTGCAATGATTTTGAATATCAACTGACCATTAGCGTTGGGATTAAAGCTGCTGTTGTGTGAAACGGCCACAAGGTGGCAGCAGTTCACCCTTACCAAATCTGCTTACTAGGGCAAGAGAGCCTCAGTGGAAGTGGTGTTCTAGATTGGAGTTTAGAATGGAATGTGCCAGGAGAAAGCCCCTCACGTTTGTCTCACTACTTCTTGTTCGTGTTTTTAATTTAATTTTTTATTTTTTATTACAGCAAGTTTGATTACAATGTTTGGCTTGCTGTAGGTGTGGAAGATGTGGTTCTTTTACACATATACAGATGTCTGTTCTTCCTGGGATCCTTTTCCAATGTACATTATGACAGAATGTTGAGTAGTCCTCTCTTGGTATTCTGTAGGTCTTTGGTGATTATATATGTCACCTGTGTTTGTATATGTCTGTTAACCCCGATATCGTAATGAATCCAATCCTCACACCTTTCCACTGGTGAACCATAAGTTTGTTTAATGAATCTGTGATTGCCCTTCTCCGTGGAAATATCTGCCCTGGTATCCATTTTTAGGTAACACCTATAAGTGATATGATATGATATGTGTCTTTCACTTTCTGACTTACTACAAGTCACGTGATTACTTCTAGACTCATCTACGGTGCTGCAAATGGCATTGTGTCCTTTTTTCCCTTGGCTTCTCTTCTGCCTTAGCGGGGTCCATTTTCAACAATGTTATTCCCTGAGGGTTGTGGATTAGCTGACCTGGGCAGCCTTACCCTGCCGGCCCGCCCTCCCCAGGTGTGCCTTGTTGAGGTCAATATAAACAGAGCTCCAGGCAGCAATAGCCCCTGAAGCTGTGCCTGACTCCATATTCTCTGCCCCGTCAGCAGTCTCGGGGCTGTGCTGGTGGGAGGGAGTGAGGGGCCACAGCTTTGTGGGTGGCCCGGTGTGAGTGGGGTTCTGCTGGCCTTTCTGCAGGAGTTGCCAGGCTGCCGCCTGTAAAGAAGAGGTTGTGTCACCCATACCTTCCGCTGGAATTTCTCTCCGCACAGAGGTGAGGATGGAAAAAAGCAGTGGGGGTCGGGACAGGAGGGGTATCACAGGCAGAGCAATGGAAAGCTTCTGGAAGAGCGCCCGGGGCCAGGATTACGCTGGCTGACCTGCAGGCACCAAGTTGGCCTGCGTGCTGTCGCTGGAGTGGCACCACGGTCCTTCCTCTAGGCTTTCAAGCCCGTGTACATATTCAGGTGTTTTACCTGGAAAGGGTGGGAACAGTTCAGCAGCAGCTGGCCTGGGGCTCAGCTCACGTTTACTCACAGATGCCTTGGCACGGTCCCCCAGCTTTGCAATGAGGACGCTCCTTGCGTGGGGGGTGGGTTGCTGGCTGTATGGGAGATGATTCCCCACCTCTGACCAATTTCAGAATTGTTTACCACTGGAGCAAGTGCCCTGATAGGGTTTTCCTCTGTATAACTCGTGGGTTCAGGATTTTTTTTTCTTTTATGTTTCAACTTAGATGTTATTCCTCTTTTATGTATTTATAGATATAAGCATGGAAATAATTCATTCCTATAAATGCATCTGTGTGACGGGAAGAACTTATTTCTGTTTTATTTTTAAATTTTATTTTTTAAAATTTTGAAATTTTATTTTATTTATTTTCTTTTTTATACAGCACGTTATTATTAGTTATGTATTTTATGCATATACATGTATACAGGTCAATCCCAAACTCCCAACTCATCCCACCACCACCACCCCATGTCTTCCCACACTTGGTGTCCATACGTTTGTTCTCTACCTCTGTGTCTCTATTTCTTCCCTGCAAACCAGTTCATCTGTAACATTTTTAGGCTCCACATATATGCGTTAATAGACAATATTTGTTTTCCTCTTTCTGACTTACTTCATTCTGTATGACAGTCCCTCGATCCATCGATGTCTCTACAAATGACCCAGTTTCATTCCTTTTTATGGCCGAGTAATATTCCATTTTATATAAGTACCACATCTTTATCCATTCATCTGTCTGTGGGCATTTAGGTTGCTTCCATTACCTGGCTATTGTAAATAGTGCTGCAACGAACATTGTGGTGAATGTGCCTTTTTGAAATACGGTTTTCTCTGGGTATTTGCCCAGAAGTGGGATTGCTGGATCAGATGGTAATTCTATTTCTAGAATTTTTAAGGAAACTCCATACTGTTCTCCATAGTGACTGTATCAATATACATTCCCACCAATTGTGGAAAAGGGATGCTTTTGTCCACACCCTCCCCAGAATTGGTTGTTTGTAGATTTTCTGATGATGCCGATTCTAACAGGTGTTAGGTGATACCTCATTGTAGTTTTGATTTGCATTTCTCTAATAATTAGTGCTGTTGAGCAGCTTTTCATGTGCGTCTTGGCCATCTCTGTGTCTCCTTTGAAGAAACGTCTCTTTAGATCTTCTGCCCATTTTTTTTGGGGTTGTTTGTTTTTTTAATATTAAGCTGCATGGGCTGTTTATATATATTGGAGATTAAACCTCTGTCCATTGATTCGTCTGCAACGATTTTCGCCCATTCTGAGGGATGCCTTTTTCCATTCCCATGTTTTTTAACAAAAAAGGAAAGAAAGGAAAAGAAGCAGAACACTAATGTGCGTAAAATATGCCTTTTGAAACGGTCGTTTTGAAATATGGACGTCCTTTGAATTTTTTGGTCGATATGTGACCCCAGGATTTGTTTTCAGGGCAGGTGTCATTTACAGGCCTGCAATGATTTTGAATATCAACTGACCATTAGCGTTGGGATTAAAGCTGCTGTTGTGTGAAACGGCCACAAGGTGGCAGCAGTTCACCCTTACCAAATCTGGTTACTAGGGCAAGAGAGCCTCAGTGGAAGTGGTGTTCTAGATTGGAGTTTAGAATGGAATGTGCCAGGAGAAAGCCCCTCACGTTTGTCTCACTACTTCTTGTTCGTGTTTTTAATTTAAGTTTTTATTTTTTATTACAGCAAGTTTGATTACAATGTTTGGCTTGCTGTAGGTGTGGAAGATGTGGTTCTTTTACACATATACAGATGACTGTTCTTCCTGGGATCCTTTTCCCATGTACGTTATGACAGAATATTGAGTAGTCCTCTCTTGGTATTCTGTAGGTCTTTGGTGATTATATATGTCACCTGTGTTTGTATATGTCTGTTAACCCCGATATCGTAATGAAACCAATCCTCACACCTTTCCATTGGTGAACCATAAGTTTGTTTAATGAATCTGTGATTGCCCTTCTCCGTGGAAATATCTGCCCTGGTATCCATTTTTAGGTAACACCTATAAGTGATATGATATGTGTCTTTCACTTTCTGACTTACTACAAGTCACGTGATTACTTCTAGACTCATCTACGGTGCTGCAAATGGCATTGTGTCCTTTTATCCCTTGGCTTCTATTCTGCCTTAGCGGGGTCCATTTTCAACAATGTGATTCCCTGAGGGTTGTGGATTAGCTGACCTGGGCAGCCTTACCCTGCCGGCCTGCCCTCCCCAGGTGTGCCTCGTTGAGGTCAATATAAACAGCGCTCCAGGCAGCAATAGCCCCTGAAGCTGTGCCTGACTCCATATTCTCTGCCCCGTCAGCAGTCTCGGGGCTGTGCTGGTGGGAGGGAGTGAGGGGCCACAGCTTTGTGGGTGGCCCAGTGTGAGTGGGGTTCTGCTGGCCTTTCTGCAGGAGTTGCCAGGCTGCCGCCTGTAAAGAAGCGGTTGTTTCACACATATCTTCCGCTGGAATTTCTCTCTGGACAGAGGTGAGGAAGGAAAAAATGCAGTGGGGGCCGGGACAGGAGTGGTATCTCAGGCAGGGCAATGGAAAGCTTCTGGAAGAGCGTCCGGTGCCAGGACCACCCTGGCTGGCCTGCAGGCACCAAGTTAGCCTGCGTGCTGTCGCTGGTGTGGCTCCACGGTCCTTCCTCTAGGCTTTCAAGCCCGTGTACATATTCAGGTGTTTTACCTGGAAAGGGTGGGAACAGTTCAGCAGCAGCTGGCCTGGGGCTCAGCTCACTTTTACTCACAGATGCCTCGGCACGGTCCCCCAGCTTTGCAATGAGGACGCTCCTTGCGTGGGGGGTGGGTTGCTGGCTGTATGGGAGATGATTCCCCACCTCTGACCAATTTCAGAATTGTTTACCACTGGAGCAAGTGCCCTGATAGGGTTTTCCTCTGTATAACTCGTGGGTTCAGGATTATTTTTTCTTTTATGGTTCAAGTTAGATTTTATTCCTCTTTTATGTATTTATAGATATAAGCATGGAAATAATTCATTCCTATAAATACATCTGTGTGACGGGAAGAACTTTTTTCTGTTTTATTTTTAAATTTTATTTTTTAAAATTTTGAAATTTTATGTATTTTCTTTTTTATACAGCACGTTATTATTAGTTATGTATTTTATGCATATACATGTATACAGGTCAATCCCAAACTCCCAACTCATCCCACCACCACCACCCCAAGGCTTCCCACACTTGGTGTCCATACGTTTGTTCTCTACCTCTGTGTCTCTATTTCTTCCCTGCAAACCAGTTCATCTGTACCATTTTTAGGCTCCACATATATGCGTTAATAGACAATATTTGTTTTCCTCTTTCTGACTTACTTCATTCTGTATGACAGTCTCTCGATCCATCGATGTCTCTACAAATGACCCAGTTTCATTCCTTTTTATGGCCGAGTCATATTCCATTTTATATATGTACCACATCTTTATCCATTCATCTGTCTGTGGGCATTTAGGTTGCTTCCATTACCTGGCTATTGTAAATAGTGCTGCAACGAACATTGTGGTGAATGTGCCTTTTTGAAATACGGTTTTCTCTGGGTATATGCCCAGAAGTGGGATTGCTGGATCAGATGGTAATTCTATTTCTAGATTTTTTAAGGAAACTCCATACTGTTCTCCATAGTGACTGTATCAATTTACATTCCCACCAATTGTGGAAAAGGGCTGCTTTTGTCCACACCCTCCCCAGAATTGGTTGTTTGTAGATTTTCTGATGAAGCTGATTCTAACAGGTGTGAGGTGATACCTCATTGTAGTTTTGATTTGCATTTCTCTAATAATTAGTGCTGTTGAGCAGCTTTTCATGTGCGTCTTGGCCATCTCTGTGTCTCCTTTGAAGAAACGTCTCTTTAGATCTTCTGCCCATTTTTTGGGGGGTTGTTTGTTTTTTTAATATTAAGCTGCATGAGCTGTTTATATATATTGGAGATTAAACCTCTGTCCATTGATTCGTCTGCAACGATTTTCGCCCATTCTGAGGGATTCCTTTTTCCATTCCCGTGTTTTTTAACAAAAAAGGAAAGAAAGGAAAAGAAGCAGAACACTAATGTGCATATAATATGCCTTTTGAAACGGTCGTTTTGAAATATGGACGTCCTATGAATTTTTTGGTCGATATGTGACCCCAGGATTTGTTTTCAGGGCAGGTGTCATTTACAGGCCTGCAATGATTTTGAATATCTACTGACCATTAGCATTGGGATTAAAGCTGCTGTTGTGTGAAACGGCCACAAGGTGGCAGCAGTTCACCCTTACCAAATCTGGTTACTAGGGCAAGAGAGCCTCAGTGGAAGTGGTGTTCTAGATTGGAGTTTAGAATGGAATGTGCCAGGAGAAAGCCCCTCACGTTTGTCTCACTACTTCTTGTTCGTGTTTTTAATTTAATTTTTTATTTTTTATTACAGCAAGTTTGATTACAATGTTTGGCTTGTTGTAGGTGTGGAAGATGTGGTTCTTTTACACATATACACATGTCTGTTCTTCCTGGGATCCTTTTCCCATGTACGTTATGACAGAATGTTGAGTAGTCCTCTCTTGGTATTCTGTAGGTCTTTGGTGATTATATATGTCACCTGTGTTTGTATATGTCTGTTAACCCCGATATCGTAATGAAACCAATCCTCACACCTTTCCATTGGTGAACCATAAGTTTGTTTAATGAATCTGTGATTGCCCTTCTCCGTGGAAATATCTGCCCTGGTATCCATTTTTAGGTAACACCTATAAGTGATATGATATGATATGTCTTTCACTTTCTGACTTACTACAAGTCACGTGATTACTTCTAGACTCATCTACGGTGCTGCAAATGGCATTGTGTCCTTTTTTCCCTTGGCTTCTCTTCTGCCTTAGCGGGGTCCATTTTCAAAAATGTGATTCCCTGAGGGTTGTGGATTAGCTGAACTGGGCAGCCTTACGCTGCCAGCTGGCCCTCCCCAGGTTTGCCTGGTTGAGTTCAAGAAAAACAGCGCTCCAGGCAGCAATAGCCCCTGAAGCTGTGCCTGACTCCATATTCTCTGCCCCGTCAGCAGTCTCGGGGCTGTGCTGGTGGGAGGGAGTGAGGGGCCACAGCTTTGTGGGTGGCCCGGTGTGAGTGGGGTTCTGCTGGCCTTTCTGCAGGAGTGGCCAGGCTGCCGCCTGTAAAGAAGAGGTTGTGTCACCCATACCTTCCGCTGGAATTTCTCTCCGGACAGAGGTGAGGATGGAAAAAAGCAGTGGGGGCCGGGACAGGAGTGGTATCTCAGGCAGGGCAATGGAAAGCTTCTGGAACAGCGCCCGGGGCCAGGACCACGCTGGCTGGCCTGCAGGCACCAAGTTGGCCTGCGTGCTGTCGCTGGTGTGGCACCACGGTCCTTCCTCTAGGCTTTCAAGCCCTTGTACATATTCAGGTGTTTTACCTGGAAAGGGTGGGAACAGTTCAGCAGCAGCTGGCCTCGGGCTCAGCTCACGTTTACTCACAGATGCCTCGGCACGGTCCCCCAGCTTTGCAATGAGGACGCTCCTTGCGTGGGGGGTGGGTTGCTGGCTGTATGGGAGATGATTCCCCACCTCTGACCAATTTCAGAATTGTTTACCACTGGAGCAAGTGCCCTGATAGGGTTTTCCTCTGTATAACTCGTGGGTTCAGGATTTTTTTTTCTTTTATGTTTCAAGTTAGATTTTACTCCTCTTTTATGTATTTATATATATAAGCATGGAAATAATTCATTCCTATAAATACATCTGTGTTACGGGAAGAACATTTTTCTGTTTTATTTTTAAATTTTATTTTTTAAAATTTTGAAATTTTATTTTATTTATTATCTTTTTATACAGCACGTTATTATTAGTTATGTATTTTATGCATATACATGTATACAGGTCAATCCCAAACTCCCAACTCATCCCACCACCACCACCCCATGTCTTCCCACACTTGGTGTCCATACGTTTGTTCTCTACCTCTGTGTCTCTATTTCTTCCCTGCAAACCAGTTCATCTGTACCATTTTTAGGCTCCACATATATGCGTTAATAGACAATATTTGTTTTCCTCTTTCTGACTTACTTCATTCTGTATGACAGTCTCTCGATCCATCGATGTCTCTACAAATGACCCAGTTTCATTCCTTTTTATGGCCGAGTCATATTCCATTTTATATAAGTACCACATCTTTATCCATTCATCTGTCTGTGGGCATTTAGGTTGCTTCCATTACCTGGCTATTGTAAAGAGTGCTGCAACGAACATTGTGGTGAATGTGCCTTTTTGAAATACGGTTTTCTCTGGGTATATGCCCAGAAGTGGGATTGCTGGATCAGATGGTAATTCTATTTCTAGATTTTTTAAGGAAATTCCATACTGTTCTCCATAGTGACTGTATCAATATACATTCCCACCAATTGTGGAAAAGGGCTGCTTTTGTCCACACCATCCCCAGAATTGGTTGTTTGTAGATTTTCTGATGATGCCAATTCTAACAGGTGTGAGGTGATACCTCATTGTAGTTTTGATTTGCATTTCTCTAATAATTAGTGCTGTTGAGCAGCTTTTCATGTGCGTCTTGGCCATCTCTGTGTCTCCTTTGAAGAAACGTCTCTTTAGATCTTCTGCCCATTTTTTGGGGGGTTGTTTGTTTGTTTAATATTAAGCTGCATGAGCTGTTTATATATATTGGAGATTAAACCTCTGTCCATTGATTCGTCTGCAACGATTTTCGCCCATTCTGAGGGATGCCTTTTTCCATTCCCATTTTTTTTAACAAAAAAGGAAAGAAAGGAAAAGAAGCAGAACACTAATGTGCGTAAAATATGCCTTTTGAAACGGTCGTTTTGAAATATGGACGTCCTTTGAATTTTTTGGTCGTTATGTGACCCCAGGATTTGTTTTCAGGGCAGGTGTCATTTACAGGCCTGCAATGATTTTGAATATCAACTGACCATTAGCATTGGGATTAAAGCTGCTGTTGTGTGAAACGGCCACAAGGTGGCAGCAGTTCACCCTTACCAAATCTGGTTACTAGGGCAAGAGAGCCTCAGTGGAAGTGGTGTTCTAGATTGGAGTTTAGAATGGAATGTGCCAGGAGAAAGCCCCTCACGTTTGTCTCACTACTTCTTGTTCGTGTTTTTAATTTAAGTTTTTATTTTTTATTACAGCAAGTTTGATTACAATGTTTGGCTTGCTGTAGGTGTGGAAGATGTGGTTCTTTTACACATATACAGATGACTGTTCTTCCTGGGATCCTTTTCCCATGTACGTTATGACAGAATATTGAGTAGTCCTCTCTTGGTATTCTGTCGGTCTTTGGTGATTATATATGTCACCTGTGTTTGTATATGTCTGTTAACCCCGATATCGTAATGAAACCAATCCTCACACCTTTCCATTGGTGAACCATAAGTTTGTTTAATGAATCTGTGATTGCCCTTCTCCGTGGAAATATCTGCCCTGGTATCCATTTTTAGGTAACACCTATAAGTGATATGATATGATATGTGTCTTTCACTTTCTGACTTACTACAAGTCACGTGATTACTTCTAGACTCATCTGGGGTGCTGCAAATGGCATTGTGTCCTTTTTTTCCTTGGCTCCTCTTCTGCCTTAGCGGGGTCCATTTTCAACAATGTGATTCCCTGAGGGTTGTGGATTAGCTGACCTGGGCAGCCTTACCCTGCCGGCCCGACCTCCCCATGTGTGCCTCGTTGAGGTCAATATAAACAGCGCTCCAGGCAGCAATAGCCCCTGAAGCTGTGCCTGACTCCATATTCTCTGCCCCGTCAGCAGTCTCGGGGCTGTGCTGGTGGGAGGGATTGAGGGGCCACAGCTTTGTGGGTGGCCCTGTGTGAGTGGGGTTCTGCTGGCCTTTCTGCAGGAGTTGCCAGGCTGCCGCCAGTAAAGAAGAGGTTGTGTCACACATACCTTCCGCTGGAATTTCTCTCCGGACAGAGGTGAGGAAGGAAAAAAGCAGTGGGCACCGGGACAGGAGGGGTATCTCAGGCAGGGCAATGGAAAGCTTCTGGAAGAGCGCCCGGGGCCAGGACCACCCTGGCTGGCCTGCAGGCACCAAGGTGGCCTGCGTGCTGTCGCTGGTGTGGCTCCACGGTCCTTCCTCTAGGCTTTCAAGCCCTTGTACATATTCAGGTGTTTTACCTGGAAAGGGTGGGAACAGTACAGCAGCAGCTGGCCTGGGGCTCAGCTCACGTTTACTCACAGATGCCACGGCACTGTCCCCCATCTTTGCAATGAGGACGCTCCTTGCGTGGGGTGTGGGTTGCTCACTGTATGGGAGATGGTTCCCACCTCTGACCAATTTCAGAATTGTTTACCGCTGGAGCAAGTGCCGTGATAGGGTTTTCCTCTGTATAACTCGTGGGTTCACTTTTTTTTTCTTTTATGGTTCAAGTTAGATTTTATTCCTCTTTTATGTATTTATAAATATAAGCATGGAAATAATTCATTCCTATAAATACATCTGTGTGACGGGAAGAATTGTTTCTGTTTTATTTTTAAATTTTATTTTTTAAAATTTTGAAATTTAATTTTATTTATGTTTTTATACAGCAGGTTATTATTAGTTATGTATTTTATGCATATACATGTATACAGGTCAATCCCAATCTCCCAACTCATCCCACCACCACCACCCCATGGCTTCCCAACCTTGGTGTCCATACTTTTGTTCTCTACCTCTGTGTCTCTATTTCTTCCCTGCAAACCAGTTCATCTGTACCATTTTTAGGCTCCACATATATGCATTAATATACAATATTTGTTTTCCTCTTTCTGACTTACTTCATTCTGTATGACAGTCTCTCGATCCATCGATGTCTCTACAAATGACCCAGTTTCATTCCTTTTTATGGCCGAGTAATATTCCATTTTATATATGTACCACATCTTTATCCATTCATCTGTCTGTGGGCATTTAGGTTGCTTCCATTACCTGGCTATTGTAAATAGTGCTGCAACGAACATTGTGGTGAATGTGCCTTTTTGAAATACGGTTTTCTCTGGGTATATGCCCAGAAGTGGGATTGCTGGATCAGATGGTAACTCTATTTCTAGTTTTTTTAAGGAAACTCCATACTGTTCTCCATAGTGACTGTATCAATTTACATTCCCACCAATAGTGGAAGAGGGCTCCTTTTGTCCACACCCTCCCCAGAATTGCTTGTTTGTAGATTTTCTGATGATGCCGATTCTAACAGGTGTGAGGTGATACCTCATTGTAGTTTTCATTTGCATTTCTCTAATAATTAGTGCTGTTGAGAAGATTTTCATGTGCGTCTTGGCCATCTCTGTGTCTCCTTTGAAGAAACGTCTCTTTAGATCTTCTGCCCATTTTTTTGGGGTTGTTTGTTTTTTTAATATTAAGCTGCATGAGCTGTTTATATATATTGGAGATTAAACCTCTGTCCATTGATTCGTCTGCAACGATTTTCGCCCATTCTGAGGGATGCCTTTTTCCATTCCCGTGTTTTTTAACAAAAAAGGAAAGAAAGGAAAAGAAGCAGAACACTAATGTGCGTAAAATATGCCTTTTGAAACGGTCGTTTTGAAATATGGACGTCCTTTGAATTTTTTGGTCGATATGTGACCCCAGGATTTGTTTTCAGGGCAGGTGTCATTTACAGGCCTGCAATGATTTTGAATATCAACTGACCATTAGCGTTGGGATTAAAGCTGCTGTTGTGTGAAACGGCCACAAGGTGGCAGCAGTTCACCCTTACCAAATCTGGTTACTAGGGCAAGAGAGCCTCAGTGGAAGTGGTGTTCTAGATTGGAGTTTAGAATGGAATGTGCCAGGAGAAAGCCCCTCACGTTTGTCTCACTACTTCTTGTTCGTGTTTTTAATTTAATTTTTTATTTTATTTTTTATTACAGCAAGTTTGATTACAATGTTTGGCTTGTTGTGGGTGTGGAAGATGTGGTTCTTTTACACATATACAGATGTCTGTTCTTCCTGGGATCCTTTTCCCATGTACGTTATAACAGAATGTTGAGTAGTCCTCTCTTGGTATTCTGTAGGTCTTTGGTGATTATATATGTCACCTGTGTTTGTATATGTCTGTTAACCCCGATATCGTAATGAAACCAATCCTCACACCTTTCCATTGGTGAACCATAAGTTTGTTTAATGAATCTGTGATTGCCCTTCTCGGTGGAAATATCTGCCCTGGTATCCATTTTTAGGTAACACCTATAAGTGATATGATATGATATGTGTCTTTCACTTTCTGACTTACTACAAGTCACGTGATTACTTCTAGACTCATCTACGGTGCTGCAAATGGCATTGTGTCCTTTTTTCCCTTGGCTTCTCTTCTGCCTTAGCGGGGTCCATTTTCAACAATGTGATTCCCTGAGGGTTGTGGATTAGCTGACCTGGGCAGCCTTACCCTGCCGGCCCGCCCTCCCCAGGTGTGCCTCGTTGAGATCAATATAAACAGAGCTCCAGGCAGCAATAGCCCCTGAAGCTGTGCCTGACTCCATATTCTCTGCCCTGTCAGCAGTCTCGGGGCTGTGCTGGTGGGAGGGAGTGAGGGGCCACAGCTTTGTGGGTGGCCCTGTGTGAGTGGGGTTCTGCTGGCCTTTCTGCAGGAGTTGCCAGGCTGCCGCCTGTAAAGAAGAGGATGTGTCACCCATACCTTCCGCTGGAATTTCTCTCCGGACAGAGGTGAGGAAGGAAAAAAGCAGTGGGGTCCGGGACAGGAGGGGTATCTCAGGCAGGGCAATGGAAAGCTTCTGGAAGAGCGCCTGGGGCCAGGACCACGCTGGCTGGCCTCCAGGCACCAAGTTGGCCTGCGTGCTGTCGCTGGTGTGGCTCCACGCTCCTTCCTCTAGGCTTTCAAGCCCTTGTACATATTTAGGTGTTTTACCTGGAAACGGTGGGAACAGTTCAGCAGCAGCTGGCCTGGGGCTCAACTCACCTTTAGTCACAGATGCCTCGGCACGGACCCCCAGCTTTGCAATGAGGACGCTCCTTGCGTGGGGGGAGGTTTGCTGGCTGTATGGGAGATGGTTCCCACCTCTGACCAATTTCAGAATTGTTTACCGCTGGAGCATTTGCCGTGATAGGGTTTTCCTCTGTATAACTCGTGGGTTCACTTTTTTTTTCTTTTATGGTTCAAGTTAGATTTTATTCCTCTTTTATGTATTTATAAATATAAGCATGGAAATAATTCATTCCTATAAATACATCTGTGTGACGGGAAGAATTGTTTCTGTTTTATTTTTAAATTTTATTTTTTAAAATTTTGAAATTTAATTTTATTTATGTTTTTATACAGCAGGTTATTATTAGTTATGTATTTTATGCATATACATGTATACAGGTCAATCCCAAACTCCCAACTCATCCCACCACCACCACCCCATGGCTTCCCACACTTGGTGTCCATACGTTTGTTCTCTACCTCTGTGTCTCTATTTCTTCCCTGCAAACCAGTTCATCTGTACCATTTTTCGGCTCCACATATATGCATTAATATACAATATTTGTTTTCCTCTTTCTGACTTACTTCATTCTGTATGACAGTCTCTCGATCCATCGATGTCTCTACAAATGACCCAGTTTCATTCCTTTTTATGGCCGAGTAATATTCCATTTTATATATGTACCACATCTTTATCCATTCATCTGTCTGTGGGCATTTAGGTTGCTTCCATTACCTGGCTATTGTAAATAGTGCTGCAACGAACATTGTGGTGAATGTTCCTTTTTGAAATACGGTTTTCTCTGGGTATATGCCCAGAAGTGGGATTGCTGGATCAGATGGTAATTCTATTTCTAGTTTTTTTAAGGAAACTCCATACTGTTCTCCATAGTGACTGTATCAATTTACATTCCCACCAATAGTGGAAGAGGGCTCCTTTTGTCCACACCCTCCCCAGAATTGGTTGTTTGTAGATTTGCTGATGATGCCGATTCTAACAGGTGTGAGGTGATACCTCATTGTACTTTTGATTTGCATTTCTCTAATAATTAGTGCTGTTGAGCAGCTTTTCATGTGCGTCTTGGCCATCTCTGTGTCTCCTTTGAAGAAACGTCTCTTTAGATCTTCTGCCCATTTTTTTTTGGGTTGTTTGTTTTTTTAATATTAAGCTGCATGAGCTGTTTATATATATTGGAGATTAAACCTCTGTCCATTGATTCGTCTGCAATGATTTTCGCCCATTCTGAGGGATGCCTTTTTCCATTCCCGTGTTTTTTAACAAAAAAGGAAAGAAAGGAAAAGAAGCAGAACACTAATGTGCGTAAAATATGCCTTTTGAAACGGTCGTTTTGAAATATGGACGTCCTTTGAATTTTTTGGTCGATATGTGACCCCAGGATTTTTTTTCAGGGCAGGTGTCATTTACAGGCCTGCAATGATTTTGAATATCAACTGACCATTAGCGTTGGGATTAAAGCTGCTGTTGTGTGAAACGGCCACAAGGTGGCAGCAGTTCACCCTTACCAAATCTGGTTACTAGGGCAAGAGAGCCTCAGTGGAAGTGGTGTTCTAGATTGGAGTTTAGAATGGAATGTGCCAGGAGAAAGCCCCTCACGTTTGTCTCACTACTTCTTGTTCGTGTTTTTAATTTAATTTTTTTTTTATTTTTTATTACAGCAAGTTTGATTACAATGTTTGGCTTGTTGTAGGTGTGGAAGATGTGGTTCTTTTACACATATACAGATGTCTGTTCTTCCTGGGATCCTTTTCCCATGTACGTTATAACAGAATGTTGAGTAGTCCCCTCTTGGTATTCTGTAGGTCTTTGGTGATTATATATGTCAACTGTGTTTGTATATGTCTGTTAACCCCGATATCGTAATGAAACCAATCCTCACACCTTTCCATTGGTGAACCATAAGTTTGTTTAATGAATCTGTGATTGCCCTTCTCGGTGGAAATATCTGCCCTGGTATCCATTTTTAGGTAACACCTATAAGTGATATGATATGATATGTGTCTTTCACTTTCTGACTTACTACAAGTCACGTGATTACTTCTAGACTCATCTACGGTGCTGCAAATGGCATTGTGTCCTTTTTTCCCTTGGCTTCTCTTCTGCCTTAGCGGGGTCCATTTTCAACAATGTGATTCCCTGAGGGTTGTGGATTAGCTGACCTGGGCAGCCTTACCCTGCCGGCCCGCCCTCCCCAGGTGTGCCTCGTTGAGGTCAATATAAACAGCGCTCCAGGCAGCAATAGCCCCTGAAGCTGTGCCTGACTCCATATTCTCTGCCTCGTCAGCAGTCTCGGGGCTGTGCTGGTGGGAGGGAGTGAGGGGCCACAGCTTTGTGGGTGGCCCGGTGTGAGTGGGGTTCTGCTGGCCTTTCTGTAGGAGTTGCCAGGCTGCCGCCTGTAAAGAAGAGGTTGTGTCACCCATACCTTCAGATGGAATTTCTCTCCAGACAGAGGTGTGGAAGGAAAAAAGCAGTGGGGGCCGGGACAGGAGGGGAATCTCAGGCAGGGCAATGGAAAGCTAATGGAAGAGCGCCTGGGGCCAGGACCACGCTGGCTGCCCTGCAGGCACCAAGTTGGCCTGCGTGCTGTCGCTGGTGTGGCTCCACGCTCCTTCCTCTAGGCTTTCAAGCCCTTGCACATATTCAGGTGTTTTACCAGGAAAGGGTGGGAACAGTTCAGCAGCAGCTGGCCTGGGGCTCAGCTCACGTTTACTCACAGATGCCTCGGCACGGTCCCCCAGCTTTGCAATGAGGACGCTCCTTCTCATGGGTGGTGGGTGGCTGGCTGTATGGGAGATGGTTCACCACCTCTGACCAATTTCAGAATTGTTTACCGCTGGACCAAGTGCCGTGATAGTGTTTTCCTCTGTATAACTCGTGGGTTCAATTTTTTTTTCTTTTATGGTTCAAGTTAGATTTTATTCCTCTTTTATGTATTTATAAATATAAGCATGGAAATAATTCATTCCTATAAATACATCTGTGTGACGGGAAGAATTTTTTCTGTTTTATTTTTAAATTTTATTTTTTAAAATTTTGAAATTTAATTTTATTTATGTTTTTATACAGCAGGTTATTATTAGTTATGTATTTTATGCATATACATGTATACAGGTCAATCCCAAACTCCCAACTCATCCCACCACCACCAACCCATGGCTTCTCACACTTGGTGTCCATACGTTTGTTCTCTACCTCTGTGTCTCTATTTCTTCCCTGCAAACCAGTTCATCTGTACCATTTTTTTAGGTTCCACATATATTCATTAATATACAATATGTGTTTTCCTCTTTCTGACTTACTTCATTCTGTATGACAGTGTCTCGATCCATCAATGTCTCTACAAATGACCCAGTTTCATTCCTTTTTATGGCCGAGTAATATTCCATTTTATATATGTACCACATCTTTATCCATTCATCTGTCTGTGGGCATTTAGGTTGCTTCCATTACCTGGCTATTGTAAATAGTGCTGCAACGAACATTGTGGTGAATGTGCCTTTTTGATTTACGGTTTTCTCTGGGTATATGCCCAGAAGTGGGAATGCTGGATCAGATGGTAATTCTATTTCTAGTTTTTTTAAGGAAACTCCATACTGTTCTCCATAGTGACTGTATCAATTTACATTCCCACCAATAGTGGAAGAGGGCTCCTTTTGTCCACACCCTCCCCAGAATTGGTTGTTTGTAGATTTGCTGATGATGCCGATTCTAACAGGTGTGAGGTGATACCTCATTGTAGTTTTGATTTGCATTTCTCTAATAATTAGTTCTGTTGAGCAGCTTTTCATGTGCGTCTTGGCCATCTCTGTGTCTCCTTTGAAGAAACGTCTCTTTAGATCTTCTGCCCATTTTTTTGGGGTTGTTTGTTTTTTTAATATTAAGCTGCATGAGCTGTTTATATATATTGGAGATTAAACCTCTGTCCGTTGATTCGTCTGCAACGATTTTCGCCCATTCTGAGGGATGCCTTTTTCCATTCCCGTGTTTTTTAACAAAAAAGAAAGAAAGGAAAAGAAGCAGAACCCTAATGTGCGTAAAATATGCCTTTTGAAACGGTCGTTTTGAAATATGGACGTCCTTTGAATTTTTTGGTCGATATGTGACCCCAGGATTTGTTTTCAGGGCAGGTGTCATTTACAGGCCTGCAATGATTTTGAATATCAACTGACCATTAGCGCTGGGATTAAAGCTGCTGTTGTGTGAAACGACCACAAGTTGGCAGCAGTTCACGCTTACCAAATCTGGTTACTAGGGCAAGAGAGCCTCAGTGGAAGTGGTGTTCTAGATTGGAGTTTAGAATGGAATGTGCCAGGAGAAAGCCCCTCACGTTTGTCTCACTACAACTTGTTCGTGTTTTTAATTTATTTTTTTTATTTTTTATTACAGCAAGTTTGATTACAATGTTTGGCTTGTTGTAGGTGTGGAAGATGTGGTTCTTTTACACATATACAGATATCTGTTCTTCCTGGGATCCTTTTCCCTTGTACGTTATGACAGAATGTTGAGTAGTCCTCTCTTGGTATTCTGTAGGTCTTCGGTGATTATATATGTCATCTGTGTTTGTTTATGTCTGTTAACCCCGATATTGTAATGAAACCAATCCTCACACCTTTCCATTGGTGAACCATAAGTTTGTTTAATGAATCTGTGATTGCCCTTCTCCGTGGAAATATCTGCCCTGGTATCCATTTTTAGGTAACACCTATAAGTGATATGATATGTGTCTTTCACTTTCTGACTTACTACAAGTCACGTGATTACTTCTAGAATCATCTACGGTGCTGCAAATGGCATTGTGTCCTTTTTTCCCTTGGCTTCTCTTCTGACTTAGCGGGGTCCATTTTCAACAATGTTATTCCCTGAGCGTTGTGGATTAGCTGACCTGTGCAGCCTTACCCTGCCGGCCTGCCCTCCCCAGGTGTGCCTTGTTGAGGTCAATATAAACAGAGCTCCAGGCAGCAATAGCCCCTGAAGCTGTGCCTGACTCCATATTCTCTGCCCCGTCAGCAGTCTCGGGGCTGTGCTGGTGGGAGGGAGTGAGGGGCCACAGCTTTGTGGGTGGCCCAGTGTGAGTGGGGTTCTGCTGGCCTTTTTGCAGGAGTTGCCAGGCTGCCGCCTGTAAAGAAGAGGTTGTGTCACCCATACCTTCCGCTGTAATTTCTCTCCGGACAGAGGTGAGGAAGGAAAAAAAGCAGTGGGGGACGGGACAGGAGGGGTATCTCAGGCAGGGCAATGGAAAGCTTCTGGAAGAGTACCCGGGTCCTGGATCACCCTGGCTGTCCTGCAGGCACCAAGTTGGCCTGCGTGCTGTCGTTGTTGTGGCTCCACGGTCCTTCCTCTAGGCTTTCAAGCCCTCGTACATATTCAGGTGTTTTACCTGTAAAGGGTGGGAACAGTTCAGCAGCAGCTGGCCTGGGGCTCAGCTCACTTTTACTCACAGATGCCTCGGCACAGTCCCCCAGCTTAGCAATGAGGACGCTCCTTGCGTGGGGGTTGGGTTGCTGGCTGTATGGGAGATGGTTCCCCACGTCTGACCAATTTCAGAATTGTTTACCGCTGGAGCAAGTGCCGTGATAGGGTTTTCCTCTGTATAACTCGTGGGTTCACTTTTTTTTTTCTTTTATGGTTCATGTTAGATATTATTCCTCTTTTACGTATTTATAAATATAAGCATGGAAATAATTCATTCCTATAAAAACATCTGTGTGATGGGAAGAATTTTTTCTGTTTTATTTTCAAATTTTATTTTTTAAAATTTTTAAATTTAATTTTATTTATTTTTTTATACAGCACGTTATTATTATTTATGTATTTTATGAATATACATGTATACAGGTCAATCCCAATCTCCCAACTCATCCCACCACCACCACCCCATGGCTTCCCACACTTGGTGTCCATACGTTTGTTCTCTACCTCTGTGTCTCTATTTCTTCCCTGCAAACCAGTTCATCTGTACCATTTTTTTAGGTTCCACATATATGCATTAATATACAATATTTGTTTTCCTCTTTCTGACTTACTTCATTCTGTATGACAGTCTCTCGATCCATCGATGTCTCTACAAATGACCCAGTTTCATTCCTTTTTATGGCCGAGTAATATTCCATTTCATATATGTATCACATCTTTATCCATTCATCTGTCTGTGGGCATTTAGGTTGCTTCCATTACCTGGCTATTGTAAATAGTGCTGCAACGAACATTGTGGTGAATGTGCCTTTTTGAAATACGGTTTTCTCTGGGTATATGACCAGAAGTGGGATTGCTGAATCAGTTGGTAATTCTATTTCTAGTTTTTTTAAGGAAACTCCATACTGTTCTCCATAGTGACTGTATCAATTTACATTCCCACCAATAGTGGAAGAGGGCTCCTTTTGTCCACACCCTCCCCTGAATTGGTTGTTTGCAGATTTTCTGATGATGCCGATTCTAACAGGTGTGAGGTGATACCTCATTGTAGTTTTGATTTGCATTTCTCTAATAATTAGTGCTGTTGAGCAGCTTTTCATGTGCGTCTTGGCCATCTCTGTGTCTCCTTTGAAGAAACGTCTCTTTAGATCTTCTGCCCATTTTTTCGGGTTGTTTGTTTTTTTTAATATTAAGCTGCATGAGTTGTTTATATATATTGGAGATTAAACCTCTGTCCATTGATTCGTCTGCAACGATTTTCGCCCATTCTGTGGGATGCCTTTTTCCATTCCCGTGTTTTTTAACAAAAAAGGAAAGAAAGGAAAAGAAGCAGAACACTAATGTGCGTAAAATATGCCTTTTGAAACGGTCGTTTTGAAATATGGACGTCCTTTGAATTTTTTGGTCGATATGTGACCCCAGGATTTTTTTTCACGGCAGGTGTCATTTACAGGCCTGCAATGATTTTGAATATCAACTGACCATTAGCGCTGGGATTAAAGCTGCTGTTGTGTGAAACGGCCACAAGGTGGCAGCAGTTCACCCTTACCAAATCTGGTTACTAGGGCAAGAGAGCCTCAGTGGAAGTGGTGTTCTAGATTGGAATTTAGAATGGAATGTGCCAGGAGAAAGCCCCTCACGTTTGTCTCACTACTTCTTGTTCGTGTTTTTAAATTAATTTTTTTTATTTTTTATTACAGCAAGTTTGATTACAATGTTTGGCTTGTTGTAGGTGTGGAAGATGTGGTTCTTTTACACATATACAGATGACTGTTCTTCCTGGGATCCTTTTCCCATGTACGTTATGACAGAATGTTGAGTAGTCCTCTCTTGGTATTCTGTAGGTCTTTGGTGATGATATATGTCACCAGTGTTTGTATATGTCTGTTAACCCCGATATCGTAATGAAACCAATCCTCACACCTTTCCATTGGTGAACCATAAGTTTGTTTAATGAATCTGTGATTGCCCTTCTCCGTGGAAATATCTGCCCTGGTATCCATTTTTAGGTAACACCTATAAGTGATATGATATGATATGTCTTTCACTTTCCTACTTACTACAAGTCACATGATTACTTCTAGACTCATCTACGGTGCTGGAAATGGCATTGTGTCCTTTTTTTCCTTGGCTTCTCTTCTGCCTTAGCGGGGTCCATTTTCAACAATGTGATTCCCTGAGGGTTGTGGATTAGCTGACCTAGGCAGCCTTACCATGCCGGCCCGCCCTCCCCAGGTGTGCCTCGTTGAGGTCAATATAAACAGAGCTCCAGGCAGCAATAGCCCCTGAATCTGTGCCTGACGCCATATTCTCTGCCCCGTCAGCAGTCTCGGGGCTGTGCTGTTGGGAGGGAGTGAGGGGCCACAGCTTTGTGTGTGGCCCGGTGTGAGTGGGATTCTGCTGGCCTTTCTGCAGGAGTTGTCAGGCTGCCCCCGGTAAAGAAGCGGTTGTGTCACACATACCTTCTGCTGTAATTTCTCTCCGGACAGAGGTGAGGAAGGAAAAAAGCAGTGGGGACCGGGACAGGAGGGGTATCTCAGGCAGGGCAATGGAAAGCTTCTGGAAGAGCGCCCGGGGCCAGGACCAACCTGGCTGGCCTGCAGGCACCAAGTTGGCCTGCGTTCTGTCGCTGGTGTGGCTCTATGGTCCTTCCTCTAGGCTTTCAAGCCCTTGTACATATTCAGGTGTTTTACCTGGAAAGGGTGGGAACAGTTCAGCAGCAGCTGGCCTGGGGCTCAGCTCACGTTTACTCACAGATGCCTCGGCACAGTCCCCCAGCTTTGCAATGAGGTCGCTCCTTGCGTGGGGGCTGGGTTGCTGGCTGTATGAGAGATGGTTCCCCACCTCTGACCAATTTCAGAATTGTTTACCACTGGAGCAAGTGCCCTGATAGTGTTTTCCTCTGTATAACTCGTGGGTTCAGGGTTTTTTTTTTCTTTTATGGTTCAAGATAGATTTTATTCCCCTTTTATGTATGTATAGATATAAGCATGGAAATAATTCATTCCTATAAATACATCTGTGTGACGTGAAGAACTTTTTTCTGTTTTGTTTTTAAATTTTATTTTTTAAAATTTTGAAATTTAATTTTATTTATTTTTTTATAGAGCACGTTATTATTAGTTATGTATTTTATGCATATACATGTATACAGGTCAATCCCAAACTCCCCACTCATCCCACCACCACCACCCCATGGCTTCCCACACTTGGTGTCCATACGATTGTTCTCTACCTCTGTGTCTCTATTTCTTCCCTGCAAACCAGTTCATCTGTACCATTTTTAGGCTCCACATATATGCATTAATATACAATATTTGTTTTCCTCTTTCTGACTTACTTCATTCTGTATGACAGTCTCTCGATCCATCGATGTCTCTACAAATGACCCAGTTTCATTCCTTTTTATGGCCGAGTAATATTCCATTTTATATATGTACCACATCTTTATCCATTCATCTGTCTGTGGGCATTTAGGTTGCTTCCATTACCTGGCTATTGTAAATAGTGCTGCAACGAACATTGTGGTGAATGTGCCTTTTTGAAATACGGTTTTCTCTGGGTATATGCCCAGAAGTGGGATTGCTGGATCAGATGGTAATTCTATTTCTAGTCTTTTTAAGGAAACTCCATACTGTTCTCCATAGTGACTGTATCAATTTACATTCCCACCAATAGTGGAAGAGGGCTCCTTTTGTCCACACCCTCCCCAGAATTGGTTGTTTGTAGATTTTCTGATGATGCCGATTCTAACAGGTGTGAGGTGATACCTCATTGTAGTTTTGATTTGCATTTCTCTAATAATTAGTGCTGTTGAGCAGCTTTTCATGTGCGTCTTGGCCATCTCTGTGTCTCCTTTGAAGAAACGTCTCTTTAGATCTTCTGCCCATTTTTTTGGGTTGTTTGTTTTTTTTAATATTAAGCTGCATGAGCTGTTTATATATATTGGAGATTAAACCTCTGTCCATTGATTCGTCTGCAACGATTTTCGCCCATTCTGAGGGATGCCTTTTTCCATTCCCGTGTTTTTTAACAAAAAAGGAAAGAAAGGAAAAGAAGCAGAACACTAATGTGCGTAAAATATGCCTTTTGAAACGGTCGTTTTGAAATATGGACGTCCTTTGAAATTTTTGGTCGATATGTGACCCCAGGATTTGTTTTCAGGGCAGGTGTCATTTACAGGCCTGCAATGATTTTGAATATCAGCTGACCATTAGCGTTGGGATTAAAGCTGCTGTTGTGTGAAACGGCCACAAGGTGGCAGCAGTTCACCCTTACCAAATCTGGTTACTAGGGCAAGAGAGCCTCAGTGGAAGTGGTGTTCTAGATTGGAGTTTAGAATGGAATGTGCCAGGAGAAAGCCCCTCACGTTTGTCTCACTACTTCTTGTTCGTGTTTTTAATTTAAGTTTTTTATTTTTTATTACAGCAAGTTTGATTACAATGTTTGGCTTGTTGTAGGTGTGGAAGATGTGGTTCTTTTACACATATACAGATGACTGTTCTTCTTGGGATCCTTTTCCCATGTACGTTATGACAGAATGTTGAGTAGTCCTCTCTTGGTATTCTGTAGGTCTTTGGTGATTATATATGTCACCTGTGTTTGTATATGTCTGTTAACCCCGATATCGTAATGAAACCAATCCTCACACCTTTCCATTGGTGAACCATAATTTTGTTTAATGAATCTGTGATTGCCCTTCTCCTTGGAAATATCTGCCCTGGTATCCATTTTTAGGTAACACCTATAAGTGATATGATATGATATGTGTCTTTCACTTTCTGACTTACTACAAGTCACGTGATTACTTCTAGACTCATCTAGGGTGCTGCAAATGGCATTGTGTCCTTTTTTTCCTTGGCTCCTCTTCTGCCTTAGCGGGGTCCATTTTCAACAATGTGATTCCCTGAGGGTTGTGGATTAGCTGACCTGGGCAGCCTTACCCTGCCGGCCCGCCCTCCCCATGTGTGCCTCGTTGAGGTCAATATAAACAGCGCTCCAGGCAGCAATAGCCCCTGCAGCTGTGCCTGACTCCATATTCTCTGCCCCGTCAGCAGTCTCGGGGCTGTGCTTGTGGGAGGGATTGAGGGGCCACAGCTTTGTGGGTGGCCCGGTGTGAGTGGGGTTCTGCTGGCCTTTCTGCAGGAGTTGCCAGGCTGCCGCCTGTAAAGAAGAGGTTGTGTCACACATACCTTCCGCTGGAATTTCTCTCCGGACAGAGGTGAGGAAGGAAAAAAGCAGTGGGCACCGGGACAGGAGGGGTATCTCAGGCAGGGCAATGGAAAGCTTCTGGAAGAGCGCCCGGGGCCAGGACCACCCTGGCTGGCCTGCAGGCACCAAGTTGGCCTGCGTGCTGTCGCTGGTGTGGCTCAACGGTCCTTCCTCTAGGCTTTCAATCCCTTGTACATATTCAGGTGTTTTACCTGGAAAGGGTGGGAACAGTACAGCAGCAGCTGGCCTGGGGCTCAGCTCACGTTTACTCACAGATGCCACGGCACTGTCCCCCATCTTTGCAATGAGGACGCTCCTTGCGTGGGGGGTGGGTTGCTCACTGTATGGGAGATGGTTCCCACCTCTGACCAATTTCAGAATTGTTTACCGCTGGAGCAAGTTCCGTGATAGGGTTTTCCTCTGTATAACTCGTGGGTTCACTTTTTTTTTCTTTTATGGTTCAAGTTAGATTTTATTCCTCTTTTATGTATTTATCAATATAAGCATGGAAATAATTCATTCCTATAAATACATCTGTGTGACGGGAAGAATTGTTTCTGTTTTATTTTTAAATTTCATTTTTTAAAATTTTGAAATTTAATTTTATTTATGTTTTTATACAGCAGGTTATTATTAGTTATGTATTTTATGCATATACATGTATACAGGTCAATCCCAATCTCCCAACTCATCCCACCACCACCACCCCAAGGCTTCCCACACTTGGTGTCCATACGTTTGTTCTCTACCTCTGTGTCTCTATTTCTTCCCTGCAAACCAGTTCATCTGTACCATTTTTAGGCTCCACATATATGCGTTAATAGACAATATTTGTTTTCCTCTTTCTGACTTACTTCATTCTGTATGACAGTCTCTCGATCCATCGATGTCTCTACAAATGACCCAGTTTCATTCCTTTTTATGGCCGAGTAATATTCCATTTTATATATGTACCACATCTTTATCCATTCATCTGTCTGTGGGCATTTAGGTTGCTTCCATTACCTGGCTATTGTAAATAGTGCTGCAACGAACATTGTGGTGAATGTGCCTTTTTGAAATACGGTTTTCTCTGGGTATATGCCCAGAAGTGGGATTGCTGGATCAGATGGTAACTCTATTTCTAGTTTTTTTAAGGAAACTCCATACTGTTCTCCATAGTGACTGTATCAATTTACATTCCCACCAATAGTGGAAGAGGGCTCCTTTTGTCCACACCCTCCCCAGAATTGCTTGTTTGTAGATTTTCTGATGATGCCGATTCTAACAGGTGTGAGGTGATACCTCATTGTAGTTTTCATTTGCATTTCTCTAATAATTAGTGCTGTTGAGAAGATTTTCATGTGCGTCTTGGCCATCTCTGTGTCTCCTTTGAAGAAACGTCTCTTTAGATCTTCTGCCCATTTTTTTTGCGTTGTTTGTTTTTTTTAATATTAAGCTGCATGAGCTGTTTATATATAT